>NC_081363.1:6035126-7363876 GCF_030684315.1 Stegostoma tigrinum
TAGAGCACACCCATCAACTCAAACTGACCTAGACCTTCCATCCAGTCCTTCAGAGTAACCTACGCACTCTCATCCCACATACTTCTCGCATAGGAGACAATAGACAATAGACAATAGGTGCAGGACTAGGCCATTCGGCCCTTCGAGCCAGCACCACCATTCATTATGATCATGGCTGATCATCCACAATCAGTATCCTGTTCCTGCCTTATCCCCATAACCCTTGATTCCACTATCTTTAAGAGTTCTATCTATCTCTTTCTTGAAAGTATCCAGAGAGTTGGCCTCCACTGCCTTCTGGGGCAGAGCATTCCACATATCCACCACTCTCTGGGTGAAGAAGTTTTTCCTCAACTCTGTTCTAAATGGCCTACCCCCTATTTTTAAACTGTGTCCTCTGGTCCTGGATTCACCCATCAGCGGAAACATGCTCCCTGCCTCCAGAGTGTCCAATCCCTTAAAAATCTTACACTTTTCAATCAGATCCCCTCTCATCCTTCTAAACTCAAGTGTATACAAGCCCAGTCACTCCAACCTTTCAACATATGATAGTCCCACCATTCCGGGAATTAACATCTGCTGCCACCCAAAGATACACAAAGCCAATATACCTGGATGTCCCATCATATCAAGCAATGGGACCTTTTTGTCGTGACACTACAGATTTCTTACAGAAACCAGCGCCCATGGATCAGTTGAACCAGGAACATTCCTTGTCACAATACAGATGCGACCCTACAACTCATCTGCTTCATCCTCAACTACAACATCTTCACCTTCGACAACTAGTAGCCATGGAAAGGGAAAGGAGCAGTTACCAGGGGACGATATTTAACTGGGGTAAAGGAAACTATGACACTATCAGACAGGAGTTGGGAAGTACTGATTGGGAGCAATTGTTCCACAGAAAGGGCACAACAGACATGTGGAGACTGTTTAAGGAGCAGTTGTTGCAAGTGATGTATAAATTTGTTCCTCTGAGACAGGTAAGATGGGGTAAGATTAAGGAGCCTTGGACGGGAACAGAGGTGCTTCTTGTCAAAAAGAAAAAGGCAGCATACGTAAGGTGGAGGAAGAAAGGGTCTAGCACAGCTTTAGAGGATGACAAGCTTACTCGGAAGGAGCTCAGAAGTGGACTGAGGAGGGCCAGGAGGGGGCACAAAAAAGGCTTGGCAGGAAGGATTAGAGAGAACCCGAAGGCATTTTACTCATACGTGAGGAATAAGAGAATGATCAGGGAGAAGGTAGGGCCGATCAGGGATAGCGTAGGGAACTTGTGCGTGGAGTCTGAGCAGATAGGGGAAGCCCTAAATGAGTTTTTTGCTTCGGTTTTCACTACAGAAAGGGACCTTGTTGTGAATGAGAACTTTGAGGAGCAGGGAAACAGGCTTGAACAGATCAAGATTGAGGAAGTTGATGTGCTGGAAATTTTGGCAAACATTAAGATTGATAAGTCCCCAGGGCCAGGTAGATTTATCCTAGGTTGCTCCGGGAAGCGAGAAAGGAGGTTGCTAAGTCGCTAGCAAAGATCTTTGCTTCCTCACTCTCCACGGGAGTCGTACCGGAAGATTGAAGGGAGGCAAATGTTGTTCCTCTTTTCAAGAAAGGGAAGAGGGAAATCCCTGGAAAGTACAGACCAGTCAGTCTTACGTCTGTGGTTAGCAAGGTTTTGGAAAGAATTCTGAGGGATAGGATTTATGACTATTTGGAAAAGCACAGCGTGATTAAAGGGAGTCAGCATGGATTTGCGAGGGGCAGGTCATGCCTCACAAATCTTATTGAGTTCTTTGAGGAGGTCACGAGACAGGTTGACGAGGGTTGAGCAGTGGATGTGGTGTACATGGACTTCAGCAAGGCATTTGATCAGGTTCCCCACGGCAGGCTCATTCATAAAGTCAGGAGGTATGGGATACAGGGTGATTTGGCTGTCTGGATTCAGAATTGGTTGGCTGACGGGAGGCAGAGAGTGGTTGTAGATGGTAAGTATTCTGCCTGGAGGTCAGTGCTGAGTGGTGTCCCACAGGGTTGTGTTCTTGGGCTTCTGCTCTTTGTAGTTTTTATAAATGACTTGGATGAGGAGGTTGAGGGGTGGGTTAGTATGTTTGCTGATGACACAAAAGTTGGAGGTGCCGCTGATAGTATCGAGGGCTATTGCAGGCTTCAGCGAGACATTGACAGAATGCAGAGCTGGGCTGAGAAATGGCAGATGGAGTTCAACCTGGATAAGTGCGAAGTGATGCATTTTGGAAGGTCGAACTTAAATGCCGAATATAGGATTAAAGGCAGGATTCTCGGCAGTGTGGAGGAACAGCGGGATCTTGGTGTTCAAGTGCATAGCTCCCTCAAAGTTGCCACCCAGGTGGATAAGGTTGTTAAGAAAGCATATGGTGTTTTGGCTTTCATTAACAGGGGGAATCCTAGGTTGCTCTGGGAAGCGAGAAAGGAGGTTGCTAAGCCGCTGGCAAAGATCTTTGCTTCCTCACTCTCCACGGGAGTGTTTAAGAATCGAGTTTAAGAGCCGCGAGGTTATACTGCAGCTGTACAAAACCCTGGTGAGACCACACTTGGAATATTGTGTCCAGTTCTGGTCGTCCTATTATAGGAAAGATGTGGAGGCTTTGGCGAGGGTGCAAAGGAGGTTTACCAGGATGCTGCCTGGACTGGAGGGCTTGTCTTACGAGGAGAGGTTGACTGAGCTCAGACTTTTCTCTCTGGAGAGAAGGAGGAAGAGAGGTGACCTGATCGAGGTGTACAAGGTAATGAGAGGCATGGATAGAGTCGATAGCCAGAGACTTTTCCCCAGGGCAGGATTGACTGCCACGGGGGTCATAGTTTTAAGGTGTTAGGAGGAAGGTATAGAGGAGATATCAGAGGGAGGTTCTTCACCCAGAGAGTTGTGAGCGCATGGAATAGTTTACCAGTGGTAGTCGTGGAAGCGGAGTCATTAGTGACATTTAAGTGACTGCTGGACATGCACATGGACAGCAGTGAATTGAGGGGAATGAAGGTTAGGTTATTTTATTTTTGGATTAGGATTATTCCACGGCACAACATCGTGGGCCGAATGGCCTGTACTGTGCTGTACTTTTCTATGTTCTATGTTCTAACTAGTTCTTTATCCAGACACATGGGGGCCAGATTCGCTCCACAATATGCCAACACTTTCATGCACAAGTTGAAACAAGACCTCTTTGTTGCGCAAGCCAATTGCTCCAACCAATGCTAAACACTGATAGATCGGTGACATTTTCTTCGTCTGGACTCTTGGCGAGGAATCACTGAAATATCGACATAGTGATATCAACAAGTTCCATCCCACCATCAGAATCGCCATGGATTATTCTTTAGAATCAGTCTCACTCTTGGACGCACCCAGCTCCATCAGGGACAGATGTCTCTGTACCTCACTTTACCACAAGACCACAGGTAACCCCACAATGCTGCATTTCTCTAGCCTCCAGCCTAAACATATGAAATCAACCATCCCCTATGGACGAGCCCCATGTGTACATAGAATCTGTTCAGATGAGGAGAAACACGATGGACTCCTTAAGGTTTTGAAGGAGGCTCTGATAAGAATGAGATACAATGCTCAATTCATCGATCGCCAGTTCCAATGTGACAGACCATAATGACCTCCTCAGAAGGCAGACACAGGAACTGTCCAATAGGGTACCCTCTATCATCTAGTATGTCCCCAGAGCGGAGAGACTACGCCACGCTCTTCACAGCCTTCAACAAGTCATCGATTCAGAGATTCATCTGTCACAGATTCTGGACACTTCCATCACACGTGGGAATACCGCCCACGCTGTACACGGCAGATACACACATTGTCTACTTCATACACTGCAGGCAGGGTATATTGGTGAAAACATCGATGGCAGTGGATGAATGGACACCATGCAACAATGGCCAGGCAGGAACGTCCCTTCCCAGAGGGGAAACACTTCAGGGGTCAAGGGCATTCAGCCTCGGATTTTCAGGTAAACATCCTCCAGGGCAGATTTCGGGATACACAACAATGCACAGTTGTCAAGCAGAGGCTGGTAGCCAGGTTCCATTCCCATGAGGCAGGCCTCAACCCGGATCTTGGGTTTATGTCTATCTGCAGGTGACTGCACCACACTACACATGCTTACACACACACACACACCCACACACACACACACACACACACACACACACACACACACACACACACACACACACACACAAACACACACACACGCCCCACTCTCACACACACACACACACACACGCCCCACTCTCACACACACACACACTCACACACACACACAGACACACACAGATACACACACACACACGGACACACACACACCACACACGCTCACACACACATGCTCACACACACACACACACAAACACACACACATTTAAATCGATGATTTGAATTTGCATTTGTAGATTTGTAATTGCAGATGCATTCTATTTTGTTCAAAAAGCACACAATTTGTAGACAGAGATAATGGGAACTGCAGAAGCTAGAGAATCCAAGATAACAAAGTGTGGAGCTGGATGAACACAGCAGGCCAAGCAGCATCTCAGAAGCACAAAAGTTGACATTTCAGGCCTGGACCCTTCATCAGAGAGCAGACAGTCAGTCAACGTGGCATTTTACAAATTCCTACTTTAGAAATAAAATCAATCTGACTCTAAGTTGAAACACAGACAGATTCTAAACAAGGCCTCACACCTCAGATGCACTGTCTGACCTGAGATGCCACCCCTGGTACACTAATAAAACCTTTTCTTATCTCAGGGCATTGACTTGAAAATAATTCTGGGATTTGTATATTAATCGATCGAAACCTGCATCTCCTTTCTAAGTGTTTAAGGATTTAACAGCCGTCTTAGGTTTGTTCAATACATTCACATCAGTTCTATGACCCTTTGGCTTATAAGGTCTGTGTCTGATATTCCTCTCTCACTGACATGTGAAGAAAGAGCGAGGCTCTGAAAACGTGTGTTTTCAAATAAACCTGTTGGACTATGACCTGGCTTTGTGTGATTTCTGACTTGGAGAGTTATCTGTGGGTGGTTTCGCTTGACTGGTACCATTGCTCTTTTAGGTGATAGAGGCCATAGAGTTGATGTACCATCCAGGAATCCTACCCATAGTGCTGAAGCACACTGTGTAGTTATAAAACATAGAACATAGAAAAGTACAGCACAGTACAGGTCCTTCGGCCCACGATGTTGTGCCGTGGAATAATCCTAATCCAAAAATAAAATAACCTAACCTTCATTCCTCTCAATTCACTGCTGTCCATGTGCATGTCCAGCAGTCACTTAAATGTCACTAATGACTCCGCTTCCACGACTACCACTGGCAAAGTATTCCATGCGCTCACAACTCTCTGGGTGAAGAATCTCTCTCTGAAGTCTCCCCCATACCTTCCTCCTAACACCTTAAAACTATGACCCCTCGTGGCAGTCAATCCTGCCCTGGGGAAAAGTCTCTGGCTATCGACTCTATCCATGCCTCTCATTACTTTGTACACCTCGATCAGGTCACCTCTCTTCCTCCTTCTCTCCAGAGAGAAAAGTCTGAGCTCAGTCAACCTCTCCTCGTAAGACAAGCCCTCCAGTCCAGGCAGCATCCTGGTAAACCTCCTTTGCACCCTCTCCAAAGCCTCCACATCTTTCCTATAATAGGGCGACCAGAACTGGACACAATATTCCAAGTGTGGTCTCACCAGGGTTTTGTAGAGCTGCAGTATAACCTCGCGGCTCTTAAACTCGATTCTTAAACACTCCCGTGGAGAGTGAGGAAGCAAAGATCTTTGCCAGCGGCTTAGCAACCTCCTTTCTCGCTTCCCAGAGCAACCTAGGATTCCCCCTGTTAATGAAAGCCAAAACACCATATGCTTTCTTAACAACCTTATCCACCTGGGTGGCAACTTTGAGGGAGCTATGCACTTGAACACCAAGATCCCGCTGTTCCTCCACACTGCCGAGAATCCTGCCTTTAATCCTATATTCGGCATTTAAGTTCGACCTTCCAAAATGCATCACTTCGCACTTATCCAGGTTGAACTCCATCTGCCATTTCTCAGCCCAGCTCTGCATTCTGTCAATGTCTCGCTGAAGCCTGCAATAGCCCTCGATACCATCAAGCTCTGACTCACCGGCTTCCCGACAGGCTCCTGGTCCAAGCTCCCGCTCGCGCCGCTGCTGCTGTAACCAGAAATGGAAGGCACCGACCCTCGAGGTAAGCTTTTTAAGGATTATGGTGTCATGGTGGTGAGTGAAATTAATATCTAAGGTGGCATGAAGTGCCAACTGCTTTACCTTGGTTGGTATGGAGTTCCTTGAGTTCTTGTGAACTTCCACTCATCTAGGTCAATGGGCAGTGCCCCATCACCCTCCTGACATTGTCAAAACCTTTAATTCTTTAAGAACCTCTTTCAGGTCAAACCATCAATATTTTACTCCACTCTCACCTCCATTCAAGATACCAAATGGAGAAAAAAAGGTAGTTGAAGGCAAACCATTTCCAGTGGGTGGGAATTCCAGAGCTAGGGGGATGTCTGAGTGTTATGGCCAGACCATTCAGGAGAGATGTTAGGAAGCACTTCTTCACACAGACGGTGGTAGAGCTTTGGAGCTCTCTTCAACAAATGGGAGCGGATGCTGGATCACTTTCTGATTTTAAATCTGAGATAGATACATTTATGTTAAGCAAGGGGTTTAAGGGATATGGGCTGAAGGCAGGTCAGGCCACAGATCAGACATGATCTCACCAGATGGTGGAAGAGGCTCAAGGGGCTGAATGGCCTGCTCCTGTTCCAATGTCTCTCCTCTGCTCCTATTTTCAATACCTTTGCCTTTCGCTCTGAAACACCTCCACCGTCTGTTTCTCTGCTGCATAAAGCCAATAACTTTTGCAGCCCCCTTCAGTTCCAAAGCAAAGTAATGTCAGATTCAAAATATTAACTCTGTTAGTCTCTCCGCAGATACTGCCAGACCTCCTGAGTTTCTCCAGCACTTTCTGTTTTTATCGTTATCTGTTCTGATAACAATAACTTTTATAGCCATTCTTATATATATCTAACCTTACAGAAATAGCAAAAGACAGATTTTTAGAAAGCTGGTGCATTGAATTTATTCTTTAGGTGTAGGTATCTCTGGGGGACCATCTTTTATTCTCCATCCTTGATCTGATAACAGTGAAGAGTCAACTACATTTGAGTTGGAAGTTACATGTAAACCAGCCCAGGTTAAGTGCAGCAGATTTCTGTCCTTGAAGAACTTCAATGAACAAGTCGTTTGTTGTTTAAATAACGATTGAGCCAGATTTTAACGTCACACTGGGATTTGAACCCATGTTCCCAGAGAGCTTGGAATTACTAGACCAAGGACAGAGGTGTTATAATGATGCCACTGCCTCCCCAGTGAATCTCCCTGACCCACTCCCAAATGAGCCAATTAGAATAGTCTGCAAGAAGGGTAATACAATAAATTGTGGGTGGCTTTCATTTGCCTTTCAAGAGTTGTACAGTTGTAGAGACATACGACATGGAAACAGAACGTATGGCCCAACTCGTCCATGCCAACCAGATATCCTAAATTAATCTAGTCCCACTTGGCAGCATTTAGCCAAAACATCCCTCTAAACCCTTCCTATTCATATACCCATCCAGGTGCCTTTTAAATGTTGTAACTGTACCAGCCTCCACCAGTTCCTCTGGCAGCTCATTCCACACAGGCGCCACCCTCTGTGTGAAAATGTTGCCTATTAGGTTCCTTTTGAATCATTTCCCTCTCACCTTAAACCTATGCCTTATAGTTTTGGACTCCCCTACCCAGGAGAAAAGATCTTAACTATTTACCCTATCCATGCCCTTCGTCCATGCCAACCAGATATCCTAAATTAATCTAGTCCCACTTGGCAGCATTTAGCCAAAACATCCCTCTAAACCCTTCCTATTCATATACCCATCCAGGTGCCTTTTAAATGTTGTAACTGTACCAGCCTCCACCAGTTCCTCTGGCAGCTCATTCCACACAGGCGCCACCCTCTGTGTGAAAATGTTGCCTATTAGGTTCCTTTTGAATCATTTCCCTCTCACCTTAAACCTATGCCTTATAGTTTTGGACTCCCCTACCCAGGAGAAAAGATCTTAACTATTTACCCTATCCATGCCCTTCGTGGCATGGATAAACCTCTACAAGGCCACCCCTCAGCCTCTGACGCTCCAGGGAAAATAGCCCCAGCCTATTCAGCCTGTCCCTTTAGCTCAAACCCTCCAGCCCTGGCAACGTCCTCGTAAATCTTTTTTAAACCCTTTCATGTTTCACAACATCTTTCCTAAAGCAGGAAGACCAGAAAGAGGAAGCAATGGCCTGGACTGTTAATCCAGAGACCCAGATAATGTTCTGGGGACCCGGGTTCGAATCCCACTGCAGCACGGTGGACGAGTAACTCCAAGCCCTCTGGGAACAGGTGTTCATATCCCAATGTGACATTAAAATCTGGTGGAATTTGAATTCAATAAATATCTGGAATTAAAAATCTAATGATGACCATGAATCTATTGCCGATTGAGAGGAAAAACCCATCTGGTTCACTAATGTCCTTTAGGGAGGAAACTGTCATCCTTACCTGGTCTGATCTACATGTGACTCCAGACCCACAGCAATGTGGTTGACTCTTAACAGTCCACTGGGCAATTAGGGATGGGCAATAAATGCTGCCTGGCCAGTGACACCCTCTTCCCATGAATGAATGAACAAAGAAAATGACACACAGTATTTCAGCAGCAGCCTAGCCAATGCCCGGTACAGCTGCAACGTGACCTCCCACATCCCATACTCAATGCCCTGACCAATAAAGGGAAGCATACCAAATGCCTTCTTCACCCGCTTTGTCTGCCTGTGACTCCACTTTCAAGGAATTATGAACATGAATAGGTTTAAGGTGAGAACAGAAACATTTAAAAGGGACCTATGAGGTAACTTTTTCATGCAGAGGGTGGTGCGTGTGTGGAATGAGCTGCCAGAGGAAGTGGGGGAAGCTGGTACAGTTACAACATTTAAGAGTGATAATGGGAACTGCAGATGCTGGAGAATCCAAGATAATGAAATGTGAGGCTGGATGAACACAGCAGGCCAAGCAGCATCTCAGGAGCACAAAAGCTGACGTTTCAGGCCTAGAACCTTCATCAGAGAGGGGGATGGGGTGGGGGTTCTGGAATAAATAGGGAGAGAGGGGAAGGTGGACCGAAGATGGAGAGAAAAGAAGATAGGTGGAGAGGAGAGGAAAGGTGGGGTGGGGGGGGGGGTAGGGAGGGGTTAGGTCAGTCCAGGGAAGACGGACAGGTCAAGGAGGTGGGATGAGGTTAGTAGGTAGGAGATGGAGATGCGGCTTGGGGTGGGAGGAAGGGATGGGTGAGAGGAATAACTGGTTAGGGAGGCAGAGACAGGTTGGGCTGGTTTTGGGATGCAGTGGGTGGAGGGGAAGAGCTGGGCTGGTTGTGTGATGCAGTGGGGGGAGGGGACGAACTGGGCTGGTTTTGGGATGCGATGGGGGAAGGGGAGATTTTGAAGCTGGTGAAGTCCACATTGATACCATTGGGCTGCAGGGTTCCCAAGCGGAATATGAGTTGCTGTTCCTGCAACCTTCGGGTGGCATCATTGTGGCACTGCAGGAGGCCCATGATGGACATGTCATCTAAAGAATGGGAGGGGGAGTGGAAATGGTTTGCGACTGGGAGGTGCAGTTGCTTATTGCGAACCAAGCGGAGGTGTTCTGCAAAGCGGTCCCCAAGCCTCCGCTTGGTTTCCCCAATGTAGAGGAAGACACACCGGGTACAGTGGATGCAGTATACCACATTGGCAGATGTGCAGGTGAACCTCTGCTTAATGTGGAATGTCATCTTGGGGCCTGGGATAGGGA
The DNA here is from genome assembly GCF_030684315.1 of Stegostoma tigrinum. NCBI lineage: Eukaryota > Metazoa > Chordata > Chondrichthyes > Orectolobiformes > Stegostomatidae > Stegostoma > Stegostoma tigrinum. The sequence goes on from NC_081363.1 coordinate 6,045,049, forward strand.
TGAAGGAGCAGGTGTGGGGGCAAGTGTAGCATTTCCTGCGGTTGCAGGGGAAGGTGCCGGGTGTGGTGGGGTTGGAGGGCAGTGTTGAGCCAACAAGGGAGTCGCGGAGAGAGTGGTCTCTCCGGAAAGCAGACAGGGGTGGGGATGGAAAAGTGTCTTGGGTGGTGGGGTCGGATTGTAGATGGCGGAAGTATCGGAGGATGATGCGTTGTATCCGGAGGTTGGTGGGGTGGTGTGTGAGAACGAGGGGGATCCTCTTTAGGTGGTTGTGGCGGGGGCGGGGTATGAGGGATGTGTTGCAGGAAATGCGGGAGACGCAGTCAAGGGCGTTCTCGACCACTGTGAGGGGAAAGTTGCGGTTCTTGAAGAACTTGGACATCTGGGATGTGCGGGAATGGAATGCCTCATCGTGGGAGCAGATGCGGCGGAGGCGGAGGAATTGGGAATAGGGGATGGAATTTTTGCAGGAGGGTGGGTGGGAGGAGGTGTATTCTAGGTAGCTGTGGGAGTTGGTGGGCTTGAAATGGACATCAGTTACAAGCTGGTTGCCTGAGATGGAGACGGAGAGATCCAGGAAGGTGAGGGATGTGCTGGAGATGGCCCAGGTGAACTGAAGTTTGGGGTGGAAGGTGTTGGTAAAGTGGATGAACTGTTCGAGCTCCTCTGTGGAGCAAGAGGCGGCGCCGATACAGTCATCAATGTAACGGAGGAAGAGCTGGGGTTTGGGGCCGGAGTAGATGCAGAAGAGGGACTGTTCCACGTAACCTACAAAGAGGCAGGCATAACTGGGGCCCATGCGGGTGCCCATGGCCACCCCCTTAGTCTGTAGGAAGTGGGAGGAATTGAAAGAGAAGTAGTTGAGGGTGAGGACAAGTTCCGCTAGGCAGATGAGGGTGTCGGTGGAGGGGGACTGGTCGGGCCTGTTGGACAGGAAGAAGCGGAATGCCTTGAGGCCATCTGCATGCGGAATACAGGTGTATAGGGACTGGACGTCCATGGTGAAAATGAGGTGTTGGGGGACAGGGAATTAGATGTCCTGGAGGAGGTGGAGGGCGTGGTTGGTGTCACGGACGTAGGTAGGGAGGTCCTGGACCAAAGGGGAGAAAATGGAGTCCAGATAGGTGGAGATGAGTTTGGTGGGGCAGGACATGTCCATCATGGGCTTCCTGCAGTGCCACAATGATGCCACCCGAAGGTTGCAGGAACAGCAACTCATATTCCACTTGGGAACACTGCAGCCCAATGGTATCAATGTGGACTTCACAAGCTTCAAAATCTCCCCTTCACCCACCGCATCCCAAAACCAGCCCAGTTCGTCCTCTTCCCCCACTGCACCACACAACCAGCCCAGCTCTTCCCCTCCACCCACTGCATCCCAAAACCAGTCCAAGCGGTCTCTGCCTCCCTAACCTGTTCTTCCTCTCACCCATCCCTTCCTCCCACCCCAAGCCGCACCTCCATCTCCTACCTACTAACCTCATCCCACCTCCTTCACCTGTCCGTCTTCCCTGGACTGACCTATCCCCTCCCTACCTCCCCACCTATACTCTCCTCTCGACCTATCTTCTTTTCTCTCCATCTTCTGTCCGTCTCCCCCTCTCTCCCTATTTATTCCAGAACCCCCACCCCATCCCCCTCTCTGATGAAGGGTCTAGGCCTGGAACGTCAGCTTTTGTGCTCCTGAGATGCTGCTTGGCCTGCTGTGTTCATCCAGCCTCACATTTTATTATCTTGGATTCTCCAGCATCTGCAGTTCCCATTATCACCCCCTTGTCTGAGTTGAGACTGTCATTCTGCAGATAGAGACAGGTCTCCGTCACAAAGCAATGATCGAGGTTGTAACAAGAGCAATCCATGAGGATTATAGATGATGAACAAGACGGTATACAGCATGCTTGCCTTCATCAGCTGTGATATCGAATATAAAAGTTGGCAAGTTACATTACAGCTGTACAAAAACTTTAGTTAGGCCACATTTGGAATATTGCATGCAGCTCTGGTCACACACAACCAGAAATACATCGTTGCTTTGGAAAAAGTGCAGGGAAGATTTACCAGGATGTTGCTTGGTCTAGAGGGTTTTAGTTATGAGGAAAGGTTGGATAAAGTCAGATTATTTTCACTGGAAACACAGAGGTTGAGGGACGACCTGATAGAGATCTATAAAATTAGGAGAGGCACTGAAAGAGTGGATAGTCAGAGGCCTTACCCCTGGATGGAAAGGTCAACTACAAGAGGGCACAGGTTCAAGATGAGATGGGGAAATTTTAGGGGAGAAGTGTGGGGAAAATGTTTCACACAGAAGTTGGTGGGTGCTTGGAACGTACTGCCAGTGGAGGTGGTGGAAACAGGAAGGTTAGGAGTGATGTTGTTGACTTGCTTGACGAGCTGGCTTATTTTTGTTCAGGGTTTTCGTCACCACTCTAGGTGACATCATCCGTGGAGCCTCCGATGAAGCGATGTTATCCTACTCCACTTAGAATTTATACTAGAGATAGTGGGAACTGCAGATGCTGGAGAATTCGAGACTACAAGGTGTGGAGCTGGATGAACACAGCAGGACAAGAAGCATCTTAGGAGCAGGAAAGCTGACGTTTCAGGTCTAGTTTCTGATGAAGGGTCTAGGCCCGAAACATCAGCTTTCCTGCTCCTAAGATGATGTTTGGCCTGATGTATTCATCCAGCTCCACACCTTGTTATCGAGAATTTATACTGTCTGGTCCGTTATGGTGAATACTCTCATTTCTGGTTTTGTTCTGTATGGGTTTGCATATGGAATTAGACCCCATATACAAATCCATACAGATCAAAACTGGAAATGACACTGCTCACCATAACTGACCGAGCAGTAAAATTCCAAGAATAACATCGCTTCTTCAGAGATTCCACTGATGATTTTACCTGGCGTGGTGACAAAACATCAGAACGAAAACAAGCCTCTCAGTGAGCATTTCAATAAACTCACCCACAGCCCGAACTGCGGATCTTTGCTAAAACCTCAAAGGGTGTTAATAATATTTAAGGCATCTCTTAATAGACACATAAACAGGAGGCAAACAGACGGATAGCCACTGTGTATGAGCAGTAAGTAGCGGGTCTAAATGATGATTAGACATCAGTGCAGGCTCGATGAGCCAAAGGGCCTGTTTCTGCGCTGTATTAAATTATATCCAATTGTAAAATTCTACAAATGGGAGCTCAGGTGAGAATGATGTTAAATCATTACACAAGGAGGGTGGTAATGCCAAGCTGGCAAAGGAGTGAGTAATATCCCTCTGGAATAAATATTCTGATGCTTCAAAACATATTTTAAAAAGAACAGAGCAATATCTCACGATTAGTGGACCCTCACCCTCTCTTTGGGAGATGTCTCAATGATCACAGAGTGCTGAGCCTGTGGAATTCTCTGCCACAGAAATTAATTAAGGCCAAAATATTGAACGTTATCAAGAACGAGTTCGATCTAGTTCTTAGAAATAAAGGGTATCGGGAAAAAGGGGAATGCCGGGTGAGTTGGATGATCAGCCACAATCATATTGAATGGTGGAGCAGGCTTGAAGGGCTGAATGGCCTACTCCTGCTCCTGTTTTCTTAGTTTTACAAGATTGTCCTGAACTCGAGTCAACAGTAAATTTTGTGAGTTATACTTTTATTTTTCAGTTTGTGTTTTTGCAGGTGGCACCTAAAGCTGAACATAGAACATAGACATAGAACATAGAATGTAGAACAATACAGGCTCTTCGGCCCATGATGTTGTGCCGAACTTTTACCTTAAACCTAAGGTCTAGTTAACCTCCACCCCTACCTTATACTATCATCCATATGCCTACCTAATAGCTGCTTAAATGTCCCTAATGAGGCCGACTCCACTACCCTCTCCGGCAATGCATTCGGCACCTCTACCACTCTCTGAGTAAAGAACCTACCTCTGATGTTTCCCCTATATCTACTTCCACTCACTTTAAAACTATGCCCCCTCGTAATAGCTACCTCCACCCTAGGAAAAGTCTCTGGCTGTCAACTCTATCTATATGTCTGATCATTTTGTACACCTCTATCAAGTCACCGCTCATCCTTTGTCATTCAAAAGAGAAAAGCCCTGGCTCTCTCAACCTTTCCTCGTTAGACCTTCTCTCCATTCCAGGCAACATCCTGGTAAATCTCCTCTGCACCTCTTCCAATGCTTCCACATCCTTCCTGTAATGAGGTGACCTGTAGTTTTATCATTATAATACAGAATAACACTGATCGCTCTGCATCAATCACCTTGTCAGATCCGGAAGTGTTGCAGCTTTCCTTTGTGGTCCAGCGCTCCTCAATCTGCTGTTCTCGCACCTTGCTCTGGTCATCTGCTTGAAAACATCACCAATTTCAGTCACATGAAAAGAAAAGAATAACATTAACAGCAAGCCTGTCACACAAGGAGACAGAGTTAGTAGGAACTGCAGATGCTGGAGAATCTGAGATAGCAAAGTGTAGAGCTGGATGCACACAGCAGGCCAAGCAGCATCAGAGGAGCAGGAATGCTGATGTTTCAGGTCTAGACCCGTCCTCAGACTAAAAAAAGGAGACAGTGTTTATTTCAGGGGTCTACCCTACATTGTGTTTATCCAGTCTACATCTGTTGATTTTCCACAAACTAAATCCCTAGGCCTACACATGGGCAGGTGAGTCTCCAATAGGCCAGTAAAGAATAAAGATTGGGCTGCCTCAGTCCAAGTACCTCAGCCTTCGTGGGAATAGTATAAAGGCTCAGTGTAAAAGCAGACTGCCAGGGCCACCTGTGATGCAGTAGTACTGTCCATATCTCTGAGCTAGGGGGCCCCAGGTTCAAGTCCCACTGCCTTCGAACTTCATGATAGTGTGTTGGTACAGGTTGGACGAAAAATTTCAGTGTGAACTAAATGAGGTCTCTTGTGGTTTGGGGGGGTTATTGTTTCTTCCTCTGGACAAGGACGCCCAACTCAAGTCGCACCTTCTCCAGAGTTGTGTAACCACTTGTGTAACCACCACAGAAATTGCCTCGAAACAAAGTGTTGATTTTCAAGTCATTGACTTTATTTCCCCATTTCAAATTTCATTTGGTGTTATATTCCTTGCCCTGTTGATTGTTCCTGTTGAATTTATGAGCCTGGATGTTGTTGAAACTTTGGTACTGAGCCTTCTTTAAGATTTGGCTGTCATTTAGCAAGGTGAAGCTTAGACAGCGAAGAGAGGCTTTTGTTTGTTTGCAAGGAATGGAGAATTAACAAGTCAGCAACATTCCTGATAAGAGGGCCCGAAGCCGATCTTTCAAAAATTGGCCTGAAAATTATGTTTGAGCCCCTAAACATCGTCTGTTGCAATTCTACATCAGAAATGAGGAAGACAATTATCGGCAAAGATAATGGACACTGCAGATGCTGGAGAATCCGAGATAACAAAGTGTGGAGCTGAATGAACACAGCAGGCCAAGCAGCATCTTAGGACCACAAAAGCTGACGTTTCGGGCCTAGACCCATCATCAGACAAAAAAGCTTTTTTCTGATGAAGGGTCTAGGCCCGAAACATTAGCTTTTGTGCTCCTAAGATGCTGCTTGGCCTGCTGTGTTCATCCAGCTCCACACTTAGACAATTATTGGCAATTCAACCATGAAGCTGAAAAGCAATTTCTTTAAAGGAATTCCTAGACATATATAGAATTCAATAGCAATCTTCCACTTAATTTCATGGAGCGATAGAAGAAATGAAATGCTAACAATGACAATTCTATACTGAGTGAAGGTGTTATTGTTTATTTTGTATGAATATTTTTGAGAACAGACAGGGATGCTGTCAATAAATATGCTTTGCACTGAGTTATATCCTTTCCAACATTACAATATAGTGCACACACAACAAGTTCATTCAATATCCTAGATTCTTATCAGGCTTATGTTCATAGAATCCCTACAGTGAGTGTGAAAACAGGCCCTTCGGCCCAACAAATTTCACACTGACCTCAGAGCATCCCACCCCCTGTAACCCACTGAATCTACACATCCCTGAACATTTAGCCCGTGCATCTTTAGACTGTGGGAGGAAACCGCAACACCCGGAGGAAACCCAGGCAGGCATGGGGAGAAAGTGCAAACTCCACACAGACAGTTGCCTGAGGGTGGAATCAAGCCCAGATCCACGGCGCTAAGAAGCAGCAGTGCTAACCACTGAGCCACCGTGCCGTGTCTCAGCATGGCATCAACTGCAAAGTGAGTCTGGAGTGGAGCCGAAGAGTTTTACCAGGAGGCTGTCTGGATTACAGGGTTTGAGCTATAAGGAGAGGCTAGAAAAACTTGGGCTGTTTTCTCTGGAGTGGCGGAGACTGACAGGAGACTTGGTAGAAGTTTGTAAAATAAGGAGAGCATAGATAGGGTTGACGGTCAGAGTCTTTCTCCTGGAGTTGAAATGTCTAATACTAGGGGGGCATGCTTTAAGGTGAAAGGAGGAAGTTTCAAGAGAGATGTGAAGGGCAAGGTTATTACACAGAGAATGGTAGGTACCTGGAATGCATTGCCAGGTGTGGTGGTGGGGCAGACACCAGAGGGGAGTTTAAGGGGCTTTTAGATAAGCACATGAGTAAGCAAGGAATGGAGGGATGTGGACCATGGGCAGGCAGAAGGAATTAGTTTAGTTTGGCACCATGTTCAGCACCATGTTGTGGGTCGAAGGGCCTGTTCTTGTGCTGTACTGTTCTGTGTTCTATGAAGCATATACCAGGCTAGGTATGTTATACTTTCTTTGAGAGGAATTAATCACCTAGTTGAATTTTGATTGTAACTGGCAGCTTCTATGCTCACTTTTTCTGGATCTGGGCGCAAATAATAATAATCCCATACTCCATTAATTGCCAAAATCTCACCATGGTAGGATTTGAACTCACAACCTGTGGCCCAGTGTCACAATGGGCCCATTTCCTTACAGAGCTTGAGCTCATTCGATTCCTTACCGAGCATTTGCTCGAAATTCAAGTCGGACCGACTGAGTTGTTGGTAGAGGGTGACCAGCAAATGAACTCTGTCCTCTGCACCTTGTAGCTTCAGCTGGTCAAACAGTTCTGGGTAAGTGTTGGCCAAGTGCTGACTGCTAATACCCAGCTCTAAAGAGAACAGAGATAGATCAACATTACATGCATCATATCCTTGACACCGTCCGTTAAAGATACCAAACCAGAAATTGCTGGAAAATCTCAGCAAGTCTGGCAGCTTCTGTGCAGAGAAATCAAACTTAATGTTTCAGTTTCAGTTCTGAGGAAAGGTCACTGGACCTGAAGCATTAACTCTGATTTCTCTTCCCAGATGCTGCCAGGCCTGCTGAGCTTTTCCAGCAACTTCAATTTTTGCCTCTGATTTATAGCATCTACAGTTCTTTCGGCTGTTATTTGCTGATGAACACTGTTGGTCAATGAAACAATTAACTGAAGCACATTCAGGATGATGAGCTGCAATCTTCTGGTGTGTTGCCAGAGACTATGTCAGGGTGGGGAAGCTGACTCTCCAATCTCTGCACCCAGTCGTTGGTAATTCCCAGAGCGAGCCAATCGCCATTCCATCTGCATGTGTTTTAACAGTTACAGAGGGCGAAGGGGTAGGCAGGATGACTCATCAGCTCTCTCAAAGGAATAACGTCCATCTAAAGGGTCGCAACGATTCACTTGGATCTTTGAGGCCCTATTGGATCTCTGTAGGTCACCTCGATGTCCTCCAGAGTGATCTGAGAGGCTGTTGTTAGGTGAGCCCTTCAGAAGCAGTGGACAGTATATACAATATGGATGAAAATGGCTAAGATGTCAACAGCAGCCTTCCCAAATGAGGATCTCAGAAGGATGAGGTGAGTGGTATCTCACACCCCCCACTCTCCTGCACTGTACAATGATGTGGATTGAGGGATAATCATTTCCCCTTTACCCACCAAAGGCTTCTCCCAGACCACAGGAAGCGACATGGAGATTAAAAAAAACCCCTGCGTAAGGAAGTTGGAGGTATTTTTCTAAGACTAATACTGCAGAGACCCATAGAATATAACACCAAAAAAACACACAGCTGGAGAAGCTCAGCAGCAACTGTGGAGAGAGAAGCCAAGTTAATGTGTCAGGTTGCGTGACTCCTCTTCAGAACAGCGAGGAAAAGGTTAGCGGTGCTGAAATACTTCAGCATTTACGCTGAAGGTGGAGTGAGGGTTGTGGGGTTAATAGGGATAAAGGAGGAAACAATAGATGGAGATATAGCACAGATGAAGACAAAGCCCATTAAGCAAACAAAGGGATGGATAATGGTGAACCAGGAAAACAGAAAACCTGATAATGGGTCGAGAGTGGGTAAGCAGCACGAAAAGCACTCAATGTGATGGCAGGGCCTGGAGTATGCGAGCTGGGGCAAGGGCATGGGTGCAGGTTCTCAGGACAAAAAATCATTGAACTCGATATCGAGCCCTGAAGGCTGCAGGATCCCCAAGTGGAAAATGAGGTCCTGTTCTTCCGGTTCATGCTGACGTTCGCCGGAGCACTGTAGCAAACCTGAGACACAGACTGCTCTGTGTCATCTCACATCTATTCTATCCTCCACTCACCCCTAATCCCCCACCTCCACCCACACATTCCCCATCTCAACCTCCTACTCCCAACTCCAACACCCACTCCCTACCTCCATCCCTACTCCCCATCTAAAACCCCCACTCCCCAACACCAACCCCCTGTCCCCACCTCCACCCCCGACTCTCCATCTAAAACCCCCCCCACTCCCCACCTCCAAACCCCACTCCCTACATCCACCTCCTGCTCCCCATCTGAAAGCCCCAGGCCCGACCCCCAAAACCTCCCCCACCTCCATCTCCCACACCCCACCTCATACCGCCATTCCCTACCTCCACCTCCTGTTCCCCACCTCAAAGCCCCATTCCCTTCCCCCAACTCCCTCACTCCCCACCTCCACACCCCCAACTCCTCATCTCAAGCACCCACTCCTTATCCCCATCTTGCACTCCTCATCTCCATTTCCAGTCCCACTGTCCCAACCTGACATTCCCACTACAGTAACACAACATTCCCACTGTACTAACCACATATTCCCATTGCTCCAACCCCACATTCCCACGGTATTAACCTCACATTCCCGCTGTCCTAGCCTCACATTTCCACTGCGCTAACCTCACATTCCCACTGCGCTAACCTCAAATTCGCACTGTATTAACCTTACATTCCCACTGTCCTAACCTCACATTCCCACTGCTCTAATCTCACACTCCCACTGCGTTAACCACACATTCCCACTGCCCCAACCCCACATTCCCACTGTATTAACCTCACATTCCCGCTGTCCTAACCTCACATTCCCACTGCACTAACCTCACATTCCCACTGCGCTAACCTCACATTCCCACTGTATTAACCACACATTCCCACTGCTCTAACCTCACATTCCCACTGCGCTAACCTCACATTCCCAATGCCCTAACCCTGCATTCCCACTGCCCCAACCCCATATTCCCACTGTATTAACCTCGCATTCCCACTGCTCTAACCTCACACTCCCACTGCACTAACCTCACATTAACACTGCTCTAACCTCACATTCCCGCTGTCCTAGCCTCACATTCCCACTGCACTAGCCTCACATTCCCACTGCTCTAACCTCACATTCCCACTACACTAACCTCACATTCCCACTGCTCTAACCTCACACTCCCACTGCACTAACCTCACATTAACACTGCTCTAACCTCACATTCCCGCTGTCCTAGCCTCACATTCCCACTGCACTAGCCTCACATTCCCACTGCTCTAACCTCACATTCCCACTGCGCTAACCTCACATTCCCACTGCCCTAACCCTGCATTCCCACTGCCCCAACCCCATATTCCCACTGTATTAACCTCGCATTCCCACTGCTCTAACCTCACACTCCCACTGCACTAACCTCACATTAACACTGCTCTAACCTCACATTCCCACTGCTCTAACCTCACATTCCCGGTGCCCTAACCTCACATTCCCAATGCACTAACCCCACATTCCCACTGCTCTAACCTCACATTCCCACCGCTAACCTCACATTCCCACTGTATTAACCTCACATTCCCACTGTCCTAACCTCACATTCCCACTGCACTAACCTCACATTCCCACTGCTCTAACCTCACATTCCCACTGTGCTAACCTCACATTCCCACTGTATTAACCTCACATTCCCACTGCTCTAACCTCACATTCCCGCTGTCCTAGCCTCACATTCCCACTTCACTAACCTCACATTCCCACTGCTCTAACCTCACATTCCCACTACACTAACCTCACATTCCCCCTGCTCAAACCTCAGATTCCCACTGCACTAAAGTCACATTCCCACTGCTCTAACCTCACATTCCCACTGCGCTAACCTCACATTCCCACTGCCCTAACCCTGCATTCCCACTGCACTAACCTCACATTCCCACTGCCCTAACCCTGCATTCCCACTGCACTAACCTCACACTCCCACTGCCCTAACCCTGCATTCCCACTGCCCTAATCCTGCATTCCCACTGTACTAACCTCACATTCCCACTGCCCTAACCATGGATTCCCACTGCACTAACCTCACATTCGCGCTGCACTAACCTCACATTCCCACTGCTCTAAGCTCACATTCCCACTGCGCTAACCTCACATTCCCACTGCCCTAACCCTGCATTCCCACTGCACTAACCTCACACTCCCACTGCCCTAACCCTGCATTCCCACTGCCCTAATCCTGCATTCCCACTGTACTAACCTCACATTCCCACTGCCCTAACCATGGATTCCCACTGCACTAACCTCATATTCCCACTGCGCTAACCTCACATTAACACTGTATTAACCTCACATTCCCGCTGTCCTAACTTCACATTCCCGCTGCGCTAACCTCACATTCCCACTGCTCTAACCTCACATTCCCACTGCTCTAACCTCACATTCCTGCTGTCCTAGCCTCACATTCCCACTGCATTAACCTCACATTCCCACTGCTCTAACCTCACATTCCCACTACACTAACCTCACATTCCCCCTGCTCAAAACTCAGATTCCCACTGCACTAAAGTCACATTCCCACTGCTCTAACCTCACATTCCCACTGCGCTAACCTCACATTCCCACTGCCCTAACCCTGCATTCCCACTGCCCTAATCCTGCATTCCCACTGTACTAATCTCACATTCCCACTGCCCTAACCATGGATTCCCACTGCACTAACCTCACATTCCCGCTGCGCTAACCTCACATTCCCACTGCTCTAACCTCACATTCCTGCTGTCCTAGCCTCACATTCCCACTGCATTAATCTCACATTCCCACTGCTCTAACCTCACATTCCCACTACACTAACCTCACATTCCCCCTGCTCAAAACTCAGATTCCCACTGCACTAAAGTCACATTCCCACTGCTCTAACCTCACATTCCCACTGCGCTAACCTCACATTCCCACTGCCCTAACCCTGCATTCCCACTGCCCTAATCCTGCATTCCCACTGCACTAACCTCACATTCCCACTGCCCTAACCCTGCATTCCCACTACACTAACCTCACATTCCCACTGCCCTAATCCTGCATTCCCACTGCCCTAACCCTGCATTCCCACTGCACTAACCTCACATTCCCACTGCCCTAACCCTGCATTCCCACTGCCCTAACCCTCACATTCCCACTGCCCTAATCCTGCATTCCCACTGCACTAACCTCACATTCCCACTGCCCTAACCCTGCATTCCCACTGCACTAACCTCACATTCCCACTGCCCTAACCCTGCATTCCCACTGCACTAACCTCACATTCCCACTGCCCTAACCCTGCATTCCCACTGCACTAACCTCACATTCCCACTGTACTAACCTCACATTCCCACTGCACTAACCTCACATTCCCACTGCCCTAACCCTGCATTCCCACTGCACTAACCTCACATTCCCACTGTACTAACCTCACATTCCCACTGCACTAACCTCACATTCCCACTGCCCTAACCCTGCATTCCCACTGCACTAACCCTGCATTCCCACTGCCCTAATCCTGCATTCCCACTGCCCTAACCCTCACATTCCCACTGCCCTAACCCTCGCATTCCCACTGCCCTAACCCTCACATTCCCACTGCCCTAACCCTGCATTCCCACTACATTAACCCTGTAGATCCTCAATGCCGTTTCCTTTGTCTCACCTGCCTTTGCCTCAAATGTGGTCACGCTAACAGACATTGCACCCACTATTACCTCACTCTATCCTCCCCATTTCATTTGTCATCACAGGAGAAGGCAGTCTGTAGTAGATCAGAACAAGCCCGTATGGGTGAGGGCACTGCCCAACAGCCAGACTCTCACTCCAATAAGGAGGGAGCCCTTGCCCCTGTGCTAGACATTTGGGATCACTCCCTCAGGCTTTGCCGAAACATCTCTTTCCCGCCATTCAGAAAAAGACTCTCCCTATCCACCCTATCTAACCCTCTGATTATTTTATATGTTTCAATTAAGTCACCTCTCAACCTTCTTCTCTCTAATGAAAACAGCCTCAAGTCCCTCAGCCTTTCCTCGTAAGACCTTCCCACCATACCAGGCAACATCCTAGTAAATCTCCTCTGCACCCTTTCCAAAGCTTCCACATCCTTCTTATAATGCGGTGACCAGAACTGTACTCAATACTCCAAGTGCAGCCGCACCAGAGTTTTGTACAGCTTCACCATAACCTCTTGGTTCCGGAACTCAATCCCTCTATTAATAAAAGCTAAAACACTGTATGGCTTCCTAACAGCCTTGTCAACCTGGGTGGCAACTTTCAAGGATCTGTGTACATGGACACCAATAGATCTCTCTGCTCATCTACACTACTAAGAATCTTACCATTAGCCCAGTACTTTGCCTTCCGGTTACTCCTACCAAAGTGCATCACCTCACACTTGTCTGCATTAAACTCCATTTGCCACCTCTCAGGCCAGCTCTGCAGTTTATCTATGTCTCTCTGCAACCTACAGCATCCTTCGTCACTATCCACAACTCCACCGACCTTAGTGTCGTCTGCAAATTTACTAACCCATCCTTCTACGCCCTCATCCAGGTCATTTATAAAAATGACAAACAGCAGTGGACCCAACACCGACCCTTGCGATACACCACTAGTAACTGGTCTCCAGGATGAACATTTCCCATCAACTACCACCCTCTGTCTTCTTTCAACAAGCCAATTTCTGATCCAAACTGCTATATCTCCCACAATTCTATTCCTCCGCATTTTGTACAATAGCCTACTGTGGGGAACCTTATCGAACGCCTTGCTGAAATCCATATACACTACATCAACCGGTTTACTCTCATCTAACTGTTTGGTCACCTTCTCAAAGAACTCAATAAGGTTTGTGAGGCACAACCTTCCCTTCACAAAACCGTGCTGACTATCCCTAATCAATTTATTCTTTTCTAGATGATGATAAATCCTATCCCTTATAACCTTTTCCAACACTTTACCAACAACTGAGGTAAGGCTCACTGGTCTGAAGAAGCTTTTCTTTTAAAATCCACACAATTATTAAAACTGCCATTTTCCTCCCAGGAGCTCCTCAGAAATGTGTTTTTTTTCAATACAAGGCTTTTTGTTCCTAGAGAGTTAGAGTCTTCGGCCTCCTGCCTCTGATATTGCAATGGGTGAGGGCCCAATGCCTTCCCATGTGAACCCCTAGCAGAATGGAAGCAGCCCCAGCGAGGGAGGGGAGGAGGGAAGTGGTGACGAGGGGAATGAGGTGATGGAGGTGAGAATGGGGAAAGGGAGTGAGGAGAGAGGGCAAGAGGATGGGACGGAGAGGGGCTGAGAAGGGGAGGGGTTATGGATGGCGGTGGAGGGTCTGGGATGGAGAGGGGAGGTGTTGAGGAGAAGAGGCAGAGGAGTGGGGAGGGGTTTGGGAGGGGAGGAGGTGATGGGAGGAAGGGAGGGGGTCAGGAATGTGTGAAGACGGGAGGGGGTGGGAAGACGGGAGGCAAGGGGGTGAGGAGGGGCAGGGAGTTCAGGGCAGTGAGGGGAGGCAGTGAGATGAAGAGCATTGACCTATAGATTTCTAGGTCTGCTAAAAAGACTGAAATTTACTGAATCCATGTGGTGAAGTAAAGTGTTCTCATGGTCATCAGTCTCCTCACCTTTCACTCGCTGAAGGCATGAGTGGAAGCCGGAATTGATCAGCCAATGGCAGACTTCCTCAGTTGCCACCTTCTCTGGGGCATCTGTCTCTGAGACATCAATGACCTGTGAGAGGTTTAAAGACAATCAGAATGGCACACGGTTGAGATAGCTACCAAATTTATTTATGTCTACGTTTCACAGCCTCGAGATATTGCAAAATATTAAACAGATGATGAAGCAGAGGGGTTTTTCTTCCTGCTGTGAAGCTGGGAATTATAAAGTGGAGAAAATGGGGTACTTCTTCCTGATGGGGCATATTATTACAACATTGCAGATTGACATGGGAAACTGCAGCTACAAGAGCAAAGATGACAGGTGTAAGGTTATTCTCATGTTCTGAAGCTGAGCTGGATAATGAACATGAATACTATGGCCACAAGAGCAGATCACAGGCTAAGAATTCTGCAGCGAATAACTCACCCCCTCACTCCCCACAGCCTGCCCACCATCTACAAGGCACAAGGCAGGAGTGTGATGGAATACTCCCCACTTGCCTGGATGGGTAAAGCCCCAAAAATACTTGAGAAATTTGACACCATCTAAGACAAAGCAGCCACTTGCTTGACATTATATTCCACAAACATTCACTCCCTCCACCACCGATGCTCAGCAGCAGCAGTGTGCACCATCTACCATCCAAGATGCACTGCAGAAACTCACCAAAGATCCTCAGCCAGCACCTTCCAAATCCAGGGCCACTTCCATCTTGAAGGGCAAGGGCAGCAGATACATGGGAATGCCAACTCTTGCAATGCTCCCCCCCAAGGCACCCACCATCCTGGCTTGGAAATATATTGCCTTTCCTTCACTGGCACTGAGTTAAAATCCTGGAATTCCCTCCCTAACAGTATTGTGGGACAACCTACAGCACATGGACTGCAGCAGATCAAGAAGGCAGCTCACCCCAACCTTCTCAAAGGGGTAACTAGAGACGGGCAATAAATGCTGGGCCCAGGCAGTGATAGCCAAATCCCATGAGTGATTAAAGATAAAAAAAAACAGCTTCAAGACATTTCTTGCATGACGGGGGTTGAATGAAACAGCTCAGTTTGTGACATCAGTTAGGACCAGCTGTGTGGCACTGTCACCTTGCTCAGCAGGCCACAGCTGTGTGACTCTCAGAGGTGTGACCTGTCCTGGTGAAGTCCTGCAAGGATAACCCATCAATGTGGGTCACCAGCTGAGCTCACTCTTCACACGTTGATGGTCAGCAACCAGGGTGCAGATGGGGACTGTTGACTGCAGGGAATTTTTTCTTCACTGCAGAAACGAGCATGTCGGGGTGGCACGGTGGCTCAGTGGTTAGCACTGCTGCCTTATAGCGCCGGGGGCCTGGGTTCGATTCCAGCCTCGGGCAACTGTCTGTGTGGAGTTTGCACAATCTCCCTGTGTCTGCGTGGGTTCCTCCAGGTGCTCCGGTTTCCTCCCACAGTCCAAAAGTGTGCAGTTTAGCTAAATTGGTCATACTAAATTGCCCGTAGTGTTCAGGGATGTGATTAGGTGGGTTACAGGGGGATGCTCTGAGGGTCGGTGCGGACTTGTTGGGCCGAAGGGCCTGTTTCCACACTGTAGGGATTCTATGATTCTATTCAATGTTTGAGAAACACCAACAGCAGAAAATCCTGCAGAAACACTTCTTCAGAACGTTATAAAACAAAATTAGGTACTGATATCAAAAAGGTGAGATTAGGACAGCTTCTTTCAATATTCACAGGAGCTTCTTAAAAGACAAACAGTCAGATCGGGAGAAATTCCAGAACTAGGGTCTATACAGCTAGAGATAATGGGAACTGCAGATGCTGGAGAATCCAAGATAATAAAGTGTGAAGCTGGATGAACACAGCAGGCCAAGCAGCATCTCAGGAGCACAAAAGCTGACGTTTCAGGCCTAGACCCATCATCAGAGAGGGGGATGGGGAGAGGGAACTGGAATAAATAGGGAAAGAGGGTGAGGTGGATCGAAGATGGAGAGAAAAGAAGATAGGTGGAGATGACTCCTGAGATGCTGCTGGGCCTGCTGTGTTCATCCAGCTTCACACTTTATTATCTTGGATTCTCCAGCATCTGCAGTTCCCATTATTTCTGATACACTTTTAACCTCACGGCGAAGCCTCTTCCAGGGATGCCTAACCTGAAGAAGTTACCCTCCTCCCTCCGGACCAACCTCAGGGAATCTCTCTCCCACTGCAACTCTCTTGTCCTCTCCACCTATCTTCTTTTCTCTCCATCTTCGGTCCGCCTCCCCCTCCCTCAATATTTATTCCAGTTCCCTCTCCCCATCCTCCTCTCTGATGAAGGGTCTAGGCCCGAAACGTCAGCTTTTGTGCTCCTGAGATGCTGCTTGGCCTGCTGTGTTCATCCAGCTCCACACTTTATTAACTATACAGCTGGAAGTATGTTCTTGATTAAAATCAAGAACGATCAAGAGGTCAGAATTAGTTCAGTCCAGATATCTCAGAGGATAGTGGGCCGGTGGAAATTAATACAAGTACGGAGGTCAAGGCTACCACTGAAGACAAATTTGGGAATTGTACAATTGAGATTTTACTTGATCATAAACTTGTTGGGCTGAAGGGCCACTTTTTGTGCCGTAAAAACTCAATGACTTTATGTGAGACAATGTGGTTGGGGGTAATGGGTATTTGGAATTAGGTATAAGTTAGCACATGGTCCCAGATCTTTGGGATGACCTAAAGTTTATCGAGGGCAGAATATGGAAGGCTAGCCAGCAATGTGATGAGGAAGTCAAATGCAGAATGAGGGGTTCAGTGGTGGATGGCCAGAGATGGAGAAAAATTGAGAGATGGTGCCCAGGTAGAATTAAATGCTAGACATTGTTCAGATCTGGAATTGCATGGCTTCTAAAAAGCATTAGATGGTAAAATTAGGCCATTCAGCCTATCGAGTCTATTCCATCATTCGAACATATTTCTTAAACCCATTCTGCTTTTTCCCAATAACCCTCGATCCCCTTACTATCCAAAATCCTAAAGGTGGTAGCTGTAGTGCTCAGCATGGAATTGCTAAAAGGAGCAACAGACTGGATAGTGTGGAAGCATTTGGAAGGAGATTGGATTAACCTCACCCCTGGGCCACACTGTCCAAATCATCTGCTTCTGATCGGCATGAAAGAAAATTTCCCCAAAATCAGGCACTTTGAGATTCACCTACAGTGCAGTGTTTCTCCACAGTTGCATTCCCCAGTTAGTTACCTTCTCTGTTTCTGAGGTGCTGGGCCTGGTGTTGTGTGTCGGACTCTCCAAGACTCGCTGCCCGATATTCTGGCCCTCGTTGCCTGTTCAGTAAACAAACAAAACATTGACAATGTTTTTGATGAGCCGGTTGTGTCATGCCTCATTGGGGCTGGCGATCAAAACCGACTCATTCCCGGAGATGCCACAAAAGTTAATATTTTTATAAAAGTGCGTAGAATTCCCCAAAGTACCTGTTACCCCCTTTGCTGTTCCCAAGTTCCCTCTTACAGCTCTCTAAGGACATTAGCATCGCAGCACACAGCTCACTGGTTGCTGCAGGATGGCTCTCTCGGCACTTGGCTATTATCCTGCTAGAGCCAACTTTAAGTGAGAGGTTTTCTCTCCACATTAACACCTCGTTTATTTCCCTCGCGCCCCCCCCGCCCCCAATTCACCCTGAGTGTGGCATTAATGTTGGAAGTTTCCCTGTACAAGTACCTGATCCTGAAACTTCACTCTTGCCCAAGTGCTCTTCCAAAGCCTGTGGCGAACTTTGGACCGTGGTGAGTTGTTCCGAGGCTGCGGGGAGCTGAGGCGAAGTCCCGGCTTCAGGTCCATGCGTGGAACCTGGCTCCACTGATTTAGAGCCTGACCTTTTCGAAGAAGCCAGCTTGCTGCCCCGGACACTGGGCAACGGGTCAGTCCTCCAGCATTGCTCATTGCCTTTAGCACACAGCCCCTTCCCGGCTGTAAGTTTGAACCTGAGTTGAGTTTCCTGATATTTCGCCGGAGCTGGCCTCAGTGGGCTCCCTGGAGGATGGTGATAATGAGGATCTGGGTGAGGCACATTCTCTGCTCGGCCTAGCACCGCTTGTGACCTTGAGCTACACTGCCCAGTTTCTGTGACTGATGCCTCATTCCTCCGCTCCCCCAGGGATACAGTGATCCCCAGTGCCT
Source organism: Stegostoma tigrinum (assembly GCF_030684315.1). NCBI lineage: Eukaryota > Metazoa > Chordata > Chondrichthyes > Orectolobiformes > Stegostomatidae > Stegostoma > Stegostoma tigrinum. Next base: position 6,063,392 of record NC_081363.1, read on the forward strand.
TCAACTGTAGATCCGGTCCAGATTTCCTCTTGTGATGAACAGAGCTGATTTTCAGTCCTGCTGCCCCTCGCCTGGCCTCTCCTGGGTCCGTTAGACACACGTCAGCCTTGGCCAACTGGCTCTCGTCAGGTTGAGAGGCCCCAGCGACCTCTGGGGCAGGTTTCCTTGCAGTTTTGAGCTCAGGTTTAGTGGGCTCCTCTGAGGAAAAATTCACCTGGTTACCGTGAACTTCGCAATAGCTGGGCTTGCTTTCCTTTCTCCCCAGCTTGTTGGCCAACTCCTCAGCTGGATGGCCAACAGGAGGTGACCCTTTTCTCCCGAGTTTACAGACCCCAGAAGGTCTGCAGTTGCAGTAATGAATGGTTTGGGCGTAGTTATTGAGCCCATTGGGAAGGCCAGCACAGGGATTATCCAGTCCCTCAGGGTCACTGTTGGTGACCGGTTGAGGCGAACTCCAGGGCTGGGCAGATTCAACCATGGGCACTTGCCAGCATGGTGGTACCTCCTCTCTCTCCACTCCGGGTGTGCTGGTTTGGCAGAACATCTCAACCGTGGAGTCAGGCCTCCTCCTGTTGACCATGAACGAGGTCCGTGATGAGTTAATGGATGGAACCTTCTCCAAGTTGTGATGGTAGATGTCATGAAACGAAGGAGGGTCCTCGGCAGGAGACAGGAACGGGAGCGCAGTCGAAGGGTAGGGGTGAGCACAAAGCCATTCGATGACATAGGATTTGGAAGAGGAGGATTCAATGTCTGACAGCTGGGGAGATGAGTAGGAACCATCATCAACTGGAGACTCTTTCAGCAGCTGCTTCCTCTTGCATGACTTCCGAGTCCTTCCTTTGGCCGTTCCATTCTCTCCCTCTGCCATTTCTGACCGGTTCCTTGAAGCCAACTCACTACCAGCCTTATTTCTTCAAGAAAATTGTTCCTTCAGTCAGGTGATCGCAGCTGCGGAAAGAATACATAAATTCATTGATTTTTTTTGCTGTTTACAACATACATTCCATTCTGAGCCTCAGATTCATCATCGCTTCCAAGCTGCACTCTATTCCCAGGTTTGACCATAAAACATAGGAACAGAACTGGGCATTCAGCCCATCTGCTTTGCGACTGGATGAGATCATGATTATCTGATAGCCCACAATTCCACTTTCTTTCCTTTTCCTCATAACCTTTTGACGCCTTTCCTGATTAAAATCTGACTACCTCAGCCTTGCCTATATTTTCAGATTCACACATGGGACATGGGCATGATGGGCTCTGCAGCATTTGTTACCCACCTGTAATTGCCCAGAGGGCAGTTAAGAGACAACCACGTTGCTGTGGGTCTGGAGTCACGTGTAGGCCAGACCAGGTAAGGATGGCAGTTTCCTTCAGTAAAGAACATGAGTGAACCGAGATAATAAAATGTGAAGCTGGATGAACACAGCAGGCCAAGCAGCATCTCAGGAGCACAAAAGCTGACGTTTCGGGCCTAGACCCTTCATCAGAGAGGGGGATGGGGTGAGGGAACTGGAATAAATAGGGAGAGAGGGGGAGGCGGACCGAAGATGGAGAGTAAAGAAGATAGGTGGAGAGGAGAGTATAGGTGGGGAGGTAGGGAGGGGATAGGTCAGTCCAGGGAAGACGGACAGGTCAAGGAGCTGGGATGAGGTTAGTAGGTAGGAGATGGAGGTGCGGCTTGGGGTGGGAGGAAGGGATGGGTGAGAGGAAGAACAGGTTAGGGAGGCAGAGACAGGCTGGGCTGGTTTTAGGATGCAGTGGGTGGAGGGGAAGAGCTGGGCTGGTTGTGTGGTGCAGTGGGGGGAGGGGATGAACTGGGCTGGTTTTGGGATGCGGTGGGGGAAGGGGAGATTTTGAAGCTGGTGAAATCCACATTGATTGGGCTGTAGTGTTCTCAAGCGGAATATGAGTTGCTGTTCCTGCAACCTTCGGGTGGCATCATTGTGGCACTGCAGGACACCCATGATGGACATGTCATCTAAAGAATGGGAGGGGGAGTGGAAACGGTTCGCGACTGGGAGGTGCAGTTGTTTATTGCAAACCGAGCGGAGGTGTTCTGCAAAGCGGTCCCCAAGCCTCCGCTTGGTTTCCCCAATGTAGAGGAAGCCACACCGGGTGCAATGGATACAATATACCACATTGGCAGATGTGCAGGTGAACCTCTGCTTAATATGGAAAGTCATCTTGGGGCCTGGGATAGGGGTGAGGGAGGAGGTGTGGGGGCAAGTGTAGCATTTCCTGCGGTTGCAGGGGAAGGTACCGGGTGTGGTGGGGTTGGAGGGCAGTGTGGAGCCAACAAGGGAGTCACGGAGAGAGTGGTCTCTCCGGAAAGCAGACAGGGGAGGGGATGGAAAAATGTCTTGGGTGGTGGGGTCGGATTGTAGATGGCGGAAGTATCAGAGGATGATGCGTTGTATCCGGAGGTTGGTGGGGTGGTGTGTGAGAATGAGGGGCTCCTCCTTGGGCGGTTGTGGCGGGGGCGGGGTGTGAGGGATGTGTTGTGGGAAATGCGGGAGACGCGTCAAGGGCGTTCTCAATCACTGTGGGGGGAAAGGTGTGGTCCTTGAAGAACTTGGACATCTGGGATGTGCGGGAATAGAATGCCTCATCGTGGGAGCAGATGCAGCGGAGGCGGAAGAATTGGGAATAGGGGATGGAATTTTTGCAGGAGGGTGGGTGGGAGGAGGTGTATTCTAGGTAGCTGTGGGAGTCGGTGGGCTTGAAATGAACATCAGTTACAAGCTGGTTGCCTGAGATGGAGACTGAGAGGTCCAGGAAGGTGAGGGATGTGCTGGAGATGGCCCAGGTGAACTGAAGGTTGGGGTGGAAGGTGTTGGTGAAGTGGATGAACTGTTCGAGCTCCTCTGGGGAGCAAGAGGCGGCCCCGATATAGTTATCAATGTAACGGAGGAAGAGCTGGGGTTTGGGGCCTGTGTAGGTGTGGAAGAGGGACTGTTCCACGTAACCTACAAAGAGGTAGGCAGAGCTTGGGCCCATGCGGGTACCCATGGCCACCCCCTTTGTCAGTAGGAAGTGGGAGGAATCGAAAGAGAAGTTGTTGAGGGTGAGGACGAGTTCGGCTAGGCGGATGAGGGTGTCGGTGGAGGGGGACTGGTTGGGCCTGCGGGACAGGAAGAAGCGGAGGGCCTTGAGGCCATCTGCATGCGGAATACAGGTGTATAGGGACTGGACGTCCATGGTGAAAATGAGTGAACCAGATGGGTTTTTCTGACAATCCAAATTTTTTTTGGTCATTGTTAATTCCTGTATAATTCTTTTTTTCTTTTTAATTGAACTCAAATTCCATGGCAGGATTTGAACCTAACCCCTGGATTACTAGTCCAGCAATATCATGACAATTCCATCACCTCCCCCAAAATACGTAATGACCTAACCTCAACAGCCCTCTGTGCTAACAAATTCCACAGCTTCACTATCCTCTGAGAGAAGAAATTCCTTTTTTGTAACCGCTTATTCTGAAATGGTTCCCTCTGGTTCTAGACCCTCCCACATGGGGAAACGGCCCCTCTAAATCTACCCTGCCAATTTTCCTAAGGACCTTGTATGTTTCAACAGGCCACTTCTCATTCTTCTAAACCCTACTGAGTTCAGGCCCAATCTAGTCAACCTCTCCTCAAAAAACAGTCCTTCCATACCCCCGCTCAGCCAGGTGATCAGAGATAACGGGAACTGCAGATGCTGGAGAATCCAAGATAACAAAGTGAGGGGCTGGATGAACACAGCAGGCCAAGCAGCATCTCAGGAGCACAAAAGCTGACATTTCGGGCCTGGACCCTTCATCAGAGAGGGGGATGGGGAGAGGGAACTGGAATAAATAGGGAGAGAGGGGGAGGCGGACCGAAGATGGATAGAGGAGAAGATAGGTGGAGAGGAGAGTATAGGTGGGGAAGTGGGGAGGGGATAGGTCAGTCCAGGGAGGACGGACAGGTCAAGGAGGCAGGATGAGGTTGGTAGGTGGGAAATGGAGGTGCGGTCTGAGGTGGGAGGAAGGAATAGGTGAGAGGAAGAACAGATTAGGGAGGTGGGGACGAGCTGGGCTGGTTTTGGGATGCAGTGGGGAAGGGGGAGATTTTGAAGCTTGTGAAGTCCACATTGATACCATTGGGCTGCAGGGTTCCCAAGCGGAATATGAGGTGCTGTTCCTGCAATCTTCGGGTGGCATCATTGTGGCACTGCAGGAGGCCCAGGATGGACGCTGGGCTGTCTTTAATGTCAGTATGTCCTGGCAACTGTTCACAGTGCTTCAGCTGTGTTTTGGAGAAGGGCCATTTTGTAGGCCTCAATCATATTCCACTCATCAGCCCTCTCTGCTCTAAGGAAAACAACCCTCACCCTGTCTAGTCTGCATAGCTGAATGGCTTCAGCCCAGATAATATAGAACATAGAACAGTACAGCACAGTGCAGGCCCTTCGGCCCACGATGTTGTGTCGACCTATTATCCTATTAAGATCAATCTACCCTGCATACCCTACATTTTACTATCCTCCACCTGCCTACCCAAGAGTCGTTTCAAAGTCTCTGAAGTATCTGACTCCACTACTACTGCCAGCCCTGCATTCCACACGCCCACTTGAGGAATTGCCTTTGTAATTCTTGAGGAATTGCCTTTGTAATTTTTGCGATTAGCTTTATAAATGGGATTTAAGTTCCACCAGCTGGCAGAGTAGACAATAGACAATAGACAATAGGTGCAGGAGTAGGCCATTCGGCCCTTCGATGGGTAGGATGGTAACCTGCCTGCTGCAGAGCACAGTTACCAGCCTGTGACATTGCCCTTATGCCACCACTTCCTCCAATCAGAGGAGGAGGATTGCATTATTTATCCAGGCCACTCCAGCATTTGATAAGAAAGCGGTTAAACTGACTGCGACCCTCAGTCCACTTCCCAGTCTCTTCCCTTCAACCCTCCACTCCCTCCTTGTTCAAAGATCTGCTGTTGTCAACCTTGGATATATCCAGTCGCTAGCCACCGCTGCTCTCACAGCGGAGCAATTCCGAAAACTAACGATCCTCCAACAAAAGAAACTGCTCCTCAACTGCTTCTTCATGACAAAGATGCTGGGTCCGTATTTTTAAGCTTGGCCTTAATTCTGGATTGCCCATGAAAGGAAACCTTTTCCCAGCGTCCAACCTGTCAAGTTTCGATAATGTTGCCACTCATTCTTTTCAACGTAAATGAGTAGTGGACAATCTGCTCAAACTTTCTGTGAGAGATAAACTCCTTCAACCCAGCGATCTACCTCGAAGACCTTTTCTAATGCAGCTGTATTCTTCCCTTGGTAAGGAGGCCAAAAGAGTGCTCCTGGTGCAATCTCACCAGGACCCTGTGCAGTGAGCAACAATGCCTAACTTTGGAATTGCAAGCCTTTACAACAAAGATCAAAATTCCTTTTAAGTTAATATGGTGTATCGGCATGCTATGTTTGTGTTTCATACTGTATTGCAAATGGTGTGATTAATGTGTGTATGTGTGTGTGTGAGACATGGGCTTTTCTGCATGTCTGAAGTCAATAATTATTTTGTGTGTATTTCTGCGACCATAACTATTTCCTTGAAAACAGTTTTTGAGGCCCAGCTTTGAAATAATGAGTTTTTGTGTGCATTTTATGACCAAACAAGCTAATTAGCCATCTGAGATAAGAAAGTGTGGAGCTGGATGAACACAGCAGGCCAAGCAGCATCAGAGGAGCAGGAAAGCTGATGTTTCGGGCTTCGGTCCTTCTTCAGAAACCGGTCTAGGCCCGAAACGTCAGCTTTCCTGCTCCTGTGATGCTGCTTGGCCTGCTGTGTTCATCCAGCTCCACACCTTGTTATCGCAGATTCACCAGCATCTGCAGTTCCTACTATCTCTAACCAGCCTCCTATTCAGAAGGTCAGGAGAGTTTTTAGTTTAATTTGACTTTGGGAAGTCTTGTGAAGTCTGTCAATATAGACGATTGTATTGATCAGATTGAAAACCTGTTTATCTCAGTCTTGAAAGCACTTATCTACCCTCCTCAACATCCCTCTATGGTAGAGAATTCCACAGATTCACAGCTCTCTGTGAGAAGAAATTCCTCCTTGTCTCTGTGTTCATTGTGTGACCCATTATTCTGAGATGATGTCCATTGGTCCAAACCTCTCCCACAAGGGGAGATGACATTTCCACACCTACCCAGTTAAGTTCCTGAAGAATCTTGTATACTTCAATAAGGCAGCTGCTCAGTCTTCTGTGTCTAATCAATGCAGGCCCAAATTTCCAAACCTATCTCATAAGACAGTCCCTCTAACTGTGTTATTGGGCAAGTGAATCTTCTCTGGACCGCCTCCACTATCAATAAATCTTTCCTTAGACACGAGGCCCAAAACTGTTCACAATATTTCAGTGGAGACAAAGCAAGGTTAATGCTTCAGGAACAGTGACCTGTCTTCGGAACCGAAACATTAATTCTGCTTTTTCTCTACAGATGCTTCCAGACCTGCTGAGTTTTTCCTGACACTTCCTTTTTTGTTTCTGATTTCCAGCATCCGCGCAGTATTTCAGTGTTCCCTGACTAAAGCCTTGTTCAGTTTAGCAAGACGTCCCAACTTTTATACTTCTGTGCTTCGACATAACATTCAACACTCCATTTGCTGCACATACTTCCTTGAAAGTGGAGTCGCAGGTAGGCAGGATAGGGAAGAAAGCATTCAGCATGCCTGCCTTTATTGGTCAATGCATTAAGTACAGGGAGAGAGATAATGGGAACTGCAGATGCTGGAGAATCCAAGATAACAAGGTGTGGAGCTGGATGAACACAGCAGGCCAAGCAGCATCTTAGGAGCTCAAAAGCTGATGTTTCGGGCCTAGGCCCTACATCAGAAAAGCCTGCTGGGTGTTTGGATAGGAAGGGTTTAGAGGGATATGAGCCAAATGCTGGCACATAGAACATAGAACATAGAACATAGAACAGTACAGCACAGAACAGGCCCTTCAGCCCACAATGTTGTGCCGACCATTGATCCTCATGGATGCACCCTCAAATTTCTGTGACCATATGCATGTCCAGCAGTCTCTTAAATGACCCCAATGACCTTGCTTCCACAACTGCTGCTGGCAACGCATTCCATGCTCTCACAACTCTCTGCGTAAAGAACCTGCCTCTGACATCCCCTCTATACTTTCCACCAACCAGCTTAAAACTATGACCCCTCGTGCTAGCCATTTCTGCCCTGGGAAATAGTCTCTGGCTATCGACTCTATCTATGCCTCTCATTATCTTGTATACCTCAATTAGGTCCCCTCTCCTCCTCCTTTTCTCCAATGAAAAGAGACCGAGCTCAGTCAACCTCTCTTCATAAGATAAGCCCTCCAGTCCAGGCAGCATCCTGGTAAACCTCCTCTGAACCCTCTCCAAAGCATCCACATCTTTCCTATAATAGGGCGCCCAGAACTGGACGCAGTATTCCAAGTGCGGTCTAACCAAAGTTTTATAGAGCTGCAACAAGATCTCACGACTCTTAAACTCAATCCCCCTGTTAATGAAAGCCAAAACACCATATGCTTTCTTAACAACCCTGTCCACTTGGGTGGCCATTTTAAGGGATCTATGTATCTGCACACCAAGATCCCTCTGTTCCTCCACGCTGCCAAGAATCCTATCCTTAATCCTGTACTCAGCTTTCAAATTCGACCTTCCAAAATGCATCACCTCGCATTTATCCAGGTTGAACTCCATCTGCCACCTCTCAGCCCATCTCTGCATCCTGTCAATGTCCCGCTGCAGCCTACAACAGCCCTCTACACTGTCAACGACACCTCCGACCTTTGTGTCGTCTGCAAACTTGCTGACCCATCCTTCAATTCCCTCGTCCAAGTCATTAATAAAAATTACAAACAGTAGAGGCCCAAGGACAGAGCCCTGTGGAACCCCACTCACCACTGACTTCCAGGCAGAATATTTTCCTTCTACTACCACTCGCTGTCTTCTGTTGGCCAGCCAATTCTGTATCCAAGCAGCTAAGTTCCCCTGTATCCCATTCCTCCTGACCTTCTGAATGAGCCTTCCATGGGGAACCTTATCAAATGCCTTACTGAAGTCCATAAATGGGACTAGATTATTTTTAGGATCTGGTAGGCATGGGTGAGCTGGACGAAAGGGTCTGTTTCTGTGCTGTACATTTCTATGACTCGATAGCGCACTGAAGTCAGATGCTGGATTTTTGTGGTTTATAGATAAAGCTGCCCAGATACCTCAGGCTGTAACTCTCTACAGGCCAGTAAGCAAATGGTCCTTGTTGTATAAATACTGTCAATGGAAGAGCAAGTAGGAAGATGGAAATCCAGCATCAAATAACTGATTCAAATCTGAGAATTATCACAGCACAGATAGGTGCCATTCATTCCCCTGGAGGAGAAATTCCCCTAAATCTACTTCCTGCATTTCACACCATCGTTTCCTTTTTCACAGTAATTTCGTCATAATGTAAAACAACCTGTTTTAAAACAAACTCCCCAGCACCTGTCCACCATCTACAAGGCACAAGTCAGGAGTGGGATGGAATACTCCCCACTTGCCCGGATGGGGGCAGCCCCAACAACACTCAAGAAGCTCGACACCATCCAGGACAAAGCAGCCGCTTGATTGGCACCACATCCACAAACATCCCACTCCCTCCACCACCGACACTCAGTCGCAGCAGTGTGTACCATCTACAAGATGCAGAAACTCACCAAAGATCCTCAGGCAGCACCTTCCAAACTCATCTAGAATGACCACTTCCATCTGGAAGGACAAGGGCAGCAGATACATGGGAACACCACCCCCTGCAAGTTCCCCTCCAAGTCACTCACCATCCTGACTTGGAAATATATCGCCGTTCCTTCTCTGTTGCTGGACTGATATTCTGAAATTCCCTTCCTAAGGACATTGTGGGTCAACCTACAGCATAGCATGTAGGCCGCAGTGGTTCAAGAAGACAGCTCACCCCCACCTTCTCAAGGGAAAGCCAGCGATAGGCAGTTCAGACTGACTTGGCCAGCAATGCCCACATCGCACGAATGAAGAAAAGAATATCTGTGTTGTTTCCAGTTCCAACTCTGTGTCTAATATGGACATGGACAGCAGTGAATTGAGGTTATTTTATTTTTGGATTAGGATTATTCCACGGCACAACATCGCGGGCCGAAGGGCCTGTACTGTGCTGTACTTTTCTATGTTCTATGTTCTATGTTCTAAATAGACAAAGGCTTTGGAAATCTGAAGCACAGAGGGACTTGGGAGTTACAGTTTGGACTTCTCTTACAGTTCATTTGGCAGCTAGGAAGGCAAATACAAAGTCGACATTGATTTCAAGAGGGATAGAATACAAGAGCAGGGATGTACTGCTAGGCTGTATGAGGCTTCGGTCAGACTATATTTGGAATATTGTGAGCAGTTTTAGGCTCTGTATCTCAGGAAGGATGTGCTGCTGATGGAAGCGTTTGCTTTCACTCACTAACAGGGTGACAGTGTGGCTGGCCAGGCAGCATTTATCACCCATCCTGGAGGGCCAGTTAAGGGTGAATCACATTGCTGTGGGTCTGGAGTTACATGTAGGCCAGACAAGGTACGAATGGCAACTTCCTTCCCTAAAGGACATTAGTGAACCAGTTGGGTTTTTCTCACAATTGACTCATCGTCATTATTAGGCTCTTCATTCCAGATCTTAGTTGAATTCACACGTCATCGTCTGTCATAGCAGAATTTGAATCTGGTTCCCCAAAATATTAGTTGGGTGTCTGGGCTGTTAGTCCAGCGATAATACCACTTGGCCATCACCTCTCCATCACCTTCAGAGAGGGTTTACAAGAATGATCCCAGCGTTAAAGGGCTTGTCATGTGAGGAGCAATTGAGGACTCTGGGTCTGTACTCAATGGGGAGTTGAGAAGGATGACGGTGCGCCTGATTGAAACTTACAGAATACTGAGAGGTCTGGATAGGGTGGATGTGGAAAAAAATGTTTTCACTAGGAGGAGAGACGAGGTGCTGAGGGCACATCTCCGAATTGAAATGAAGTGTTGAGATGAAGAGGAATTTCTTCAGCCAGAGGGTGGTGTGGAATGTATTGCAACAGAGGGTTGTGGAGGCGAAATTACTGAGTATACTTAAGACAAAAATAGATAGTTTATTGATGAATAAGGACATCAAGGGTGATAGGGAGAAGGCAAGAAAATGAGGATGAGAAACGTATCAGACACAATCTAGTAGTGGGGCAGAGATAGTGGGAACTGCAGATGCTGGAGAACCTGATTTTCTGAAAAAGGATTGAGGCCCGAAACAACAGCTTTAGTGCTCTTCTAATGCTGCTTGACATGCTGTGTTCATCCAGCTCTGCATCTTGTTATATCTACTACAGGGGCAGACTTGATAAGCTGAATGGCCTAATTATTCTGCGAACTCTTCTGGTCATATGGTCCTGAAACTGAAAATCTTTGCTTTCATTTACAACATATCACATAATATGAGAGATCAGGCCCTTAGTCAACAACAATGAGAGAGCCATTGATCTGAAATTAGGGGAGTAATTGAGAAACCGATAATGATCACTGAGGAGAACTCTCCCCATGTCAGCGCAGAGCTCCCTCAGCACTGTCCATCCATCAGCGCAGAGCTCCCTCAGTAATGTCCCTCCATCAGTGCAGAGCTCCCTCAGCACTGCCCCTCCATCAGCACAGAGCTCCCTCAATGCTGTCCCTCCATCAGTGCAGAGCTCATTCAGTACTGTCCCCCCATCAGTTCAGAGCTCCCTCAGCACTGTCCCTCCATCAGTGCAGAGCTCCCTCAGCACTGTCCCTCGATCAATGCAGAGCTCCCTCAGCACAGTCCTTCCATCAGCGCAGAGCACCCTCAGCACTGTCCCTCCATCAGCGCAGAGCTCCCTCAGTACTGTCCCTCCTCAGCGCAGAGCTCCCTCAGCACTGTCCCTCCATCTGTGCAGAGCTCCCTCAGTACTGTCTCCCCATCAGTGCAGAGTTCCCTCAGTACTATCCCTCCATCAGCGCAAAGCTCGCTCAGCACTGTCCCTCCATCAGCGCAGAGCTCCATCAGCACTATCCCTCCATCAGCGCAGAGCTCCCTCACTACTGTCCCTCCATCAGCGCAGAGCTCCCTCAGTACTGTCCCTCCATCAGCACAGAGCTCCCTCAGGACTGTCCCTCCGTCAGCAAAGAGCTCCCTCAGCACTGTCCCTCCATCAGGGCAGAGCTCCCTCAGCACTGTCCCTCCGTCAGAAAAGAGCTCCCTCAGCGCTGTCCCTCCATCACTGCAGAGGCCTGTCCGCAATGTCCCTCCATCAGCGCAGAGCTCCCTCAGTAACATGACTCCATTAGCGCAGAGCCCCCTCAGTACTGTCCCTCCATCAGCACAGAGCTCCCTCAGTCCTGTCCCTCCATCAGTGCAGACCTCCCTCAGTACTGTCCCTCCATCAGTGCAGAGCACCCTCAGTACTGTCCCTCCATCAGTCCAGAGGTCCTTCAGCACTGTCCCTCCATCAGTGCAGAGCTCCCTCAGTACTGTCCCTCCATCAGTGCAGACCACCCTCAGCACTGTCCCTCGAACAATGCAGAGCTCCCTCAGAAATGTCCCTCCATCAGTGCAGAGCACCCTCAGTACTGTCCCTCCATCATTGCAGAGCTCCTTCAGTACTATCACTCCATCAGTGCAGCGCTCCCTCAGTACTGTCCCTCCATCATTGCAGAGCTCCTTCAGTACTATCCTTCCATCAGTGCAGAGCTCCCTCAGCACTGTCCCTCCATCAGCACAGAGCTACCTCAGTAAAATGACTCCATTAGTGCAGAGCCCCCTCAGTACTGTCCCTCCATCATTGCAGAGCTCCTTCAGTACTATCATTCCATCAGTGCAGAGCTCCCTCAGCACTGTCCCTCCATCAGTGCAGAGGCCTGTCCGCATTGTCCCTCCATCAGCACAGAGCTACCTCAGTAACATGACTCCATTAGTGCAGAGCTCCCTCAGTACTCTCCCTCCATCAGTGCAGAGCTCCCTCAGTCCTGTCCCTCCATCAGCGCAGAGCTCCCTCAGTCCTGTCCCTCCATCAGTGCAGACTCCCTCAGTACTGTCCCTCCATCAGTGCAGAGCTCCCTCAGCACTATCCTTCCATCAGTGCAGAGCTCCCTCAGTACTGTCCCTCCATCAGTGCAGAGGCCTGTCCGCATTGTCCCTCCATCAGCACAGAGCTACCTCAGTAACATGACTCCATTAGTGCAGAGCCCCCTCAGCATTGTCCGTCCATCAGTGCAGATCTCCCTCAGTGCTGTCTCTCCATCATTGCAGAGCTCCCTCAGTACTATCCCTCTATCAGTGCCGAGCTCCCTTGGCCCTGTCCCTCCATCAGCGCAGAGCTCCCTCAGCACCTTCCCTCCATCACAGCAGAGCTCCCTTAACACAGTCCCTCCATCAGTGCAGAGCTCCCTCAGCATTGTCCCTCCATCATTGCAGAGCTCCCTCAGTACTATCCCTCCATCAGTGCAGAGCTCCCTCAGCATTGTCCGTCCATCAGTGCAGACTCCCTCAGCATTGTCCCTCCATCATTGCAGAGCTCCTTCAGTACTATCCCTCCATCAGTGCAGATCTCCCTCAGCACTATCCCTCCATCAGTGCAGAGCTCCCTCGGTCCTGTCCCTCCATCAGCGCAGAGCTCCCTCAGCACTGTCCCTCCATCAGCAAAGAGCTCCCTCAGCACTGTCCCTCCATCAGTCCAGAGGTCCCTCAGCACTGTCCCTCCATCAGTGCAGAGCTCCCTCAGTAATATGACTCCATTAGCACAGAGCCCCCTCAGTACTGTCCCTCCATCAGCGCAGAGCTCCCTCAGTCCTGTCCCTCCATCAGTGCAGACTCCCTCAGTACTGTCCCTCCATCAGTGCAGAGCTCCCTCAGCATTGTCCCTCCATCAGTGCAGAGATCCCTCAGCACTGTCCCTCCATCAGTGCAGAGCTCCCTCAGCACTGTCCCTCCATCAGTGCAGAGCACCCTCAGCATTGTCCGTCCATCAGTGTTGAGCTCCCTCAGTGCTGTCCCTCCATCATTGCAGAGCTCCCTCAGTACTATCCCTCCATCAGTGCCGAGCTCCCTTGGTCCTGTCCCTCCATCAGCGCAGAGCTCCCTCAGCACCTTCCCTCCATCACAGCAGAGCTCCCTTGGCACAGTCCCTCCATCAGTGCAGAGCTCCCTCAGCACTGTCCCTCGATCAATGCAGAGCTGCCTCAGCACTGTCCCTCCATCAGTGCAGAGTTACCTCAGTCCTGTCCCTCCATCAGTGCAGACTCCCTCAGTAATGTCCTTCCATCATTGCAAAGATCCCTCAGTACTGTCCCTCTATCAGTGCAGAGCACCCTCAGTACTGTCCCTCCATAATTACAGAGCTCCCTCAGTACTCTCTTTCCATCATTGCAGAGCTCCCTCAGCACTGTCCCTCCATCAGCGCAGAGTTACCTCAGTCCTGTCCCTCCATCAGTGCAGACTCCCTCAGTAATGTCCTTCCATCATTGCAGAGCTCCCTCAGTACTGTCCCATCTATCAGTGCAGAGCACCCTCAGTCCTGTCCCTCCATAATTACAGAGCTCCCTCAGTACTCTCTTTCCATCATTGCAGAGCTCCCTCAGTACTGTCCCTCCATCATTGCAGAGCTCCCTCAGTACTGTCCCTCTATCAGTGCAGAGCACCCTCAGTACTGTCCCTCCATCAGTGCAGAGCTCCCTCAGTACTGTCCTCCATCATTGCAGAGCTCCCTCACCACTATGCCTCCATCAGTGCAGAGCGCCCTCACTACTGTCCCTCCATCATTACAGAGCTCCCTCACCACTCTCCCTCCGTCAGTGCAGAGCGCCCTCACTACTGTCCTCCATCATTACAGAGCGCCCTCAGCAGCGTCCATCCATCAATGCACATCTCCGTCAGTACAGCTCCTGTGTTGTTTCAGATTTCCCTCCCTGATGCACTGGTGCTGTCAGGAATGGTCTATGAGCTGGCCAGTTACAGACCTGTGGACATAATTGCTGCGTCTCTCTCCACCGTTACTGAAATCCTTGCTCAGAGTAATTTGATATTCTCACACAAGCAGACATTCTGAATAAAGCTCCTTAAAACCAGTGACATCATGAATAGGAAGAGTGGATTGTGGGTAGGATGGCTGAGGTCACGAGAATGTAACTTTGTGAAGTCAGACGGCAGGGTTCTTTAAAATGCTGCTTTCTTCCAAAGACTATGAAACTCGGCAATGAAAGGTGCACATGCGTTGACCTATGATGTGGATGTGACGGTGGGGACAAGGTCAGAAATCACACAGCACCAGGTTATCGTCCAACAGGTTTATTTGAAAGCACAAGCTTTCACAGCCTCGCTCCTTCCTCAGTTGTTAGCTGTCATACCATTGATGAGAATGTATTAAACAAACCTCAGATGCTGTTAAATCTTTAATCAGTTCGAAGGTTTCAATTGATTAATATATATATGTGTAAATCCCCGAATTACTTTGAACTCACTGCCCTGAGAGAGCTAAAAGTTTTGTCAGCGTAAAGAAAGTTAGGTGTGAGGCTTTGTTTAGAATCTGTCCACATTTTGGTTTGGAGTCAGAGATAATGGGAACTGCAGATGCTGGAAAATTCCAGGATAATAAAATGTGAGGCTGGATGAACACAGCAGGCCAAGCAGCATCTCATGTGCTCCTGAGATGCTGCTTGGCCTGCTGTGTTCATCCAGCCTCACATTTTATTATCTTGGTTTGGAGTCAGTCTGGTTTTATTTCTAAAGTAGGAATTTATAAAATGCCACATTGACTGATTGCCTATAAATGGTGTGCTTTTTGAACAAAATAGAATGTACCTGCAAATACAAATTCACCCCATAGATTCACCTGTTGGAATAACCTGATGCCATGTGTTTTCTGGCCATATTGACCTATGTCACTTCCTCGAATTTTGGAAAGAGAATTGGAAAAATGAAGAGAAGCTGCTTTTATGCTTTGAGGAAAAAAGCAGAATTGACCAAAATTTCGGCTGTAACAGATAGCTCCTAACCCCAGACAATTAGCTTTTGTACTTTGTCACTGCTTGACAATATGATTGTCCGGAGGAATTATGCCTAGCCATTCCTCTTCAATCAGATCACTGGTCCAAAAATGCACGAAAGCAGAAATTAAACAATCAGTCTCTGATAACAATTCCATATTCTGATGGGTAGAAATGTTTCCATGATTTTATTCAGGAGAATATTAGTCCCTGGCTCTCTAAGAGTTTGTAACCAGCTCGCAAATAACAAGGACAGGAAACAAGATAGGTACTTGCCAATGAGGGGATGGATAGACATCTGATCTGGAAAACATTCCCAGGGAATGGAGAGGGTGGACCACAGCTCCTTCCTTGGGAATTGCCCATCTGCCAGCATGAGCTCTTTAAATTCAACTTATCTTTCTCTGGCATCAGTAAGTCTTGACAAGCCTCACCTCTCAATTGAGATGTTTTAATTCCTTCCCTTGATACCTTGACTATCTTTTTCACTTGCCTTCAGTGAATCACAACAATTATTGCAAACACAATCATTTGCCTCGTGAATTGGAAATATGACCTCTCTGTTTGAGCTTTGCCCCAATCTCTGCCTTTCCCCATTGGCTCATTTATGGCATAGAAGGAAGCCATCTGGCCCAACAACTCCACCCTGCCAGCCAACTATTGATCCAGTCAGAAACATTCATGCCATGCAAATGCCAGGCAATGACCATCTCCATTAAGAGACAATCTAACCATGGCTCCTTGACATTCAATTATACCATCACTGAAGGCTCTAGTATCAACATGCTGTGGATTACTATTGACCAGAAACTCAACTGGACTCAACACATAAACACAGTGGCATCAAGAACAGGTCGAGAGACTGCGAATACCCACCTCCTGACTCCCCAAAGCCTATGCACCATCTACAAGGCACAAGTCAGGAGTGTGATGGAATACTCCCCACTTGCCTGGATGGGTGCAGCCCCAACAACACTCCAGAGCTTGACATCATCCAGGACAAAGCAGCCGCTTGATTGGCACCACATCCACAAACATCCAACTCCCTCCACCACCGACACTCAGTAGCAACAGTGTGTACTATCTATAAGGTGTTCCTCAGAAACTCACCAAAGGTCCTCAGGCAGCACCTTCCAAACCCACGACCACTTCCATCGAGAAGGGCAAGGGCATCAGATACATGGGAATACCACCAAATTCAAGGGTCCTTCCAAAGCACTCACCATCCTGGCTTGGGAATTTTCACTGTTCCTTCATGGTCACTGGGTCAAAATCCTGGAATTCCCTCTTTAAGGGCATTTTGAGTTATTTCACAGTACATTTTTTCCTTTATTCATTCATCAGAATGAAGATATCAATGGCTAGGTACCATTTATTGCCCATCCCTAATTGCCCAGAGGGCAGTTAAGCATCAACCACATTGGTGTGGGTCTGGAATCACATGTAGGCCAGATCAGGTAAGGATGGCAGTTTCCTTCCCTAAAGGATAACAGTGAACCAGATGGGACGCCCCCCAACTCCAAATCACTTATTCATTGTTATCATTAGACGCTTAATTCCAGATTGCTTTTTTATTGAATTCAGATTACACCATCTGCCTTAGCAGGATTTGAATCCAAGTCTCCAGAACATTATCTGGGTCTCTGGATTAACAGTCCAGCGATAATACCACTAGGCCATCACCTCCCCCTACGAACTTCCACCACCTCCCCTGGCAGCACATTCCAGGTACCTCCACACATCTCCTCTAAAATTACCCCCCTTACCTTAGCCCTACGCCTGCTCATATTTGACGTTCCCACCCTGGGAAAAACTGACTATCCAGCCTATTTACGCTTCTTGATTTTTTATACACTTCTATCAGGTCACCCCTCAGCCTCCAACACCGCAGCAAAAATAATCCATGTTTGTCCAACCTCCCCTTATGGTGACTACATTTCAATCTAGGCAGCATTCTGATAAAAAAAGACAAATGAACTGCGGATGCTGTAAATCAGGAGCAAAAACAGAAGTTGCCGGAAAAGCTCAGCAGGTCTGGCAGCATCTGTGAAGGAGAAAACAGAGTTAATGTTTAGGGCCCGGTGACCCTTCCTCAGAACTGATGTTAGCTCAGAAAATATTGGATGTTGTGTGGAAGATAGGGAAGGGGATGGGGTAGTTGGATAGGCAATGTAGTTGGTAACAATCTGACTAGGAGGGTGAATAGCTGTTGATGGGGACTGTTAGTGACTAACAACAGGTAGTGTGTAGTGGCAGGCTGTGTGATAACAAGACCTGACATGTGGGGTAGGGGACTAGGACATGGGAGAGTTTAGGTGTTAAAGCTATTGACCACGGTATTGAGTCCCGAGGGCAGCAGGGTCCCCAAGTGGAAAATGAGATGTTATTCCAGCTTGCGTTGAGCTTCACTGGAACACGGCAACAAGCCAGAGACAGAGGCGATGGTCAGGGAACAGGGTGGTGTGTTAAAGCGGCAGGCAACAGGTAGCTCAGGGTCTTTTTTGCGAGCAGAATGTAGATGTTCTGTGAAGCGGTCACACAGTCTATGCTTCGTTTCCCCAGTGTGGAGCAGCAAATGCAGTAGACTAGATTCTTGGAAGTGTAGGTGAAGTGTTGCTTCACCTGGAAGGTATGTTTGGGTCCTTGGATACTGGGGAGGGAGAAAGTTAATGGGCTGCCGCTGCACCTTTGCCAATTAAAGGAGAAGGTGCTGTGGGGCTGTGGGGAGGTGCTGGGGGCGAAGGAAGTGTGGACCAGGGTGTCCTGGAGGGAACAGTCCCTGCAGAAGGCGGACAAGAGAGGGGAGGGGAATACGTGTCTGGTGGTGGCATCTCACTGGAGGTGGCAGAAATGGTATCTGATGATCTTCTGGATGTGGATGCTGGTGGGAAGGTGGGTGAGGACAAGGGGAATCCTATCGCTGTGGCAGGAGGGAAGAGAGGGGGTGAGGGCATCCCGATGGACGTTTCTGCTTTCTCTCCAAAGCCTCCACATCCTCTCCACAGTGTGGATAGTGAGGAAGGTTGTCAAATGACAAAACAGGATATGAATCAGTTGGAAAGTTGGGCAGAGAACTGGCAGATGGACCTTAATCTGGTCAAGTGTGAAGTGATGCGTTTTAGGAGTTCAAATGCATGAGGTAAGTAAACCGTAAATGGTAGGACCCTTAGGGGCATTGACATACAGGGTGCAAGTCTGTCGCTCCCTGAAAGGGGCAACACAAATGGATAAGGTGCTAAAGAAGGCATGCTGCCTTTATTGATCAGGGAATTGAGTATAACATTTGGCAAGTCATGTTGCAGCTGTATAAGAATCTAGTGAGGCCGCATTTGCAGTATCGTGTGCAGTTCTTCTGGGACTAGGCCCAAAACGTCAACTTTCCTGCTCCTCTGATGCTGCTTGGCCTGCTGTGTTCATCCAGCTCTACACCTTGTTATCTCAGATTCTCCAGCATCTGCAGTTCCTACTATCTCTGCACTAGCTTCCATTTACCACTAGTGTGCGCATTGAGCCAACCTATTAATGTCCTGTTGCAGACAATTCAAATCATTCTTATTGTTTGATATAGAGTATAATCCTCGTATTCAGCTGTAGCTACATCCCTGAAAATCACAACTTTAAGTGAATTTGGGGTTCCCTTTAGGATACTTGCTTGAACCTTTGGGTATCTGAGGACATTTTCACCAGGAGCAATTGATGTGTAAGTTCAAATGTTGTACCAAATGTGTGCAGCGTGTTCCCAGCTGAAATAGTTGGCAAACTAAAATACATTACTAAATACAAAGAAAAGTAAATATACAATTTTCTTTTATAATGCACTCAACAAAATAAAAGCAAAATACTGCTGGAAATCTGAAAGAGACACAGGAAATGCTGGAGAATCTCGATAAAAAAGACCAAAGGCAGCAAAATCAATCAGACACAAATAAGATAAGGTTGCAGTCTGCAGAAAGGAACCACTTTCTTCCAGTCCCACCTTAAGTTATATCCATTTTACATCTCCATTTCTCTTTCCCCTCAATTAACAACCCCTTTGAGTTTTGTACAGCAATATGACACCATCTGTTCATCTCGTCCCTCCCCGACATCTGTCAAAAACATAACACAGGCACATTGGAACAGGAGCAGACCATTCAGCCCTTCAAGCCTGTTCCACCATTCAATGACATCATGGCTCATCTGTGATCTAACTCTCTATACCTGCCTTTGACCCTTATCCCCTAACAAGTTTGTTTAATAATGTTTTTTACATTCTATCTTCTAATCACTTGCAGTTCTGATGAAAGGTCACTGGAGTCAAAACATTGGCTCTGTCTCTCTGCCCAAAGATGCTGCCAGACCTGCTGAGTTCCTCTATGCACATTTACATTGTGCAGCCTCCATCTAGTGGCAGATGTTGCTTGGTGCAGGTTATGACAGGAATCCCAGACATTTGGAGACAGTGATAGAGCCATAGAGCTTGTACAGCACAGAAACACACCCTTCAGTCCAACTTGCCCATGCTGAGCAGATATCCTAAATTAATCTAGTCCCATTTTCAGCATTTGGCTCATTTCCCTCTAAACCCTTCCTATCCATGTACCCATCCAGATACCTTTCAAATGCTGTAATTGTACCAGCCTCCACCACTTCCTCTGGCAGCTCATTCCAAACACGCACCACCCTCTGCAGGAAAAAGTTGCTTCTTAGGTCCGTTTTAAATCTTTCTCCTGTTGCGTTAAACCTATGCCCTCTAGTTCTGGACACCCCACCCTGGGGAAAAGACCTTGACTGTTCATGCTGTCAATGCCCCTCATGATTTTATAACCTTGATAAGTTCACTCGCTCAGCCTCTGACACTCCAGTGAAAACAGCTCCAGCCTATTCAGTCTCTCCCTGTAGCTCCATCCCTCCAACCCAGGCAACACCTTCTAAACCCTTTCAGGTTTCACAACGTCTTGCCTATAGAAAGGAGACCGGAATTGCACACAGTATTCCAAAAGTGGCCTCTCCAATGTCCTATACAGTGACTGACAAAATCCAGGAGGGCAGGAATTTCAGTTCAGGAATGATCTCAGCCAGAAAGGCCTAGTCCCGAAACGTCAGCTTTTGTGCTCCTGAGATGCTGCTTGGCCCGCTGTGTTCATCCAGCTCCACACTTTGTATATCTCGGATTCTCCAGCAACTGCAGTTCCCATTACCTCTGGTCAAGAGAAGAGCTCCAAGTTCCAGAGGTCAAAGGCAAAAGCAGAGGGCAGGAGGCAAGGCCAGGATGGAGAACAGCCAGAGAGCTAAGGGGAGGGAACGAGGTGGAGACCATATGGGGAGGTGATGGCCTAGTGGTATTATTGCTGCACTGTGAACCCAGAGACTCACACAATGTTCTGGGGATGTGGGCTCGAATCCCACCACAGCAGGTGGTTGAATTTGGATTTAATTTTTTAAAAATCTGGATTTAAGAAACTAATGATGACCATTGTTGATTGTCCGGGAAAAACCCACCTGGTTCACTAATATCCTTCAGGGACGGAAACTGCCATCCTTACCTGGTCTGGCCTACATGTCACTCCAGACCCACAGCAATGTGGTTGACTCTGAACTGCCCTCTGCAGTGCTGCCAGGCCAGCGATGCCCTCAGCCCGTTAATGAATCATAAAAAAAATTAACCTATAGTACCATAGGAACAGGAGTAGGCTATTCAGCCCCTCAGGCCTGTTCTACCATGCAATAGGATCCTGGCTGCTCTGAAATTCCCCACATCCGCTTTCCTGCCTTTCCCTGTAACCCTCGATTCCCTGACTGATCGAGAATTTATTTGTCTCAGCTTTAAATATGCACAAGGTTTCTGCATCCCACTGCTCTCTGTGGTAAGCAATTCCAAAGACTCTCCTCTCAGAGAAGAAATTCTTTTTCATCTCAGACTTAAATTGGTGCCCCTTTATTCAGAGACTTGGGGAAAGTGATGGCCTCGTAATATTATCGCTACACTATTAATCCAGAAACTCAGCCAATGTTCAGGGGACCTGAGTTTGAATCCTGTCACGGCAGATGCTGGGATTTCAATTCAATTAAAAATACCTGGAATCTAGAGTCTAATGATGAAATCATTGCCGATTGTCAGAAAAAAATCCAGCTGGATCACTAATGCCCTTCAGGGAAGGAAATCTGCCACTCTCAAATGGTCAGGCCTACATGTGACTCCAGGCCATCTGCTCTCAACTGCCCTCTGAAATGGCCTACCAAGCCTCTCAGTTATTTCAATCATTACAAAGTCTCAACAAAGAAATGAAACTGGATGGGCCACCTGATATCGACCTTGGCAGTGGGAAAGACAACGGCAGAAACAGCCCTTCAACCATGCAAAGCCCCCCTCACTAACATCTGGGGGTTAGTGCCAAAGTTGGGAGGGCCATCTCACAGACTAGCCAAGCAACAGCCTGACATAGTCACACTCACAGAATCATACCCTACAGACAATGTCCCAGACACTACCATCACCATCCCTGGATATGCCCTGTCCCACTGACAGGACAGACACAGCAGAGGGGTTGGCACAGTGGGATACAGGTGGGAGGGTGTTGCTCAGGGAGCCCTCAACATTGACTCTGGACCCCATGAAGTCTCATGGCTTCAGGTTAAACATGGACAAGGAAACCTCCTGCTGGTTACCACATCCGTCCTCTCTCAGCTGACGAATCAGTATTCCTTAATATTGAACAACACTTGGAGGAAGCACTGAGGGTGGCAAGGGAACAAAATGTGTTCTGGGTGGGGGATTTCAATATCCACCACCAGGAGTGGCTCGGCAGCAGTAATACCGATCGAGCTGGTCGGGTCCTAAAGGACGTAGCTGCTAGATTGGGGTCAGCAGCAGGTGGTCAGGGAACCAATGAGAGGGAAAACACACTTGACCTCATCCTGACCAAGCTGCCAGCTGCAGCTACACCTGGCCATGACGGTATCGGTAACCGCGACCATCGCATGGTTCTTGTGGAGACAAAGTCCCGCCTTCACATTGAGAACAACCTCCATCGTGTTGTGTGACACTATCACGGCACTAAATGGGGCAGACTTTGCACAAAGATCTAGCAGCTCAAGACTGGGCATCCATGAGGCGCTATGGGCCATCAACAGCAGCAGAATTGTACTCGGGCACAATCTGTAACCTCATGACCCGGCATGTCCCCCAGTCAACCATTACCATCAGGCCAGGGGATCAGCCCTGGTTCAATGGATAGTGCGGGAGGGCATGCCAGGAGCAGCACCAGGCTTCCCTGAAGATGAAGTATCAACCTGGTGAAGCCGCCAAACAGGATGAATTGCACATCAAGCAGCATAAGCAGTAAGTGATAAAGAGGCTAAACAATCCCACAACCAACGGACCAGATCTAAGCTCTGCAAATCTGCCACTTTCTTTTCATTCATTCGTGGCACATGGGATATGGGCGCCACTGGCTGGCCATCATGTATTCACTATCCCTATCTGCCCTTGAGCTGAGTGACATGCTGACACTCAATGGCTTGGCCCCCACAGCACTCTGTGGCAATGACTTCCACAGATTCACCACCTTCTGGCTGAAGAAATTCCTCCTCATTTCAGTCCTAAAGGATCATCCCTTCAATCTGAGGCTCTGCCCTCAGTCTCTCCTACTGATGGAAACATCTTCTCCACATGCACTCTATCCAGACCTCTCAGTATCCTGTAAGTTTCAATCAAATCCTCCTCATCCTTCAAAACTCAATTGGGCACAGATCCAGAGTTCACATTCGCTCTTCATGTGACAAACCTTATTCCCCTGGGATCATTTTTGTAAACCTCCTCTGGACCCCTTCCAAGGCTAATCCATATAGAGCCAAACCAGCCAGTGTTGTTGGGATCGCACTCATCCAGGCAAATGAGGAGTATTGCATCTCACTCTTGACTTGAGCCTTGCAAGTGGTGGATAGGCTTTAGAGAGTCAGGAGGTGAGTTTGTCACCGCAGTATTCCTAACTTCCGACCTGCGCTTGCAGCCACTGTGATAATGTGGATAATCCAGTTCAGTTTTTGATCAATGGAGGATGTGAATAGTGGGGCATTCAGTGATGCCATTGACTATCAAGGGGTGATGGTTAATATTGTCTCTTACAGCAGATAGCCATTGCTGTGCGTCATGAATGTTACTTGTCACTTGGCAACTCAAAACTGGATATTGTCACTCACTGCCTGCTCGCTTATCCCTTTGGTGCACAGCCTGGCATTATGGGTGCCGATCGCCATTTCACATTCCACCCTCCTCCATGCCTTACCATCCAGCTTACTGCCCCCAGAGAAGGGGGAGCCTGTCAAAGTCACTGCTCCGGAGAGTGGCTAAAACAGCGAATGTTTTTGAGAAGAGGTTCGATAATGGTAAAGAGTCAAAGAGTATGGGGCAGAAAGCAGGAGCAGAGGACTGGCTTGGATGATCAGCCATGACCACATTGAATGACAGAGCAAGCTCAAAGTTTTGAATCGCCTATTCCTGTTCTCTACGTTCTATGTTTCCTTGTAGTGAGTGGGGCAGTCAAGTTGTGGGAGTGTAAAAACCTTCATGGCAGGATTTGAACTGAATTGATTTCAAACATCTTTACGGCTGCCCATTCCTGGATTCTATTGTCCAATGTGACCAGTTAACTGTGGCATCACTGGTAGTGAAACCATTTTGCATTGCAATCACTTGGCATCACAGTGCTCCCTGCCAATATGGGGTCAGTAAACACAGCCTTGCCTCAGTAAACTGACTGCATGATTAGATGTACAGAGTATTTCCATAACACAGACACTAAAGGGCATTGTAGGGAAGTCTGAATGCAAATCCACAGTGCCGAATGTATTGTGGAAAAATGAAACAATTGTCTCAGGCAACAAACAAAGGCAGTTTATCTTCACTTACAAATACATGCGCACACACACGTACACAAACATACACACATGCACACGCACACCTGCACACATACACATGTGCACACACATGCACACACACATGCGCAAAAACAGACAGACACACACACACGTACAAATTCACACTCAGATACATATACACAAACACACGTGTACAAATATGCACACACACCGTCAAACGCACACACACACACACACACACACACACACACACACACACACACAAATTCAACACAGATACATATGTGCACGCACACAGACTCACAAGTACACAGAGATGCACACATAGACACACACCACATATAAACACATGCATGCACACTCATGTATATACCCACACACACATGTGCTCCTGTGCTGAGGAATTTTTCATAATATCAGCTCAGGAATAGGCTATTCAGCCCTTTAAATCTGTAAGTGCCTCAAAGTAAAGATCTCCAGTCAATAAGACTGAGAAATTATCGAGAGGTGTTCAAGTGAGTGATAGGTTCCGTTTTATTCATTCACAGGATGAAGGTGATGCTGCCAGGCAGCATTTATTGTCCATCCCTAATTGCCCAGAGGGCAGTTAAAAGTCAACAACATTGCTGTGGGTCTGCAATCACATGCAGACCAGGTGAGGAATGCAAACTTCCTTCCCTAAAGGACATTAGTGAGGCAGATGAGTCTTTCCAACAATTGACAATGGATTCATTAGGTTCTTAATTTCAGATATCCTATTGAATTCAAATTCCATCATGTGGGATTTGAACCCAGGTCACTAGAACGGTATCTGGATTACCAATCCAGTGATAATACCACTGGGCCATCACCTTTCCTTATTGGGGCTTCCATTGGCCATTAGTTCAATCACAGCTCCAGTTCCAAAAACAGCCAAACTGAAACCAGAACAATTTCCAGGAATTAACTGTTTAGTTTCCTCTTAACTCTGAAAGCTGCATTGCTATTTCCATGCTAAGAATTAAGTCTACCTGACTCTCATCTGATTGAAAGATCTCTCATTGTCAGCATTGCAACCTCAATGCCGAGAAACCAACCGCACCATGAGAGTTAAAGTTACGGTCTAGACTACCTTCTGAAAATATTTTGAGAGGGTCTAGTGTAGATAAAGTTGTAACATATTGGCTTCTGGTCAGGCAATGGTGAACAAAGGAGGTCAAAATTTGTATTTGATAAAAGGATGGGGCTTAGAATGTTGCAAAATAAAACTCAGCTTTCGGATTGGGATCTTTTTGGATTTCTATCGTGATGTCAGTCATATCAGTGTAATCCCTAAGTAGTTGCTCACAGGTAATAAACAATAACTTGTTGATTACTATATTCTCTACTTCATTCTGGAAGTGGTGCTCACTATTACATTAGACCAAGTGTACCCCATTGTTTTCTACATTTAAAAATGATGATTCAGCAACATTTACAGTGCGCTAGCCTGCCCTTACAACAAGTATATTAATGAAAGATTATCTTACAGTCATAGAATCACCCAGCACGGAAACAGATCATTCCTCCCAACTGGTCCATGCCAACCTGGTCTCCTAAATTGATTTAGTCCCATTTGCCAGAATTTGGCCCATATCCCTGAAAATGCTTCCTGTTCACATGCATGTCCAAGGACATTTTAAATGCTGTAATTGTACCCGCCTCCACCACTTCCTCTGACATCTCATTCCATACATGCACCACCCTCTGTGTGAAAATGTTCCCCTCGGTCCCTTTTAAATCTTTCTCCTCTCACCTTAAACCTATGCCATCTAGTTTCGGACTCCCCCACCCTTCTAAAAACACCTGGGCTCTTTACCCTTTCCATGCCCCCTCATGATTTTATAAACCTCTATAAGGTCACCCCTTCTGATACATCCAGGGAAATATGCCTCAGCCTATCCAGCCTCCCCTTATTGCTTAAACTCTCCAGTCTCAGCTATATCCTTGTGAATCTTTTTTTACACCCTTTCCAGTTAAATGACAGCCTTCCTATAGCAGGGTGACCAGAATTCTATACAGAATGGCCATAATATGTTGACATGTAGCTTCGCCAATGTCTTGTAGAGATGTAACATGTACCTCCTACATTCCATTGACTAAGCAATGAAGAATAGTGTGCCAAATACCTTCTTCACCACCCTGTCTACCTATGATGCCACTTCCAAGGAACTATGTATCTGCACCCCAAAGTCTTTCTGTTTAGAATCAGTTTGGATGGAGCTAAGCAACAGCAAGGGATGGCAACGTGAGTAGATATTGTTTATAGGCCATCTGGCAATAGTGATAATGTATAATTCAGGACATGAGTGACTCAATCTGCATGTAGGTTGAACATAAGTAACAGGAGCAGAAGTAGGCCATTCGCCCCTTTGAGCCTGCTCTGCCATTCAATAAGATCATGGCTGATCTTTTCATGAACTCAGCTCCACCGACCTGCCCGCTCACCATAATCCTTAATTCCTTTACTGTTCAAAAATCTACATATCTTTCCTTAAACATTCAACCGGCTAGCCTCAACTGTTTCACTGGGCAGGGAGTTCCAAAGAAGTTCCTCCTCAATTCAGTCCCAAATCTGCTCCCCCTTATTTTGAGTCTATGCCCCCTTCCTCTCGTAAATCTAAAGGTTGCATAAATCTTGGTGGCCAAGTTCCTTGAATTGAATGCAAGATGGTTTTCTGAAGAAGGGTCCCAACCTGAAATGTCAGCTTACCTGATCCTCTTTCCTGCACCTTGGGGTACAGATACATAGTTCCTTGGAAGTGGCATCACAGGTAGACAGGGCGGTGAAGAAGGTATTTGGCACATTATCCTTCAATGCTTAGTCAATTGAATGTAGAAGGTACATGTTACCTGGCCTGCTGTGTTCCTCCAGCTCCACACTGCGTTACCTCTGGCTCCAGCATCGGCAGTTCTTACTATCTGTGCTTTTCTGTAGCAGTGAGTTGAGGAACCAACTAGACTACGGGCTACTTTAGATCTAATAAAGTTCGGTAACATTAGACTAATTCATAATCATGTTGTAAAAGAGCCTTTTGGGAAGAATGACTGTGGCATGTTCGAATTTTATGTTAAGTTTGAAAACGATGTACCATGATTCAATCTGAAAGTAGTGCCTTAAGATGTAACTAAGGAGCTACCAAGATAAGATGACCAACCTGGCTGTGGTGGATTAGGTGAGTACATTAACAATGGTAGACAAGAAATGGCTGTTAATTAGAGTCATAGAGGCTTACAGCATGGAAGCAGGCCCTTCAGCCCAACTTGCTTATGCCACCCAGTTTTCACAGTTAACCTCGTCCCATTTGTCCCACATTTGGTCCAGTCACCACCTCTGGGTGAAAAAGCTCCCCTCCAGACCTTGTTGTGTCTCTGCCCTCTCACCTTAAACCTATGCCCTCCAATTTTAGACTCCCTCACCATGGGGAAAAGCTGTCAGCTATCAATGCTATCGGCGCCTTTTATGATTTTATCGGGCTCTGTAAGGTGCTCCAGGAAAAGAAGTCCCTGCATTTCCTCCATACTTAAGCCTTCCAGTCCAGGAAGCATCCCAGTAAATCTTTCCTGTACTCTTTCTAGTTTAATAACATCCTTTCTAGTAGGGTGATCAGGACTGCAGACAATACTCCGAATGTGACCTCAACAACATCTCGTACAGCTGCAACTAGACATCCCAAACCCTATACTCACTGCTCTGATTGGAAAGCAAGGTTATCGAAAGCCTTTTCATAATTTAAAAAATTAATACATTGTTTGAAAAAACATATATTCATTTCAGGTACAAAGGCTCAGCAGGATATATAAGGTAACAGTGGCTAACAAAGGAAAACAAGGCTTATATATGATAGAAGAAGGAGGCTTATAAAGTTGTAAAAATTAGTAAGCCTTAGGATTGGGAGCATTTTGCACTTCCGCAACGAAGGCCAAATAACACAATAATGGGAGAATAGGATATGAATGCAAACCAGTAAAAAACATAAAAGATTATTGTAAAAATACTCTATTTGAATGTAGAAAGAAAACAAAAATTAACAAAATTAATTAAGCATCCTTTACAGACAGAGACAAGAAGCGTTATCAGAGATAATGGGAACTGCAGATGCTGGAGAATCCAAGATAACAAAGTGTGGAGCTGGATGAACACAGCAGGCCAAGCAGCATCCCAGGAGCTCAAAAGTTGACATTTCAGGCCTAGACCCTTCATCAGAAAGAAGCGTTATAATGGGATTTAGGGAAATGGCAGGGAAGCTGAATAATTAAAGTGGAAAAAGATACGAGGAAGCTTCATGAAATAATGGTGATCCAAATGAGAATGAGGAATTAAATTAAATAGAACACATAAAAAGAGTAACATTTGAGAAATTAATAGAATTGAAACCTGACAAATACTAAGCCTGAACCAGGTTTCTTTCGTCAACAAGAAATAAATGGTTTATTGTCAAAGTAAATTGTATTCAAAATAAAGACACAAAGATTGTAAGCAAACTGCTTGGATTTTGGAAATATGTATGGTTACCCTTATAAAACGTATACATACATGAGTGCAAACCTATTCAGAAGTCTGAGGAGGAACACAAAAATATGAAATTTGTACAGACTGTTAATGCACTTTGCCACAAGTGATCATTAAACTCATGAAAGAAAAATGTCATGGATTGTCTCAAATAGTGTTCTTACTCTCAAGAAAATCTGCTATGACAAGGTGCTGGCATTGGAATGGAACATCTGTGCCATACTACATTCCCTTTCCTCCAGACAGTGGAGTGTATTCCAACAAATACTGGAATCCTCTGTGAATGGTTATGATGGCTTTCAGTAGGTTTCAGCTCAAATGCTGTGCTGAAAAAATTTGCAAAGAAAGACAGAGGGAACAGCAGGCTGTTGCTTCTCAGGCAGGTCTCAAACTCTTGGTTATTTAATCTCCAACATGCAAACTTTTCATGAAGGTAGAAATCAAACAGGAGTGAAACTGAATGTTATTCGCACCCGGCTGGTTTCAGTCTCTTTGAATAAAGATTTTAATTTCAGTTTTGAGTGGCCTTGTTAATTAAGATGTTATGAAGCGTAGATAAACCTGTGATCAGGTGATTATTATGACCATTTGTAAGTTGTTTTTCATTTTGGAAAACATTTTAGTGCATAAAAGTCACAGGCAGTTAAGTCACAGGAAACTGAAAATTGCTAATCCATATTTTATCACTATCCGTGACAAAGGCTTTTTGACACCCTGGGTACGACATAAAGGTAGATTTTCCTTCTTTCTCACTTGCTTTTCCAAGCAGGAACACAGGAAGATAGAAACAGGAGTAGGCCATTCAGCCCCTCAAACCTCACCATACAATGAGATCATGGCTGATCTGTGGCCTAAATCCCATATTCCTGCCTTTGGCACATATCCCTTAATGCCTTTGCTTCATCAAAAATGATACATCTCAGATTTTAAATGAACAACTGATCTTCATCCACTGTTAATTGCAGGATAGCGTGTTAGAAATCTCTACCACATCTTGTGTACGTAAGTGCTTCCTAGCTACTGCCCTGAGCAATTTGGCCCTAATTCTTAGACTACAAGCACTAATTCCCGAATCCCCAACCAATGCGAATAGTTTATCTTTATCTAACTTCTCTATTCCTGTTAATATCCTGAAGACTCCGATCAGATCACCCCTTAGCCTTCTAAATTCTAGAAAAAAAACAAATTCTTGACTGTGACGGATTAAGCAAGATTTTTGATCCTGGCCATCTAACTTCTCTGATTTACCTGGACATCATTAACCATTAGATTAGCTGTGGTACCTCCTCTCCATTGGTCCTTGTGCCTGGAGAGCCCACACAGTGATACCATTTGGCTGACAGCATGTGCCTATAAAGGAACAGCGGGGAGTCAAGGTCCTAGTGATATTATTGCTACACTATTAATCCAGGGACCCAGGTAATGTTCTGGGTTTGAAACCCACCATGGGGGAGTTTGAATTTAGTAACAATCTGGAAATAGATGGCTATGAATTGATTGTCTTGAAAAACCCTTGTCTTGATTGGCTCAGCAGTGTATTTTTATAGATGGAAAACCACTATCATTACCTGGTCTGGCCTATTCGTGACTCCAGACCCACAGCAATGTGATTGACTTTCAGCAGCCCTGTGGGCAATTAGAGATGGGCAATAAATACTAGCCTAGTCAGTGACACCACCAGCCTGTGAATTGAATTTTTAAAAATGGCATATTTTTAATTTAGATATAACAAGGTGTGGAGCTGGAGGAACACAGAAGGCCAGGCAGCATCAGAGGAGCAGGAAAGCTAATGTTTTGGGTCGGGATCCTTCTTCAGAAAACTCTGCTTCTCTGATGCTGCCTGGCTTGCTGAGTTCTTCCAGCCCTGCACCTTGTTATCTGACTCCAGCATCAGCAGTTCTTACTATCGCTCAGATTTTTGATTTGTTGCTTATCCAGCATTTTCAGCATATAAAACAAGGGAAATCCTCTCTCTGTTCTTTAGCTATTCGTACTGAGAACTGGGCATTACTGGTGAGGGATCTGTGCTGTTAAATCTTTTAGCCCAGTCTGAGTTACTGCCTAGGGCCCAGCTGCAGCAGAGTGAGTTGAAGGTGAACCCTTGAGGGGATGTCTTTACAAGGAAGTTAAGCTACAGCCATTTTATTGGCTCTATACTAAGTAATATTGCTGTGATTTATATCTTTCTTTCATCAGCTTTTTTATATTCACTCCAGGTATGTGGGTGCCACTGGCTGGGTCCAGTATTATTGCCCGTTTCTAATTGCCCTTGAGAAGGTGATGGTGAGCTGTCTTCTTGAACTGCTGCAGTCCATGTATTACATAGACCGACAATACCCTTATGGAGGGAATTCCAAAATTTTGACCCAGTGACAGTAAAGGAACAGTGAAATATTTCCAAGTCAGGATGCTGAGTGACTTGGAGCGGAACTTGCAGGAGGTGGCGTTCCTATGTATCTGCTGCCCTTGTCCTTCTAGATGGAAGCGGCCATAGGTTTGGACAGTTCTGTAAGTGAATCATGGTGAGTTTCTGCAGTGCATCTTGTAGATGGTACACACTGCTGCTACTGAGCGTCGGTGGTGGAGGGAGTGGGATGTTTGTGAATGTGATGCCAATCAAGTGGTTGCTTTGTCCTGGATGGTGTCAAGCTTCTTGAGTTCATGTTGTTCCAAGTTAATTTGCTGGATTCTGATGAAGTTTCTGCTCTGAACAAGAAGAGTTTCCACTATTACGAAGAAACATGCAGCTTCTCAGTTTGCTGATGCAGTTCGTACAGCAGATTCCCGCTGCACTTGGCTTAATCCATCCATAACATGTATAAAGGCTCCTTTGGATATCTCTGCAAACAAATGTGTACAACACGGGAACAAATACGTTGTTAAGACTCATAATAGCCAAAGTTACATGAAGATACAAGATAATAGAAGATTCATGGTAACACATATTATCACCAGACAGCACGACGATGATTCTGTAAGAGTTGACAATATGATACGGGCCAAAAAATACAAGAAATATAAAGCTCACTGTGAGCAGCAACTGTTGTATGCGTTTCTTTTCATCAGGTTCCAGGGATGTCGATTTTTGAATAGCTTGCAGGGTGCTTCCATAAGTGAAGCAGAGAATGACACAGGGAAGGAAAAACCCAAAACAGATGGATATCAACCTGAGAATGGCATACATTTGAAATGGTGGTAGCACCTCAAAGCATAATTCATTTTCTGCAAACTTAAATAACAACACAAAGGTGATCCCCCCGGCACAACAGAAGAGCCACCCGCACAGGCTAATGATAACGGCAACCTTTTTGGTTCGCATTCCTCGGGATTGCAAAGGGTGGACAATGGCCAGATAGCGGTCTATTGCAATCCAAGTTAGAAAGTATATTCCAGCGTAGATGTCAATATAGAACACAAATTGAGTTATCTTGCAGGAGACATGACTATACACCCAGTGTATCTGTTTGAGGTGATACATTATCCATAGAGGCAAGGTTATGAGATTACAAAGATCTGATATTAGGAGGTTTAGCACGAAGGTGACCAGCAACCCACTTTGGTGCTTCACCTGATACAGTCCAAACAAAGCAATAATGTTCAAGGGAAGGCCAATAGCAAAGGTACAACTGTATATCATGATGGGAAAGGGTCCATATGAGTTGGTGAGATTGTTACACAGCTCTGTGTTACTCATTGTGTTTTCGATCCTTTCCAATCTCCAGCAGTTTGGATTGGCCTTTGGTCACCTGCACAAATGTCGAGCAATCTGGTCTGCAAACATAAAAACAAGCAAAGTGTGCAGTATATTACTCAAATAGTTAGCCCCTCAACATATTAAGCTCAATGAATTCAATAATAAGTCAATGTTATACATCATTGTTTTGCCAGATAGGAATACGAATGAACACATGGTTAAATGGAGTTGATGAACAAATTTTCCATAGTTAACAAATAATGGCAAAGCCCCAAGTGGCAAGTCCCCACAATCCATAATCTTGACATTCAACCACTGCCCCCTGACATTCAATGGTGTTACCATCACCAAATGCCCCACTATCAACATCCTGGGGGTTACCATCAATAAGAAACTCAACTGGGCTCACTACATTAACACAGGGGCTACAAGAACAGACCAGAGGCTGGGAATACTGCGGTGAGTAACTCACCTCCTGACCCCCCAAAGCCTGTCCACCATCTACAAGGCACAAGTCAGGAGTGGGATGGAATACTCCCCACTTGCCTGGATGGGTGCAGCCCCAACAACACTCAAGAAGCTCAACACCATCCAGGACAAAGCAGCTGCTTGATTGGCACCACATCCACAAACATCCCACTCCCTCCACCACCGGCGCTCAGTAGCAGCAGTGTGTACTATCTACAAGATGCCCTGCAGAAACTCACCAAAGACCCTCAGGCAGTGCCTTCCAAACCCACAACCACTTCCATGGAGAACGACAAGGGCAGCAGATACATGGGAACCCCACCCCCTGCCAGTCCCCCTCCAAGCCACTTACCATCCTGACTTGGAAATGTATCGCTGTTTCTTCACTGTCGCTGGGTCAAAACCCGGGATTCCCTCCCTGAGCGCTTTGTGGGTCAACCCACAGCACATGGACTGCAGCAGTTCAAGAAGGCAGCTCACCCTCACCTTCTCAAGGGGAAACTAGAGATGGGCAATAAATGCTGGACCCAATGAGTGACACCCACATCTCATGAGTGGATTTTAAAAAAAGACTGTAGCAACAAGCTCCCAACAATATAATTGCAGGAACCACATCATGAACGTTGCTCAGGCATAACTGAATCCTTACCAACTTCACAACACTCCAATATAAATCATAAAGTCAGCTTTCTCCTTTTTAACCTTTGGACCTTGGAACCAGATGTATCTCTTTTCAATCTCACATTATTTCGATAAATCCAAATTTGTTACCTTACTACTTCCAAGATCTCAAAGCTGCCGTTACGTCGAACGTCACACTGTGATCAAGTCTCTCTTCCTTTAAGTTGGCTGATGTTCGTGTTCCTCATCACATGAGTATTTGCAATACTTCCTTCTTTCATATCTATTCAAACTACCTGTCATCATTAACGTGCCAGTCAGTTCCATGGAACTAAAAATGTTTTCTGATAGTTAAGTGCAACAATGAATATTATACCTTCTGATCCTTTCCAATTGACTTCTAAAGATGCAGAAACATGCATAACTTTCCTTTATTTGTTAAAGTATGGAACATATGAAATTAGCGATTAAACTGCAATTATAGGAAACACTTAGATAAGCCACAATTAGAGTACAAGATGAGTAGAGGATTAGATAGAGTGGACAGTGAGAGCCTTTTTCCTCAGATGGTAATGGCTAGCACAAGGGGACATATCTTTAAATTGAGGGGTGATAGTTAGAGGACAGATGTCAGAAGTAGGTTCTTTACTCAGAGAGTATTAAGGGTGTGGAATGCCCTGCCTGCAACAGTAGTAGACTCGCCAACTTTAAGGGCATTTCAATGGTCATTGGATAAACATATGGATGTACATGGAATAGTGTAGGTTAGATGGGCTTCAGATCGGTTTCACACTTCAGCGCAACATCGAGGGCCGAGTTTCTGTTATGGCAAAAAATTGAATGTTTTCTCTGAAACAGACAAGGCTGGCAAGATTTAAGTAAGGCGCATAAAAGCAGACAGAGGGGAAATGGGTAGCTAGAACTGACCCTTTAGCAGTCAGATCAATAACCAAGGGTTGGTTGAGAAGTTATGTTCACCCTAAGAAATGATGGGGGTCGAGGTCACACTGAACATAGAGCATAGAATAGTACAGCACACGAACATGCCCTTCGACCCACGATGTCTGTAATGCCCACTATAAATGAATCCCATTAACTTGCACATGGTCTATATCCATCTATTTTGCACCTTGTTCATGTGCCCATCTAAATTCCTCTTAAACATTGGCAACATATCTGCACTGGCATAAAGATGGTTATGGGGTTATGCTAGATAGCTCTCTTTTTGCCTGG
Source organism: Stegostoma tigrinum (assembly GCF_030684315.1). Taxonomy (NCBI): domain Eukaryota; kingdom Metazoa; phylum Chordata; class Chondrichthyes; order Orectolobiformes; family Stegostomatidae; genus Stegostoma; species Stegostoma tigrinum. The sequence goes on from NC_081363.1 coordinate 6,097,849, forward strand.
CACAGACATGGGTCAAATCTCCTTCAATGCTATAGATTTTGTGAGTTTCAATGTCATTAGAGAGGGGAAAGTGAATGTTGTCTATATGGACTTCAACAAAGTGCCGCATGGTAGACCGATTAACAAGGTACATCACATGGAATACAGAGAGAACTAGCCATGTGAGTGCACAATTGGATCAAAGGTAGGAGACAGAGAGTGGTGGTGGAAGGTTGCTTTTTGGGCTGGAATCGTGTGACCGAAGGTGTGCTGCAAAGATTGGTGCTGGATCCGCTGCTTCTTGTTATTAACACAAATGATTTGGATGCATGGCGCAGTACGGTGGCTCAGTGGTTAACACTGCTGCCTCACAGTGCCAGGGACCTGGGTTCAATCCTGCCCTCAGGCATGGGTTTCCTCCCACAGTCCAAAGATGTGCAGGTTAGGTGGATTGGCCATGTAAGTTGCCAGTAGTGCTCAGAGTTCTGTAGATTAGATGGGTTATAGAGGAAATAAATGGGTCTGGGTTGGATGTCTGATGGTCAGTGTATACTTGTTGGGTTGAGGGGCCTGTTTCCACATTACAGAGATCCCATGTGAATCTGGGAGGTTGGTTGGTTAGTTAGTTTGTAAATGATACTAAAATTGGTTGTGTAGTGGAGATCAAAGAAGGCTACTTCGGAATATGGTGGCACTGTGATCAGATGGCTAAATTGGCTGAGGATTGGCAGATGGAGTTAAATCTAGATAAATGTGAGGTGCTGCATTTTGGAAAGGCAAATCAGGGCAGGACTCATACATTCAACGATAAGGTCCTGGGGACTGTTGCCAAACAAAGGGACCTTGGGTGCAGGTTCATTCATCCTTGAAAGTGGAGTCACGGGGAGACATGATAGGGAAGAAGGCATTTGGTACGCTTGCCTTTATTGGTCAGTGCATTGAGTATAGGAGTTGGGGGCCATGTTGCGGCTGTAAAGGACACAAGTAATGCCACTTTTGGAATTCTGGTCTCCCTGCTTTCGGAAGAATGCTATTCAACTTGAAAGGTTTCAGAAAAGATTTACAAGAATGTTGCTGGGTTTGGAGGGTTTGGGCTGCAGGGAGAGGCTGAATATACTGGGGATATTTTCCCTGGAGCATCAGAGGATGAGGGGTGTGTTATAGAAGTTTATGAAATCATGAGGGGCATGGGTAGGGTAAATAGGCAAGATCTTTTCCCCAGGGTAGGGAAGTCCAAAACCAGAGAGCATATGTTTGAGGTGTGAGGGGAAAGATTTACTGGGGACCTGAGGGGCAACTTTATATGCAGAAAGTAGTGTGTGTATGGAATGAGCTGCCAGAGGAAGTAGTGGAGGCTGGTACAGTTACAACATTTAAAAGGCGTCTGGATGGGTACATGGAGAGGAAGGGTTTAGAGGGATACAACCCAAATGACTTTTGGGGTAGATTAATTTAGGATATCCGGTCAGCCTGGATAAGTTGGACCAGAGGGTCTGTTTCTGTGCTGTACAGTTCTACTGCTCGATGAATCACAAGTCAGAAGCGATTTGCACTAGGACTGAGCAGACTCTTCATTGGCCGGAGCATTCATGTTGTAGGAGTTTCCTTTGGCACAGGCAGTGCTATATTCTAAGAATGGTCAATGCTAAAGACAGTACCAAAGTTGCACAGTATTGGACTGAAAATATTCATACTAAATACATCACACGCTCTCCGCCTGCAACTCACTTTCGTATGGTAAAAGAGTGGCAGATTTGGATTTATTGGTCTGGAGTATTACAAAGGCTCAAGAGCAAACAGTACTATTTATATTGTACTGCAAAATGACCAGAAATTTCCAGTTGCTTGGAGACTAACTCATTTGTGCTTTATATGAAACAAATTCTATGTTCAGTTTCTTTGATGTACAAATTAATTACTCTATAACAAGCAGGATTGAAGTGTTTATAAAGGCTGAAGCTGAACAATCAGTCTATATCAGTCTCAAAGGGTGGTGATGGCCTAATGGTATTGTTGCTGGATTGTTAATCCAGTGGCCCAGGAAATGTTCTAGGGACCTGGGTTTGAATCCTGCCTTGGCAGATGGTGGAATTTGAATTAGAACATAGAACAATATAATGCAGAACAGGCCCTTTGGCCCTTCATGATACGCCGACCTGTGAACTAATCTAAGCCCCTCCCCCTACACTATCCCTTCATCATCCACATGCTTATCCAAGGACTGTTTAAATGCCCCTAACGTGGCTGAGTTAATTACATTGGCAGGCAGGGCGTTCCACACCCTTACCACTCTCTGAGTAAAGAACCTGCCTCTGACATCTGTCTTAAATCAATCACCCCTCAATTTGTAGCTATGCCTCCTTGTACAAGCTGAAGTCATCATCCTCGGAAAAAGACTCTCACTGTCCACCCTATCTAATCCTCTGATCATCTTGTATGTCTCTATTAAATCCCCTCTTAGCCTCCTTCTCTCCAATGAGAACAGACCCAAGTCCCTCAGCCTTGCTTCATAGAGCCTGTGTTCTAGACCAGGCAACATCCTGGTAAATCTCCCCTGTACCTTTTCCAATGCTTCCACATCCTTCCTGTAATGGGACAACCAGAACTGCACGCAATATTCCAAATGAGGCCGCACTAGCGTTTTGTACAGTTGCAGCATGATATCACGGCTCCGGAATGCAATCCCTCTACCATTAAAACCTAACACAGCGTAAGCCTTCTTAACAGCACTATCAACCTGGGTGGCAACTTTCAGAGATCTCTGTACATGGACACCATGATCCCTCTGCACATCCACGCTACCAAGAATCTTTCCATTGACCCAGTATTCTGCCTTCCTAATATTCTTCCCAAAGTGAATCACCTCACATTTATCCGCATTGAACTTCATTTGCCACCTTTCAGCCCAATTCTGTAGTTTATCCAAATCTTCCTGCAACCTGCAACATTCTTCCACACTGTCCACCACTCCACCGACCTTAGTGTCATCTGCAAACTTACTAACCCATCCACCTATGCCTACGTCCAAGTCATTTATAAAAATGACAAACAGCAGTGGTCCCAAAACAGATCCTTGAGGCACACCACTAGTAACCGGACTCCAGGCTGAATATTTTCCATCAACCACCACTCGTTGCCTTCTTACAGAAAGCCAGTTTCTAATCCAAACTGCTAGATCTCCCTCAATCCAATGCCTCCGCATTTTCTCCAATGTCCGACCATATGGAACCTTATCAAAATCTTTACTGAAGCCCATGTACACCATGTCAAATGCCCTTCCCTCATCCACATGCTTAGTCACCTTCTCAAAAAACTCAATGAGGTTTGTGAGACACGACCTGCCTTGACGAATCCATGTTGACTCTCTCCAATCAAATTGTTGCTTGCTAGATGATTATAAATCCAATCTCTTATAATCCTTTCCAAAACTTTTCCTACAACAGACATAAAGCTCACTGGTCTATAATTACCTGGGTCATCCCTACTGCCCTTCTTGTACAAGGGCACAACATTTGCAATCCTCCAGTCCTCTGGTACTAAACCTGTAGACAATGAGGACTCAAAGATCAAGGCCAAAGGCTCCGCCACCTCCTCACTAGCTTCTCAGAGAATCCTTGGAAAAATCCCATCCGGCCCAGGGGATTTATCTACCTTCACACCTTCTAGAATTGATAACACCTCCTCCTTACTAACCTCAATCCTTTCGATTCTAATAGCCCCGTAACTCAGTCTTCTCCTCTAAAATATTCTCCTTTTCCTGAGTGAAAACAGATGAGAAATATTCGTTTAACACCTCTCCGAACTTCATAGGGTCCACACACAACTTCTCACTTCTGTCTCTGACTGGCCCTATTCCTACCCTAGTCATCTTCTTGTTCCTCATATACCTATAGAAAGCTTTAGGGCTCTCCTTTATTATCATGTCCCCTCCTTGCTCTTCTTAACTCTCTCTTTAAATCTTTCCTAGCTAATCTGTAACTCTCCATCGCTTCATCTGAACCATCTCTCCTTAACATCACATAAGCCTCCCTCTTCCGCTTAACAAGAGATACAATTTCTTTAGTAAACCACGGTTCCCTTACCTTATCACTTCCACCCTGCCTGACAGGGACATACCTATCAAGGACATGCAATATCTGTTCCTTAAACTAGCTCCACATTTCGATTGTCCCCATCCCCTACGTTTTGCTAACCCATTCTATACCTCCTAAATCTTGCCTAATCGCATTATAATTGGCCTTCCCACATCTATAGCTCTTGCCCTATGGTGTGTTCCTATCCCTTTGCATCGTTAAACGAAACGTAACCGAATTATGGTCACTCTCTCCAAAGTGCTCACCTACCACTAAATCAAACACCTAGCCTGGTTCATTACCAAGTACCAGATCCAGTGTGGCCTCCCCTCTTGTCGGCCCTTCGACATACTGCGTCAGGAAACCCTCCTGCACACATTGGACAAAAACTGATCCATCCAACGTACTAGAGTTATAGCAATTTCTGTCAATGTTGGGGAAGTTAAAGTCTCCCATAACGACCACCCTGTTCCTTTCACTCCTGCTCAGAATCACTTTGCCAATCCACTCCTCCACATCCCTGGAACTTTGCGGAGGTCTATAAAAATAAACTCACAGCAGTGTGGCCTCTCGTCTCCTGTTTCTGACCTCAGTCCATAACCACCTCAGTAGACGAGTCCTCGTCAAAAGTTCTTTCAGCCACCGTTATACTGTCCTTGACTAACAAAGCCACACCTCCCCCTCTTTTACAACCTTCCCTGATCTTTATGAAAGATCTGAACCCTGGAACCTGCAACATCCATTCCTGACCCTGCACTATCCATGTCTCTGAAATGGTCACAACATTGAAGTCCCAGGTACCTATCCATGCTGCAAGCTCACTTACCGTATTCCGGATACTCCTGGCGTTGAAGTAGACACACTTCAATCCAGCTTGCTGTCTGCCAGCACGCTCCTGTGACAGTGAGGTCCTGTCCATGTCCTCCTTACTCTCATCCTCCTGTGTACAGGAACTACACCTCAGTTTCCCATCCCCCTTCTGAGGTAGTTTAAATCCACCCAAATAGCACTAGCGAATTTCCCACCCAGGATATTAGTGGCCCTCTGTTTCAAGTGGAGATCGTCCTGTTTGTAGAGGTCCCACCTTCCCCAGAATGAGCCCCAATTGTCCATGTACCTGAAGCCCTCCCTCCTGCACCATCCTCGCAGCCACGTGTTCAGCTGAAATCTCTCCCTGTTCTTTGCATCGCTATCAAGTGGCACGTGTAACAAAGCAGAGATAACCAGTCTGTTTGTTCTAGTTCTCAGCTTCCACCCGAGCTCCCTGAAATCCTGCCTGACATCCCTATCCCTCTTTCTACCTATGTCGTTGGTGCCTGTGTGGACCACGACTTGGGGCTGGTCACCCTCTCCCTGCAGGACCCCAAAGACACGATCCGAGACATCACGGACCCGAGCACCTGGGAGGCAACACACCTACCGTGTGTCTCTTTCGTTACCAACAAACCTTCTATCAGTCCCTCTAACTATTGAGTCCCCAATGACTACCACTCTCTTCCTATCCCCTCTTCCTTCTGTGCAAGAGGGACAGACTCTGTGCCAGGGACCTGCACCCCAGTGCATGCCCCTGGCAAGTCGTCCCCCCAAAACAGTATCCAAAACAGTATAATAAAATGTGAGGCTGGATGAACACAGCAGGCCAAGCAGCATCTCAGGAGCACAAAAGCTGACGTTTCGGGCCTAGACACTTCATCAGAGAGGCCAAAACAGTATACTTGTTTTTCAGGGGAATGACTACAGGGGATCCCTGCACTGACTGCTTTTTCCCCCTTCGAACAGTTACCCAGCTTTCTTCATGCTTAGGAGTAACTACTTCCCTGTAACTCTTGTCTATCACAGACTCTGCCTCCCGAATGATCCGAAGTTCATCCAGCTCCCGCTCCAGTTCCCTAACACAGTCTTGGAGGAGCAAGAGTTGGGTGCACTTCCTGCAGATGTACTTTGGACACTAATGGCATCCCTCACCTTAAACATCATGCAGGAGGAACATTTCTCTACCTGCACTGCCATCCCTGCTAGCCCCCTTATCAGAAAGTATAGAAAGAAAAAAGAAGCTTAACTGATTTGTCCCTGGTGTATAAGGTTAGAGGAGGTGGATGGGTGAGAGGCCCTACAAGGATAGGGTCTTTGATTTAGAAAACAATCACTTATATAGCTGAGGGGAAAAGAAAAGCCCTTACTTTCACAGAAACATCTGCTCTCCGAGGTGCTGCTGCTCACAACAAAAATGGAGGGCTTCGATGCTCGAGGTAAGCTTTTAAAGATTTAAAATCACTGACTCACCCGCTTCCCAACAGGCCGCTGGTCCGAGCTCCCACTCTTCGTGCTGCTCGCAACAGAAATGGAGAGCTTCGACGATCGTGGTAAATCAATAAACATCTGGAACTAAGAGTCTAATGGTGACCATGATTCCATTGTCAATTGTCAGAAAACCCATCTAGTTCACTAATGTCGTTTAGTGAAGGAATTTGCCCTCCTTACCTGGTCTGGCCCCTGTGTGACCCTAGGCCCACAGCAATGTGGTTGACTCTTAGAGCCCTGGGATGAGCAATAAATGCTGTCCCAGCCAGTAACACCCTCATTCTGTGAATGAATATTAAAAAAAAATGGAGCAGGCTTGATGATTCAGCATTGGATTAGGACTGAATACTCCTCCTAACTGAATCAAATGAATGAGCGACAACATTTGGACATGAATGATCATCACAAGATTTAGCTTAGTGATGGAGAAAATAACGGAACAATTTGAAGTACAATGTCTAAATTAGAAAGGGGATTAACTTTGTTGGAATGAGAAGGATAAGGTGGAAAAAGCTGTGGCATTAAGGAGAAAATGTTTCAGGACCTACATCTGCATCAACATAGTGTTGAGCTGGAGGAACACAGCAAGTCAGGCAGCATCAGGGAAACAGGAAAGTCAACATTTCGGGTCAGGGATTCTGGGTCCCAAGCTGAAACGTCGACTTTCCTGCCCCTCTGCTGTGTTCCTCCAGCTCTACACTGTGTAGACTGTGACTTCCAGCATCTGTAGTTCTTGCTATCTCCTGCAGTGCTATGGTTGACTTTGAGCCTAAAAAGGCAGTAAGGGGTGGATAACAAGCACTGGGTCACTGTACCCAAAACATTAATTCTGTTTTCTCCTCCACAGATGCTGCCACCCTGCTGAACTTTTATGGCAACTTTGTTTTTGTGCCTGATTTACAGCATCTGCAGTTCTTTCAGTTTTCCAAGGGCACTCACGTGGACAGAATCAAAAAGGTGTATGCATCAAGCCTGGACTAAGTATAGAGCAGCACTGATGTTTAATATAGAGAAGGATTAAAGACTATAAGAAGCAGAATTGAGTGCACCACAAAGATAGATTGACTACTTTGTATGGAACAGGAATAAATCGTTAGGGACAGGATTAAATCCCAGTCATGGATTAAGGTTGGGATTGCCAAATGGGGCAGGATTGATTACTTAGAAGAGAGGCAGGGTTGAATATTCTGTCCTGAAAGCAGTATGAGTGTATGGAGGGTGATTAATGAGTGTAATTTATTCATCATTGGGATGTAGCTGGGTGGAGCAGATTTATAGTTCAAATTGTAAGGTACAATCAAAATACAATAGATGCTGGGATTCTGGAATAAAAACAGATACCTTCAGCAGTCCAACAAGTATCTGCAGAGTGATTGAGAGAGTGAACATTTCTGTTCGCTGTTCTTTCGTCAGAGCACTTTTATGGTCATGAATGAGATCTTGGATTGTGAGTAATGACCTGCATCAGCACTTGAAGGTTGTATGTGATTATTAATGTTTCACACATATGACAGATCAATCTGTAATAGCTAATGACATGTTCAAGAATGATTTGTAACCCAGATAGCTGTACACTGTATTCGATTCACATACAGGGTAGTATAATTGTAGATGATTTCAGCCTGGACTTTGAAAGTGCCTAATTAGTATATATGGCCCTAGAAAGTGCTCAGATTACTCACACATAGAGATGGTGTGGCACACTCACACATGCATAGACAGACACTGTGCATATCATCTCCTCTTGGTACGGCCACATTTCCATTGCACAATTACAATTTAGGTCATGCTCGATACAGCATGTTGCAGGCCCAATGTGGTAATCAAGAGCATCTCTTCACCCTCCATATTACTTGCTTCCATGCCCTTCCTGTCAAACCCATTAGAACTGGATTTTCACACATTCCCACACAACTCTTCTCATTTTGACTTCATCTCCAAACATTTCTGCTTGGGCCCCAGCCCAAGAGCTTAGTCATGCCAACCATAGCTCTGACACCATTCCCGCCCGTCTCATCGAGGCCGAGGCAGTGGTAACCCTCCCTTCCACAGTAACCATGCCCTTCAATAAACTATAAGCAACATTCATATCTCACAAATACCAGGCTATGACCATCGCGAGTAAGAGACAATCCAATCACCACCCCTTGACATTCAGTGATGTTGCTATCACTGAATCAATCCCCCACTATCATTGTCCAGAAACTCAACTGGGCTTACCACATTAACACAGTGGCTACTAGAGAAGATCAGGGGCTAGGGATCCTGCAGTGAGCAACTCATCCCCTGACTCCCCAAAGCTTGCCTATCATCTGCAAGGCACAAGTCAAGAGTGTGATGGAATGCACCCCCGCCCCACAGCTTAGTCGTGCCAAACATCATTCTGCAGAGTGATCTGAGGAAGGGTCACCAGACCTGAAACGTTAACTCTGTTTTCTCCTCCACAGATGCTGCCAGACCTGCTGAGCTTTTTCAGCGACTTTGTTTTTGTCTCCAAAACTCCTCCTCACCCCGTTTAATCAAGGGCAGGCTGGTGGTGACACTGCTTTCTACAGCAACCCATATCCTCACCCTGATCACTGCCAACTGAGCGTATGCGGGTCCCTGGCCTGCTGGGGGGAACTGCCTTCATTTCCTGACTGTGTTGAGACTCCCTGAAGGCTGTCTCCATGGAGAGGATTACTCCTCTTTGGTGTTGGGAGCAGGTGGTTCAGCTGAAGCCCATGCAGTGTGATGTTTGCTGTGGAAGCTGCTGGCACACGGTGGAGGGTAACATTGAAGTAACCGTGTGTCACACGGCAACATGTTCACCCACCCACCCTTGGTTGATCACTGCCAAACAGCTGCCCAGCTTTGTAAGCGCATTAAATGGCAAGGCAAGGTCAAAGGCCTGAGGCTCTGTCCAAGGAGACAAAGCACAAAAGAGACAAGGCAGCGATGCCGTGAACCGTTCAAGAAAGTGCCAAGTGGGTGAGCGTTAGGAAAGTGGCTGAAGAGCCCGGAGACACAGCCTTATTTAATCTGAATGGTTGTATATGCCCAATGCGACAGTACCAAGGAAGCTGGGATCTCCTGGAGAGTGAGCTAAGTGGAGGAGATTGGGAGCCCAGCAAGCACTCGTCAAAGGCTGTTGAACTTTTAACTTTATTCCTTTACTTCTCTATTTTATCTCAAGAACGACTTTAATGTTATCTATTACCTTATTTCTTCTTTATTTCTTTCTAGTCAGTATATGGAAATCTGCAATGCGTAGCTTTTTAACTTGTTTTTACCATTTTGTACCTGAGTTTTTTGGACCTCAACACCTAAGAATGCATTGTGTGTGGGAACATTAGACACTTTTCACGGTACTCCTTTACTTCAGTACACATGACAAGGGGTGGCACGGTGGCTCAGCGGTTAGCACTGCTGCCTCACAGCGCCAGGGGCCTGGGTTCAATTCCACCCTCAGGTGACTGTTTATGTGGAGTTTGCACATTCTCCCCGTGTCTGCGTGGGTTTCCTCCGGGTGCTCCGTGTTCCTCCCACAGTCCAAAGGTGTGCAGGTTCGGTGGATTGGCCATGCTGAATTGCCCGTAGTGTGCAGGGATGTCTAAGTTAGGTAGGTTAGACATGGGGAAATGCATGGGTAAGGGAAAGAATTTGGGTGGGGTGTTCTACGGAGGGGCAGTGTGGACTTGTTGGGCCAAATGGCCTGTTCCCACTCTGTAGGGATTCTATTCTATAAAACCTAATTGTCATGGCGAGGGTTGTAGGTCACCCACTGCCCAAGGGGAATGCCTTAAGATGTCACTATGCAAGATGGAGGCTGAGAAGAGGAAGCTAAGAACTGGAATTGCTCAGTACCTGCTCTGAGTTTCATGCCAGGGATTGTCAGTAATCTAGTTTCTCTCCTGTGTGTATGGGAGAATAGGAAAATATGTATCAATGAGGTAAGATTAGGTAGTAGACATGCAAATACACGCACTTTGATGCAAATAGTTATCCTGCCATTCCAATGAGATACTCATCTTACTTTTGAAAACCTTGCTGGAAAATAGGGCTTCTTTCTTGACATTGAGAATTTAATTTCTGCCAAATATTCCATATTTTTCCAACTGTCTCGTCATCATCTCTTTGCACAGGGCCTGGAGAGATACCACCCATTGAAACTACCTCCAACATTCACTGGGGGAGAAAGATCCAAAAACTCACAATCTCACCAGAGAAATTGAGCTCTCCACGTCTCTGCCTTAAGTAGAAGACCTCTGATTTTTAAAATGTGTCTTACTTTCCAAAAGGTGACATCCTTGAAGTGTCCACCCTGCCAAATCCTCTCAGGACTTTAGTTTCTTTTTATTTAAATCATGTCTTCATGGGATATGGGTATTGTGATATGGGCTGGCATTAATTGCCCGTCCCTAGTGTTGCTGCGATAATTGTTTTCAGCATGAGGGTCAGAGACCTTCACAGTATTCCACTGTGTGTGAAGATGATCTAAGAATGTGATCTAAGAATTGTAATAACGTGACATTTAAGGTTATTCTTTGAATTATGTGAGGGACCCCTTGCCAATTACCAAAGTCCAGTCCAACTGGGAATAATTCCTCACTTTACATCACACTGTTCTACATATAACAACAGCTAACCACAGAGAGGAGAAATCATTCATAGCTAAATCAATATTCCTTCATCCTAAATAAAATTTGATTATGTTTAACCACAGTGCTGTAAGGAAAGTAGAGAGTTTGTTTTCCTCAGTGGTTCTGTGGAGACAGTTTCCAGAACAGAGAACAGCTACAAACTTGAAGAGAGGCTTCAGCAGGGAACAACAAATGGCAAACTGGGAAATGTCTAGCTGCGTCCATTTGTTATCGTCTCACTGATACTTCAGTAAATAGACCAAACAACTGCAGATGCTGGAGATCCGAAACAGGAACAGAAGCTGCTGGAGAAACTCAGCAGATCCAGCAGCATCTCTGAAGAGAAAGCAGAGTTAACATTTTGGGACCAGTGAGCGATCATCAAAACATACCAGTCACCATTTGGTCAGGTATGAGCATCCTTTTATTTATATTTTGTATCCATTTTTCACTGGACATAGACAGCAACAAATACAGCGCGCTGGATTAGATTTTAACCCTCTCCAGACCTGGAGATTTTTGATTTATTCCCGTAGCTGCTAAGAATGATGCACTGAGGACAAAATACAAACAAAACATGGGATTTTGTGGATGAACACAGCAGGCCAAGCAGCATGAGAGGAGCAGGAAGGCTGATGTTTCAGGCCTAGGCCCTTCTTCAGGGTGGTCATGCCATCTGAGGAATGGAGGAGGAGTTGAAATGGTTCGCGACTGGGAGGTGCAGTTGTTTACTGTGGACCGAGCGTAGGTATTCTGCAAAGCGGTCACCAAGCCTCCGCTTGGTTTCCCCAATGTAGAGGAAGCCACACCGGGTACAGTGGATGCAGTATACCACATTGGCAGATGTGCAGGTGAACCTCTGCTTAATGTGGAATGTCATCTTGGGGCCTGGGATGGGGGTGAGGGAGGAGGTGTGGGGGCAAGTGTAGCATTTCCTGTGGTTGCAGGGGAAGGTGCCGGGTGTGGTGGGGTTGGAGGGCAGTGTGGAGCGAACAAGGGAGTCACGGAGAGAGTGGTTTCTCCGGAAAGCAGACAGGGGAGGGGATGGAAAAATGTCTTTGGTGCGGGGGTCAGATTGCAGACGGCGGGAGTGTTGGAGGATGATGCGTCGGATCCGGAGGTTGGGGGGGTGGTACGTGAGGGTGATGGGCGCAACTTCCCCTCTGCAGTGGCCGAGAATGCCCTCGACCGTGTCTCCCGCATTTCACACACCTCAGCAGCTGTCCAAATAAATGAAGGCCATTCCCACCCGAGGTCAGCTTTTTAAAGTGGGAAAGCTGACCTTCCCGGCAGCCTCCTGGTACTCTCTCTCTCTCTCTCTCTCTCTCTCCTCCCGAAAATAAAATCCCTTTTGAAAGGCAGTCACGTAATTACACACAATAAGATTCCACAAACAGAATTGTAAGGATAACGAGACAATCTATTTTATAGATGTTGCCCGTGGGTTAAACATTGACCATGCAATACAACAACAACTTGTATCTATACGGCATGTTTAATGTAAAGGAACATTCCAAGGCACATTACAGTTGGGGATCGGTTAGCTCAGGTGGCTGGCCAGCCGTTGTCTGATGCAAAGCATGTGACAGCACACATTAAATTCCCAAACTGACTAAAGTTACCATGAAGGGCTCTTCTTCTCAACATCTCTCCCTGCCTGAGGCATGGTGCCCCTCAGGTTAAACCAGCACACATTCCCTCCAAAGATAGTAGGAACTGCCGACGCTGGAGAATCTGAGATAACAAGGTGTAGAGCTGGATGAACACAGCAGGCCAAGCAGCATCAGAGGAACAGGAAAGCTGACGTTTCGGGCCTAGACCCTTCTTTAGAAATTTCTGAAGAAGTGTCCAGGCCCAAAACGTCAGCCTTCCTGTTCCTCTGATGCTGCTTGGCAAATCTAATGATGACCATGAATTCATTGTTGATTGTTAAGAATAACCCATCTGTTTCACCAATGTCTTTTAGGGAAGGAAACTGCCATCCTTACCTGGTCTGGTCTACATGTGACTTCAATGTGGTTGAAAGTGAATTGTAGGACACTGACCATAATCTTTCAGTGTTCCTTGAGCTCAGAGGAAGTGCCAGAGGTCAGGAGAACTGCAAACATTATAGCCTTGTTCAAGAAAGGATAATCCCAGAAATTACGGACTATTCTCTTTAGCTTTTGTGGTTGGGAAGATTCTAGAAACAATTATTCAAGGCAGAACCGGTAATTACACTGGAAAAAGTGTGTTGATTAGGAAACATCAGTATGGATTTCTAAAGGGGATGGTAGCTTCCTGGAGTTTTTGAAGAGGTAACGGGAAGGCTCGATGACAGTAACACTGCTGATGTGGTGAACATGGGTTTCCAGATGGCATTTGGTACTGTACCACACTCAGACTGTGAGAAAAGCTACAGGTCATGGTGCAAAAGGGACAGATCAATGTGGATGCAAAATTGCCCAAGGGATAAGAAACAGAGAGTAACGCTGAATGGATTTTTATCAGGCTGGAGGAAGGTATGTACTGGAGTTCCCAAGGATTGTTATTGGGCCCCTTGCTTTCCCTGCTTTATATTAATGATCTGGATCTTGTTGTGTCGTTGACAATTTCAAAGTTAGCAGATGACACTAAAGTTGGAAGAATGGTGAATTTTGAGGAAGACAGTTGTGATTCCAAAAGGATAATGACAAATAAGTGGAGTGGGCAGATAGGTAGCAGATGAGTTTCAATTCGGAGCAGTGATGTTCTTCGGTAGAAAGAACATTTAAAGGCAATACAAAATAGTGGGTACAATTCTAAAGGAGATGTAGGAGCAAAGGGACCTGGGAGTATGTGTGTGCAGGTCATTGAAGGTGGCAGGTCAGATGGAGAAAACAGCTTGCACTGTCCTCAGCTTTATTCATAGGGGTAGAAAGCACAAGTGCAGGAAGCAATATTGATCTTGTATAAAACACATGTTAGACCTCAGCTGGAATATTATGTCCAATTGTGCATGCCATATATTAACAAGAATGTGACCTCATGGAGAGGGAAGTGATATACAAGAATGATTCCAGGGATGAAGAACATCAGTGATAAGGGTAGATTAAAGCAGCTGGGACTTTCCTCTTGGTGAGAAGTAGGCTAAGAGGCAATCTGATAGAGGTTTTCAATATCATCAGGGAGGTCTCCTTAACTAAGGAAGGATATTATTATGTTGGAGGCAGTTCAGAAAAGGTTCATTGAGATGATCCCCAGTCTTTAAACAGGTCAAGGCTAAACTCGCTGGAGTTTAGAAGAATGAGAGGTGATCTCATTGAAACATACAGGATTCTTAAGGGGCTTGACAGGGTAAATGCTGAGAGGATGTTTTCCCTCATGGGAGAGTCCAGGATCAGGTCCCACAGTCTCAGAATAGGGGGGCACCAATTTAAGACTGAGATGGAGAGCAATTTCTCCCCTCAGAGGATTGAGTCTTTGAAACTCCTTGCCACAGAGGGCTGTGGGGGTAGAGTCCTTGTATGTACTTAAGGTTGAGATCAATAGATTCTTGGTCAGTCGGGGAATCAAGGGATTACAGGGAAAGGGCAGGAAACCGAATGTGAGAAATGGTGAATCAGCCCGGATCCCATTGATTGGCCACTCCTTTCCCTATTTCTTTTAATGAATAGAGTAGAGAGGGAGAAGTTGTTGCCAGACAGAAAAAGAATGAGGCAGCATAGATTTAAAGTAACGTGTTGAGAAAAAATATTTTCTCACAGTGAATTTGGAATACACTGCTTGTAAATGTGAAGGAGGCAGGCTCAATCAAGGCATTCAGTGTATTCTATTATCATTTGGATAGAAATGGTGCATGAGAGCTTGGAAAGTAAAGCAAGAGACTGTACTAGGCAACAATGAACACTTAAAGGGTCAGTGCAGAAACGGTGGCTGAATCTGTGCGTCTGTACCATTTTCTTTGGTTCTGCCGTGACCAAACAGTTAGCATGGCTTCGCAGAGGGGAATTCATACCTGAAAAGGTGTTGGAATTTTTTGAGGATGCAGCAAGCAGTATACAAAAAGGGGAAGCAAGGAATGCAATAAATTTGGATTTTCCAAGATACCACACATTTGGTGACTGACTAAAACGAGGGCCCATGGTGTTGGAGGCAGTAGAATGGATACAAGATTAGCTAAATAATAAAAGATGGAGTTAAGGTAAGGGAGCATTCTGAGGAGGGTAATGAGTCATAGAGGCTTAACAGCACGATAACAGGCCCTTCATCCATGCCGCCACAGTTTTCACAATTAATCTAGACCCATTTGCTTGGTTTAGGTCCATATCCATCTATACCTATCACATCCATGGACATGTCCAAATGTTTATACAATGACAAAATTTTACTCATCTCCACCACTACCTCTGGCAGCCCGCACCTCTCCATGTAAAAAAAAATGCCCTTATGTATCTGTCCCCTCTGACCTTAAATGTTTGCTGTCTAGTTTTAAACCCCCCATCATGGGGAAAGGCTGTTGGATATCTACCTTATCTATGCCTCTCATGATTTTATAGACCTCTGAAAGGTCACCCCTCAGTCTCTTACTCTCCACGGGAGAAAAGTCCCAGTCTACTCTCATAACTCAAGCCTTCCAGTCCAAGTAAAACCTTCCAACATCCTGATAAATCTTTTCACAGAATCCCTACAGTGTGGAAGCAGGCCATTCAGTCCATATGGACTCTCTGGGGAGGATCCCACTCAGACCCACCTATAACCCTGCATTTCTGAAGGCCAAAGCACCTAACTTGCATACCCCTGAACACTGTAACCAACTTAGCAGGATCAACCCACACTACCTACACATCTTCGGATTGTGAGAGGAAATGCATGCAGACAAAGGGAGAATGTGCAAACTCCACACAGAGTCAAACGAGGGTGGAATCGAACCCGGGTCCCTAATGCTGTGAGGCAGCAGTGCTAACCACTGAGCCATCGTGTCACCCTCCTTCTAGTTTACATAGAACATAGAACATAGAACATAGAACAGTACAGCACAGAACAGGCCCTTCAGCCCACAATGTTGTGCCGGCCATTGATCCTCATGTATGCACCCTCAAATTTCTGTGACCATATGCATGTCCAGCAGTCTCTTAAATGACCCCAATGACCTTGCTTCCACAACTGCTGCTGGCAACGCATTCCATGCTCTCACAACTCTCTGCGTAAAGAACCCGCCTCTGACATCCCCTCTATACTTTCCTCCAACCAGCTTAAAACTATGACTCCTCATGTTAGCCATTTCTGCCCTGGGAAATAGTCTCTGGCTATCAACTCTATCTATGCCTCTCATTATCTTGTATACCTCAATTAGGTCCCCTCTCCTCCTCCTTTTCGCCAATGAAAAGAGTCCGAGCTCAGTCAACCTCTCTTCATAAGATAAGCCCTCCATTCCAGGCAGCATCCTGGTAAACCTCCTCTGAACCCTCTCCAAAGCATCCACATCTTTACTATAATAGGGCGACCAGAACTGAACGCAGTATTCCAAGTGCGGTCTAACCAAAGTTTTATAGAGCTGCAACAAGATCTCACGACTCTTAAACTCAATCCCCCTGTTAATAAAAGCCAAAACACCATATGCTTTCTTAACAACTCTGTCCACTTGGGTGGCCATTTTAAGGGATCTATGTATCTGCACACCAAGATCCCTCTGTTCCTCCACACTGCCAAGAATCCTATCCTTAATCCTGTACTCAGCTTTCAAATTCTACCTTCCAAAATGCATCACCTCGCATTTATCCAGGTTGAACTCCATCTGCCACCTCTCAGCCCATCTCTGCATCCTGTCAATGTCCCGCTGCAGCCTACAACAGCCCTCTATACTGTCAATGACACCTCCAACCTTTGTGTTGTCTGCAAACTTGCTGACCCATCCTTCAATCCCCTCATCCAAGTCATTAATAAAAATTACAAACAGTAGAGGCCCAAGGACAGAGCCCTGTGGAACCCCACTCACCACTGACTTCCAGGCAGAATATTTTCCTTCTACTACCACTCGCTGTCTTCTGTTGGCCAGCCAATTCTGTATCCAGACAGCTAAGTTCCCCTGTATCCCATTCCTCCTGACCTTCTGAATGAGCCTACCATAGGGAACCTTATCAAATGCCTTGCTGAAGTCCATATACACCACATCCACAGCTCGACCCTCATCAACTTTTCTAGTCACATCCTCAAAGAACTTGATAAGTTTTGTGAGGCATGACCTGCCCCTCACAAAGCCGTGTTGACTGCATTTAATCAAGCCATGCTCTTCCAGATGGTCATAAATCCTATCCCTCAGAATCCTTTCTAACACCTTGCAGACGACAGACGTGAGACTTACTGGTCTGTAATTGCCAGGGATTTCCCTATTTCCTTTCTTGAAGAGAGGAATTACATTTGCCTCTCTCCAGTCCTCAGGTACGACTCCAGTGGAGAGCGAGGATGCAAAGATCTTCGCAAGTGGCGAAGCAATTGCATTTCTCGTTTCCCAAAGCAGCCGAGGACAAATCTGGTCCGGGCCTGGCGACTTGTCAATCTTAATGTTTGACAAAATTTTCAGCACATCAGCTTCCTCTATCTCTATCCATTCCAGCATGCACACTTGCTCTTCAAAGGTTTCATTCACTACAAAGTTAGTTTCTTTCATAAAGACAGAAGCAAAAAACTCATTTAGGGCTTCCCCTACCTCCTCAGACTCCACACACAAGTTCCCTATGCTATCCCTGATCGGCCCTACTCTTTCTTTGACCATTCTCTTATTCCTCACATAAGTGTAAAATGCCTTTGTGTTCTCCCTAATCAGTTCTGCCAAGCCTTTCTCGTGCCCCCTCCTGGCTCTCCTCAGACCATTTTTGAGCTCCTTTCTCGCCTGCCTGTAATCCTCTAGAGCTGAGCTTGACCCTAGCTTCCTCCACCTTATGTAAGCTACCTTTTTCCTTTTGACGCTTTCGTCATCCAAAGTTCCTTTATCTTACCCCTTCTTGCCTGTCTCAGTGGGACATATTTATTCATCACTCGCAACAACTGTTCCTTAAACAGTCTCCACATGTCTATAGTGCCTTTACCATGGAACAATTGCTCCCAGTCCATGCTTCCTAACTCATGTCTAATCGTGTCATAGTTTCCTCTTCCCCAATTAAATATCCTCCCATTCTGCCTAATCCTCTCCTTCTCCATAGCTATGTAGAATGTGAGGCAGTTATGGTCACTATCACCAAAATGCTCTCCCACCACAAGATCTGATACCTGCCCCGGCTCGTTTCCGAGCACCAAGTCTAGAATGGCCTCTCCCCTCGTCGGCCTGTCAACGTACTGCGTTAGGAAACCCTCCTGAACACACCTTACAAAAACAGCTCCATTCAAATCTTCTGCTCGAAAGAGGTTCCAATCAATATTAGGAAAGTTAAAGTCACCCATTACAACAACCCTACTACGTCCACACTTTTCCAAAATCTGTCGACCTATGCTTTCTTCAATCTCCCTGCTGCTATTGGGGGGCCTGTAGTAAACCCCTAACGAGGTGACTACTCCCTTGCTGTTCCTAATTTCCACCCATACTGACTCGGTCGGCAGATCTTCCTCGACAAAGGAAGCTTCTGTAGCTGTGATACCCTCTCTGATTAGTAGTGCTACACCCCCTCCTCTTTTCCCCCCCTCCCTATTCTTTTTAAATGTTCTAAACCCTGGAACATCCAGCAACCATTCCTGCCCATGAGAAACCCATGTCTCTGTTATGGCCACAACATCATAGCACCAGGTTCTGATCCATGCTCTAAGTTCATCACTTTTATTCCTGATACTCCTTGCATTAAAGCAAACACACTTTAACTGATCCCTTGGTTTCTTCCCAGGAAAATCCATCCCACTAGCTGGTCTACCTCTTGCTACTGCCTCACCTGCATCAACTCTCACCTCCGGTATACAGCTCAGGTTCCCACCCCCCTGCCATACTAGTTTAAACCCTCTCAAACTACTCGAGCAAACCTTCCACCCAGGACATTGGTCCCCTTCCAGTTCAGATGCAACCCGTCCTTCTTGTACAGGTCCCACCTTCCCCAGAAGGCATCCCAATTATCAACATATCTGAAGCCCTCCCTCCTACACCAGCTGCGTAGCCACGTGTTAAGCTGCGCCCGCTCCCTGTTCCTCGCCTCGCTATCTCGTGGCACCGGTAGTAAGCTAGAGAACACTACTCTGTTCGTCCTGCTTTGCAGCTTCCATCCTAACTCCCTGAAATCACTTTTTATATCCTCAATCCTTTTTCTGGCTATACAATCAGTTTAGTAATACCCTTTCTATAGTAGGGTGACCAGAACAGTACACAGCAGTACACAGCACTCCAAATGTGGTTTTACCATCATCCTGTACAGCTGCTACAAGACTTCGCAACTCCTACATTCAATGCTCTGACCAATCAAAGCAACAAGCTGAAAGCCTTAATAAAAACCAAAAGAACTGCGGATGCTGTCAATCAGGAACAAAAACAAAGTTGCTGGAAAAGCTCAGCAGGTCTGGCCGCATCTGTGAAGGAGAAAACAGAGTTAACGTTTTGGGTCCGATGTGGAAGGAGGAGTCACCAGACCCAAAAAATTTACTGCTTTCTCCTTCACAGATGCTGCCAGACCTGCTGAGCTTTTCCAGCAACTTTGTTTTTGAAGCTGGATGCTTCATTGACCTCTCTACCTGTAACTTTACTTTTAAGGAGCAATGAATATATATGCCCGGATCTCTTTGTTCAGTAACACTCTGCAAACTTACTGACCATAGATCCTAACTTCTTATTCAGATCATTTATAGAAAAATGAATGTGTGATCACCAGTTGTTGGAATACAGTGAAATAGGTGGGAAGTCAATTAGAGAGGATGGCATTGATTGTATATAGAGGGGTGTAGACAGGTTTAGTAATTGGGAAAACATCTTGACAGATGGAATATAATGAGAGGAAATGTGAGGTTAAAAATTTTAGCAGGGAGACGAGAGGAACTGAATATTATTTCAAAAGAGAAAGACCGCAGAAAGCAGCAGAACAGGGACTTGAAAGACTTCACGCATGAATCACAAAAAGCCAGAAACCAGGTTCAGTGGCTAAAAGGGAAGGCAAATAGAATGTTGGCCTTTACTGTAAGAGAATGGAATATACTAATAGGATGGCTTCACTAAAATTATTCAAGGCATTAAATAGACCACAGTTCGAATAATGCTCACAGTTTTGTGCCCGTTATCTAAGGAAAGGTGCACTGGCACCTTAAGACCAACAGATATAGGAGCAGAATTAGGACATTTGGCCAATCGAGTCTGCTCCAAGATTTTATCGTGGCTGATATGTTTTTCAATCTCATTTTCCTGCCTTCTCCCTGTAACCTTTGGGACCCCTTACCAACCAGGAGTCCATCTTTCCCCATCTTAAACATAGTCAAAGACTCAGCCTCCGCAGTCTTCTGCAGCAATAGGTTCCACAGCTTCACCACCTTCTGGCTAGAGATAGATGTGGTCCAAAGGGTTCGTTAGGTTAATCCCTGTTATGGAGGAAGAGATTGAGTAAACTGGGCCTGTACTCATTGGCGTTTAGAAGAATGAGAGGTGACCTTATTGAAACACCCAGGATTCTTCAGGGACTTGAAAGGGTAGGTGTGGAAAGATTGCTTCCCCTTGTGGGAGAGTTTAGGACCAGAGGGCATAGTCTCAGAGTAAGGAGTCAACCTTTCTCTCAGAGGGGAATGAATCTATGGAATCCTTTATTGCAAAGGACTGTCGAGGCTGGGTCGTTGAAAGCTGAGGTAGTCAGATTTTTAATCAGGAAGGGTTATGGGGAAAAGGGAAGAAAAGCAGAATTGACGGTTATCAGAACAGCCATGATCTTATTGAATGGCAGAGCAGACTCAATGGGCTGAATGGCCTATTTTTGCTCCCGTGTTCTGCTTCTATTCCTGTGTCCTGAAAGTTCTCTAGCATGGTTGTCAGTTTCCTTGTGAGGGACAACGGGTCAAAACCAGTAATTTGGCAGCACCGGAACGAAATTTAAAATGTCCTCTTTTGTTCCCGAAACAGGTCCTGAGAAGGCAGGGAGCCATCAGCTCAAAATGCTGGACAATGTGACACAAAACAATTCCACGTGCACTGTCACTTCCAGCGTGGAACACATTGTCATCCCCATCATGTACATGGCCTCTTTTCTTGTCAGCCTGCCTGCGAACTGCCTGTCGATCTACGTGGCATATTTACAAGTGAGACGTGACAATGAGATTGGTATCTACCTGCTGAATCTATCTTTCGTTGATATCTTGTACACATTGACACTCCCTTATTGGTTCATTGAATACTTTGATGTCCATGCGAGTGTGGAACTGTACAATCTGCTCACTGTTGTGACCTACACGACAATGTACTCGAGCCCTGCTTTCCTCTGCTGTATCTCCATGGACCGCTTCCTAGCGATCGTCTATCCACTGAGGTATTTTGGTCTCCGCTCTATAAAGGCAGCTGTGATAGTCAGCGCAGTCTGCTGGGTTATTGAGTTGACGTGCCATGCACTGCTGCTCCACAAGCAGGATTTCTTCTCTGCCTTCAGTTTCTCTATGGTCTATGAAGAGACCTATCTGATGAAATCAAGCTTGGTTATCGAATATATCATCCGATTTGCTCTTGGATTCTGCCTGCCTCTGACCTTGCTCCTGTTTTGTTCTCAGTGCATTTTCAATGCAATCAAAGACAGCACAGCCACAGTGAGCACAGAGAAAAGGAAGGTCGCAAGCCTCTTGCTGCGGCTGCTTCTGGTCTACATCGTCAGCTTCGGGCCGTACCAAATCATAATGCTCATCCGCAGTCTCGTTGAGCCAGGAAACTGCAATTTTGCCCAAAAAATAAACATCTTTTACAAAGTGTCCTTTGCACTTACTGGCCTTAATAGTGCCGCTGACCCCATCATCTACTGTTTGCTTTTTGACAGTGCCAGGCAGGATATTAGGAATTTGTTCACACCCTTGAAGATAATGGAGTCGTAGAGTCGTACAGCATGGAAACAGACCCTTCTGTCCATGCCGAACATAGTCCGAAACTAAACTAGTCCCACCTGCCTGCTGTTAATGCCATATCCCTCCAAACCTTTCCTGTTTATGAACTTATCTAAATGTCTTTTAAATGCTGTAACTGTGCCCACATCCACCACTTCCTCAGGAAGTTCATTCACCACCTGTGTAATAAAAGTGCTTCTCATGCCTTTTGTAAATCTCTCTTCGATCTTCAGAGATTGAGTGCCGGAATTTGACCGCTCGCTGGACACTTCAAGGAGGATGTAGTCTGGACTCCACTTGCTTCATTTTGAAGGTCGCAGCAGTACGATGGTCCAATGGCATTATTGCTACAGTATTTGTCCAGAAACTCGTCTAATGCCCAGGGGACCTGGGTTCGAATCCTGCCAAAGAAGATGGTGGAATTTGAATTTAATTTAAAAGATCTGGAATTAAGAGTCTAGTGTTGACCATGATTCCATTGTCAATTTGGCTCCCTAATATCCTTTAGGGGAAAAAAATCTGCCATCTTCACCCAGTGTGACCTCCTTCTGACTCCAGACCCACAGTGTGTGATTCCCAATTCCCATTGAAATGGCCCAACAAGCCATTCAGTTGCATCAATCAATATGAAGTCTCAACAAGGAAATGAAACCAGAAGCACAAAACTGGGACAGCTCTCTCACAGACTACAAAACAGAAGTTGCTGAAAAAACTCAGCAGGTCCGAACATTAAAAATCAGAGGTAACATTTCTGGTCCAGTGTCCCTTCTTCAGAACTGATGGTAGCTGGGAAAACATCAGTTTATATGCAGAAAATAGGAAGAGGGATGGGACAGGGAGTAAGCTTTAGAAGAGAGCCCGAAGAAAGAGAAGAGCAGTTGGAGAGGCAAAGGAGTTGATAACAATCTGGCTGGGAGGGTGAATAGCTGTTGGTGACTAACAATAGGTAGTGTGTAGTGGCAGGCTATGTGATAACAAGGCCTGGTGTGTGGAGTAGGGGACTGGGACATGGAAGAGTTTAGGCCCTAAAATTATTGAACAAGGAAGGAGCTCAAAAATGGTCTGAGGAGAGCCAGGAGGGGGCACGAGAAAGGCTTGGCAGAAGGAATCCGGGAAAACACAAAGGCATTTTACACTTACGTGAGGAATAAGAGAATGATCAAAGAAAGAGTAGGGCCGATCAGGGATAGCATAGAGAACTTGTGTGTGGAGCCTGAGGAGGTAGGGGAAGCCCTAAATGAGTTTTTTGCTTCTGTCTTTATGAAAGAAACGAACTTTGTAGTGAATGAAACCTTTGAAGAGCAGGTGTGCATGCTGGAATGGATAGAGACAGACGAAGCTGATGTGCTGAAAATTTTGTCAAACATTAAGATTGACAAGTCGCCAGGCCCGGATCAGATTTGTCCTCGGCTGCTTTGGGAAGCGAGAAATGCAATTGCTTCGCCACTTGCGAAGATCTTTGCATCCTCGCTCTCCACTGGAGTCGTACCTGAGGACTGGAGAGAGGCAAATGTAATTCCTCTCTTCAAGAAAGGAAATAGGGAAATCCCCGGCAATTATAGACCGGTAAGTCTCACGTCTGTCGTCTGAAAGGTGTTAGAAAGGATTCTGAGGGATAAGATTTATGACCATCTGGAAGAGCATGGCTTGATCAAATACAGTCAACACGGCTTTGTGAGGGGTAGGTCATGCCTTACAAACCTTATCGAGTTTTTTGAGGATGTGACTAGAAAAGTTGATGAGGGTCGAGCTGTGGATGTGGTGTATATGGACTTCAGTAAGGCATTTGATAAGGTTCCCCATGGTAGGCTCATTCAGAAGGTCAGGAGGAATGGGATACAGGGGAACTTAGCTGCTTGGATACAGAATTGGCTGGCCAACAGAAGACAGCGAGTGGTAGTAGAAGGAAAATATTCTGCCTGGAAGTCAGTGGTGAGTGGAGTTCCACAGGGCTCTGTCCTTGGGCCTCTACTGTTTGTAATTTTTATTAATGACTTGGACGAGGGAATTGAAGGATGGGTCAGCAAGTTTGCAGACAACACAAAGGTCGGAGGTGTCGTTGACAGTATAGAGGGCTGTTGTAGGCTGCAGCGGGACATTGACAGGATGCAGAGATGGGCTGAGAGGTGGCAGATGGAGTTCAACCTGGATAAATGCGAGGTGATGCATTTTGGAAAGTCGAATTTGAAAGCTGAGTACAGGATTAAGGATAGGATTCTTGGCAGCGTGGAGGAACAGAGGGATCTTGGTGTGCAGATACATAGATCCCTTAAAATGGCCACCCAAGTGGACAGGGTTGTTAAGAAAGCATATGGTGTTTTGGCTTTCATTAACAGGGGGATTGAGTTTAAGAGTCGTGAAATCTTGTTGCAGCTCTATAAAACTTTGGTTAGACCGCACTTGGAATACTGCGTCCAGTTCTGGGCGCCCTATTATAGGAAAGATGTGGATGCTTTGGAGAGGGTTCAGAGGAGGTTTACCAGGATGCTGCCTGGAATGGAGGGCTTATCTTATGAAGAGAGGTTGACTGAGCTCGGTCTCTTTTCATTGGAGAAAAGGAGGAGGAGAGGGGACCTAATTGAGGTATACAAGATAATGAGAGGCATAGATAGAGTTGATAGCCAGAGACTATTTCCCAGGGCAGAAATGGCTAGCACGAGGGGTCATAGTTTTAAGCTGGTTGGTGGAAAGTATAAAGGGGATGTCAGAGGCAGGTTCTTTACGCAGAGAGTTGTGAGAGCATGGAATGCGTTGTCAGCAGCAGTTGTGGAAGCAAGGTCATTGGGGTCATTTAAGAGACTGCTGAACATGTATATGGTCACAGAAATTTGAGGGTGCATACATGAGGATCAATGGTCGGCACAACATTGTGGGCTGAAGGGCCTGTTCTGTGCTGTACTGTTCTATGTTCTATGTTCTATGTTAACTCAATATTGAGCCTGGAGGGCTGCAAAGAGCCCCAGCAAAACTGGAATCAATGGGTGTCGGGGGCAAACTCTCCAGTGCTTGGAATTGTACCTGTCCCATATGAAAATGGTTGTGGATATTGGAGGTTTAGAATAATACAGCATGGCAACAGGCCATTCAGCCCAAACTGCTCCATGCTAACCACGGTGCCCACTCAGCTAATTCCAATTGCCTGCATTTGGTCCACATCCCTCTAAACCCTTCCCATTCAAGCATCCATCCAAATAATTTTTAAATGTAGCTATTGTACCTCCCTCAACCACTTTCTCTGGCAGCCCATTCCATAAACGCACCACTCTGTGCATGAATAAATTGCCCCGTCGGCTTTTCTTAAACCTTTCCCCTCTCACCTTAAACTTGTGCTCTCCAGTTTTCAATTCCCCATCCCTGGGAAAAAGCCAACGTGCATCCATCCTATCTGTGCCCCTCATGATTTGAGACACTTCAACAAGGTCACCCCTCATTCTCCTACATTCCAAGGAATAAAGTCCTATCCTGGCCAACCTCTCCCTATAACTCAGGTCAACTAGTCCTGGCAACATCCTCGTAAATCTTCTTTGCGCACTTTCCAGTTTAACTATGTCTTTCCTGTAACAGGGTGACCAAAACTGTACACAATACTCCAAGTGCAGCCTCACCAATGATTTATACAACTGTTACACAACGTCCCAGCTCCTATACTCAACGCCTTGACTGATGAAGGCCAGTATGCTAAATGCCTTCTTCACCACCCTGTCCATCTGTGACACCGCTTTCAACAACTATGTACTTGTTCCACAAACTCCCCAGAACCTTACCATTTACTGTACAAGTCCTACCTTGGTTTGACTTTCCAAAGTGCAACATCTCACACTTATCTGTTTGAATTTCAGTTGCCAATCCTCAGCCCACTTCCCCATCTGATCAAGATCCCTCCGTAATTTTTGATAACCTTCCTTGCTGTCAATGATTCCTTATACATTCACACAAAGGGGGCGCAATGGCCTCATGGTATTATCACTGGACTGTTAATCCAGAGACCCATATAGCGTTCTGGGGATCCTGGTTTGAATCCTATTGTGGCAGTTGTTGGAATTTAAATTCAATAAATATCTGGAGTTAAGAATCTTATAATGACCAGGAGTCCATTGCTGATTGTTGGGAAAATCCCATCTGGTTCAATAATGTCCTTGAGGGAAGGAAACTGCTATCCTTACCTGGTCTGGCCTCCATGTGACTCCAGACCCACAGCAATGTGGTTGACTCTGAACTTCCTCTGGGCAATTAGGGATGGGTAATAAATGCTACCCTAGCCAGAAATGCGCTCGTCCCATAAATGAATAAAAAAAATCCAGATCATTTATGTAGATAACAAGTAACAAGGGTCCCAGCAATAACCTGTGGCACACTGCTAGTCACAGGCCTCCAGTCCGAGAAACAGCCTTCAACCAACACCCTCTGCTTCCTACCACTGAACCAATTTTGAATCCAATTGGCTAGCTTTCCTTGGATCCAATGTGACCTAACTTTCATGACTAAACTGCCATGAGAGACCTTGTCAAATTCTTACTATAGTCCATATAGACAACATCCACTGCCTGGCCATCATCCTTCCCCTTGGTTACCTCTTCGAGAACCTCTAAAAGCTTTGTCAGATATAACTTCCTGCTCACAAATCCATGCTGACGATCCCTATTCAGACTTTGACTATCCAAGTGTTGGTTGATCCTGTCCCTCAGTATCCTCTCCAATTACTTGCCTACCACTGATGTCAGGGTCAATAGCCTGTAGCTCCCTGGCTTGTCTTTGCCACCTTTCTTAAACAACGGAACAACACTGGCCACCCTCCAGTTTTTGGAAGGGCCTCTACAACTTCTTCCCTAGCCTCTAACAACGTCCAAAGATGAACTTAATCAGACCCAGGGGATTTATCTAACTTAATGTGAGTTAAGCTGAAAACACCTCCTCTCTACTGATGTGTATGCAATGTAAAGCATTCCCACTTGTTTCACTGATATCCTTAGCATCCATGATTCATAGAACATAGAACATTACAGCGCAGTACAGGCCCCTCGGCCCTCGATGTTGCACCGGCCTGTCATACCGATCTGAAACCCATCTAACCTACACCATTCCATTATCATCCATATGTTTATCCACTGACCATTTAAATGCCCTTAAAGTTGGCGAGCCTATTACTGTTGCAGGCAGGGCATTCCACACCTTTAATACTCTCTGAGTAAAGAACCTACCTCTGACATCTGTCCTCTATCTATCACCCCTCAATTTAAAGCTCGTGCTAGCCATCACCATCCGAGGAAAAAAGGCTCTCACTGGCCACCCTATCTAATCCACTGATCATCTTGTATGTCTCTATTAGATCACTTCTTAACCTCCTTCTCTCTCACGAAAACAGCCTCATGTCCCTCATAAGGCCTTCCCTCCATACCAGGCAGCATCCTAGTAAATCTCCTCTGCACCCTTTCCAATGCTTCCGCATCCTTCCTATAATGCGGCGACCAGAACTGTACGCAATACTCCAAGTGCGGCCGCACCAGAGTTTTGTACATCTACAACATGACCTCATGGCTCCAAATAAAACCTAACAGATCGTACACCTTCTTACCAACCCTATCAACCTGGGTGGCAGCTTTCAGGGATCTATGTACGTGGACACCGAGCTCTCTCTGCTCATCCACACTACCAAGAATCCTACCATTAGCCCAGTACTCTGTATTCCTGTGATCAGAGATAATGGAAACTGCAGAAGCTGGATGCTTCACACTCTGTATTCCTGTTACTCCTTCCAAAGTGAATCACCTCACACTTTTCCGCATTAAACTCCATTTGCCACCTCTCAGCCCAGCACTGCAGCTTATCTATGTCTCTCTGTAACCTGCAACATCCTTCCACACTATCCACAACTCCACCAACTTTAATGTCATCTGCAAACTTACTAACTCATCCCTGTACACCTTCATCCAGGTCATTTATAAAAATGGCAAACAGCAGTGGTCACAAAACAGATGCTTACAGTACACCACTAGTAACTGAACTCCAGAATAAACATTTCCCATCAACCACCACCCTCTGTCTTCTTACAGCTAGCCAAATTTCCCATCCAAACTGCTAAATCACCCTCAATCCCATGCCTCTGTATTTTCTGCAATAGCCTACGAGGGGAACCTTACCAGACGCTTTACTGAAATCCATATACACCACATCAACTGCTTTACTCTCATCCACCTGTTTGGCCAGCTTCTCAAAAAACTCAATAAGATTCGTGAGGCACGACCTACCCTTCACAAAACCGTGCTGGCTATCCCTAATCAAATTATTCCTTTCTAGATGATTATAAATCCTATCTCTTATAACCCTCTCCAACACTTTACCCACAACTGAAGTAAGGTTCACTGGTCTATAATTACCAGAGTTGTCTCTACTCCCCGTCTTGAACAAGGGGACAACATTTGCTATCATCCGGTCTTCTGGCACTATTCCTGTAGACAATGACGACATAAAGATCAAAGCCAAGGGCTCTGCAACCTCTTCCCGAGCTTTCCAGGGAATCCTAGGATACATCCTAACTGGCCCAGGGGACTTATCTATTTTCACACTTTCCAGAATTGCTAACACCTCCTCCTTATGAACCTCAATCCTGTCTAGTCTAACAGCCTGTTTCTCAGTATTCTCCTCGACAACACTGTCTTTTTCCTGTCTGAATACTGATGAAAAATATTCATTTAGCGCCTCTCCTATCTCTTCGGACTCCACGCACAACTTACCATTACTGTCCTTGACTGGCCCTAATCTTACTGTAGACATTCATTTGCTCCTGACATACCTATAGAAAGCTTTAGGGTTTTCCTTGATCCTACCTACCAAAGACTTCTCATGTCCCTTCCTGGCTCTTCTTGGCTCCTACTTAGGTCCTTCCTGGATAACTTGTGACTCTCAAGCGCCCTAAACTGAGCCTTTATGCCTCCTCTTTACATAAGCCTCCTTCTTCCTGTTGACAAGAGATTCAATTTCTTTAATAAACCACGGTTCCCTCGCTCGACCACTTCCTCCCTGCCTGACAGGTACATACTCATCAAGGACACGCAGTAGCTGTTCCTTGAACAAGCTCCACATTTCAATTGTGCCCAGCCCCTGCAGTTTCCTTCCCCACCCTATGCATCCTAAATCTTGCCGAATTGCCTCATAATTGCCTTTTCCCCAGCTATAACTCTTGTCCTGTGGTGTACACCTATCCCTTTCCATCGTTAAAGTAAATGTAACCGAATTGTGGTCACTATCACCAAAGTGCTCACCTACCTCCAAATCTAAACCTGGTCTGGTTCATTACCCAGTACCAAATCCGATGTGGCTTCGCTTCTTGTTGGCCGATCTACATGCTGTGCCGGGAGACCCTTCTGCACACATTGGAGAAAAACTGGCCCATCTAAAGCACTTGAACTATAACGTTTCCTTTCAATATTTGGAAAGTTAAAGTCCCTGTAACAACTACTCTGTTACTTTTGCTCCTATCCAGAATCACCTTTGCATTCCTTTCCTCTACATCTCTGGAACTTTTCGGAGGCCTGTAGAAAACTCCCAACAGGTGACCTCTCCTTTTCGGTTTCTAACTTCTGCCATTACTACCTCAGTAGACGAGTCCTCATCAAAAATCCTCTCCTCCACCGTACTACTGTCGTTGACTAACAATGCCACACCTCCCCCTCTCTTACCACCTTCCCTGATCTTACTGAAACATCTAAACACCGGAACCTACAACAACCATTCCTGTCCCTGCTCTATCCATGTCTCCGAAATGGCCACAACATTGAAGTCCCAGGTACCAACCCATGCTGCAAGTTCATCCACCTTATTCCAGATGCTCCTGGTGTTGAAGTAGACACACTTCAAACCACCTTCCTGCCTGCCGGTACACCCCTGTGACCTTGAAACCCTGTTCATGACCTCACTACTCTCAACGGTCCTGTTCACTGGAGCTACAATTCAGGCTCCCATCCCCCTGCTGAATTAGTTTAAACATGCCCGTAAAGCATTAGCAAATTTCCCCCCAGGGTATTGGTACCCCTCTGGCTCAGGACTATCCCGTTTGTAGAGGTCCCACCTACCCCAGAACGAGCCCCAATTATCCAGGTATCTAAATCCCTCCATCCTGCACCATCCCTGCAGCCACATGTTCAACTGCTCTCGCTCCCTCTTCCTTGCCTCACTAGCACGTGGCACAGGTAACAAACCAGAGATAACCACTCTTGTTTGTTCTAGTTCTAAGCTTCCACCCTAGCTCTCTGAATTTCTGCCTTACATCCCCATTCCTTTTCCTACCTATGTCGTTGGTGCCCATGTGGACCACGACTTGGGGCTGCTCCCCTTCCACCTTAAGGATCCCGAAAAAATGACCCAAGACATCACGGACTCTGGCACCCAGGAGGCAAAACACCAACTGCGAGTCTCTCTCGTTCCCACAGAATCTCCTATCTGTCCCACTAACTGTGAAGTCGTGAATGACTAATGCTCTCCTCCTCTCCCCACTTCCCTTCTGAGCAACAGGGACAGACTCTATGCCAGAGACCTGTGTCCCACTGCTTTCCCCTGGCAAGTCCCCCCCCCCCCACCAACAGTATTGAAAATGGTACACTTATTATCGAGGGGAATGGCCACACGGGATCCCTGCACTGTCTGCCTATTCTCTTTCCCCTTCCTGACAGTTACCCAGCTACCTTTTTTCTGTACCTTGGGTGTCACCACCTCCGTATAACTCCTCTCTATCGCCCCCTCAGCCTCCTGAATCATACGGAGTTCATCCAGCTCCAGCTCCAGTTCACTAACGTGGTTTCTGAGGAGCTGGAGTTGGGTGCACCTGATGAAATCAGTGGGGACACTAGTGGTGACCCTTACCTCCCCAATTCTACAGGAGGAGCATGCAACATCCACTCCCACTGTTCGGAATTCCCAAACAGACTATTGAAGAAAAAAAAAACTAGTAACCTTACCAAATTGGCACTCAGAAACTTTGTTTTCGGTTAGAGGAAGAGGATGGGTGGGAGACACTACCTAAGTAGTGTTTCGGGTAAAGCAACTGCCCAAATATATGTACTGGAGAGAGAACACAAAACCTAACCTTTGCGTCGACACTGGCTCGCGCTGCCACTGATAAACAAGAGTAAACACTGAGGATAAATATTTATTAAAAATCAGTCATATCAGGTCCAGAACATCTCTGCAGGAGTTCCTCTCCTAGGCCCAACCATCTTTAGCTGTTCGGAATCCTGCAGCAAGTAACTCACCTCCTGACTCCCCAAAGCCTGTCTACCACCTACAAGGCACAAGTCAGGAGTGGGATGGAATACTCCCCACTTGCCTGGATGGGGGCAGCTCCAACAACACTCCAGAGCTTGACATCATCCATGACAAAGCAACCGCTTGATTGGCACCACATCCACAAACATCCCACTCCCTCCACCACCGAAGCTCAGTAACAGCAGTGTGTATTATTTACATGGTGCACTGCAGAAACTCACCAAAGATCCTCAGACAGCACCTTCCAAACCCACGGCCACTTCCATCTCGAAGGACAAGGGCAGCAGATACATGGGAACACCACCCCCTGTAGGTTCCCCTCCAAGCCACTCACCATCCTGACTTGGAAATGTATCGCGGCTCCTCCAGTGCTGCTGGGTCACAAATCCCGGAATTCCCTCCCGAATGACATTATGGGTCTACCCACAGCAGGAGGGCTGCAGCAGCTCAAGAAAGCAGTTCGCCACCACCTTCTCAAGGGGCAACTAGGTCAGGCAATAAATGCTGGACCAGCCAGAAACACCCAGTTCCCATGAGTGAAAAAAGAGAACACCTCATAAAATAACAGCCTACTGAAAGGAAACACTCAACAATAAGGATGCATGTTTGGTAGCTGGTTTTCACTAATCTTTTGTTTGTTTACATACTTACAGAAGCTCTTACAATCTGATTTTATTTTGTTATGGGCCAGATCAAAACCCCTCAAAACATATCAAGAAGATAGTCTAGACCCCAACTTTCCCTTCTTTTTAAATATAATTGTAAGGTGATGTGTTCCGAAGCAATTGCATTGGTCAATGGACGTAATGCAAAACACGCTTTATTCATATGATAATGGTAACTGCAGATGCTGGAGAATCCAAGATAACAAAGTGTGAAGCTGGATGAACGCAGCAGGCCAAGCAGCATCTCAGGAGCACAAAAGCTGACGTTTTGGGCCTAGACCGTTCATCAGAGAGGGGGATGGGGAGAGGGAACTGGAATAAATAGGGAGAGAGGGGGAGGCGGCCTGAAGATGGAGAGAAAAGAAGATAGGTGGAGAGGACAGTATAGGTGGGGATGTGGGGAGGGAATAGGTCAGTCCAGGGAAGACGGACAGGTCAAGGAGGCGGGATGAGGTTAGTAGGTAGGAAATGGAGGTGCAGCTTGAGGTGGGAGGAAGGGATGGGTGAGAGGAAGAACAGGTTAGGGAGGCGGAGACGGGCTGGTGTTGGGATGCAGTGGGGGGAGGGGACGAACTGGGCTGGTTTTGGGATGCGGTGGGGGAAGGGGAGATTTTGAAGCTGGTGAAGTCCACATTGATACCATTGGGCTGCAGGGTTCCCAAGCGGAATATGAGTTGCTGTTCCTGCAACCTTCAGGTGGCATCATTGTGGCACTGCAGGAGGCCCATGATGGACATGTCGTCTAAAGAATGGGAGGGGGAGTTAAAATGGTTCGCGACTGGGAGGTGCAGTTGTTTATTGCGAACCGAGCGGAAGTGTTCTGCAAAGCGGTCCCCAAGCCTCCGCTTGGTTTCCCCCATGTAGAGGAGGCCACACCGGGTACAATGGATACAGTATACCACATTGGCAGATGTGCAGGTGAACATCTGCTTAATATGGGAAGTCATCTTGGGGCCTGGGATGGGGGTGAGGGAGGAGGTGTGGGGGCAAGTGTAGCACTTCCTGCGGTTGCAGGGGAAGGGGCGGGGTGTGGTGGGGTTGGAGGGGAGTGTGGAGCGAACAATGGAGTCACGGAGTGAGTGGTCTCTCCGGAAAGCAGACAAAGGTGGGGATGGAAAAATGTCTTGGGTGGTGGGGTCTGACCTCAAAGCCCTCCACTTCTTCCTGTCCCACAGGCCCAACCAGTCCCCCTCCACCGACACCCTCATCCGCCTAGCCAAACTTGTCCTCACCCACAACAACTTCTCTTTCGATTCCCCCCACTTCCTACAGACAAAGGGGGTGGCCATGGGTACCCGCATGGGCCCAAGCTATGCCTGCCTCTTTGTAGGTTATGTGGAACAGTCCCTCTTCCACACCTACACAGGCCCCAAACCCCAGCTCTTCCTCCGTTACATTGATGACAATATCGGCGCCGCCTCTTGCTCCCCAGAGGAGCACAAACAGTTCATCCACTTTACCAACACCTTCCATCCCAACCTTAAGTTCACCTGGGCCATCTCCAGCACATCCCTCACCTTCCTGGACCATTCAGTCTCCATCTCAGGTGACCAGCTGGAAACTGATGTCCATTTCAAGCCCACTGACTCCCACAGCTACCTAGAATACACCTCCTCCCACCCACCCTCCTCAAAAAATTCCATCCCGTATTCCCAATTCCTCCGCCTCCGCCGCATCTGCTCCCACGATGAGGCATTCCACTCCCGCACATCCCAGATGTCCAAGTTCTTCAAGGACTGCAACATTCCCCCCGCAGTGGTCGAGAATGCCCTTACATTTCCCGCATTTCCTGCAACACATCCCTCACACCCCGCCCCCGCCACAACCACCCCCAGAGGATCCCCCTTGTTCTCACATACCACCCCACCAACCTCTGGATACAACGCATCATCCTCCGACATTTCTGCCATCTACAATCCGTCCCCACCACCCAAGACATTTTTCCATCCCCATCCTTGTCTGCCTTCCGGAGAGACCATTCTCTCCGTGATTCCCTTGTTTGCTCCACACTCCCCTCCAACCACACCACACCCGGCACCTTCCCCTGCAACTGCAGGAAGTGCTACACTTGCCCCCACACCTCCTCCCTCACCCCCATCCCAGGCCCCAAGATGACTTCCCATATTAAGCAGATGTTCACCTGCACATCTGCCAATGTGGTATACTGTATCCATTGTACCCGGTGTGGCTTCCTCTACATTGGGGAAACCAAGCGGAGGCTTGGGGACTGCTTTGCAGAACACCTCTGCTCGGTTCGCAATAAACAACTGCACCTCCCAGTCGCGAACCATTTTAACTCCCCCTCCCATTCCTCAGACGACATGTCCATCATAGGCCTCCTACAGTGCCATAATGATGCCACCCGAAGGTTGCAGGAACAGCAACTCACATTCCACTTGGGAACCCTGCAGCCCAATGGTATCAATGTGGACTTCACCAGCTTCAAAATCTCCCCTTCCCCTACTGCATCCCAAAATCAGCCCAGTTCGTCCCCTCCCCCCACTGCATTACACAACCAGCCCAGCCTGCCTCTGCCTCCCTAACCTGTTCTTCCTCTCACCCATCCCTTCCTCCCACCTCAAGCCGCACCTCCATTTCCTACCTACTAACCTCATCCCACCTCCTTCACCTGTCCGTCTTCCCTGGACTGACCTATCCCCTCCCTACCTCCCCACCTATACTCTCCTCTCCACCTATCTTCTTTTCTCTCCATCTTCGGTCCGCCTCCCCCTCTCTCCCTATTTATTCCAGAACCCTAATAACCACTAATATCCTGGGTGGGAAATTTGCTGGTGCTATTCGGGTGGATTTAAACTAGCTCAGACAGGGGATGGGAAACTGAGGTGTAGTCCTAGTACACAGGAGGATGAGCGTAGGGAGGACATGGTCAGGTCCTCACTGTCACACGAGTGTGCTGGCAGTCAGCAAGCTGGATTGAAGTGTGACGACTTTAATGCCAGGAGTATCCGGAATAAGGTAGGTGAGCTTGCAGCTTGGATAGGTACCTGGGACTTCGATGTTGTAGCCATTTCGGAGGCATGGATAGAGCATAGTCAGGAATGGATGTTGCAGGTTCCAGGGTTTAGATCTTTCATTAAGGTCAGGGAAGGTGGTAAAAGAGGGGGAGGTGTGGCTTTGTTGGTCAAGGACAGTATAACAGTGGCTGAAAGAACTTTTGGTGAGGACTCGTCTACTGAGGTGGTATGGCCTGAGGTTGCCGAGGAACGTTTATCGACTGAGTCAGTATGGGTGGAAGTTAGAAACAGCAAGGGAGCAGTCACCTCATTGGGGGTTTTCTACAGACCCCCAAATGGCAGTAGGGAGATCGAAGAACTCATTGGCCAGCAGATTGTTGAAAAGTGCAAACGTAGCAGGGCTGTTGTTATGGGTGACTTCAACTTTCCCAATATAGATTGGAACCTCTTTAGTGCAGATGGTGTGGATGGAGCCATTTTTGTCAGGTGTGTTCAGGAGGGTTTCCTTACTCAGTATGTGGACAGGCCGATGAGGGGAGAGGCCATTTTGGAATTGGTGCTCGGCAATGAGCCAGGACAGGTGTCGGATCACGCGGTGGGAGAACACTTTGGTGACAGTGACCACAGCAGCCTTACATTTACCATAGCCATGGAAAGGGAAAGGAGCAGTTACCAGGGGAAGATTTAACTGGTGAAAAGGAAACTATGACGCTCTGAGACAGGAGTTGGGAAGTACAGATTGGGAGCAATTGTTCCACAGAAGGGGCACAACAGACATGTGGAGGCTGTTTAAGGAGCAGTTGTTGCGAGTGATGTATAAATTTGTTCCTCTGAGACAGGTAAGAAGGGGTAAGATTAAGGACCTTTGGATGACGGGTACAGAGGTGCTTCTTGTCAAAAAGAAAAAGGCAGCTTACGTAAGGTGGAGGAAGCAAGGGTCTTGCACAGCTTTAGACGATAACAGGCTTACTCGGAAGGAGCCCAAAAGTGGACTGAGGAGGGCCAGGAGTGGGCACGAAAAAGGCTTGGCAGGAAGAATTAGGGAGAATCCGAAGGCATTTTACTCACATGTGAGGAATAAGAGAATGATCAGGGAGAAGGTAGGGCCGATCAGGGATAGCGTAGGGAACTTGTGCATGGAGTCTGAGCAGATAGGGGAAGCCCTAAATGAGCTTTTTGCTTCGGTTTTCACTGGGGAAAGGGACCTTGTTGTGAATGAGAACTTTGAGGACCAGGGAAACAGGCTTGAACAGATCGAGATTGAGGAAGTTGATGTGCTGGAAATTTTGGCAAACATTAAGATTGATAAGTCCCCAGGGCCAGGCCAGATTTATTCTAGGTTGCTCCAGGAAGCGAGAAAGGAGGTTGCTAAGCCGCTGACGAAGATCTTTGCTTCCTCACTCTCCATGGGAGTCGTACCGGAAGATTGGAAGGAGGCAAATGTTATTCCTCTTTTCAAGAAAGGGAATAGGGAAATCCCTGGAAATTACAGACCAGTCAGTCTTACGTCTGTGGTCAGCAAGGTTTTGGAAAGAATTCTGAGGGATAGGATTTATGACTATTTGGAAAAGCATAGCATGATTAAAAGGAGTCAGCATGGCTTTGCGAGGGGCAGGTCATGCCTTACAAATCTAATTGAGTTCTTGAGGAAGTCACGAGACAGGTTGACGAGAGTTGAGCAGTGGATGTGGTGTACATGGACTTCAGTAAGGCATTTGATAAGGTTCCCCACGGCAGGCTCATTCATAAAGTCAGGAGGTATGGGATACAGGGTGATTTGGCCGTCTGGATTCAGAATTGGTTGGCTGACAGGAGGCAGAGAGTGGTTGTAGATGGTAAGTATTCTGCCTGGAGGTCAGTGCTGAGTGGTGTCCCGCAGGGCTCTGTTCTTGGACCTCTGCTCTTTGTAGTTTTTATAAATGACTTGGATGAGGAGGTTGAGGGGTGCGTTAGTATGTTTGCTGATGACACAAAAGTTGGAGGTGCCGTTGATAGTATCGAGGGCTATTGCAGGCTTCAGCGAGACATTGACAGAATGCAGAGTTGGGCTGAGAAATGGCAGATGGAGTTCAACCTGGATAAATGCGAAGTGATGCATTTTGGAAGGTCAAACTTAAATGCTGAATATAGGATTAAAGGCAGGATTCTCAGCAGTGTGGAGGAACAGCGGGATCTTGTTGTTCAAGTGCATAGCTCCCTCAAAGTTGCCACCCAAGTGGATAAGGTTGCTAAGAAAGCATATGGTGTTTGGGCTTTCATTAACGGGGGATCGAGTTTAAGAACCACAAAGTTATGCTGCAGCTCTACAAAACCCTGGTGAGACCACACTTGGAATATTGTATCCAGTTCTGGTCGCCCTATTATAGGAAAGATGTGGAGGCTTTGGCGAGGGTGCAAAGGAGGTTTACCAGGATGCTGCCTGGACTGGAGGGCTTGTCTTACGAGGAGAGGTTGACTGAGCTCAGACTTTTCTCTCTGGAGAGAAGGAGGAAGAGAGGTGACCTGATCGAGGTGTACAAGGTAATGAGAGGCATGGATAGAGTCGATAGCCAGAGACTTTTCCCCAGGGCAGGATTGACTGCCACGAGGGGTCATAGTTTTAAGGTGTTAGGAGGAAGGTATAGAGGAGACGTCAGAGGGAGGTTCTTCACCCAGAGAGTTGTGAGCACATGGAATAGTTTACCAGTGGTAGTCGTGGAAGCGGAGTCATTAGTGACATTTAGGCGACTGCTGGACATGCACATGGACAGCTGTGAATTGAGGGAAATGTAGGTTAGGTTATTTTATTTTTGGATTAGGATTATTCCACGGCACAACATTGTGGGCCGAAGGGCCTGTACTGTGCTGTACTTTTCTATGTTCTATGTTCTATGTAACCCTCTCCCCATCCCCCTTTTTGATGAAGGGTCTCAGCCCAAAACATCAGCTTTTGTGCTCCTGGGATGCTGCTTGGCCTGCTGTGTTCATCCAGCTTCACACTTTGTTATCACACTTTATTCATATACTGTACTCAAAATACAAATAAAAGAAAGAAGAAATTGGAACAACTTAACTCTGTTGAAAAATTTAACAGAATAATAGATTATTTAACTAATAAAAAGCAACAGTTCCAATAAAGTAACATCCCATAAACACACCCTTGGCGAAGGCAAATTCAGTAAAACAGATTGTCTGACATACAATTCTGACAGCAGCAAGAGAACTCCAAGCTTTTAGGTGTAACAGAGCGAAGAATAACAGCTTCCACATCCAGCTTCAAGGCATCAGTATCTACTGAAAGCTAAACTAAAATCCCATTTCTGTGGTAGCATGAACCCACCCCTTTATGCTGCTTCTATTGCTCCAACTTTTTTTAGAAAACCAAAGCCTCACAAGTTGTTGACTTTATTGGTTTTGAGCAGATAGCTCGGTACTTCTGCCTCAACCTTCCTTCATAAAAATATCTGCAATAGTACACCTCTTAAAGCCATCGTGTCATCATACCTTACCCGTTTTCTTTTGAAAAGGAGCCATCAATATACCATACGGCTTCACTTTAAAAACATTTAGCCTTACGGAATTAGTCCACTACATATACATTTACATTACATTGACTCTGGCATGCAAACACTCACAACTACAGCCATTTTCAGTCTGTTTCTTTTCCTGCCACTGAACTGCCTCCTGTCTTCGTTCATCAAAGTCATGACAAGGTGTCAGCAATTATGTTTCCTTGTCCTGCCACACGCATAATTTTCAAATTGAATGGCTGCAATGATAAACTCCATCTAAACAGCCTGGTATTTCATACTTAAATTTTCCCAA
Source organism: Stegostoma tigrinum (assembly GCF_030684315.1). Classification (NCBI taxonomy): domain Eukaryota; kingdom Metazoa; phylum Chordata; class Chondrichthyes; order Orectolobiformes; family Stegostomatidae; genus Stegostoma; species Stegostoma tigrinum. The sequence goes on from NC_081363.1 coordinate 6,136,518, forward strand.
AAACTTGAGCAGGTTATGATCAGTAAATACATTTGTCTCAGACACATACTGGCCATACAAATGTTGCAATGTTGCATCACCAACACCAAGCTTAAAGTCTGCTTCCCAACTGTGGAATGTTTCTGTTGATGAGTATTCAATTTTCTGGAAAAACATCCATTAAATTTTTCTATCTTTTCATCTTTGTCGCGCAAGAGTACAGCACCGACACCTACATCACTCTCATCAAAAGCCAATCTTGAATGTTTTTGCGTCATGAGGTATGGCTAACACTGGAGCAATGGTTAACACAGATTTTAGGCTGTCAAATGTTTTCTGAAATTCCTTTGAAACCTTTTGCTCTTCTTCAACAAGTCAGTTGGTGGAGCAAATATACTGCTAACATTTGTATGAATTTTTGATAAAAATCACTGAATCCCGGGAATCATAAAACTTCCTTCTTTGTTGGTGAAATGGGAAGCTGCAGGGCTGTTGGTCCATGTCCAAAGATACAACCCAGGAACATGGCTCAGGCTTTTGAAAGCTCACTCTTACTCAGGTTTATCACCAAGCATGTTTGCTGAAATTGATCAAACAATTCAAATAGAAGCTCCAAATGTTGCTTCCGTGTATGATTAAAAGTCATTGGATTGTCTATACAGAGATAATGGGAACTGCAGATGCTGGAGAATCCAAGATAACAAAGTGTGTAGCTGGATGAACACAGCAGGCCGAGCAGCATCTCAGGAGCACAAAATTTGACGCTTCGGGCCTAGACCCTTCATCAGAGAGCCAGAGCTCTCTGTTGAAGGGTCTAGGCCCGAAACGTCAGCTTTTGTGCTCCTGAGATGCTGCTTGGCCTGCTGTGTTCAGCCAGCTCCACACTTTATTATCTTAGATTGTCTATGCATGCCACACAGTTGGGTACTGTCAAAATGACAGAATTGGTTAGTCTTTGAAATATGGCTGGCACATTCTTCGTACCTAATGGCTTGACTTTAAACTGGCACAGTACATCTGGTGTCACGAAAGCCAAATTTTCCTTTGCTCTTTCAGATAAATGTACCTGCCAGTATCCTTTGAGAAAGTCTAACTTAGAAATACAAGCTGCTTGTCCCACCTTCTCAATACAGTCCGCCAAATGTGAAATAGGATATGAATCAGATTTTATAACTCCACCGATTTTGCGATAGTCCACACATAATCCTTGGGTACCAAGATAATAAAATGTGAGGCTGGATGAACACAGCAGGCCAAGCAGCATCTCAGGAGCACAAAAGCTGACGTTTCGGGCCTGGACCCTTCATCAGAGAGGGTCCAGGCCCGAAACATCAGCTTTTGTGCTCCTGAGATGCTGCTTGGCCTGCTGTGTTCATCCAGCCTCACATTTTATTATCTTGGATTCTCCAGCATCTGCAGTTCCCATTATCCTTGGGTACCATCTGATTTTGGTATCATTAGTATGGATGAGCTCCATTTGCTATAACTCACTTTAATTATGTCTTCCCTGAGTATGATTTCAATATGTTTTTGAACCTGTGCTAATTTTAGAGCGTTAAGTCTACAAGAATGTTGCCTAATTGGAATAGCATTTCCTACACCCACAACATGTGTGAATAAATGAGTACTTCCAGCTTATTCCCAAATGCCTCTTTCCATGTGATTGTAATAAGTCTTCCAGGTCATTTCAATTTTCCTCTGGGAGGTAAGTCAATAATTTTTCCCAATTTTTGAGAACTTCCTCATTATCCAATCTCATATCAGGAATGTCCAATTCAGGATCCTCTGAACTTGGTTCTTCACTCGGTGTAACCAATAACGGATTGACCTTTTGCATGCCTTCCCTGTCAAAATACCTGGTGAGCATATTTCACCTGACACACCGTGAGATTTCTTATCTGGCATACTTATCTAATAATTCACCTCACTCAATTTCCTTTCAATTTGATAAGGCCCACTAAACCTGGCCTTTAAAGGTTCCCCTCCCACTGGGAGTAACACTAACGCCCCATTTCCACTTGCAAAATTGTGAAATTTTAGTTCTTTGTTTTTTGTTTCACTGTGGGCTACTTTTAAATGCTGTCTAGCCACATGCCCCACTCTACCTAATCTCTCACGTCCTTTAAACTTGACGTTTTGATATATCTAATGTCTTTTCTGGTACTTCACCACTATTTGTTGCTAGCCCTTGTTTCCTCTACCATTCACTTTTGCTCTGTAGCTTTTCACCTTTCGTTTCTATTTGTTTCCTGCGCTCTTGTCTCCCACTCAGGTTCCTGTCTGCTGCCACTCTGTTTAAACCTTTCCTGGGATGAGGTCATCACTGGCTAGATCAGTACTTATTGTCCATCCCTAATTACCCAGTGGGCAGTTAAGAGTCAACCACATTGCTGTGGGTCTGGAGTCACATGTAGGCCAGACCAGGTAAGGATGGCAGTTTCCTTCCCTGACGGACATTGGCGAACCAGATGGGTTTTTCCTGACAATTGACAATGGATTCATGGTCATCATTAGATTCTTAATTCCAGATTTTTATTGAATTCAAATTCCACCATCTGCAGTGGTAGGATTCAAACCTGGGTCCCCAAAATGTTATCTGGGCCTCTGGATTAACAACCCAGTGAAAAACACCATTGGGCCATCACCTCCTCTAAGTAGGAACCAGTCCAGCTAGGGATAAAACCATCCAGCCTGCACATGTCCTGTTTTCCCCAGAGTTGCTCTCTCTCCTTGAGGAAAAGAAAATTGACATCCTTATTTTGTCTGGTCTACACGTGGCTTCAGATCCTTCGCAATGTGATTGGCTCCTAAATCACCTCACTCAGTGATGATGGCACACACAGCCTCATTGACTTCCTTATCAACATCTTATGTGATAGCCTGACATAGCTATTCTCATATAAGCATACCTCCCAGACATCTCCACCCCTGCCCACTGTTTTGTAAGAGAGATTGGGCAGATTCACTAGAGTTGGTAATAAAATGATGCACAGTCTGAGGAATTTTCTCCAGTACCCCATGAAGTCTCGTGCCATCAGGTCATACCCAGGCAAGGAAACCACCTGGGATTACTGACCTCTCAGCTAATGGCTCTGTGCTCCTCCATGTTGAACAACTCTTGAAAGAAGCACTGAGGGTGGCAAGGCACAGAATGGACTGTAGGTGGACAACTTCAATGCCCATCACCAAATGGAGCTCAGTCGCACCATTACAGATCGAGCTGACTGAATCTGGAATGGCAGAGCTGCTAGTCTGGGTGTGTAACCACTGGTGAGGGAACAAACAAGAGGGAAGAACCTCTTTACATCATCCTCACAGAACTGTTTGGTCTTTGGGAATAGTGGTAAAAGTGTCCACTGCACAGTTCTTGTGCAACGTCTCGTCTTCATATTAAGAAATCACACAATCACAAAGTTATTGCGGTACAGAAGAAGGCCATTCACCCCATCATGCCCATACCATCTCTTCAAATAAACACTATCGTACCAAGCCCCTGAATTTTCCCCAGGCTCTAGCACACCATTCCTAACCAAATGATCATTCAATGCCCCAATTGAATGCCTCAGTTAAACATGCTTTCACCACATTTGTAGGCAGATACCCCCCACACGTGAGACTATCACTGTGCTGAATGAAGCATTGAAACATATCTAGTTACTCCAGGCTAGGAATCCATGAGATGCTATATCACCAACTCAATTGCAGTCAAATCACATGGACTGATATATCCCTCACTCCACCATTATCATCAAGCCAGGGGCCAACTTTGGTTCGAAGGAGAGTGCAGGAGGGCATGCGAGGAACAACACCTGATATGCCTAAAAATGAAGTGCCAACCTGATGAAGCTACAACATAGGACTAATTGCATACTAAACAGCATAACCAGCAAGTGATAGATAGAGCTAAGCGATTCCACAACCAACAGATCTGATCTAAGCTCTGCAGCCCTGCCCTATGCATATATGATCATGGTGGATCATGCAGTGCAGGAGAAGGTGACACAAATATTCTTATTCTCGGTGTTGGAGGAGCCTAACAATCAGTGCAAGGGAGAAGGCTGAAACATTCACAAGCATTTTCAGTGTTGTAATCCCAGCTGATGGTCACAGTCAGATTCCAAACTGAAAGCTGCCTTGAAAGAGACGGGTCTAGGCCTGAAACATCAGCTTTCTTGGTCCTCTTATGCTGCTTGGCCTGCTGTGTTCACCAAGCTCTACACTAATGTTATCTCTTGACAGAGCCTAACCTTGGATGTGAGTTTGCTCGCTGAGCTAGAAGGTTCGTTTTCAGATGTTTCGTCACCATTCCACGTAACATCATCAGTGAGCCTCCAGTGAAGCGCTGGTGTTATGTCCCGCTTTCTATTTATATGATGTACATCACCAACACAGGAAATGACATCACCAACCTAAGGAAACCTAACCAGATAAATAGAAAGTGGGATATAACACCAGCGCTTCACCGGAGGCTCACTGATGATGTTACCTAGAATGGTGACGAAACGTCTGAAAACTAACCTTCCAGCTCAGCGAGCAAACTCACATCCAGAACCTCAACCTGAGCTACAAATCTTCTCAAAACTTGCTAGAGCCTAACCTTATTTTTGCAGTCAGTTGTTGAAGATATTAGCACCAGGATTGGAATGAACTTTTCACAAAGAACTCCCCACCTCAAGTAAATGACATATTTTTCACACTTTCAGTGCTTCCTCCTAGTAGTTCAACCTGGAACCCGAAGGACGGACATAATGAGGTGATGATCGGCAAGAGGTTCCCTTGGCCAAGCCTTGAGATGTCATGGCTTCATAGTCAATGGTGGGGTCCCAGGGCAATCCCTTACTCACAGTATATCACTGTGTTCCACCACCTCTGCTACTGATGGTCTGGTGATGCTGTTGACTGGGCCCTGGTCTGAAGCGTGACTCTATGAGCTTTGCTGTTAGGTTGTTGAAATTTTGGTAAAAGTCCCCAGATGTTAGCAAAGGGTATTCCCCTGTATGGGCTGTTACTATTTACAGTGCCTGGGTTCATACCAGGTGGTCCATCCAGTTTCCTTCCTTTTCTTTCACTTTATTGTGGTTTTGATGCAATTGGGTGGTTTGCTCAGTCACTTCAGAGTCAACCACAGGGCTGTGGGTCTGGAGCCACATGTAGGCCCAGACCAGGTGAGGATAGCATGTGGCTTTCCTGAAAGGGCATCAGTGAACCAGATGGGTTTTTACCACAACTGCCATGCTAACTCCAGATTTTTAATTCAAATTTTTAACCATCTGCCATAGTGGGATTCGAACCAATATTCTTTCTTTTTATTTATTACCCATCCCTAATTGCCCAGAGGGCAGTTAAGGGTTAACCACATTGCTGTGGGTCTGGAGTCACAAGGAGACCAGACCAGGTAATGATGGCTGGGTTTCCTTCCCTGAAAGACATGAGTGACCCAGATGGGTTTCTCCAACAATTGGCAATAGATTCATGGCCCTCATTAGACTCTTACATCCAGATTTGTATTGGATTCAAATTCCACCACCTGCCATGATAGAATTTGAACTCAGGTTCCCAAAGCATTACAAGAGTCCGCAGGTTAACAGGGCAGTGATAACACCATTAGGTCATGGCTTCCCAGAACACAGGCCTGGCACTCTGGTTTGCTAGTCCAGTGACATCATCACTGCAAGAGGTTTATCACGAAACAAATTCCTGCAGTGCTGTATTAATCTTGTTTGTTGTTTATCCGTCACAACTTCTGTCACATGACCCAACTCGTCAGTTTCAAGCTCTTGCCACAGCTGGAGTTACAGAGCTCATCAGCTCACTGGCCCCAGCATGGCTCTGATGAAGTCCTTCCCAGTGTGTACACATCCAACCTTCTGCTGGTCCCAGAGCCTATTCTCACGCAGAACTGCTCATTCATCTGTCTAATCTGACTAGTTTATTCCAATGCTTCCTAAACATCATCCCACTGTCAACGTATTTTTTATTTATTCATTCATGGGATGAATGCATAGCTGGCCAGGCAACATTTATTGTCTATCCCTAATTGCTCAGAGGGCAGTTAAGAAGCAACCATGATGCTGTGGATCGGGAATCACATGCAGGCCAGACCAGGTAAGGATGATTATTACAGTCTGTTAATCCAGATAACCATCTGGGGACTTAGATTCAAATCTTGCCATGGCAAACACTGGAATCTGTATTCAATAAATGCCTGGAATTAAGAATCTAATGATGACGATGAATCAGTTGTCAGGAAAAACTCATCTGGCTCACTAATGTCCTTTAGGGATGGAAAATTGCCATCCTCATGTGGTCTGGGCTGAAATGTGACCCCAGGCCCTCAGCAATGTGATTGACAGCCCTCTGGGCAATTAGGGATGGGCAATAAATGCTGGCCTAGCCAGCAATGCCCTTGTCCCATGAATGAATTTAAAAACAGTTTACTCCTCCAGCTGCCACATCCCCAAATCTGTAGGACAAATGCCAGGACCAAGGAGTCCCCCCACTCCAACCTTCTTAGTCCACTTGCAGATAGGATTAGCAGTTCAGACCCTGTTGCCTCTGATCACTGACTAAGTCTGACAGACCAATCCTTAAGAGTATGGCTTCATCTGGAACACTTGCCCAGATAATCCATTCCCTCTGTGGTGCAGTGTGTAGAGTTCCAGTTAAGTCTGAGCCAAAGCTCCTTGAACCCAGACACTTGTCTGATCCAAACAACTTGAGGCTCCCCATGTGTTTCGAAAGTCTCTTGCCTGTAATAAGAATTGAGAGTAATTTCCAAAATAAACAAGCTGAGGATCGCTTGCAAAAACAGGAAGGGGGTGGGTCCATGTCACGCTGAGGGTTTTGTCAGAGATCTACAATTAAAGATAGTTACATTTTAACTGTTGGGATCTGAGCACATTTTTCTCGCCGTCAGAAGGTTTCTGTTTGCTTTGTGCAGCACAGTTAGCAGAGAAGAAGAAAAGTTTAAAGCTTATCTGAGCTGACAATATCAGCTGGTGCTGGGCGAGGCTGAGTAGCAATGACCAGAACAAAGTACACAGTTCAGATTTTCACTGTGGAATCTTTCTTTGCACTGGTCCAGTTAGCTGCATTTAGGCTGTGAGAGTGGCAGTGTGTCACGAGCTGGGACCCAGAGCCGAGTATGGCCTGCAGTGAACGCAGGCATGACCTCAGCTGGCAATTTTTTGCCCTCCTTATCCCCCTGACATATCCTGTGCTGCTTGTGAAATGCCACCCCCAGTGCCTGGATTTTAAACCCCCTTTCCGGCCAGACAACGGCCTGTCTTTCTGTGCCATGTACAGTCAGTTTGGCTGTTGTAATACCACCAAAGACCAGGAAATTATGAACCGCTTCTACAGCATCATGGATAGTTTTGACTACTCTCTGTATGCCACGTGTGCTTCCTACATCCAGGATATGCTGTGTGGGGTAAGTGACTTTAATTGGATGTTACTAATCTCTAATTTTCTGAACCTACACATACACATCACACTGTCTGTAACTCCCACTCTATCTCTCAGATTTCACTATACTAAAGATTTTGCATGCACCCTCCCACTTTCCTCCCTATACGTACCAAACCTGACCCAATATTTGCACTGCCCTCCTCCTAACTTGCAGTAAGACTCACTCATCCATTTCCATTGTCCTCGTTGACATAAACTGTCTCTTGATCCAGCAACGTCTCAAATTCGAAAATCCAATCCTGCTCTTTACCTCCTCAAACAACTCCAGTTAATCTGCTCAGCACAATTTCCCATTTGCGCCGATACGCTGACTCTGCTCACTGTTCCGAGTGAGCTGCTACTGTATCCTTAACGATAAACTCTAACATTTCGTAGCCGATTGCTCCCTGGCAACTGCCACACAAGTAGATAGGGTGATAAACAAGGCATACAGCATGCTTGCCTTTCGTGGTCGGGGAACTGAGTACAAGAGCCAGGATGTCAAGTTGTGGGTTTTATAAGAGATAATGGGAACTGCAGATGCTGGAGAATCCAAGATAACAAAGTGTGGAGCTGGATGAACACAGCAGCCAAGCAGCATCTCAGGAGCACAAAAGCTGACATTTCGGGACTGGATCCTTCATCAGAAAAGAAATTTATAAGATTTTGGTTAGGCCGCACTTAGAGTATTACATTCAGTTCTGGTCACCAGATTACAGGAAGGATGTGGAGGCTTTGGAGAGGGTGTGGAATGGATGCTGCCTGGATTAGAGGGTATAAGCAATAAGGAGAGGCTAGGAAAACCCGGTTTGTTTTCTTTTGAGTGATGGAGGCTGAGGGGAGACTTGATAGAGTATGTAAAATAATGAGGTGCTTAAATAGAGTTTGACAGGCAGAATCTTTTTCCTGGAATTGAAAGGTCTTATACTCGGGGGCATGCATTTAAGGTGAGAGGCAGAAAGCTCAAAGCCGATGTGAGGGGTAATTTCTTTACACAGAGTGTAAGAGGCGCCTAAACACACTGCCAGGGGTGGTGGTGGTGACAGAGATAATGGGAACTGCAGATGCTGGAGATTCCAAGATAATAAAATGTGAGGCTGGATGAACACAGCAGGCCAAGCAGCATCTCAGGAGCACAAAAGCTGACATTTCGGGCCTAGACCCTTCATCAGAGAGGGGGATGGGGGGAGGGAACTGGAATAAATAGGGAGAGAGGGGGAGGCGGACCGAAGATGGAGAGTAAAGAAGATAGGTGGAGAGGGTGTAGGTGGGGAGGTAGGGAGGGGATAGGTCAGTCCAGGGAAGACGGACAGGTCAAGGAGGTGGGATGAGGTTAGTAGGTAGCTGGGGGTGCGGCTTGGGGTGGGAGGAAGGGATGGGTGAGAGGAAGAACCGGTTAGGGAGGCAGAGACAGGTTGGACTGGTTTTGGGATGCAGTGGGTGGGGGGGAAGAGCTGGGCTGGTTGTGTGGTGCAGTGGGGGGAGGGGATGAACTGGGCTGGTTTAGGGATGCAGTAGGGGAAGGGGAGATTTTGAAGCTGGTGAAGTCCACATTGATACCATTGGGCTGCAGGGTTCCCAAGCGGAATATGAGTTGCTGTTCCTACAACCTTCAGGTGGCATCATTGCGGCACTGCAGGAGGCCCATGATGGACATGTCGTCTGAGGAATGGGAGGGGGAGTGGAAATGGTTTGCGACTGGGAGGTGCAGTTGTTTATTGCGAACCGAGCGGAGGTGTTCTGCACAAGAGTCCCCAAGTCTCCGCTTGGTTTCCCCAATGTAGAGGAAGCCACACCGGGTACAATGGATACAGTAAAGCACATTGGCAGATGTGCAGGTGAACCTCTGCTTAATATGGAAAGTCATTTTGGGGCCTGGGATGGGGGTGAGGGAGGAGGTGTGGGGGCATGTGTACACCACCCCACCAACCTCCGGATACAACGCATCATCCTCCGACACTTCCGCCATCTACAATCTGACCCCACCACCCAAGACATTTTTCCATCCCCACCCCTGTCTGCTTTCCGGAGAGACCACTCTCTCCGTGACTCCCTTGTTCGCTTCACACTGCCTTCCAACACCACCACACCCGGCACCTTCCCCTGCAACCACAGGAAATGCTACACTTGCCCCCACACCACCTCCCTCACCCCCATCCCAGGCCCCAAGATGACTTTCCATATTAAGCAGACGTTCACCTGCACATCTGCCAATGTGGTATACTGTATCCATTGTACCCGGTGTGGCTTCCTCTACATTGGGGAAACCAAGCGGAGGCTTGGAGACCGCTTTGCAGAACACTTCCGCTCGGTTCGCAATAAACAACTGCACCTCCCAGTCGCGAACCATTTTAACTCCCCCTCCCATTCTTTAGACGACATGTCCATCATGGGCCTCCTACAGTGCCACAATGATGCCAACCGAAGGTTGCAGGAACAGCAACTCATATTCCGCTTGGGAACCCTGCAGCCCAATGGTATCAATGTGGACTTCACCAGCTTCAAAATCTCCCTTTCCCCCACCGCATCCCAAACCAGCCCAGTTCGTCCCCTCCCCCCACTGTACCACACAACCAGCCCAGCTCTTCCCCTCCACCCACTGCATCCCAAAACCAGCCCAGCCTGCCTCTGCCTCCCTAACCTGTTCTTCCTCTCACCTATCCCTTCCTCCCACCCCAAGCCACACCTCCATCTCCTACCTACTAACCTCATCCCACCTCCTTGACCTGTCCATCTTCCCTGGACTGACCTATCCCCTCCCTACCTCCTCACCTATACTCTCCTCTCCACCTATCTTCTTTTCTCTGCATCGTCGGTCCGCCTCCCCCTCTCTCCCTATTTATTCCAGAACCCTCACCCCATCCCCCTCTCTGATGAAGGGTCTAGGCCCGAGACGTCAGCTTTTGTGCTCCCGAGATGCTGCTAGGCCTGCTGTGTTCATCCAGCCTCACATTTTATTATCTTGGATTCTCCAACATCTGCAGCTCCCATTATCTCTGTACTGTTCTATGTTCTATTTTCCTAATAACAAATGCTAAGCTAACTGGCCTGTGTCTTTTTCCCTTCAATAGTAAAGCTATTACATGACAGTTTTCCAATCTTCTGGGAATTTTTGAGAATCCAAGCATTCCTGGAAAATTATTATCAACGCATTCACTGTCTCTGTGGCTAATTCCTTCATTATCCTAAAATGCATCCCACTAGGTCCAGAGGGCTAATTGGTCTTTGGTCGCATTAGTCTCCCCAGCACATCTTTTCTCTGAAGATAGTTATTGCATTTATCTCACTATTAAAACTGATGTACAAAAGGGGCAAGGGTGATTCGTGAAAAAAATACTCATGCATGGAAGGCACTCCCTGGAAATACAGTTGAGGCAGGATCAATTGAGGCATTCAGGAGAGGTATTTGGTTAGAAATGGTGCACAGAAACATGGGGGAGAAAGCAAAATATTGCCACTAGGTAACGATTGTTGCTGGAAGACCTAGTATAGCTGCAAGTGGGTGAATGGTATCCTTGCAATCACAATTCTGTGAAATTCAATATAGATTAACAGAGTAATATAAGGTGTTTTAATTCTCCATTCACAATTCTTCATATACATCACGAGACAATAAAAGCTCAGGACACAAGGCGGTTGTGCACGATTCAGTATCAAGCTGTAAAGGAACATTAGACGTTCCACTTTATATGCATCTTCAAATGTTGTTTGTTATTTATCTTCTCAATGCCTTTTTCCTGTCTTCTGGATATAAGTTTTCCCGTGGATCCATTAGGAACTGTGGTGTCAGAGGGAGAAAAATAAAAGCACCTAATTCTTATCAGAGGATGAGACCTTTATTTATTCCTGATTGGGCTGAATTTTAGCCTGAGTAAAAAGTTCAACAACTTATTAAATTACCTTCTTCCCTTCAGAGAGAGGACTGGTACAAATAAAACCAGAAAAGGCTGCAGATACCAGTCCCTACTAAACTTTGTGGGTCAACCTACAGCACAGGGACTGCAGTGGTTCAAGAGGGCAACTTACCCCCACCTTGTTAAGGGGCAACTAGGGACCCGCAAAAGGGACTAGCCCATGTCCCACAAGTGTATAAAAGAAAGCTAAAGCAGGCCTCATAAAGTTAGTATTTTCTGAAACAAGAATGAGAAAGAAACTACAGTTTCTTTTTTAGATAATAAAATGTGAGGCTGGATGAACACAGCAGGCCAAGCAGCATCTCAGGAGCACAAAAGCTGACGTTTCGGGCCTAGACCCTTCATCAGAGAGGGGGATGGGGGGAGGGAACTGGAATAAATAGGGAGAGAGGGGGAGGCGGACCGAAGATGGAGAGTAAAGAAGATAGGTGGAGAGGGTGTAGGTGGGGAGGTAGGGAGGGGATAGGTCAGTCCAGGGAAGACGGACAGGTCAAGGAGGTGGGATGAGGTTAGTAGGTAGCTGGGGGTGCGGCTTGGGGTGGGAGGAAGGGATGGGTGAGAGGAAGAACCGGTTAGGGAGGCAGAGACAGGTTGGACTGGTTTTGGGATGCAGTGGGTGGGGGGGAAGAGCTGGGCTGGTTGTGTGGTGCAGTGGGGGGAGGGGATGAACTGGGCTGGTTGAGGGATGCAGTGGGGGAAGGGGAGATTTTGAAACTGGTGAAGTCCACATTGATACCATATGGCTGCAGGGTTCCCAGGCGGAATATGAGTTGCTGTTCCTGCAACCTTCGGGTGGCATCATGGTGGCAGTGCAGGAGGCCCATGATGGACATGTCATCAACAGAATGGGAGGGGGAGTGGAAATGGTTTGCGACTGGGAGGTGCAGTTGTTTGTTGCGAACTGAGCGGAGGTGTTCTGCAAAGCGGTCCCCAAGCCTCCGCTTGGTTTCCCCAATGTAGAGAAAGCCGCACCGGGTACAGTGGATGCAGTATACCACATTGGCAGATGTGCAGGTGAACCTCTGCTTAATGTGGAATGTCATCTTGGGGCCTGGGATGGGGGTGAGGGAGGAGGTGTGGGGACAAGTGTAGCATTTCCTGCGGTTGCAGGGGAAGGTGCCGGGTGTGGTGGGGTTGGAGGGCAGTGTGGAGCGAACAAGGGAGTCACGGAGAGAGTGGTCTCTCCGGAAAGCAGACAGGGGTGGGGATGGAAAAATGTCTTGGGTGGTGGGGTCGGATTGTAAATGGCGGAAGTGTCGGAGGATAATGCGTTGTATCCGGAGGTTGGTAGGGTGGTGTGTGAGAACGAGGGGGATCCTCTTGGGGCGGTTGTGGCGGGGGCGGGGTGTGAGGGATGTGTCGCGGGAAATGCGGGAGACGCGGTCAAGGGCGTTCTCAATCACCGTGGGGGGGAAGTTGCGGTCCTTAAAGAACTTGGACATCTGGGATGTGCGGGAGTGGAATGTCTTATCGTGGGAGCAGATGCGGCGGAGGCGGAGGAATTGGGAATAGGGGATGGAATTTTTGCAGGAGGGTGGGTGGGCGCCCTTGACCGCGTCTCCCGCATTTCCCGCGACACATCCCTCACACCCCGCCCCCGCCACAACCGCCCCAAGAGGATCCCCCTCGTTCTCACACACCACCCTACCAACCTCCGGATACAACGCATTATCCTCCGACACTTCCGCCATTTACAATCCGACCCCACCACCCAAGACATTTTTCCATCCCCACCCCTGTCTGCTTTCCGGAGAGACCACTCTCTCCGTGACTCCCTTGTTCGCTCCACACTGCCCTCCAACCCCACCACACCCGGCACCTTCCCCTGCAACCGCAGGAAATGCTACACTTGTCCCCACACCTCCTCCCTCACCCCCATCCCAGGCCCCAAGATGACATTCCACATTAAGCAGAGGTTCACCTGCACATCTGCCAATGTGGTATACTGCATCCACTGTACCCGGTGCGGCTTTCTCTACATTGGGGAAACCAAGCGGAGGCTTGGGGACCGCTTTGCAGAACACCTCCGCTCAGTTCGCAACAAACAACTGCACCTCCCAGTCGCAAACCATTTCCACTCCCCCTCCCATTCTCTTGATGACATGTCCATCATGGGCCTCCTGCACTGCCACCATGATGCCACCCGAAGGTTGCAGGAACAGCAACTCATATTCCGCCTGGGAACCCTGCAGCCATATGGTATCAATGTGGACTTCACCAGTTTCAAAATCTCCCCTTCCCCCACTGCATCCCTCAACCAGCCCAGTTCATCCCCTCCCCCCACTGCACCACACAACCAGCCCAGCTCTTCCCCCCCACCCACTGCATCCCAAAACCAGTCCAACCTGTCTCTGCCTCCCTAACCGGTTCTTCCTCTCACCCATCCCTTCCTCCCACCCCAAGCCGCACCCCCAGCTACCTACTAACCTCATCCCACCTCCTTGACCTGTCCGTCTTCCCTGGACTGACCTATCCCCTCCCTACCTCCCCACCTACACCCTCTCCACCTATCTTCTTTACTCTCCATCTTCGGTCCGCCTCCCCCTCTCTCCCTATTTATTCCAGCTCCCTCCCCCCATCCCCCTCTCTGATGAAGGGTCTAGGCCCGAAACGTCAGCTTTTGTGCTCCTGAGATGCTGCTTGGCCTGCTGTGTTCATCCAGCCTCACATTTTATTATCTTGGAATCTCCAGCATCTGCAGTTCCCATTATCTCTGATACAGTTTCTTTTTGAAGTGTTTTAGAAATCTAAGTGAGTAATTTTGTTCGTTTGTTTTCATGTCTAGAACAAACAACCTTTGCCATTCTGGATAAGGGTTAATGTAAAAGCTTAACAATCAGTATTACAGACAATGCTGCCGTAAAGCAAGTCCTTACAAATTTTAACTCCACCAAACAAGCCTTTGCAAGTGATTTACAATCTCTAACCGGTTCACTCGAGGCACCTCCCATTGAGGTGGAATATGGTTTGTTGGCAGGATAATTAAATATTAAACAACATGTGCTGTCATGACTAGTCATTACTAGTGTTTTGTTTCTGTTCTCTAGTATCTGCAGTTCTTTGGCTTTTTTTATTTCTAGCTTGTGATTTCCACTTGCAGACTGGGAAAAGACATTTAAAGGGCAATTTTTGATAGGGGAGAATGTCTATGATTCACTCCAGTGTGACAGTGATAAATAGTACTAGTAATAGTAATAATGGATGGCCTGGTGAAGGCAAAAAGGCTTCATGTTAATTGCATGCCAAAAATTGAGAATTGTAGAGGAGATCTCTCGGTAGATAAATTAAGATAGTCAATGACCTTCTCCATTTGTAATTAAATGATGACAATGCACTTATTTTCCTGACTATTAACACTCATCTTTTCAATGTTGATGTTTAGCAAAATATGCTACCTGCTCTTGAAGGAAACTCATTCAGGGCAGCCTCCAATTTATTTAGATCATAGACCGTAAGATATTGGAGCAGAATTAGGCTATTCGGCCCATCGTATCTGCTCCACCATTTGAGCATCGCTGATATGTCTCTGAACCCCATTTCCCTGCCTTCTTCCCATAACCCTTGGTCCCTTTATTAATTATGATCCTATCCATCTCTGTCTTAAATACACTCAATCACTTGGCCTGCACAGCTCTCTGCTGCAATAAATTCCACAGATTACCCAGCCTCTGGCTGAAGAAATCAGACTTCACCTCAGTTCTAAAGGGTCACCCCTTCACTCTGAGGTTTTGCCCCCTGGTCCTAGCCTCTCCTACTCATGGAAATATCTTCTCCACATCTCTTCTATCCAGGCCTCTCAGTATTCTAAAAGTTTCAATCTGATCCCCCTTCATCCTTCTAAACTCCATCAATCATTTTTGTGAACCTCATCAAGACCCCTTTAATGCCAACACATGCTTCTTTAGATACAGGGTCCAAAACTGCTCAAAATATTCCATTTGTGGTCTGATGAGAGCTTTACCCAGCCTCAGCAGTACCTCTCTGCTCTTGTATTGTAGTCCTGACAAAATGAATGTGAATTGCTGCATTCGCCTTTCCAACTGTCAACTATGTTTGCATGGCAACATGAAGGGAATCTTGAAAAAGGACTCCTCAGTCCCTTTGTGTTTCAGGTTTCTAAAGCCTTTTCCATTTAGAAATGATTCTACAGCTCCAATGGGGCAGCACAGTGGCTCAGTGGTTAGCACTGCAGCCTCACAGCGCCAGGGACCTGGGTTCGATTCCACCCTCGGGCGACTGTCTGTGTGGAGTTTGCACATTCTCCCTGAGTCTGTGTGGGTTTCCTCCCACAGTCCAGAGATGTGTCGGTTAGGGTGGATTGGCTGTGCTAAATTACCCATAGTGTACAGGGAAGTGTGGGTTAGCTGTGGGAGTTAGGGGGATGGGTCTGCGTGGGACACCCCTCAGAGGGTTGGTATGGACTTGTTGGACCACACTGTAGGGATTCTATTCTTCCTACTAAAGTGCAAGACCTCACACTTTCCCACATTTTATTCCACGTGCCACTACTTTAACCATTCTCCTAGTCTGCCCAAGACCTTCTGCAGCCTCCCCACATCCTCAATACTACCTGCCTCTCCACCGATTTTTGTGCCATCTGCACATTTAGCAACAATGCCCCCAGTTCCATTGCCCAGATTGTTAATGTGTAATGTGCATGTGTTTTACCACTGTACTGTAGCAGCAGCTGCCCCAAGTTGTACTCAACACTGAATCCTGGGTCTTGGAATGTGCCAGTCTGCAACACCCCATCAAGAAAGTGCACGTTACAACATGCAAAGCACTGTTGGTAACTTATTAACAATTGCATATGTATAACTGTATACGTGCTCACTATGCGCACATACACTGTGTGAGGTTCGCTCTGTACACAACCCCATCCATGCCACACAGTGCGTGACACCCTCTGTACCCGATATTAGGAAATTGTACATTACACTGTCCAACACAGGCATAATCAATAATTGACTAGCGCAGATTTTGTAGTCACAGGGAAAGCAATGGTACTGATTGTTTACCTGGTGATAGCTGCTCACAATGTTGTTTTTGGCTTTAGAGCAGAAATTTACTCCAGCCTAGCATCTGATCTAGTGCAGACACTAACTTTACAGTGGCTATTTGCAGGGCACAAAATGGCAAAGCTCTTCAACAAATCAATTAAAAAAATCATCATGCAGAGTCTAAGCCATGAACCATGCATCCACCAAAGCTTACATACTATCGCTGCAAAACGTCACCCTTCCAGCCATCTCTATGATAGTTGATTAATTAATTTGACCGTTAAATATTTTAGAACTGAAATGCATACTAACCAATCAAACAAGGCTTGGAAGAAATACCCACCAATCATTGTCTACCTGTTTTCCCATGATGTCACACTTTGGCTCTGGTAGAAATAGGTTGAAAGGGCTGGATATTGTGTTTCTCCGACCAGTCTGTTTCTCAGCGATATTGATACACCTAATGTAGACATCCCTCAACACGATGAATAAATTAGCATGGCCAACAGTCTCCTTCACAGCAATACTGCATACTCCTCCCAATCTGTTTCACAACAGTGCTGACTCATAGAAACACAGAAGATAGGAGCAGGAGGAGGCCAATCAGCCCTTCGAGCCTGCTGTGCTATTCATCATGGTCATGGCTGATAGTCCGACTCAATAGCCTAACCCTGCTTTCTCCCCATGGCCTTCAAACCCATTCGCCCCAAGTGCTGTATCTAGCTGCCTCTTGAATACATTTAATGTTTTGGCATCAACTATTTCCTGCGGTAATGACTTCCACAGGCTTACCACTCATTGGGTGAAGGAACGTCGCCTCATCTCCGTCCTAAACGGTCTACCCTGAATCCTCAGACTGTGACCCCTGGTTCTGGACACACCCACCATCGGGAACATCCTCCCTGCATCTACTCTATCCAGCCCTGTTGGAATTTTGTGAGCTGTATGAGATCTCCCCTCGTTCTTCTCAACTCCAGTGAAAACAATCCCAACCTGGTCAATCTCTCCTCATCCATCAGACCTGCCATCCCCGGAATCAGCCTGGCAAACCTTCGCTGCACTCCCTCTAGAGCAAGAGCATCCTTCCTCAGAAAAGGAGACCAAACCTGCAATTAATATTTTATTGACATTGACATCCACATCCCTATTAACATAAACCTCCTCATAACATACTTTTTTTGACCATTGTCACGGTTCCTAAAATGTTTCCCATTTATGCTGAGTATTCTTGTCTCTACAATCACTGGGCATTACTTTTACATAATTGTCACTTATTTTTGTTGACTCAGTACTTATTTGACTGAAATCTGTTCCCTTGGCAGGAATGCTCTCCATATGCTGCTCATTTGTACGATGCAGAGGACCCAACGACTCCAGTCAGGCAGCTGCCAGGTCTTTGTGATGAATATTGTTTTGAATTCTGGAACAAATGCAAGACAACCGTGCACGCCTTAGTGAAAGAAGGGGAGCTTCTGGAACTTGTATCCAACAGAAGAAAGTTCTGTAACGCCTTACAACTGCAAGACCTGGATTATTGTTTCCCTCGAGTCCTATCCAACAACAACCTGACGAGGAATCTTGGGGAAGTCGTAGCTGGTTCTGATGGCTGCCTCCAGCTGTGCCTGGAAGAAATAGCAAATGGTCTGCGCAATCCTGTTGCTATGCTGCATGCCAATGATGGGACCCATCGGTTTTTTATCGCTGAACAGATTGGCATAGTGTGGGCGTATCTGCCCAACCGGGCCAGGGTTGAGAAACCATTTTTGAACATTACTCAGGCAGTCTTAACGTCACCCTGGGAAGGGGACGAGCGAGGATTTCTGGGTCTGGTATTTCACCCAAAATTCAAACACACTGGAAAGGTCTATGTGTATTACTCTGTTGAGGTGAATCTCGAAGAGAAGATCAGAATCAGTGAGTTTAGAATTTCTTCCCGTGACATGAATATGTTGGACCATAGTTCTGAAAGGTAGGTCACACCGTACGTACACACCAAAACTGAAAAACACTCTAAACCATTCCAAACCACCCTATCCTCAATCTGCAAGATCCTTCCCTCTTGTTCTGCCCAATAAGAATCTGGCTGAAAATCTTCAGATAATGATAGTTATTCTCTGACTTCTTTTGACTTTGTTCACTTCACTGCTTTATTCATCCCATCCCTGAACCAAGCTCCAAGCCTCTGTCTTTTGATGGCTGACTGTATGGAATGGTAAGGATGAGGCAAATGTCCGTTTGTGTGTTGTAAGTTCACAACACAATCCACCGACGGCACTTGTCACAATATTGGACATTATGCTGTTCACCTACCCATTGGCTGATGTTTATTTAAATGAAGGAACTGAAAAACTCACGACTGTCTAATAGGCAAACGTTTCTTTAGAGTGAATGTTATGATTATATGAAGTAGGTCATTTAGCCCCTCAAAACTGCTCCACCATTCACGTACATCATAACCTCAATCTATATATCTGCAAACCCATGATAACCTTTCACCCACAAACAAAAACAGAAATGGTTGGTAAAGCTGAGCAAGTCTAGCAGCCTCTGTGAAGAGAAAGCTGAGTTAATGCTTTGGGTTTGGTGGCCCTTCCTCAGAACTTAATAAAAACCAAAAGAGCTGCAGTTGCTGTAAAGCAGGAACAAAAACAAAGTTGCTGGACAAGCTCAACAGTTCTGGTAACATCTGTGAGAGAAATCAGAGTTAACGTTTCAGGTAGAATGATCCGTGCTCATAACTCTTAGACAGTTCTGAGAAAGGAAACAAAAACAAAATTGCTGGAAAAGCTCAGCAGGTCTGGCAGCATCTGTGAAGGAGAAAACAGAGTTAACATTTCGAGTCCAGTGACCCTTCCTCAGTTCTGTAGATACAATCTTTCTAATGGCTTATATGACCAAAACTTTATCTCCCTACTCTAGTATTTCGGTGTCCATGTACACAGATCCTTGAAAGTTGCCACCCAGGTTGACAGGGTTGTTAAGAAGGCATACAGTGTTTTAGCTTTTATTAATAGAGGGATCGAGTTCCAGAACCAAGAGGTTATGGTGAAGCTGTACAAAACTCTGGTGCGGCCGCGCTTGGAGTATTGTGTACAGTTCTGGTCACCGCATTATATGAAGGATGTGGAAGCTTTGGAAAGAGAGCAGAGGAGATTTACTAGGATGTTGCCTGGTATGGAGGGAAGGTCTTACGAGGAAAGGCTGAGGGACTTGAGGCTGTTTTCATTCGAGAGAAGAAGGTTGAGAGGTGACTTAGTTGAAACATATAAAATAATCAGAGGGTTAGATAGGGTGGATAGGAAGAGCCTTTTTCCTGGGATGGTGACGGCGAGCACGAGGGGGCATAGCTTTAAATTGAGGGGTGAAAGATATAGGACAGATGTCAGAGGTAGTTTCTTTACTCAGAGAGTAGTAAGGGAATGGAACGCTTTGCCTGCAACGGTAGTAGATTTGCCAACTTTAGGTACATTTAAGTCGTCATTGGACAAGCATATGGACGTACGTGGAATAGTGTAGGTTAGATGGGCTTGAGATCGGTATGACAGGTCGGCACAATATTGAGGGCCGAAGGGCCTGTACTGTGCTGTAATGTTCTATATGCTCTATTTGATACCCCTTGCAATAAACGAGGTAAAAAGTTACACAACACAAGGTGTGACGAAGGGGCAGTGCTCTGAAAGCTTGTGATTTCAGATAAGCCTGTTGGACTATAACCTGGTGTCATGTGACTTCTGGCTTTGTCAAC
The DNA here is from genome assembly GCF_030684315.1 of Stegostoma tigrinum. Lineage (NCBI taxonomy): Eukaryota > Metazoa > Chordata > Chondrichthyes > Orectolobiformes > Stegostomatidae > Stegostoma > Stegostoma tigrinum. The sequence continues at coordinate 6,156,605 of NC_081363.1, forward strand.
TCCAGTCCAACACTGCCACCTCCACATCGTGAATGACAAAATGCTATTAGCTTTCCTAATTACTCGCTGTAATACCAACTAACATCTTGTGATTCATATATAAGGAGCCAGATCCCTCTGTGTCTGAGGGCTCTGCATTCTCACCACTTAGATAACATTCTTTTCAGTCTTCCTGCCAAAGTGGGCGATTTCACATTTTCCCACATTTGCTCCATCTTTGTTCACTCACATAACCTACCAATATCTTTGTGTAACCTCCTCGTGACCTCTTATCAACTTCTTGTGTTGTCAACAAATTTGGCAACTGTCCTTTAATCGTCAATTATGTAAATTGTGAACAGTCGACATCCCAGCATCACTTCCTGTGGTGCATCATTACATCTTGCCAAGCTAAAATATACCAGTTTACACTTCTTCTCTGCTTCCTGTTAGCCAGCCAACCTTCCATTTATGCTAATATGCTACCTCCTACACCACAAGCTTTTATTTTCCACAATAAACTTTGACATGACACCTTATCAGGAAATTTAAGGAAATTCTGACACTGGCTCCCCTTTACAGCACGTTTTATGTCCTCAAAGTTTTCCAATAAATGTGCCAAAAATGATTTCCCTTTCACAAAATCATTCTGACTCTGTCTGATTACCTTGAACGTATCTAACTGACCTGCTATCACCTCTTTAATCATTGTGTTGAACGTTATCCCTATGACAGATGTCAAACCAAGTTTCCTGCTTTCTGTCTTCCTCCCTTTTGGAATAACAGAGTTACATTTGCCATTTCCCGTCTATTGGGGCTGTCCTTAAATTCAGGAAGTTTTGGAAAATTAACACCATAGCATCAACCATCTCACTCAACCCTTTCATTAACACCCTGAGAAGAAATGCATTTGGACATGTGAATTGGTCACTCTGCAGTTTCAACAATTTAGTCAATTCTTTGGCGGTTGTGATTTTCCTGAATCCCTTCCTCCTTTCTGTTTCCAGTTGTATCGCTGCTTCTGGGATTTTACTTGTATCCAAATAATATTCGTGCCACACAAGTGCCAGAAAAAACCCATCTCTAACAAGAGGGAATCTAACCATCACTCCATAACATTCACTGGTGTTACCATCACTGAATTCCCCCACTATCAATATCCTGAGGATAATCATTGATGAGGAACTCATATAAGTACTGGGGCTACTAAAACAGGTTAGAGATTCAGAATCCTGTAGAGAGTTACTCAACTCCTGACTCCTCAAAGCCTGTCCACCATCTACAAGGCACAAGGCAGGAGTATGATGGAATACTCCCCACTTGCCTGGATGGTTGCAGCCCCATTAACACTCAAGAAGCTTGACGCTATACAAGACAAAGCAGGTGCTTGATTGGCATCACATTCACAAGCATTCACTCCCTCTACCACCGATGCTCAGTCGAAGCAGTGTGTACTATCTACAAGATGCACTGCAGAAATTCACCAAAAATCCTCAGACAGCGCCTTCCAAACCCATGACCACTTCCATCTAGAAGGACAGGGGCAGCAGATACATGGGAACACCACCCCCTGCAAGTTCCCCTCCAAATCACTCACCATCCTGACTTGGAAATGTATCGCCATTCCTTCACTAACACTGGGTCAGAATCCTGGAATTCCCTCCCTAAGGACATTATGGGTCTATCTACAGCACGTGGACTGCAGCGGTTCAAGAAGGCATCTCACCCCTACCTTCTCAAGGGTGCCTGGAGATAGACAATAAATACTGCCCCAGCCAGTCACACCCATATCTGTGAATTAATTTCTAAATCCTCTAGAGTTAACATTGATGAGGACTCATGCAATTAATCTGCTATCTTCTCCAGTCTCACTTTCAATCAGACTGAAGATGACTTTGCTAAGTCTTTTCTTTTTTAAGTGCTTGTAGAACTCCATCATATCTAATTTTTGGGGGTTGAATTTTAGCAGAATTCAAGTCAGTGTAAGTTTGATGGAGGGTTCCTCTCCATGAGGCCTAGTGAGCTTTCTCACTGTTCGTCACAAACCACCAACCTAGCAACATATTGCTATGGCACTAGGCTTGGTATCTTACCTCTGGCCAAAAGTGGAAGCTGATACCACTGCCAGGATCTCCCAAGAACCCTTCAAAAGCCTTCCAACTGTAGAAAGCCTTCGCTATTATTCAGAAATAGGAAAAGCAAGAAGAAAAAAGAAAGAACCAAAGCTGTGCTTGTTTCTCAGAACTGGAAGACACTGCTCATTTTCCAAGCAGCAAATAGCTTTGCAGTCAATGAGTTTACAGCCAATTGCTCCTTGCTCACATCTAATGGAAACCACCAGAAACATAAATTTCTGGTAAAGCTCAGCAGATCTATGGAGAGGAATCAGAGTTAACATTTTGGGTCCAGTGATCGGTTCGCAGGACTGAAGGACAGAACTGTTTTGTGGAAGGGTTACTCAACACAGTGAAGTTTTTCAACAATTGGAGGGCTTTTGGAGGATCTGTTAATGCAGGTAGATCTCTCAATGTGAAGTATGAATGCATGTGACACCCTGCACCAGTGGGCAGTCTGCTATATTGGAAAAGCCTCCTGCCCTCACCCCAGGAAAATGAGATGAAGCAGCATGATCTGACATAAGTTGCATCAGTAATGTCTTTGATATGGTTTTGAGATGAGCATTGTGAGATCCCACAGAAGTCACCAGTGCACAGTTACATAAAATTTTAGTTGCAGCAATTACCAATCATGAAGAACTATGGATGCTGGAAATCAGAAACAAAAATGGGAATTGCTGGAAAAACTCAACAGATCTGGCAGCATCCATGGAGAGAAAGAAGAGTTGACATTTCAGATGCAGTGACCCTTTTGAAAACAGATCCTTCTGAACCAGGCCCACTGTACCCAAAATGTTAACTTCTGCTTTCTCTCCACAGATGTTGTCAGACCTTCTGAGCTTTTCCAGCAAGTTCAGTTTTTGTTTCTGATTTCCAGCATCTGCAGTTATTTCAGTTATTAAATGATTGCCAGCAAGTGTGAAACTGGGAAATTACTCAACTTTTTGAGAAGAATAGAAGAGCTGAATACATTTAGAAGGTGTGGAACTTGTAAACGTTGATATTCAGTGGAACTTGGGCATTGTTGTACAAGGAACACAGAAAGTTAACGGGCAGTTGCAGCAAGCAATTAGGAAGCTAGAGACTGTATTATATGACAATTGGAGTGCAAGAGCAAAGAGATCTTGCTGCGATCATCCAGGGCTTTGGTCAGACCATATCTGCAACACTGTGTGCAGTTTGACAATCAGATATAAGGAAGAATGTACTTCCATAAGAGGGACTATAGTGAGGTTTCACTGCGTTGATCACTGGGGTGAGGAAGATTCCTGGAGTGAATGACTATATAAGTTGGTGTTACATTTTCTGGAGCTTAGAGGAGTGAAAGGCAATCTTATTGAAACAAAGGTTTCCAAAGGAGCTTGTTAGGATAGACACAGAAAGGTTACTGGACAATCTGAATCATAGGGAATACTCTCAGGATAACAGAACAACCCTTCAGGACTAAGATGAGGAGAGTTTTCCTGTTCCAAAGAATGAAAATTTCTCCTATGGAAGGTTGTGGAATGTACCATTTAGAACTGTGGAAGACAGGCTTTTGGTCTCTCAGCAAATCAAGGATTTAGCAAGAAAGTGGAGTTAAAGCCAAAGATTAGCCAATCCTGTACTTAATGGAGGAACAATGCTGTATGGTTTACTCTAGTTCCTATCTCAGGGGGAGGCAATGGCCTAGTGGACTGTTAATCCAGGGACCCAGATAAAGTTCTGGGGACTTGGGTTCTAATCCTGCCATGGCAGATGGTGGAATTTGAATTCAATAAATATCTGGAATTAAGAGTCAAATGATGACCATGAATCCATTGCTGATTGTCAGAAAAACCCATCTGGTTCACTAATGCCCTTTAGGGAAAGAAACTGCCATCCTCACCTGGTCTGGCCTACATGCAATGTGGTTGACTTTTAGCTGCCCTCTGGGCAATTAGGGAGGGGCAATAAATGCTGGCCCAGCCAAGTGCCAAGCACATTTTGCCCCCTTTCTGCATTCTGGAGTGACTGTACCCTCAGTAACATTCCTTAATCATCTCCAACATTTGCTTCCCTTGCCAGGGCATCTCTGATACTAGCTAGGTGCTACATGTCACTTTGTAACTCCTCCGTCCTCATCATTGAAGGCTCTAGACATCTTTCCCAGATCAAACAATGACTTAAGATAGTAAGAATGCCAGTGCTGGAGTCTGAGATAACACAGCGTGGAGCTGGAGGAGTGCAGCAGGCCAGGCAGCATCAGAGGAGCAGGAATGTTGATGTTTCGGGTCGGGACCCTTCTTCAGAAATGCGGAAGGGGAAAGGGGCTCTGAAATAAATAGTGGGGGGCGGTGGTACCAGTGGGTTGCAGTGGGAGAGAGATTCACTGAGCTCTTTCCAGAGGGAGGAGGATAATTTCATCAAGGTAGGCATCCTTAGAAGAGGCTTCACAGTGGGGATATAACTCACTCAAGACAGTAAGAACTGCCGATGCTGGGGTCTGAGATAACACAGAGTGGAGCTGGATGGACACAGCAGACCGGGCATACTTGGATGAGCAGGAAAAATCACTGAAGTTTTCTATGTTATCTAATACAGTATTCAAAACCCAAGGTATGATTCCTATTATAAGATGCTCTCAAACAAACCCAATCAAGGCATTACCTTTGTTTTCAAATAGATAAATTAGTTTCTGCCAACTTTCACCAAACATCCTAATTTTACAGGATCATTTTGGAAGTGGATGAACCAGCATCGAACCATAATGGAGGACAGCTCCTTTTTGGTGATGATGGCTATCTCTACATTTTCACTGGAGATGGCGGAATGGCCGGGGATCCGTTTGGGAAATATGGAAATGCTCTAAACAAGTAAAGTAATATTTTTTGCATTCAATATACTTTCACTGATATTTTTCTAAAATGATTTCCGTCAAAGGGTTGTTCGATGAAGCTTTGAAAGTGAACCTAAGTACTTACAGAATGGTGTGGGAAGAGTTTGTGAGCTTACGAACAAGATGAGGCCACTTGGCCATAACAGCATAAGAAGTAGGAACAGGAGTAGACCATTCGGTCCTTCGAGCCTGCTCCATCATTTAATAGGAACATGCCAGAGATGATTTCCTCACATCCAAATTCCTGACCTTTTCCCCATAACTCTTAATTCCCTGACTGATCAAGAATCTATCTACCTCAGCCTTAAATATACACAAGGACTCTGCCCTCACAGCTTTGTGTGGCAAGGAGATTCGAAGATTTACAACCCTCAGAAAGAAGGAATTCCTCCTTAACTCAGCCTTAAATTGGTGCTCCTTTATTCTGAGATTAAGACGTTTTGTCAGAGACATCCCTATGAGGGGAAACATCTTCCTCAGCATGTACCTGTCAAGCCCTTTAAGAATCCAATATGCTTCAATGAGATCACCTCTCATTCTTCTAAACTTTACAGAGTAGAATCCCAACCTGATTAACCTTTGCTGATAAGACAATCCCTCCACCGGGGTGGGGCGGGGGTTGTCATCCTAGTGGACCTTCTCTGATTTCCAATGAAATAATATCTCTTTTTACCAGCACATTGTACAGCTCCAGTATGACATCCCTGATCAAGTACTCCAATCCCCTTGCAATAAATGCCAACATTCCATTAGCCTTCCTGATTCTCTGCTGCCCCTGTATGCACAAATCCCTCTGTGTTACAGATAACAAAGTGTGGGGCTAGTTGAACACAGCACGCCAAGCAGCATCTTAGGAGCACAAAAGCTGACGTTTCGGGCCTAGACCCTTCATCAGAGAGGGGGATGGGGAGAGGGAACTGGAATAAATAGGGAGAGAGGGGGAGGTGGACCGAAGATGGAGAGAAAAGAAGATAGGTGGAGAAGAGAGTGATAATGGGAACTGCAGATGCTGGAGAATCCGAGATATAAAATATGAGGCTGGATGAACACAGCAGGCCAAGCAGCATCTCAGGAGCACAAAAGCTGACATTTTGGGCCTAGACCCTTCATCAGAGAGGGGGACGGGGTGAGGGTTCTGGAATAAATAGGGAGAGAGGGGGAGGCGGACCGAAGATGGAGAGAAAAGAAGATAGGTGGAGAGGAGAGTATAGGTGGGGAGGTGGGAGGGGATAGGTCAGTCCAGGGAAGACGGACAGGTCAAGGAGGTGGGATGAGGTTAGTAGGTAGGAGATGGAGGTGCGGCTTGGGGTGGGAGGAAGGGATGGGTGAGAGGAAGAACAGGTTAGGGAGGCAGAGACAGGTTGGACTGGTTTTGGGATGCAGTGGGTGGAGGGAAAGAGCTGGGCTGGTTGTGTGGTGCAGTGGTGGGAAGGGACGAACTGGGCTGGTTTTGGTATGCGGTGGGGGAAGGGGAGATTTTGAAGCTGGTGAAGTCCACATTGATACCATTGGGCTGCAGGGTTCCCAAGCGGAATATGAGTTGCTGTTCCTGCAACCTTCGGGTGCCATCATTGTGGCACTGCAGGAGGCCCATGATGGACATGTCATCTAAAGAATGGGAGGGGGAGTTGAAATGGTTTGCGACTGGGAGGTGCAGTTGTTTATTGCGAACCGAGCGGAGGTGTTCTGCAAAGCAGTCCACAAGCCTCCGCCTGGTTTCCCCAAAGTAGAGGAAGCCACACCGGGTACAGTGGATGCAGTATACCACATTGGCAGATGTGCAGGTGAACATCTGCTTAATATGGAAAGTCATCTTGGGGCCTGGGATGGGGGTGAGGGAGGAGGTGTGGGGGCAAGTGTGGCATTTCCTGCGGTTGCAGGGGAAGGTGCCGGGTGTGGTGGGGTTGGAGGGCAGTGTGGTCCAAACAAGAGACCACTCTCTCCGTGACTCCCTTGTTCGCTCCACACTCCGCTCCAACCCCAACACACCCAGCACCTTCCCCTGCAACCGCAGGAAGTGCTACACTTGCCCCCACATCTCCTCCCTCACCCCCATCCCAGGCCCCAAAATGACTTTCCATATTAAGCAGAGGTTCACCTGCACATCTGCCAATGTGGTATACTGTGTCCACTGTACCCATTGTGGCTTCCTCTACATTGGGGAAACCAAGCGGAGGCTTGGGGACCACTTTGCAGTACACCTCCGCTCGGTTCGCAATAAACAACTGCACCTCCCAGTCGCAAACCATTTCAACTCCCCCTCCCATTCCTTAGACGAAATGTCCACCCTGGGCTTCCTGCAGTGCCACAATGATGCCACCCAAAGGTTGCAGGAACAGCAACTCATATTCCGCTTGGGAACCCTGCAGCCCAATGGTATCAATGTGGACTTCACCAGCTTCAAAATCTCCCCTTCCCCCACCGCATCCCAAAAGCAGCCCAGTTCGTCCCCTCCCCCCACTGCATCCCAAAACCAGCCCAGTTCGTTCCCTCCCCCGACTGCACCCCAAAACCAGCCCAGCTCATCCCCGTCTCCCGAACCTTTTCTCCCTCTCACCTATCCCCTCCTCCCACCTCAAGCCGCACCTCCATTTCCCACCTACTAACCTCATCCCACCTCCTTGACCTGTCCATCCTCCCCGGACTGACCTATCCCCTCCCTACCTCCGCACCTATACTCTCCTCTCCACCTATCTTCTCTTCTGTCCATCTTCGGTCTGCCTCCCCCTCTCTGCATATTTATTCCAGAAGCCTCTCCTCATCCCCCTCTCTGATGAAGGGTCTAGGCCCAAAACGTCAGCTTTTGTGCTCCTAAGATGCTGCTTGGCCTGCTGTGTTCATCCAGCTTCACACTTTGTTATCTTGGATCCTCCAGCATCTGCAGTTCCCATTAACTCTTATCCCTCTGTGTTACAGCTTTGTGCAGGGAGTTTTGAGAAGATTTGTAGCTCAAGTTGAGGTTTTGGATGTGAGTTTGCTCGCTGAGCTGGAAGGTTAGTTTTCAGACGTTTCGTCACCACTCTAGGTAACATCATCATCAGTGAGCCTCCGACGAAACACTGGTGTTATGTCCCGCTTTCTATTTATCGGTTTAGATTTTCCTTCACCAACCCAAGGGAACCTAAACAGATAAATAGAAAGCGGGACATAACACCAGCACTTCACCGGAGGCTCAGTGATGATGTTACCTAGAATGGTGACGAAACATCTGAAAACGAACCTTCCAGCTCAGCGAGCAAACTCACATCCAGAGCTTTGTACAGGTTTTCTCCATTTAAAAAATATTCCTTTTTTGTTCTTGATGAGCAATGAACAAATTCACGTTTTTCCACATCATACTTCATTTGCCAGCATTTTGCCCATTAATTAACCTACTAGGACCTCTCTGTAAACTGTTTCTGTGCCTCTCACAACCTGCCTTTCTGACTGTTTTAACATCATCTGCAAATTGATACACTGTAAACTGTTGTGGTGCCAGCACTGACCCCTGTGGAATGTCAGTGATCACAGATTGCCAACTCCTAATCTCCACTCGCTGATCCTTACCGAATAGCCAATTGTCTATTCACGCAAACAAACCACCTCCAACACCATGGCCTCTTACCTTCTGACTTCATCGTTTGTGAGGTACCTTATCAAACACCTTCTGCAAGTCGAAATACAGCACTTCTGTTGCTTTGCCTGTATCCACTCTGGTTGAGACTTCCTCAGAAAACTCTAAAGCTTGCTGATTGATTGATGGATCCATTTGGGAAATATGGAAATACTTTAAAAAAGTAAAGTATTAGGGAAGAAATGGCCATCCTTACGTGGTCTGGCCTACATGTGACTCCAGACCCACAGCAATGTGGTTGACTTTAACCGTCCTCTAGGCAATTATGGGTAGGCAATAAATGATGCCTAGCCAGCAACACCCTCATCCTGTGAATGAATAAAAAAAACAAGAATGTGATATTCCAAATGCTGTACTGTTACTACCTTAAGGATCAGGACCGAGTTGTCTTAGAGGTCCTCAACATTGACTCCAGACCTCATGAAACCAGGTGGTTTCTGGTTAAACATGGGCAAGGAAACCTCCTGCTGGTTATCACATCCCTCAGCTGAAGAATCAGTCCTCCATGTTGAATAACACAAGAAGGAAGCACTGAGGGTAGCAGAGGTGCAAAATGTATTCTGGGTGGGTGGGGGATTTCAAAGCCCACCATCAAGGGTGGCTTGACAGCAGCACTACTGGTTCAGCTGGTCAGGTACTAAATGATATCGCTGCGAGACTGAGTCTGTGGCAGGTGGAGAAGGAACCAACAAGAGGGAAAAACATACTGACTTCATCCTTACCAAACTGCCAGCTGCAGTTGCATCTGTCTGTGATAGTCTTGGTACAGTGACCATCACACAGTTCTTGTGGAGACCAAGTCCTGCCTTCATATTGAGATTACCCTCCATCGTGTTGTATGGCACTATCACTGCACTAAATGCGACAAGCTTAGCACTGATCTAGCAGCTCAGGACTGGGCATCCATGAGGCGCTGTGGGCCATCAACGGCAGCAGAACAGAACTCCAGCACAATCTGTATTCTCATGGCCCGGCATGTCCACCACTCAACCATTACTATCAATGCTGTGGAGATGCCAGTGTTGGACAGGGGTGGACAAAGTCAGAAGTCACATGACACCAGGTTATAGCCCAGCAGATTTATTTGAAATCACAGGCTTTTGGAATGTTGCTGCTTTGTCAGATGAAGTGACTTCTTCTGAAATGTTGAGCTATAACCTGGTATTGTGTGAATACAGGCATTATCATCAAGGTAGGAAATCAACCCTTGTTCTTTGGAGAGTGCCAGAGGAGATGCCCGGAGCAGCATTAGGCACACATAAAAAGAAAGATGTCAATCTGATGAAGCCACTGAACAGGTCTACTTGCCCACCAAACAGCGAAAGCAGCAAGTCACACACAGAGCTAAGTGATCCCACAACCAACGGATCAGATCTAAGCTCTGCAGTCCTGCCACATCCAGTTGGGAATGGTGGTGGATGATTAAGCAACTCACTGGAGGAGGAGGCTCCACAAATATTCCCATCCTCAATGACATACAAGCCCAACACATTAGCCCATAAGATAAGGCTGAATTATTTGCAGCAACCTCCCACCAGAAGTGCCAAGTGGATGATCCATCTCAGTCTCCTTCAGTGATCCCCAGCATCACAAATGCCAGTCTTCAGCTAATTTGATTCACTCCATGAGATCAAAACATGATTTGAGGCACTGGATAGTGCCATGGGCCCTGATAACATTCCAGCAATAATACTGAAGGCATGTGCTCCAGCCAAGCTGTTCCAGTACAGTTACAACACTGGCATCTACCCAACAATGTCTAAAATTTCCTATGTGTGTCCAGGACACAAAAAAGCAGGACAAATCCAACCCAGCCAATTACTGCTCCCTCCAGTCTCCCCCCGATCATCAGTAAAGTGATGGAAGGTGTCAGTAACAGCACTATCAAGCAGCACCTGCTCAGCAATAACCTGCTCAGTGACGCCCAGTTTGGGTTCCGCCAGGGCCTCTCAGCTCCTGACCTCATTACAGCCTCGGTTCAAACATGGACAAAAGAGCTGAATTCCAGAGATGAAGGTGAGAGTGACAGCCCTTGATATCAAGGCTGCATTCGACCAAGTGTGGCATCAAGGAGCCCCAGCAAAACTGGAAACAATGATACTGGTATCAAACTGGCATCAGACTGGTATCAAACTGTCCTGTGGTTGGAGTCCTAGGGTCAGAAGTGCTGGTGACTGCACAATGTTCAGTTCCCTCCCAGAGGGCATTATGAGTCTTTTTGCAGTACATGGAGCGATTCGAGAAGGCAGCTCACCACCACCTCCTCAAGAGGCAACTAGGGACGGGCAATAAATGCTGGCCCCAGCCAGTGGTGCCAAAGTCCCATGAGTTAATAGCTAAAACAAAATTCATTTCAATACTTTTCCAACAATAGATGTTAGGCTAATGGGCCTAGGGTTACTTGTTTTTGTGCCTCCTTCCCTGTTTGAATAGGAGTGTCACATTGGCAGATTTCATTTGAGCCTGCTTGACCATTCATGACTGACTTGATTTTAACCTCAACTCTATATTTCTGAATATCCTCAATAATCTTTTGTCCTCCTGGAAAACAAGGATCTATCCAACTTTGCCTTCAAATTATTTAAAGATTCTAGTTTTGAGGAAAGGAATTCCAAAAACTTCCAACCCTCAAAAGATAAAAAAATGTTTCCTCATCTCTGGTTTAAATGGGTGGGCCCCTATTTTTAAACTCTGACCCTTGTTTCTGGACTCTTTTACATGAGTAAACATCCTTTTCACACATTCCGATCGCTTAATCTGAACTACTAACATCCTGCCTCCCCCAACACTCCAACCTCCCAAACCACTCCTCAGCTATTGCATAAATGTTGTCCCTTCCACACCATGTCAGCCCTGAGGAAGAGTCATCTAGACTCAAAAGGTTAGCTAGCTATTCCTTCATAGATGCTGCCTGACCGGCTGTAATCTCGAACATTTTTGTTTCCAGCTTCTGTAGTAATTTGCTCCTGTCCTTTCCACGTCCACCTGGTCAAGTCCCCTCAGGATCTTATATCTTTGGGTTCGCCGTTCTTTCAGATTTTCCTTTCTTGTCAGACAATGTGGTGATAATTCTGGGTTTTTTTTTCCCCATTTCAATTAATTAGGATGAAGGCTTATGGAAGTAAATAAGAGGTTCACTATGCCAATCACAATTGAACTGCCCTGTAAATATTTTAATTGCCAAGTGCTGTCTGTCTCAATGCGAAGCAATTTTCCTGTGTTTTCACACCTCTCCAGGTCAGCTCTACTGGGTAAAGTGCTTCGGATAGATGTCAACAATAATAATCGTGGTCCCCTTTATAAGATTCCACCAGACAATCCCTTCATTTGGGACCCAGATGCACGGCCAGAGGTTTATGCCTATGGTGTGCGGAACATGTGGCGATGTTCTGTAGATCGAGGTGACCCTCAAACAAAAGAAGGAAAAGGAAGAATCTTCTGTGGAGATGTTGGACAGAACAAATTTGAGGAAATTGACATCATTGAGAAAGGGAGGAACTATGGTTGGAAAGCAAGAGAGGGGTTTGCATGCTATGACAAGAAGCTCTGTGCAAATTCCTCCCTGAGTAAGAAACCATTTTTTTATGTTCATCTCAAATAATTGTTTGTAGCATCAGTCAGTTCTCTCAACTGACTTCATCCAAATCTTTGTGCTCCACTTCAACTGTTAGCTCCTTTAGTTTTTTTCAATTGTTCTATTGCTTAAATCTGTTCTTCCATGTGACTATTGCTAAATACCTGCTTTCCATTTCCAGCCACTTGCATTTTGATTTCTCCTTTCTATAATAAAGGCAAAATATCACAGATGCTGGAAATCTGAAACAAAAAAAATAAGAAATTGCTAGAGAAACTCATCAGGTCTAGCAGCATCTCTGGAGAGAAACAATTAATACTTTGAAAACAAAAACAAAGTCACTGGAAAAGCTCAACAGATCTGGCAGCATCTGTGGAGGAGAAAACAGAGTTAACATTTCAGGTCCAGTGACCCGAAACGTTAACTCTGTTTTCTCCTCCACAGATGCTGCCGGACCTGCTGAGCTTTTCCAGCAACTTTGTTTTTGTTCCTGATTTAAGGCATCCGCAGTTCTTTTGGTTTTTAATTAATACTTTGAGTCTGGCATGACTCTTCTTCACAACTCTTCAGTCCATTATGACTCTTGTGAAGGAGACTCGTAAAACTGATTTGAGTTAATTTATTGTTGTCACATGTACCTAAGTACAGTGAGACGTTTTGTTTTGCATGCAGTATAGGCAAATCATAACATAAAAGGACATACAGGTCATAGGGTGCTTAAACAGAGGTGAGGTATACAAGGGTATAGCTGCACAGGAGATGCACAAAAGATTAACATTAGCAAAGTGTGAAACTGGATGAACACAGCAGGCCAAGCAGCATCTTAGGAGCACAAAAGCTGACGTTTCGGGCTTAGACCCTTCATCAGAGAGGGGGATGGGGAATGGGTTCTGAAATAAATAGGGAGAGAGGGGGAGGCGGACCGAAGATGGATAGAGGAGAAGATAGGTGGAGAGGAGACCATAGGTGGGGAAGGGAAAGGGTCAGTCCGGGGAGGACGGGCAGATCAAGGAGGCGGGATGAGGTTAGTAGGTAGAAAATGAAGGTGCGGCTTGAGGTGGGAGGAGGGTATAGGTAAGAGGAAGAACAGGTTAGGGAGGTAGGGACAAACTGGGCTGATTTTGGGATGCAGTTCCCATTATCTCTGATTAACATTAGCAAGGTCAAATTTAGATTTGAAATTAGAGAGGTCTATTCAGCAGTCTAACAGCAGAAGGGACGAAACTATGCTTGAGCCTATTGGTCTTCAGACCTGTAAGTAGACTTAAGAGAACATTATGAGTAATTTTTACAGACTCAGAATTGAGGTGCAGTTGAGGTTGTAAAAAATGTGAGACTAAGATTTGCTATAGAGAGCTCACAAACAGTCCCCCTGTATTGATGCCATCTTGAATCATACCCCTATTAATTCTGCTTCTCTTTCTCTCTCCACCGATGCTGCTAGATCTGCCAAGTTTCTCCAGCATTCTCTGAGTTTATTTTCTCCTTTCCAACTTCTTCACACTGGGACTTGAGAGATTTATCAGACAGAATAATTTATGCAATAACTTTGTCAAAATTATTGCACAATAAATTATAAAACTGTCACATTTTGTGATCATTTATGAAGGGTCTTGGATTCCTTGGGTAAAAATAAGATATTTTAGAGTCTTTAACAAAGAAATAGGTACCAAGGTGTTGCATGGGAAAAAGGTATTTAATTACTTTCTGCATCTAAGACCATAAGAAACCAGAACAGGACTAGGCCAAACAGACGCTGAAGCCTTCCTCGCTAATCAATTGGATTGTGGCTAATCCAACATTTCTCACATCCACTTTCCTGCCCTTTCCCTGTGACCCTTGATTCCCTGACTACGGACCTCAGTCTTAAATATCCACAAGGGCTCTGCCCCCACAGATCTCCGTGGCAGGGAACTGCAAAGATTCACACCCCTCTGGGGGAAGAAATTCTTCCCATCTCAGTCCTAAATTGGTGCCCCTTTATTCTGAGATTGCGTCGCCTCTGGGACATAGACTGTCCCATGGTGGGGAACATCCTCTCAGTATTTACTCTTTTCCCCCCCTTTAGAAATCCCATTTATTTCAACTGCATACTAACTTGTACTAGAACACCTCAATCTCTCTGCACCTCAGAATTCTGCAGTTCATTGATATGAAAAGAGCGCTGTGGTTTTTCATTCTTCCTGCCAAAGTGAACAATGGCACATTTTCACTTATTAAACTTTTAGATTATTATTTAATCACTCAAACAGTCTATGTCCTGTATTCATCATGTATTCTCTTCACAATATCCTCCCCTATCTATTTTCCTGCTACCATTCACTTCACCTAAATCATTATGATCAATTTTTAAAAGTGAGTCCCTGTATACCATGGCAAATGGATCCTGCTCCCCATCCCAGTACAAGGTCCTGTCCAGTCATAGAATCTTTACAGTACGGGAGCAAGCTATTCAGCCCATGAAGTCTGCACCAAAAGTGTTCCACCCAGAACCACTGCCCTACTCTATCCTTGTAACCCCACATTTCCCATGCCTAAGCCAATTAACCTACACACAATGGATATTTAGCATGGCTAATCCACCTAACCTATATGTCTTTGGGCTGTGAGAGGAAACTAGGCCAAACCCACACAGACACGGGGAGAATGTGCAAACTCCACACGGACAGTCGCCCGAGGGTGGAATCGAACCGGGGTCCCTGGTGCTGTGAGGCTGCAGTGCTAACCACTGAGCCACCCTAATGCCCCTGAATCCTCAGCTGATGTCTTGAAATTTGACACTAGTCTCCTGGATTCACACCCTTGACAGCAAAGAACTACATTTACATATCGCCTATTGCCAGTACATTGTTTCTTTGTGTCCACCACCTGAATGGCTTCCTGCATCATTCTGCAATTTTCTGTTAGTTCAACTACCCTCTGGCCTGTTGGATGATCGCAAAGACTGAGACCTGTTTATTTCCCTTTTGAATGTATTTCACTAACTCTACCATTTTGTTTTAAGTCTTAGGAATAGAGAAGGCCTTTTAGCCAATTACCAATTGGTTACCTATCAGCTAACATCTCTGCTGTAGTAAAGTCAGAATCAATTCCCAATCAGCAGCAGTCTGCCCTTGGATGAAAACAGGCCCATCACCCCAACTTGTCCCTTGTCCCTGCTGCCCAGTTTTCACAATTAATCTAGTCCCATTTGCCTGCATTTGGTCCATATCCCTCATACCTATCTCATCCTTGCACCTGTCAAAATGTTTCTTAAATGACAAAATTGTACTCCTTCCACTTGTTCTTCTAATTGACACTGATTGCCTCTGGGTCTTCTGTTTTCTTGCTGTCATGACATGGTTGAATTTTACATTCAGTTTGAAGGACAGAAGTGTGCATCCAAGACTAGAATTTTAAACCAAAAGGGGGCATTTTCATGCATTAAATACAGCTATTTAAAATAAAGTAGTAGATTGATAGATCAATAGAGATGTATTGGCAGACACTTAAGTGATTTTTCAGAATGCCCGGAAAAGATACATTCCAATGAGAAAGAAAAATTCCAAAGAAGGATACATGTGTGGTTAATTTTGTTTTTAAGAGCGACAAACTTAAAGAAAACAGCATATAGTTGTGCCAAGGCAATTCAGAAAATTGGACAGATTGTTAAAAAATAAATAGAAAAGAATGACTAAAAGATTAATATGGAAGGAAAAATTAAAGTACGATGGAAAGATATTTGGAAATATAAGATCCTGATGGCTATGGCTATGAAGAAAGATGATAAGTTTGTTTTTATTTTCTATGATTCCCTCGATCTGAGTATTGTTTGGAAAATAGATAGGGAGATGAAACAAGATATAAGAGGCCTGCTAATTTAACATCTGTCATAAGGAAAATGTTAGGAGCTATTTTTAAAAAGCATGATGTTTTAAAAGTTCAAGATAATCAGGCAACATGGCTCTCTGAAAGAAATGTATAACATAAAACACTGTGACTATATCCAGGAAATGTAAAAAGGATGTTTCCATATTGTTGGGTTGTTCTCAATAAAAGCATGACGTTCATCCACGGTAACTTCCTTCAGCATTTCTCCTCATTGGCTGCTGAGAGACACTGAAGAGTTTCATGGTTGTTCTTTCACAGATGATGTCCTGCCTATATTTGCCTATCCACATAGTGTTGGAAAGTCTGTCACTGGGGGTTATGTCTACAGAGGCTGTGAATCTCCTAACCTTAATGGACTCTACATATTTGGTGACTTTATGAGTGGGTAAGTTATTAACAATTGACTTGTGAGTGCCTGCGACATAGTCAGTGATCGATGGAATTTGCAGAGAAGAAATACTTGTCGAGGAAGGAGGGAAATGCTAGGAAACAATCCAAACCATAGTATACAGTTCTGGTTTTATAGAAATATTTTTCATAGGTGAGGCAAAGAGCTAAGAAAGATGGAGTTTCTGAAGGTCAAGGCATTTGAAAGCTGTGACATTGAAGGGGTACCAGGTTGGTCAATGCACAGGGAACACTGGAAATAACTAACAAGTGAGGTTGTTGACTTGCTTGCCAAGCTGGCATGTCCTCGTTCAGACGTTTCTTCGCTATGCTGGGTGACAACATCAGTTGGAGCCTCCGACAAAGCGATGTTGTTCTACTCCACTTGGAATTTATACTGTCCGGTCCATTATGGTGAGCACTGTCATTTCTGGTTTTGATCAGAGATAATAGGAACTGCAGATGCTGGAGAATCCAAGATAAGAAGGTGTAGAGCTGGATGAACACAGCAGGCCAAGCAGCATCTTAGTAGCAGAAAAGCTGACGTTTTGGGCCTAAACCCTTCGTCAGATGTTTCTTGTTATTTCTAGTTTTGATCTGCATGGGTTTGTATACGGGGTCCAATTCTATATGTTTGTTGATCGAAGTATGGGTGGAGAACTATGCCTCTAGGAATTCCCGTGTGTGTCTATGTTTGGCTCTGGCTACTATGGTTACTTTGTCCCAGTTAAACTGATGGCCTTCATTGTCTGACTGTACAGACATTAAGGAGAGTTTGTTATGTTGCTTTGCTGCTGGTTGATGTTCAGGGAAAGTTCTGGTGGCAATTTTCCTTCCTGTCTGTCCGATAACTAACAAATGCCTCCTGGCCAATCCCATCAGTTAAGTGGTAGGTTTCTTTAAACTACTATTTTTATCCACAGACAGTGGGTGGGGGTCTGGAATGACCACCCAGGTGGGTAGCTGAGGCAGGAATCCTCACAACATTTTGTAAAGAAAGAACGTGGAAGGGCAGTTAAAATGTTAGAACATTCAAGACTAAGGGCCTAGTACTCGATGGGCCAAAGGATCTCTGCTATTATGTATGAGTCTAGGATTCTACCACAGCAAGCATTGTCCTTCTAATTTCCACTTGGTGGGTGGGAGAATGGGGAACTGCACCTTCACAGGGTTGGAATGGTTAATAATGATGTGTTAATTCAGATAGGGCTTTCATGGTTTAGTAGTGAGATTCCTATCTCACCGTTCAACACTTGGATAGAGAGTTGGATTTTTTGCTCTTGATGTTGATCCTTCCTCGCTGCCAAGCTCAATCAATTGTTCCAATTTTCTCACCAATGCCCACATTGTTTAAGGGCTGGGAATGTTCTGTCCCTAGACTGAGAGGCACAATTCAGTGATTATGGACAGATCAGGTGGTACTTGATCCATCTGTGAGACAGCTCCCAATTTTGGAACCGATGCTGGACATTGAGTACAAAGTGTTCCACTTTAGTGCACCACCACCTTCTCAAGGGATGGACAATGAATGGTTGCCCAGCCAGTAACACCCACATCCTGTGAGAGAATAAAAAATAATCACTCACCATGCTCAGTAGTTAGCATTGTGCTTCACAGCATCAGGGACCCGGGTTCGATTCTACCCTCGGGTGACTGTCTGTGTGGAGTTTGCACATTCTCCTTGTGTCTGCGTGGGTTTCCTCCAGATGCTCCGGTTTCCTCCCGCAGTCCAAAGGTTTACTGGCTAGGTGGATTGGCCATGTTAAATTGCCCATAGTGTTTAGGGCTGTGTAGATTAGGTGGGTTATGAGGGATGGATCTGGGTAGGATGCTGTCAGGGGTGGTGTGGACTTGTTGGGCTGAAGGGCCTATTTCCATGTTGTATGGATTCTATGATCTACGATCCTCGATGATGATCCTTCACTTTGTTAAAATCACAATTTTTGACGGTAATAACCTTCATTTAATCAGCTGTGTTAACCCACTGTTCTTTCCCCTACCCAGACGTCTGATGGCACTGGCTGAAGATTCGAGAAGAGGGAAGTGGTATGATTATAAGATCTGCATGGGGAGGGGCCAGACATGCCTTTTCCCAGGACTATTGAACAAATATTATCGGTACATTATCTCCTTTGCTGAGGATGAGGCAGGTAATTTTTGACAATCTAATGTGGACTGTGACTTGCACCAATTACATTTTTAAGATCAGTTTAATAAATGAATGACTGTATATTTAATTTGGAGTCTGTCCTACTTTTCTGTCCCCATATCTGTGATAGCTTGGAGATTCTGGGACAGGCACAGTTTGCTGATCTTTACTAACTTCAAAAGTCATGCAGTTAAGTTTGTTCCCCACTAGAGCAATGTCACAATTACACTTGTTTGACTGTGGCCATGGTAATCTATCCCTCATTATCCTGAATTTTGATCTCTTTGCAGCCTTTTATACTGATGACCACACTGTCCTCCTTTTAACATCCTACCTCCATCATCTATTTGACTGAATTCTTGTTACTGAATCCCAATTTTATCTATCCAGTTTTTGCTAAAAGAATATCATCAATGACCTTTTCTTTCATTTCTGTTTAGTAACATCTAGACTCGCGTCCTCCCCCTAGTATCTATTGTTAACTGGTTCTTATCTCTCATCACTCTGTTGCTCCTTTGCATTATCACCTGAAAGTACAACATCAGTTTCCCCAATATATTGACAATTTCCAGTTCCTCCTTGCTCTCTGAAACCCTTCACCACCTGACTTGTGATGCTGCTTTGTCCGGTGTCCAGTCCTGGATGAGCAGGAGCATCCTCCCATTGAACACTGGACGAATGAAACTACTCCTTTTCTTGGTTACTATGCTCTTCCATCTCCCTGGCAACTGTCTGAAGTTTTCGTGCATCTGGTGCTGAGATGTGTTTCTAGCCTCATATCTATACTAACAAGAGTATCCACTTTTATATTGACATGCAGGAGTAGTGCTCTGACAGCTTGTGATTTAAATAAACTTGTTGGGCTATAACCTGGTGTCATGTGACTTCTCACTTTTAACTTTACATCGTGACTTTCTGCGCCCCTGCCTCAGCTCACCTACTGCTGAACCTCTTTGCCACATCTTTGTTCCTTCTAAACTTGGCTATTCTATTAAGTGTGATACTTAATGTCATGTAAAGACAAATTATTGCTGTTTATTGGAGATTCATACACTCATAAGTAAATTATTATTAAAATCAACACTGAGGACATTAAATCTTATATTAACTTATTCTTTTCCAGATCCTCAAAGTTGTTGATGTCCAAATTCCTCAATCTTATCATCATTCTACAGTCTTTCATGACTAACTCAGATTTATATCAGTTATAGCTCAGTCATTTGCCGTTGCCCCTTTATCCAAAGGTTAAATCTGAGGCTGATATTTCACTGCAGTGTTAAGGGACGGCTGTCCTCTCAGAGATGCTCCCGAAAATACTAAAGCTGACGTATGCTTAAGAAAGAATGGAATTGAACGAGACCATTCAGCCCCTTGAGACCATTACACCATTCAAAAAAGCAAGGGTAGGGTTTACACAATTAATGGTAAGGTCTTCGTGGTGCTGTACAGCAGAGAAAGGTAGGACAGCAGGTACATAATTCTTTGAAGTGTGCATCACGTGTAGACAAGGTCTACAAGCATGCTTTCCTTCTTTGTTCGGTCTTTTGAGTATAGGACTTGGGACGTCGTGTTGACATTGAACAGGACAGTGGAGAGGCTGCTTCTGGAGTACTGTGTACAGTTTTGTTATAGGAAGGATATTATTAAGCTGGAGAGGGTTCAGAAGAGATTTACCATGATGGCCCCAAGTGTGGAAGGTTTGAGATATAAAAAAAGGCTGGGTAGGCTGGGACTTTTTTCCCTGAAGTGTAGGAGTTTGAGAGGTAACCTGATAGATGTTTATAAAATCATGAGGGGTATACATAGTGTTGATCGCAGTTGTCTTTTCCCTAGAATGGAGAATTTCAGTACTGGGGGTACATTTTTAAGGTGAGAGGAGAAGGATTTGAAAACGACTTGGAGGCAAATTTTTTTTACACTAAGGGTGGTTCATGCATGGAATGAACTTCCTGAGGAAGTGGTGGATGTGGATATAATTACAACATATAAAAGATATTTGAATAAGCTCATGAATAGGAAAGACCTGGGGGAATATGGACCAGGAGCAGGTAGGTGGGGCCATTTCAGTTTGGGATTCTGTTCGGCCTGGACTGGTTGGACCAAAAGGACTGTTTTTGTGCTGTACCAGAGAAGAAGGGAAGCTAGTTAGATCGATGCATAAAAGAGAGATATGGACAGCTCACATGAGTAGGTAAAAACTTGGGAGATACTATATGATGTGGGGATATGTGAAGTAGTCTACTTTGGCAGGAAGAATAGAAGAGCTGAAAGACTGCCAAAAGCTATGGAGCTGAGGGATTTGGGGATCTTTGGCCATGAATCAGAAAAAAAACTCACATCCAAGTGGGATGTTGACCTTTATTGCAAAGGGAATGAAGTAAAAAATAGGGAGGTTTTGCTAAAATCATCGAAGGCACTAGTCAGGCCATCGCAGGAATGCTGTGTGTAGTCTTGGACCCTTTATCTAGGCATTGGAGGCAGTGGGAAGAAGATTCACTCATCTGTTGCCAGGTTAGAGGAACTGTCTTATGAGGAAATGTTGGGTAGGTTGGGCCTGTACTTGTAAAATACAGAAGAATGAAAGAATATCTTATTGCAAAATACAAAATGTTCGGGCACTTGACAAGGTAGATGCGGAGAGATTGCATCCTCTTATGGCAGAGGGTGGGACCAGGTGGCATCATCTCAGGATATGGGGTCTCATATTTAAGACAGAGATGAGGAGGAATTTCTTCTCTCAGAGGGGAGTGAATCTGTGGAATCCTTTACCATAGAGGGCTGTTGAAGCTGGGTTGTTAAGTCTAATCAAGACTGAGCGAGACAGGTTTTCAATCAATGAGGGAATCAAAGGCAGAAAAGTGGAGTTGAGGGATTGCTGAATCAGCCACAGTCCCATTAAATGGCGGGACAGGCTCAAAGGGCTGAATGGTCTCCTTCTGTTCCTACATATTATAAATTCCCACATTTTATCCATTTGGCCTACCATCCTTACTCAACAAAAACCACATTACGCTCAGTTTGAAAATATTGTTTGACTCAGCACCCATTGCTTTTTGAGGGAGTAAATTCAATCTGGGGCGGAATGCAGAAGTGTCCTTTCACAGCTTATCCCTGAATACCCTTGTATCCTTTTCAAGATTGCGGAGGGATCACTACCCATTTGGGATATGCCATCTTTCAAATGAAATGTTAAACTGAGATCTGAACTGTCTGATTGCATTTATCTGAGAAAGAGCAGGGAATTCTCTTGGTGCCCTGAAAGCAATGCGTTTATCTGGCCGCGCACTTTGTTTTCCCAAGTGCCTACAATGGCTGTTCCACCAGTGATGGCTACTCTTTAATAAGTGATTTATTTAATATGATACGGCTCGGGATCTGCTGAAACACCATAGGAATAAAAGTGAAATTGTAAACCCACGATGGCATTCACAAGATGAACAATAATATCTAAGTCTGTAGACAATAATGCAGTCAGGATATATCCACTGCTGTCTCTGCCAAATCATTTATCTCTCCAGGTGAATTATATTTCCTGTCTACACGGATTCCTACGTCTACATCTGCAACTGGAGTGGTTTACAAAATAGTTGATCCTTCACGGTAAGGCACAGGACCATATGTATATGATAAAAATTGATCCTGGTGGAGTACCTCAATGATTGTGGTGTGTCTTGCATGTAAATGAACCAAACTCATAATCTGCACACTCAGGGCATTGTAGTTTAATGTGCTAGCTTTGTAGGTATTTCCAGGAGAATGATATAGTGCTGTGTGGTCATACAGCATGGAAACAGTCCCTTCGACCTAACCGGTCCATGCCGAACATAATCCCAAACTAAACTAGCTCCACCTGCCTGCTCCTGGCCCATATCCCTTCAATTCTTTACGATTTATGTACTTATCCAAATGTCTTTTAAACATTGTAATTGTGTCCACATCCACCAGTTCCTCAGGAGATTCATTCCACATATGTACTACTATCTCTGTCAAAAAAAATTGAATCTCATATCTTTTTTAAATCTCTGCTCACACACCTTCAAAAATGTGCCCCCTTTTCTTGAAACCCCCCCATCCTATGGAAAATCACCTACTATTAACTCTATCTATACCGCTCATTATTTTATAAACTTCTATAACGTCACCTCTCAACCCCCTACGCTCCTGTGAAAAATACATCCCAGGCTATCCTGCATTTCTTTGTAACTCAAACCTTCCATACCTGGCAACATCCTGGTAAATCTCTCCTGAGCCGTCCCTAGCTTAATAATATCCTTACTATAACAGGGTGACCAGAACTGGACATAGTACTCCAGAAGGCGCCTCACTAACGTCTTGTACAACTTCAACATGACATCCCAACTTGATATGCTCAAAAACAGAAGTTGTTGGAAAAGCTCAGCAGATCTGGCAGCATCTGTGAACAAAATATCAGAGTTAATGTTTAAGGTTCAGTGACTCTTCCTCAGAACTGTTCTGCACAGATGCTGCCAGACCTGCTGAGCTTTTCCAGAAACTTCTGCTTTTGTTCCTGATTTACAGCATCCAGAGTTCTTTCGGTTTTTATTCGACATGTTCAAACCTCTCCTGATCTTGCTTCGAGAGTTGTGAACTAATCCTTATAAATTTGCTGGAATTTACAGGGTAACAAAGTGGGCCCAGAAGAATGCCCATCAAACTTAATTCACAGCAATTATTTATGAACATACAACATTTGTGTGAGAGTCACCACTCACACTTTTCTGTTCTCAGAGTCTGGAGAGGCGAGAATTACAATTAACCTCGTTCCTCGTAAAGTATGAAATTATCTTAACAGAAAAAACATCTTAGACGTTAATTGAAAAAAATGCATAGAGATATAAAAGCATTAAGAATATGAGGCTAACCTTTCAATTATATGTCCCCATGACTGGTCTGTCATGGCGAGTGTACACTGTGCTCTTGCATGAGTGATTTTCCATTGGTTTTAAATCTTTGGGATATGTATGATTTTAGTATGTGCTCCTGCCCCATGCGGCTTTGCATATGGAGCTTTACACATACATCTGTACATCCTGGGGGTTGCCATTGACCAGAAACTCAACTGGACCAACCATATCGATACTCTGGCCACTACAGCAGATCAGAGGCTGGGAACACTGCAGCGCCTAGCTCGCCTCTCAACTGTCCAAAGCCTGTCCACCATTGGCAAGGCACAAGTCAGGAGTGTGATGGAAACTCCCCACTTGCCTGGATGGAAGCAGCTCCAACAACACTTGAGAAGTGCAACACCACCCAGAACAAAGCAGTCCCCACTTGATTGGCATCACATCCAGCACTTGAAATTTGAACTCCCCTAAAGTTTCAATGCCTGTGCGCTAATATTCAGAGTGCAAGCTGCATCTAGTCTTAGGATCATGGAGAGACTCACCAATCTTGCTTCTAAAGCAGCTTCCAAATCCACGATCTCTTCCATCTAGAAGAACAAGGGGAGCAGATACATGGTAACACCACCCCATCCAAACCACCCACCGTCCTGGTTGGGAAATCACAGTTCTTTCTGCATTGTCGCTAGGTCAAAATCCTGGAATTCACTCCCTAAGGGCATTGTGAACGTCCCTTTCCAACAAACAGTTCAGTGGGTCAGGAAAGCAGCCTACTGCCAATCTTTGTAAGAGCAACCAGGGATGTGCAATAAATGCTGGACTGCATCCCCTGAATGAATGTTTATTTTTAAATTTTGGCTGTGTCTTCTTACCTGGAACATCTACACGTGCACGAGCAGCAGGTGTCATGGGGAAACAGTAGGGTGTGGAATCTCATTATTGTGGCATTAGTTTAACTCACTCTCTGGACTAACCTGTAGTGTGCTGCATCTTGTGAGAAAGGAGCCCTTACATCCTCCATCAGGCAATTCTGAGGGCACTTCATGGTCTTCTGGAATTGGGGCCTTTGGCTCAGGGTCCCTACCTGTTAAAGGCTGCCAGCCTCTCAGACCAAGTAGCCTCCAGCTCTTGGCTCAGAGGCTGCAGCTGCCATTGGGAGAGCCAGGCTGGAGCTAAAATATCCGTTAGCAAGGTTTGTGGGGGTGGGGGATGGCGATGGAGGGGATGGTTTCCAGGAATGGTGGTTGTGGTGAGATGGGTGCCACATGGATCAGAAACAGGGAAGGAGGGTATCTCTCAGTAGCTGATCTTCTTTCCCATGTTAGTGCTTTCTGCCAACTGCTGACTGAGGGTGCTATGAACTGCACCCACGGCTGGTATAATGACAGTGGTGGTGAACTGAAGCTCTTAAGCGGCCCTTAATTGGCCAATTAACCACCTCAGTTGGTAGCAGAAAGGTCAAGCATTGACCTGCCCACCCAGACCTTAACTCTATTTGGGATGGGAAAGTAGCAGAGATTAGCTACAGTACCACCCCACCCTATTGAATGTCTCCCCAACCTCCTACCTCACCATCTCTGACACTAGGACACTTTACCTACTGAGTAGAACCCTGGCTGGTTTTCTTTTTAATCCAAAAACCAGAATTTACTATCTTCATGATTCACATCAGCTGACATATAAGAGCACAAATCTTGATTTGAATTGGTGATAATGGGAACTACAGATGCTGGAGAATCCAAGATAATGAAACGTCAGCTTTTGTGCTCCTGAGATGCTGCTGGGCCTGCTGTGTTCATCCAGCCTCACATTTCATTATCTTGATTTGAATTGATTTGATTCAGTTTATTCTTGTCATGTATACCTAAGTACAGTGAAAAGTTTTGTTTTGCGAGCAGTACAAGCAGATCATAAGATATAAAGTGCATCAGGGTATAGAACAGAACGAGGAATACAATGTTGTGGCCACAGAGAAGGTGCACAGAGAGCGAGATCGACGTTGAATTTGAAATTTGTAAGTTCAGAAGTCTAATAACAGTGGGGAAGAACCTGTTCTTGAACCTGTTGATACGTGTAATTAAGCTTTTGTATCCTTGGCCTGACAGAAGAGGTTGGGAGAGATTATAACCAAGCTGGGAGCAGTCTTTGATGATGTGGTTGACTTTCTGAGGCAGCAAGAAGTGTAATGGAGTCAATGGATGGAAAGTTGGTTATATCCTTTGGCATGTTTGCTCTTTCTTTCGGAGTAAATCTCCGTGTCTTGCGTGAATGAAGGGTAATCTCAATTTTGATATGACATCATGTTGAAAACAATGGTGCATATTTGCGTCAAGCAGTTAATGTGATTCAAAAACATATGAAAACAGAAATTGCTGGAGAAATTCAGCAGGTCTAGCTGCATCTGTGGAGAGGGAAAAACAGAGTTAATGTTATGAACCCAGTGACCTTTTGTCAGAATTGAAGCAGCTAAGAAATGGGTGCACTGTGGTATGTGGTTCAAGGCGAAGGAGTGAGCAGATAGATGGAGACAGAGCCAAGAGAGACAGAGAGAGGGAAAGGGGTAGGCAGACAGAAGGAATGTTGATAACAAGCCAGATAAGAAGGGAAGCTAGTTAGATAATAATGGGTCCTATAAGTAGTTGAAAATGCTAAAGTTGGCTATGCTGAAAGCAAGCCATTTCATGACAGAGCCAAGGATGTGGGTTTGGGTAAAAGACATGGAAGGCAGTGCACAGGCTCTACTCTTCTTAAGCTTGATATCGAGTCTGAAGACTACAGGTTTCTCAAGCAGAAAATGAGGTGCTGTCCTTCCAGCTTGTGCTGAGCTTGACTGGAACGCTGGTGCAAGTACAAGACAAAGATGTTGGCCAGGGAACAGGGTGGTATGTTGAAAGTGGCAGGCAATGTGATTGATGTTGAACAAAGGTATTTTGTTCAAGGTTTGAGGCCTGTAGCAGATCTTTACAAGTGAAAGGTAACTTGAGGTGTTGAAGTTTGAAATCATTAAATCCTCATTCACATTCTGTCTCCTCCCACAAACAGGAGGGCACCGCCGGGAAGATGTCAATATAACCCATTACCGGTTAAAGTGAAAAGCCGTCTCATCAATTTTGTACCTAAACCAAGTAAGTGTACTATTCTTGGTAAATTTCCTTTTATCTGACGTACTGTGTGGCTTATCAATTATATATTGCAAAAAAAAGTCACGTCTTGTGAAAGGTTTTCAATGTCGCTCATCAAAATAATTCACAAGACTGCCAAATCAAACAGAAAATACTGTCCTTTTACTCGTAATCATTTATCGTCTCGTGTATTCAATCTAAAAAGACAGTGAAAAGTGTGTACCTTTGCCATACATGCAATGCGCCTTTCTACATGAACTTAGAATAAGAGAGTCCAACTTGCCTTTCTGCTGCTGCAGTCCTGCTCCGGGCAATGCCAGCCCTCACCATGCCTCCACCAGAGTCCCTGCTCCAGACTACACCAGCCCTCACCATGCCTCCACCAGAGTCCCCGCTCCGGACGACACCAGCCCTCACCATGCCTCCACCAGAGTCCCCGCTCCGGACGACACCAGCCCTCACCATGCCTCCACCAGAGTCCCCGCTCCAGACTATACCAGCCCTCGCCATGCCTCCACCAGAGTCCCCGCTCCAGACTATACCAGCCCTCGCCATGCCTCCACCAGAGTCCCTGCTCCAGGGTAAACCAGCCCTCACCATGTCTCTGCCAGTCCCCAACCCCACCTCCCTGACACATTACCTACTCACAATCACCAGCAATCCTCCCTGTTCACAGGGAGATGAAGGCCTTGTGGTATTATCGCTAGACTGTTAATCCAATGACCCAGATGATGTTCTAGGGACCTGGGTTCGAATCCCGCCATGGCAGATGGTGGAATTTGAATTCAATAAGTATCTGGAACTAAGAATCTAATGATGACTGAATTCATTGCTGATTGTTGTAAAAATCCATCTGGTTCACTAATGTCCTTTAGGGAAGGAAACTTCCATTCTCACCTGGCCTACATGTGACTCCAAACCCACAGCAATGTTCTTGACTCTTATCTGGCCTCTGAGTAATTAGGGATGGACAATAAATGCTGCCTGGCCAGCAACTCCCTCATCCTGTGAATGAATAAAAAGAAACCATTATCTGGAATAGTGGCTATCCTGATCAGATCATTTCTTGCTGTACTTGTATCATGTACATTGATGAAAAGGTCAAAAGTTGCCAGATTCAGGGTTTTAAATTCCCCAGTCTAGCTCGGATGACCCTGGAAATTAGCGTCTCTCCCAATTTGAACAAGTGAAGCTAGCAGTTTCACACTGCTTCTGGGCAATGGCAGGGTGACTGATATCGACCACTTAAAGGACACTGCCTTTGAGCCAAATGGACACTCTCCCTATCAAACAAATGAAATATGTGCCATCTGAGTTTCAGTGCAGTGTGATGCCAGGTATGTCAATCACATGTCCCCTAAATTGAAGAATCAAATCAAACAGAATGTCGCTTCAAGCGTTCACAGTCAGCAAGGTACTGACTATGCCTTACCAGCTTTCTCTCTTCCTTCATCCATGGGCAATGGGTGTCACTAGCGATGACAGTATTTGTTGCCCATCCCCAAATCTGAAAAGGATAACTAAGAGTCAGCCACATCGCTGTGGGTCTGGAATCACATGTAGGCCAAGTAAGGATGGCAGATTTCCTTCCTTAGAGGACATCAGCAAACCAGATGGGTTCTTCCTGACAATTGACAACAGATTCACGGTCATCATTAGACTCTTAACTCCAGATTATTGTTGAATTCTAATTCCACCATCTGCCATGGCAGGAATCAAACGCAGGACCCAGCTCTCCAGAACAGTAGCTAAATTTCTGGATTAATTAGCTGGCGATAATACCACTAAGCCATTTCCCCCCTTTACTTTGAAATTGCAAAACCCTAAACACAGTGTCCAATGTTAGATGTGATTCTGTGATTGGACAGCATAGAACCATAAAAAGGCTATGGCACAAAAGAGGTCATTCAGTCCATCAGCCTGCACTGGCTCAATAAACTAGCAACACCAATCAACTCAGTCTTTGCAGCACTTGGTAGGTCACAGATACAGTGTTAACCTGCAGGTCAGATTATTTTGAGTTGAAACTTTCTGCCTCAACCATCACACCTGGCAGCACAAAGCCCAGACACCAACAACATTCCCTGGGTGAATCAGTTCTCCTTCATACCTTCCTCTAATCCTTCCACCAATCACCTTGAAGCTATCTCCCTCTGGTAATTAGCCACTTGGGGAAACACATCTTCCCCATCTACTCTGTCCGAATCCTTCATTAGTTTGTGCACCTCAATTAAATCAGCCTCCTTTAAGGAAAACCAACTTTTTTTCTGATGAAGAGTCTAGGCCCAAAATGTCAGCTTTTGTGCTCCTAAGATGCTGCTTGGCCTGCTGTGTTCATCCAGCCCCACACTTTGTTATCTAGCCTTCCCAATCTTCTCCTGTAGGTGCAATTTCCAAACCTTGACAACATTCCTGTAAATCTCCTCTGTACTCTCTCCATAACAATTACATCCTTCCTGTAAAGTGGTGAACAGAACAGTGCACAAAATTCCAGGTGTCGCCTAACCAGTGTTTTATTTAGTTCCAACCTTACTCTTCAATACCTCACCCAATGAACGAAAGCATTCCATATACCTTCTTTGCAACCCTTACCTACTGAGTAACATTTGATTGTAAACCTGAGTGTGCAAACAATTGGACTAACAACTGATTTAAATCAGCTTAAGTCAGGCAGGTTTGCAGTGTGGCATACTTATGCGTACTGGAAGCTATTTCAACAGAAAAGATCCTGCCCTTGGCAGAGAGGAAAGAAAATGTACATACACCCCTCCTGTTTCATCTCAACAAAATAGGTGACTGCCACTCTCTGGTCATTCCTCCTGGCAATGTGTTAATATATTAGAATCAAGCTGCATTGTTTAAATTTAAACAAAGCCTGGAAGTTAACTGTCAATCATTATCTAACTGGTGCACTCTCTATTGCAATACCCCTTCCAATCAGAGTTCTCTTGCCAACAAATCAACCCTGTCTTCTCCTACAATATAAAGATGTTGCTTGCTATCACATTGGTATTCTTGCAAATTGTCCTGATGAGTGCAAGGTGAGAAGCTTTGACAAAATGTGCCCTTTTTTTAGGCAGTACTCAAATAATTATCCATAATGGTTATCAATGGGACTGGTTGTTTGACTGTTATAAGGCAGTGACTGTCATTTGCAGATGCATGACTGCACACAAACAAAAACAAAAAGTATAGCCACTATGACTTTATAATGGCTTTATAAACACACTTGAAACAAATTTAGGCACCTCCTCGGTTTAAGCTGCTGGCGGTCTACAGTGACAAAGGGACAACCAGCTGGTGTCCCCTCTGTTCATTTCGTCAACAATGTAGAGAGAGCTTGACTTTGTAATGTAACTGCCCTGCACCTACGTTATATTATCATACCTTTACCCCACATCTCTTAATTTCTTTGATTAATAAAAATCCCTCAGTTTCAGGTTTAAAATTAACGATTAATCAAGCAATAATGGCAATTTGCAGAGAGGTGTTCCAAATGTCTCCCACACTTTGTGTGTAAAAGTGTTTCCAAATTTCACTCCCAAGAGGTCTGACTCTAAAATTTAGATTGTGCCCCAGTTCTGGAACTGTCTGGCAGCACAGTTCCTTTCTGTTCTCATTTGCAACTTAACAACATTTGTCACCACCTCTCAGGATACAGGAAATACATTCCTAGTTTGTGTAAGATAATAAAATGTGAGGCTGGATGAACACAGCAGGCCAAGCAGCATCTCAGGAGCACACAAGCTGACGTTTCGGGCCTAGACCCTTCATCAGAGAGGGGGATGGGGGGAGGGAACTGGAATAAATAGGGAGAGAGGGGGAGGCGGACCGAAGATGGAGAGTAAAGAAGATAGGTGGAGAGGGTGTAGGTGGGGAGGTAGGGAGGGGATAGGTCAGTCCAGGGAAGACGGACAGGTCAAGGAGGTGGGATGAGGTTAGTAGGTAGCTGGGGGTGCGGCTTGGGGTGGGAGGAAGGGATGGGTGAGAGGAAGAACCGGTTAGGGAGGCAGAGACAGGTTGGACTGGTTTTGGGATGCAGTGGGTGGGGGGGAAGAGCTGGGCTGGTTGTGTGGTGCAGTGGGGGGAGGGGATGAACTGGGCTGGTTTAGGGATGCAGTGGGGGAAGGGGAGATTTTGAAACTGGTGAAGTCCACATTGATACCATATGGCTGCAGGGTTCCCAGGCGGAATATGAGTTGCTGTTCCTGCAACCTTCGGGTGGCATCATTGTGGCAGTGCAGGAGGCCCATGATGGACATGTCATCAAGAGAATGGGAGGGGGAGTGGAAATGGTTTGCGACTGGGAGGTGCAGTTGTTTGTTGCGAACTGAGCGGAGGTGTTCGCAACAAACAACTGCACCTCCCAGTCGCAAACCATTTCCACTCCCCCTCCCATTCTCTTGATGACATGTCCATCATGGGCCTCCTGCACTGCCACAATGATGCCACCCGAAGGTTGCAGGAACAGCAACTCATATTCCGCCTGGGAACCCTGCAGCCATATGGTATCAATGTGGACTTCACCAGTTTCAAAATCTCCCCTTCCCCCACTGCATCCCTAAACCAGCCCAGTTCATCCCCTTCCCCCACTGCACCACACAACCAGCTCAGCTCTTCCCCCCCACCCACTGCATCCCAAAACCAGTCCAACCTGTCTCTGCCTCCCTAACCGGTTCTTCCTCTCACCCATCCCTTCCTCCCACCCCAAGCCGCACCCCCAGCTACCTACTAACCTCATCCCACCTCCTTGACCTGTCCGTCTTCCCTGGACTGACCTATCCCCTCCCTACCTCCCCACCTACACCCTCTCCACCTATCTTCTTTACTCTCCATCTTCGGTCCGCCTCCCCCTCTCTCCCTATTTATTCCAGTTCCCTCCCCCCATCCCCCTCTCTGATGAAGGGTCTAGGCCCGAAACGTCAGCTTGTGTGCTCCTGAGATGCTGCTTGGCCTGCTGTGTTCATCCAGCCTCACATTTTATTATCTTGGAATCTCCAGCATCTGCAGTTCCCATTATCCCTAGCTTGTGTAATCTCTCCTCATACTGTAATTCTTGGAATCCAAGTATAATTTTAGTAAATCTACACTGCACTCTCTTCAAGGCAAATGAAGCGTTCATGCATAAAACACAGTGCCTGGAGCCACTTACAATAATCCAGGTGTGGTCTAACCACAATGAAACACAGCCTATACCCCTTTTGTTGCAGTCCTCAAGATATGAGGGCCAGTGTTTGATGAATGTTTTGAAGTTGATTTGTTTTATAATTGTTCATTGCATTTTAATGATCTATGTATGTGGACCCCTGTGTATGTCTGTTCACCATTCAGTTACCACTTCGTTGCATCCATGTTACAATATTGGACCGGGGTGGACAAAGTCAGAAGTCACACGACACCAGGTTATATTCCAACAGGTTTATTTGAAATCACAAGCTTTTGGACGTCACACCTTCATCAGGACCTGGCGAAGGGGCTGCGTTCAGAACAAAGAACATAGAACAACACAGCGCAGAACAGGCCCTTCGGCCCTTGATGTTGTGCCGGCCTGTGAACTAATCTAAGCATCTCCCCCTACACTATTCCAGAAGTATACTCAATCAGAAAGCTTGTGATTTCAAATAGACCTGTTGGATTATAACCTGGTATCGCATCCATTTTAGGTTGTGGCTAACTTGTATTTAAAATTAATTGTCACATTTCCTGTTATATACTATACTTTAACAAAATCACGTCTGTTACAATATCATTTTTGTTTTAGGTCAGAGATTGTGGGTTCAAGTCCCACATCACTTTTATTTCTTTATTTTTCTAGTTTATTCCTTTAGCCTACATTGTTGGACAATTCATTTCTTTACTTTTCTGTTTTTTTAATCTTAACTATCTGTACCTAGGAACTTTTAGACTTAAAATGATGCTGTAGTGCAGCAACGGTAAGGTATTCACTGTACTCATTTGGGTACATGTGACAATAGAGTTAATTCAATTCAATCCATCTAGCCTTCAACATACAATTTAGATTGATGTGCAAATGGAATATGCCTTTGGACTTAGGAAAATGAGATATTAAAGACTCAATGGCCCCAGTATTTTAACTTTTTCGAAGATGTTTTTTAAATCACATTCTTCCCCTTGTGCACACAGAATTCACTCCACGTCCCAGGAAGAGGCCTATAAAGAACAAACACAAAGAAAGGCAAAGAACCAATCTACCACAAAAGGGAAACAGTCCAGACTGGTTCTTGGAGCTCCTGCAGACCTTAGAAAAACTGCAAACAGAATGGGATGCAGCTCCAGGTCAGCAAGTTGCTACTTCAGTACCACCGCCTGCAGAAAGGCACACACATACGGGCAGGAAGCACAGCAATGTGGACCCAGCAAACAGGAGAACACAAAGTACTCCTGCAAATGGGGCAGTGCGTCTCGTGAATGAGCATGCCAGGGCAGACCGTGGCAGGGTGGAGATTTATATCAATGGAGTTTGGGGGACCGTGTGTGATGATCTGTGGAACAGGCAATCAGCTGTTGTTGTGTGTCGCCAACTCGGATTCCCATTTGCCATCGAGGCCTACCGGAGGGCTGAATTCGGACAAGGAAGTGGGCCAATTCTACTGGACGATGTGGAATGTGACGGGAGTGAAAAGAACCTTTTGCAGTGTCGCCATTCAGAAATTGGGGAGACTAACTGCTCGCACCATGAGGATGCAGGTGTTGCGTGTGGGCACACAGAACCTTAAAGAACATTGGACATTTGCAGTGCACAGTGAACGTTGCAGCGTAATTCACCTGTGAAAACAAAATCAAGAATTATCTTTCCAAAACCAATTGCCATTTCTCCAGAGTGTGTGGGAGGCACCTCCTAGAAATGAAGAGTACTCACTTTAGCAGCTTTAGCGTGAGCAACTATTGGCACAGAGTGTTTATTATAATTATGTCAATATTATTCTTTTTGAAGACTGTGTATCATTATCAAAATAATATATTTTAAACACGTGGTTGCTGTGAAACTGTGTATTTTCATCTGTCTTTCACTATTCTCATCATTTGGGGACAAAAGTTATCAGGGATGAAGGAAGGTAGAAAACTAAGAGTTGCAATATGAAACTCCATTCTGGAAGCTCACCCATCTCAGCACATCCTAATAGCTAGAGAGGGAATCCCAGGTACAAGCTCATGATCTGGAGTTTCAGGAGAAACCATCAGAAAACCATTCAGCACCATCAGAAAAACAAAGGTAACCCGGTAAGTTTCACTGCCTGTGCAGCTATATATGTGTGGGGTTGCTGACTGTCCAGTTGTGCTAGTACTTACAGGTTAATCTTCTCTACACTGTCATAAGCAAGTGAGGAGAAAATTCATGCAGACTGTTAAAAATAAATAGTGTGCTTGTTTCATTTTCATCAAACATTTTTCTGAACTAATTACAAAAATATTTTTGACCTGGGGTAAGCCAGGATCACGAGATGTAGAGGCAACTGTGATGAAACCTCCAGGAACATGTCTGACCAGAGGTCGCAACTCCTTGGACAGAAATTTAATGTTTTCTCTCAGTGGGTTGGCAGCTGGAGAGGACCTGTACATTTTGTCAGATGGCATTCCTGACACCTCCCTGCACCCCACCACCACACACAGAACACTCCAGAGTGGCCACACTTTTACAGGGGACAAGCAAGGCTTGGCATCATCCTAAGTGACTAGGTGACAAAGTGCCTCAGTGGTTAGCATTGCTGCCTCACAGCACCAAGGACCTGGGTTTGATACCACCCCCGTGTGGAGTTTGCACATTCTCCCTGTGTCTGTGTGGGTTTCCTCCCGGTGCTCCGGTTTCCTCCCACAGTCCAAAGATGCATTCAGAAGCCATACCACATCAGGTTATGGTCCTACAGGTTTATTTGAAATCACAAGCTTTTAGACCGTAGCCTCTTGAATCTGTTTAAGGTTTGGTGGTTGTTTGAAGGGAAGAAGTGGAGGCACAGGGAAGATATTGATGAGAAGCTCGTTGTCACCAATAATGTGTTGAAGGATGCAAAGAACATGGAGTAGTTTGTCTGCTCCAAGGAAGTAATAGGCGATGAAGGGTATTATGTCAGTCGTATCCCGTGTCTGTCTTCTGAGAATGTCATTGTGGTTTTTCACCGTGGCATGCTGGAACTGGTGGTCAATGAGTTGAGCATTGTATCCCATTGTTATGAGGGTGTCATTCATCTGATGAATTCCTGTGCACCTGCCGCGAGATCAATGGAGTCCATTTTGGTGGTGTGGCAGAAATTAGGCCCTTGTCTAAGAACTTATGGACTCTTTCGCAATTTCAAGGTTGTGGCATCTGCTGCAAAGGTGCTGTACAAAATGATTGAGGAGTGTGCGAGAGGTGTGACAGCAGAGTCTCTCAGTGTAGTCGTATTGAAGCCCTCCAGGAGGCTGCTGCCATGGGCTTGGTATGTACACTCAAGTTGTCAAGATTAGATTAGATTCCCTCCAGTGTGGAAACAGGCCCTTTGGCCCAACAAGTCCACACCACCCCTTGAAGCATCTCACCCAGGCCCATCCCCCTACAACCCACACACCCCTCAACACTACAGGCAATTTAGCATGGCCAATCCACCTAGCCTGCACATCTTTGGACTGTGGGAGGAAACCAGAGCACCTGGAGGAAACCCATGCACACACAGGGAGAATGTGCAAACTCCACACAGACAGTCGCCCGAGGCTGGAATTGAACCCAGGTCCCTGGAGCTGTGAGGCTGCAGTGCTAACCACTGATCCACCGTGTCACCCATATTCCCAGCTTGTAGTCAGTATAAAGCAGAACAGCTACAAGACACTGCCAATCAGATGAGGTAACAGAACAACATCACCTGCACTCACACCAAGAACAAGAAACTGGAGAAACTTGGCATTACCACCAGCAATAACCAAGCCTCTATGGTTGAAACTGGTACCACCACAGGGAAATCCATTGTCAACTTGTCTGACCACACCCTTCAACCAGACAAAATCAAAGTTCTCAGCTGAGAGCTCAATGTCTGCTCCACTACCTAAATAGGCCCCATTTGTCTCACAGCAGACACAGAGGAATTCATCAGATGAATGTGGCTCTGGGATTTTCTCCACAAACCCCAAGGTGTCAGCAGTGAGCCCAGTGAGACAATGAAGAAACCAGAGACAGACAGATCCACGGTGCAGTGAGTAAAGAAGAAAGAGTCGAGTTGGACCCCTCCTGAGGACTGCTGCACTAGGCTTGAAATGTGTGCTGAAGCCATCAGGAGATACGCTAATGCCAGACTCATCAGTCATGCTCACAAGATAGTGCAAAACATCAACCAAGCACAACGCAACACCATCCGTGCTCGCAAGACCAATCACAGCATTTTCATCAAACCCGCAGGCAAAGAAGGAGCCATCATCTCACAGAATAGAACAGACTAAGGAAAAGTAGCATACTGACATCCGAACAACCAGGAGCACTAGAGACAACTACCAGCCAACCCGACTAAAGAGCACACTCATCAACTCAACGGACTGATCAAGGCTTTTGATCCAGACCTTCAGAGCATCCTACATGCTCTCATCCAGCGTACCTCTCTCAAATGGGTATCCTACTATCTGCTATCCAAAAATACGCAAAGCCAACACACCTGGGTGTCTCATCCTCTGGGACCCTGTGTGAGAATGGGACCCTGTGTGAGAACCTCTCTGGTTATGTTGAGGACATCTTGAAACTCATTGTACAAGGAGCCCCCAAGATTCTGATGCGACACTACAGAAGCTCAACACCCACAAATCAATCGAACCAGGAACATTCCTTGTCACAATAGGCATTTTACTGCTCTACACCAACATCTCCCTCGACCACGGCATCACTGCAACTGCCTCATTACTCAATGCCACCAACTGCCAATTTCCAGACGCCACCCTACAACTCATCCACTTCATCCTCGACTACAACGTCTTCACCTTCGACAACTAGTTCTTTATCCAGACACATGGAAAAGCCATGGGGGCCAGATTCGCTCCCCAATATGCCAACTTTTACATGCACAGGTTTGAGCAAGACTGCTCTGCTGTGCAGGGCCTCCAACCAACGCTAAACACGAGATGCATTGATGACATTTTCTTCCTTTGGACTCATGGTAAAGAATCACTGAAACATCTACATAGTGGTATCAACAAGTTTCATCTCACTATCAGACTTACCATGGACTACTCTTTAGAATCAGTCTCATTCTTGGACATCCCCATCCCCATCAGGGATGGACACCTCAGTATCTCACTTTACTGCAAGCTCACTGGTAATCTCACGATGCTGCACTTCTTTAATTTCTACACTAAACCTAATTCCCAATGGACAAGCCCTGTGTATACACAGGATCTGCTCAGATAAGGAGGAAGCAACAGACACTTAATATTTTGTAGGATAAGAAACAGATACGACGCTCAACTCATTGATTGCCAGTTCCGATGTGCCACAGCGAGAAACTGCAATGACCTCCTTAGAAGAAAGACACAGGGTATGACCGATAGAGTACACTTCATCATCCAGTACTTCCCCAGAGCGGAGAGACATACCATGTTCTTCACAACCTTCAATACATCATTGATGATAATGAGCATCTCACCAAGATCTTCCCCACACCCTGGCTTCTCACCTTCAAACAACCGCCAAACCTTAAACAGGCCATTGTTCACAGCCTTTGGGACAATATCGACTTCAACGCCACACAACCCTGCCATGGCAATCTCTGCAAGACATGTCAGATCATTGATATGGACCCTACCATTGCACGCGAGAGCACCAGCCACCATGTACACGGTAGATACTCATGTGACTCGGCCAATATCGTCTGTCTCATACCCTGCAGGCCAGGATGTTCTGAGGTAAGGCGTATTGTTGAGACCATGCAGTCGCTACGATAACCAACGGACACCACACAGTAATCACCAGGCAAGGATGTTCCCTCCCAGTCCCCTTCACCAATCTTCAGGTAAGCGTCCTCCAAGGCAAGCTTCAAGATACAGAGCAACACAAAGTCACTGAGCAGACACTGAGAGCCAAGTTCCATCTCAGATAGACAGCCTCATCTGTCATGTCAAGTTACATGTGACCCCACCGCACTGTTCTGTATCTGTAAAGCCTTCCTTACTGTCCTGTTTTGATAGCAACACCTTGATAAATCGTTATGATCTCTCTACCTCAATCTCGTAATACCTATTGTGTTATGCCATTCATTTAGTTTGTCCCCAGCATCACCATATTTTTAATTTTTTTACAATTATCACTCTGCTTCATTTGGTCATCCCTTCACTTGTTATTCAGCCGTTAACACTTTATTCACACCATCTGACACTTTAGATCACCTGCAGAGAAGCATTACTCAACACTCCACTCCCACCATTTGTAGGATCTTTTGATCTCTCTGCCCTTGATCTTTCTGCCTATAAACTCTGGGTCTGTGTGCTCCTCTCTAACTTCATCTGTTGAAGGGGCTACACTCTGAAAGCTTGTGATTTCAAATAAACCTGTAGGACAATAAGCTGGGATTGTGTGACTTCTAACTTTGTCCACCCCAGTTCAAAACAACATATTCCAAAGATGGTTAGGTGGATTGGCCATGTTAAATTGTCCATAGTATCCAGGGATGTGCAGGCCAGGTGGGTTAGCTACCGTAATTGCGGGGTTACTGGGATAGGGTGAGTATGTGGCTCTGGATTGGATGCTCTTTGGACGGTCACTGCTGGCTTAGTGGGCCAAATAGCCTCCACCTGCACTGCAAAGATTCTATTCTATGATCCTACTGCAATGAACTTTGGCAGAGAACAGGGAATAAACGCCCAAATGGTCATTCCTTTCAAGCCTAGATGAGGTTGGGCGATTCTTCACAGACCTGCCCTCCTGCAAAATCTCTGACCTTCTCCTGCACTGTCACTGCCCCAGCCCTCCCCAACTCTGGGTGAACTCTCCTACCTGACCTTGCTGCTGTGAGCCCAATCCTCTTTATACCTGTCAGCCCTCTCCCAGGTGCAAGACCCTCACAAATACCACTCTCCTGGATTTCAGGCCTTAGAATCTGAGGACTGGTCTTAGTCTCAGGACCAGTCACCACTCCCATGGTGCTCCTGGCACCGTCCTGTGAGGCAGGACTTTGTCCCGAGTGAGGGGAAACCCCTTGGAGCATTCAATAGCTGCAAGGCAGCTTGCATCAGTGTGCCACATGTCCCACTATCCCTTTAGATGACTTGACAGAAAACCCTGACACCTGTAAAACTATATCCGCAAGTAAAGTGCTTTTCTAAAAAAAAGGTTTTGCATTTCCTGTTTGATACCAGAAATGTGAGCAATATTGATACATTGGCAGTTTCAACAATTTACAAGTAGCTCTGTAAGTCACTAGCCCTGTTAATTGGGATTGAAATAAATTGGCCTTGTATGAGAAATACGCTGGACTGTTATTTCCATCCCAGCTCGCTTGGATTAAAAAGTTTTCGTTTTCTTTCAAATTTGCACTCGTCATATTTTGGGGGTTAGCTCATGCCTTCGACTGGGGTGAATGGATAGTGAAGGGAGCAGTAAATCAGTCTAGAGGGTGCACCATTGCATTCCCACAACCACAACACTTGATCCAGGATAGGAAGGTTCAAGGAGGGTTTGCCAACCCACCATCAGTTGAACAACTTGGATGTAACATTCATGCAGGTTGTTTTCAGGCTCAGAGGAGTTGGGCAGGGTAAAGGAAGGTGGGGTGTCTGTGGAGATTCATATCCTTCCCTTTGCGACTGATTATGACTCTGCCCCAGTCAGTGACACCTTCCCACAAACCAGATCACCTGTTGTCCTAGAATCCAGCACTGATGCCCTCAACCTCTTCAGTACACCTCAGTGATGTGGAAAGCTCAGACTGACTAAGAGTTAGGAGCATGACAAAGACAATCAGCTGGGTCATGGCCATGAGTAGGAAAAGTGGATAATGGAAGAACATGTAGAGTCAAAATTGTAAGAAATTGGTTCCAAACTGCTGGAACAACAGTTTTTTTTTTCCTTTGGGGACAGGGTTGATATGGGTGTATAAGCTGGACAGACCTCCGCTTAGGAATGGGACATATTTTCCTGGATGATTACATTCCTTTCAGCTGATTACATATGCATGCTTGGGTAAAGTACAAAATTTCAGGAGCAGGACCTTCAGGGGTCTAATGTTTGAGCTCCATATTTAAAATGCACTCACTCCCTTCGCACTTGAGTTGGGTATAGCACTTGAGGCAAAAGGAATCATAGGACTTAGAGAAACGCAGGAAGACGCTATTGAATTGGATGATCATAACGAATGACAGAGCAGGCTGGTAGGGCTGGAAGGCCTACTCCTGCTCCTGGTTCTTTCTGCAACCCTGGAACATCACCCAACCTCTTGTGTTTCCAGTCATCCCTTCTTTCCCTTTAGCATTTGTATTCGTCACACTCAGGTAAGTTAATGCTCATGCCGTCCCTCCACAATATTGAATGGATGGTGAGGAAGTCTTTTAATCATTCAGGATGATGGTGAAGGGGTGCTCCATTGCTGCAAAGTAATATCCGTGGCGATGTTAGGGTCCAGGCAAAAAGCACTGCCATTTTTGGTGATGGTGAGAGCTGCCGACGCTGGAGAATCTGAGATAACAATGTGTAGAGCGGTGATGCCTCCCTAGAGAATCTCCTGGAAGCTGTCTGGGTGAGAAGGGGAGTCCTTTTCCCTAGGATTGGCCAAAAGAGGCAGCACAGACAGAGGATGCTGGGGAGGGATCAGAGCCTGGGGATATATGATCTACTGTGCTCCCTCAGTGTATGTACCACGACCTACTCAATGCTTCATGCTCCTATGAGTGTGGGCTAGCATTGTAATGTTACTACTGTAGAGAACTGTCATACTGGAGAAAATTGAAATTGCTAGGAAATCTCAGCAGGTTTGGCAGCATCTCTGTGTGGAGAGAGAAACAGAGTTCACTTTTTGAGTTCCAGTGACCACCTTCAGGCTCAGTTCCGAAGGCAGTTCACTGGATTTGACCTCCACAGATGCTGCCATAACTGTTCAGGTTCTTCAGCAATTTCTGTTACTTTCAGATCTTCAGCTTTATTTTATTTGACTATCGCTCAAAGTCGGATGAAATAAGGAAGTTCTTACTTTAGATTCTGGGAAGGATATAGAAATGGGATTTTGCAGATTGGAAGTTTTAAGTGAATGACAGTCTTGGAAACGATGATTTAACGTTCAGTGGTACAATCATAGTTAGGGGGTAGTAGGAGGAAGTGTCAGGGTTAGGTTTCAGCCTCTGCCATCAGACAGGGAGGAATGCCAAATAATAAAGCTGGTTTAATGACACTGATAGGGTTGCATCAGAAGACAATGCTGCACTTCCAGAGGGAGATAGATTTGGCTGGATAAAGAGGGCAGAGAAATTGAGATGGCTGATGTGAGGCTGACAGTTCTCAATGAAACTATGTTGAAAAGGGGAAGGGAAGTTCAAGGAGTTCACTCGGAGTTCAAGTGAAAGGACAATTTTGAAAGACATGCAGAAGGATCTATTGTGAAGACAGAAGGCTGACCAAAGAGGGTAAGATTTCAACTCAGTAACATAGTGAGCCTGAAATTCATTTAGCAGAGTGAGTAGAAGGCTAAAGCTAAGGCCTTTGCTAAGGACAGATCATTCAGGACCAGAGAGAAGTAGCTCACAGGATATTGTGAATGCACAACAGATGTTAAGCTCTGAAGAGGGAATGGAGTTTGAGAAGTGAAGGACTAGTAAAGATCTAAGAGGGTGTTGGTTAACACTGGGTATACTTGCATATACTTGAGGCGAATAACATTAACAGCAAAAGCGGAGGATCGAGGGATGAATCGAACAATCTAATTTTCTGAAGTCCTACTTTATTTTCTTCTATTTGACATTTATTGCTGAATCCAATTTAAAATACTTTAATTAATATTTTAAAATGAACATTCATTGACTTCATCTTGCATCGTCTGTTGTCTGTTATCAGTTCACTAAGGATTCTTATTCCATAGAAAGAATTCACTTTCGAGTCAGAAGGTGCCTTTGCCCTAAGTTAATTTCTCTACTTTACCATTACCAAGCACAATTTCTGAATGATATTTTTCCCACTATTTTGCTCAAAGAGTGAAGTCTGTTCCTCTGACAGCATCCTTTTTCCTACAAGTGCTATTGCTGTAGATGATGTCCTTGGGCACAGGACCCTGTAAGGATGAAGACAGTCACATTGTCCTCTTTCTAAATGCTTTTTGTTAACCACCCATCTGAGCAGTTCAACCTAACGATAACAACCAGAGTCAAACAGACAATGAAACAATTCTCCTTTGCTGGAAATTCAGCCTAAAACAAAATAAATCTCTGTTTTTGTTGATCTGTCCTTGCCTGCTTTATTGACAACAGATGACTGGGAGTGAGCATTGTATATTTTTTGGCTATATTGTTGTTCACATAAACTGTTCTGTTAACATGTTTGCCTTTGCTGAACCAAATTACCTGAAGTGTAATTGATCAATGAGTGGAAAAAATGATGCTAAATCAACAACTACTTAAACTAAATTATAATCCTAAGGCACAAATCCCATCTCCTTGACTAGAGAACTGTAACCTGTTTCAACAGAGTTACCAGTCGGTCAGGAATTACTTGAGGTAGACATTCTCAGGTGCTAGCCCTATGCATCATGACAGTTGAAGTGCTGTTTGTAAGGAGATCATACTAAAATTCTTTCCCAGAGATTTCAATAGATCGGATTTTGGTGATTCTGCCACATCCTCAGCATAGATACTTGAAAGAGCATTAGTCTCACCATGACTCTGCTCAACATTGCAATTCAAAGCCCTAGTAGCCTGATGCAATGGAGTCCTGTCTAGCTTCATTCTCAACCTCTTCTTCTGGCTCCCTGAAGAACTCTCTGCATTTGTGTGGAATCTCTGTGGGTTTTCCACAAAACCTATTCTCAGGCTTCTCCTCAGCTGTTGTACATCTTTCCCATTGTGTAGGGAGGAGCGAGAGGATTCTTGTTGTTTATTTGTCAGGCATGTCACCCAGTGCTGAGGAAGAAATGAACATCCCTTTCCTACACTTTCCTCTTGGTTTCCACATGTGATATCCAATAAGTTTGAACAAGTGCACAATGCTGGCTTGGAAGCAGCCGGTGATGCTCTGTGAATTCAATGTTTCAGTTAGCATGAAGATTCTTTATAGCACTTCTATTGCATTACGTTAGCAAAAAAAAACTTAGAAATGCTAAGAACTACTAAAAATATCATAAATCTAACCCCTGTGGCACATGATGTAAACTGTACATTACATGCAGATTGTGCATCAATGTGCAGTTTATGCTCTGAATGCAGAGAGATAATATTAGCGTAAGAACCAAGGGTCACAGTTTAAGGATACAGAGTGAGGCATTTAGGACTGAAGTGGGCAGAAATGTCTTCACCAAGACAGTGGGGAGCCTGTGGAATTCTCTGCCACAGAAAGCAATTAAGACTAAGATATTGAATGCTTTCAGTAAGAAGTTAGTTATAGTTCTTAGGACTAAAGGGGTCACAGGATATAGTGAGAAGGCAGGAACAGAGGACTGAGTTAGATGATCAGCCATGACCATATTCAATAATCCTAAGAAATTGAAACAACAGTAGAATGGCATTTGGCTCCTTGGCAGT
Organism: Stegostoma tigrinum; assembly: GCF_030684315.1. Lineage (NCBI taxonomy): Eukaryota > Metazoa > Chordata > Chondrichthyes > Orectolobiformes > Stegostomatidae > Stegostoma > Stegostoma tigrinum. Next base: position 6,199,818 of record NC_081363.1, read on the forward strand.
GGTCTTGCATTTAACTAAAATGAGAATTGATTTGATTGTGGCTTGGTTGGGGTTGGGTCTGCATGGGATGCTCTTTGGAAGGTCAGTATAGACCTGATAGGCTGAATGGTCTCTATCTACAATGTAGGGATTCTATCTTTGTACAATTCTAGCTCTACTTTCCTGCATGTCCCTAGTAACCTTTAAAATCTTTGTAGATAAAAAATTTGTTTCCCTCAGCCTTCAATGTATTCAATAATCCAGACCTTACTCTCTGAGGGTAAGAATTTCATAAACTAGTCATCCTCTTGAGAGAAACAAAAATCTGCTCATCTTAGTCTTACCTGAGTCATAATCCTTACTTATAAACTGTATCCTTTGTAATTCTAGACTGTCTAATGAGGGGAAACAGCCAGCCAACATCTGCCTTGTCAAGGATTCCCCTTCTCCCCTACTCAGAATCTTATTATGCTTCAATAAGATCGCCTCTCATTCTTCCAAACAATTGTTATTCTGGCGGAGGCAATGGCCTAGTGGTATTATCGCTGGACTGTTAACTCAGAGACCCAGATGACGTTCCAGGGATGAGGGTTTGAATCCCGCCATGGCTGATGGTGGAATTTGAATTCAATAAATATATGGAATTAAGAATCTAGTGATGAACATGTATCCATCATCCATCATCAATTGTTGGGAAAAACCCATTTGGTTTACTTATGCCCTTTAGGGAAGGAAATTGCCATCCTTACCTGGTCTAGCTTACATGCCCCTCACAACTCACAGCAATGTGGTTTACTCTTAACTACCTTCTGATCGATTAGGGATGGTCAATAAATGCTGTCTGGCCAGCGAAGCCCTCATGCCATGAATGAATAAAGGGGAAAAAAAAAACTCCTGAAGCAAGGAGACAAAACCTATGCACAGTATTGGGTGTGATCTCAGCAATGCTCTGTGCATCTGTAGCAAGAAACAAAGAAACCTACAGCACAGGAACAGGCCCTTTGGCCCTCCAAGCCTGCGCCAATCAAGATCCTCTGTCTAACCTGTCATCTATTTTCTAACGGTCTATGTCCATTTGCTCCCTGCCCATCCATGTACCTGTCCAAATATATCTTAAAAGACGCTAACATGTCTGCGTCTACCACCTCTGCTGGCAACGCGTTCCAGGCACCCACCACCCTCCGTGTAAAGAACTTTCCACGCATATCTCCCTTAAACTTTCCTCCTCTCACTTTGAACTCATGACCCCTAGTAATTGAGTCCCCCACTCTGGGAAAAGACTATCCTACTTCTCTATGCCATTCCTCCTTCAACAGGGACCAATATTCCATGTGCCTTCCCCATCGTTTGAAGTCCAATGCTATATGCCAAGCTTATCAAATATCAACCATCTGGTCTAGCATGCTAAGCAGTGGGTCAGTATGGGCTGCAATTATTTCCTCTCACAGTCAGTTTCCCTTTCCACCACAAACCCAACACAGAGCTTAGTTCGAAGTTCACATGGAATAAAGGAAGATGGCATCATCATCCATGGATCTACAGGAGAACGAAACAATGAAGGAGGAAGGTAAGGTCACACCATTTCCTCAATGTGGTGTTATGCTTTGCTGGATTCTGAATTTATCCCACTCTTTGGGGCTATCATTGACTTTAGCCTCCTTTTATGCTTTTACTTTCAACTGAATACTTAACTTCCTTGGTTAGCCATGGTTGGCTTTATCCCTCTCGGAATCTTTCTTTCTTATTGGGATTTTTTTTGCTGAGGATCATGAATTATTGCCTGAAGTGTCTGCCACTGTTTGCTATCTGTCATATAGTTGAAAGGCCCAATGCACTTCACATGAGCATAATAAAACATGAAAATTGCCAATGAGTTGTATGTGAGGATATTAGGAACTAAGTTGGTCAAATAGATGTAAGGAATGTCTGAAAGACAGAAGTTGAAAATTGGAAGTCCAGGGTTTAGTACCCGGACAGCTAAAGGCATTACCATTTGAATGTATGAGTTAGGAGCTGGAGTAGACCATTTGGCCCTTGAGTCTATACCTCCATTTAATAAGATCATAGCTGATCTGATTGCAACCTCAGCTCCACATTCTCACCTACCCCCAATAGCCATTCATTTGCTTGTTTATCAAGAATCTATCTACCTCTGCCTTAAAAGAAATTCAAAGATTCTCATAGAATTCCATAAGTGTGGAAACAGGCCATTTGATCCATTGAGTCCATACTTTCCCTCCAAAGAGCATCCGACCCAGTCCCACACCCCCTATCCTATCCCTGCAGTCCTGTATTTCCCAGGTCTAAACCAACTAGTTTACACGTCTCTGGACACCCAAGGAAACTTAACATGGCCAATCCACCATAACCTGTACACCTTTTGGTTGTGGGAGGAAACTGGAATACCCACAAAGACACAGGGAAAACATGCTAACTCTGCATAGACAGATGCCTGAGGGTGGAATCGAACCTGGAGCTGTGAGGCAGCAGCGCTGCCCACTGAGTTACCATGTTGCCCTTCTTCTAACACATTTCAGGGAAGACAGTTACAAAGATTCATGACTCTAAGAGAAAAATATTCTTCTTATTTGTCTTATGTGGGCAACAACTTAATTTTAAACAGTGGCTCCTCATTCTAGATTCTCCCACAACAGGAAATATCCTCTCCATGTCCACCTTGTCCAGATTCCCTTTGAAGTTATATGTTTCAATCAAGTCACTTCATATTCTTCTAAACTCCAGGGATTGGAGTCCCAGCTGTCCAACCTTTCCCCATAAGACAGCTGCCATTTTCAGATACTAGTAAAACCTCTTTGAACTACTTCCAGTGCATTTATATCCTTTGTTAAATGAGGTAACCAACACTGCACATAGTACACCACATTTGGTCTCACCAATGCCCTGTATAATCTTAGTTTTGTATTCAATTTCCCCTTGCAATATACAATAACATTCCAGGAGCTTTATCAATTGCTTGTGTAGTAACTCTGTGATTTGTGTACAAGATACCAAAAATCCCTCTGCATTTCAGAGCTTTGCATGGGGATCCTCTGGGTGCTCTGGTTTCTTCCAACTGCCCAAAGATATGCAGGTGAGGTGGATTGGCCACGTTAAATTCTCCCATAATGTCCAGGGGTGTGCAGGCTATGTGGATTAGCCATTGGAAATGCAGGGTTACAGGGATAGAGGATGGGGTCTGGATCCAGGTGGGATGTTTTTCGGGGGCGGGGGTTGCTTCAGACTCAATGGGCCAAATGGCCTCTTTCCACACTGTAGAAATTCTATGATTCTATGTCTGTCTTGCTGTTTAGATAATATGTTTCTATTTTTATTCTTCCTGACAAAATGAACAATTTCACATGACCCTACATCATGCTCCATTTCCCAGAATTTCCCACCCACTGAAAATATCTATATTTGTTTGCAGCACCCTTATGAATTCTGCACAACCCACTTTCCTATTTAAACAAACAAAAAAAAACTGTGGATGCTGGAAATCTGAAACGAAAATGTTCTGGAGAAGGGTCACTGAACTTGAAAATGATCTCTGCTTTCCCTCCACAGGTGCTGCCAGAACTGCGGAGGTTCTCCAGCAAAATCTGTTTGTTTTTTCACTTTCCTACCTATGTTTGTGGCATCAGCATATTTGGCAACCATACCTTCAACCCTTCGTCCAAGTTATCGAGTCATAGAGTCAAACAGCACAGAAACTGACCCTTCAGTCCAACTAGTCCATACCAAACATAATCCCAAACTACACTAGTTCCACTGCTCATTCCTGGCCCATATCCCTCTGAACCTTTCCTGTTCATGTACTTATCTAAGTGCTTTTTAAATAAATTGTGAACAGCTGGGGTCCTAGCATTACTCCCTGAGGCACACCATTTGTCCACCTTGCCAACCTGAAAAAGGCCCATGACCACCAATTGTGGTAAGATAAAACTGCAGTTTGTGTATTAACTATGACAGTGCCGTCAAACAGAAATTGTTCATTCGGCAGGATTTTCTGTGGCAAAAATACGTCAGCCATATCATTAATTTTAGTAAAAAATTGTTCACCACACAATTCAGTTGAATGCAATTTGAAAGAACACGGGTGTTGTAAATCTGTAACAAAATTGGAGATTGCTGGAAAAGCTTGGTAGGTCTGGCAGCATCTGTAGAGAGAAATCAGACTTAACATTTCAGTTTGAGTGACTCTTCCTCAGAAAAGACCTACTGAGCTTTTCACCAAGCTCTATTTTTAATGCAAGTAAATAATGTATATATATCAGCAAACACCTGGAACTGCTTAAAAACCAAGGAAATGAAACAATAACAGTGATATAAGAAAAAAATCAAACCCTGCTTGTTGTCACACCATTTTACCAATGCACAAAAGAAGTTAAATAAGACAAGTGTATATACAGATTAAAATCACATGCCCAATTGGTAACCATATTAGTAACATGTGAATTCCCAATTGGCAACACCTAGTTGGTACTCTCGAACAATGCTATACAAGGAAACTGGAGAATGGGAATTTCTTTGGCGAAGGGCTACGTGAAGTGTAAATGTGTTAAATCAGTGATGAGCAGTGCACACAAAATCCAGGTTAGCAAGTGGGAATAGGTATGCAGGCATTATAGCAGTTAGATATGCTGGAAAATCAGTGAAACAACCCAAACATATCCAAAACCAGCCCAGCCTGTCTCTGCCTCCCTAGCCTGTTCTTTCTCTCACCCATCCCTTCCTCCCACCCCAAGCCGCACCTCCATTTCCTACCTACTAACCTCATCCCGCCCCCTTAACCTGTCCGTCTTCCCTGGACTGGCCTATCCCCTCCCTACCTCCCCACGTATCTTCTTTTCTCTCCATCTTCGGTCCGCCTCCCCCTCTCTCCCTATTTATTCCAGTTCCCTCTCCCCATCCCCCTCTCTGATGAAGGGTCTAGGCCCGAAACGTCAGCTTTTGTGCTCCTGAGATGCTGCTGGGCCTGCTGTGTTCATCCAGCTCCACACTTTGTTATCTCAGATTCTCCAGCATCTGCAGTTCCCATTATCTCTCTCTCTCAAACATTTCCCTCACCTGTTTTGAATGATTGACTCTTTGCTAGCCCTTAGTTCTGGTCCATGTTTTGCTGTTATTGGCAAGTTATACCTGGTGGGTTTGGTCGACAAAGTTCGGGTGATAACTCCGGATAGATGCTTGCTTTGATTCCGGGATATGTGTGTAGGCACACCCCTCCACATTTGTGTAAACACAGCCTTCTGATCTAATCCGATCTGGTTGTCAATTCCTTCCCCTGTGATCCTCAATGCCCTGCTTGCACCGTCAGTGGGATTTGCCTCCTCCTCACTGAAAGCTGAGAGAGGAGAGAAAAAATAAATAAAAAAAAAACCCCGAAACTGGAAACAAGAGCAACTTCAATTAAGGTTTTCTGTTGAGCCTGATGTTTTGACCTTGGCAATTAATCATCAACAGGTTTACCATAGATTTCTTCATAGAATCCCTACAGCATGGAAACAGGCCCTTTGGCCCAACAAGTCCACACTGACCAACCCACCCAGGCCCATCTCCCATAACTCATCTAATCTACACATCCCTGAACACCTTGGGCAGTTTAGCATGGCCAATCCACCCAGCCTGCATATCTTTGGACTGTGGGAAGAAACTGGAGGAAACCCATACAGACACAGGGAAAATATGAAAACTCCACACAGACAGTTGCCCGAGGGCGGAATCTAACCCAGGTTCCTGGCGTTGTGAGGCAGCAGTACTAACCACTGAGCTACAGTGCCACCCCACGGGGCCATCATACATGGAGATGAATACTGCTGGTCTAATCCTGTCCTCATCACACCATTCAAATATGCAGTAGCAAATGCTCCAGTCTATACTAAAACTTAGACAACAAAGTGTGGAGCTGGATGAACACAGCAGGCCAAGCAGCATCTCAGGAGCACAGATGCTGCTGGGCCTGCTGTGTTCATCCAGCTCCACACTTTGTTATCTTGGATTCTCCAGCATCTGCAGTTCCCATTGTCTCTTATACTAAAACTTACCCCGTTTAAGAAAGGAAGCAGGGAGAATCCAGGAAATTATAGGCTGGTGAGACTAACATCTGTGGTGGAGAAGATCTTAGAGAAGTAACTGAAGGACAAGATATATGCACATTTGGACAGACATTTGTCAGGGAAATATCATGTCTCACCAACCTGACGGAATTTCTTGGAGAGGTGACAAAGATAGTTGATGAGTTAGGAGCTGTAGATGTGGTTTACATGGACTTTATTAATGCATGTGATAAAGTCCCACATGCCAGACTGGTACTAAAATTAAAATCACATGGAATTCAGGGTGGGCTGGTGAGATGGATACTAAACTGGCTGGGTCATAGACATCACAGGGTAGTGGTGGAAGGATGTTTTTCAGATGGGGACCAGTAACTAGTAGAGTACCAAAGGGGTCCGTTGTTTGTAGTATATATAAATGATGTGGAGGAAAATGTGGGTGGTCTGATTAATAAGTTTGCAGATGACACAAAGATTGGTGGAGTTGCTGATAGTGCTAATGACTGAAAGGATATTACAGGACAGATTGGTGACTTGGGCACAGAACTGGCAGACTGTGTTTAATCCGAACAAATGCGAAGTGATGCATTTTGGAGGATCAAATTTAGTGTGAATTTTACTGTTGGTGGCAGAACCCTTAGGAACATTAACATTCAAACGGATCTGGGCATGCAGGCCCGCAGTTCCCCAGAAGTGGCAACACAGGTGGCTAAAGTGATTAAGATGATATATGGCATGCTTGCCTTCATCAGCTGGGGCATGGAGTACAAAGGTTGGCAAAACATGTCACAGCTACATAAAACCCTTGTTAGGCCATATTTGGTATATTGTGTGCAGTTTTGGTCACCACATTACCAAAGGACATGGAAGATTCGGAGAGATTGCAGAGAGGGTTCAGCAGAATGTTGCCTGGTCTCGAGGGCATTGACTATGAGGAAAGGTTAAAAAGACTAGGATTATTTTCACTGGAAAGACAGCAGCTGAGAGGATAGAGGTCTACAAAATTGTCAGAGGCATGGATAGGGTGGAAGACAGAGGCTCTTTCCCAGAGTTGAAGTTTCAATTACAAGAAAGCACAGGTTCAAGGTGAGAGGGGGAAAATTTAAAGGAGATGCGTGAAGCAAGTTTTTCAAACCAAGAGTGGTAGGATCCTGGCATGCACTGCCAGAGGAGGTTTGGAAGTGGGCACATTAGCGACATTTAAAAGGCTCATAGATGGTTACATGAATAGGAAGGAAATAGAGGGATGTGGACTGAATAAGGGCAGAAGGTTTGTTTTTCAGCTGAGTTGGGGCATTAGTTGGGGAACAGGCTTGGAGGGCCGACGGACCTGATCCTGTGTTGTACTTCACTTTTTTTGTTCTTTGATCTTCACAGTTTTGTTAATTCATTCAGAGGATGTGGACATCGTAGGCTGGGCGAGAATTTATCCTGCCCTCTAATTGCCCTTGAGAAGGTGGTAGTGAGCTTCCATCTTGTGCCACTGCAGTCCATTGTCAGAACTACACCCAGCAGCTGGGAGTGATGTGATTTCAGGGTCTGATCAGCTACGAGGAACTCATCAGTTCTGAGGAAGCGTCACCCGACCCAAAACGTTAACTCTGTTTTTCCCTTAACAGATGTTGCCAGACCTGATAAGATTTTCCAGCATTTTTTTTTTGTTTCTCATTGAGTCTGGGTTTGATGTTAAGATGGATAAAATTTATAAATTTTAATCTTTTTTTTAGTAAATCTATAACAGTGAGTATGGTGAGTGCTTTTCTTTTGCATGTTTTGTTGCGATCAGTCTCTTGGTTAAATTTTTAACGTAAAATATAGATGTTAAGTTATCTGAGAGCAATACTTTTGAGCAGTAAGACTAGGGCAATACTGAATTTTTGGGAAAGTGTGTTCTGATTATTTTTTAGGTATATTCTGGGTCTGCCGATTGTTTAAAGTGCAGAGATGGCTTTCAGTTGAGTGATGCTCTCTTCCTGTTGCATGTGGGAGATTAGGGAGATTAGGGAGAATTTAAATGTTTCTAGTGATTATGTCTGCAGGAAGTGTGTTTGGATGTGAATCCTATTGGATTGAATGGATTGGCTGGAGCAGCAGTTAGAAGCAATGAGGAATATGCAGGAGCCAGGGCTGTGATGGGTGGCAGATTCAGGAAGGTTGAACAAAATGCAGATAGAGTCAGGTAGATGCTGGGAAGTGCAGGAGTGGTAGGCAGTTAGTGCAGGAGTCTCCTGTGGATATTTGCATCTCAAGCAAGTACGCTGTTTCAGATAATGTCTGGGGTGATAGGCTCTCAGGGAATGTAGCACCAGCAGCCAAGTTTCTAGTACCAAGACTGGCTCTCCTGTAATGAGGGATCTCTCTAGTCAGGGGCAGAGGCAGGTGTTCCTGTGGTCGACAGCGAGACACCAGAAAGGTGCATTGTCTCCTTTGTGCCAGGGTCAAAGATGTCTCGGAGAGGATGCAGAATATTCTCAAAGGGGAGAGTGACTGGCCGGAGGTCGTTTTACACTTTGGCACAAATGACACAAGAAGAGAAAGACAGAGTATAGGAAATCAGGCAAGACATTGAAACGTAGATCCTCAAGGAAACCAAAAGAGATGGTGAGAAAAGAGATAAGTCTGAGGCTGGTTTAGTTGAGAAAAGGAGCAAGTCAAATAGTCAAAGTAGGCAAGAGCATGACAGCGAATGAGGCAACACAGATAAATTAAACTGCATTTGCTTCAATGCAAGAGGCCTGACAAGTAAGGCAGACGAACTCCTGACATGGTTAGGAATATGGGACTGGGATGTCACAGCTATTAGAGAAACATGGCTGAGGGATGGACAGGACAAACAGCTTAATGTTCCAGTGTACAGATGTGAAAGGAAGGATAGAAAGGGAGGCAAGAGAGGAGGGGGAATGGCATTTATGGTTAAGGATAACTTTAGTTAGACACAGGGAGGATATTCTTGGGAAATCGTCCAGTGCAGTTTTATGAGTGTAACTGAGAAATAGGAAAAGAAGGATCACCTTATTGGGATTGGACTTTAGGCCACCCAATAGTCAATAGGAAATTGAGAAGCAAATATGTATGGAGATCTCAGATGGCAAGCTGATGGAGAAAGTGAAGTCACATGGGGTCCAGGGTGTGCTAGCTAGATGGATAAAAAACTGGCTGGGCAACAGGAGACAGAGGGTAGTAGTAGAAGGGGGTTTCTCAAATTAGTGACCTGCAACCAGTGGTGTTCCACAGGGATCCGTGCTGGGACCACGGTTGTTTGTGATATATGTAAATGATCTGGAGGAAGGTGTAGGTGGTCTGATCAGCAAGTTTGCTGATGACACTAAGATTGGTGGAGTAGCTGATAGTGAAGGGGACTGTCAGAAATTACAGCAGAGTATAGATAGACTGGAGAGTTGGGCAGATAAATGGCAGATGGACTTCAGTCCGGGCAAATGCGAGGTGATGCATTTTGGACGATCAAATTCAAGGGCGAACTATACAGTAAATGGAAAAGTCCAAGGGAAAATTGATGAACAGAGAGATCTGGGTGTTCAGGTCCATGGTTCCCTGAAGGTGACAACGCAAGTCGATAGGGTGGTCAAGAAGGCATATGGCATGCTTTTCTTCATTGGGCGGGGTATTGAGTACAAGAGTTAGCAGGTCATGTTGCAGTTGTATAGGACTTTGGTTCGGCCACATTTGGATACTGTGTACAGTTCTGATCACCACATTACCAAAAGGATGTGGATGCTTTGGAGAGGGTGCAGAGGAGGTTCACCAGGATGTTGCCTGGTATGGAGAGTGCTAGCTATGAAGAGAGGTTGAATAGATTTGGATTATTTTCATTAGAAAGACAGAGATTGAGAGGGGACCTGATTGAGGTCTACAAAACCATGCGGGGTATAGACAGGGTGGATAGGAAAAAGCTTTTTCCCGGAGTGGGAGACTCAATTACTAGGGGTCATGAGTTCAAAGTGAGAGGAGGAAAGTTTAAGGGAGATATGCATGGAAAGTTCTTTATACAGAGGGTGGTGGGGGCCTGGAACGCGTTGCCAGCGGAGGTGGTAGACGCAGACACGTTAGTGTCTTTTAAGATATATTTGGACAGGTACATGGATGGGCAGGAAACAAATGGACACAGACCTTTAGAAAATAGATGACAGGTTAGACAGAGGATCTTGATTGGCGCAGGCTTGGAGGGCCAAAGGGCCTGTTCCTGTGCTGTTGATTTCTTTGTTCTTTGTTCTTGTTCTTCATATCTATTAAGAATAATAGGGTTGTAATGATAGGGGATTTTAACTTTCCAAACACAGTCTGGGACTTTCATAATGTTAAGGGCTTGGATAGAGCGAAATTTTTTAAATGTGCAGATTTTCTAATTCAGTATGTGGATACACCTCGAGACTGGTAATTTACTCAGGCCAGGAATTCCCACCTCTCAATTAATCAATCAAATGTCAGGAAATAGTGCTGGGAAAATTGTTGGGATTGAAGGCCAATAAATCCCCAGAGCCTGATAATCTACATCCCAGAGTACTTAAGGAAGTAACTCTGGAAATAGTGGATGCATTGGTGGTCATCTTCCAGGATTTTATAGACTGCAAGGTAACTAATGTCACTCCAGTATTCAAAAAGGGAGGTAGAGAGAAAACCGAGAATTATAGACCAGTGAGCCTAAGATCGGTAGTGGGAAAAATTCTCAAATCCATTATCAAGGACTTTACAGCAGAGCATGTAGAAAGCAGAGGCAGGACCAGACAGTCAGCATGGATATATGAAGGGGAAATCATGCATGACAAATCTGTTGGAATTCTATGAAGGTGTCAACAAGGGTGAGCCAGTCAATATGGTATATTAGGACTTGCAAAAAGCGTTTGACAAAGTCCTGCATAAGAGATTATTGTACAAGATTAAAGTGCTTGGGATTAGGGAAACTGTATTGAGATAGAAAACTGGTAGGCAGAGAGGAAACAAAGCGTAGGAATTAATGGGTCCTTTTCAAATTGGCAGGCAGTTACTAGTAGAGTGCCACAAGAATTGGTGCTGAGACCCCAACTATTCACAGTATATATTAATGATATGGATGTAGGAACAAAACGTAACATCTCAGAGTTTGCTGATGATACCAAGTAACATTGCAGATGATACCAAGTTGGGTGGGAGGGTGAACTGTGACAAGGATGCAGAGATCCTTTGGCATGAACTCAACAGGTTTGGTGAGAGAGCAAATCATTGGCAGATGCAGCATAATTTGGATAAATGTGAGGTTACTCACTTTGGAAGCAAAAACAAGGAGTCAGATTACTACCTGAATGGCTGTAAATTGGGAGGGGCAGTGTGCAGTGGGAGCTGGGTGTCCTTGTGTACCAGTTGCTGAAGGCAAGCATGCAGGTGTAGCAGGTGGTAAAGAAGACAAATGGTACGTTGGCCTTCATTGCGAGAGGTTTTGAGTACAGGAGCAAGGATGTGTTGTTGCAGTTATACAGGGCCTTGGTGAGACCACATCTGGAATATTGTGTGTAGTTTTAGTCTCCTTATCTGAGGAAGGATGTACTTGCTCTTGATTCCAGTAATGGTGGGTCTGACTTATAAGGAGAGATTGACTGACTAGGTTGGGATTGTTTTCTCTGGAGTTGAGACTAATGAAGGGGGATCTCACAGAGACTGATAAAATTCCAACAGGACTGGGCAGGGTAGATGCAGGGAGGATGTTCCCAATGGTGGGTGCATCCAGAAACAGGAGGATTCAGGATAGACCATTTAGGACGGATATGAGGAGACATATCTTCACCCAAAGAGTGGCGAGCCTGTGGAATTCATGACTACAGGAGATAGTTGATGCAAAAAGATTGAATGTACTCAAGAGGCAACTAGATATAGCACTGGGGTCAAATGGGGTCAATGGTTTTGGGGACAAAGCAGGATTAGGCTATTGAGCTGGCTGATCAGTGCTGATCGTGATGAATGGAAGAGCAAGCTCGAATGGCTGAATGACCTCTTCCTGTTTCTATCTTCCATGTTTCTCGTATAAGCAAGGATTTACAAAGTCAGAGATTACAAACGAACATCTTCTAAATTTATTTCCACGACTGCAGTCTGAATACGTTTACAGTGGCAAAGTTAATGCCTATTATTCATCTACAATTAATAATAATTCACCAATCGTGCATTGTAATGAACTAACACTAATGAATCAAGTTCAATTTCTCCATACCAATTAAAAACAAAGCATACAGCTGTACAAATGATGCTCCTAGGAAATAAAAATAAACACCAGCCTGGAAAGAACTTTACCTTGTTTCCCAGGACAAGGCTGACAGTTTCTGCCCCTATTTTCTAATCTGTTAGTGGCCAAACCAGTTGGGACTGTGGATGTGTTTTCAAACAAACACACTTCTTCTTGATGGTGGGGATCAATGTCGCGTGACCGTGCCTGCTCCACATGAGCTGAGTCCTGTGTAGTATGGTATTCGGTTGTTGTTGAGATGCTTTCACTGGTGTAAAATATTAAAAGAACCTTTTAATAATTAACAACAAGACAAGGATTTGTAATGTTTACAATATTCTCAAAGTGTATATTTTCGTGGAGATGGTCAGAATAGGCATTTGTAAAGTTGTGAAACTTGGTGCATGTGAGGGGGAGGGTTACAGACAGGAGACAATAATGCAAAGAAGGACAGGGTAGCCGAGTCCAAAACTAGAGGTCATAGGTTTAAAGTAGAAGGGAAAGATTTGAAATGTCCTGAGGAACAACTTATTTACGCAGAGGGTGGTGTGTGTATGAAAATGGCTGCCAGAGGAAGCGATGGAGGCTGGTACAATTACCACATTTAAAAGGCATCTGGATGGGTATATGGATAAGGAAAGGTTAGAGGGGCAAATGCTGGCAAATGGGACTAAATCAATTTACGATATGGTCAGCATGGACAATTTGGACCAAAGGGTCTGTTTCCATGCTATACAATTCTATGACTCTATGGCTCTAAATACTGATGGAGTGGGATAAAGTAAATCAAATTGTTTGTGTACAGCATATACAATTAATTAGGGCTCTAGTTGCACAATGGTAGTGTCCCTACTTCTGACCCAGGAGACCTGGGTTCAAGTACCACCTACTCCAGAGGTGTGTAATAACATCTCTGCAACAGGTTGTTTCAAAAATATCTATACGACAACACAGTGATAATGGGAACTGCAGATGCTGGAGAATCCAAGATAACAAAGTGTGGAGCTGGATGAACACAGCAGGCCAAGAAGCGTCCCAGGAGCACAAAAGCTGACATTGCGGGCCGAGACCCTTCAGGATGAAGGGTCTAGGCTCGAAACGTCAGCTTTTGTGCTCCTGGGATGCTGCTTGGCCTGCTGTGTTCATCCAGCTCCGCACTTTGTTATCTTATACAACAACAGACTAGTTGTGTGGAAAGGTACGCATCTGTACTGTAAATTCTGTGTAAAATTCATTTCCCCATCTGAAAAGCCACAACAGATGTAATAGTGAGGCTCAGGCAGGTGGATCTAAACCTTTGAATCTTGAAGGCTGCTCTTTAAAACTTGATTCTAAGATTTAAGATCATGATCACCCAAGTATGATTGATATCTTGGGACCAGTAAAAAATAAAATGTGAATTTAAATTTAAACCTTGAGAATTTTAATTCAATTTTGACTCATTTGAAATGTTTCAAATGAAATTAAAACAGAAGAAGAAGAAATTATGGAATGTATAAGGGAAAAGATGTGATGCTGATGTAGTACAGGTGAAATGGAGGTAGCCTTCTAGACGAGGTTTATATAATTAGAAGAATCACACTATTAATTCAAAATTGAATATTCCTACTAACCTTAAGCTACTTGCTGTTAGAAGGACTGGAGGCACTGCGAAAACTTTATACAAAGTTTCTATGTGCAAAAAACGCAAAAGCATACAAATCAGTCATTTTTCATCTTTCTCAGTATCCTTGCATTAACTCAATGGAGTTGATATTGGCAATAAAGCAGAAATGACATTTACATGTTAGAATAGCCACAATTCAAGCTCCATGAAATACGAACTTTTAATTCTCTTACTTAATTCTGCAGGTTAATTGCTCAGGAGAAGCACTTTGCTTGGACTGCACCAGGCCAATTTAGAGTGTTTTCCTCATAGAACATAGAACAGTACAGCACAGAAACAGGCCCTTCAGCCCACGATGTTGTGCCGACCATTGATCCTCATGTATGCACCCTCAAATTTCTGTGACTATATGCATGTCCAGCAGTCTCTTAAATGTCCCCAATGACCTTGCTACCACACCTGCGCTGGCAACACATTCCATGCTCTCACAACTCTCTGTGTAAAGAACCCGCCTCTGACATCCCCTCTATACTTTCCTCCAACCAGCTTAAAACTATGACCCCTCGTGTTAGCCTTTTCTGTATCTACATATCTGAAGCCCTCCCTCCTACACCAGCTGCGCAGCCACGTGTTAAGCTGCACCCGCTCCCTGTTCCTCGCCTCGCTATCTCGTGGCACCGGTAGTAAACTAGAGAACACTACTCTGTTCGTCCTGCTTTGCAGCTTCCATCCTAACTCCCTGAAATCACTTTTTATATCCTCAATCCTTTTTCCAGCTATATCATTAGTGCCAATATGTAGCACGATTTCTGGCTGTTCGCCCTCCCCTTTTAGAACCTTATACACCCGATCGGAGACGTCCCGGACCCTGGCACCAGGGAGGCAACATATCTTCCGGGAATCCCGATCCTGACCACAAAATCTCCTGTTGATTCCCCTAACTATCGAGTCTCCTACCACGAGTACGTTTCTATTCTGCCCCCTTCCCTTCTTTGCCACAGTGTCAGGTTCAGTGGCAGAGAACTGACTACTATGGCTTTCCTCTGGTAGGTCATCACCCCCAGCAGTATCCAAAACGGTATACTTATTGCTGAGGGGAATCCCCACAGGGGATCTCTGCACTGTCTGTCTGTCCCCTTTCCTCCCCCTAACTGTAACCCATCTATCCTTGTCCTGAGCCTTAGGAGTGACCAACTCCCAGTAACTCCTCTCAATTACCCCGTTTACATGTTCATCCGGGTACAGCTATGAAAACGAACCTCAGTAAAAGACTTGCACATTAATTTATTCCTGGCTCTAACATATCACACTGCAATACAATAATATGTAAAATACATGTTTACATAATCAGCTTTGCCTCAGTGCAGCACACTTGCCTCTGAGTTATGAAGTTATGAGTTCAAGTTTTATTTCAGAAACTTGAATACAAAGAGCTATATCCTACTGCTGTCATTTTAGTTAAGTTTACTAGAGGGTTTCTCTCCAAGAGCATTCATGATTTTTTCATGTTGTTGCCCCAAACTTATCTCATTAACTATCTATAATACCATGACGATGCCCGCATGTCCAATACTAGCCCAATTATTTCTTCAGCCAGAGAGTGGTGGGCTTGTGAAATTCATTGCCACGGATTGCAGTGGAGGCCGGGACGTTGGATGCCTTCAAGGCAGAGATCGACAAATTCTTGATTTCAGAAGGAATCAAGGGCTACAGGGAGAGTGCAGGGAAGTGGTGTTGAAATGCCCATCAGCCATGATTTAAATGGCGGAGTGGACTTGATGGGCCGAATGGCCGTACTTCCACTCCTATGTCTTATGGTCTTATGATCTTATCCCACTCAATGTAATTGGAAATATTCATCATTGCAGGAATATCCTGGGATCCCTGATATGCTGCTACCTTTAAAAGTGCACTCGATCAGATAGTGTCAGTCCTGTACAACTCACGACGTTGGCCCCAGATATTTTGGATCAGGGAATCACTGCCCTGTTTTGCAGTAAGGGGTCTGGCATTCCTGGCGGATGGGATTGTGCAGAGGAAGCCAGTCCTCTTCCCTGAGATTGGTAGAGACAACTAGGACACTTGCCCCTATCTGCTTGGTCTGAAGTTGCCAAGCAAAAGAACGCCTAACATAGTTGAAAGAAGGTCAATGACTTCCACCAGAATAAGTGCCACCATCTGTGCTACCTCACACTCTGCTACAGCACCCACCTCCCACCAAGGCTCATGCTCTTCCACTATTACTGCCACATGTAGCAGCTTCCCTCACCCACATCATCCCAAAGACTACTAACCTTGCACATATTCCTACTCACTTACTTAGGATATCTTTTCCCCACCTGCACCAGCTCTAAAAGCCATGGTCTTACTCAATCTCTCTCTTTCTGTCATCCTCGGAGAACACAGTGCACAATAATCCAGAAAAAGCTATGAAAGATGGTGGAGTGCTGGACATTCAGCTCCACAACACCTTAAACAGGAGGATAATGATTGTGACCACCCTGAGTGGCCATTTGACCTTGCCCAAGTCTCTGTTTTGATATTGATGGTCTGATAACAGTTCACTTCTAAAAGGCCCCTGACTTAACAATTAAAAGTTACAGCTCGCAACAACTGCTGAAGGAAAGAAGAGATGGCTTGTTTCAGGTTTGAAGTGGGTTTTGACAGTAGACTATAAAGAGACAGCTCCTGCGCTGGTACAGATTAAATCATTTGTCTCCATATCTTGTTCCCAGCCTTCAGCTGGTTGGTTACCTGAGAACGAATCACACAGTTGTTGAGAGGCAAAAAAAAGTCATTCATAATGGTCACCAGTCTATAGACTAATCAACTTCTTGTTGCCACCCAGCTGCACCAATGCATAACCCTTTGGCTTCAGTTCATCTGCAACCCAAACTTCAGTCTACTGTTTGTTTAAGCAGCTGTTATCACAATGCTTTGCATTAGTCTCAAATTGCTTCCTCTTCAATCATGTAGTAAGCTTTTATAACACTGGCTTAAAACAATTAACTCCAGAGATGTGCAGGCGAGGTGGTTTGGCCATGCTAAATTGCCCGTAGTGTCCAGAGATGTGTAGGCTAGGTGGATTAGCCAGGGAAATGTAGGGATAGGTTTGGGGGGGGCGGATCTAGGTGGGATGCTCTTTGGAGATTTGGAGTGGACCCAATGGACTAAAAGGCCTGCTTCCACCCTGTTAGAATTATATGATTCTAATTGTTTCCCATTTCAGTCCACAATGTTTTAAAAAACAGGAAAATAAAAAGGCATTCCATACAGTACTGTGCACCTGTCTGTTCTGACTGAGGGGGTAACATGCAAAGAAGCCAAGGCAAAGCAGAACAGAGACAAACATTCAGTAAAACAATATCAAATATATCTGCTTGGAGCTACCAGCTGAAATGACTGAGGGCTAAACGAACAAGAATGGGTTGCTGAGATGCAGTCTAGGCCAATTCATGAGATGGGTGCTTGTCCCTGTGGTAAACTACCCTTGCAGCAGCAGCATTACAATGAGAGGTAGTGACGCACTCCAAATTGCAGTATTGAAGGCAGAGCCATCCTGTAAATGAATTGTGGGTGTACAATGAGGCTGGTACATGTTGGATGCCAATGTCCATGGATAGGGAGAGCATGTGGTCACTGCACGTGGAGATGTTGGTGCTGCTGTTCAAGATAGAGGTCCAGAATTAGAGTTACTAGTTAACCACTCTAATTTTCAAATCAGAAGTTCTTAGCATCTAGTTTCTATCCATTGAGCAAGAAATTGGAAACAGCATATTAATAAGGTGAGATTAAGTAATAATCAGGGTGATAATGCATACTATTAGGCCTCCCACCATTAGCCAGAATCTTGCCTCACCACTCAACATATTGTTGGAAAATGAAACTTGCTGCTCTCGACATGAAAAGCTCCTCACCACTGATCTCACACAGTCACAGAATCTATGTTTTGAAAGCAAAGAGTTTGGTACCTGTTGTGCAGACAAGCTGGACAAAGTGGGGTTGTTTACAAGTGAAGCTGATTGGTTTATGGACACGGGGCCAATTACCAGTGGCAAAGGTTCTCTGCTTGCCAACAGCAAAGTAATAGGTTGTCAGTCAGCTGCATAGTTTGGGCTATGAATAAGACAAAAAGATGCTAGTTCAGATCTGAGGAGAGATCAGCAGAACTGCAGTGGCCAAAAACTCTCAGTTCTCTGCAGTGAGTCACTTTAAACTAGAAGAAACACAGTCTATCTTTTCTTCAACAGATGTAGCAAATTATGACTCTGAATTGGATAAGTCAGATGCCTTTCATAACTCAAACAACCACCTGTTGTTCTTGCAAACCATTGGAATCATTCTGAAAAAGCTAGGTCAAAGGGAAGTTTTTGGATCAGCAAGAGCCAATCCAACATATCTTGCAACTGAAGACTATTGAACTTTTTCCCAGTTTTCCCTCCACCCATAACTTTTTTCTCCATGTTTATCTTCATCTATCTCTATGTGCATAAGGAAGAGTTCCAAAGCAGTACAGGGGTTTAATTTGTAGAGTTTACTGAATATAGTTCAATTATTTAATTGTACTCGAATCTGATGACCTGTTATCAATGGTGATTTCTTGTTAATTTTCAAAACCTGGTCCATGCTTTCCATCAATCTCAGCTTGAAAAACAGATGGTTTGGGGATTTTTCATTTTCTTTTAAAGTCTTTCACTTTTGTGATAATCCAGGAAGCGCAGGCTTTGATATCCAGCACCTTATTCTGAGTGAGCTGTGACACCAGCAACATATGATCTCATATACACAGTCAGCACCTCAGTTACAGGAACCATGGAATACTGCCTGTATTTTGCACTGTAGGATGGACAGGATCTGGGTACTATGGTAAATCACACTCCAGCTTTCAGTGTGACACAGCCAAGCCAGGTGGAAAGGACAGTACTTGTACAAGCATGCCTGAGCTGGAGGCACTGCCCCAGAGAAGTGATGTTTTGTTCAACATTTCTCAAGGTGACAGCATTCATAGCGTTAACAAATCATAGAGTCATACAGCATGGAAACAGACCAAAGAGACTCAAACAGACCTGATAAATCAACAAAGCTGACTACCTAAAAATGAAACCTGAAGGGACAAACACTCACCGATTCTGTGGCCTCCCAAAAGTACACAAACCAGAAGTACCCCTCAGACCCGCAGTCTCTCTTTCTCTCTCTCCCTCTCTCAGGCACACCAACACATGGGTTAGCCAACAAGTTACAAAGAAGGTTAAAGCACCTCATCAGCAAGTCACCCCACTCAGTCCAGGAGTTCCTCAATTCCCTCAAAGACATAAGAATAGACAATGACGAGACCATGGTGTCCTTCGATATTACCATCCTATTCACATCAATTGACACACCACTGGCAAGAGAAACACTAGCAACACTACTAAAAGAACATGACCTGAATGACACCACCTCCACAGACAACATGCTGAAACTACTGGACCTGTGCATCATGATCAACTTTACCTTTAAGGGCCAAATCTATGAACAAATCAACCCATGAAATTACCTATCTGGAACATAAAACAGAGAACATAGAACAGTACAACACAGTACAGGCCCTTTGGCCCGCAATGTTGTGTTGATCTATTATCCTACTCTAAGATCAAACTACCCTGCATACCCAACATTTTACTATCATCCATATGCCTTTCTAAGAGTTGCTTAAATGTGTCAAATGTGTCTGACTCCACTACCACTGCCAGCAGCATATTCCTCACACCCACCACTCTCTGTGCGAAGAACTTACCTCTGACATCTTCCTTAACCTTCCTCCAATCACCTTAAAATTATGCCCGCTCCTAATAATCATTTCCATCCTGGGAAAACTTCTCTGCTATACATTCTATCTATGCCTCTCATCATCTTGTACACCTCTATCAAGTCACCTCTCATCCTTTGTCACTCCAGTGAGAAAACATCTAGCTCCCTCAACCTTTCCTCATAAGACCTGCCCTCCAGTCCAGGCAGCATCCTGGTAAATCTTCTCTGCACTCTCTCTAAAGCTTCCACATCCTTTCTATAATGAGGTGACCAGAACTGAACACAATATTCCAAGTGTGGTCCAACCAGGTTTTTATAGAGCTGCAGCATAACCTCGCGGCTTTTAAACTCAATTCCCCTCACAATGAAAGCCAAATACCATATGCCTTCTAAACAACCGTATCTCCGAACTAATACCTGAAGCGGCAATACAGAGACTTGAAAGCATAGCCTTTCACAGATACAACATAAACTGTGGACCCAATACGTGGACGACACTTTCATCATCATCAAACAGACTAAACTAGAGGACAGACACCAACTTATAAACAGCACTCTCACTGGTATCAAATTCACCAGGGAAGAACAGTGGTGGGAAGAACAGGAAGGCAGATTACTATCTCAAAGGAGTGAAGTTAGGTAAGGGGGAAGTACCACGAGATCTGGGTGTTCTTGTACATCAGTCAATGAAAGCAAGCATGCAGGTACAGCAAGGAGTGAAGAAAGCTAATAGCATGCTGGCCTTCATAACAAGAGGAATTGAGTATAGGAGCAAAGAGGTCCTTCTGCAGCTGTACAGGGCCCTGGTGAGACTGCACCTGGAGTATTGTGTGCAGTTTTGGTCTCCAAATTTGAGGGAAGACATTCTTGCTATTGAGGGAGTGCAGCGTAGGTTCACGAGGTCAATTCCCGGAATGGCGGGACTATCATATGTTGAAAGATTGGAGCGACTGGGCTTGTATACACTTGAGTTTAGAAGGATGAGAGGGGATCTGATTGAGGTGTATAAGATTATTAAGGGATTGGACACTCTGGAGGCAGGAAGCATGTTTCCGCTGATGGGTGAGTCCAGAACCAGACGACACAGTTTAAAAATAAGGGGTAGGCCATTTAGAACAGAGTTGAGGAAAAACTTTTCACCCAGAGAGTGGTGGTTATATGGAATGCTCTGCCCCAGAAGGCAGTGGAGGCCAACTCCCTGGGTACTTTTAAGAAAGAGATAAAGATAGAGGAATCAAGGGTTATGGGGATAAGGCAGGAACAAGATACTGATTGTGGATGATCAGCCATGATCATAATGAATGGTGGTGCTGGCTCGAAGGGCCGAATGGCCTACTCCAGCATCTATTGTCTATTGTCTATAACAAACAGCTCTCATTCCTGGATGTCATGGTAGAACGCAGTGCCAATGGGAACTTTCTGACAAAGGTGCGCCGAAAGGCCACACACACAGATCAAGTCCTGAACTTCAAAAGCAACCACCCCAACACCCACAAACAGAGTTGCGTAAAAACACCACTTAAACAAATAACAACACTGCAGCAACCCAGAACTTTGCCAAAACAAAGAAGAATGCTTCTACCAAGTATTTAAGGACAATGGATACCCAAACAGCTGGGTCTGATGATCACACAATGATCAGCCATGAACCTATTGATGGGCCAAATGGCCGACTCCTGCTCCTATTTTTAATGCTCTTATGTCTGTGTGTATATGCAATATTTGAACACAAAAGTTAGCTGATACACTCAGGCACATTTAAAAGCATTCCACATCCAGAGAATGATCGTCAATGTTACATTTCCAAATGTGGCAACCAACCACAAATACCATCACACAAATAACAACAGGAAGATACAG
Organism: Stegostoma tigrinum; assembly: GCF_030684315.1. Classification (NCBI taxonomy): domain Eukaryota; kingdom Metazoa; phylum Chordata; class Chondrichthyes; order Orectolobiformes; family Stegostomatidae; genus Stegostoma; species Stegostoma tigrinum. The sequence goes on from NC_081363.1 coordinate 6,221,317, forward strand.
TACACTCTTACACACTCGTCACAGATTTCTCCACCAATGCACAAATACCTCCGGCCAAGCAGCATCATAGGAGCAGAAAGGCTGACTTTTCAAGCCTAGACACTTCTTCAGAAATTTCTTGTTTGCTGTTTGCAGTTGGTTGCCACATTTGGAAATGTGACATTGACGATCATTCTCTGGATGTGGAATGCTTTTAAATATGCCTGAGTGTATCAGCTTACTTTTGTGTTCAAATATTGCATATATACACAGACATAAGAGCATTAAAAATAGGAGCAGGAGTCAGCCATTTGGCCCATCACGTTCAATAGGTTCATGGCTGATCATTTTGCGGACTCAGCTCCACTTATCCGCCCACTCACCATAACCAAAGTCTATTGATCTCTGCTTTAAAAACATTCAGCAAGATAGCCTCAACTGCTTCCCTGGGCAGGGAAATCCATTGATTCACAAGCCTTTGGATGAAAAAATTCTTCCTCACCACAGTCCTAAACCTGCTTCCCCTTTATTCTGAGGCTATGCCCCCTAGTTCTAGTTTCACCTGCCAGTGGAAACGACCTCCCTGTTTCTGTGTTATCTGTTCCCTACATAATTTTATCAGATCCTTCCCAGTGATTACATTTCCCAGTCTACTTAATCTGTCCTCATAAGCCAATCCTCTCAAGTCCAGAATCAACCTGGTGAACCTCCTCTGTACCCCTACATAGTACTCCAGGTGTGGCCTCACCAGAATCCTATACAGCTGCAGCATAACCTCCCTGATTTTAAACTCCATCCCTCGAGCAATGAAGGACAATATTCCATTTGCCGTCTTACTTACCTACTGCAACTGTAAACTAACTTTTTGTGATTCATGTACAAGGACACCCAGGTCCCTCTGCACAGCACACTTGGTGATGAGGAAAGTGAAAATGAAGGCAGTAATATATGGATATATTTAAAACAATTTTATGAGATGATGCACCAGACCCTTAAATTACCTCTTACCTCTTCTGGATGCCCTCAAGCTCCTGTTCTGTACACGGTCAATGACTGGAAGCTTTGTTTTTTTAATAGGGAAGAAGGGTGCTGGAGCTGCCATTGACTGTGGTTTTAGGGGAGATGTTTTCAGGTTGGAAGTCTGTTTCCTTGGAACCCATTCAAATTCTGAATGATGAAAGAAAATATCACAAATAGAACATAGAACATAGAACATAGAAAAGTACAGCACAGTACAGGCCCTTCGGCCCATGATGTTGTGCCATGGATTAAGCCTAATCCAAAAATAAAATAACCTAACCTACATTCTCCTCAATTCACTGCTGTCCATGTGCATGTCCAGCAGTCGCCTAAATGTCACTAATGACTCCGCTTCCACGAATGCCACTGGCAAAGTATTCCATGCGCTCACAACTCTCTGGGTGAAGAACCTCCCTCTGACGTCTCCTCTATACCTTCCTCCTAACACCTTAAAACTATGACCCCTCGTGGCAGTCAATCCTGCCCTGGGGAAAAGTCTCTGGCTATCGACTCTATCCATGCCTCTCATTACCTTGTACACCTCGATCAGGTCACCTCTCTTCCTCCTTCTCTCCAGAGCGAAAAGTCCGAGCTCAGTCAACCTCTCCTCGTAAGACAAGCCCTCCAGTCCAGGCAGCATCCTGGTAAACCTCCTTTGCACCCTCTCCAAAGCCTCCACATCTTTCCTATAATAGGGCGACCAGAACTGGACACAATATTCCAAGTGTGGTCTCACCAGGGTTTTGTAGAGCTGCAGCATAACTTTGCGGCTCTTAAACTCGATCCCCTGTTAATGAAAGCCAAAACACCATATGCTTTCTTAACAACCTATCCACTTGGGTGGCAACTTTGAGGGAGCTATGCACTTGAACAAGATCCCGCAGTTCCTCCACACTGCTGAGAATCCTGCCTTTAATCCTATATTCAGCATTTAAGTTCGACCTTCCAAAATGCATCACTTCGCATTTATCCAGGTTGAACTCCATCTGCCATTTCTCAGCCCAACTCTGCATTCTGTCAATGTCTCGCTGAAGCCTGCAATAGCCCTCGATACTATCAACGGCACCTCCAACCTTTGTGTCATCAGCAAACATACTAACCCAGCTCTCAACCTCCTCATTCAAGTCATTTAGAAAAACTACAAAGAAGAGAGGCCCAAGAACAGAGCCCTGCGGGACACCACTCAGCACTGACCTCCAGGCAGAATACTTACCATCTACAACCACTCTCTGCCTCCTGCCAGCCAACCAATTCTGAATCCAGACAGCCAAATCACCCTATATCCCATACCTCCTGACTTTATGAATGAGCCTGCCTTCGGGTTCTCTCTAATCCTTCCCGCCAAGCCTTTTTCGTGCCCCCTCCTGGCCCTCCTCAGTCCACTTTTGAGCTCCTTCCGAGCAAGGCTGTAATCCTCTAAAGCTGTGCTAGACCCTTGCTTCCTCCACCTTACGTAAGCTGCCTTTTTCTTTTTGACAAGAAGCACCTCTGTACCCGTCATCCAAGGCTCCTTAATCTTACCCCTTCTTACCTGTCTCAGAGGAACCAATTTATGCATCACTTGCAACAACTGCTCCTTAAACAGTCTCCACATGTCTGTTGTGCCCCTTCTGTGGAACAATTGCTCTCAATCTGTACTTCCCAACTCCTGCCTGATAGCGTCATAGTTTCCTTTTCCCCAGTTAAATCTTCCCCTGGTAACTGCTCCTTTCCCTTTCCATGGCTATGGTAAATGTGAGGCTGCTGTGGTCACTGTCACCAAAGTGTTCTCCCACCGCGTGATCCGACACCTGTCCTGGCTCATTGCCGAGCACCAATTCCAAAATGGCCTCTCCCCTCGTCGGCCTGTCCACATACTGAGTAAGGAAACTCTCCTGAACACACCTGACAAAAACGGCTACATCCAAACCATCTGCACTAAGGAGGTTCCAATCAATATTGGGAAAGTTGAAGTCACCCAGAACAACAAATCTGCTATGTTTGCACTTTTCAACAATCTGCCAGCCTATGAGTTCTTCGATCTCCCTACTGCCATTTGGGGGTCTGTAGAAAACCCCCAATGAGGTGACTGCTCCCTTGCTGTTCCTAACTTCCACCCATACTGACTCAGTCGACAAACGTTCCTCGGCAACCTTCATTTCTCTTGCTGTGATGCACTCTCTGATTAACAACGCTACACCCCCTCCTCTTTCTCCCCCACCCTGTTCTTTTTAAATGTTCTACACCCTGGAACATCTCGCAACCATTCCTGCCCCTGAGAAACCCACATCTCTGTTACGGCCACAACATCATAGTCCCAAGTACTGATCCATGCTCTAAGTTCATCACTCTTATTTCTGACACTCCTTGCATTAAAGCAGACTCATTTTAACCAATCCCTTTGTTCCATCACATGGAAAACCTTCCCGGTAGATTCACTGCATCATGCCACTGCCTCATCTACTACTACGCACCCCCATCCCCCCTCAGATGTGTAGCTCTGGTTCCCACTGCCCTGCCAAACTGGTTTAAACCCTCCCGAACCACTCGAGCAAATCTCCCACCCAGGACATTTGTGCCCCTCCAGTTCAGGTGCAACCCATCCTTCATGTACAGGTCCTACCTTCCCCAGAAGGCATCCCAATGGTCGAAGCCCTCCCTCCTGCACCAGCTGCGCAGCCACGTGTTAAGCTGCACTCGCTGACTGTTCCTCACCTCGCTATCTCGTGGCACCGGTAGCAAACCTGAGAACACTACTCTACTCGTCCTGCTCTTCAGCTTCCTGCCTAGATCTCTGTAGTCCCTTTTCAGATCCTCAATCCCTTTCCTGGCTACGTCATTGGTGCCAATACGTACCACGATTTCTGGCTGCTCACCCTCCCCCTTCAGAATGTTATAGACCCAATCGGCGACATCCCAGGCCCTGGCACCTGGGAGGCAACATACCTTCCAAGAGTCCCGTTCCTGACCACAAAATCTCCTGTCAATCCGTCTAACTGTTGAGTCCCCTACCACTAGCTTTTTTCTATTCTCCCCCCTTCCCTTCTGAGCCACAGTGCCAGGCTCAATGCCAGAGACCTGACAACTATGGCTTTCCCCTGGTAGGCCGTCCCCACCAGCAGTATCCAAAGCGGTATACTTATTGCTGAGGGGAACGGCCATAGGGGATCCCTGCTCTGTCTGTCGGTCCCCTTTCCGTCCCCTGACTGTAACCCAGCTGTCCTTATCCTGCGCTTGAGGAGTGACTACCTCCCTGTGCATCCTCTCAATTTCCCCCTCAGCCTCCCGGATGATCCGCAGTCCATCCAGCTCCAGCTCCAGTTCCCTAACACGGTTTTCAAGGAGCTGGAGTTGGGTGCACTTCCCGCAGATGTGGCCAGCGGAGACATGTGTCGTGTCTCTCACCTGCCACATTCTGCAGGAGGAACATGTAATTCTTCTATTTGAATTTATTCCTCAAAAACGAGAATATGTATTGATGTGCGGAAATTGTCAATGAGGGCAGCATGTACAGGAGCCGCTCTCGCTATATTTTCCTCAGCTGAAAGTGAAATAAGCGAGGGCTGAACATTAGTAATTGCTCATCACTGAATCTCCAGTTCAAATCCATGCCAGAAATGTGACAGTGTTTCTCTGAGCGTGGTGTATGTAATAGGCATTGAGCACTCCCAATCCTGTGCCTGACATAAGCCACATGAATGGGATAGGGTGGGAGTAGCGGTGTGGGAGGGGGTCATGGGTGGAGAGGGTGCTGGAAGGAATGTGCAGAATTGACTGAGAGTTTTACTCTGCATCTCCCTGTGTGAACACGGGGCAGGAAATGCTAGATGCTGAAATTGTTTGTACAAAGTACGAAGCTTAGAATTAATATCTCAAACATCCTAATCACCAGATGGTACTTGTCTCCCTGAGATTATCCTACTATTCAATGTGGATGGATTGATCCCCTGGACTGACCTATCTCCTCCCTACTTCCCCACGTGCACTCACATTTACTGGCTCCATTTACTTGGTTTCCCCAATGTAGAGGAGGCCACACGTTGTGTGGGTATTTCAGAATCCCCTTCCCCTCCCCCATTTCTGAAGAAAGTTCTAGGCCCGAAATGTCAGCTTTTGTGCTCCTCTGATACTTCTTGAACTGCTGTGTTCATCCAGCTTCACACTTTGTTATCCCTTCCACTTTCTCTGTTTTAAAGAAAACAATCTCAATTTATGTAATCTTTCTTCATAGCTAAATCGTTCTGTCCAGAGAACATCCTGGTGAATTTCTTCTGCATCTCCTCTGATACAATCACAACCTTCATATACACTGGTGACCAGAGCTGTACATAGTATTTAATCTAGGGTCGAATTAATATTCTATGCAATTCTGTCATAACCTTCCTGCTCTTGTATTCAATGCCTCGACTAATAAAGCAGGCATCCCCGATAGTTTCTCAGTATCTCAAGTCACCTTACACATATGTCAACAATGAGAAAGAAATACTATGGGTTCAAAGTTCCTCCCAATGTTTCTGATGTAAGTACAGAGTTGTCAATGATAAATTAAATGGAGGAGAGTGGAGCTCCACATCTGAATCCAGTCAGACAAAACCTACACTATTTCCATCTTTGAACCTCATATCTGACAGCCTCATGTGGACACACTGACAGGTTAGTACTGAATTCATGAGTAGTCTTTATTTTCTAAATTTTCCTTATGCCCCTGACATATTTGATTTCAACTCACCACATTTGGAAGAAATTGCATGTTTTTTGTGAACTTGAACTGAAAAGATGGAATCTGAATTCTGACAATCTTCTGTAATAGCTGCAAAGAGAAAAGAAAGATCAATATAAGAGCTTTCAAAAGGTTGACAAGTTTCCACATATTGGAAGTTTTGGCAAATTTTAACCCCTGGGTTAAAGAAGGTATAAGTGACTGTGGATAAAAAAAAGTTTGCAGAGAAACAGAAAGCAGAGAGCAGTGATGAATGATTATTTTTCAGACAGGATGAAAGTAAACAGTGGCATTCCTCAGAAGTTGTCATTAGGACAGTTGCTTTTGTTGGTCTGTATTAATAACCTGCATTTCAATAAAAAGGGTATAATCTCAAATGTAACATTAATGAGGAGGATTTAAATAGACTTCAGGGGAATATATACATGATTAGTCAGATGGCAAATGGAATTTCACGTACAGTTGGGTGATGTGATATATTTTGATAGAAAGGCTGACCAGATGCAATATCAATTAACTGGTAAAAGTTTTCAGTGAGTGGCATGGAAGCATCACTGTTTGGACCAGCCTATGTTGCCCCATCCCTAATTGCCTTAGGTGGTGCATGATGGCTGGTAGGTGATGAGCCATCTCCATGAGACACTGCAGTCGATGTGCTAGGTCGATGCCAGGTGGCGCACACAATGCCAGGTTATGGCCATCTCCAATAAGAAAGGATCTTAACCACTGCGCCTTGACAATCAATGGTTGCCATCACTAAATCCCCCTCTATCAATATCACCGAGGTTACCATTGATCAACTGGATTCGCCATTAAATACATTTGCTACAAGGGCAGGCCAGAGACTAGGAATACTGCGGTGAGTAATCACTTCTTGACTCCCCAGATCCTGTCCACCATCTACAAGACACATGTCAGAGTGTGATGGAATGGCTGTAGTGCATCATCTCCCCCACAGGATAGTATTTTAATTGAAATTTTATTGGTTTTCATTAAATAAAAATTTTCTTGTTATTGTGCTCCTTTAAACAGCTGTCAATTAGTTGATGAGTTTATTTGTTTAGTTGAAACTTAACTGAGTGTAAAAACATGGTTATTGTTATATGGCCTGATTGTTAAGGGGTCTGACTTTAGTTTGAATAGCGATGGTTACATTCATACTCAGCTGTTCTCAACATGTGGTGTTCACCAATGTGAACAAAGCCTTCTACAAATGTGTGTCTGTTATGATAACAGTAAAAATGGACCATCAATTTTCATTATCCAACTTCAGATTTGCACTACCTGGGACCTTTAATGGACTAAATTATTTTTTACAAAAGGATAAACATTGTATTGAGGTGGTTGCAATGATCACCTGACGAGGTTGAACCAAGCTCACAAAACCATCAATGAACAAATTTCACACTTAAAATTGTTTAGAATCCTGACAGTGTGGAAATAGGTCATTTGGCCGAACAACTCCATGCCAACTCTCTCAAGAGCATCCCACCCAGACTACAATATCCCTGTAACTCTGATTATATCCATGTAACCCTGCATTTCACATGGCTACTTCACCTAGCCTGCATGTCCTTGGACACTGTGGGTAATTTAGTACGGCCAATCCACCTAACCTTGCACATCTTTGGGCTATGGGAGTAAACCAGAGCACCCAGAGGAAACCCACACAGACACGGGGAGAACTTGCAAACTTTACACAGACAGTCACTCAAGGATGGAATCGAACCCAGGTCCCTGGCACTGTGAGGCAGCAGTGCTAACCACTAAGTTAAATTAAGATGTCATCAAAATGACTGAAACCAGTTAGACTGCCTTGTATTTCCTGTTTGATTTATACCTTTAGGAACACAGGAATTAGGAGCAGGAGAAGGCAATTCAGCCCTTTTGAGCCCACTCCACCAGTTAATATGATCGTAGCTGCTCTTATTCAGGCCTCAACTCCACTTTCCTGCCTGCTCCCCACTGCCATGTATCCTGCTTTTCATCAGAAACACATCGATTTATTTCTTGAATCTGTTGATTGATTCTGCCCCCACTGCACTCTGGGTCAGTGAGTTCCACATATTCACAACCCTCTGCGAGAAGTAGTTTCTCCTCATCTCAGTTTTGGATCTACCTCCTCTGACTCCATATGTGTGCCCTCTTGTTTGAGAGTGTCTCACAAGGGGGAACATCTGGTCAAGGTCCACCTTATCAATCCTGTTTAGCATGTTATATACCTCAAGCAGATCCCCCAATGTTCTTCTGAACCCCAGCCCAAATGTAACCCATTCTAAGCCCAAAACTATTCAACCAGTTTCATTTATTCAGATTAAAGGCTTACCTGAAGATTGTCCAGCTTAAAAAGAACAATATCATCAGACACAGTAATAAAGAACATTTTTTTCAGGCAACAGCTATCCGTGGTAGATCAAAGAGAGAGGAAAGATGGATTTGTAACATCAAGTCATCCTCTCCCTTCCAACACTCTTGCAGCTTCCTGAGAGACAGCTCAGTGATAAAGCAAATTAAAGAAACACCATTCACTGAGAACTCAAAGATATCTACATGTTTCCTTACAATGTAAGATACAAGTCATCAATTAAACAACTGTGGTCTCAGTTTAAACCTGTCATTGTAAGGGTGAGAGCAGTGTGGCACAATCACTGGTGATTCAGGGCCAGCAGGGATCGAGGGATCAGATGTTTTAGGCAGGTTATTATTTTGAGTTCGCTACAAAAATAGAGTAATAGGGTAAAAAATTCATCAGGAATTGCTGTGATGGCTGTTAGTCCATGAACCTTGTTGTGGAATGATCTGTTGGGCATGAGAATACGTACGTAAATCTTTACACATTGATTTCTTGGTTTATAAGTGGAATGAAGTGCCAGAAAAAGTGGTGGATACAGGTACAGTTACAACATTCAAGAGATTCTGCACAAGTTCATGAGTAGGAAAGGTTTGAAGGAATAAGGGCCAAGTGCAAGCAGGTGGGGCTAGTTTAGTTTGGGAACATGTCAACATGGACAGTTTGGACTGAAGGGTCTGTTTCCATGCTATATGACTCTATGATTCTATGACTCTATACGTTTAGAATGAGTTTGATTGCATATTGTACAGTTGGGATACTGCAGGGTAAACCTTAAAGACCTGTTATGATACACGAGTGGTTTCATCAACTCACTCCTTCCCCTTTCAACATCTGCTTTGACCTTTTCATAATGTCAATAATCCCAGGTCACAATGAAGTGCAAACTGATATCTTACTATTTGATGGGTGATGTAGTCTCATGTTTATTCCACCAGACACATAGTCATCATAGATAGAACCTTCACTGGTCTCAAGCCTAGCCTAAGGGTAGAAATAAAGATTAATTAAAGAATAGAAATATATTGAGCCTTTCACAACATCCTCAAGCATTTTGCAGCTAGATCTGTTTTCTGCCATAATGAAGGGAAGGGAGCAATCAATTTGCACATAGCAAATTGTCACAAATTCCAATCTCAAAAAGGCAACTCATTTGTTTCGTTGATATTGGTTGTGGGATAAATAATTTGCCAAAGCACTAGCTCTTTTTCAAGATAGTGTCCTGGGAAAAGTGCAACAGCAATTAAACCTTAGCCCACAGTCTACTGACTCAAAGGTTAGTCTGCCACCAATGGAAGCTGAGTTTTTCCTGGAACTGAGCTCATGCTTAACTAATTTGATTGAATTTTTGGAGGATGCAGCCATGTGTGTTGACGATAATAGTACAGTGATGCTGTTTGTGTGGAGTTCAGCAAAGCCTTTGATATGACACCATATGATAAAAAAGGTAAAAGCACATGGGATGCAGGGAAACTTGGCAACTCAGTGACAGGAGACAGAGGGTGGCAGTAGAAGGCTGTATGGGTGACTGGGGACTTGTGTGCAGTGGGATCAGTGCTGCGTCTATTATTATTCATGGTATATATGAATGAAACAAATGAGAATGTCAGAGAGAAGAAACTGACCAGGTGGTTGATAGTGAACAGGAAAGTCTTAGGCTACGCAGGAGGATATAAACAGTTTGGTGAGCTGGACAGATCAGTGGTAGATGGAATTTAACAGTGCGTAGTGTGAGGTTATGCACTTTAGAATGTGGTCTGAGAAATATCAAAGGAATAGAGAGATGTTGGAGTGCTTGCCCACAAATCCCTGAAGGTGACTGGGTGTGTTTGAGAATGGCTAAGAAGCGTATGGTATGCTTGCCTTTATCACTCGAGTATAGATTATAGAGCAAGGAGATTATGTTGCGCTGTACAGGATTTTGTTGAGACCACAAATGGAGTACTGAGTGCAGTTCTGGCCACTACGCTGAAGGAAGGATCTGATTTAATTGGAGGGGTGCAGAAGAGACTCATCAGGATGTTGCCCACAATGGAGCAGTTTAGAACAAAGAACAAGGAAAATTACAGCACAGCAACAGGCCCTTCAGCCCTCAAAGCCTGCGCCGATCGAGATCCTCTGTCTAAACCTGTCATCTATTTTCTAAGTCTCCACCTATCTGGACTCCACCTATCTGGACTCCATTTTCTCCCCTTTGGTCCAGGAACTCCCCACCTACGTCCGTGACACCACCCACGCCCTCCACCTCCTCCAGGACTTCCAATTCCCTGGCCCCCAACACCTCATATTCACCATGGACGTCCAGTCCCTGTACACCTGCATTCCGCATGGAGATGGCCTCAAGGCCCTCCGCTTCTTCCTGTCCCGCAGGCCCGACCAGGCCCCCTCCACCGACACTCTCATCCGCCTAGCTGAACTCGTCCTCACACTCAACAACTTCTCTTTTGACTCCTCCCACTTCCTACAGACTAAGGGGGTGGCCATGGGCACCCGCATGGGCCCAAGCTATGCCTGCCTCTTTGTAGGTTACGTGGAACAGTCCCTCTTCCGCACCTACACAGGCCCCAAACCCCACCTCTTCCTCCGGTACATTGATGACTGTATCGGCGCTGCCTCTTGCTCCCCAGAGGAGCTCGAACAGTTCATCCACTTCACCAACACCTTCCACCCCAACCTTCAGTTCACCTGGGCCATCTCCAGCACATCCCTCACCTTCCTGGACCTCTCAGTCTCCATCTCAGGCAACCAGCTTGTAACTGATGTCCATTTCAAGCCCACCGACTCCCACAGCTACCTAGAATACACCTCCTCCCACCCACCCTCCTGCAAAAATTCCATTCCCTATTCCCAATTCCTCCGCCTTCGCCGCATCTGCTCCCACGATAAGACATTCCACTCCTGCACATCCCAGATGTCCAAGTTCTTTAAGGACTGCAACTTTCCCCCCACAGTGATCGAGAACGCCCTTGACCGCGTCTCCCGTATTTCCCGCAACACATCCCTCACACTCCGCCCCCGCCACCACCGCCCAAAGAGGATCCCCCTCGTTCTCACACTCCACCCCACCAACCTCCGGATACAACGCATCATCCTCCGACACTTCCGCCATTTACAATCCGACCCCACCACCCAAGACATTTTTCCATCCCCACCCCTGTCTGCTTTCCGGAGAGACCACTCTCTCCGTGACTCCCTTGTTCGCTCCACACCGCCCTCCAACCCCAACACACCCGGCACCTTCCCCTGCAACCGCAGGAAATGCTACACTTGCCCCCACACCTCCTCCCTCACCCCTATCCCAGGCCCCAAGATGACATTCCACATTAAGCAGAGGTTCACCTGCACATCTGCCAATGTGGTATACTGCATCCACTGTACCCGGTGCGGCTTCCTCTACATTGGGGAAACCAAGCGGAGGCTTGGGGACCGCTTTGCAGAACACCTCCGCTCAGTTCGCAACAAACAACTGCACCTCCCAGTCGCAAACCATTTCCACTCCCCCTCCCATTCTCTAGATGACATGTCCATCATGGGCCTCCTGCACTGCCACAATGATGCCACCCGAAGGTTGCAGGAACAGCAACTCATATTCCGCCTGGGAACCCTGCAGCCATATGGTATCAATGTGGACTTACTTCACCAGTTTCAAAATCTCCCCTTCCCCTACTGCATCCCTAAACCAGCCCAGTTCGTCCCCTCCCCCCACTGCACCACACAACCAGCCTAGCTCTTCCCCCCCACCCACTGCATCCCAAAACCAGTCCAACCTGTCTCTGCCTCCCTAACCGGTTCTTCCTCTCACCCATCCCTTCCTCCCACCCCAAGCCGCACCCCCATCTACCTACTAACCTCATCCCACCTCCTTGACCTGTCCGTCTTCCCTGGACTGACCTATCTCCTCCCTACCTCCCCACCTATACTCTCTCCACCTATCTTCTTCACTCTCCATCTTCGGTCCGCCTCCCCCTCTCTCCCTATTTATTCCAGAACCCTCACCCCATCCCCCTCTCTGATGAAGGGTCTAGGCCCGAAACGTCAGCTTTTGTGCTCCTGAGATGCTGCTTGGCCTGCTGTGTTCATCCAGCCTCACATTTTATTATCTATTTTCTAAGGGTCTGTATCCCTTTGCTCCCTGCCCATCCATGTACCCGTCCAGATACGTCTTAAAAGACACTATCGTGTCTGCTTCTATCACCTCCGCTGGCAACGCATTCCAGGCACCCACCACCCTCTGCGAAAAGAACTTTCCACGCATATCTCCCCTAAACTTTCCTCGTCTCACGTTGAACTCATGACCCCTCGTAATTGAGTCCCCCACTCTGGGAAAAAGCTTCTTGCTATCCACCCTGTCTGTACCCCTCATGATTTTATAGATCTCAATCAGGTCCCCCCTCAATCTCTGTCTTTCTAATGAAAATAATCCTACTCAACCTTTCTTCATAGCTAGCGCCCTCCATACCAAGCAACATCCTGGTGAACCTCCCCTGCACCCTCTCCAAAGCATCCACATCCTTTTGGTAATGTGGCGACCAGAACTGTATGCAGTACTCTAAATGTGGCCAAACTAAAGTCTTATACAACTGCAACATGACCTGCCAACTCTTGTACTCAATACCCCGTCCAATGAAGGAAAGCATGCCATATGCCTTCTTGACCACTCTACTGATCTGCGTTGCCACCTTCAGGGAACAATGGACCTGAACACCCAGATCTTTCTGAACATCAATTTTCCACAGGACTTTTCCATTTACTGTATCGTTTGCTTGTGAATTAGATCCTCCAAAATGCATCACCTTGCATTTGCCCAGATTGAACTCCATCCGCCATTTATCTGCCCAACTCTCCAATCTATCTATATTCTGCTGTAATCTCTGACAGTCCCCTTCACTATCTGCTACTCCACTGATCTTAGCTATGAGGAGAGGCTGGTTTGGCTCGGGTTGTTTTCTTTGGAGCAGAGAAGGTAGAGGGGGATCCTAATTGAGGTGTGAAAGGTTATGAGGGACATGGGCAAGATGGATAGAAAATAACTGTTACCTTACTTGAAATTCAGTCAATAACAAGGGGGCATAATTTTAAAGTGAAAGGTGGGAGGTCTAGAGGGGATTGGAGGCAAAACCTTTTCACCCAGAGGGTTGTGAGAACCTGGAATGCACTGCCTGGGAGGCCAATTGAAGCGGAACTACTTTAAAAATTATATGAATGAGAACTTGAAATATCATAACATTGAAGGCCATGGGCCAAATAGGGTAAGTGAGACAAGTACGAATTTAGAACAATTTTTGTGGGTGCACATTCAATAAGCCTAAGGACCTCTTCTGTACTGTATGACTCTATGATGCTATGAGATCATAATGCAGTCCTGCAATTGTGCTTTGAACTAGAGCTTCCTTTCACCATAACTCTTAGGGTGCCTTTTTGTCATCACGTTAATTATTTGCATTTCTTTTTTTATTATTCATTCATGGGATGAGGGACATCACCGGTTCAGCAGCATTTATTGCCCATCTTGAATTGCCCAGAAGGCAGTTAAGAGTGAACCACATTGCTGTGGATCTGGAGTCACATGCAGGCCATACCAGGTAAGGATGGCAGTTTCCTTCCCTAAAGGACATGAGTGAACCAGATGAGATTTTCCTACAATCGACAATGAATTTATGGCCGTCATTAGACTCTTAATTCCAGATTTTTTATTCAATTCAAATTCCACCATCTGCTGTGGTGGGATTAGAACCAGGGTCCCCAGAATGTTAACTGGCTCTCTGGATTAACAGTCTAGCGATAATACCATTAGGCCATCACCTCTTCATTGCCTTCCTCTATGAAGATATGGCTTTCTGATCTTGTGACTGAGACATTATTTGTTGAAAGAGCATGTTAAAAGCTTCACTGCATGCTAGCCATGATTTCCTGGCCACTGAAGGATTTTCAGAAAAATTGAACTCCCATCAGACTAGGCTGCTCTGTGGGAACACACATTCCAAAATTAAAACTCATTTTTAAAGCTTAAGAAAAAAACTTACATTCATTTTACAACTTCTTATGCTCCCAGGGCTTTCTGAAGATCTGAAATCAATTACAAGTCTCTACTCTTTCATTTGAAATTAAACGTGCCTAACATAACTGAAGTTGCTTTGGGTGAACAAGCACCACTTGTTTTAAAGATAATAGGAACTGCAGATGCTGGAGAATCTGAGATAACAAGGTGTTGAGCTGGATGAACACAGCAGGCCAAGCAGCATCAGAGGAGCAGGAAAGCTGACATTTCGGGCCTAGACACTTCATCAGAAAAGAGGGATGGAAAGGTGATTCTGAAATAAATAGGGAGGCAGGGGGAGGTGGATAGAAGATGAATAGGGGAGAAGATAGCTGGAGAGGAGACGGACCGGTCAAAGAGGCAGGGTGGAGCCAATAAAAGTGAGTGTGGGTGGAGAGGTAGGGAGGAGATAGCTCAGTCCAGGGAGGACGGACAGGTCAAGGAGACGGGATGAGGTTAGTAGGTAGGAGATGGGGGTGGGGCTTGGGGTGGGAGGTGGTGGTAGGTGAGAGGAAGAACAGGTTAGGGAGGCGGGGATGAGCTGTGCTGGTTTTGGGATGCAGTAGGAGGAGGGGAGATTTTGAAGCTTGTGAAATCCACATTGATACCATTGGGCTGCAGTGTTCCCAAGCGGAATATGAGGTGCTGTTCCTGCAACCTTTGGGTGGCATCGTTGTGGCACTGCAGGAGGCCCAGGATGGACATGTCATCTGAGGAATGGGAAGGGGAGTTGAAACAGTTCGCGACTGGGAGGTGCAGTTGTATATTGCGAACCGAGCGTAGGTGTTCTGCCTCCGCTTGGTTTCCCCGACGTAGAGGAAGCCACAACGGGTACAGCTGATACAGTATACCACATTGGCAGATGTGCAGGTGAACATCTGCTTGATGTGGAAAATCTTCTTGGGGCTTGGGATGGGGGTGACAGAGGATGTGCGGAGGCAAGTATAGCACTTCCTGCAGTTGCAGGGGAAAGTGCCGGGTATGTTGGGGTTGGAGGGGAGTGTGGAGCGGACAAGTGAGTCGTGGAGAGAGTGGTCCCTCCGGAAAGCAGACAAGGGTGGGGATGGAAATATGTCTTTGGTGGTGGGGTTGGACTGCAGATGGTGGAAGTCAGATGATGATGTGTTGGATCCGGAGGTTGGTGGGATGGTATGTGAGGACGAGGGGGATTCTTTTTCGCTTGTTTTTATAGAACATAGAACATAGAACAGTACAGCACAGAACAGGCCCTTCAGCCCACGATGTTGTGCCGACCATTGATCCTCATGTATGCACCCTCAAATTTCTGTGACCATATGCATGTCCAGCAGTCTCTTAAATGTCCCCAATGACCTTGCTTCCAAAACTGCTGCTGGCAACGCATTCCAAGCTCTCACAACTCTCTGTGTAAAGAACCCGCCTCTGACATCCCCTCTATACTTTCCTCCAACCAGCTTAAAACTATGACCCCTCGTGTTAGCATTTTCTGCTCTGGGAAATAGTCTCTGGCTATCAACTCTATCTATGCCTCTCATTATCTTGTATACCTCAATTAGGTCCCCTCTCCTCCTCCTTTTCTCCAATGAAAAAAGTCTGAACTCAGTCAACCTCTCTTCATAAGATAAGCGCTCCACTCCAAGCAGCATCCTGGTAAACCTCCTCTGAACCCTCTCCAAAGCATCCACATCTTTCCTATAATAGGGCGACCAGAACTGGATGCAGTATTCCAAGTGCGGTCTAACCAAAGTTTTATAGAGCTGCAACAAGATCTCACGACTCTTAAACTCAATCCCCCTGTTAATGAAAGCCGAAACACCATATGCTTTCTTAACAACCCTGTCCACTTGGGTGGCTATTTTAAGGGATCTATGTATCTGCACACCAAGATCCCTCTGTTCCTCCACACTGCCAAGTTTTGTTGTAGTTTTTCAGAATGTAGTATCAACCAGAGAACTGATAAGCAAAAAGCTACTTCCAGGACACTGAACTAATGGAGAATATATTACTTTTGAATTTGCACTCAAGATATTACACATTAGTAAATAGTGCTGTGCAGACAGACATATTGCAAGACATAGCTTCAGCAAAGTCAGGACAAAGGCAATAATACAAATGTGGTTTCATTGAGTGGAATGCTTCTTCCTGGGAACAGAGCTTAATGTAGGGGTGGAAGGTGTTGGTGAAGTGGATGAACTGTTCGAGCTCCTCATGGGACACAAGGCGGCACCAATACAGGCATCAATGTCATGGATGAAGAGGTGGGGTTTAGGGACAGTGTAGCTATGGAAGAGGGATTGTCTCACATACCCTACAAAGAGGCAGGCAAAGCTTGGGCCCATGCGGGTACCCATGGCCAACCCTTTGTTTGTAAGAAGTGGGAGGAATTGAAAGAGAAGTTGTTGAGGGCGAGGACGAGCTCGTTCCCCAATCCCGCACCGCCCACTTCTATCTCCTTCCCAAAATCCACAAACCTAACTGCCCTGGTCGACCCATTGTCTCCACCTGCTCTTGCCCCACCGAACTTATCTCAAACTATCTTGACTCCATTTTCTCCCCCTTGGTCCAGGAACTCCCTACCTTACCTCCGAGACACCACCCGTGCCCTCCACCTCCTCCAGGACTTCCAATTCATAGAACGTAGAACATTACAGCACAGTACAGGCCCTTCGGCCTTTGATGTTGTGCCGACCTGTCATACCAATCTGAAGCCCATCTAACCTACACTATTCCATGTACATCCACAATGTAATTCCCCAGTCCACAACACCTCATTTTTACTATGGACATCCAGTCCCTATACACCTACATTCCCCATACAGATGGCCTGAAGGCTGTCTGCTGCTTCCTGTCCCACAGCCCCTAAAAGTCGCCCTCCACGGACACCCTCATCCGCTTAGCCGAACTCATCCTCACCCTCAACAACTTCTCTTTCAATTCCTCCTATCCTGTCTCCATCTCGGGCAACCACCTAGAAACCAATGTCCATTTCAAGCCCACCAACTCCCACAGCTACCTAGAATACACCTCCTCCCACCCACCTTCCTGCAAAAATGCTATCCCCATTCTCAATTCCTTCGCTTCCACCGCATCTTCTCCCAGGATAAGGCATTCCACTCCCGTACACCTCATTTTCCAAGGACCGCAACTACCCCCTCTCAGTGGTCGAGAACGCCCTTGCCTGTGCCTCCTGCATTTCCCACAATTCATCCCTCACATCCCGTCCCCGCAATAACAAACAAAACAGAATCCCCCTCATCCTCACGTACCACCTCACCAACCTCTGGATCCAACGCATCATCCTCCAAGACTTCCACCATCTACAATCCGACCCCACGACCAGACATTTTTCCCTCCCCAGCTTTGTTGCTTTCTGGGGGGACCACTCTCTCTGTGACTCCCTTGTTCACTCCACACTCCCCTCCAGCCCCACCACCCCCAGCACTTTTCCCTGCAACTGCAGTAAGTCCTACACCTGCCCCCATACCTCCTCCCTCACCCCCATCCTAGGCCCCAAGAAGACGTTCCACATCAAGCAGATGTTCACCTGCACATCCGCCAATGTGGTATACTGCATCTGCTGTACCCGATGTGGTTTCCTCTACATCGGGGAAACCAAGCGGAGGCTTTGGGACTGCTTTACCGAATATCTACGCTTGGTTCGCAATAAACAACTGCACCTTCCAGTCGCGAACCATTTCAACTCCCCCTCCCATTCCTTAGACGACATGTCCATCATGGGCCTCCTGCAGTGCCACAATGATGCCACCCAAAGGTTGCAGGTACAGCACCTCATATTCCGCTTGGGAACCCTGCAACCCAATGGTATCAATGTGGATTTCACAAGCTTCAAAATCTCCCCTCCCCCTACCGCATCCCAAAACCAGCCCAGTTCATCCCCTCCCCCCACTGCATCACAAAACAGCACAGCTCGTCGCTGCCTCCCTAACCTGTCCTGCCCACCTATCCGTTCCTCCCACCCCAAGCCCCACCCACATCTCCTACCTACTAACCCCATCCCGCCCCCTTGACCTGTCCGTCCTCCCTGGGCTGACCTATCTCCTCCCTACCTACATTCACCTTTACTGGCTCCACCCCCTCCTCTTTGACTTGTTTGTCTCCTCTCCACCAATCTTCTCCTCTATCCATCTTCTATCTGCCTCCCCCTCTCTCCCTATTTATTTCAGAACCCCCTTCCCATCCCCCATTTCTGATGAAGGGTCTAGGCCCGAAATGTTAGCTTTCCTGCTCCTATGATGCTGCTTGGCCTGCTGTGTTCATCCAGCTCTACACCTTGTTACCACTTGTTTTCTTTTCTATGTCTTAGAACATTGAGGCCGGTGTTTACTTTTGCTTGCTATCCTGGCTACTGATCTCTCTGCTGTTTGGAGTTTGTGGCCTTCTGCAAAATGTTTCCCATCCTTACGGAGATAACACTAATTACTTCCTTCAAAGCAATTCATTTATTTACATGAAAACTGCCTGGTGTTGTATTTGAGAGACATAACAAAGACAACAATGAGGGCGGAATCCCTCAGAACCTCTCCTGCTGCAATGGATTGGTGTTCCCATGAAAGCTACACTATCAGAGTGAGACAATGAATGCAGTTTTCCTTTCTCATATCTGCCTAGCTTTGGTACTTGAAGGGAAAATGGAACGGAGGTACCTCTGAAATGGCAGTAATTTCTTCAGTCCTCAAGACTGGGGAGACCTTTGGGAAAAAATGAAAACAGTTGAGATTAGGCACAAATGGTCCTTGCTGCAGAAAAGCAAAAATGCTGTCATCTGCATTTTTATATATTAGACAGAATTACCTGGAGTTTATAGTAGCCAAAAAGCAGCATGAATTTATAAGTGCATGCCATTGTTTGTGCACCCTATGCAGCCTATTTTGTCTGACCCCATCAATGCATCATTCCATTCCATTCTGCCTCCAAAATCCGGTAATTTTTCTTGGACCATTTAATTCCAGATCTCATTACAGCTTTTGCCCAAATATGAACAAATGGACCTGTTTCTAGAAGAACAGTGAGAGTGACTGACATGTGGGAGCATTTGACCGAGAGTGTAACGCCACAGCATTGCCAAAACTAAAATCAACAGAATTCAAGGGAGAAACTCTCTATTGACTGCAGTCATGCCTGGCTCAAGGGAAACTGGTTGTGTTTGATGGAGGATAATCATTTCAACACTAGGACATTCCTGTTCAGGAGAGTTGTTCAAGATTTGTTCAGGATAGAGTCTGGTACCCAGCCATCTTCAGCTGTTCCAAAGTGAAAGCAGAAGTGGGGACTTGCAAAGGATTTATTTTTTTTCTGCACTGCCCAGGTAATGTACCCACATGGAAAGTGAAATGTTGGAAGATAGTCGATCTGACTTAACTATGCAAGCAAAATGCATGGGTGTGTTTGAGATGCCATGTGGATAGAAAGCAAGAAACTACAACTAGTCTGACCTCGAGATATGAGGATCTGAATGTAGGGGGTATTGTTAGTAAATATGCAGATGACACCAAAATTGGTGGTGCAGTAGACAGTGAGGAAAATTACTTCAGAATACAATGGGCAATCAGATGGGCAAATGGGCCAAGGAGTTTAATTTGGATAAATATCAGATGCTGCATTTTGGTGGGGCAAATCAAGGCAGGGCTAATACACTTAATGGTAAGGTGCTGGGGAGTGTTGCTGAACAAAAAGCCTTGGAGTGCAGATTCATAGTTCCTTGAAAGTGGAGTTGCAGGTAGAGAGGGTAGTGAAGAAGGCATTTGATATACTTGCCTTTATTAAGCAGTGCATTGAGTATTGGAGGTGGGAAGTGATGTTGAAGCTATACAGTGCATTGGTTCGGCCACTTTTAGAATACTGAATTTAATCCAGGTCTTCCTGCTATGGGAAAAATGTTGTTAAACTTGAAAGGGTTCAGAAAAGATTTACAAGGATGTTGCTAGGGTTGGAGGGTTTGAGCTATCGGGAGAGGCTGAATAGGCTGGGGCTATTTTCCGTGGAGTGTCGGAAGCTTAGGGGTGACCTTACAAATGTTTATAAAATCATAAGGGGCATGGATAGGGTGAATAGCCACGGTCTTTTCCCCGGAGTAGGGGAGCCCAAAACTAGAGGGCATGGGTTTAAGTTGAGAGGGGAAAGATTTAAGAGGAACCTAAAGGGCAACATTTTCATGCAGCACCTGGTGCGTGTATGGAATGAGCTGCCAGAGGAAGTGGTGGAGGCTGGTACAATTACAGCATTTAAAAGACATCTGGACGGGTATATGAATTGGAATAGTTTAAGGGATATGGGCCAAATGCTGGCAAATGTGACTAGATTAATAGATTTCTATTACTCTAAATGCTGGATCTTTTATGAAGGAAGATGTAGTGAGGTAGTAAGAAAATAGAAATGTATTCAGACAGTCAACATGATTTTGGGAAAGAGAATTCATTTTTGACGAAATTGTATTTGACTAAAGTATTGAAAATGTTTTGAGCAAGTAACAAGCAACGAGAATAAAGGGGATAACAAAGTGTGAAGCTGGATGAACACAGCAGGCCAAGCAGCATCTCAGGAGCACAAAAGCTGACGTTTCGGGCCTAGACCCATCGTCAGAGGATAAAGGGGAACCTGCTTTACTTAGATTTCCAGAGATAACAAAGTGTAGAGCTGAGCGAACACAAAAGGCCAAGCAGCATCTTAGAAGCAGAAAAGCTGACGTTTCGGGCAAGCTTTTTGTCAAGGTGTCAGCAATTTCTCCAAAGCGCTCAATCTGTGGTATTCTTCCCTGTTTGTAACAAACAAAAGAAAATGCTGGAAATTTGAAACAAAGAGAAAGTGCTGGAGCAGCTCAGCTGGTCTGGTAACATGCAGTGGAGAGAGAAACTGAGTTAATTTTTCTACTCAAAAGACATTGAAAAATAGGTCACTTTTATATTTTTGACAGAGACAGAGGAGGAACAGGGGAACAGATGGTGTAGAGATACAGTGGAAAAGACAAATGGTTCGTTAGGAGAAACTTCTTCACACAGAGAATGGTGGATATATGGAATGCTCTGCCCCAGAAGGCAGTGGAGGCCAAGTCTCTGGATAGTTTCAAGAAAGAGATAGAAAGAGCTCTTAAAGATAGTGGAATCAAGGGTTATGGGGATAAGGCAGGAACAGGATACTGATTGTGGATGATCAGCCATGATCATAATGAATGGTGGTGCTGGCTCAAAGGGCCGAATGGCCTACTCCTGCACCTATTGTCTATTGTTAATAAAATGAAGGGCTGGAACATAGGGCTGCCATTTCATTACAGAAAGTTCACAGGTGGTGTTTTAACTCAAGAGTCACGATGCCTCAGGTGAGCGGGAGAGGTTGGGAAGGAGAAACCTTCATGGTAACCTCAGTCAGTGCAGAAATTGAGCCCACACTGATGGCATCTGTCTGTGTTGCAAACAAGCCATCCAGTCATCAGGAGTTCTCAAATGTGGCATGATGAAGGGGAAAAACTAAACAAAACACAATACAAAACAAGTCCTCAATACTGATTCTTGCAGAAGGCATTTGTGTGATATCAGTGGCTATGACAGTGGAAAATAACTGCAGCAGTATGGAGAATCCCAGTCATCAAGGTCTCCTTGTGACTGGAACATATATACCTTCGATCAAGGACTGTGTGTCTCCTGAAGTGCAACAGCGTTCCCACGTTAAAAGATATCCGACCCATTGTGTCTGCTTAAGGGAATTTAACACCCCCACCCTCTTGCTACTCTTGTTACTGACAAAACTAATAGAAGAATATATTTTCCACATCTTTTAGTTCTGAAAAAGAGTCTTGCTGAAGTGAAACATTATCTCCTTACAGCAAAATTCTACCAAATACACCGGAAGTTGGACATTATCTTCTCTCAAACCACATATTACGAATCTGCAAGAGCCTACAAATACCTTTCCTTCATCTATTTTGCAGTTTCTCTGGGGTGCAATCAAATGACCAGGGTCACGGAGGGCATTTGGTGGCTCTTCATGTTCAGATCCTGTCTCATGTTCTTCAAGGTGGCCATGGGACTGACGGAATGCTCTTTTTGTGGCTGTTTCTGCCTGACTAGGGGCTGCTTTTGGCTGCATCAACAAGAAAGAAAGATTTGCACTTTAATCTTTCACAACATTTACAGTCATTTGAAGTACTGCTGCAGTTGTATTGGTTGAAATGTGAAAACAAACATTCACATGGGAGGACTCAACAAACAGCAGAGAGATATTGATAATGAAATGTGAGGCTGGATGAACACAGCAGGCCCAGCTGTGTTCATCCAGCCTCACATTTCATTATCTTGGATTCTCCAGCATCTGCAGTTCCCATTATCACAGAGAGATATTGATCATCTGTTTAGACATTGAGCCTTTAGTGTGGCCTACTTACAGGGTGAAGGCCAAATTCTGTCTTGTGCTCCTGTCCTAACATGTAACCATTCAGCCAGGAGTTCTCCACCCATTTCCATTTCATTGGACCCTAAATCCATGACACAATTCTCACTGAGGACACTGATCTAAAAATGCAAAGAATCCTGAATTCCCTGAGGGACACAATGCACTACAACTGCCCTGGTCTTGTGAAATCTTTATGCAGGACACTCTTAGCAATGTGATGTTTACCATCCCTGCGGTGCTGACATTCAGATCACTACCATAGTGTTGGAGGATTTGTTGTGACATTCAGAAAACCACCGAAAATAACCATGACACTTGTATGTTTGTGCACATTGTGCCCTTACAACCTCAATTGTGGTCCCTAAAGGGACCGTTACCTTATAAAACAGGTTCCAAAACCAGTTATTTTCTATTAGGCAATCAATCTTACAGGGATTATTACACGTGACATCCACAGTCACAGGCTAAAAATAGGAGGTTGACCACTTAGGACTGAGATGAGGAGAAATTTCTTCACCCAGAGAGGGGTGAGCCTGTGGAATTTCTGCCACAGATAGTAGCTGAGGCCAAAACATTAAATGTTTTCAAGGAGTTAGATGCAGTTTGTAGATCTAATGGGATCAAGCATATGAGGTGAAAGTGAGAAAAGGGACGGAATTATATCAGCAACAATCATATTGAATGATGGAGCAGGGTCAAAGGGCTAGGTGGCCTACTTATGTTCCTATTTTTGATGTTTTTACGAACGTCTGACCCAGAATGTTATGTCTCTTATGGCAGGAAGGTTGCAGTTATCTCGATGGTGTTAACCTACGTGCTAATCTTCTCCCCCACCACCTTCCCTGTGACCTCTGAAGAGGAAACAATTCCACCCAATGTCTCAGTTCTTGAGGGAGGATTGGGTGAAGAGGAAGAGTCAGTTCAATCTACCCAAACCATTATCTGATGGACATAATCAAGCAAAATTATTAATGAAGAATTGTAAGTATCTAGAGTTAGCAACAATTCTATACAAATAGTGAAGCATTTCCAAACCTTTTGGAAAGTCAGATGATCAGTAATTTGTAAATCTTCAGTACTTTTCCATTTTCCAACATTTCCAGAAGCTTCGTGCTGCTGAGGAACACATTTTAATCAGAAGATTTCATTCTTGATAACTAGTATAATACAACAGGTAGAAGAACTGAATGGTTTAGTGTGGATTGTGACTAAGAACCAACAGCTTGCAGGTATGGCTGACGAAGGCACATTTTATTGAAGCATTCCATGTTGCACTGGTCGAGAAAATTGGTATGAAATAATGATGAAAGGAGAAAATGAACATTTATACCACATGTCCAGAGAGTCCTCTTTGATTGCAAGTGGGCCTTACAGAATAGAGACATTGTTCTACAGAGTGTACCAATTAATGATGATTGACAGTTAACTGCCAGGCTCTGTTTAAATTTTAAACCAGGCAGGTTGACTCTGATTGATGAGGGCATTGTCCCTGACAACTAAACCAGCAAGTAGCTATCTCCTCTCTGATGGCTGAAAATGTCAGGCAGTTGGGACAAGCACCTGCCTGAACTAAAAAGACAAAAAGGGGAGAATATATAACTATTAAAATGGAGAGATGGTGGTGGCAGTGAAACTCACATAAGGCTGTAAGTACAACCATGTTATAGCTGCCTCTGGAAGCACCACTTGATTCTATGCCAGCCAAGACATTGAGGCACCTGTTCTTTTCAGGATAAATACCCAACTTCCAAGCAGTGACCGAAAACAGTGGGTATAATTGGGCCTGCATCTGGCCAGGGCCAATAATTTGGAGCACACCACACGACCCAAGTAAATGATGTCAGGTTGACTGAGTCCAGTCAGGCATGTCCCATCTACTGGTCTGGAGGGCTGCACTGGATGGCCAATGGATATGGAGGCCCTTGACACATGCATCTTCTATTACAACCTAAGGGTAATTGGCCTCTGGCCCAAAGAATTGGACAGTGATGAAGGTGCCTCCCTTATGCCAAAAGATAGTCTAACAGTATCATCAAAAAAACATGGTTAAGAAAATAAAGAGCTTCTATTATGTAAATACCCTTCATGACATTATGCCCCAAAGCTTTATCTAGTACATGGGCTACTTTTGAAGTGCGTATATAGTGGGACAGGACATGCAACATTAGAGGCCAATCTGTTTCTTTTTGAGTAGCTCCAAGTGAGCTGAATACAAAGTGGCAAAACAATAGGTGTTTGCGTCCGGGTTGGAACAGAGGGACAAGCAGACCAGAGGGAAAAAGAATAACAGAATTTTGTGATGAGGTGGAAGAAAGGAAGTCCATAAATGCCCTCAAGCAGAAAAAAACTCCGGAGATTAATGGATGAATAAAATGTAAAGAAAGGAGAACTCAGGAGCAATTATTAAAGTCTCCCGAAAACAAAATAGGACAGGGTGTTTGGAAAGAGTTAGGAATCAAACTTCAAGCAAACTGGAAAAAGGGATGACAATGAGCCGAGGGATAGTAAATACAGGACTGAAGCTGTTGTATGTGAATGCAGGCTGTGTACGAAATAAGGTAAATCAGATTGAAATTGGCAGGTAATGATGTGGTGGGCATCATGGAGACGTAGCTGCAAGTGGATCAGGACTGGGAACTAAATATCCGAGGATATTTATTGAAAAGACAGGCGGGGGGGGGGGGTGGGTGGTGGCGTTGCATTATTATTAAGAAATGAAATTAAATCAATAGCAAGAAATGAAGTAGGGTTAGATGGTGTAGAATCTGTGTGGGTAGAGTTGAGAAACCGCAAAGGTCAAAATAAAACCATAATGGGACTTAGGTACAGGCCTCCAAACAGTAGTCAGGATTTGGGGCACAAGATACACCGGCTGATAGAAAAGGTGTGTAAGCAAGGCAAGGTTACAGTGATCATGGGGGATTTCAATATGCAGATGGTCTGGGAAAGTCAGGCTGATAGTGGATCACAAGAAAAGGAACTTATGGAATATCTACAAGATGGCTTTTTGGAGCAGCTTGTGGTGGAGCCCACTGGGGAACAGGCAATTCTGGATTTAGTGTTATGCAATGAGGCAGACTTGATAACGGAGCTTAAGGTGAGGAAATCCTCAGAAGAAACATGATAGAATTTCCTCTGGAATTTGAGAGGGAGAAGGTGGAATCAGATTTAATGGTGTTACAGTTGAATAAAGGCAACCACAGAGGCATGAGGGAATAGCTGACCAGAACTGATTCGGAGAAGAGCCTGGCAGGAAAAACGGTGGAATAGCAACGGCCGGAGTTTCTAGGGGTAACTCGGGAGACACAGCAAAAATTCATCCGTGGGAGAAAGGTATATACTAAAGGGAAGATGAGGCAACCATGCCTGATAAAGGATGTCAGGGACCACATTAAAGCAAAAGAGAAAGGATATTACGAAGTGAAAGGCAGCCGGAAGCCAGAGGATTGGAAAGCCTACAAAGACTAACAGAGGAAAATGAAAAATGAAATAAGGAGGGAGAAGAAGTAATGTAAAGGCAAAAACCTTCACCTCAAAGGGTGGCACAGTGGCTCAGCGGTTAGCACTGCTGCCTCACAGCACCAGGGGCCTAGGTTCAATTCCACCCTTGGGTGACCATCTGCGTGGAGTTTGCACATTCTCCTCATGTCTGCATGGGTTTCCTCCCACAGTCCAAAGATGTGTAGGCTAGGTGGATTGGCCATGCTAAATTACACATAGTGTTCAGGGATGTATAGATTAGGTGGGTTATAGGGGAATGGGTTTGGGTGGGATGTCCCAAGGGTTGGTGTGAGCTTGTTGGGCTGAAGGGTCGTTTCCGTACTGTAGAGATTCTATGATACAAAAAGGTTGCAAGAGTTTCTTTAGATTACATAAAGGGCAAAAGAGAGGCTACATTGGGCTGCTGGAAAATAACACTGGAGTAGTAATGGGGAACAAAGAAATGGTTGAGGCACTGAAACAAACATTTTGCATCAGTCTTTACAGTGGAAGACACAAGTAACTTCTGAAAAAGTCAAGAGAGTCAGTAGGGGACAGAGGTGAGTATGGTGTTCATCACCAAGGAGAGGTGTTAGAAAAACTGAAAGGTCTGAAGGTGGATATAGCATTTGGACCATATGGACTACACTCCAGAGTTCTGAAGGAGATACCTGAAGAGACAATGGAGGGGTTAGTGATGATCTTCTAGGAATAACTGGAGTCAGGGTGTGTCCCAGAGGACTGGAAGTTGTGAATGTAAACCTCCTATTAAAAAGGGAGCGAGGAAAAAGCTGGGAAATTACAGGCCGATTAGCCTGACCTTAGTTGTTGTAAGATTTTGGAGTACAATGTAAAGAATGAGATTTCTGAATACTTGGAAGCGCATGATAAAATAGGACAAGGTCGGGTTTCATCAACGGAAATCATGCCTGACAAATCTGTTAGAATTCCTTGAGGAGGTAAATAAACAGGTTAGAACGAATAGAGTAATATAGCATGGAAATGGGGCCGTCAGCCCAAACTGAGGCATGATGACCACGGTGCCCACTCAGCTCGTTCCAATTACCTGCATTTGGTCCATATCCCTCTAAATCCTTCTCATCCATGTACCTATCCAAATGTGTTTTAAATCTTGTTATTGTACCTGCCGCAATCACATTCTCTGGCCGCCCATTCCAAATATGTACCACTCTCTGTGTGAATAAGTTGCCCCTCAGGTCCTTCTTAAAAAACTCACCCTGGTTTGACTTTCCAAAGTGCAACACCTGACACTTATCTGTATTGAATTGCATTTGCCAATCCTCAGCTCACTTCCCCATTTGATCAAGATCTCTCTGTAATTTTTGCTAACTTTCTTCACTATCAACAACTTCTCCAAATTTTGTATCATCCACAAATTTACTAATCACGCCTTGTATAATTGCATGCAGATCATTAATGTAAATAACAATAACAAAGGTCCCAGAACTGACCCCTGTGACACACCATTAGACACAGGCCTCCAGTGCAAAAAAACAACCTTCAACCATCAGTCTCTGGCTTGTGTTTGCTACCTTTCTTAAACAGTGGAACAACACTGGCCTCCTTCCAGTCTTCTGGAACTTTACCAGTGGCTAAAGATGAAACTGAAATCTCTGCAATTTGTTCCCTAGCCTTGCCCTACATTCAAGGATAGACTTGATCGTGCCTAAGGTGCAGCCCACCTTAATGCACTTTAAGGCTACAAACACTCTAGGATTCTTTGAATCCCTACAGTGTGGATACAGGTCCTTCAGCCCAACAAATTCACACTGATCCTCCGACCATCCCACCCAGACCCATCCCCCTATAACCCACCTAATCTGCACATCCCTGAACACTATAGCAATTTAGTATGGCCAAACCACCTAACCTGCTCATCTTTGGACTGCGCGAGGAAACTGGAGCACCCAAAGGAGACCTGCACAAATGGCGGTAGAATGTGCAACCTAAACACAGATAGTTGCCAGAGGGTAGAATTGAGCCTGGGCCCCTGGTGCTGTGGGCCACTGTGCCACTCTTCCGCTCTGTTATTGAGAATGCAATCTAAAACATCCCCACTTGTTTCCCTTATTTCCTTGGCATCATGGTTCTCTCGTCCTTAAACACTGAGGAGAAACATGCATTAAAAATCTCCCCCATCTCCTGTGGTTCCACACACAGACAGCCATGCTGATCTTTATGGGGATCTATTCTCTCCCTAGTCACCTTTTACTCTTAATGTAGCTATAGAATCTCTTGGGATTATCTTTAACCTTATCTGCCAGATCAGTCTCATACCCTCTTTTTGCTCTTTTGATTTCCGTCATAATTGTGCACATACACTTTTTATAAGCATCTATGGAGTCACTTGAGCCTGACAGCTTAAAGCTAGAGCTTCAATATCCCTCATCAGCAGGGGATCCCCAAATCTGCCCGCTTTTCCCTTCAGCCTAATTGGGACATAGCCTCCTTGGACTCTTGAAAAGACACTTTTAAAAGCCTCCAATTTGCCTGTCATTTTTTTTCCCTTCAAACAGAGTCAACCAATCAACCTCTGCTAGATCCTTCCTAATGGCTCCAAAATTGGCCCTGCTCCATTTAGCACCTTAACCTGTGGACCTGTTCTATCTCTTTCCAAAACTATGTTAGGTGGGGGACAGGTAGTATTGAGGAGCCAGAGAGGCTGCAGAAGGATTTAGACAGGTTAGGAGAGTGGGCAAAGAAGTGGCAGATGGAATACAACGTGGGAAAGTGAGAGGTCATTCACTTTGGTAGGAAGAATGGAGGTACATTTTCTAAATGGGGTGAAAATTCAGAAATCTGAAGCACAAAGGGACTTAGGAGTCCTAGTCTAGTATTCTCTCAAGGTAAACTTGCCGGTTGAGTCAGTAGTTAGGAAGGTAAATAGAGAACTAGAATATAAAAGCATCAATACACTTCTGAGGCTTTAAGAGGCTCTGGTCAGACCACATTTAGAGTATTGAGAGCAATTTTGAGCCCAATGCCTCAGGAAGGATCCACTGGCCCTGAAGCAGGTCCAGTGGAGGCTCACGAGAATAGTTCCAGGAATGAAAGTCGTAACATTTGAGGACCCTGGGTCTATACTCAATGGAGTTTAGAAGGATGACGGGGTGCTAATGGAAACCTACAAAATACTGAACAGCCTGAATAGAGTGGACATTGGGAAGTTTCTCCATTGGTAGGAAAGACTAGAAGCCGAGGCTACAGTCTTAGACAAAAGGGAACACCTTTTAGAATGGAGATTAAAGGAAACGTTTTCAGCTCGAGAATGTTGAAGTTGTGGCCACTGATGGCTGTAGAGGCCATATTATTGCATATATTTAAGACCGAGATTGACAGGGTCTTGATTGTCAAGGCATTTTAAGGGTTACAAGGAGAAAGCAGGAGAATGGAGTTGAGAAACTTATCAGCTGTGACTGAATAGCGGAGCAGATTCAATGCGCTGATTGGCCTAATTTCTGCTCCTGTGTCTTATGGTCTAAAAAGTGGAATTGTAATAGCAGCTGGATTGTTCTTCAAAAGACCTACCTCAATGACCCCTCCTTCTGCAACAGTCAATTCTGTCTAAGACAGGTGACAATTCTGTCTAAGATTGGATTTTTGGGTTACAAACATTATTTGCTCAGAGAATGCTTTTCATCCTCTTTACCTTCAAACAGGCTGAGGACACATGTACGACTTATGTGGTACTTACCAGGACATTGATAGCAGAGTCCAAGTCACTGTCATTTTGATCAGGTACTTGATTCAAGTAGTGTTCATGCTTTCCTGCATGTGTTTTTTGTGGTTTCTTGTGTGCTTGTGTTTGCTGTATAAAATAAAGATAAGATATGAAGAAATTATTCATCTGTACTCAGGATGTAAGTTATGCTGGTAAGATCACCTCCGCATTTCGCAGAGAAGAATGTGAAATGCACTATGATATCGGAATTACACAAAATGCTGGAAATAATTGAGGAATTGGTAACTCAACTTTTGTTATGACATCAAATATTAACTGTTTGTGTCATCACAGATGCTGCCTGATCAACTGAGAAGTTTGTGCATTTTTTGATTTTATTTCCGATTTCCAACCTCTGTTGTATTGTACTTTTGTTTTCATGTGGATTTTGAGTCAGACATAGGGAAGATCAGATAATGATGATATGTCTTCACCTGAGGAGTACTGTGAATCAACTGCTTTTTCACTGAGAATTGGTAGCTTGAAATGGCTGGTTTATTGTGGATGTTATTCATCAGGAAAATGCCATACCCACTAAAATAGCAAAATTCAGAAGCTGGAGGTTTACACACATGACACGTTTGATGGTAGAATTCACCTCATTGCCCACATGTATCCATCTTTTGTCTTGGTACCATGGTGAATACAAGACTGAGGGTTACACTTTACCATCTTTCATAAGTTAATCTTTCAAGGGATGTCAGCATCAGCAGCCACAGCAACATTTATTAACATCACAAGTGCCCTTCAAAATGTAGCAGTGAGACTCCTTCTTGAACCATTGTGGTCTCTGTGATGTAGGCACATCCACTGTACAATTAGGGAGGATTTTGAATAGCTTTTGACACTGAAGGAATGGAGATATATTTCCAAGTCAGGATTGTTCAGAAGGGAGGCTGTGGGTGTGGTATTCCTATGTATCTCCTGCCCTTGTCCTTCCAGATGGTAGAGTGTGTTTGGGCGATGCTGTCAAAAGATCCTTGATAATTTGTCGTGGTTCATCTTGAAGATGGTGCACATTGCTGTTACCATTATTTTCCTGAACAACTAAAACCATTTTCTGTTGTGTCAGGTACGACTCCAACCAGCGAAGAGATTTTTTAAAATTCGCTTGAGGGAAGTAGCTGTCACCAGCTGAGTCAGCATTTATTGCCCATTCCTAGTGGCCCCTTGAGAAGGTGGTGATGAGTTGCTTTCTTGAGCTACTGCAGTTCATGTGCTGTAGGTTAACTCACAACGGCCCTAAGGCAGGAATTCCAGGATTTTGACCCAGGGACTGTAAATAAATGTCAATATATTTCAAGTGAGGATGATTTGATTTTATGTGATTTGATTTGATATTGATTTGATTTGATTTGATTTATTATCATGCGTATTTTGTTACAAAATACATTGAAAAGTGTTGTATAGTGTCACCACACTCCGGTGCCGTCTTAAAACACTGAAAAATAAACCAAAACATAGAATATAAAGGCATAAGAATAAAGAAATAAAGAAAAAGTGTTCAACTTTACAGTTTTTCTTGTTAAGTGCTCTAGTATGGGCCATGGGCCTGGTGGCCAGGCACAAAACGTCTTTGCCACATTGCTGCCACTGGAACAAAAGTTAGTAATTCTTCAGTGTCATCTCGCCTCCATTGACACCCTCGCCCTTTGAGTCAACACTGGATCTCACCAGTGCAGACACCATGAATGCCGCCAAGTACTGTACCAGCCCAAACCCAACTCCGTTGCAGCCATGAGTCCACTCCGAGCCCACCTTGCCGATGCACCGGCTGTAACATCTCTGGGTCTGCTACTGGGCCCAAACTTGCCTCTGATATCACCTCCATGAATCTGCAGCTGCTGGGAACCCAACCTTACCTCTGTTGTAACAGCCATGAGTTAGCACCAGGACCACATCAACTGTGCAGAAGCCCAAGCACACCGCCAATGCCACTGCCACGGGTTCACGCTGGGGGACGCAATCAAGTTCACCCTGCTGGGCCCAATCGAGTCTGTGTTGGGATCATTTGCAACCACTGATGCCATCACCACAACCAAGCTTATCGACAAGAGATAGGTAAAATAGAAGAGGAAAAAAAAACGAAACAGGAGAGAAAAATAAAGGAAAGAAACAAAAGAGAAAGGCAAACAGAACAGACAAGCCCTCGGCTCAGAAGACCTATTTCACTGCAATCTTAGCAGATGGTGAGTGGCTTGGAGGGAAACTTGCAGGGGGTGGAGTTTCCATGTAACTGCTGCCCTTGTCATTCTAACTGGAAGTGGATTTGGAAAGTGCTGTCTGATGGTCTTTGGTGAATTTCTGCAGTGCATCTAGTAAATAGTACACACTTCTGCTACTAAACATCAATGATGGGGGGAGTGGATGTTTGTGGATGTGGTGCCAATCAAGCGGATTGCTTGTCCTGGATGGTATCAGGCTTGGGAAGCATTTCAGATGGTGGACAGGTTTTGGGGACTTAAGAAGTGAGTTAACTGCTGCAGTATTCCTAGACTCTAGCCTGCTCTTGTAGTCATTGCATATATGTAGCGAGTCCAGGTGAATTTCTGGTCAATGGTGACCCCAAAGGTGTGTTTTGTGGGGGATTCAGTGATGGTAACACCATTGAATGACAAGGCACAATGGTTAGATTGCCTCTTATTGGAGGTGGTCATAGATGGCATTTGTGTGACATGAATATTATTTACCACTTGTCAGCCCAAGCCTGGATATTGTCCAGATCTTGTTGAATTTGAACATGGACTGCTTCAGTATCTGAAGAGTCATGAATGGTGCTGAACATTGTGCAATCATCAGCGAACATCCCCACTTCTGACTTTAATGATGTAGAGAAGGTCACTGAAGAAGCAGCTGAAGGACACTACCCTGAGGAAATCCTGCAGAGGTGTCCTGAATCTGAGATGACTGGCCACCTACAACCACAACCATCTTCCTATGTGTCAGGTATGACTCCAGCCACCAGAGAGTTTGCCCCTGATTCTCACTGATTCCAGTTTTGCTAGGGGTCCTTGATGCCACATTTAGTTGAATATGGCATTGATGTCAAGGGCTGTCACTCTCACCTTATCACTGGAATTCAGCTCTTTTGTCCATGTTTGAACCAAGCCTGTAATGCGGTCAGGGGCTGAGTGGCCCTGGCAGAATCCAAACTGGGTGTCACTGAGCAGGTTATTGCTGAGCAGGTGCTGCTTGATAGTGCTGTTACTGACACCTTCCATCACTTTACTGTTGATCAAGAGTAGACTGATGGGACGGTAATTGGTTGGGTTGAATTTGTCCTCTTTTTGTGCACAAGACATACCTGGGCAATTTTCCACATTGCCCGGTAGATGCCAGTGTTGTAACTGTACTGGAAGATCTTGGCTAAGGGAGTGGTAAGTTCTGGACCACAAATCTTCAGTATTTTTGCTGTAATATTGCCAGGGCCGATTGCCTTCAACAGCATAAAGTGCCTCCAGCCATTTCTTGATATCACTTGAAGTGAATTGAATTGACTGAAGACTAGTATCAGTGATACTGGTGACCACCGGAGGAGGCCAAGATGGATCATCCACTCGGCACTTGTGTCTGAAGATTACTCCGAATACTTCAGCCTTATCTTTTGCATTGATGTGCTGGGCTCTTTCATCATTGAGGATGGGGGTATATGTGGAGTTCCCCCTCCTCCAGTAAATTGATTAGTTGTTCACAACCATTCCCAACTGGATGTGGCAGGACTGCAGAGCTTAAATCTGATCCAATGTGAACACTTAGCTCTGTCTATTACTTGCTACTTGTACATGATGGCATGCAGGTGGTCCTATTTGATAGATCAGATTGACACCTCATTTTTACTCTCCATTGAACCAGGGTTGATCCCCTGGTTTGATGGTAATGGTTAAATTGGGGATATGCAGGACCGTGATTTTACAGATTGTGCTGGAGTACAATTCTTCTGCTGTTGATGGCTCACAGCACCCCATGGATGCCCAGTCTTGAGTTGCTACATCTGTTCAAAGTCTGTCCCAGTTAGCACAGTGATAGTGCCACACAACACACTGGAGGGTATTCTCAATGTGAAGACGGGACTTTGTCTCCACAAAGCGTGTGTGATGGTCATTTACCAATACCATCATGGATAGAATCATTTGCAGCTGGCACATTGGTAAGAATGAGGTGAAGTGCAATGTTCCTTCTTGCTGGTTACCTCACCATCTGCCGCAGACCCAGTCTAGCATCTATGTCCTTTAGGACCCGACCAGCTCGATCAGTAGTGCTGCTGCTGCTGCTGAGCCACTCGTGGTGGTCAATACTGAAGACCCCACCCCCCCCGACAGAGTACATTTTATGCCTTTGCCACCCTCAGTGATTCCTCGAAGTGGTGTTCAACTTGGAGGAGTACTGACCCATCAGGCAAGGAGGGCAGTACATGGTGATCAGCAGGAGGTTTCCTTGCCTATGTTTAACCTGATACTATGAACATCATGGCTCTGGAGTCAATGTTGACAACTTCCAGGGCAATAATCTCCCAAGTGTAACCACTGTGACGCTACCTCTGCTGGGTCTGTTGTGTCAATGGGACAGGACATATCCAGGGATGGTGATTGTGGCATCTAAGATATAATTGTGAAAGTATGACTATGTCAGGCTGTTTGTTAACTAGTCCATGAGACAGCTCTCCCAATTTTGGCACTAGACCCCAGATGTTAGTAAGGAGAACTCTGCAGGGTTGACAAACATGTTTCTGCCAATGTCTTTTCCAATGTCTAGGTCAATGCCAGGTGATCAATCCAGTTTTATTTCTTTGAGATTTTGTGGCGATTGCTGAAATTGAGTAGCTTGCTAAGCCATTTCAGAAGGAGTTGGGGGTCAACCACATTGCTGTGGTTCTGGACTTACATGTAAACTAGGCCAGATTAGCTGAGGATGGAAAATTTCCTTCCATTAAGGACTTTAGTGAGTCAGATGAGATTTTTTTCCCCAGTGATTGACAATGGTTTAACGGTCATCAGAAGATTCTTAATTCCCTGATTCCCATGGATTCCAGTTTTGCTAGAGCTCCTTAATGCCACATTTGAACAAATATTACCTTGCTGTGGGGGCTGTCATTCTCACCTCACCTCACCTCACCTCTGGAATTCAGCTCCTGATGTCCATGTTCATCTTTCTGTTCAGTCAGAAGTTTAGTGGCCCTGATAGAACCCACCCAAGGACCAGTGAGCAAGTTATCGCCGAATAAAGATAACAAAGTGTGAAGCTGGATGAACACAGCAGGCCAAGCAGCATCTCAGGAGCACAAAAGCTGATGTTTCAGGCCTAGACCCTTCATCAGAGAGGGGGATGGGGAGAGGGTTCAGAAATAAATAGGGAGAAGTGGGGGGAGGCGGACCGAAGATGGAGAGAGAAGAAGATAGGTGGAGAGGAGAGTATAGGTGGAGAGGTAGGGAGGGGATAGGTTAGTCCAGGGAGGATGGACAGGTCAAAGAGGCGGGATGAGGTTAGTAGGTAGGAAATGGAGGTGCAGCTTGAGGTGGGAGGAGGGGGTAGGTGAGAGGAAGAACAGGTTAGGGAGGCGGGAACAAAATGATCGCCAAATAAATGTTGTTTGATAACATTTATCATTCCAATCGCTTTGCTGTTGATTGAAAGAAGACTGATGGGGCAGCAAAATTGCTGAGATGGTTTTATATGACAATAGACAATAGGTGCAGGAGTAGGCCTCTGGTTCTGGACTCCCCCATCAACGGAAACATGCTTCCTGCCTCCAGAGTGTCCAATCCTTTAATTATCTTATACGTCTCAATCAGATCCCCTCTCATCCTCCTAAACTCAAGTGTATACAAGCCCAGTCGCTCCAGTCTTTCAACATATGATAGTCCTGCCATTCTGGGAATTGACCTCGTGAAACTATACTGCACTCCCTCAATAGCAAGAGTGACCTTCCTCAAATTTGGAGACCAAAACTGCACACAATACTCCAGGTGCGGTCTCAGCAGGGCCCTGTACAGCTGCAGAAGGACCTCTTTGCTCCTATACTGAATTCCTCTTGTTATAAAGGCCAGCATGCTATTAGCTTTCTTCACTGCCTGCTGTACCTGCATGTTTGCTTTCATTGACTGATGTACAAGAACACCCAGATCTCGTGGTACTTCCCCTTTACCTAACTTTTTATAGGAAAGATGTGGATGCTTTGGAGAGGGTTCAGAGGAGGTGTACCAGGATGCTGCCTGGACTGGAGGGCTTATCTTATGAAGAGAGGTTGACTGAGCTCGGTCTCTTTTCATTGGAGAAAAGGAGGAGGAGAGGGGACCTAATTGAGGTATACAAGATAATGAGAGGCATAGATAGAGTTGATAGCCAGAGGCTATTTCCCAGGGCAGAAATGGCTAGCACGAGGGGTCATAGTTTTAAGCTGGTTGGTGGAAAGTATAGAGGGGATGTCAGAGGCAGGTTCTTTACGCAGAGAGTTGTGAGAGCATGGAATGCGTTGCCAGCAGCAGTTGTGGAAGCAAGGTCATTGGGGTCATTTAAGAGACTGCTGGGCATGTATATGGTCACAGAAATTTGAGGGTGCATACATGAGGATCAATGGTCGGCACAACATTGTGGGCTGAAGGGCCTGTTCTGTGCTGTACTGTTCTATGTTCTCTGTTCTAACTTCACTCCATTTAGATAGTAATCTGCCTTCCTGTTCTTGCCACCAAAGTGGATAACCACACATTTATCCACATTAAACTGCATCTGCCATGCATCCATCCACTCACCTAGCCTGTCCAAGTCACCCTGTATTCTAATAACATCTTCCTCACATTTCACACTGCCACCCAGGTTTGTGTCATCAGCAAATTTGTTAATATTACATTTAATGCCTTCATCTATATCATTAATGTATATTGTAAATAGCTGTGTTCCCAGCACCGAACTTTGTCGTACCCCACTGGTCACTGCCTGCCATTCCGAAAGGGAGCCATTTATCACTACTCTTTGCTTCCTATCAGCCAGCCAATTTTCAATCCAAGTCAGTATTTTGCCCCCAATACCATGTGCCCTAATTTTGCTCACTAATCTCCTATGTGGGACTTTATCAAAGGCTTTCTGAAAGTCCAGGTATACTACATCCACTGGCTCTCCCTTATCCACCTTCATAGTTACATCCTCAAAAAATTCCAGATTAGTCAAGCATGATTTCCTCTTCGTAAATCCATGCTGACTCTGACCTATCCTGTTACTGCTATCCAAATGATTCGTAATTTCATCTTTTATAATTAACTCCAGCATCTTTCCCACCACTGACGTCAGGCTAACTGGTCTTTAATTCGCTGTTTTCTCTCTCCCTCCTTTCTTGAAAAGTGGGACAACATTAGCCACCCTCCAATCCGCAGGAACTGATCCTGAATCTATAGAACATTGGAAAATAATTACCAATGCTTCCATGATTTCTAGAGCCACCTCCTTAAGTACCCTGGGATGCAGACCGTCAGGTCCCAAGGACTTACCAGCCTTCAGACCTAACAATCTATCCAACACCATTTCCTGCCTAATATAAACTCCCTGCAGTTCATCCATTACCCTAGGTCCTTCAGCCACTATAACATCTGGGGGATTGGATCTGTCTTCACTAGGGAAACACAAGCAAAGTACCTATTCAACTCTTCTGCCATTTCCTTGTTTCCCGTAATAAATTCACCCGTTTCTGACTTCAAGGGCCCAATTTTAGTCTTAACCATTTTTTTCTTTTCACATACGTAAAAAAGCTTTTATAATCCTCCTTTATATTTTTGGCCAGTTTGCCTTCGTACCTCATTTTTTCTCCACGTATTGTCCGTTTTTGTATGTGAACTCACAAACTAAAAGCAGAAGTAAAATAGTCAGCCCTTTTTGCCTGCACAATAAAACACACCTGATCTGCTTGGGTTTCAAATTCTACACTCCTGTATACCTCCAACAACATTCACCCCAGAAGAACCAGTTCACCACTGATTTCTAGATTCTCAATGACTCCACGTCTCTTGTCCTCTGAGACAGAGAGTTCCAAAGCCACACAATCCACTCAAAGAATTAAAATCTGAAAAGGGCAACACCTAATTTTAAAAATGTCCCCTATTCCTGACCATTCAGGTTTTTCTACTCTTCAAGCTAATTCGCTCATATATCTTGAACCTCCAGTGGAAACAACCTCAGTCTGTCCGGTCGTAACTCATAAGACAATACACTCTACCCTTGTATCAATTTGGTAACCCTCCCCAAACAACCCCGACAGATTTACATACTTTATTAAGTAAGGAGTCCAAAACTGTACACAATACAGGAGATGTCATCTGACTAATTCCCTGTGTGTGAAAAATCAAACATTTTTTGATGAAGGAGAGCATACCAGTAGCCTTCATAATGACTCGTTTTCAACAGGATCCTGATATTTTGCGATTCATGCAGTAGAACACTTAGATCCCTCTGTATCTTGAGATTCTGCAGTCTTTCTCTGTTTAGATAATACTAGTATTTTTATGCTGTCTGCCAAAGCAAACCATTTCAGATTTTCTCTTTTATATTCCTTCTGTACTTTCGCTCACTTACTCAACATATCTATCTTAGTCTATAACATTCTTATGAACTCTTCACAGCACGTATTTATATAATCTGCAAATTTACTTGCTGTGCCTTGACCCCCAAATCTACATCAGTAAAAAGGTGTGGATCCAACACAGCCCCCTGTACAAATCCATTTGCCAAATCCTACCAATCACAATAGACCCATTCATCGGTATCCTGTTTTCTGTTAACCAGTCAAAATTCTATTCATGGAAATAGAAGCAAATTTAACCCTTTGAGTCCAATATGATGCTTCTTCAGAATAGCACTACCAGTGTCCAATGTTTTTGCCAGTATCCTATGCCATCAGCCATTTCTTTACATTATGTGGAGTGAATTGTTTTGGCTGAAGCCTGGAATCTGTGATGCTGGGGACTAGGAGAATAAGCTGAGATGGATCACCCACTCGGCACATCTGGCTGAAGATTGTGGTGAATATGTCAGTCAGACGTTTTATATTGACGTACTGGCGTCCACCATCATTAAGGATTGTGCAGCTACTTCCTTCAGAACATTGTTTAATTCTCTACTACCATTCATGGCTGGACAAGTTTGAATCTGTTGGTTGTGGGATTGCTTAGCTCTATCTAACACTTGCTGCTTTTGCTGTTTGGCCTGCAAGTGGTCCTGTTTGATAGCTTCACCAAATTGACATCCCATTTTTAGATATGTTTGGTGCAGCTCATGGCATGCCCTCCTGCACTCTCCATTTAACCAGGGTTGAGATCTCAGTTTGATGATAATTGTTGATGTGTAATATACCGGGTCATGAGGTTACAGAGTATGGTTGAATAAAATTGTACTGCTGCTGATGGCCCATCTGCCTACTGGTTGCTTAGTTTTGATTCACTAGATGTTTCCTAATTCTATCCTTTTTAACACAGTGATAGTGCCATCCAACATGATGGTGGGTATTCTCAATGCAAAGGCGGGCTTCATCTCCTCTAGAACTGTGTAGTGGTCACTTTTACCACTTCTGTCATGTACAGATGCATCTGCAGCCGGCAGACTGGCAAGGATGAGGTCAAGTGTGATGTTCCTTCTTGACGGATTCCTCACCATCTGATACAGTTTGTGCTTTACATCATTCTTCTTTCCCTTAGTAGACTACAGCAAGGGGGATATTTTGGCCCATCTTGTCTCTATTAGCTTTTTGAAAGGTTTAATTAATTGGGTCCATTATCCATGTTCTCTCCCCACTTGTTCATGTTTACTATGTATCTAATCCCAAGTTGAGAGATAAGACTGAAAATTCTTACACTGCCCTTTCAGGCAAACCATTCCAGATTACAAATCGCTTAAAATAACTACTTACTTAAAAAATGCATTAAAAATATTCCTGATCTACATTCTGTTGTCTTTTTACACAACGGTGTCCTTGTTACTCTCTCTCTATATCCTCATCTCTTTGTGTGTGTGGCTATTTGTCTCTATCTTTTGCACATTGTGTCTCTTTCACTCTATTTCCCTTTATGTCTCTCTGTTTGTTTTACTCCCTCTTCCTCTCTACCTTTGTCTGTATCTCTCTCTCGCGAGCTCTCTCTATTTCTGTGAATCCGCACCTGGTATTGCTTTTCAGTATTTAACACCTTCCGGATCAAGTAGGAATTTTGTCTCTGTTTTTTGGTTTTTAGTTGTTTTTTCCTTTTTGTCACATGCTACAAAAGAAAAGAAAAGACAATGATAAAGCTCATTCGAGTACTGTTGTCAAAGTTCTCTCATTATTAGTCAATATAGCGCTCTCTAACTATTGAGCTTTATTTTCCCCAAACACCTCTGAATAATACAAAACTATTATAATAACAACACTGGAATGCTACAACAGTAGAATTAGATAAAGCTCTTCGGACTAAAGACATCAAAGGGTATGAGGAGAAAGTGGTAACAGGAAACTGAGTTGGATGATTGACCATGATCATGTTGAATAGGGGAGCAGCCTCAAAGGGCTGAATGGCCTGCTTCTGATTGCTCAAAAGGCAGCTGAAAGTCAACCTCAATGCTTTGGGACAATGCTGTAGATCAGGAGTCACATGTAGGCTTGATGAGGTGAGGATGACAGATTGCCTTACATGAAGGATATTAGTGAACCAGATGGGTTTTCCCCTCTTTGTTATCATCAATAGATACTTAATTTCAGATTTCTTTTTTCCTGTGGTGGATTTGAACCCAGATCCTCAGAACATTAGCTGAGTTTCTGGATTAATAGTCTAGCAATTACACCACTAGCCAATGTCTCCCCAAATACGTATTTTCTAATCCTTGAACTCCGATACTGTGCATTCCTCTCACTCTGTTTCACCATCAGTGGCAGAACCTTCAACATCTCAACCCCAAATACTGAACTCTCTCTAATTATTTATTATAATAATTATATTGTTATTACATAATACCTACTTATTCCTGGAATTAATACCAACCACCCCAGCAAACCGAGGCATATAAATAACAAGTGGGACAGAACACCGACGCTTCACCGAAGGCGCACTGACGATGTTACGTAGCAGGGTGACAAACGTTTGTAACCAAACCCACCAGCTCGGCAAGTCAACAACCTTGCACATCTTTGTATTAAGACAGAGATGGGGTTCTTTTTTTATACCTAAAGCTTGTGGAATTCTCTTCCCCAGAGAGGCTGTCATTGAATGTGTTCAAGGCTGAAAGAAAGAAGGGTCCCAACCTGAAACATCAACTTTCTTGCTCCTTTGATGCTGCCTGTCCTGCTGTGCTGCTCCAACTCTATATTGTGTCATCTCTGACTCTAGCATTGGCAGTTCTTACTATATCTGAATGAGATGATTATTTTGATAGGCAAGAGAGTCAACAGTAATGGGTGGCGGATGAGAAAGAGGAGGGTTTTTTTCAAAATTCATTCATAGGAAGTAGGTATGACTGGTGGGCCAGCATTTGTTACCTATCCCTAGGTGTCCTAGAGAAGGTGGTGGTGAGCTGCAACAAGATCAGTTATGAGACTGCAATAAGGTCAGTTATGATCTTCTGAAATGGCAGAACTGCGTCAATGATTCAAATGGCCTAAACCTGTTCCCAAGCCCTATCACAGAATCATTAAGCACAGAAGAACACCACCCCTGCATCTTTTTCTCAGGGTCCTACAAATTCTTCCTTTGCAGACAATAATCTAAGTTTTGCTTGAAAGCTTTGATTGAACCTACCTACCCCGTACCCCCAGGCACGTGTATTCCAGATTCTAACTAACTGCGAGTGTGAAAAGCCTTCCCCTCATGACTCCGTTGCTCCTTTTGCCATACACCTTTAACTTGTGAACTCGTTCTCAATGTTTCCAACAATGGGAACAGCTCTT
Organism: Stegostoma tigrinum; assembly: GCF_030684315.1. Classification (NCBI taxonomy): domain Eukaryota; kingdom Metazoa; phylum Chordata; class Chondrichthyes; order Orectolobiformes; family Stegostomatidae; genus Stegostoma; species Stegostoma tigrinum. Next base: position 6,262,896 of record NC_081363.1, read on the forward strand.
TCACATTAACTTTGTCCAGACCCTTATGATTTTGAATACCTCTATTAAATCTTTTCTCAATCTTTTCTTCAATGCTAATAGACTCAACTTCTCTAATCTATCTTTATAACGGAGTTCCTCATCCCTGGAACCATTCTCATGAATCTTGTCTGCACTCTTTCTAATGTCTTTATGTACCTCTTAAAGACTGGTGTCCAAAACTGGACAAAGTACTCCACTGAAGGACAAACACGTTTAACATAATTTCCTTGTTCTTGTACTCTGTGCCTCTATTAATAAAGCCGAGGATACCATACGCCTTATTAATTTCTCTCTCCTCCTGTCCTTTCACTTTCAGTCGTTCTGTGGTCCTGTGTTCCTAGGCATAGTCCTTTCTCATTCAACACCAATGCATTAACAATGTTTACTATTAATGGAAACTTTCAAATGATTATTCCCTCATTAGCTTAGGAGTACAGCTGTACAGGGCCCTGGTGAGACCGCACCTGGAGTATTGTGTGCAGTTTTGGTCTCCAAATTTGAGGAAGGACATTCTTGCTATTGAGGGAGTGCAGCGTAGGTTCACGAGGTCAATTCCCGGAATGGTGGGACTATCATATGTTGAAAGATTGGAGCGACTGGGCTTGTATACACTTGAGTTTAGAAGGATGAGAGGGGATCTGATTGAGGTGTATAAGATTATTAAGGGATTGGACACTCTGGAGGCAGGAAGCATGTTTCCGCTGATGGGTGAGTCCAGAACCAGACGACACAGTTTAAAAATAAGGGGTAGGCCATTTAGAACAGAGTTGAGGAAAAACTTCTTCACCCAGAGAGTGGTGGATATATGGAATGCTCTGCCCCAGAAGGCAGTGGAGGCCAACTCTCTGGATACTTTCAAGAAAGAGATAGATAGAGCTCTTAAAGATAGTGGAATCAAGGGTTATGGGGATAAGGCAGGAACAGGATACTGATTGTGGATGATCAGCCATGATCATAATGAATGGTGGTGCTGGCTCAAAGGGCTGAACGGCCTACTCCAGCACCTATTGTCTATTGTCTATTGAGTGCAAAAGCATTATTTGGGTTACACCTCGATGCAACCTGGCTGAAACAAGCCAACTCAGCAGATACTAAGAGGAAGCATACCTTCTAATCTATGAGATAGTAAGAACTGCTGACACTGGAGTCAGAGATAACGCAGTGTGAAACTGGAGGGACACAGCAGGCCAGGCAGCATTAGAGAAACAGGAAAGCTGATGTTTCAGGTCAGGACCCATCTTCAGAAAGGGGGCATTTCTAAAGAAGGGTCCCGACCTGAAACATCAGCTTTCCTGCTCCTCTACTGCTGTCTGGCCTGCTGTGTTCCTCCAGCTTCACACTGTGTTATTTCTAATCTATATGACATTCATTCATTCCTGAGATGCAGTCCTCCTGCACAAGCAGCACTTATTACCCTTCCCTAGTAACCTTGGTATGGTGGGCAGCTGTAATCTCATCCATTGGTTTGAGACTGGAATTACATTAGACCTAGATCAGATTTAATTCCCAAAAGGGCACTGTTGACCCAGTTTAGCCTTTAAGGCAATCCAATAAGTTCATGGCTATTTTGCTGAGACTCTATTTTTACCATCAGTTTTTTTTTAAATTGAGTTTATTTTGTGAAGGTGTCATTCCTCAAGATTTTTAAAACAGGCCCTGCTAGTCCATCAGTATGGATTATTCAGGGACACTTCCGGCTTTAACATCAGCCTGTGGACTGGAGGTTTTTAATTGTTGTGTCACAGCACACTGTTGAGCTGTGGCAAGGGGAGAAGTGTGCTGTAAGATGTTCAGGAAGCTGTGCTACTTATCTGAGCATTGAGGTGGTGGTCATGCCTCTGATCTCCTCTGAGCCCTCTGTGTCTACCATTGAAGGCAGTACCTACTGACTGCAGACACCCTGATCGACTGGGCAGGCACAAGCCTTCAGAACAGCACACGTGTGGATTTGAAAAGAAGTGGGTGTGCCATGGAATTGCTTGGCTCATTCAAGTGTGCCTGGATACTGAAAAGTTGGGAACCATGGCAGTAAACCACTGGGAGCAATAAAAAGTAGGAGAGGAGGTGATATAAATCAAAATGCTTCTTGAGCAGTGGACAAACGCTCCCACAGAATAATCAAAGAGTCAGAGATTCAGGTAGTACTGAAGAATCCCTTCAACTCATCAAATCTGCACTGACAAAAGCAACTCTAAATCTGCACTAGTCCCATTTTACAGCAGTTGGCCCGTAGACTTGAATATTATGACATTTCAAAGTGCTCATCCTCGTACTTCTTAAAGATTGTGAGGTTTCCTGCCTCAACTATCCTCCCAAGCAGTGAATTCCAGGCTCCCACCACCCTCTAGGTGAAAAGGTATTTCCTCAAATCACCTCTAAACCTCCTGTCATTGTCTTAAAATTATGCCCCCCCACCCCACAACTCCCCTTAGAACATAGAACATTACAGCACAGTACAGGCCCTTTGGCCCTCGATGTTGTGCCAACCTGTCATACCGATCTCAAGCCCATCTAACCTACACTATTCCATGTACGTCCATATGCTTATCCAATGACAACTTAAATGTACCTAATATTGACTTTGGGGAACCGATGTCCCACTTAATCTTATACACCTCAATCAGGCCCCGTCTCAGTTTCCTCTGCTCTAAAGAAAACAACCTGAGCTTATCCAGCCACTCAGTGCTTACCTCATGTGCCTTTCTTCTAAAATGCAAAGACTGGTCATCGGACTCGGAACTGTTTGAACCAGTGGTGCTGGAATGAGAGGAGAGCCTAATAAACATTTCATAAATCACAATAACCCATGTTCCACATTATCACCAGTGGCTCAGGTTGTGGGTTCAAACAGCTTGAGCACATAATGTGTACTGATATAGTACTAAGGGAGTGCCACACTGTCTTCTTTATTCTTTCATGGGAAATAGGCATCATTGGCAAAGTTAACATTTGTTGCCCATTACTGGTTACTCTTGAACTACTGGTATAGGGGGCAGCTAAGAGTCAACCATACTCTTTTGGGTCTGAAATCACACAAAGGCCAACTAAGGCAGATGACAGCTGGATATACCTACAGGCAGGCATTACCTACATTCTCCACAAAGTATTCGGGGGCCAAATAGTTTTTTTTACGATAATTGTAAGTAGTTGTCATGGGCACCCATACATTCCAGATTTATGAATTGAACATAAATTCTACCAGCTGCCATGGAAGGATTGGAACCTTGGTGTCTATATTACAAATCCCATGGTATGCGACCATCTCCTCACTCTTGGACATTTGAAGATACAGCCTTTTGGATGAGATGTTAAATCAAGGTTCTATCTACTCTGTCAGCCAGATGCTGAAATGTTGCTGTTTCACAGAAAAACCAGAGAAGTACTTCTCAGCCATCATCACTAAAATGTATTGTCTGGCTATGTTTACATTGCTTTCTGTCTGAGTTTATTGCATGCAAAACTAACTGCTGCATTTCCACATTGCAACAGTTCATTGGCTTGAAGTACAAAGGCTGTAGAAATGCAACTTGGTTCTTCTTTCTACTGAGCAAAGTGCATTTAACAAGTTGTAAAAGCTTTTCTCATTTCAAGTGAAACATTTGAATGCCATCAAAAATGATCTTTAATGATACAGAAATTACACTGTAGGTCTCAGTTAGGGTTTTTTGCTAGTGATCCAGAACAGAATAGGAGTGGCCAGTGGCCCAGAGGGGAGCAGGGACTGCACCCAGTGCGCTCAGAGTGAAGCTGGGATGGCCAGCAGACCTGGAGCAGAGCGGGCTGGAGTGGAAACAGCAGCCAGTGGGCCCAGAGAGATGATGGTACTGGTTGGGGAAGCCATGTGGAAGCCAAAAAGACTGTAATGTCTCTCTTCTTAGCTTTATTTCTTATTGTTTGTACCTAAGGCTTGTACCTTGGTACTTTGTACCTAAGTTGGTGCTGTGAGTTGGAGACATTGTATACTTTTCAATGTACTCTTGTTCTTTTCTAACTAGATCGCGTGACATCATCTGAATTATAAAATTTTTTAAAAATCTGATAAACAAGAAATTAAGTGCCAGAAATACATTGTCAGGCCCTTCTGCTATTATGTTTGATTTCTAACATATATTCTGATTCAGAACCTGTGTGGCTGCGGGAAACTCACATGCCGTAAGTTGTTAATTAGGTTTCAACAGCCAGTAACATTGAACAACGGAAGTGATAGAAGAAATTTGTCCACAGATATTTCACGGGATTAAACTGTAAATTATTTATTCATGGGGCATGGGTGTTGTTGGCTGGACCAGCATGTATTGCTAATTTTTAGGTGCCCTCGAGAATGTGACGTGAGCTGCCTTTGTGAACTGCTGCAGTCCTTGAGGTATGGGGCACCCAAAATGCTGTTAGGGAGGGAGTTCCAAGATACCAATGCAGTAACACTGAAGGAACAGTAAGTTAGAATGGTGAATGGAAAATTGCAGTTTGTGGCGCTACTGTATGTTTGTATAATGCATGTATTCCCTCAGTAGTGGGGGAGGGTGGAGGGAAATGTTAAACATGTGTATTTTGAACATGATTCAAAGGCACCAGCCATGTGTTTGGCATTGTGTTTTTGCCAGGTTGACATCTTGTGCCAATACCTTGTTTCTTATCCTGCATCAGCTCATAGCCTAGTAGAACAGTCACATAAGATTCCAAACAGTAACTCGGTTTTTCTCTCCACAGATGCTGCCAGACGAAATGAGTTTCTCCAGCACTTGTTTATTTTCAACGTCAGAATTACTATCGGGGTCAATGTAAATCCAGCTTTCATATAATAGCTGCCTCTACTTACTATAATCAGTAAAGAAATATTGTCACTTACCTGGATTCAATGTAGGAGAGGATATCACCCAGTGATGCATCAGAATCGTACCTTGTACCAGACATTTCCATTTTGGCAGCAATGTGTTCTTTTATTTGGTTCTGCAACTGCCTTTTACATTGAATGTACTAGTGAAGAAACAAAGAAACAGCTAATTCATTTCATTGATTGATGGGAAATGAAATCAGCAGCTCATTCTACACCTTGTCCAATATACAAGGTGTCAAAATTTATGAAGGTGCATTTTGAGAAGGCTAAAGCAATGGTGGATACAGCCTATGGATATTGTTCTTGTGGGAACAATTTTGGGTATGGGAGATATGATGTGATTTCAATTTTGAGATAATAGGGTGGGAAACAAGACTAAATACATATTGGGGTAATAGTACAGGAAATAAATATGGACATTTTTTACCGGTAATATTAGATCTAAAGTTCTATAAATGTTAGAAAGAAAAACCCAGGATGTGAATTTGACCTGGTTTTGTTGATAAGTGTGAAATATGAGATTTGACAGATGTTGGGATGGATAGTTAGGGATACAAGGAATTGGGCACATATTGAGACTTGAAGTCAATAGATGTTGAGATATGAATTCAGTAGATTTTGGGATGTGACATTGGGAATGTGTTGGGATGCAAAGTCAGCAGTTGTTGGGATGTGAGATTGGGAATTTGTTGAGATGTGAGATTGGGAAAACGGTAGGATATGAGGCCAGTAGATTTTGGGATTTGAGATTGCAGAAACATTGGTAGGTGAAGTCAGGTAGATGTCACGATATGAAGATGGGTTAACAATGAAACTAATAGTATGGGACATGTCAATACATAGATGCTTTGTAATAAACACAAGAAATGCAGGAAACACCTATCATCTTTGGAGAGAAAAAAAGAGCTAATGTTTCAAGCCAGTATTCTTCCATCAGAAGAAACTGACATTCTGGAGTCTGATTACAATTTGAGGGACAGGAGGATTCTTTGATGGTTATTTTTTTCAAGCTGGCATGGATTAGTTGATAAAAAATATTCTGCAGTATGGAATAAGGCCATAGGATGTTCCAGCTGAAACAATCTCAAAGCTACTGTATTGGTGTTATAATTGGCCTTGTATCTGGAGTTGGGGTAAGCAAAGCCAGATTGCTATCTTTTCAGTAACAGAATGTACACCTGTGTAGATTGTGTGAACAGGATCGAACTGTGTTTTTGTTCTTGATCTTGCCCTCCTCCCCAACACATTAAGTTTTTTGCCAGTCAATGGAGTGCTGGAGAGGAGCAAGTGAGGTAAAAATTGAATGGCTAATTGCTTCTCAAAAATGTTATATTATATTGATCCTTTGGCAGGAATAGTTGTGTAAGGCCAGTGAAGAGAAGAGGTTTCAAAGAGCAAATAATCCTTCTCAGTTCCCAATGTTGTCTTGTACATTCTGTTATTTATAAGCACTTCAAATCTATGGAACATTTAAAAGAAGATAGAAGTTTCATTTTATAACAACTTCCTTGATCTCACAATATCTCAAATTGCCTAAAAAGTAATGAAGCACTTTTAAAGAGTAGTGACTTTTGTGATGTAGGAAATGCACCAGTTTTGTGAGTGTCAACCTCCCACAAACAACAATGAAACAATAACAAGAAACAATGAGTGATTTGGACAGAGGGATCTGTCTGGAGGGCAGGTGGTCCACTGCCTTCTTTCTTCATTAGTGCCGTGGGATCTCCTAGTTCCTCCAAGGTGAGCAGACATGGACTTAGTTTAATATTTAATTTGAGAGATTATGCCTCCACCATGCAATACTCCTTCAGTGCTATTCAGAAGAGTCAGTTTGGATTACATGTTTATGCCTGCAGAGTGAAATTTGAATTTGCAACTTTCTAAGGTAGTACCAAGGAGTCAGAGGCGTTTAGTTCTACTGAAGCATTTCCCTTCTCTCCATTGTTGCCCTGTCCCAATATTTCTTTCAATTTAAGTGCTCTGCTCGTTTCATATTTACTAAGGCCAAAGATGACTGGAGTTCCTCTGCCAAACCATCTCTACAATGTGGGTGTTTAAATCAAACTTTAAAATAAAGTCTGGCAAAGCCTCTGAACTGGTTTGGCAGAGTATTCAGTCTGTGAATTGGATCCACATGTGTTTAAAATCTTTGAAGATCCAAAATTTGTCTCATAATACAGGCCTGGATTGAATGGGGTTGTAAATGTTCTTGCCCACTGGGTGGAGAACGGATAAGAAATTCCAAGATAACAAAGCGTGAAGCTGGATGAACACAGCAGGCCAAGCAGCATCTCAGGAGCACAAAAGCTGATGTTTCGGGCCTAGGCCCTTCATCAGAGAGGGGGATGGGGTGAGGGTTTTGCAATAAATAGGGAGAGAGGGGGAGGCGGACCGAAGATGGAGAGAAAAGAAGATAGGTGGAGAGGAGAGTATAAGTGGGGAGGTAGGGAGGGGATAGGTCAGTCCAGGGAAGACGGACAGGTCAAGGAGGTGGGATGAGGTTAGTAGGTAGGAAATGGAGGTGCGGCTTGGGTTGGGAGGAAGGGATGGGTGAGAGGAAGAACAGGTTAGGGAGGCAGAGACAGGCTGGGCTGGTTTTGGGATGCGGTGGGGGAAGGGGAGATTTTGAAGCTGGTGAAGTCCACATTGATACCATTGGGCTGCAGGGTTCCCTAGCAGAATATGAGTTGCTGTTCCTGCAACCTTCAGGTGGCATCATTGTGGCACTGCAGGAGGCCCATGATGAACATGACGTCTAAGGAATGGGAGGGCGAGTTGAAATGGTTCACGACTGGGAGGTGCAATTGTTTATTGTGAACCGAGCAGAGGTGTTCTGCAAAGCGGTCCCCAAGCCTCCGCCTGGTTTCCCCGATGTGGAGGAAGCCACACCGGGTACAATGGATACAGTATACCACATTGGCAGATGTGCAGGTGAACATCTGCTTGATATGGAAAGTCATCTTGGGGCCTGGGATGGGGGTGAGGGAGGAGGTGTGGGGGCAAGTGTAGCACTTCCTGCGGTTGCAGGGGAAGGTGCCGGATGTGGTGGGGTTGGAGGGCAGTGTGGAGCGAACAATGGAGTCACGGAGAGAGTGGTCTCTCCGGAAGGCAGACAAGGGTGGGGATGGAAAAATGTCTTGGGTGGTGGGGTCGGATTGTAGATGGCGGAAGTGTCGGAGGAATTCCACTTGGGAACCCTGCAGCCCAATGATACCAATGTGGACTTCACCAGCTTCAAAATCTCCCCTTCCCTCACCGCATCCGAAAACCAGCCCAGTTTGTACCCTCCCCCCACTGCATCACACAACCAGCCCAGCTCATCCCCTCCACTCACTGCATCCCAAAACCAGCCCAGCCTGTCTCTGCCTCCCTAACCTCTTCTTCCTCTCACCCATCCCTTCCTCCCAACCCAAGCCGCACCTCCATTTCCTACTTACTAACCTCATCCCACCTCCTTGACCTGTCCGTCTTCCCTGGACTGACCTATCCCCTCCCTACCTCCCCACCTATACTCTCCTCTCCATCTATCTTCTTTTCTCTCCATCTTCGGTCCGCCTCCCCCTCTCTCCCTATTTATTCCAGAACCCTCACCCCATCCCCCTCTCTGATGAAGGGTCTAGGCCCGAAACGTCAGCTTTGTACTCCTGAGATGCTGCTTGGCCTGCTGTGTTCATCCAGCTTCACACTTTATTACCTTGGATTCTCCAGCATCTGCAGCTCCCATTATCTTGGATAAGAAATTCCTGTCTGTTTCATGGGGGAACCAATTAAATGGTCAATGTCAGTCAGGCCTTCCCGAGATTCGGAATCACAGCAGCAGAAATCCTGTTTGCCAAGATCTGATGACATTTTGAATAAGATTTAGAAATTCAGACAAGCTTAGCATTTGAATATAATTAATACAGGCAGGCTGCATTAACACATTTCCATTTCGCATACTGCAAGTTTACCTTGGACTGATCAGGATCACAATAGTCCAACAGAGTGTCACAAAACTCAAAACCCACTGATTCCAGATCGTTCACGTTGAAATGAATGTCCCTACTGTTCCCTGCAAAGTAAAAAAAAAATCAAAGTCAAGACTCAAGTAGCTTCTTTTCAATGTGTTGCTTTGCTGGAAGAAAGAGAGACTGACTCCCACCATACTGGCAATCCAACTCGAACAACTGATAACTGAATCATCAACCCGATATGCCTTAAACATAATGTTTGTCAGATAGGCTACTGGGATTGAGCAAGAGGAGGCAATGGCCTAGTGATATTATCACTGGAATGTTAATCCAGAGACCCAAGTAATGTTCTGGGAGAGTAGGAACTGCAGATGTTGGAGAATCCGAGATAACAAGGTGTAGAGTTGGGTGAACACAGCAGGCCAAGCAGCTTCAGAGGAGCAGGAAAGCTAATCTTTTGGGCCTAGAAGAAAGAGCAGATCATGAAAGTCTCAGTCAAAGATTGAGATTGGATAGATTATAATTATTTTAGAAATGCTACAGCAATACATCTTCCTTCAAAGTAAAAACACAAACAATCTGGAAATAAAGAGGAACTAAATGTCTAATAATTTAATAACTAATAATAATAAAGAAAAAGTGCTGTAGAAATTAATTGGACTAAAAGCTAACAAATTCCCGGGACCTGATGGTATACGTCTGATTGTCGTAAAGAGGTAGCTGCAGAGAATGTGATCTTCCAGAATCCCTCAAATTCTAAATAGTCCCCATAGCCTGTAAAATAGCGAACACAATCTCACTGCTTAATAAAAGAGGGCGTGAGAATACCAGAAAACTACACACCAGTTTGTTTGACATCTATTGTTGGAAAATTCTAGAATCGAATCTTAGTGATGCAATCGTAGGATATTATGGACACAGAACAGATCTACAGCAATCTGGTCTCTAGTTGATCCTAGCAATTATTATTCTAAGCATCTGTCTGAGATACATTCCATGAACACATTCTCCAAACTACTGTGACCAATCTGATTTTGCCATTTTATGTGAAGAAATGAAGCCCCCTATGATGACTAAACTACCACTAAGTCAAGTTCCTCTTACACATTGAACCATATTCTTAGCAATGTGTAGCTAAGTGTAGCTAATTCCAGCAGTGTATTCAAAAATAATCATTCCCAGGATTTGGGCTTCACTGGCTAGGGTAGCATTTATTACCCATCTCTAATTGCCCAGAGGGCAGTTAAGAGTCAACCACATTGCTGTGGGTCTGGAGTTACATGTCGCTCAGACCAGGTACGGATGGCAGTTTCCTTCCCCAACGGGAAGTGAACCAAATGGAGTTTTCCAATGATCAACAATGGACTCACATTATTATTAGACTCCTAACTGCCATTTTTTATTGAATTCAAATTCCACTATCTGCTGACGAGATTGAAATTCAGATTCTCGGAATATTACCTGGGCCACTGGATTAAAAGTCTAGCGATAATACCTCTAGGTTAATGCTTTCCCATTCATACCTATGAGTACAAGCCATTCAGCCCAAAGGGCTCATGCTGATATTGTGTGTGATTTCTGTGAGCCTCCTCCAACTTTATTTCATCTCAAACTATCAAAATGTCCCTCTTCTTTTCTCTGGCCTCCCCTTAAATACTTCTATCTATTTGGCTCAATGGCTTCACATGGAAATAAGTTCTACTTTCTAATGACAGTTCAGGTAAAGGTGTCTCTTCTAAATTTTCATTTGGATTTGTTGGTGATTATCTGATATTTATGACTCTGAGCTTCGGACTCTCCTCAATATGAAAACACCTCATCTACTACCCTATTTAACTCCTCCATAATTTTAAGGATTTCTATTAGTCTTCAGTCTCTCCACTCTAGACAAAAGAAATACTTTTCTATGATAATGTAATAATTATTAATAAATAAATATGAATATGCTTCAATAAATTAATGTATGTATTTTTCTTATCCTGTGTCTTCTTCACACACTCCTTTATCCCACCATACAAGAGCTCACAAACCCCTGATTTCTCATTCCAGAAACAGATTGAGGTAGTTCTGCTCTGCCATACTGCTCTTACCCAATGTGGAACCACAGAAAGTCGCTTCCAGGGTGTAACTGTTAGTGACTCCCATCCTCCACACTACCACACGTCCTGTTCCTTCTTTAGCCCGCTTCACGTGGAATTTGCAACTTTTAAAACAAAACTGGAATGAAAAGCAGTCAGTAGGCAAAAGTCACAATCATACTTACTTGTCACTGGAAGAGAGAAATATCTAACTGCTCAAAAAAGTTGATACCTTTAAGCATCATTCTCAAACATGTTACTTAACTCAATCACTATCCATCTTTAAATAAGAAGTAAATAATGAAGACAATGGAATAAACATAGAAACGTAGAAACTGGGTGCAGAAATGGTTCATTCAGTCAATTGAGCATCTTCTGCCATTCCATTCAATCTTTGCTGATCCTTTATCTCAACGTCATATTCTTGTCTTTCTCCCACATCCCTTGATGCCTTTAAAACCTAAAAATGTATCTCTCTATCTTGAATATATTCAATAATTTGGCCTCCACAGTCTTCCATGGCAGAGAAATTCACATGTTCTCTCCTCTCACTTCAGTCCTAAATGGTCTACCAAGAGCTTAAGACTAATGGTCCCTGGTTCTAGATTCCCCAAACAGGGGAAATGTCATCTCTATATCTAGCCTGGCCAAGCTTGTTAGAATTTTATACATTGTAATTGGATCTTGTCTCATCCTTTACTATAGTGAATTCAACCTGGTTGAATCAATCTCTCCTCCTCGGCCAGTCCTACCAGCCAAGGGGAGATGGCAGTTTAGTGGGTATTATTGATGGACTGTTAATCCAGAGACCCAGATAATGTTCTGGCATCCCAGGTTCGAATCCCGCCACAGTAGACGGGGGAATTTGAATTCACTGAAAACAATATCTGGAATTATGAATCTAATCATGATCATAAATCCATAAATCCCAGAAAATCCCATCTGGTTCACTCATGTCCTTTAGGGAAGGAATTTACAACAATCAACAATGGATTCACGGTCATCATTAGATTCTTAATTCTTATTGAGCTCAAATTCCACCATCTGCTGTGGCAGAATTGGAAGCTGGGTCCCTGGAACATTCTCTGGATCTCTGAATTAGCAGTCCAGTGATAATACCACTAGGCCATCGCCTCCCCGATGGCCAGATTCAACCTCATGTTAATAGAACATTAGCCCTGGACTCTGAGTTAGCATCCCATTGCATCTATGCTGGTTCTTTGAAGGAACTATGAGATCAATGTCACTCCTTGATACAGTGTACCTCAAAATCTAATCAACTTCTCTTTAAGTGGTTATGCAGAAATTTCTAAAATTGAGATAAAAGATAATTATATCCGGTAAAGATCAAGCCTTCAAAGAATTAAACTCTTAAAGAGCTTTCACTGGTTTTGCCATAGAAGTGCTGTAAGATTACCCTGAAATCCTACACCATTAGACTGTACCTTGTTACAGCAGTTCTTACTAAGCATGAAGGGGAACACACGCTGCTTGGCATAAGATGACACAGTCCGCCTCCGGCTCTGACAGCCGTACATAAAAATGTTCTGCTTCCGACTGTGTCCATGGAGATCACAGTATAGAAAAACTGTACGCTCCTCCATTAACCTGGAAAGAAACAAAAATGGTGACCTTCCCTCCATTGTAAGGTCAGAAATGGGGATGTTTGCTGATGATTGCACTAAGTTCAGCACCATTCGTAATTCCTAAGATACGGAAGCAGACAATGTCCAAGTGCAGCAAGATCGGGACAATGACCAGGTTCGGGCCAATAAGTGGTAAGTAACATTTATGTCACACAAATGCTTAGCAATGACCATCTCCAATGAGAGAAAACATAATTTTCACAAAACCATAAAGTGGATAAGAGAAATAGGCCATTTGGACCATCGACTCTGCTCGCTGATACAATGAGATCATGGCTGATCTGATAATCCTCAATTCTACTTTCCTGCCTTTCCCCATAACCCTTGATTCCTTTAACGATTGCTTATCCCTGTCTCAATGGTGAACAGACTTAATGACCTCGCCTCTACACCCCTCTGTGGCAAAAAATTCTACAGATTTACCATCCCTGAGAAAACAATTTCCTTTACATCTCTTTCTGAATTGTGTGACCTCTTATTCTGAGATGATGTTCTCTGGTCCTGAACTCTCCCACAAGGGGAAGCAATCTCTCCTCATCTACCCTGTCATGTCCCCTAAGAATTTCATATGTTTCAATAAGGTCATTTCTCATTCTTCTAAACTCCAATGGGTATAGACCCAACCTATTCAAACTCTCCTCATATACCACAACCTTCTCTGTACGGCCCTCCAATGCCAGCATACTGCTCTTACCCAGTGATCTGACCCATGCTTTGCGTAATTTTAGTAAAACTCCCTACTTTTATATTCCACTTCCTTTGAAATCAAGGCCAATATTCTATTTGCCTTCCCCACTTCCCATTGAACTTTACTGCTACCTTTCTATGATTTATGTAGGTATTGCAATTTTTCAAAATTCAAATAACGTTCAGCTCCTCTATTCTTCCTGCCAAAGTATGTAACAACAAATTTTCCTACATTATATATCTTCTGCCAAGTGTTTATGATTGGGTGGGGGAGGGAATGAATTTAATTATAGTAATCACTGGTAATCATCACTCACTTGCCCTGTCTGTAACCCTCCGTTGACACTGTCATCCTAACAACTTGCTTTCCAACTCATTTTTGTATTATCCATAAAACTGGACACAGTACATTCACTTTCCTCATCCAAGGCATTAATATGTGTGGGAAAATATTGTGGCCCCAGCACAGTTCCCATTGGCATATCACTCGTTACAGGATGCCAATCTGAAAACTATCCCCTTCTTATCCTGACTCTCTTCCTGCTATTCAATAGCCACGGCCACTTCCATCTAGGAGGACAAGGATGGCAGATACAGGAACACCAGCACTTGCAAGTTCCCCTCCAAGCCCAACTCAGCATCCTGACTTGGAACTATATCACAGTTCCTTTGCTGTTGCTGGGTCAAAATCCTGGAATTCCCTCCCTAAGGGCATTGTGGTCTGCAGCGGTTCAAGATGGCAGCTCACCACCACCTTCTCAAAGGCAACTAGGGACGGGCAATAAATGCCAGCCCAGGCAGTGATGCCATGAAAGTATTTTGAAAAGCAAATAAAAGAGCAGAAGGAATTGAGCACTTTACTCTCCGTCGAACCTTGTGCTGTATATTCTGTGAGCATTTGTTGGGGACAGTATACGGGAAGCTTTACTCTATGTCAAGATAACAAAGTGTGGAGCTGGATGAACACAGCAGGCCAAGCAGCATCTCAGGAGCACAAAGCTGATGTTTTGGGCCTAGACCCTTCATCAGAGAGGGGGATGGGGTGAGGGTTCTGGAACAAATAGGGAGAGAGGGGGATGCGGACCGAAGATGGAGAGAAAAGAAGATAGGTGGAGAGGAGAGTATAGGTGGGGAGGTAGGGAGGGGATAGGTCAGTCCAGGGAAGACGGACAGGTCAAGGAGGTGGGATGAGGTTAGTAAGTAGGAAATGGAGGTGCGACTTGGGGTGGGAGGAAGGGATGGGTGAGGGGAAGAACAGGTTAGGGAGGCAGAGACAAACTGGGCTGATTTTGGGATACAGTGGGGGGAGGGGACGAACTGGGCTGGTTTTGGGATGCAGTGGGGGAAGGGGAGATTTTGAAGCTGGCGAAGTCCACATTGATACCATTGGGCTGCAGGGTTCCCAAGCAGAATATGAGTTGCTGTTCCTGCAACCTTCGGGTGTCATCATTGTGGCACTGCAGGAGGCCCATGATGGACATGTCATCTGAGGAATGGGAGGGGGAGTTGAAATGGTTTGCAGCTGGGCGGTGCAGTTGTTTATTGCGAACCGAGCGGAGGTGTTCTGCAAAGCAGTCCCCAAGCCTCCGCCTGGTTTCCCCAATGTAGAGGAAGCCACACCGGGTACAATGGATACAGTATACCACATTGGCAGATGCTATACCTGTTTTGGAACAGAGATGTCAGTACAGCCTAGACAGAGAGGTCCAAAATGGTAAGCCTTTGATGGGCTAGGAGATGGAATTGTCTTTGCAAAAGAAAGCAGGAAATGTATTTTTTTAAGCTCACCACAGCATTTCTCCTGGCTTGAACTCTTTTTCCTGTTGTCTGTCTTTGTGCTTTGTGAATTCTACCTGGGCTGCACAGGCCACAACCTTATCAATCACACCCCCTCCCAAGGTATTTTCTAATCAACTTGTTCAGACATGTTATTACATACCTCTGGAGCAGGTGGGACTATGAACCTGGGCCTCCTGGCCCAGAAGCAGTGACACTACCACTGTATGACAACAGGCCCACACTCTAATTGCACTAATCTTGATTGATTCCATACACTCATCATGGCCTCATGAGTGACCCTGAAATGTTGTCAATAGTTATGCCAATAGTTAGTCTACACAGGAATAATGAGATGACCTCCCCAGCCGAGATGAGACCCGAGCTTGACTGGGCGATACCTTTTACCTTGGAACACACATTGCACCTGCGACGTTCTCTCTCACCGTTTGATCAGTTTCCGGGTGTAGAACACAGAAGGGTAGGACTCCTTCAAATAGGACCGGTATTTACGATTTAAATCCTGGCCAGAGAGTGAGCACCGGTAATTCCCCACAATGACCCCATCAGGGTTCAGCATTGGCACGATTTTGAAGAGGAAGGTGTCCCGCAGCAGTCTGGCATCCATCGAATTGCCAAGTAGGTAGTCAAGGAAACCCTTCATCATCCAGGAGCTGTTGGTCTCACCTGGGTGGACACGGGCGGTCAGGATCACTGCTTTCTTTTCAAGTGCGGCCTTGGAACTCTGGGAGGGATTGGTCACAGTCAGGACGTAAACCATGTTCCCGGCCAAAGAACGGCACAACACCCGGACTTTGCAGAATTTGGACTTGGCCGGATCATTGACCACATCTTTCACATAGTCCTGGAGGTCAGTGTAGGTGTAGGGATAGCAGTGGGCAAAGTAGCAGACGTCCCCGGCATGAGGGAACTCAAAGGTCCAGGTGAGTGAGTAATAGTGGTGCTTGCTGTTGCCATAGTTGTTTCGGTAGTACTTGATCTGGCTCCCTACTCTGCGCCACCCGACGTTGAGCAGCTCTGCATCCTTTGTGGAATATAACAGCGGCTTCATTCCCATGTTATACAGGCTGGTGGGCTTCATCAAGTTAATGATGGTGAAGCGGTATTGGACTGCTGGCCGCACGTTCTGCACCTGGAAGTAATACCATTGGGTGTGTTTTGCTGTGTAGAGGTCCGTGCGTAACATTAAGTTATATTCGTAGTCCCCTCTGCAGAAGTGGAATGGAAACAACAGCTGATTAAGATACAGGGAATATTAAGTGCACAATGCCCTGAGTATTTAGGCTGTGTATTATGATAACTAAATAATACTCTAGATGAGATAAATAAAGCTACTTATTTGAATAGTGCTAATATTATTCATCGTGTGCTGAGAGGAAATTGAAGCAAACTCCTTATTGATATCCCAACAATGTCAGATCACAGCAAGTTTATTATTATCATTATCAGCAATTTGTCCCAGATGAATGGTTGTTAGGTCATCAAAACAAAGTTCCATCTCATCATACATTCCCAGGAAATATGTGGCACAGTTTAAATTTGGAATAATGATCCTTTTATAGTCTCCCATCAACTGCTCCCAAATTTGATATTGAATCATGTAAGGCAGATGGCCAAAGCTTGGCCAGAGGTAGGCTTTAAAGACTATCTTCGAAAGGATGAAAGAGAGGTAGGGAGATGGACAGAATTAGACAGAAATTCCAGGAATTCCGGTCTTGGCAACTGAAGACAAATCCACTAATGACAAGCCAATTCACCAAAAATCCTCAGACAGCACTTCCAAACCCACACCACTTCCATCTAGATGGACAAGGGCAGCAGATGCATGGGAACACCACCCCCTGCAAGTTCCCCTCCAAACCACTCACCACCCTGGGTTGGAAATATTATTGCTGTGCCTTCACTTGTCACTGAGTCAAAAGCCTAGAATTCCCTGCCTAAGAGCATTATGGGTCAACCTACACCAAGTGGACTACAGCATTCAAAAAGGCAGCATCAAGGGCAACTAGGAACAGGCAATAAATGCTGGCCAGTCAGTGATGCCCACATCCCAAAAATCTGCAGGGTGTCACAGTGGCTCAGTGGTTAGCACTGCTGCCTTATTGTGCCAGGAACCCAGATTTGATTCCAAACTCAGGTGGCTGTGTGGAGTTTGCCCAATCTCCCCATGTCTGTGTGGGTTTCCTCTAGGTGCTCTGGTTTCCTCCCACAGTTTAAAGATGTGCAAGCTAGGCAGATTGGTGATGCTAGATTGCCCATGGTGTTCAGGGATATGTAGGTTAGGTGCATTGACCACAGGGAATGCAGGGTTACAGGGATGGGCTGGGGGGTATGGGTCTGGGTGGGATTCTCTTCAGGAGGGTCAGTGTGGAATTGTTGGGCCAAATGGCTTGTTTTCACACTGTAGGAATCTATGATTCTATGAAATGAATAAATAAAGGAAAACTTAGGTTGTGTCAAAATCCTAAATCAATGGAGCCCAGATATTGGGGAGGCTTGTAGAGCAGGAAGTGATGGCAAAGAAATGGGTCATGAGGGAGGGATCATAGGTGCAGCAGGGTCATTGGAGGGACTAAAAAACAAGTGTTCACGTTGTCAAATCTGTTTCATCAGAGTTGAACATAGGTTGGTGAGAAGGGAGGTGATGGATGAAAATAATTTGCGTTAATTGAGATTATGGGGAGAAGAATTTTGGACAACTTCATGTTTGTGGAGTGCAGAACATGGGTGGTTATTCTATTCTCCACAGTCAACTAGTGAAGGATAGAACTGGAAGCAATCTTTGCACACTTCTGTATTTACTTACAGATCTCTAGATTAGAAACATATCTGTCCTAACCCAATGACTACAGATTTAATCTGTGTCTATTTATGGACCTCAAACTATCTTCTAATCAATCTGCTCAGCGATATTATGACACACCTCTGGAGCAGATGTCATTTGAACTTGGGATAATGGGAACTGCAGATGCTGGAGAATCCGAGATAACAAAGCGTGGAGCTGGATGAACACAGCACGTGAAGCAATATCTTAGGAGCACAAAAGCTGAAGTTTCGGGCCAAGACCCTTCCCCAAAACTTTTATGCTCCTAAGATGCTGCTTGGCCCTGCTATGTTCATCCAGCTCCACACTTTGTTATCTCATTTGAACATGGGCCTCTTGGTTCAGAGACAGGGACACTATCACTGCACCACAAGGGCTCCTTTTTGTGGAGGTCAAGTAAATCCACTGCTATTGACAACCACCTGCAAACAATTATTATACAATAAACAATGTTGGTTGAGGGATAATTATTGGCCTGGATATCAGGGAAACTGTCAAAATTAGTCAAATGGTATCTTTTAGTTTCACCTGGGAAAATAGACGGGTCCTTGACCTAATATCTCAAAAAGAAACCAATTACAATGCAGTGGCCCTTCAATACTGCTCTAGAAGTGTCAACCCCTATTGTGTGCTGCAGTCTGGCCTTCTGACACAGAGATAACAATGGTATTGTTCAAAAACGGCTGACACACAAATATCCAACAATAAATTGCCCGAACACGCACTCCAAGTAGGAAGCTGCTTTTACAGAGAATTTGAAAAGATTTACAATGCTTAATTATGGCACATATAGTAGACCTCAAATATTTAGGAAGTGGGGCTCATTGTTTCACTACATGTTGCTGAAAAACCTTACGCACACTTTGAATACTTTCTCGAGATTCCCACTCTCAAATCGAGACTCAAACATCAGTGTGTTGTTTGGATCGCTGACATTAATGGTTGCTTGTTTCAGGGGCTTGGAACTGCCACTCACTCGGGAAAAGGTGAAACTGGATTCCATATAGTCTGCAAGACAAATGCATCACAAGCTTTACTTGCAGTATCTTCAGTTTTGACATGGAAAAGAAAATCATGTAACCTCAGGTTTCAGGTGGGAAATATTAGGCTGTGGAAGCACACACTGAAAAATCTCTATATCTGTAACTATGGTCTTCTATCCATCATAGGTAGAAAATGGTGGAGTTGCATGATCACTGTTCCTTGACATGAAATACCCCTAAACCCCACTTGCCCATAACAGATGATGTTCAGCAATGGGAAATGTACAATTTATCCTGAATCATAAGAGCAATCTTTCTAAATCTAATGTACTTTCGTTTGCTTCCACTCTCAAATATTTCCCTCTCCTCCACTCTTGAAAGTACTGATTGACATTGACTTGCTCAGCCACTAATCAAGTAGTGCAAAGATTGACTGAGGCTTACTGCTGCTTGACCAATACCTTCCAATAAAATCTCACCAAATTAATCCCAGCTCTGCCTTTACATGGAACAGAGGAGCAAGAGTAGACCATTCTGTTCTTTGAGTCTTCTCTGACATTCACTATGTTCATGGCTGATCATCCAAATTACTCCCTTGTTTCCACTTTCTCCCCAAACTGTTCATGCCTAAATATAATATCCTCTTGACAACATTCAATGTTTGGCCATAATTGTTTTCTATGCATAGAATTCCACAGGCTCGCCATTCCCTGGGTGAAGAAATTGCCCTTCATCTCAATCCTAAATGGACTATCCATATTCATAGGCTGTGACTCCTGACCCATGATCCCTTTCTTGGCCAAATCAATGGCCATTGCAAATTCCCTTGATCTAAGCCACTTTTCTCATCTGAGGTCCTTCACACAAAAATTAAAACACTGGTAAAACTGTCCTTTCAAATTACTAAATTCAAAATAATTGATTTATTGACGAATTTGGGAGATGCTGAGATTCGTGTTTCAGCCTTTAGTTATATTAAGGGGAGTAACAGCGCCCTCTTTAAGCCCAGCACACGTTCCACAAACATTCTGACCAATTTCACAGAGAAAACCACAAATAACAATTGGATCTTTTATTAACATTTGCAAGGGGGAACTAGCCATTGTCACCAGGGATGCCAGTATCACCTGGGGAAATATGATGCTAGGTCTCTTTCAGGTGTGGGCCAGAGCCTCATGCAGTTTAACAAAAAATGGATGAGACCAGATCCAACATTGCCCATTGGCACAGCATTTGCTAGGAATATAGATTCATCTTTAGCGTAATACTGT
This sequence comes from Stegostoma tigrinum, assembly GCF_030684315.1. Lineage (NCBI taxonomy): Eukaryota > Metazoa > Chordata > Chondrichthyes > Orectolobiformes > Stegostomatidae > Stegostoma > Stegostoma tigrinum. The sequence continues at coordinate 6,282,987 of NC_081363.1, forward strand.
CATACAACATGGAAACAGGCCCTTTGGCCAGACTCATTCATGCTAACCAGGTTTCCTAAACTGAACTAGTCAGCGAGTTAACAAAGTGTGGAGCTGGATGAACACAGCAGACCAAGAAGCATCTTAGGAGCACCAAAGCTGACGTTTTGGCCCTAGACTCTTCATTAGAAAAGGTTACCTTTTGGCCCATAGCCATCTAAACCTTTCCTATGCATGCAGCTATTCAAATGTCTATTAAATTTTGTAGTTGTACCTGTTGTTTTACTTATTCCTTTGTGGAATGTGGGCATCACTGGTTGACCAGCATTTATTGCCCTGTTTCTGTCACTTCTTCTGGTAGCTTGTCCATACACATTTCACCCTTTCTATGTAAAAGTTGCTCCTCAGGTCCCTTTCAAATCTTTCCCCTCTCGCCTTAACCTATGTCCTGTAGAATCATCAAGTCAGAGATGCACAGCACAGCAATATAAACTTCGGTCCCGCTCGTCCATGCCAAACAAATATCCTAAATTTAGAGATAATGGGAACTGCAGATGCTGCAGAATCCAAAAAGTGTGAAGCTGGATGAACACAGCAGGCCAAGCAGCATCTCAGGAGCACAAGAGCTGACGTTTCGGGCCTAGACCCTTCATCAGAGATCATCATCTCTGATGAAGGGTCTGGGCCCGAAATGTCAGCTCTTGTGTTCCTGAGATGCTGCTTGGCCTGCTGTGTTCATCCAGCTTCACACTTTATTATCCTAAATTTAGCTAGTCCCACTTGTCAGCATTTATCCATAGCCCTATAAACCCTTCCTTTCCATATACCCATCCAGATACCTTTTAAATGTTATAATTGTAACAGCCTCCACCACTTCCTCTAGCAGCTCATTCCATACACACACCAACCCCTGCATGAGAAAGTTGACCTTTAGGCCCCTTTTAAAGCTTTCCCCTCTCACCTTAAACCTATGCCTTCTAGTTTTGGACTCCACCACCCTGGGGAAAAGACCTGGTCTATTTACCTGATCCATGTCACTCATGATTTTATAAACCTCTATAAGGTCACCCCCAGCCTCCGAATCTTAAGGGAATACAGCTTCAGCTTATTTTGCCTCTCCCTAGAGCTCAAACCCTCCAATCCGAGCAATATCCTTGTAAATCTTTAGTTTTGGACTACCCCACCATGGGAAAACTTATCCAAAATTTCTTGGGAAATAGCAGATCAACGATGGGCATAACCTCAAATGTAGAATTCTGAATTTCAAATCCTTATACCGTGCTGAATTTGACAGTTTCACCATTGTCGAACAATTCAGTATAAAAATAGCTCATTCGATGCATCTTGGTTGGCAGAACTGTCTAGTTTGTCCCAATCCCTTTCTCTCGCCCCAAAATGCTACAAATATTTTACTCTCAAATATTCATTCAAATGGCTTTTGAAAACTACTATTGGATCTACTTCCGCCAGCTTTTACAGACACCAAACAATAACTGCATTTGAACAGTTAAGAAACTAAAGGCAGCTCTTTACAAATAATGCAGAGAAATCTTGCTTCACTGCTTTCTTTTTAAAATCTCTATTTTATGCAGACTGCAGAGCACATTTCAAATTTACCTTTAGTGGTACTATAAACCAGTTCACCCTCTTCTGGGTTTATATAGATTGGTGCTTGCTCCAATCCTGTTGCTCTATACAAAGGTTCTGGGCCTATTGAAACACCCACTGTAAAAAGAGAGAACAGTTGAGAATTGTCTCAAAACCCAGCATTGTATTCTATACAAGAAATATGGGACATAGAGAAAGGTTATGGCAGAGAAAAAAGAAATTCAATCTATCATGTCTATGCTGGTCAAAAGTAAAAACTAGGCAGCCACTCTCCACTTTCCAGCACTTGGCTCATAGCTAAGTAGGTTACTTCAGGTATGGATACAAGTACCTTTAAATGAGGTCAGGGTTCTGCCATGAGATATAGAACACAATTAGAAAATAAAGAGACCTTAAACATCCAGCTACTTCCCAATCTACTCCCACAAACTATTAATTTACAGGAATTCAGAACAAGAGATTTTAGTCCTCAATATCAAACATCAAACAGTAATGCAATGTCTACATAAAATATCATGGACAAAAATTATCTCCAGTGTATACACTCATGAATCATGATTTTGTAATAGCCTCTGTAAGTTACACCAATAGTTTTTTTGGAAGATTAAGCTGTTGAGCTTTTTATACCAAGATAACAAAGTGTAGAGCTGGATGAACACAGCAGGCCAAGCAGCATCTCAGGAGCACAAAAGCTGACGTTTCGGGCCTAGACCCTTCATCAGAGATTCATTCAGACTGATGAAGGGTCAGCCCGAAACGTCAGCTTTTGCGCTCCTGAGATGCTGCTTGGCCTGCTGTGTTCATCCAGCTCCACACTTTGTTATTTTGGATTCTCCAGCATCTGCAGTTCCCATTATCACTGAGCTTTTTATACCTATATGTTATGACTAATCTGGTTCCTGGAGAATCCCCTATGATCTGTGTGTCCTTGTTTGCTATGATCTGCCTGTACTGTTCGCAAAACCTCTCACTGTACTTAGATACACTTAACTACAATAAATCAAGTCAACTTTTCAATTGTCAACTTCTGAGTCATTCTCCAATTTAGATTTTGTAGAATCCCTACAGTGTGGGGGCTTGGCCCAACCCATCCACACCAATCCTTGGACCATCCCACCCAGACCCAACCCCTACTCTACACTACACATCCCTGAACACTATGGACAAATTAGCATGGTCAATCCACCTAGCCTTCACACCTTTGGACTGGAGGAAACCCATGCAGACATGGGGAGAATGTGCAAACTCCACACAGACAGTTGCCTGAGGGTGGGTTTGAACCCGAGTCCCTGGTGCTGAGAGGCAGCAGTGCTAACCACTGAGCCATCATGCTGTCCCAAATGTTTCTGTTGCATTCCCTATATCTTTCACTACAGTAAGTACACTTCTCTCCTGACAATCATCCATGTAATAATAACCCTTCAAACTTATTAACAGAATACATCAGCTGATTCTTTGTCTTATGTGAAATATTCACTACATAATTTATTTCTTTTAGATTCTTTTTGATTTGATAAAGCCAATGAATCTTGCTTTTAATGGTTCTTGAGAGCGATACTAGCTGCTTGTCATCAGCAATGCTTAACTTTGGCCTTCTCTATCTGCTTTCATTTTCATGTTGATGGAGAATTCTTCTAATTCTTTTTGGCCATCTTAGACGCTTTCACCAGTTTCTCTCAGAAGCCTACAGCATAGGCTAAAAGTGTACTTTCCAAGCCCTGGTTTATCAATGTTTCTTTAATCAGTTTAAATGGACTTCTCACTTCATATCCACATAGTGGCTCAAAAAGGCTGAATCTCATGAACTCATTAGGGGCATCCCTAATGGTAAACAGTGACAAAGAAATTCCTTTATCCCCATTCATTAGGACATTCTTAGTAAGAATCTTAATTGTGTTCTTCAAAATTTGATTACATCTTTCCAATGCACCTCGAGATTGTCCGTGATAAGAATTAGGTACACCATTTTATTTCCAAGCTTGTCATAAGTTGTATTGAATATTTGTAATACTAAATTTGATCATTGAATCCAATTATATTTCTTTGGATGATCGCTATCTTGCAAAATATTGAACTTTTCTTTACATTCACATTTCTGTAGGATCTTTTTCCTGAAGGCACAGTCTCAGGAAAACTTACGGAAACATCCATAATCATTAAAAGACAATGGTTGCAATTTCTGATTTGTGTGGGGTCCTACACAATCTACTAAGGCCCTGATAACCAGTTCTTCAAAAGCTGGTTACCCTGAGGATATGTATAGATTAAATTAATAGTTGGGGTATCCCCATTACTTGAAATATATGTTAAATAGTCTGGAAAAATTGACTACATCTTTATGTAATTGTGTTAATAAATTTTCCTTTCATCTTCCTTACTCATATTCACTTCATACCTTGACGGACCTGTCTTTGGAGTTTTGTGAGCTATTCATAAAACGTTATGATACTCAGATAGAATTCTGACCACTGCCCATTTAAGGTACTATACATTTCTTCACTAGTAATTTGACTTCCAAGTAGTAAATACTCAGGTTTTTTTTTAAAGTCAATTTCAGATAGGCTGCTTGATAGAACTCTTTCAATTTTGGACCTATTTGTTGCATTTTTATTGAAGACAGTGGCTTGAACGTTAATCTGATTCTCTTTACTTTGATTCCTTTTATTTATTTGATCAATATTTGAATCTGATAACTGAATTTCTAAAAATCTTTCTGTTTCAGACTCTTCTTCTTGCAGTCTATATCTATTGGCTTGAGATCTAGTCATGACACCATCAGAAAACAATCTGAGATGTTTCTCCTGCTGTATCTCAAGGTCTTTTGCAATGTTGTTCCACCACTTCTTGAACTTGTTAGTTCACTTCCCAAAGTAAAATTAATTCCCACAATAGGAATTTTATTTCACCACTCCCACTACAATTTTGTTATTTACAAGGTCACACCTTTAATCCGGCTCTGAATATGAGATTGATTTGTAATCTCCATGTATACCTCCAATTAATATTTTCTCCTTGATTAACTACTGTAGAAGCGTAGTATCATCCGCCAGCATCAGTGACACTTGCTCCACTGTCTCTCAACATCTTTATTGGTTTACCTCGGCTACAAGTCTGATAGACCTGCTTGTCTGGATGGGTGCAGTTCCAACAACACCCAAGAATGTCGATACTATCCAGGACAAAGCAGCCCACTTGATTGGCACTACACCCACAAGCATTCATTCCCTCCACCACCGACGCTCAGTAGCAGCAGTGTGTACCATCTACAAGATGCACTGCAGAAATTCACCAAAGATCCTCAGACTGAACCTTCCAAACCCATGACCACTTCCATCTCAAAGGGTAGCAGGTACATGGGAACACCATCCCCTGCAAGTTCCTCTCCAAGCCACTCACCATCCTGGCTTGGAATATATTGCTGTTCCTTCACTGACACTGGGTCAGAATCCTGGAATTCCCTCCCTAAGGGCATTGTGGGTCTATCTATAGCACATGGGCTGCAGCGGTTCAAGAAGGCAGCTCACCCAAACCTTCTCAAGGGGCAACTAGGGATGGGTAAGAAATATTGTTCCAGCCAGCGATACCCACATCCCACAAGTAAATAGAAAAAAACACCCTGATATGGAAGTTTCACAAATTAAACTTCTAACCTGAGATAACTACTTTCCCTGAATTGTTCCATGCCCTTTTTTTCAGGAGGAAAGCTATGTTTGTTTCCAACACCAGTCAGGTCATTGGATCCATAGAATCTTAGAATTCCTAGGTGTCCACTGAACTTTCCTAAAACTTTCAATCTCTGAGTTTTCTAACCAGAAGTCATTCCTTGATTACCCAGAACGGAAAGCAAGGCAATGGCCTACAATGTTTAACTTCATTAGCAAGGTCCAAACAATCTTCCATTAACACTCCAGGGATCCCTGATCACTGACGCATACTGAATGAGGTAGTTCTGGAAAGACTGTCTCATTTAGTTGCTTCATTTTTCCAAACCCTTCAGAAAATATTCAACTCTCTGTACTACTATTCTAAAATCCAAACACTAAAAATCATATATATGCATGTGCATGTGTGAGGAGAAAGAAAAACCTTACATCATGATATCCATTGTCCAACATGCTCCCTGATCCATAGCCAGAACTCACCAATGTGCTTGATACGTTCTTTGATGACTTCACACTCCTGTGGCCAACAGGGTAATTGATGTTTGGCTGAAAGGCCATACAGGTCCCAAGGCTCACACAAACGATGGACAAGCTCTCCAAAACTATCCTCAATCACAATCTGAGTTGTACGGGGTAAAACAGGCTTTTGTTGACACCCTAAAATAGGGAAGAAGGGAGAGAGGAGTGATAGAAGATTCTTTTTTGTCTTAGCATAATTAAAACAAAAGTTGTTTCAGTAAAGGAAATCACACCAGAAGAGGATAGAGATAAAACAGTGTGGAGCTAGAGAACACAGCAGGCCAGGCAGTATCAGAGGAGCAGGAAAGTTGACATCTCGGGTCAGGACCCTCTCTGACTCTGCATCAGCAGTTCTTACCATCCTAAAAGAGGATAGGGCAAGATTGTATTCAGCACAATCCCCTTGCATATTGTCACGAGTAAAACATGGTCTTGTAATTCCACAATCACATCACTCCATCCATTTCCTGGTAGCCAATGGCCTCAAAATAAACACTTACAATCATCATTATGAGCCACTAACAAAAACAGAAATTGCTAGCGAAATTTAGCAGGTCTGGCATTATCTGTGGAAAGAGGAACTCTGAAAGATGATCACAGACCTGCTGAGTTTCTCCAGCAAATTCTACTTTTGTTTCAGATCTCGAGTATCTGCAGTTCTTTGTTTCATTATACTGTCACTCCACTTGTGTTTGCAACATGGAAGGCAGTTCCTTTTGCCACCCACACAGCCATTCAACAGAAAGTCAGATTTAAACCCACAAACTACTCCTTAATTCATGCACTTTCTATATTCCAGTAAAAACTCTGACCATTTCTCTTTTAAATGAGTTCATCTGAATTACATCATACTTAATGGCAAATGGTACACTTCTTGCTGTCTCAGAAAAGCAGCCAAAATAATCAAAGAGCCTCCCCACCCCAGTTCTAATTTCTTCTAACCTCTTGCCTTGGGCAGAAGATACAAAAGCTTAAACACAAGCACAAACAGATTCATTAACAGCTTCTTCCTCGCTGTTATTAGACTTCTGATTGGAATTTTCATATTTTAAATTTAATGTTGATCTAGTTCTTTGTGCACTTTCTCTGCAGCCGTAACATTGTAATCTCTGCTCTGTTCTACTACCCTAATGTACTTTGTACAGAATGATCTCCCTGTACTGTATGCAAAACAAAGCTTTTCACCTAACATAGGTACATGTGACAATAATAAGTCAAATCAAAAACTGAGCTGACTTTTCATTCTTTTCTGCTAGCAAGTGCTTTGTGGAAATTTTCTTCCTTATTCAGGCTTCCTTTTCATGCCAAGTGTTGAACCATGGCATGCACCATGGACAAGGAGTGTCACAGCTAAGCATGACTCTGTCCTCCCCTGATATCCACACTCACCTACTTCCAACCATTGGGGCTGGGAATGGCAGGAGCCTCCTTGAACAAGCTTCTTGAGGAAGGAAAAGAATTGGGGTTAAGGTAATGCAGGGAAACAGTTGTAAACTCACTTAACGTTGTCACTTTATTTATTTTGTAATTGGCTCTAGATCATTTTGATCAGAGCAAGAATGAGAATAAGCAGATTCTGCATAGTTCTTCCTGCTGGTGTATTGAAGAGAGCACTGTCATGCAAAGGGTTAAATATGATACTAGAATAGTCATTAGGATTTAAGATGCGATAACAACCAAAACTACTGGGAAATGGATTAGACTAGAATTCGCATGGAAAGCCCTGTTTTGTAAGTAGTTAGAAGGCAATATTCAATTAATGGTAATATGGTATCTATAATGTCTTTCACTCCAATCCTGAATACAACCAGACCACAATCCAACAATCAATCGAATACAACAATCAGTTAGTGAGGCTGCACTTGGAGTATTGCGTTCAGTTTTGGTCACCTTGCTTTAGGAAGGATGCTATCAAAGTGGAAAGAGTGCAGAAGGAAATATAAAAGGATGTTGCTCAGACTCAAGGGACTGAGTTATAGGTTGGACCAGACATTTTTCTTTGGAGCATAGGAGACTGAGGGGGTGGGATCTTTTAGAAGTGTATAAGATCATGAGACGCATGGATAAGGCGAATTCACTCAGTCTTTGTCCCAGGTTTGGGGTATCATGGACTAGAAGGCATCCGTTTAAGGGAAGAGGGGAAAGGGAGTAACCTGAGGGGCAACATTTTTTAAACGGGGGGGGTTGCATATGGAATGGGTAGCTAGTAGAAGTGGTTGAGGTGGATACATTAACAGCATTTAAAAGACATTTGTACAAATACCTGGTTAGGAAAGGTTTAGAAGGATATTGGCTAAGTGCAGGGAAATGGAGTTAGTGTGGATGGACATTTTGGTCGGCATGGACCTGTTTGGGCTGAAGGATCTGTCTCTATGCTGTAGGATTCTATGACTCTAAAAGTGGTGATTACAAAAGCACTAGGCAGTCATTAGATCGAGGCATATTGGAGTGGCTGGTTAGCCGGTCCTATACATCTCTGTGAAGTTGTTCTTCAGTGTCATGGAAATGATAAAAAGTGGTCAGCAGATGGTGAGTTTTACGTGGTTAACTCATGAAGAGTTCTTGCTATATTATATGCAATACCCAGAATAAAGGGTTCCACATTTAAGACACAGAAGAGGAGGAATTTATTTTCTCAGGGATGTTGTGAATCTATGGAATCCTTTATTGCAGAGAGCTGTTGAGGCTTAGTCATTAAGTATATTAAAGGCTGAGATAGACAGATTTTTAATCAGAAAGGGAACTAAGGTTATGGGGAAAAGGCAGGGAAGTGGAGTTGAAGGCTATCAGATCAGCCATGACCTCACTGAATGGTGAAGCAGGCTCAATGGATGAACGGCCTACTTCTGCTCTTATGTCTTATGGTCTCACTGTGTTTATTCTGAGTTCTAATTCCCTTCAAACCTAAGTGTGAACTATATTAGGTGGAGGGGTTGTCCATCTGAAATTGTGCAGGGGCACTTTGTTTTGCCTTCTTTGTCATTCAACTAGGTCATGACTAACCTTCAACATCAACACCATCTTCCAATATTACACCTTCATGAAGTGTGAACATCACTGACAGGGGCAGCATTTGCTGCCAATCCCTAATTATCTGAGAACGGAATGTCTTACTAAGATATTTCAGGGACAGTCAAGAGCTAATTTAGTTGGGGGGGGGCAGCGGTGGGCAGTGGCCTCGTGGTATTATTGCTGGGCTGTTAATCCCAGACAGCCAAATAATGTTTGGGGGATAAAAACAAATTTGCTGGAAAAGCTCAGCAGGTCTGGCAGCATCTGTGAAGGAGAAAACAGAATTAACGTTTCAGGTCCAGTGACCCTTCCTCAGAACTGATGGTGGCTGGGAAAACTTCAGTTTATAAGCAGAAAATAGGGAAGTGGGTGGGGTAGGGAGTAAACGATAGGATAGAGCCCAAAGACTTACTAAGCTACATGTTTGAAAAAGTGACAATCAATGGTAGTTTCACATATCCACAGTAAGTAGGCCATTCAGCCCCTCAAACCTGCACCACCATTGAATGAGACAACGGCTGACCTGTAGTCTAACTCCATATATGTGCTTTGGAGAAAGTGTTGTTCCATGAAGGAGGGGGAAGATCTGAGGGCAGAAATGTGGGGAATGGGTCAGATTCACCTGAGGGTCCTGAGGGTTGGGGAGGGGAGGCGGGTGGATTTCTTGGTTGAGGATAAAGGAAGACACGTTGGAAACTCCCCAGTGGAGTATTGGAACAGGAAGATGCAGCATCAAAAATATACTGAGTATCAGAGATCAATCAACGGGGACATGAGTAGGACTAGCATAAAGAATGTTCACATGCCTCAGAAGGAGCCATGCATGACTTGGATCCATGCAGGTACCCATAGCCATTCTTTTGACTTGAAGAAAGTAAGCCTCAGCCAGGGACAGGGAGAGTGGTGGTGGATGGAGACTGTTCAGGCTTCCTTTCAAGGATGAAGCAGCCGGCCTTCAGATCATTGGCGGCACGGTGGCTCAGTGGTAAACACTGTAGCCTCACAATGCCAGGGACCTGGATTTAATTCCAGCCTAGGGCAACTGTCTGTGTGGAGTTTGCACATTCTCCCCGTGTCTGCGTGGGTTTTCTCCGGGTGCTCCGGTTTCGTCCCACAGTCCAAAGACGTGCAGGCTAGGTGGATTGGCCGTGCTAAATTGCCCATAGTGTTCAGGGGTGTGTGGGTCTGGTTGGGCCGCTGCAAGGGGCGGTGTGGACTTGTTGGGCCGAAGGGCCTGTTTCCACACTGCAGGGAATCTAATCTAATCTAACCTAATCTAAATCATCCTGACAGTGGGATGTACATACAGAGGGATTGTATGTCCATGGGTAAAGAGGAGGTAGTTAACCCTGCGAAACTGGACATTGCAGAGCCAACATAAAGGAGCAGAAGAATGAAATTTGTAAATGGGAAGAGAATGTACGAAGAGAATTAACAGAGCGAAGATAGGAAGAAAACGGTTCAGTGGGCAGGATCAGCTCAGTGGGCAGGAATATGTTGAAATAATCGGCTTGCCAAGCTGTCCTATGTGTGTACAGTCCATCATCCTGTACAATCAGATTATTTTCACTGTTTTGTTTTTCACAATACCAGACTTGTTATTGAGATTGATCTCTTGCTGCTTCCTCAACAAACTGTTTTAGAAAACCATTTCATGTCCATCTCAGGAAACTTTCCTCCACAGCATTCTTATTGATTAGATTTACCAGGTCTATATGTAGATTGAAGTCCTCATGATTATTGTAATACCCTTGCTACAAGGACATTTAATTTCTTGACTTATACAATAACATACAAAATCACTACTGTTTGGTCGTTTTGTGGTCACAATTGTTGCTACTCCTTGCTGATTTTCTAGCTCCAAACTAATTTTTTTATCCTACTATTCTAACCTAAGATCCTTTCTCCCTGTTGTAATGATTTCACCCTTTATAAAAAATAATCACCAATCCTTTGTTTCAATTTTTGTCTATCCTTCATAAATATCAAATACCCTCAAACAATTTCCAGCCTTGGCCACATTACACCCACATCTCTGTAATGGCAATGAGATCAGGCCTGCTTATTTCATTTTTGTCAATAATTCATCGAATGTAGTGGAAATACTTTCAGACAGAGTGCCTTACATTATAGCATTTTATTCTTTTCACAACCTCTCGCCTTATCTTGGCTTTACTTTCTAATTACCAACTGATCTCCAATGGTGATGAGTCTGAGGATGTACCATGTTATTAAGGTAGGTATGGTATCAATCTTACCATAAGTATCATAACAAGCAAAATAGTACAGAAAATAAGTGTGAAAGAGAAATTTTCATAAGGAAACTGTTATAACAAATAAGTGTGAAAAGGCAAGTAAGAAGGACATTTGATAAGGGGAATGTTACAGAGATACTTAATAAATATATTTTTCCATAAATATTCAGCAATGGGGTGAAGAGTCAGTATTCCCAGTAAGGAGACTCAGGAGAAATGCACAGAAAGAAACATATTGGAAAAGATTTAAATTGAAATAAATTCAACAATATTTATAAAACAGCTGTCCTACATTCAGAGTTTTTGGCAGTTAGTGGGCTAACTCTTTCATCACATTCTTCATCTGATTCCTGCAGGTATTCTTCAATTTCATCTTCATAATAATTTCCCGTTGAGGGCAGAAAGAAATGGTTCTTGCGCTTCACTTTAACTCCCATGTCTCTTCGATGGGCCTTCTGTTGAACTTAAGATATCACAAGCAACAAATAATTCTGTGAGCATCTACTACATTTGCCAAGATAGATTTTTAGGCCCTGTCAAATAATTCTCTTTGGGTGAGGTCACAGTCGTATGGACTAGACATGGTCACTGGAAGGAATGGGTTTGATTACCTAAACACTTTTCTCTTATTCCAAGTACCACCATAACAAACATCAACACGAAAAGCATTCTAACATAGTCTTTCTCTATATTTCAAGTGCTTCACAACACCAAACATCAGACCCCATCCAAAGAGGTATCAAATATTATTTAAGAGACTGCTGGACATGTATATGGTCACAGAAATTTGAGGGTGCATACATGAGGATCAATGGTCGGCACAACATTGTGGGCTGAAGGGCCTGTTCTGTGCTGTACTGTTCTATGTTCTATGTTCTAAATATCCCTGATGTAAAACACATAGAAATCCCATGCGCCCCCACCGCCACCCACCACCCACCACCCCCCCCCCCCCCTGCTTAAATACATGGAATATCCTGTTTCTAAGTATTGTTATTACTGAATGCACAAGAGTGTTCAGTGTTAGGCAATGATAGCTCATGGGTACTATCTATATTTGTGTGCAGATTATAACAGTCTAGGTCTAGGTGACAGCCTAGTGCTTTTACTGCTAGATTAGTAGTCCAAAGACCCAAGTACTCTTCTGGAGTCAGGTCAAATCCTACCATGGCAGATGATGTAACTTGAATTCAATAGAAATCTGGAATTAGGAGTCTAATGAAAACCATGAAACTGTGTCCATTGTTGTTAGAAACCCATGGGATACACTTATGTCATTTGGGGAAGGAAACTGCTGTCTGTTACAGGCCTAGCCTCCATGTAATTCTAAAACCACTGCAAAGGTCTCTTAACCGCCCTCTGGGCAATGAATGCTGAGTTAGCAGCGATGCCCATCTCCTGTGAAAGAAATTTTTAGAAATTATTGACTATAGAATATGAAGGAAATGAAATGATGTTAGTCTGTTCATATACACAGTCAGAGATAAACATTACAATTTTTTAAAGGCTAGAACTACCTTTCGTTCACTGAATGGTTTTACTAAAGACACAGATTTTAAGACACATGCAACTAACCTCTGAGGAGTTCTGGAAAATGTTTCTTCATATATTGGATATATATATCTTCAGCCTATCAAGAGAGAAACAACATGACTTTTTACAACATGTATGGCCAATATTTGTGTTTATCAAGGTGAAAGAGTAGGAACAAGAAACTGGAATCAAACTCAGTAAAGGCATTCAAAAGTCTGGTACACCTCAGCCCCATCAATCAATACAAGGTAAGTACAGCAAGGTCTAGTACAGAGTAAATTTCCCTCTTTACATCGAACCTAACACTGCCAGGTCAGATGCAGTTCAGTTTTAGATACAGAGTAAAGCTGGCTTTATGATGTGTATTTTATATCCATCAAAGTTATGCAGAGATGATACACAATCTTCTATATTCTATTCAGTGCTTTAACATATCTGTTCCATGTTTCTGACAGCTAGCTATGGTTTGCTCACTTTTCTCAGTGACCACACAAAACTTAGTTAATCAAACAGACACATAGAACAATTAAAGACCACAATAAAAACTGTTGAATCAACTAATCCCAGGCAGGGTATAGCATGGGCTAGGTACAGAGTAAAGTGAGCTACACGAGTTAGAAACAAAGTATAGCCCCATCTACACTGTCACCATCAAACACTCCAAGAACAGATCTAGCACAGGTTATATACAAAGTAAAGCTCCCTTAACATTGTCCACATCGCAAACACTCCCTGGGCAGGTACTGTGCAGGATGAGTTGCAGAGTAACTCTCTCTCTCTAGATCATCCACATCAAATACTCCCTGTTACAGGGGACAATACAATGCCTATGCCTTATTCCTCACCATTTGGTGAATGGAGTGTCAAACTATAACAGTTTGACAGCTTACATTTCCCACACAAGCATTTATTATGTGCAATTACTAATTAAAATTAGACCAAAAATTATTACTGAATAGTTGCAACAATGCAATTCTTTAGTAAGTACATGGTATATGGTGAAGCCAAGGAAACCATTTTCTTGCCCCATGAAATCCTTACAGAGGGAGGACAAAAAACAAGCATCACAGTGAAGCAACACAGAGAATGCTGAAGAAACTCAGCATCTATAGAGAGAAAAGCAGAGTCAAGATTTTGAGTCTGGTTTGACATTTCTTCAGTGCTGGGTTTCTACAACATTCTGTGTTTGTCTCAGGTTTCCAAAATCCGCAATATTTTGCCTTTGTGTAAGCATTGCACAGAAATGTACAAACCATGTTTCTGGAGTGGCAGTTGTGTTGCCACTCAATGGAAGTCTTTTTCCCTTCCTCAATTTTTAATAAATAATTAATGTTTGAAAACAACTTTAAGTAAATATGCAATGAATATTAATTGCAGCAATGTCCAAGAAGTTTATTTTTATTCTCTGATACATCAATAGCAACTTGGAGAGTTGGGTCATCATCCTTCGTCCATGTTCATGCAGCTCAAGAAGAAAAATTCTTCAATTATGCCGAATGCAAGATTTATCGTTTCTAAGACAATTTCAGGCGAATTCCTAATTTGGCTATGATGCAAAATATCTCATGCATAGCCAAATAAATGTAGTTGTCATTTTCAACAGCTCAGTTAGATTACCCTTCAATCTTCAAATCTAAGAGAATACAACTTGTCTGAATTAAACTTTTTAACAGCCCAGAATGATCTCATTGATTGGAATCCCTTCCTCAGACTTTTGTGAGTCTCACTGTCAAAAACTGAACATTATACTTTAGACGGTGCATATCCAAGGTTCTGTACAGCTACAGTATCTCCTTTAATATCTACCCACCTTGAGATAACACAATACTTGCAAAGTAAATGGTAAAAACAAGGTAAAGTCATTAGAGCTCCACTGGACCATAGGCTGGTCTGTCATTACAGAAAGGTGACTGGTGCTGGTTTAATCTAATGGTCACAGTGCCTCAGGCGAGGGGACAGATTGAGAAGGAGAGTTCTTCATGGTAATCTGAGTAGATTAGTAAGGTTGGATCACATGGGATCCAGGGAGAGCTAGCCAATTGGATACAAAATTAGCTTGATGGTAGAAGACAAAGGGAGGTGGTAGACGGCTGTTATTCAAACCGGAGGCCAAAGATGTGTGCTACAAGGGTTGGTTCTGGGTCCATTGTTGTCTGTCATGTATATCAACAATTTGGATGAAAATATAGAAGGTATGGTTAATAAATTTGCAGATTACACCAAAATTGATGGTATAGTGGACTGTGAAGAAGGTTATCAAACAGCACCTGATCAGATTGGCTGATAGAGTGAAAAGTGGCAGAGGGTGTTTAATTTAGATAAATGCAAGGTGTTGCATTTTGGTAAGACAAACCAAGGCAGGACTTACACAGTTAATGGTAGGGCCTGGAGAGTGTTGGACAGAGGGACCTAGGGATGAAGGGTCATGGTTCCTTGAATGTGGCTTTGCAGATAGACAAGGCAGTGAAGAAAACTTTTGGCATTCTTATCCTCATTAGAAGTCAGGGCACTGACTATAGAAATTGGGACATCATATTTTGACATCATTGGCGAGGCCACTTTTTGAATACTGTGTACAATTCTGTTTGCCCTGCTGTAGGAATGATGTGTTAAACTGGAAAGGATACAGAAAAAAACTTACAAGAATGTTGCAGGGGCTGTTGGGGTTTGAGTCATAGGGTGGATACACTGGGACTTTTGTCCCTGGAGCATCAGAGACTGACAGATGAGCTCAAAGAGATTTATAAAATCATGGAAGGCATAGATAAGGCGAATAGTCAAAGTGTTTTTCTAAGGGTAGGTGGGCCCAAAGCTAGAGGGCATAGGTTTAAGATGAGAGGAGAAAGATTTAAATGGGACCTGAGGGGCAATCTTTTCACACTGAGGGTGGTGCATGTATGGAAAAAGCTGCCAGCAGATGTAGTAGAGGTGAGTATAATTACATTTAAAAGAAATTTGGATAGGTTTAGATGGTTATGGGTCAAAAGCAGGAAAATGTGACTAGTTTAGTTTTAGGATACCTAGATGGCATGGATGAGTCGGACCAAAAAGTCTGTTTCCATGCTGTATGACTTTATGACTCTGTGGCTAGGCTTATATCCTCTGGAGTTTAGAAGACTCAGAGGTGACTAAATTGAAACAAATAAAATCCTGAAGGGAATTGACTGAGTGGATGTGGAAAGAGTGTTTCCTCACTGTTGAGAGGGTACTTTATAACTAGGTGACATAGTTTGAAAATAAGGACACCCATTTAAGACAGATGAGGAAATATTTTGTCTCCCAGTGGTTGAGAGTCTTTGGAATTCCCTTCCTCGTAAAGCAGTGAATACAGAAACTTTGAATATTTTTAAGGCAGATGATGACCAAGGGGTGAAAGAATATAGATTGCAAGTTGAGGTTAAAATCACATCAGTCATGATATTATTGAATGATGGAGCAGGCTGGAAGGGGCGAGTGGACTACTTTTGTCCCTTGTTCGAATGTTTGTACTTTATTAGCCTTATTGGTTACATTGTGAACAAAATAATTCAGCCCCAAGCTTAGTCCAGCTTCCATCTGTAGCTCAGGATCATTTTTGCAGTTCACATGAAAATTGTTTTGTTGTTGCAATTTTGTAACAATTTAGTAAGAAATTAGAGATAACTCTGCCATGGCTCATTATAGAGTGGTATATTGCCACTTTGGTTAGTTTGGTCATGACCTGACCAATATTTAGTCCTCAACCATCACCTCAAACCAGATTTTCTTGTCATTATCATATGGTTTGAGAGAGCTGGGTGTGGATCAATTGACTGCTGAATATTTCAGAAAGGGTTAATGCTGACTGTATGATATTTTAATGAATATACATCATCACAGGAAGTGATGCAATGTCACATGATCTCTTGCAGCCTTGTGGCACATGAAGCCATCACTAGAAATTGTTTCTTAAATAAATTTAATGTTTTTCTGGCCGCAGACAATTGCAAATATTCTTTAGCAACATAATAAAGTCAAGACTATTATATCACATTTCCCTCATTTCATCAGTGACCACACTTAAAAATACCTCACCAATAGGTGTGAGTCACTTTGGGATTATTTAGGGTTGTGAAAAACGTGATGCATATGCTTGTTATTTCATTCTAGGTGCTGCAGCAACATACTTACAACGTCACCTTCCTCCATGGTCACAGGTGGAGCCATCCCAGCTCTTCTCCGTATAAAATGTCCTTCTCTTGTGCTAATCGACCTAGGTCAGGCCACATTCTTTAAACCTAAAAGAGCTAGTTCCATTATCTGCCCAAATATAAGGTGCCAAGTTCGATGATGAATAAGTCAGGCCAGTTGGAGCAGTTAAAAACCATCAATAAAATCTGCCCTCTTAGAAGCATTTCCATTTTTGATTGGATAACAAAACCTTACTAACGCAGCTATCACTGAAGTCAGAAGTTTTGCTGTTGCCATAGAAACCACATCTGTCCAATCAGAAAGCACATTCATGCTAAGCAATTCATTGTTACACGCATTACCTAAAATAGGGACACTTGTGAATTCTGCAACCTGCGCTGTCTATTGTAAGCAGAAAGCATCTCACTTGATTAGCTTGATTAATGAAAACACTTTGTGGTGTATGAATGAACGTTTATACGAATCATTTTGGGATGGTCATGGAGCGCCAAATTGACTAACCTCAGCCAAATTGGAGAGAAGGAATAAGGCTGAGGAGAGAATGAAGTCAACTAAGCTCTGTATTTCAGCCGAACAAAGTGTGGAGCTGGATGAACACAGCAGGCCAAGCAGCATTTTAGGAGCAAAAAAGCTGACGTTTCGGGCCTATCCTAAGATGCTGCTTGGCCTGTTGTGTTCTTCCAGCCCCACACTTTGTTATCTTGGATTCTCCAGCATCTGCAGTTCCCATTATCTCTATATTTCAGCCTGTTGACTAGTGGTCTTACCAGTGTCTGCTTCATTCAGTAACACTCTCACTTATGTGTCAGAGGGTTGTAGCCTCAAATTCCACTCTATAGACACGAGCCTGCATTATTGGAGTACTGAGGTTGTACTGTTCTGCCAAAGGTGACATCTTCCAGATAAGGCAATAAATCAAGATCCTAAATAAAAACTGAAAGAAATCCAGATGCTGTAACTCATGAGCAAAAACAAAAGTTGCTGGAAAACCTCAGCAGGTATGGCAGTATCTGCGAAGTAAAAATCAGAGTTAATGTTTTGGGTCTGGTGACCCTTCCTCAGAACTGATGGTAGCTGCAAAAATGTTCATTTATATGCAGAAAATAGGGAAGGGGGTGGTTAGGGAGTAAACAGTAGATTAGAGCCCAAAGAGAGAGAGGTGCAGTTGGATAGACAAATAGACAAAGGAGTGATAACGATCAGGCTAGGAGGGTGAGTAGTTGTTAATGGAGTCTGTTAGTGACTAACAACAGGTTGTGCATAATGGCAGACTATGTGATAACAAGGCCTGGTGTGTGGGGTAGGGGGCTGGGAAATGGGAGAGTGAGGCCCAAGACACCAACTGTTTCTAAATATTCCAACAAATCATGGTTTATGTCCATTTCAAGCCAACTGACTCCCACAGCTACCCCAGAATACACCCCGTCCCACCCACCCTCCTGCATAAATTCCATCCCCTATTCCCAATTCCTCCACCTCAGCCGCATCTGCTCCCAGGATGAGGCATTCCACCCCCGCCCATCCCAGATGTCCACGTTCTTCAAGGATCGCAACTTTCCCCCCGCAGTGGTCGAGAACACCCTTCACCGCGTCTCCCGCATTTCCCGCAACACATCCCTCACACCCCGCCCCCGCCACAACCGCCCCCAGAAGATCCCCTTCGTTCTCACATACCACCCCACCAACTTCCGGATACAACATATCATCCTCCGACACTTCCGCCATCTACAATCCGACCCCACCACCCAAGCTATTTTTCATCCCCACCCTTGTCTGCCTTCCAGAGAGATCACTCTCTCTGCGTCTCCCTTGTCCGCTCCACACTGCCCTCCAACCCCACCACACCCGGCACCTTCCCCTGCAACCGCAGGAAGTGCTACACTTGCCCCCACACTTCATCCCTCACCCCTATCCCAGGCCCCAAGATGACCTTCCATATCAAGCAGATGTTCACCTGCACATCTGCCAATGTGGTATACTGTATCCATTGTACCCGGTGTGGCTTCCTCTACATTGGGGAACCAAGCGGAGGCTTGGGGACCGCTTTGCAGAACACCTCCGCTCGGTTCGCAACAAAACAACTGCACCTCCCAGTTGCGAACCATTTCAACTCCACCTCCCATTCCTCAGACGACATGTCCATCCTGGGCCTCCTGCAGTGCCACAATGATGCCACCCGAAGGTTGCAGGAACAGCAACTCATATTCCGCTTGGGAACCCTGCAGCTCAATGGTATCAATGTGGACTTCACAAGCTTCAAAATCTCCCCTTCCCCCACTGCATCCCAAAACCAGCCCAGTTCTTCCCCTCCCTCCACTGCATCACAAAACCAGCCCACCCATCCCCTCTTCCCACTGCATCCCAAAAACCAGCCCAGCCTGTCTCTGCTTCCCTAACCTGTTCTTCCTCTTATCCATCCCTTCCTCCCACCTCAAGCCGCACCTCCATTTCCTACCTACCACCTCATCCCGCCTCCTTGACCTGTCCATCTTCCCTGGACTGACCTATCCCCTCCCTACCTCCTCACCTATACTCTCCTCTCTACCTATCTTGTTTTCTCTCCATCTTCGGTCCGCCTGCCCCTCTCTCCCTATTTATTCCAATTCCCTCTCCCCATCCCCCTCTCTGATGAAGGGTTTTGGCCCGAAACATCAGCTTTTGTGCTCGTGAGATGCAGCTTGGCCTGCTGTGTTCATCCAGCTCCACACTTTGTTATCCAACGTCACAAAAACCAGTTGTCACCTTCTGTGGAACTGTACAGTATGAAAATTAGCTGCTCCGTTTCCTGTCACCAGAATTCAAAATGACTTCAATGTCTGCCAACATGTTGTGGGAAACCCTGAGCTCACTAAATGTTCTAAATAGAAGTGTTTTTTTTTGTTTCTCTGCAAAGATGAATCAGAAGTGATGACAGCAAAGGTCATAGTTGCCCTGTGTGAAATCATACCAATCACAATTGCTTTTCTATTCATTCTTGGAATGTGGCATCACTGGCTGTGCACAGCATCCTCCCCATCAACCCTCCCAACCATTGACTCGATCAATACTTCCAGCTGCTTCGGCAAAGCAACCAACATAATCAAAGACCCCTCGCATCCCAGTTATACTATCCTCTACCCTCTCCCATCAGGCAGAACATATAACAGTTTGAATACACGTGCGAACAGATTCAAGAACAGCTTCTAGTGACATTACCACTACAGTAGAATACCACCACCTCCCCAATTAATGAAGATACACAAACCGAAATTGCTATAAAAAACCCAGCAGATCTGCTGGCATCTGTGGTGAGAAAGCAGAGTTAATGTTTTGGGTCCAATGGCCCATCTTCAGAACAGGATAGATGTTGATAGGGTTTCAAGTAAACTGAAATGTCCTGCATTGTGATGACTTTCTTGAGTGTTATTGAAGTTTCACTCCATGAAGTAGTTCTAGATTCTCCTACAAGAGGAAACATTATTTCTGCACCCATCCAGTCAAGTTCTCTGGATTTTGTATGTTTCAATCAATTCCTTTTCTACCAAACACCAGCAGATACAAACCTAACCTGTCCAATCTTTTGTCATAAGACAACTCACCCATTGCAGGTATTAGTGTGGTAAACATTACCTGAATTGCTTCAAATACATTTACATCCTTTGTTAAAGAAGAGGATCAATACATGACTTAAGCATAACATCTCCATTTTTTTTGCATTCAATTCCCTCATGATGAATGCTAACCTTCTATTAGTTTTCCTGATTAATTGTTCTGCCTGCACATTAATCTTTTGTAAGTCCCTGATCTCTCTGCATCTCAAGTGTTCTGCAATTTCTCACCATTTAGATAAAATGTGTTTTTTTTCAATCATCAAAACAAAATGGGCAGTTTCATTTATTCCCACATTGTACTTCATTTGTTAGGCCTAGGCTCATTCATTTAACCTACCTTTTTGAAACCTTGGTGATCCCACTTCACAACTTACTGTCAAATTTGACAATCATACTTTTCGTCCCTTCATCGGAGCATTTTTATAAACTGTATGCAGCTGAGGTCCCCTCACCAATTCCTATGATCCACTAACTTTCCAATCTGAAAAATATCCCATTTATGCCACTCTCTGTTTCCTGTCAGCCAGCCAATCTTCTGTTCATGTCATTACGCAACCTCCTAAAACATAAGCTTTTATTTTCTACATTATCCTTGAAAGAAGCACATTATCAAATACCCTCTGGAAATCTAGGTGGCTCAGTGCAGGGACCGAGGTTCAACACAACACTTGGGCAACCATCTGTGTGTGTTTCCTTCTGCAATCCAAAAATGTGCAGGTTAGGTGGATTGGCCATTGGAAATGTAGGGTTACCAGGGTGAGTTGGAGGTGGGTTCTGGATGGGATGCTATTCAGAGAGTCAGTGTGACTCGATGGGCCAAAAGGCCTGTTTTCAAGCTGTTGGGATTCTATGATCCTGTTATCTAAGCCCAGTATATTTGTTTGTTACCCCTCAACCATGATATGTTATCTCCTCAAAGAACTCTAACATATTGGTCAAAGGTTATTCCCCTTTCACAGCACTATGCTGTCTGTGTCTAATTGCCTTGAATGTAACTAAGTGCCCTGCTATAACTTTTCAAGTAGTAGTTTCTAAAATTTTCCCTTTGGCAGATATTAAGCTGACTGGCCTGTAGTTTCCTGCTTTGGATCTCTGGCCCCCTTTGAATAAAGGAATTAAATTTTCTAAGTTCCAATTTAATCAGACCTTCCCCAAATCTAGGGAATTTTGGAAACTAAAGCCAATGAATCAGCTATCTCATCAAGCAATTCTTATAAGGTCCTAAGGTCATGGCCTGGACAAAGACAGCTGCAACTCTGATATTTTACACAGTACTACTTCTCAGGTGATTGTGGCTTTCATAGAACATAGAACATAGAAAAGTGCAGCACAGTACAGGCCCTTCAGCCCACGATGTTGTGCCGTGGAATAATCCTAATCCAAGAATAAAATAACCTAACCTACATTCCCCTCAATTCACTGCTGTCCATGTGCATATCCAGCAG
Source organism: Stegostoma tigrinum (assembly GCF_030684315.1). Taxonomy (NCBI): domain Eukaryota; kingdom Metazoa; phylum Chordata; class Chondrichthyes; order Orectolobiformes; family Stegostomatidae; genus Stegostoma; species Stegostoma tigrinum. The sequence continues at coordinate 6,304,760 of NC_081363.1, forward strand.
TTGCTTAAATGTCACTAATGACTCTGCTTCCACGACTACCACTGGTAAACTATTCCATGTGCTCACAACTCTCTGGGTGAAGAACATCCCTCTGACGTCTCCTCTATACTTTCCTCCTAACACCTTAAAACTATGACCCCTCATGGCAGTCAATCCTGCCCTGGGGAAAAGTCTCTGGCTATCGAATAAAGGAATTAAATTTGCTAAGTTCCAATTTCCTTCCGCACTTTCCTTCCGCACTTTCATTTCCTGATTTACCATTGGTTCTGTGATGTTTCTACCATCCTCTACCATGAAGACCAATGCAAGCCACCTGTTCAATGTACATTAGACAAGCCTAATGTCCTGGGTACGTGCTGGGAACTGCATTTACCTTACAAGCCACTATTTGGAAACAGGCATGTAGACATAAGAATGTAAGAAATAGGAACAGGAGTAGACAATGTAGCTCTTTGAGTATGCTCCCAATATTCAATATGACCATTACTGATCTTAAGGCACAACTCCATTTTTACCCTGCTCCCAAAATCAAAAGGTTTGCTGACAGATCAACAATCAGTTGATCTGAGCCTTGAATATACTCAGTGATAGAGCATCCATAACGGTCTAGTGGAGAGAATTCCAAAGATTCGTAATTCAGGTAAAGAGATGTACCCTTACCTTAGTCCTAAATGATTGATCCCCTTACCCTGACAAGCCCCTTTGGAATCATTAGTGTTTCAAGTGAGATCGTCACTTACTCTGTTAGACTCTGGGGTGTGTGGGCCCAATTTATGGAGCATTGGAGAACGCTTTTGTCTCAGGAAATAATCTAATTAATCTTTGCTATTTTGCCTCGAAAGTAAGCATATTCTTTCTTAGGAGAATACCTGGTGGAAGAAATGCTTTTTAGCTACACTGCTCAATCCAATGAAATTGACTCTGCAGGAGCTATGCCTGAACATTTGTGGTGCTGGCTTTGAGTAGGATATTAGCGTTTGTGCAGCCTTCGTCTCATCACACCTGACGAATGTGACAGAAATATTGTTCATTGACTATCTCTAGCTCTCTCATGTTGCAGATACACATAAGAGCAGAAGAAATAAGCACAGGAGTAGGTCATCCGATCCCTGAGCCTGCTCCACCATTCAATATAATCATGGCCGATCTTTGCGTGGAGCCAGCTCCACTTACACACCCACTCGGCGTAGCCCTTAATTCTTTTACTATTCCAAAATCTATCAATATTTGCATTAAAAACATTCAACAAGGTAGCTTCAACTGCGTTACTGAGCAGGGAAATCTGCTCCCCCTAATTTTGAGGCTATGCACCCTAGTTCTAGTTTCACCTGTCAGTGGAAATAACCTGAGATAACAAGGTGTAGAGCTGGATGAACCCAGCAGGCCAAGCAGCATCAGAGGAGCAGGAAGGCTGATGTTTTGGGCCTAGATCCTTCCTCTGATACTGCTTGGCCTGCTGAGTTCATCCAGCTCTATACCTTGCTATCTCAGATTCTCCAGCGTCTGCAGTTCCTACTATCAGTAGAAATAACCTCCCTGCTTCTTTCTTATCTATTCCCTGCATAATTTTATATATTTTTATAAGATCCTCCCCTGATTCTTCTAGATTCCATTGAGTATATTCTCAGTTTACTCAATTTTTCCTCATAAGCCAACCCTTTCAACACCAGAATCTACATAGTGAACCTCCTCTGCACCCCTTCAGTGCCAGTACATCCTTCTCAAGTAAGGTGACGAAAACACAATGTAGGTCTCATTGCATCACAAGGATGTCGTGATGATAGCTGCTCTGTTCACAAGGACTTCTATTGATATGTGAATGCCCCTGTTGTGAAGATCTATGCGACCATTCCACATAGTTCAAATGCTCTGCTACTGTTTCCATGTAAGTAAGATCATTAAAGACCTTGGTTGTATTCTGCAAGCTGTATACCTGCCAGGGCGCTATTTGGAAATAGATACTTACATGAGTTCCACAGCCATAGCTTATAGAAGATTGAACAAATGCAGCTGATTCAGTTCCCATGTATTTGTAGCACTAGATGGAAGTGGTTCTGGATTTGGAAGGTGCAGTTTAAGGAGTCTTGGTGCATTGTTGCAGTGTATCTTGTACATGGTACACACTGCTGCTACTGTGTTGATGATGGAGGGACTGAATGCTGAAGATATTTGATGGGGCATTAAAGTAGCTTTACCTTAAATGCTTCTTTTATTCATTCTTGGGATGTAGGTCTTCCTGGCTAGGCTGGGCAATTATTGGCCATCCCTAAGTGACTTTGAGAAGGAGCTGATCTCTTTGACTAGTGCAATCATGACCACAGTGCTGTTTGAGAAGGAATTGTGATTTCCAAGTGAGGGTGGTGACTGGCTTGAGGGGGAACTAACAGGTGGTGGTGTTTCCATGTATCTGCTGCCCTTGACCTTCTAGATGGTAATTGTTTTGGGTTTGGAATGTGGTGTTAGAGAAGCTTTGGAGAGTTATTGCAGCTCATCTTGTAAATGGTACACATTATGTGTACTTGGTGGTGGAGGAAGTGAATGTTGAATGTGGTGGATATGGTTCCATTCAAGTGGGCTGCTTTGTCCGAAATGGTGCTGAGCTTCTTAACTGTTGCAGGAGCTTCACTCATCCAGGCAAGTGGAGAGTATTCCATTACTCTCCTGGGTCAAAATCCTGTAACACCCTCCCTCGCAGAACGGTTAACATAAGTAGCTTAGCCAGCAAGATCCACATTCCCTGAATGAATAAAATAGCCGTGTGAAATCCTCCACAGAATATGATTTGAGAAGAAAAGAGGAATGATACTCCTTAAAAGTATAACCAAGCAGATGTTTGAGAAAGACATTGAAATGCACACCTCACAGCCTCCAGTGTTAATATTGGACCAAGCCTAACAGTCACTGAAAGAAAAAAGACTGACAACGTTTTGCTCACATGAATTATTAAATGGGTTTCAAAGTAAGTTTGTGCTGTCATCCAAATCCGATTAAGTCATAGTTCAATCAGGCTGTGCCCCAGGAGGCTGGTCGTCTACCTGTGTATATAGTAATGTCAGGATCTGAATGCTGTCTCGTGAGTATTGACAAAGTCAGGCTGCAATCAAACAAAGGCAACCTGAGAAACACCAGACAAGAACTTGATGAGTGTTTTTTTTTACCCAAGAGTGTGGCATCAAAGCTGATCGCCGCATTATTGTTGATAATTAAACACACATTTATTTGGAACATAGTTTGGCATTCAGGTCCTGACTTTGCAGCAGTGACATAAGAGAATCGAATTCTCATGTCGTTCAGGGTGTTTGGAAGAAAGCTAGCTTATATATGGCCCCTTTCATAACCTCGCAACATCTCAAAGCACTTTACAGTGAGTTAAGTTACATATGTTCTGTAACATATGTTACAGCTACATATGTTCTGAGGCATAAGTCACTGCTGTTGTAGGTAACATTGCAACCAATTAACATACAGCAAGGTTTTTCAATGGAAAGGTGTTAATGATCAGATGATCTGTTTGTGGTGGAATTGATTGAAAGATAAATATTGACCAGGGTATCTGGAGAACTAACCTGTTTTTCTAAAAGTAGCGTCATGGAATCATTTACATCCAAACTGAGAAACTAGGTCTCATTTATACATCTTGTCTAAAATAACTAACACTACACTGGAGCATTAGCCTGGGACATGGGTCCGAGGCACAGGACCCGAAGGCAGAGGCCTGAACTCATAACCTTCAGTGTCAGAGGTGAATGTGTTTTCTACCAACCAAGCCTATCACAGTATCAATCAGCGAGTGAAATTCAGAAAGCTTCTTAAACAGGTCTGGATGCCCAGCCTTGCTTATGTGTTAGGATGCGAGCCTGAGAGGGGTGACTATTCTAGGCAGCTGAGGCCTGAAGGAGGTGAAAGCCTCCCCATCTGTACACACTGAGACAAACATTGCACTTGGAGGACTATCAACTCAGTAACCGATGCTCTTTGGTCTGCCTGAAACTTGTTGGTCTTCTAGAACAAAGAGTTAACCCCAAATGAGTGTGACAGACTGGTATTTGCAAGGTCCAGGACTTCATGCTAAGGAGCACTATAAGGCTCAGGGCAGCTGTTGCAACGGTGCAGTCTGCAAAAAACACTGTCTAAGGTATTTCTGCTGATGTTAAATAGGGACCGATCCAGTCACCTCAAATATAGGTAAATCTAGTCACCTACAAGTAAGAAATGCCTTTACATTGTTTGTTGGATAGAGTCAAACTCCAGTGTTTGTTTTTTCATATGCTACTCTACAGAACTGAACTACTTTAGCGACTATGTATATACATATTTTTTATGAGTAAGATATATTATTGAAGTTTTAAAAAAGCTGTTTTCTACCAAGCAAGCTTGACACCAACTTTAGTTAAACAAGTAGTCTACTTACAATTGTATCAGAGATCATAGAAACTGCAGATGCTGGAGAATCCGAGATAAGAAAGTGTAGAGCTGGATGAACACAGCAGGCCAAGCATCATCTTAATGGTGGCTCAGTGGTTAGCTCTACTGACTTACAGTAGACATGGGTTCAATTCCACCTCTGGGCGCCTGTGTATGTGGAGTTTGCACATTCTCCTTGTGCCTGTGTGGGTTTCCTCCGGGTGCTCTGGTTTCCTCCCAGTCCGAAGATGTGCAAGCTAGATGGATTGGCCGTGCTATATTACCCATAGTTTTCAGGGATGTGTAGATTAGATGGGCTAGCCATGGGAAATCTTGTATTCCAGGTTTCGAAACAATTAATGATTTTAAAATTCATCCATTCACGCGGCCTTCCTCAGTCTCTCTGAAGCAATTTCTGCAGGTGAGATGCTCCCAGCAGGAGTGGTGAGGTGGTCGTTTGTAACACGAGGCTGAAAAGTATAGAAACAACATCAACCTATATTAATATGGAAACATTTCTGTGATAAAATGTTTGAAAGAGCTTCTCAGGAATGATTGTCAGAAAAAAAATCATCATCAAGTCTCATAAAGAGTTGTGAAGACAGGTGCCTAAAAATTTGGTCAAAGTTTCTTAAGAAGCATTTTAAAGAAGGAAGAGAATTAGAGATGCAGGTGACTTTAGGCTGAAGATGGTTTAAGGCACAGGCAGATGAAGTCATGGCCACCACTGGTGAAGCTATTAAAATTAGGGATACCAGGATTGAGCAAGTGTAGGGATCTTGAAGTTTGGAGGAGATTACAGAGATAAGGAGGGCTTAAAGCCATGGATGGACTTGAAAAGAACATAATTAGCACTGGAGGGCCTTGTGGTGCAGTGGTGTAGTCCTTACCTGTATACTGGAACTTTCAGATCCAAAGTCACACCTGCTCCAGAGGTGTGTAATAGCATCTCTGAACATGTTGATTAGAAAGAATTTCTTCCCAGTGGTGTCTGCATTCAGCACAGATTCATGAAGGTAGGGGTAGAGGCAAGTCTGAGCCCAGTACAGTACCATTGGCATCATTGGTGAGGTGGGTCCAACGTGCAGACTCCCATTGGCAGGAAAGTTGATTTTGGGCAGATGCAGTTCCTGGCATCAGTTGCGTCTGCATTGGCGAGGTCCAGCAAGGACTCTTAGTGGCGAGGACGTTAGCAGAGGTAAGAGGGTGCCGAAGAAGAGCAACCCTTGTTCCAACAGCAGTGGTATGTCAAAGGAGTCTCATGAGTCACTAGGCCCATGGCCCATAACAAAGCACTTAACAAGAAAAACTGTAAAGTTGAACACATTTTTTTTTAATTCTTCTGCCTTTATATTCAATTTTCAGTTTATTTTTCTGCATTTTATTGATTGATCAATTTGATTGTCGCATGTACCAAAATACAGTGAAAAGTTTTGTTTATGATTGGCACAGGCAGATCACAGCAAGCAAAGGAGATACAGGTCACAAAGACTTAGAGGCATACAGGCTACATTGCAGGTCACATTTTTGAGGCTACAGTCCATTCAAGAGTCTGATAAGGGCCAGAAAGAAACTGTTCCTGAAACTGCTCGTGCATCCGTATCTGCAACCTGACAGAAGAGGTTATAGGAGTTCAATACCAGGGTGCAATGGGTCTTCGATGATGTTGGCTACCTTTCTGCGACAGCAAGGCTGTGTAAATAGAGTCCATGGATGGAAGTTCTGAGGAAGGGTCACCAAACCCAAAACATTGACTCTGTTTTATCTTTCACAGATGCTGCCAGATCTGATTACCTTTTCCAGCTACTCTATTTAAGTTCCATGGATGGAAGATTGGCAGCTGTCATGGTCTGGGCTGCGCACACCACCTTCTGTAGATTCTTATGGTCTTGGGCTGAGCAGTTGCCATAACTGGCCGTTATGCACCCATACAGTATGCTTTCACTGGTGTATCTGTAGAAGTTGGTGAGGGTCCTTACGGACATGTCAAATTTCCTGAGGAAGGAGAGGTGTTGTTGTGCTTTCTTGGGTGTCACATTTACGTGGGAAATCTAGAACAGGTCATCAGTTATCATCACTCTGAGGAACTTGATGCTGCTCGTGGTCTCTACCTCAGTTCCATTGATGTAGATGGGGGCGTGTTCTCCTCCCTTCTTTCTGAAGTTGATGATCAATTCTTTAGTTTGGCCAACGTTGAGAGAGAGTTTGTTTTCATTGCACCATGTCACCAAGCCCTCTATGTCAGACAGCCGTCCCCCTGTGGTGATGTCATCAGCAAACTTGTAGATGGCTTTTTTCGGAACTTGGCCACACAGTCATAAGTGTAAAGGAAGCACAGTAGGGAGCTGAGGATGCATCCTTGTGGGCCTCCAGTGTTGAGTGTTATTGTGGAGGAGGTGCAGTTACCTATCTTCACTCATTGTACCTCTACAGGTCAGAAAGCTGAGGATCCAATTGTAGAAGGCGGTGCCTCTCAAAGCGCTTCATAATAGTTAAGGTCAGAGTCACTAGGCGGTGGTCATTAAGGCATGTTGCATGAGGTTTTTCAGGTGCAGTGATGATGGTGGTCTTCTTGCAGTAAGTGGGGACTTCGTCTTGTAGGAGGGAGAGGCTGAAGATGTCAGTAAATACCTCCACCAGTAGGTCCGCACAGGATCTGAGTGCTCGGCCAGGGACACTTTCTGGACCTGGTGCGTTCCTTGGGTTGACTCCCAGGAAACCCGATCTGATGTCTGCAGCGGTGACAGAGGGAACAAGTGTGTCTAAGGCTGTCAGGGCAGGCATAACCAGGCTGATGGCTTTCTACTCAAACCGAGCATAGTAAGCGTTGAACATGTCAGGGAGGGACGCGTCTTTGTCTGCTAATTTGAACTGCTTCATTTTGTATCCCATAATGGTGTTTTAAGATGGTGCCAGAGAGTGGTGACACTATAATTTTTTCTGATGAAGGGTTAGAAATGTTTTGTGCTCCTAAGATGCTGCTTGGCCTGCTGTGTTCATCCAGCTCCACACTAGTGGTGACGCTATACAACACTTTTCCCTGTATGACACAGGGTGGAGATGGAGGAACAAAGCAGGCCAGGCAGCATCAGAGGAGCAGGAAAGCTGATGCTTTGGGTCGGGACCCCACTGTATTATGTGGCAAGATATACTTGACAATTAAATAAGTCAAATCAAATAATTTCCACTGGTTTGGGAGCTTGCTACAAGCATCTAACAACCGTACCTACTCTTGTCACAAGAGGGCACCAGTCTTCAGTTCATCATGAATTGTGATGTGACTTTGCAAGTGTTTTATTTTTCAGTTGTGTTTTCCCAATATGAAGCAAATATCTCAGCATGTGACTCACAAATATAATTATATTAACAAGTTATTAGCTCAACAGTGGGTGTAAACACTAGATTAGTACTTTTGATTCCAGGTGTAGGAGCAGCATATCAGATGCGATTTGACATGTGACGACATATGTTTTTCTCAACTTTCCCAAACTGTCTACCCTCTGATTCTGCCCTGTAACCTTTGACCCCCAATGTCTGGGATTTCATAACCACTTCTGGGGAATCCTCCTTGCAGTACACTCTGAAAGAATTGCCGAAGAACTCGACCTTTGTATTGGGCTCTACACTGGCATTCCACTGAAATTCTCCATTTAAACTAGAGAAATTGGTTACACAGGAAAAGCTAGACTGTGTAGTTACTATCAAACAGATACCATATTTACCTCTCACACTGCAATGACACTCCCCCCAGGCCCCTCACACCCGCTCACCCAGATACGACTTTCTTTCCCCACACCCTTAACCTCCAGCACCTAAACCCATGGACTTCATCCCCTCCTCCCAGCTGGACTCTGACCCAAGACCGGCTGGTAACCTGATCCCTGCCCCATGCTCCCGTTCATCCCAACCTACCTAAGCCACTGCACCACTTCCATCCCCTCCATCACCCTGGCACCCTACCCACACCCCAGTTGGTGTCTTACCAGCTGCAACTTTACCATCCCATTAGATGGTATCCTAATTACCTGGCACTATCCTCCTAGCACCCTCACATCACACATACCATAGATACTTTTATTCCTAATTAACCTCTCCAGTAATGTTGTGACTCACCTCTGGACAAGGTGGGCACTAGCACTGTGCTACAAGAGCCACACACTTACCTTCTATGCTTGGCATTTGACAGCAGCAGTCAAAAATAGCTGTCAACACCTTTAAGTTTCAAATTACAACAGCCGACTGCTGTGAAAGGAGGGTGTGGTTTGCCTTTCTCTGCCAGCTGTCCACCACAAAAGAACAAAATCAGAGTGGTAGGGCATTTCCGCATTTCTGATGGCCCTGAGCAGTGTCTCCTGTCAAAGACGTGGAGCTCCCATCTTGTGTATACTACAGTGGGCCACCTGTGTGGGATTCTCACTGCCCAGCAGATCTGGTTTGTGTTGGTAATGCAGTTCAAAAAATGCCAGAAATGTTCATATTAAGTGACATATGCATCAACTTCACAGGTTTTTAAAAAGCAATTTATCTATTGCTTTGTTCTGCCTTGTGGTTTTCCTCAGACTTCTGAAATCACAGCTTCCCAGCTCCATCCCTCAAGAATTCCACACAGGAAATCGCCTCAGGTTAGGGCGAAGGTTATAATTAGAGTTAGGGCCAGGGTAACTTGGTTCAGACTAGGTACACTTTGAATCAACCTGTTCAAGGATGCCATTACACACCTGTAGAGTAGGTGGGGCTTGTGAACCCAAACCTCCTGGCTCAGAGGTAAGGATGTAGTGATTGTAATAAGGTCAGTCAGGTGGACCCATAAAATATGAGTCCCCTGATTGGGGCTATTAATCTGGTCCAATCAGAGAGCCCTGGCTGAGAGAGGTTGGTCAAGCACAATGCATGTGTAAACAAAAGGTGACTTGGTGATGGGAAACTAGCTTCCGTGGAGTTACTAATGTCCCATAACTTCAGTACTTCATGTTAGGATTAGCAATAGGTATGTCTTAGATTAACATGAGAGCTAGATTAGCTTTAGTTTGAAGTAGTAGTAGATTAACAGCTTTCTCGGTTGAAGTTATGGTTACATTAGGCTAGGTGAGGAAGAGCATACATTAAATTGCTTGTCCACTCTTGTGCTCATATTCCAATTTCACTCATTCATTTTGTTCTATTTGTTTCACCTATCACTTTTGATTGGTTCACATTTTCAATTTTTGGTCTTTTGTTTTACTCATCATCATTTCTACCTTATTCTTGAGCTGCGTTTGTGGCCATGCGGTTGGATTTTTCAGCCATCAAATTGTAACTTCATTTATTAGGACTCTTTTCTCCATAGCTGACATTTGTGAACATATGAATAAGGAGCCGGTCTAGGCCGTTCAGGCCCTTGAACCAGTTGTGTCCATGGCTGGTATATTTATTTAAAGGTATTATGGTTTAGCTACAGCACTCAGATTTGAGGTTAGAGGCTGAATTTGTTGGATTCTTGAAGGAGCATTGGTCTCCTTTAGGTTAGACTCGAGATCAGGATCCTGGCTGGCAATATTTCAAGGTGGCAGTTAAGGTTAGAGCTAAGGTGTCAGGGTAACATTAAAACCAGCATTAAGGTTAGGCTAGCTTTGAGTTAGAATTAATTGATGGAACATTCCAGTCCTGAGAAGCAAGGGCGATGATAACAAATGGGAGAGGTAATCAGGAGGGCTGGTGTCTGAGTGTTATTTGCAATCACAGGAACTCAGGTCCAGGTGGGAATGCCCAAATTTAAGCATCCTACTCTGCTGCCAAAGAGACCTTAATGTGACCAATGAATGACAACCTCATAGCCTCTTCACATCAGCCACCATGGTTAACTCAGTTCCAGACAGGTGAACTGCAGTGAACCTTCTCTGCTATCCTGAATGTTCAGTTTCTATTAAAACAATGACGACATCATAGCTGCTTGAGGGCAGAACAGTTCAGGATCTTCCACATTTTCTGTGGCCTGACTAACGTCTCCCAAACTTTTCCCATTCGACCACATCTGCGTCAGACTTAAATCTGCTCAATGTCATCCCTTTAATTACTGGCCTCTTGATTTCCCCAAGTCTGTGACATTGGATTAATAGTTTTGTAATGGCCCTTTTCTTGTATTTCTATAGCTTTTCCTTGTGATACCTGCTTGGCTTGCACTGATACTTTATCTGAGCAGTCAGTAATACTTTAACATCTCACTTTTCCAGCCAGGATTAATGTACTTCTCTAAAGAGTCCCCTCACAACCAGGCATTTTACACTTAACTCTCCGAGTCTTCTTGTTTGTTTACTCATCACAGAAGTGTGACTTGAGACTGCTCCCATAGACCTCAAATCATTGCTCTCAAATCTGCCTGCTGTTTTGGAGATATTCATTCTCATTCCCCAGTGAGTTGCTAACTTTCCTGTATTTCTTAACAAGTTGGAAATGCTTTTCCCATTTACTAGAGCATTCTTCCTTATGGTAGATTTCAATAAGGATTTCTTCTGTTGGGATCTTGAACCTTTATCTCTCTGTTCCTGCTGACTGTTTTGAAGAGCAGGTGACTTAAAGTGGAGTCTGAAGATTTCACACTGCTGTTCACCATGTGGCATGTGCAGTCAAATGAAATCCACACTGCTGCCTACAATGTGATCTGAGCTTGTAGGTTCTTTATGTTGAATGAACCGCAGCTGCTCATGACAAAAGTTACTGACACTATTCTCTTTAAGTGTAGGAAGGACAGGGACTGCTTGTTCCAGTGTGTGAAAGTAAAATCATTCCCTGGTCTAACTGGGACAGTTTCTTCTTAGTTAACAAGGTATGTTGTGTTTGTGTATTAGCAGCTGGTGACAGCTTAGATTGATATGACACATATTGTTACAGAATCTTTGAGGACCTGATGATAGGTCTCATAACTTTAAGGTCCTATGGAATTCTGCATAAAATGTCCCCATAACATCATATCACAAAATCACTGAATTGTCATAGTACAGATGAGGACATTTGAACAATCATGCGTGCACTGATTCATGTGCCAGTCTCCTGCCTTTACCCTGCAACCCTGCACATTGTTTTGAACTAAACAATGCCTTCTTGAATGCCTTGATTGAATCTCCACCTAATTTCCAGGCACTGCATTCCATATCCTAACTACCTACTGTGTGGAAAAGTTCTTTACCGTCTCGTGTTTGCTTCTTATGCAATACACCTTAAAACTATGCCTTTTGGTTCTTAATCCATTTATCAGTGGGAACAGCTTCTGCTGGGCACCAAGGTCCATATCATTTTTAAAAATATCAGGAGAGAATACCTAGGAAACTCCACACAAACATTCTTTCAATCCAAAAACGCCCATTGACCATTACTCTGTTTCCTACCCCTTAGTTAATTTTGTATTCATGTGACTATTGTCCTTTTATTCCACAATCTATAAGTTTTACCACAAGTCTGTTGTGTGGCATGGTATTGAATATGTTTTTGGAAATCCAAGTACATATCGACAGTCTTCTTCTTTTGAGTGCTCTCTGCTTTCTTTTCAAAAACAAGCTGGTTAGATATAAATGTTCCTACCCAAATTAATGCAGGCTCTTCTCAATCGGTCCACAATGTTCCTGGACTCATGCCACTCTCTATGAACTCTTGCCGCTCTCTGATCTTTACACAACAATTATCACATTGATAGACAAGTTTCCCATTATAACTGCTCTATAATGCTTGTACTACTCTCTAATTTCTTCATAGATTTCTTCCTTTACATCCTTCTCACTAGCTGGTAGTCTATATTTTGCACTTATTTATTAGCATTCACTTATTCATTAGCTTTAACCAAATTAATTCTCACTTTGAACCCTCCAAAGCAGCCTCTTTCTCCAGTCCTACAATGGTCTCCTTAACAAAAAAAAATCCATCATTTTTTTCCCAACATTTTTCTGAACTCTTTGTAATCTGGAATATTTAACACCCAAATCTACCCCTCTTTAAGGGAGGACTTCACTATCACCACAACATATTCCCAGAAGGCAATCTGCACCTGTAACTTCCCAAACCTGTAACAATACTCTATGCATTCATATACATGCAGTACAGCTGATTTGGACAATGTTACTTTCTCCCTTCCTCCAATTCCAATTTATTGTTCTATTTTTAGTACCATCTGCCCCTTCCAGAAATGTCATGCCTCCAGGAATGAATTTCTAATATACTCTCTTGGTTCTCATATCCTTGTTGAGTTAGCTTAAAATCTCTCCAGAAGCACAAAATATCCTGCAAAGAACTCAGTCCTATCTCTGTGCAACCTGCCCTGTTTGTATAGGTGCCATCTTCCCCACATACCGAAAAATCTAAAACCCTGTCTCGTGCACCATCTTTGTCTCCATGTATTAATGTGCCTTATCCTTCTTCTTTCTGTACTCATTCGGATGTGGCACTGTGAGTAATTCAGAGATTACTACATCAGAGATCCAGTTTGCTAATTTTCTACTCACCATCCTAAATTTTAAATGCAGGTCCAAGGTCACCCATGCTGACCAAGTTTCCCAAACTAAACTAGTCTGTGTTTGGCCCATATCCCACTAAACCTTCCCTTTTCATGTACTTGTGTTGTATTAGAAGTTCGTAGGCCCTCCAGGCCTCTTTCCTCACACCTCTCACTCCCTGCAGGTCTCTCCTGGCTCCCTCATACTGACGCCATCTCCATAGCTACTCACCTAGTTTCCACTCTGGACACACTTCAGGACTGATACAAGAACTAGGTGCAGAAGTAGGCCTTTCAGCCTCTTGAGCCTGCTCCACCATTCAAAAGGATCACGGTTAATCTCATCTTGGCCTCAACTCTACTTTCCTGCCCACTCTCCATAATATATGGTGATGAAAATAAGAACAAACCTCTAATAACCTAAGAAAAATCTCACTCACACAAATACTGGCGATCTAAACCTCCCGGCGAAGCCCATTCAAACCTTTTGAATACCTCAGGTGCTTAGCCTGTTATAAGAACAAACAAACGTTAATTCAATAACCATAACAAAGACAACAAATACTTTATAAACCTCTTGATATTATCAACTAATCTTTGAAGTTAGAATGCTTGCCGAGATAAGAAGTGCAATTTTCAGTTCCTGGAGCTGGTGATGGTGGGCTGAGGGCAAAAGGGCATTTAACTCAGTTGGATGGTGGCATGTCTAAACAAAGTTCATGAGAACTAAGTTCTGGCAATGGTCAACCTTTTCACACTTGCTGTCAATATAGGCCCTTAAGTGATCAAGTAAGCATAAAATTAAGGCCTCAATTCCCTATCACTGGGATCGAGGGTGGGTACAGGGCCCTGCCTCAATCAAATTTCTGGTTGAGGGATTGGACATCAGATCACTGGTGCCCACTGAGAACCAGCTTGCTGCCTTTGCTTTCAGCTCTCCAAACCCCTCAACTAAAACCACCACACCACCTTTGATATCACTAACTTTTGTTGTGAATCCTACACAATCCTTGGACTCTGTAGATGCTCTTCCAGTACCTCCTCTTTGATGGAGCTGAGCATAGAGGTTGCTAGGCTCTAGTTGGCTGACAGTGCTCACTAGGCAGGATTTCCATCTCTGAGAACCTTATCATAGGGGAAAGCCCATCCCATGTTCTGCTTGGCTTATGGTTTGGTGGGAGAAACTTTTCTTGAAGGGGCTGATTGGATTTATAGCACACTCTGCTGATACCCAAAAACATTCCCTCCAAATACTTTTGTAGCTTTTGAAACTCAGTCAAGAATTCACAATGGTATTTGCTGTAACACTCTTTGTGAGCTTTTAATAAAGAACACTTTTGAAATTATGCTCATGGTTCTTTTAACCTGCATCAGACTGTCTGTCAATTAAACCCAAAGGTTATTTTTTGAAAGCTCTAACGACATCAACCCGTTTCTTGGTTTTTAAAGGCCTTAGAATTTAAAGAAACTTCATATCTTGGTATTTAAATGGTCCTTATCTACATTTCAAGAATGTTGATGTCTACTTAATTGATTCTTAACTCCCACATGGTAGGTTAAGGCTCTTGAAATAGGGCAAATGGGATTTGTTTACACATATCATTAATTTCAAATGACCCTGCTGAGTTTGGGTTTCCAAACTCTGTCATTCACAGGCTGTCCTTTCCTTCTGGCAGCAAAAAAATTGGATTTGTCAGGAATGAGGAGAGACTGGGTCTGACCCAACTCTGCAAACTCCTGGTTGTCGAGCATATATATAGCCTCATTCTTCAGTACAGCGCTAAGGGAGTGCAGAAATTATTGAACTGTTGTGAAGCAGAACAGGGCAATTCTCCAGAGAATTGTTAACAAATTTGTTGTTGCATTTCCTACATTCCAACTGTTCCAGCAATTTAAAAGTACTGTGTTGTCTGCAAAGTACTTTGGAATATCCAGCAGGTGTAAGAGGCACTTTAGAATTCTTTTTTAAGACAGGCTCAAGCAGGGACAGAGTGACAATCACACTGAGTGAGAGGTACCATTTCCCAAACCTGTCAGAAGTGGAAGGTAGCTGAGTGGTAAGTGGAATTTCACAGTCTCCAAGACATCTGGAGAAACTTCCCAGTATAATCAGTCATTACAGGGTCAATAACATTTTATTACTCTTATTTAAATTTAATCCCCTTCTGAGAGGCTCTTAAAACCTGCAGGTGTTAGCAAAGCTTATACACAGATGTGCTGGAAGTTGTGCTGTTTATAGAGAGCTCAGATAGTCCATTGGTTTTTTTTAAAGCCTTCCTCCTGTCAGTTGTTAACAAGTGCCTCAATGTCCTTCTCGTCCGTAGTCTCGTGTCAATATGAGCGATGTTGTTGGCTTAGTGCAGTCTTTCTACCAATGCTACCCATACCTGGTCAATGAAAACTAACACTAACCCTCAACAAGCCCTGCCAACACAGATATAGGATTCTAAGTTGGATTCCTGGAGTACTCTAGTTTAAGTGGACTCAATAAAAAAGTGGGAATTTTAACATTTTTCAGAAGCATTTCAAAAGTGCTTCTAATGCCATGATTTCTCTTTTAACCTGCAGAATCCACCAGACAGCAATGAAATGAGCGATCAGTTCATTTGTTTAATGGAGTGGCTGACTGGAATATTGGCCAAGGCATCAGCAGGACTCTCTTCTTCACCAATAAAGCAATCAGGTCTTTAACAGACATCCAACAGGAGTAATAGGGCCCTTGGTTTAATTTTGCACCAGTGGTGTGGCACCTCTGACAGATAAGAGGTAGCTCAGCATTACTCTGGACAAGACCATGAGCTTTACTGTTGAAGTGGCCCATAAACTGAGAAGCTGAGAAACTTTGTTGATTTCTGCTTCCATTTAACTTGGTGGGGGATATCCATCTGGGTTCTTATTAAAACGGCATTATAAAGGGTGTGTTTGAGAAATTGAGAATCTAACTCAGCTGTGCCACTTACTCTCAACAGGAATCCAGAGACTGATTGATTTGTTTTTGTCACGTGTCGAGATACAGTGAAAAAAGTGTCATTTTGCATGCTATACAGGCAGACTGTACCATACAAAGTGCATCAGGTAGCAGAACAGAGTGCAGAATATGGTGTTACAACTTCAGAGAAGATGTGGAGAGAAAGAGGGAGATCAGAATTAACATATGAGAAATCCATTGAAAAGTCTGATAACAGCGGGGAAGCTCTTCTTGAATCTGTTTGTACGTGTATTCAAACTTTTATATCTTCAGCCCAATGGAAGAGGATGAAGAGAGTATAACCGAGGTAGGAGGGGTCTTTGATTATGTTGGTTGCCTTCCCAAGGCAGTAGGAAGTATAGATGGAGTCAATGGATGGAAGACGGTTTGGGTGATGGACTGGTCGTGTTTATGACTCTGACATTTCTTGTGGTCTTGGGAAGAGCAGTTGCCATACAACACTGATGTATCCATATAGAATGCTTTCTATGGTGTATCTATGAAAATCGGTAAGAGTATTTGTGGACATGCTGAATTTCCTCATCCTCCTGAGGAAGTAGAGGCATTGTTGTGCTTTCTTGACTGACATGTCGATGAGGTGGACCGGGACAGATTGTTATTGATCATCGTTCCCAGGAAATTGATGTTCTTGACCATCTCCACTTCAGCATCAATGATGCAGGCAGGGACATGGCCTCCACTCTGCTTCCTGAAAACAATGACCACCTCTTCCACTTTGATGGAGAGATTGTTGTCTTTACACCATACCTCTAAGCACTCTTTCCTGTATTCTGTCATATTGTTGTTTGAGATCTGACCTACAACTGTAGTGTCATCAGCAAACTTGTAAATTGGTGCAACATTTGGCTACACAGTCTGAGTGTACAATGAGTAGGGGGCTGAGTATGCAGCCTTGCAGGGCAACAATGGTGTGAGGATTCTCATGGAGAAGGTGTTATTACTCATTCTTACTGATTACGGTCTATGGGTCAGGAAGTTGAGGGTCCAGTTACAGTGAGAGGAGCAGAGACCTTGGTCTCAGAATTTAGAGATGAATTTGTTTGGAATTGTGGTGTTTTATGTGGAACTGTAGTCAATAAGTAGGAGCCCAATGTAGGTGAAATAGGGCTTGAAAGTAGAGGTTTTGTTAAGGAATTTCAAACGCAAGTTACACCAAGTGCTAACTGAGCTTTCACTATGTTAGTTAGTTCTAGCTTAAAAAAAAATACTGGTTAATCCACCAGTTTAGGTCAAGCTCTGTTAATAAACCAACAAACCATTTATATTTCAATTTCCAGTGTAGGTCCAGAGTCCAGTATTAACTATGCCACACAGAAATTCCTCATCACAATTCTGTGTGATGAAAACATTTCCCCATGTCTGACCTTCACATCACTGGGCCTGTGCCCTCTCATATTGCTTCAAAAACAGTTAGTCAACCTGTCCATTAGGCAGGTGCATGCATTAAAAAAATGCAGGGAACCTCCACACCTTAATATGTGCACACAATCGATGAGACTCCTACTTCTGGGTTTTGCATCCAGAAATTTCCCCTTCCATCTCTCCGTGAGTATATCAGGGACAACATGATACAACAGGCAATTGGTTCAGGATACTTGTGAAAGGGTTGCCCAATAAAACCTATTCCGAGTTCTCTCCCCAGTGCCCTTTAATCTTTTCCTTTTCAAGTACATCAAAGTCACATGCGACCAAGTGTGGTGTGAAGGAGCCCTAGTAAAATTGGAATCAATTGGTAATTAAGTCCAAACTTACATAGAACATAGAACATAACAGCACAGTACAGGCCCTTCGGCCCTCGATGTTGTGCTGACCTGCCATACCAATCTGAAACCCATAAACCTACACAATTTCATGTACGTCCATATACTTCTCCAATGACGACTTAAATGGACTTAAAGTTGGAGAATCTACTACCGTTGCAGGCAAAGCGTTCCATAGCCTTACTACTCTCTGGTTGGACTCTGGTAGGAGTCATACTTGCACATCGTAAGATGGTAGTGGTCGTTGGAGGTCCATCATCTTAGACTCAGGACATGTCTGCAGAAATTCGTCAGGGTAGTATCATGGGGCCCCTTCAGCTGCTTCATCAGTGATCTTCCCTCCATCATAAAGTCAGAAGTGGGGATGTTTGCCAATGATTACACAACATTCAGCACCATTCGCGACTCCTCAGACACTGAAGCAGTCCAAGTTCAAATGCAACAAGATCTGCACAATATCCAGACTTGGGCTGACAGGTGGCAAGAAATATTCATGTGACACAGATTCTAAGCAATAACCATCTCCAATCTAACCACTACTCTTGGTATTCAACCGTGTTAGCATCACCGAATCCCCCACCGTCAACATCCTGGGGATTACCATTCACTAGAAGTTCAGCTGGACTCGCCACATAAACACAGTGGCTGCAAGAGCAGTTCAGAGGCTAGGAATACTGCAGCGAGTAACTCACTTTCTGACTCCCCAAAGTCTGTCCACCATCTACAAGGCATGAATTAGGAGTGTCATGGAATACCCTCCACTTACTTGTACGAGTGCAACTCCAATAACATTCAAGAAACCTGACACTATTCAAGTAATTTCACAAAGCCTTGGTACTCATTATTGAAATGGTTATCAAAATGTCCAGGTAAAACTCTATTTTCTTCCCAATTTTCCTTTAACTGTATTGGTCTGCCTGTCTGTGAGAGTGGGCTTTAAGATCAAAAAAAATTGGACTTGAAGCATAGGCCTTAATTAGATTTCTCATTGTTTAATTTTGCTCTGCTAAAGTTACAGTATTAATATTAACTTGTTCATTTCTATTTAAGTTAACTTGGTGTCTGATAGCTGTTGTACTTAAAGTCTGATGTGGACAATTTTCAGCCATTGAATGTTCTAATTTCACTGCACTGTAAATCTAGGGTTATTGCATCTGATTTGGTCTAGCTTACTATCCCTATATCAGAACAGTAGACCCAGTAATGTAAACTGAGTTAAAATGAATTAATAATCTGAAAGTGAAGGTACTCCTAGGTAGAAGTGACCATAACATGATTTAATTTTACATTCTGTTTGAGAGAACGTGATTTGGATGTTAGACTATTAATTGAACATTAAATAAAAGCAGACATGAGAGCATGAAAGCAGAGCTGACTAAATTAAATTGATTAAATAGGCTAAAGGATAAGTCAGCGAGTTTTGAGAAGATTTGTAGCTCAGGTTGAGGTTCTGGATGTGAGTTTGCTCGCTGAGCTGGAAGGTTAGTTTTCAGATGTTTCATCACCATTCTAGGAAACATCAAAGGAGGCTCACTGATGGTGTTACCTAGAATGGTGACGAAATGTCTGAAAACTAACCTTCCAGCTCAGTGAGCAAACTCACATCCAGAAAGGATAAGTCAGTAGAGCTGCAATTGCAGACTATAAAGTGACATTTCAGGATACACAGAATAGATATATTCCAACATGTAAAAAAAATTCCAAGGGGCAGTCTCACTAATTGTAGTTAACTAGAAATGGTAAAGGTAGTAAGAATTTGAAAGAGAAAGCATATATTTAGGCAAAAATGTGGTAAATCAAATTGTATTGGAGATTAAAACAGCAAAGAATAACCAAAAATTAATAAAGAGAGAAACATCAGTCTACAGGAGCAAGCTGGCTAGAAATATCAAAACAGATATCCAGAGTCTCTACAAATATTTAAAGAAAAGAGTATCTATTAAACTGAGCATTGATCCTATCAAAAATAAGATTGGAGAATTAGAAATGGAAAGTAAAGAAATAGCTGATGGTTTGATCAGGAATTTTACATCAGAGGGCAGCACGGTGGCTCAGTGGTTAGCACTGCTGCCTCACAGCACCAGGGGCCTAGGTTTGATCCACCCTCTGGCAACTATCTGTGTGGAGTTTGTACATTCTCCCCGTGTCTGTGTGGGTTTCATTTGGTTGCTCCAGTTTCCTCCTACAGTCCAAAGGTGTGCAGGTTAGGCGGATTGGCCATGCTAAATTGCCCCATAATGTTCAGGGATGTGTAGATTAGCGGGGTGGACCTGGATGGGATGCTCTGAGGGTCAGTGTGGACTTGTTGGGCCACTGGCTTCAAGGATTACCTCACTCTCTTACTTGAGGAGGCAATGACCTAGTGGTTTTAAGGTTGGACTGTTAATCCAGAGACCCAGATAATATTCTGGGGACCTGGGTTCAAATGCCACCATTGCAGATGGAATTTGAATTCAATAAAATATCTGGAATTAAGAAACTAATGATGACCATGAATCAATTGTCAGAAAAACCCTTTTGGTTCACTCATGTTCTTTAAGAAAGGAAGCTGCCATCTTTACATGGTCTGGCCTACATGTGACTCCAGACCCATGGCAATGTGGTTGACTCTGAACTGCCCTCTGGGAAATTATAGGTGGGCAATAAATGCTGCCTGGCCAGTGACACCTTCATCCTATTAAGGAAATTTTTTTAAAAACTCCAGCTCCTGATTCATACATTCCTATTTATCTGATTTTATTTTTAAATAGGATTATTAAATTTAATATGACACCACACTTTTGACAATGAATTCTAGGTCACAACAATGGTAGTGTTAAATAAATGTCTCCATAGCTCATCTCTTGTTCTTTTGTCAACGGTCTTATATCTGTATCCACTGGGTACTGGCCTTCCTGCTAGAATGACATTGCAGCTTTGCAGCACCCACGTTAAATTACCCTGAGAATTCTATAATAACACAAATGATTCCCTGGGTACATGTTTATACATGCAGTGAATACTGCAGCTTGTGTCAGCTTGACATCAATTGACTGCATCTATGTTAATACAGCACACAGAGTTTATAGTGCCGTAAAACCCCAGGGTGAAGTCATTGTCCTTTTGCAAGCAAGCTGAGAGCTTACTACTGGGAGATTTTTTTTCACAGGGACAAAGAAACTACACTAATGTCCCTAAGATCCAGAATTATCAGGAATTCTCATGCAACTGTCAATCAACTAGAGTGGGTTTCCCTGCTTTGATAACTAATCATTTGGTTGCCCCTTTTTCTCTCCATCTCCTTCCTTTGATGAAACCTCAATGATGTTATTTATGAGTAGTCCTGGCTATGCACATTCATTGTGACCAATACTCCCCAGTCCCAGGGTGTGCCAGACTAGATTTAGATTAGATTCCCTACAGTGTGGAAACAAGCCCTTTGGCCCAACAAGTCCACACCGCCCCTTGGAACATCCCACCCAGACCCATCCCCCTATAACCCACACACCCCTGGACACTACGGGCAATTTAGCATGGCCGATCCAGCACCTGGCCTGCACATCTGTGGGAGGAAACCGGAGCACCCAGAGAAAACCCACGCAGACACGGGGAGAATGTGCAAACTCTGCATAGGCAGTTACCTGAGGCTGGAATCGAACCAGGTCCCTGGCACTGAGGCTGCAGTGTTAACCACTGAGCCACCGTGCAGCGCTTATGGGATCTTGGGGAGTTTACAACACTTACATTTTGACAGAGCTTTTCTTGACAGCTAATGGAGTAATTTTAAAATGTGATCACTGCTGTAAAGTCAAAAATGCTGCAACCAATGTGCAGGTAAACAGCAAAAAGATCTTTTTTTTCACTAATGTTTTGTGAAACTAGAAACTCATGCCTTTACTCAAATAAAATCCTCACTGGCCACATTGATGAATTCAGCTGTCTGCACTATTGTTCATTGTGGGCAGATAGCTTTCCTGCCACTATCATCTTTAGGAGTAGAAACATAGGGAAAGGATTAGGCCATTCAGCCCATTTGCCATCCAGTCAGATTGTCGCTGATTACCTACCTTAGTGGCACTTCCCCACTGTCTCCGTTTCCCTTGATTTTGTTATGATGTAACTGGGCAGAATGTGCCCCAAGATCCCTTAAGCTGTCACAGAATGAAATGTTACAATTAGACCCCAATTTGCCTGTCTGACTGTTATCCAGTTTATAGCAGTTCATGTCAAGTTTAATCATTAACAGAGAATAACTATATTATAACACCAACTTTAACAAACAGCATAGAATAAAAATGAATTCCTAATCTACTACTATCCGACTTAAACTAACCTGATATTTCAAAACGTCCCAACAGTTTCAGCAGACAGAGAACCTGTGCATTCACTGCATCTGATAGGTGTTTGTGTCTTGGAGGAACGTATATCGCGTAGGATTTCCTTAAATATGCACCTTGTATCATTGATCCTTTAATTGTATTTTCTACAATCCATGATCATCAATTAAACCATCATTCTCTCATTTTTCCTTTGTTCAGATTTAAGACCTAGTTTCAGAATGAAATATATTGTGTTCAAACTTGATTCATTTTTTTCAAATTATGGTTATTATTACCCAAAGATTCCTTAATGGCATTTTTTTCTCCAGCATATAAAACTAGATTTAACATAACCTGATCCCTAGTTGGTTCCACATCTTGTACACACTCCAAGAATTCATCATCTACAGCATTAGTGCTGATTTGGTTAGCTCAGTCAGACCTTTGCCAACAAACACATTGAACTGGATCCAATATACAAACCACTGAGAAACAGAACCGGAAGTAATACTAACCACTCCAATAAACCGAGGCATTTAAGTAACAAGAGGGACAGAACACCAACGCTTCATCGGAGGCGCAGTGATGATGTTGCTTGGCAGGGTGACGGAACGTCTGCAACCAAACACACTGGCTCATGGAACAAGTCAGCAACCTCATCCACTAACTGAGCTACAAACCTTCTCAAAAGAAGTCTACATGTAAATTGAACTAACCCATTATACTGTTTTACGCATGTTACATGCATCTTTATTTTCCCGATTCATAAAATTCTCAATATTAGCATCATAGTTGGGTCACCATCAACAACTCTCATCAATTTTTGCTGTTTCTTACTTTTTCTTAGGGCCATCCTATGAGTACAATGCTGACGATATGTAGTGATATGAATCGGGACCAGGTGGATCCATTGACAATGAGTTCCTTGACTGGATTTATTAAATAGGTCCCACCAGGGTACCCTTACTGGCAGATATAAACAGGAGAGTCAGAAAATCTCTCCATTCTAGGGACTGGCTCTAAGCTGGCTGATCAGAGATCATGCACTGTGCAAGTGTAAATAGAGGGTGATTTGGTGACTGGATACCAGCCTCTATGCAGTTATTTCACTATCCATCTTATACACGCTCCCCTTCCCCAGAACAAGTTTCATTGCCTCTGAAATCTGATATCCCTCCTCCTTCAGCAGCTCTCCAGCAACAAAAGGGTGTATACTGCATATTTGGCCTGGTGTATTGTGGAATCCACTTTGCACAAGAGCAATTGCATGTTAAGACAAGTTATACTGATATGTCAGACACTGGCCCATCTGGCCAGACATTTGTTATTTCAGAGTGGATGGGCAATGCATATGTGGAACCTGCAGATTCCTCATCACAGTACGCTCCAAAGCAACTGACCAGAATTGAATTTTCTGTTGGGCAGCTCCCCTACAACTATACCTCTGTTGAAATCTCATTTTAAATCAGTGGCTTTGAAGCGTCCAATTAAACTAAATCATTCCTCAGAAAAAGTTAGAATATTAAATATATGTTCTAACTGTTGAGTAACTATTAAACTGACTGCATATCTACCTCGTGAACACTCAACTGTGCCTCACCTAGACCCCTTAGGAATAACACCACCTCATTCCACACCCGAGCCCCCTTCAGACCCTATTCCTAGCCCCCACCCTCCAGCACCATGCCCCCCATGCCTGGCCATGCTGCAGGGCCTAATACAAGTGCCCTCCTCTCTGCTGCACCTGGCCGGACTCAATCACACATCTTCCACAAACCAAACCCAACCTGAATGCCCTGCCCCTGACTCAACCCATTCCATCCACTTCCTCCTCGCCCAATCCCTACCCTCATAGCCATACTCAGCACTTTACCAACCACCCCCTTCGAAACCCACCTGACACAACCTGAACCCCAACTGCCTAGACCAACATCCCTCAGACCCAACACCCATCCTCCCTGCTCCCACACCAGGCCCTCTTTCTCCCACCCGATCATCTACCGCAAACATCATCACCCACAAGGCCTACCTGCCTACTTACACCCTAGCACATTACTTACCTTTGCCCCTTCCACTTGGCATTGTACTAAGGAAGCACCCTACCCCGTTATCCAGATGCATCCTATCCACTCGTCACCCTCTCTACCTCACATACTACCTCCTCTCCATCTGACACCCCACTTCTCCCCAGCTAGCACCTACCTTGCCTGAAAATGTGTACAGCTGATATTCTACCAACCTAATACCTTACCCTGTACTCAGTTGACATCTTACACTTGGCACCTTACTCCCTTTCTAGTTGGCATCATGCCTTTGCTGGGCCCTGGTACCCTGTCAGCCCTCGAACATCACATTTACTTCATGAATTTATTGGTTGACAGGTGCTATTAAAATGGTTGTCAGGACCTATAAGTGTCAGAATACAGCAACTGACTGCTGTGAAAAGGAGAACAATTTACCTTCTCCTGACAGTTCAGCTATGCATTTCTAAAGGGTCCTGAGTGAACTCTCCTCTCAGAGATATAGAATTCCCTTAATTTGTTTTTTTAAAAAAAGGGCCAAAGTGACAATCTACATGAGATGTGCCCTCCCTGGAAAATCTAGTCCAATGTTACAGAGATAATGAGGAGGATCTAGACGAGAGGCCTTATTCCTTTGAGATCCTAAGTTGTTCTTCCTACAGAGTTATATAACATCACCACTGTGTGGGAAGTGCTTGAGTCACTCCTCAATATTAACCCTTTAAGAATCTTACACTCATAAAGTAGTACCCTAAGATTTTTTGCTTTCCCTTCAGCATAACATCCTCAGTTACACTCTCACCCAGTTTCACCCACGTTCAGTACAAGATTTTCATTTATAACACCCACATTACTACACTGCAGTCTCAGAATTATCACACTTCTTTTTCTTATACACCCAAACCGACACATAAAGCTGTTTGTATTGTTTTAAGATCTTGTTTGCAATTTTCAATTTTAATTATTGGTAGTTGGGGGGTGTTCAGTAAACCATTCTCACTGATAACTGTACAGGAATGTTAATACAAGGCTTTCAGGTGTAACGTTCTCTCAAGTTACACACTCCACCCTCAATATAAGGCTCTCAGTTATAGTACACAGCCTGTCACACCCCATCATTAGTATAATGCTCTAGGTCATAACACATTGTCTATACACCACACCTCAATATAAGATTCTCTGTTATAATATTGCATGCCCTGCCCTTAATATAAGGCTCTCAAATTTAACTCTTTCCAATTGTTGAGTAACCTTTCACTGCAGCTGATAGCTGCACAGCTGTAGTATTGATTTTATACTTTTTTTGCTGATTTTCAACTAATAATGAGTGGGAAGAGTGAAGTAACTGAGCAACCTTTGCACAGTTCCTTAAGCATACAGCAAAGGTAGGTAGTCAAAACACAACTCCATAACAGCATCTGCAGTCCCCACTATCTCTCTATAGCAGCTTCAGAAGATGTCAGCAAGAGACATCAGACTTCATTCTGCTGAGTCTAAACAGATGTCCCTGCTTTGAGGTATATCCAGAACATAGATCGTTCACAAACATGAAGAGACAGTTCTTGTACTTACTCACTTTGAAGTGTTCATTACATATCTGAGATCAAACTGGAGCTGCAGCTGCTGAATGTGAAATAAATAAAGAATTGGAATAGGCTGATGAAGGTATAACCTCAGCACTAATATTCAGGACTGCATCCTGTGAAGTGAAAAATGGCCACAGACTGAAGATCATCAACAAGAGAACAAAGAGGAATGTTGGAAGACAGTGGAAAACTTCACCACATCAAACAATAAGACAGAATCACAGAAGCATTATCAACCAAAGTATGAATCACATTATCATAGGAGTGTTGCAGTGTAGAATGAAGCTGCAAGGGACAGATTTTTAATCAGCAAAGGAATGAAGGGTTATGGGGAAAGGGAATGGATTGAGGATTATCAGATTAACCATGGATTCAATAACAGAACAGCAGACATGATGGGCTGAATAGCTTACTTCTGCTCCTATATCTTATGCTATTATGAAGGCCATTCAGTCCATGTTTGTATTGGCTCTTGATCACTTTGACCTAATGAGACGCTCCTGTGTGAATAAAGATTTTCTCATCTCACATTTAGTTATTTTGCAAAAAATTTTAAAACCATGGCCTTTGATTCTCGATTCCCTTACAAGTGGAACCAATCTCTCCCTATCTACTCTCTCCAAACCCGTCATGATCTTGAAGCAAATGTGTAGAGAGAAACACTAAGGGGGTGTTAGGACTGTGATCAATAGATCGAAGAAATAGTATGTACCTATTACAGGACAGTATGTTTTCTATTTGTAACATAATTTAAATATTGTGTATTTAATACATACCATTCAATTGCCTACTGTGAATTTTACAAAGGCAGAGCAGAGCCTGAAGCACAGGTTGTAAGTAAGCTGTAGGAGGTCAGAGGAATGAGCATATGAATCCTGAAGCAGTTGACAGAGACAACATTACTTCAGATGTAGGCCCAATGTACCCATCTCACCACAGTTGTTAACTGTTTCTAAATATGAATGACCCTTAAATGTTGGATGATACTACAGAAGTAAAATGTACACCCAGCCCTAATAAGGCAAAAAAATGTTTTTTTTCCTGAATTGCTGAAGATCATATCAGTCAATTCCTTTCATAACTTTGAAAACCCCAACCAAGTCCTGGATTAACTGACATTACAGCTGAGTCTAAGGCTATTCAGACAACTGAGATGGAGCCAAGGCAAGGCATGCAGCTCAGTAAAAGGAAAGGAATTACATTCGGCAGCAGAATTACTGGATTGAAGAAAGGGAGAGTTCAGCCTAGATTCAAAGTCACTGTTGTAGCATAAAGATTAACAATAGTTGGCCTAATACCTAGCATGAATTATTAGTTTCATCAGATGATTTCAAATGACATGGAATTGAGACCAGAGGAAAGAAGGTTTTAATGATGTCAGCAGAACCATATCTCTGGACATTGTGTAAATAGTTAAGAAATGTTCACCTGCTTGCATTGGTCTCATTTCCAGTCCTCAAATATTAAAAGCTCATTTTGTCATAAGGAGAGGGTGAGTAGGTTGAACCTGCACTCATGGAGTTTAGAAGAATGAAAGGCGACTGTAATGGAAACATATAAGACCTTTGGTCTCTGTTTTCCCTGTGGGAGAGTCTAGGACAAGAGGGCAGAATCTCAGAGGAAGGGGCTGCCCATCTAAAATAGAGATAAGGAAGAGTTTCATCACTCAGAGGATGGTGAATCTGTGGAAATCTTTGCCACAGAGTGTCAAGGCTAGGGTGTTAAGAATATTCAAGACTAAAAAAGACACATTTTTTAATCTGTAAGGGAGTGAAGGTTATAGGGAAATCAGAAGAAAGTTGAAATGAGGGTATCAAAATGTGCCATGATCTCATTGAAAAACATACTTCAGCTTCTCTGTCTTATGGACCAGCCAAATAAATAGCAGCTACAAGAGCAGGTCAAAGACCGGGAATCCTGCAGTAAGTAACTCACCTCCTGACTCCATAAAACCTGTCCATCATGAACAAGGCACAAGTCAGGAATGTGATAGAATAGTCTCTACTCACCTGAATGAGTGCAGCTCCAACTACACTCAAAAAGCTCAATACCATCTAGACAAAGCAGCCTGTTTGATTGATACTCCATCCAACACTGTCAACATCCACTTGCTCCACAATTAACACGCAGTAGCAGCAGTTTGTGCCATCGACAAGATGAATAACAACTCATCAAGGCTCCTTAAAACACGCCTTTCAAACTTGCAAACTCTACCAACTGGAAGGACAAGGGTAGCAGATAACTGGAACACCATCATCCACATGTTCCCCTCCAAGCCACTCGCCCTCTCAATTTGGAAATATATCACTGTCCCTTTAGTGTCTGCCTACAGCAAAAGGGCTGCAGTAGTTCAATAAGGCAGCTCACCACCACCTTCTCGAAAGTGATTAGGGATACGAAATAAATGCTGGCCCAGCTAGCAGTGCTCGTGATGATTCATTGAAAAAGTTGAATTAAGCCTGAGTAACAATGGGATTGTAAAATTAGAAGACTGCTTCTTCAATCCTTATTGCTTATAGACATTAAAATCTTGACAGCCTTTCAGAGGTTGTTAGTGAAATATTCTAGGGCACATTTTCCAGGGTACTTCGTAATATTTAGTGAAAATTTCTTGAGGCCAGATCTGTTACCCTTGCTTGATCAAATTAATTTTTAAAATTATGTTTGCCAGTCTGACATCATACGCAAACAATTTATAAGAAACTTTCTGAGAATTAGACAGCATTCAGCTTTCGGATACAACACTTTTAGAACAGAATGTGGGTTAGCTTAAGCTACATGAGAATGATTCCCAACTAGAATATTGTCATGCATAGAACTGGTCTGGCTAATGCTGTCTAACTCTTTTGTGTGGGTTAATACATTTAATGAGAAGAGATTAAGTTAGGTTGGGAGTCAGTTTGACTGTGTGGTAATACTGAAGATGAATTGTTCATGGGGTGAACTTACACGACTACATCAAACCAAAACTGGCATTTTTATCTAACACGGTAACTTCATCTGGGAAGTATGCACAGGCAGGTTGAGGAAGGGAAGGCATCGTCTTGACTGTGATGCCCCAGGATAGAATAGCCAATTGGCAGGTCATTGCAGTGACCTAAGTATCAGAGGTAACCAGCAATCCAGGATGTCTCAACTTGGCTATGTGTTTGTGTTAATTCCGAGGAAAATTGTCCAACAACAACTGTTAGAAGATTGGCAGTTCATATGAAGCTTTGTTATAAAAGGAGAGAAAATTAGGATGCAGAAAAAAGTGACTTTTTTAATGGAATGAAGTTTTCTGAAAGCTGAGACTTTGACTCTTTGCTGAAGAATAGAATAAAACATTGCCTGATATGTTGAACTCAACTTCACCCGATAGCAATAACAAGAGATCTTTTTGTACTTTGTTCCATTACACATTAAACTAGCTTCAAAGTTTCAGATTAACCATTTGAGGACTCTAATGGCATGTTGACTAGGAAATTGAACTCAGGAATGCCTTTTTCCCTTAACTAATGAATTCCCTCTGAGCTTTGAATTTCACATATCTGGAAGCACGTGAGCTCAAACAGTTAATCCATTTCACCAACACCTTCCACCCCAATCTATATTCACCTGGATCATCTCCAACACACCCCTCACCTTCCTGGACTTTTCTGTCTCCATCTCAGGCAACCATCTACACACCGATGTCCATTTCAAGCCCACCGACTCCCACAGCTACCCGGAATACACTCCTCCTACCCACCTTCCTGCAGAAATTCCATCCCCTATTCTCAATTCCTTCACCTCTGCCACATCTATTCCAGGATGAGGCATTCCACTCCCATACATCCCAGATGTCCTTGTTCTTCAAGGACCACAATGTTCCCCGACACTGCCCCCCGCCCGCAGAGGTCGAGAACGCCCTTGACCGTGTCTCCCGCATTTATCGCACCTCATCCCTCACACCCTGCCCCCAGAATAACCGCCAAAAGAGAATCCCCCTCGTCCTCACATACGACCCCACCAAACTCCGGATACAACGCATCATCCTCCGACAATTCCCCATCTACAACCCGACCCCACCACTAAAGACATTTTTCCAACCCCACCTTTGTCTGCCTTCCAGAGAGATCACTCTCTCCACAACTCCCTTGTCCGTTCCACACTCCCCTCCAACCCCACCACACCCGGCACTTTCCCTTGCAACTGCAGGAAGTGCTACACCTGCCCCCACACCTCCTCCCTCACTCCCATCCCAGGCTCCAGGATGACTTTCCACGTCAAGCAGATGTTCACCTGCACATCCGCCAAAGTGGTATACTGCATCCGCTGTACCCAGTGTGGCTTCCTCTGCATCGGGGAAGCCAAGCGGAGGCTTGGGGACCGCTTTGCAGAACACCCATGCTTGGTTCGCAATAAACAACTGCACTTCCCAGTCGCGAACCATTTCAACTCCCCATCCCATTCCTTCGACGACATGTCCATCCTGGGCCTCCTGCAGTGCCATAACGATGCTACTCGTAGGTTGCAGGAACAACAACTCATATTCTGCTTGGGAACCTTGCAGCCCAATGGTGTCAATGTGGATTTCACAAGCTTCCAAATCCACCCTCCCCCACTGCATCCCAAAACCAGCCCAGCTCGTCCCCGACTGCCTAACCTGTTCTTCCTCTCACCTATCCCCTCTCCCACCTCAAGCCGCGCCTCCATTTCCTACCTACCAACCTCATCCCGCCCCCTTGACCTGGCCATCCTCCCCAAACTGATCTATCCCCTCCCTACCTCCCACCTCCCCACTCATTCTTCTCTCCACCTATCTTCTCCTCTATCCATCTTCGGTCTGCCTCCCGCTCTCTTCTTACTTATTTCAGAATCCTCTCCCCACCCCCCTTTTCTGATGAAGGGTCAAGGCCCGAAACATCAGCTTTTGTGCTCCTAAGATGGTGCTTGGCCTGCTGTGTTCATCCAGCTCCACACTTTGTTATCTCCAATTGTCTGAACATTTGTTCCGTGCTCAGATTGAATAACCTTGGTGGCAGTATGCAGCCTTCTCATCCACCTCTCTTCACTTGAAACATAGCTGATTGTCCCTCTTCTCATCTGATGCTCTCTGTTTGATTCCAATACATTAACCTCATATGTACTGTTAATCTCACATTTCAGCATCGCCTCCGTCATATTTCATGATAAACATGATCGCTTTTTCAAGGTCCATGAGGTATAAGTAAGTATTATTGTTTCCTTACAGATTTTTAACCAAAAATTGTTCCATGGTTTAGTAGTATTCTTGTGTTCCTGCTCCAGCCCTGAATTGGGACTGTGT
Source organism: Stegostoma tigrinum (assembly GCF_030684315.1). Classification (NCBI taxonomy): domain Eukaryota; kingdom Metazoa; phylum Chordata; class Chondrichthyes; order Orectolobiformes; family Stegostomatidae; genus Stegostoma; species Stegostoma tigrinum. Next base: position 6,335,566 of record NC_081363.1, read on the forward strand.
TTCATCAATTTCCACTTGATCACATTAATAAGATGAGCAACTAAATATAGTTGCAAACTGATTGCACTCCATCGCTTTTTTAAGTTCCTTGGGTAATTATGAATAAATGTCTCAAGTCACATGGATTGCATCCTTTCATATATATATATATAGCTGTGTTGATCTATTATCCTACTAAGTTCAATCTACCCTGCATACCCTATATTTTACTTCCTCCACATGCCTATCCAAGAGTCACTTAAAAGTCTCTAAAGTATCTGACTCCACTACCACTGCCAGCAGGGCATTCCACACACCTACCACTCTCTGTGTGAAGAGTCTACCTCTGACATCTCCCCTATACTTTCCTCCAATCACCTTAAAATTATGCCCCCTCCAAATAGTCATTTCTTCACTGGGGAAAAGTCTCTGACTATCCACTCTATCTATGCCTCTCAGCATTTTTGTAAACCTCTTTCAAATCACCTCTCACCCTCCTTCGATCCAATGGAAATCTAGCTCCCTCAACTTTTCCTCATAAGACCTGCCCTCCAGTTGAGACAGAATCCAGATAAATCTTTTCTGCGCCCTATCTAAAGCGTCCACATCTTTCCAGTAATGAGGTGACCAGAACTGAACACAATATTCCACGTGTGGACTCATCACAGTTTTATAGAGCTGCAGCATAACCTCATGGTTCTTAAACTCAATTCACCTGCCAATGAAAGCCAACATACCATACAGCTTCTTTACACCCCAATCAACTTGGATCACAACTTTGAGGGATCTATGGACATGGCCCCCAAAATCCCTCTGTTCCTCCACACTATCGAGAATCCTGCCATTCACCCTGTATTCTATATTCAAATTTGATCTTCCAAAATGAATCACTTCACACTTTTCTGAGTTGAATTCCATCTACCACTTCTTTGCCCAGCTCTGCATCCTGTCAATGCCCGTTGCAACCTACAACAGCCCTCCATGCTGTCCACAACTCCACCAACCTTCGTGTCATCGCCAAACTTACTAACCCACCCTTCCACTTCTTCATCCAAGTCATTTATAAAGATGACAAAGAGCAGAGGTCCCAGAACAGATCCCTGCAGCACACCACTGGTCACCGAGTCCAGGCTGAATACTTTCCATCTACTAGCACCTTGTGTCTTCTATTGGGCAGCCAGTTTTGTAGCCAGACAGCCAAATTTCTGTGTGATCTAACCTTGCTGACCAGAAAAGGATGAGGAACCTTGCTGAATGCCTTACACAAGTGCAAGCTGATCACATCCACTGCTCCGCCGCCATCAATCCTCTTCATTACTTCTTCAAAAATCTACTTCTGCCTGCAAGGCAAATGGCACTGTGCGAGCCTTGCAGAATCATGGGATTGCTTCTTGACCAACATGCAAGGTGGCTTTGGCTCCTCTGATAGTCGCCAGACTATGAAAAACATTTGGTTATTTAATTACGACTCCACTCGGGCAGCTATTTTCTAATATAAAACTGTTGAGAATCTCTCTCAACCAATTTCACCTCATCAAACTTGGGGCCGAGCCTTTTACTATGATCAGTGGGAACTGAACCAGCTGCTTCTCATAAGAGACCAGAGCTGAAGTTGCACCCTTAATCTGCAAAGGTTCCCTGGTATAGGTTCTCAATCTAGTCAAGGTCTTACACTAACTTAAGGGATGCAGTCTAGAGCAAATTTTTATTAAAGACTGGTTCTGCAATCACTGACACAGCCACACTGGTATCAACCACCATTAGAATCAGGTGAGCATTTAACCAGACTTTTACTTTGATTGGTTTAGATTTGGATATTGTGAAGCAATTTAATTGCTCCAAACCAGATGTAGGTGGGTTTTCCAGGATGTGCACAGTCCTGGATACCAGTCTAGGAGTTCTCTTACTCAATTTAGGCCTAGCAGGACTCTCTTGCAGTCTCAAGTATGCACACTGGCAGTAACTACAATAACTTGCCATCCCAGATCCTGAAGAAAATGTCAACTGTTTGGCTTGGATTTGTTTGGGGTTTTTCTGCATGCTGACCTAGAGTCACACTGTTAAGATATGTCTGGAGTGAGGCTAGGCAATTGCCTTCACTCAAGGGGTGCTCCCCGATCTCAGTCAGCAAGATGTCTACTTCCATCAGCATACCCTGTAACTCATTTGCTCCACTTGCACATTTTCTGACAACAACGCAAGTTGTAGTACCTGTTTGAAATCCAGTTGGGCTTCAACTACTGGATGCATTTGTATGGTTAACTCATTAATCCCACATATCAAAATGGTGTATCAGCATCTCTTAAAAATTAAACTAAAGTCATATGCCTCTGCAAGTCTTCTTAGCTTTGTCAAAAATCCTGACATGGATTCACCTGGTTCTCAAACTGCTGAGTAAAACCATTAATACGGCAGAATTAGAAGATGGTTGGAGTCATAATATCCTTAACTCAATCCATCAACTCTTGAAAGGTTTTAGTATCCAGTGCCTCAAAAAGTTAGGTTCCTGATAACTGAAAAAGACCACAAGCAGTCAGGCCAATTACTTGTTGCTTTTCATCTGCTCCAATTTTCCTGGAAAAAAATAACACATTCTTTCCACATATTGGACCCCATCTTCAATGGTAAGATCGAACAAATCTAGGCTCCCAATAATGGCATGATGCCAGAAATGCCTACCCCAACTCAAAAATGACTGTTGCAAGCAAATCTCTTTAGGGCCGTGCCTTTCTCTTGTCACCACTGAAATAACTCCACAGAGGCCTGTCACCAAGTCACCTTTTATTTACACGTGTATAGTACTTGACACTGGTCCTGCTTTCTCAGACTGAACAGATTCTCTGACACTCCTGTTTATATTTGTCAACTAGGGCTCCCTGACTTGACCAGGTTAATAGATCCAGTCAGGAAACTCATATTCTATGAGGTCCAGAGATAATAGGAACTGCTGATGCTGGAGAATCTGAGATAATACGGTGTGAAGCTGGATGAACACAGCAGGCCAAGCAGCATCAGAGGAGCAGGAAAGTTTGACGTTTCGGGTCGGGATCCTTCTTCAGAAAATTCTATGAGGTCCACCTAGCTGTCCTCATTACAAATCACTACATGATTAGCAGTGGATACTAGTAAATGCATTACCTTTTATAGCTCATTCCTGAACTTCAGAAGATTAATTTCAATCCAACAAGACAGCATCTACCAACTGCTCCTTCACATTCAATGGTATTACTTTAAATGAAAATCATGATGTTACGACTATGATCATACATTTCCAGTTTTATTCTAATTCTGTTTCTCTAAGCCTTTTTACATGATATGTTGTTACTCCATCTAAGCCTGGACATTTTCCAGCATCTCTTCAACTTCAAATCATTCTTTGAGAGTTGGATGTAATGATACACAGCACGGAAACAGACCCTTCGGCCCAACTTGACTGTGCCAACCAGATATCCTAAATATATCTGTTTGATTCCATTGAAGGTTCTGCATAATCATCATATATTTACTGTTAATCTCACACTTCAGCAAAGCGTCCATCATATTTCATGATAAACATGATCACTTTTTCAAAGTCCATGAGATATATGTAAGTGTTATTGTTTCCTTACAGACTTTTATCAAAAATTGTTCCGCCTATCTCTGAAATAAATCTAGTCCCTTTTGCCAGCATTTGGTCTGTATCCATCCAAATCCTTCCTATTCAAATACTGATCCAGATGCCTTTTAAATGTTGTAATTGTATCAGCTTCTAACACTTCTCCTCTTAGCTCATTCCATTAAGGCACCCCCATCATTCTCTGCATGAAAAAGTAACCCCTTAGATCCCTTTTAATTCCTTCCCCTCTCACTTTAAACCTATGCCTACTAGTTTTGGATTTTGCCACCCCGAGGACCTTGTCTATTTACCCTATCCATGCCCCTCATGATTTTGTAAACCTCTATGAGGTCATCCCTCAGCCTCTGATACTCGAGGAAAAATAGTCTCAGTCTATTTAGCCTCTACCTACAGCTCAAACCCTCCAACCCTGGCAACATCCTTGTAAATCTTTCCTGAATCCTTTCAAGTTTCACAACATCTTTCCTAGACCAGGGAGAGCAGAATTGTACAGTTTCCAGTCATGGCCTAATCAATTTACCTTTGATGTCTGGTCCTTCATTTGCCTGTATAATCCAATGACAGCTCTTGATTTGGAACATCATAAAATTCACTTAACGACAACACAGCACTACTTGCAAACTCATTAGAGGACCTACTGTAGTTCATATAAATTCTGGAATGTAAGAATATACATTGAGTATGAACACCAAACAGATAAAAAGCAATGGTAGCTGGAAGGAATACATTCAAAGAAACTAGGGTGAAGGTTGAAGTAAATGGTATCACCCTGGAAGAAGGAAAAGATGTTTGCCTGTTTGGGACAAAAGATAACAGAAGTTGGCAGATATAATGCAGAAGTTAGAACAAAAATAGATAGAGGCAAAAATAGAGTGAAGATTAAGGATATGTTAATAACAGGAAAATGCAAGGTTTTGCTCAAAAACTCGTAAGATTCTCTCCACTTTCCCGTATAGCTCAGAAATCTGTCCAGTAAATTGTGGAAGAAAGTAGAGGTCTTTGAAATATGGGAGCCAAGACATATTCTAAAAACTCTACATGCAAACCATACAACAAATGGAGAGGTGTTTGAAATTGTATTTTTATCATTTGGTCAGAGCTGAGCAGATACACAGTTCTCTTTTACAGAGAAAAGAATAATAGCAGAAGGAAGGGTCAACCTGGGTATACGTGGACAAAGGATGCCATAGAGCTAATGCAGACAAGCTACAATGGATGTATGAGGATAGCAGAAGACAGTTGAGCGAGCCATGTCATGACAGCAGGAGTAGGTCCTATAATTTCTGCCTCTTTATCTTTGTTCCAGATTCTGTATCATATCTGCCACTGTCTGTTATCATTTGTTCTAAATAGACAAGCATATCTACTTGTTCCAGGGTGATACCATCCACTTCAATCTTCACACTAGTTCTTTGAATGTATTCCTTCTAACAGGCAGGACTAACAGCTAGCAACATATGCATTTTCCAATGTGCATTAACTACTTGAAAACTCAAAGCAAGCTGTCAGGTTTGTTGATGCGACCAAACCAATGGGGTAGGATATAAATTAATCTGAAGTGACAACAAAAGATTCAACACAAACATTTATTTGGATTATCTGGTCATTAGGTCATTGCCCTGTATGGGATTTTGCTGTGTGCAAATTTCCTTCCTACATTACAATGGTGACTACACTTCGAAGGTGTGAAATACACACTGGTTGTGAAATATGTTGCAGTTTCCTGGTGTCATGAAAGGCGTTTTAGAAATGCAAGTCTTTCTTATTCCCTTTCTCAAAAGAAATTCAATATTGTATAACGGAAAGTATTTCATATTTGAAATAAGGTTAACAACATGGCTCAGAGTAACATTGAACAAAACTTGGCTTGAATCAACTATACCTACTTAATTAGATCCCAGACTGTAACTTACACTGCCGGATATCTATTACTCTACTTACAAACCACAAAGATTCCTCAATTAGATTTCAACCTGTAACTCACTCCCAGATATTAGTTACTCTATATGTAACAACATCTCAATCTAACCCCGAAACTGTCGATTAGATGCCAACCTGCACCTCAGTCCAGGGTGTCATTTAATCCAAATATAATCAGCTGAGCTCCACAGTTAAATTTCAGACTATAATGGATTTTACATTTATATCACTGTTGGATTCCAGATTGTAACTCTCATGTAGGTATTCATGTTCTTATTATTTAATAAGTACGGTAAGTTTCAACTAACTAATCTTCTGCCTGGTTTAACTTTTGTCATTATATCAAGTGCCACTGGCATGAACCAATAAAGGCTGACCTTGATAGTGCCACCTACATCCTGTGAATGAACGAAAAAAATACATGCACACAAATTGGCTAATATAATTTCCGTATTTCAACTTTTTGGGCTATTTGGCTAAAGGAAGATAGGATAAGTGTGATTCTGGTTTCTGACCAATGGATTAGTTGATTTCCTCAGAGATAATGGGAATTGCAGATGCTGGAGTATCCAAGACAATAAAGTGTGAAACTGGATGAACACAGCAGGCCAAGCAGCATCTCACGAGCACAAAAGCTGACATTTTGGGCCTAGACCCTTCATCAGAGAGGGGGATGGGGTAAGGGAATAAATAGGGAGAGAGGGGGATGGGGTAAGGGAATAAATAGGGAGAGAGGGGGAGGCAGACCGAAGATGGAGAGAAAAGAAGATAGGTGGAGAGGAGAGTATAGGTGGGGAGGAATGGAGGGGATAGGTCAGTCCAGGGAAGACGGACAGGTCAAGGAGGTGGGATGAGGTTAGTAGGTAGGAAATGGAGGTGCGGCTTGGGGTGGGAGGAAGGGATCGGTGAGAGGAAGGACAGGTTAGGGAGGCAGAGACAGGCTGGACTGGTTTTGGGATGGAGTGGGTGGAGGGGATGAGCTGGGCTGGTTGTGTGATGCAGTGGGGGGAGGGGAAGAGCTGGGCTGGTTGTGTGGTCCAGTGGGGGGAGGGAACGAATTGTGCTGGTTTTGGGATGCGGTGGGGGAAGGGGAGATTTTGAAACTGGTGAAGTCCACATTGAGACCATTGGGCTGCAGGGCGCCCAAGCGGAATATGAGTTGCTGTTCATGCAACCTTCGGGTGGTATCATTGTGGCACTGCAGGAGGCCCATGATGGACATGTCACCTAAAGAATGGGAGGGGGAGTTGAAATAGTTCGCGACTGGGAGGTGCAGTTGTTTATTGCGAACCGAGCAGAGGTGTTCTGCGAAGCGGTCCCCAAGCCTACGCTTGGTTTCCCCAATGTAGAGGAAGCCACACCGGGTACAATGGATACAGTATACCACATTGGCAGACGTGCAGGTGAACCTCTGCTTAATATGGAAAGTCATCTTGGGTCCTGGGATAGGGGTGAGGGAGGAGGTGTGGGGGCAAGTCTAGCACTTCCTGCGGTTGCAGGGAAAGGTGATGCGTGTGGTGGGGTTGGAGGGCAGTGTGGAGCGAACAAGGGAGTCACGGCGAGAGTGGTCCCGACCCCACCACCCAAGACATTTTCCATCCCCACCCTGTCTGCTTTCCGGAGAGACCACTCTCTCCATGACTCCCTTGTTCGCTCCACACTGCCCTCCAACCCCACCAAACCCAGCACCTTCCCCTGCAACCACAGAAAGTGCTGCACTTGCCCCCACACCTCCTCCCTCACCCCTATCCCAGGCCCCAAGATGACTTTCCATATTAAGCAGAGGTTCACCTGCACATCTGCAAATGTGGTATACTGTATCCATTGTACCCGGTGTGGCTTCCTCTACATTGGGGAAACCAAGCGGAGGCTTGGGGACCGCTTTGCAGAACACCTCCGCTCGGTTCGCATAAACAACTGCACCTCCCAGTCGCGAACCATTTCAACTCCCCCTCCCATTCTTTAGATGACATGTCCATCATGGGCCTCCTGCAGTGCCACAATGATGCCACCCGAAGGTTGCAGGAACAGCACCTCATATTCCGCTTGGGAACCCTGCAGCCCAATGGTATCAATGTGGACTTCACCAGTTTCAAAATCTCCCCTTCCCCCACCGCATCCCATAGCCAGCCCAGTTCGTCCCCTCCCCCCACTGCATCCCAAAACCAGCCCAGCCTGTCTCTGCCTCTCTAACCTGTTCTTCCTCTCACCCATCCCTTCCTCCCACCCCAAGTCACAAAGCCATTTCCTACCTACTAACCTCATCCCACCTCCTTGACCTGTCCGTGTTCCCTGGACTGACCTATCCCCTCCCTACCTCCCCACCTATACTCTCCTCTCCACCTATCTTCTTTTCTCTCCATCTTCGGTCTGCCTCCCCCTCTCTCCCTATTTATTCCAGAACCCTCTCCCCATCCCCCTCTCTGATGAAGGGTCTAGGCCCAAAACGTCAGCTTTTGTGCTCCTGAGATGCTGCTTGGCCTGCTGTGTTCATCCAGCTTCACACTTTATTATCTTAGTTTATTTCCTCTTTGGTTTTGTTCCAACTAAGTCAGTAGGCTGGAAATCTACTCATAAATCTCTGCCATTGTTGCTGTCGGACAGGTTAGCTTAAGGGAAAAAAAACACTTCTCAGGTTACAAGCAGTCAGCCTTGCTGGCAAGATTTGTGTTTATCACTCATATCTGGCTGTCTTGACTGGCTGGTGGTGAGCCTTTCTCTTGACCCACCTGTCATGAGTTGATCCAACTGAGTTCTAGATCTGTTTCAGAAATAGTAGGAACTGCAGATGCTGGAGAATCTGAGACAACAAGGTGTAGAGCTAGATGAACACAGCAGGCCTAGCAGCATTAGAGGGCCAGGAAAGCTGACATTTTGGGCTTAGACCCTTCTTTGGAAGAATGGTGGAGGGGAAGGGGGATCTGCAATAAATATAGAGGGGGGAGGCAATGATGGAAGGTTAATAGAGAAGCAGATAGGTGGAGAGAAGATGGACAGGTCAAGGAGGCAGGGATGGATCCAGTAATGGTGAGTGTAGGTAGGGAGTTGGGATGGGGGTTTGTCAGTTGGAAGGGAGGGGGCGGATAGATGGGAAGGAGACCTTTTTATGGAACACCTACACTCGGTTCGTGACAAATGACTACACCTCTCAGTCACGAATCACTTCAACTCTCCCACCCACTCCTTAGATGACATGTCCATCCGAGGCCTCCTTCAGTGACATAATGATGCTACCTGAAGGCTGGAGGAACAGCACCTCATATTTTGCTTGGGAACCCTGTAGCCAATGGTATCATTGTGGACTTCAGAAGCTTCAAAATCTCCCCATCCCCGACTCCATCCCAAGACCAGCCCAACTTGTCCCTGCCTCCTTGACCTGTCCGTCTTTTCTCCCAACTATCCGCTCCTCCCACCTCACTGACCAAGACCCCCACCCCCACTTCCTACCTACTAGCTTCATCCCTGCCTCCATGACATGTCCGTCTTCCTGCCCACCTACCTGTCCCTCCCTCCCAACTGACCAACCCCCATCCCTACTCCCTATCTACACTCACCTTTACAGGCTCCATCCCTGCCTCCTTGACCTGCCCGTCTTCTCTCCACCTTTCTGCTCCTCTATCCAAATTCCATCATCGCCTCCCCGTCTCTCTATTTATTTCCGAGTCCTCTTCCCCTCCCCCATTTCTGAAGAAGAGTCCAGACCCAAAACGTCAGCTTTCCTGCTCCTCTGATGCTGCTTGGCCTGCTGTGTTCCTCCAGCTCCACACCTTGTTATCTCAGGTTCTGACTTACATTCGGTAAAGACAAGTCTTTTTTCTTCATGAGTTCACTTCCTGAAAGAACATTGTAATTTGCTCACAGACTGTCGAAGGTTCTAAAGTTCTCTTGTGTTCTAACTTCACCCACCCTGTCAATATATACTCAGTGATGTCCAGGGACATGTCATTGCAAAATTGCTCCAGGGTTTCGGCACCGTTACAGAATAGTAGGTAAACCTCTGAATAAATAATCTTGCACCAATTATCTGTCACTTTAAAGAACCTGCGTTCAAGTGACATGGATTTGTTAAATTCAAATATGTTTGACAAAATTGATTATGTTTATTATGAAGATCCACTAGTGCAGTCAAAAATGTGCATTTGGATTTTTGGAAGAAATTTGATGACTAGCCACATAACAGACTTCCCAGCAAAATTGAAGCCTATTGGCTTAAAAAGGGATAATGACAGTGTGGAAATTAACTTGGCTAAGACAGTACTGGATAACTGTTGTTTGTGAGACTGGATAAAAATATGACATAAAATTAGGTGTTGTAAAGTTTGCAGACAGCAAAAAAAAATGCGAACATTGGCTACATTGGCATTTGGTATAATCTCTCCATTACTGGGAAGATAATAAGGTTAAGGGATGCAATCAAAGGAGGAAAATCGAGTCGCATAATTGTGTTATTGAACTGGGGGAGGAATAGAAAAAAGACTGTTTACTGAGTGAATAATAACCCTATTTAATGCCAGACATTAAGACAGAGGCCAACATTTTTTTGGGGTGCCTTTAGGTTACTTATTAACCACAATACTAAAGCTTCTGGCACAAGAAGCTGGTATGATCACTCAATGTTAACAATCTTATGGCATTAACTTACTTGGATACCATGGGCAGAATGAAAATATAAAACAAGCAAGTGTTACTGTTTATGAGAACTCAAGCAAACAGGAATAAAATGTAGCAGATGCAATAGTTACATGGAAATTAGTACCAGCCTTAGACTATATTTGGAAAACATGACGAGAAGGGTGTGACAGTAGTTATTCATAACAATGCATGTAAAGTTAGGTGTTAGCCTTGGCTCAGTGAGTAGCTGTCTATAACAGAGGATGTCGGTTCAAAGTCCCACCTGAAGCCCAAATGGGGCCAACTTTTTAAATGTTATCCATATTTTTGAGTATTGTCATCAGCAGATAAAGTTCATGGATTGGCCAGCCTGCCTATTGATGTCATGGAATCATAGTCATACAGCACAGATACAGAACATTTGATCCAATCAGTCCATGCCAATCACAATCCCAAATTAAACTCGTCCCACTTGCTTGCATTTGGCCCATATCCAACCAAACATTTCTAATTCATGTACTTATCCAAATGTCTTTTAAAACTTATAACTATACCTGCATCCTTCACTTCCTCCTGAAATTCTTTCTATGCACGAACCACTCACATTTTTATTAAATCTTTCTCTCTCACCCTAAAAAATGCACCCAGTCTTGAAATCTCCCACCCGAGGGAAAAGACACCTGCCATTCACCTTATCTATATCTCTCATTATTTTATAAATCTCTATAAGGTCACCTCACAACCTCCTATGGCCCAGTTAAAAATGTCCCAGCCTAACCAGTCTATTTTTATATCTCAAACCCTGCCTTCCAAGTAACATCCTCATAAATATTTACTGAATCCTCTCCAGTTAATAATATCCTTCCTATAAAAGGGCGACCAGCACTGCACAGAATACACCAGAAGTAACCTCACCAACATCATGTATAACCTTAACATGACGTCCCAACACATATACTCATAGGTCTGAGCATTGAAAATAAGTGTGGTAAATGCCTTCTTAACCATCTTTCCTCCAGTCCAATAACTTATTTGTGCTAACACATCTTAGATCCCCTTTGTTCTGCTTCTCTTTCTTCTCCATTTTCCCTCACTGTTTCTGTTTCTCTCCTCCGTGTTTGTACAATTCTCCCTGATCTCTGCCATCTTATGCTTCTGGCAACTTCTGCATCTGTGATTTTAATTGATTCACAACTGGGGCTGTGCATTTGACTGCCTAGACCTGAAACACTGGAGTTTCGTCCTTCAACCTAGCTATCTCTACGGTTAGTTCCCTCGTGGCATGCTTTTTCATACCCAAGGATAACAATCAAATGCTTTCTGTTAACATATAAAAGCAGCTGAGATACACTGACTACTCCCACGCACTCACACTCCTGCTTCTTTGCTCTAAAATGGTCTTTGCGCCAAAAAATACACATTACATCAAAGAGTCCATTCCCAATTGAATACTATTGAGTTGTCCCACTGGCATTGAAGGCAGTCCAGAGAAGATTCACTCGGCTAATCCTAGGTATGGAGGATAAGAATGGAAAGAACTGTGGATGCTGTAAATCAGGAACAAAAACAAAAGTTGCTGGAAAAGCTCAGCAGGTCTGGCAGCATCTGTGAAGAAAAATCAGAGTTAACATTTCAAGTCCAGTGACCCTTCCTGTTCTGAGGAAGGGTCAATGGACCCGAAACATCTTGTCCTCCAAGATGTCCATGCCCAAATGCAGCCATTCTTGGACAACATCCAGGTGAAGAGTAATAAGTAGCTTATGCATCACACAAATGCCAGGCAATAACCATCTCGAATAAGAGGCAATCTAACCACGGCCCCTCAACGTTCTATTGTGTTATCAACACTGAATCCCCCACTATCAACATTCTGGGGGTTACAATGCCTGAAACTGAACTGGACTAGCCATATAAATACATTGGTTACATGAGCAGGTCAGAGGTTAAGAATATTGCACCTCCTGACTCCCCAAAATCTGTCCACTGTCTACAAGGCTCAAGTCAGGAATGTGATGGAATACTCCCCATTTGCCTGGAAGGATCCAGCTCCAACAACCTTCAACAATCTTTACATCATCAGACAAAGCAGCCCGCTTGATTGGCATGACATCCACAAATGTCCACTCTCTCCATTACCGATGCTCAGCAGCAGCAGTATATACTATCTACAAGATGCACTGCAGAAATTCACTAGACATCTTTAGTCTGCACCTCCCAAACTCATATCCAATTCCATCTAGATGCATGGGAACACCACCACCTGCTAGTTCCCCTCCAAGCCACTCATCATCCAGACTTGGAAATATATCACACTGCCTTCACTGTCACTTAGACAAAATCTTGGGATTTCCTTCCTAATAGCATCTACAGCACATGAAATGCAGATGTTGAAGAAGACAGCTCACCACTACCTTCTCAAGGGCAGCTAGGGATGGTCAATAAATGCTGGCCAGTTAGTGATGCCAAAATCCCCCAAGTGAATAAAAAGAATTTTCAGAAGAGGAAGAGACAGGAAAGGCTAGAACCATCTTCAGACTGGCAATAGTGTAGATGTAGCTGCTGGCAGCTCAGCCTCTGGAAGCATAGCGTCATAGAGCTGTGCAGCATAGAAACAGGCCCTTCAGTCCAACTCGTCCATGCTGATCAGATTTCCTAGGTTAATTCTGTCTCATTTGCCATCATTTTGCCCATATCCCTTCAAAACCTTTCCGATCCATATACTTATCTATCTGCCTTTTAAATGTTGTAATTGTACCAACTTCCACCACTTCCTCTGGCAGCTCATTGCATATACATACCCCCACCCTCTGAATGAAAAAGTTGCCTCTTAGGTCCCTTTTAAATCTTTTTTCCCTCACCTTAAACCTACACCTTATAGTTTGGACTCCCCCACCCTGGGGAATAGATCTTAGCTATGCAACCTATCCATGCCCCTCATGATTTTATAAACCTCTATAAGGTCTACCCTCAGCCTCTGATGTTTCAGGGAAAATAGCCCCAGCCTTTTCAGCCTCTCCCTAAAGCTCAAACCTTCCAACCCTGGCAACATCTTTGTAAATCTTTTCTGAGCCATTTCAAGTTTCACAACATCCTTCCTATAGCAGGGAGATGAGAACTGAATGCAGTATTCCAAAAGTGGCCTACCCAATGTCCTGTACAGCCACTACATGACCTCCCAACTCCTATACTCAATGCACTGACCAATAAATACAAGTGTACCAAATGATAATGGGAACTGCAGATGCTGGAGAATCCAAGATAACAAAGTGTGGAGCTGGATGAACACAGCAGGCCAAGCAGCATCTCAGGAGCACAAAAGCTGACGTTTCGGGCCGAGACCCTTCTAGGCCCGAAACGTCAGCTTTTGTGCTCCTGAGATGCTGCTTGGCCTGCTGCGTTCATCCAGCTCCACACTTTGTTAATAAGTGTACCAAATGTTACCTTCACTATATTATCTACCTGTCATTCCACTTTCAAGGAACTATGAACCTGCACTCCAAGGTCTCTCTTGTTCAGCAACACTCCCCAGGATCTTACTATTAAGTGTATAAGTCCTGCCCTGATTTTCCTTCACAAAATGCAGCACCTCCCAATTATCTAAATTAAACTACATGTTCCACTCCTCTGCCCCTTGACCTATCTGATCAAGGTCCTGTTGTACTCTGAGGTAGCCTTTTTCACTATCCACTACACCTCCAATTTTTGTGCCATCTCCAAACTTACAAGCCATGCCTCTCATGTTCACATCCAACTCATTTTATAAGTGATGAAAAGCAGTGGACCCAACATCGATTCTTGTGGTACTCCACTGGTCACAGGCTACCAGTCTGAAAAGCAACCCTCCACCACCACCCTCTGTCTTCTAGCCAGTTCAGTAACCAGCATCTTCTGTAATGTGATGCAGCTCCTGTTCTTCGTGAAACCTGTAAGTAAACCGCAGTCCAAGTCACAGTCACAATGGACCTTCATGCCATTTTCTTTCACTTAAGCAAATAGAAAATAAAATGGCATGACCACTTTCCTGTTGTGATATTACTTCATCTATCAGGTGACAGAAACTGTGGCCAAACAAATCAGGAACAATTCAAAGCAGTGACACAAATTTAAGTCATGCAAATCTCAGTTTGTTACCATGATACAACCCTATTTACATTTAGGTTCAATTAACGAACACCAATGATAAAGTTGACTGTCGAAACAACAACTGGGCATGATGAAAACATGGGACTTGGGCATCATAGCTATTCCAGAAACGTGACTGACAGAGGGACAGGGCTGACAGCTCAACATTCTAAGATATAGATGCTGGGAAGGGTAGAAGGGGCGGCAAGAGAGGAGGGGCTAGTGATGTTTCTGAATAGGAAAAATATCATGGCAATAGTTAGAAAGGATATTCCTGGGGGATGGGCCAGTGAAGCTATATGAAACTTAGAAATAAGAGGGCGTAATCGCTTTAATGGAATTGTACTACAGGCCCCCCAGGAGTCAGCAAACATGTAAGGAGGTTGCAGATAGCTGTAAGAATAATAAGACTACAAGACCATAAGACATAGGCATGGAAGTAAGGCCATTCGGCCCATCAAGTCCACTCTGCCATTTAAATCATGGCTGATGGGCATTTCAACTCCACTTCTCTGCACTCTCCCCGTAGCCCTTGATTCTTTGTAAAGTTTTAATAGTAGGGGATTTTAACTTTCCAAACATAGACTGGGACTGCCCTAGTGTTAAGTGCTTAGATGGCAAGAGTTTGTTAAGTCTGTACAAGAAAATCTTCTGAATCAATGTGTACATGGCCCTACTAGAGAAGGGGAAAAACTTAACCTCCTCTTGGGAAATAAGGCAGGGTAAATGACTGAGGCATCAGTGGAGGAGCACTTTGTCATCAGTAACCATAATTCTATCAGTTTTAAAATGGTTATGGAAAAAGACCATAGCTGTGGGCCACAGGTTAAAGTGGTATAGTCCTAGAGTCATTGAATCCTACAGCGTGGAGAGCAGCCCTTCAGCCCAAACTGGTCCATGCCAACCAAAGTATCCATCCACTCTAACCCCATTTCCCTGCACTTGGCCCATATCCTTCTAAGCTTTTCTTATGCAAGAAATTGTCCAAATGCCTTTTACATATTGTTAAGGTACCTGCCTCAACTACTTCCACTGGCAGCTCATTCCATATGTATACCACTTCCAGTGTAACAAAGATGCCCCTCAGGTTCCCATGTAATCTTTTCCCTCATACCTTAAACTGATGCCCTCTAGTCCTCCATTCCCCAACCTAAGGAGAAAGACTGAGTGCATTCACCTGTCATGATCTTATACACTTCAATAAGATCTCCCCTCAGTCTCCTGCCCTTTTAAGAAAAATGTCCTAGCTTGTCCATTGTCGCCCTATAACTCAGTCCCTTGAGTCCTGGCAAGATCCTTGTAAATTTCTTCTCCACTCCTTCCAGTTTGATAGCATCCTTCATATAGCCAGTTTGGGCCAAAGGGCCTGTTTCCATGCTATATTACTCTAAGGCTCTATGATTCTAATTTCTAATAACCTTCCTCACTGTCCACGATACCACCTATTTTAGTGTCATCTGCAAACTTACTAATCATGCCTTGTACATTCTCATCCAAATCATTGATATAGATACCAAAAAGCAATGGGCCCAGCACCAACATGTGAGGCACACCACTAGTCACAGGCCTTCTTCTACTATTATCCTCTGCTTCCTAGCATCAAGGCAAATATGTATCCAAATTGCCAGCTCTCCCTGGATTTCATGTGATCTAACCTTCCAGAGCAGCCTACCATGCGGAAACTATCAAATGCCTTACTGAAATCTTCCCTGCCCTCAGCAACCTTCTTACTATCTATGTGATAAAGTTGCCCCTCGGGTCCCTTTTAAATCTTTCCCTTCTCACCTTAAGCCAACACCCTCCAAGTTTGGAATCCTTTATTCTGGGGAAATGACCTTGTTTATTCACCTTATGTACGCCACTCATGATTTTATAAATCTCTATAAGTTCATCCCTCAGCCTCCAATGTTCCACTGAAAGAAGTCCCAGTCAATCCAACCTCACCTTATAACTCAAACCTTCCAATCATGGTAACATCCTGGTAAATCTTTTCTGCACTGTTTCCAGTTCCTGAGCCCGGCAGAGCTTGTTCTGCCATTGTCCAGCTCACTATCCTGTTCCTGCTTTCTTTCCATACTCTTTGGCCCCTTCAGTGCTAAGAACTATGACAAAACCTTTCTTGAAAACATTTAGAGTTTTTACCTCAATTGCTTTCTGTTGCAGAAAATTCCAAAAGCTCACTACTCTCTGAGTGAAGAAGTCTCTCCTAATCTCAGTCTTAAATTGATGACACCTTAAAACGTTCTATTTTCATCTCAATGCACCCACAAACCATACAGTCATAGACTCATTAAGCATGGAAACAGGCTTTTAGGTCTAATCAGTCGGTGCCGAACATAATCACAAACCATTATCTCTGATACTATAATCACAAACTAAACTAGTTCAACCTGCCTGCTCCTGGCCCATATCCTTCCAAACATTTCCTATTCCATGCCGTGGGCGGTGATGGTTGTCTATAGGTCAGGAGAAAGCTATTGCCACCTGTTAGATTTTGCTGTACATGAATTGAATGGCATGCTTCCGATTACATTGGTGACTTACTTCACTCAGTGTAGTATACTTGTTTAGAATTAGTCTTATACAAGAGCAGGTTATGTCAAACCATATTCATGTTAAACAGTTAGCAGCATCAGGCCGAATCAAAGTCTGAAGTTTGAGCATAAGGCCAGCACTCCAGGGATCCATGATGACTTTTGGAGTGTGGGAAACACAAAATATGCCATTAATAACTTCAACTCTTTCTGACTTTTCCGCCCTCGACATTCTTTGCTCTCTAGATCTATATTGGAAAGGATGTTCAGAGGCACACAGTAGCATGGCACCCTGAATTAAAAGAATCAGAGCTGATTATTTGAGCTGTTCTCCCTGGTCAGAAGTCAGACAACACCAAGTTAACTTCACCTGACAAAGTGGCTATGCTCTGAAAGCTTGTAATTTCAAATAAATCTGTTGGACTATAACCTGTGTCATCTGAACTCTGATCTTGCCCACCCTAGTCCAACACCTGCACCCCCACATCATGTTCTGGCAAGGCAGGGCATCTAGGCAGCTAAAATGAGGCAAAGATTCCCTGATTTGCAGTTTTTAGTTGGCAAATGTCAGAGTAAAATTTCAATTAGGAGTTGATCCAAAGTTCAAATCTTCCTTTTGTGATACTTCAACCGATCTTAATGTGGGGTGTAGAGCTCTCTGCAGCTCTTACGTGGATGATGGGGGTGAAGGAATTCAACTAATGTTCTGTCTTGATTTTTACCAAGCAAACCCTGGTGGAACAAAATATTCTGGAAATACTCAGCAGGTCAGGCAGCACCTTGGGCAGTTGGGCCAGTGGGCTGAGGAATGGCAGATGAAGTTTAATTTCGATAGATATGAGGTGTTGCATTTTGGCAAGGTAAATCAGAGCAGGACTTCGGTAAGGTCCTGGAGAGTGTTGGGGTGTAGGTGCATTGTTCACTGAAGGTAGAGTCACAGGTAGACAGGATAGTTAAGAAGGCATTTGGTACACCTACCTTTATTGGTTAGTGCATTTAGTATAGTAGTTGGGAGGTCAGTTGTAGCTGTACAGGGCATTAGTTGGGCCATTTTGGAATACTGAGTTCAACTCTGGTCTCTCTGCTATAGGAGGGGTAGGTGAGTCCACACTAGAGGGCATAGGTTTAAGGTGAGATGGTAAATTTACAAAATAGACTTAAGGGACAGCTTTTTCATGCCGAGGATGGTGCACGTATGAAATGAGCTGCCAAAGGAAGTGATGGGTCTGGTAGAATTAAAACATTTAAAAGGTATTTGGAGGGGTACATGAATAGGAAAGGTATAGAAGGGTACAAACCAAATGCTGGCAAATGGGACTAGATTAATTTGGGATATCTGGTCAGCATGAGTGAGTTTTTATACTTGGGATGAGGGCATTGCTGACCAGGCAGCATTTATTGCCTATCCCTAATTGCCCAGAGGGCTGTTCAGAGTCAACCACATTGTTGCAGGTCTAGAGTCACAGACCGGATAAGGATGGCAGTTTCCTTCCCTAAAGAACATTAGCGAACCAGATAGGTTTTTCTGACAATCAACAATTGATTCATGGTCATCACCAGATTCTTAATTTCAAATTCTTTTATTGAATTAAAATTCCACCATCTGCTATAGTGAGATCCCCAGATAGTTATCTGGGTCTCTGGATTAACAATCCAGCAGTAATACCACTAAGCCATTGCCTCCCCGAAATTCGACCAAAGGGTGTGCTCTGTGCTATATGACTCTGTGGAGAGAAAACCAAAGTCGGTGTTTCAGGTCATTGATTTCTAAATCAGTTATACGAAAGAACACAAACAGTCTGTAATGTCACCTAATGTGTAGTATTAACATCTCTGAGATAAAAAGTTGTGGATTCAAACCCCATTCCACACAGTTGATCATTTAGCCCTGACTGATATGTTCAATGCAGTATTAAGGAAGGGCTCCATTTTTGGAACTGCTATCTTTCTGAAAGGTATTGACATGGATAGAGCAGGGCCAGGAATGGTTGTTGCAGCTTCCGGGATTTAGATGTTTCAGTAAGAACAGAGAAGATGGCAAAAGAGGGGGAGGCGTGGCATTGTTGGTCAAGGACAGTATTCCATTGCAGAAAGGATGTTTGGGGACTCATCAACTGAGGTAGTATGGGCGGAGGTTAGAAACAGGAAAGGAGAGGTCCCCCTGTTGGGAGTTTTCTATAGGTCTCCAAATAGTTCCAGATATGTAGAGGAAAGGACAGCAAAGATGATTCTCGATAGGAGTGAGAGAGACAGGGTAGTTGTCATGGGGGACTTCAACTTTCCAAATATTGACTGGGAACACTATAGTTTAAGTACTATAGATGGGTCAGTTTTTGTCCAGTGTGTGCAGGAGGGCTTCCTGACACAGTCTGTAGACATGCCAACAAGGGGAGAAGCCACATTAGATTTGGTACTGGGTAATGAGCCCAGCCAGGTGTTAGATTTGGAAGTAGGTGAGCACTTTGGTGATAGCGATCACACTTCTGTTATGTTTACTTCAGTGATGGAAAGGGATAAGTGTATACCACTGGGCAAGAGTTATAGCTGGGGGAAAGGCAATTACGATGAGATTAGGCAAGATTTAGGGAGCATAGGATGGGGAAGGAAACTGCAGGGGATGGGCACATTAGAAATGTGGAGCTTATTCGAGGAAAAGCTCCTGTGTGTCCTAGATAAGTATGTATCTGTCAGGCAGAGAGGAAGCTGTACAGCGCGGGAGCCGTGGTTTACGAAGGAAGCGGAATCTCTGGTCAAGAGGAAGAAGAAGGCTTATGTTAGGATGAGATGTGAAGGCTCAGTTAGGGCACTTGAGGGTTACAAGGTAGCCAGGAAAGACCTAAAGAGAGAGCTCTGAAGACCGAGGAGGAGACATGAGACGTTGTTGGCGGATAGGATCAGGGTAAACCCTAAGGCTTTCTACAGGTATTTAAGGAATAAAAGAATGACGAGAGTAAGATTAGGGCCAATCAAGGATAGTAGTGGGAAGTTGTGTGTGGAGTCAGAGGAGATAGGGGGAGCACTAAATGAATATTTTTCGACAGTATTCACTCTAGAAAATGACAATGTTGTCGAGGAGAATACTGAGATACAGGCTACTAGACTAGGTGCGATTGAGGTTCACAAGGAAGAGGTATTAGAAATCCTACAGAGTGTGAAGATAGATAAGTCCCCTGGGCCAGATGGGATTTATCCTAGGATCCTCTGGGAAGCCAGGGAGGAGATTGCCGAGCCTTTGGCATTGATCTTTAACTCGTCATTGTCTACAGGAATAGTGCCAGATGACTGGAGGATAGCAAATGCGGTTCCCAAGTTCAAGAAGGGGAGTAGAGACAACCCTGGTAATTATAGGCCAGTGAGCCTTACTTCAGTTGTTGGTAAAGTGTTGGAAAAGGTTATAAGAGATAGGATTTATAATCATCTAGAAAAGAATAAATTGATTAGGGATAGTCAGCACGGTTTTGTGAAGGGAAAGTCATGCCTCACAAACCTTATTGAGTTATTTGAGAAGGTGACCAAACAGGTAGATGAGAGTAAACCAGTTAATGTGGTGTATATGGATTTCAGCAAGGCGTTCAATAAGGTTCCCCACAGTAGGCTATTGTACAAATTGCAGAGGAATGGGATGGTGGGAGATATAGCAGTTTGGATCAAAAATTGGCTTGCTGAAAGAAGACAGAGGGTGGTAGTTGATGGGAAATGTTCATCCTGCAGACCAGTTACTAGTGGTGTACCGCAAGGGTCGGTGTAGGGTCCACTGCTGTTTGTCATTTTTATAAATGACCTGGATGAGGGCGTAGAAGGATAGGTTAGTAAATTTGTAGACGATACTAAAGTCGGTGGAGTTGTGGATAGTGACGAAGGATGTTGTAGGTTACAGAGAGACATAGATAAGCTGCACAGCTGGGCTGAGAGGTGGCAAATGGAGTTTAGTGCGAACAAGTATGAGGTGATGCACTTTGGTAGGAGTAACCGGAAGGCAAAGTACAGGGCTAATGGTAAGATTCTTGGTAGTGTAGATGAGCAGAGAGATCTCGGTGTCCATGTACACAGATCCTTGAAAGTTGCCACCCAGGTTGACAGGGTTGTTAAGAAGGTATACAGTGTTTTAGGATTTATTAATAGAGGGATCGCGTTCCGGAACCAAGAGGTTATGCTGCAGCTGTACAAAACTCTGGTGCGGCTGCACTTGGAGTATTGTGTACAGTTCTGGTCATCGCATTCTAAGAAGGATGTGGATGCTTTGGAAAGGGTGCAGAGGAGATTTACTAGGATGTTGCCTGGTATGGAGGGAAGGTCTTACGAGGAAAGGCTGAGGGACTTGAGGCTGTTTTCATTAGAGAGAAGAAGGTTGAGAGGTGACTTAATTGAGACATATAAGATAATCAGAGAGTTAGATAGGGTGGATAGGGAGAGCCTATTTCCTAGGATGGTGACGGCGAGCACGAGGGGGCATAGCTTTAAATTGAGGGGTGATAGATTTAGGACAGATGTCAGAGGTGGTTTCTTTACTCAGAGAGTAGTAAGGGAATGGAACGCTTTGCCTGCATAGGTAGTAGATTCGCCAACTTTAAGTACATTTAAGTCGTCATTAGACAAGCATATGAATGTACATGGAATAGTGTAGGTTAGATGGGCTTCAGATTGGTATGACAGGTCGGCACAACATCGAGGGCCGAAGGCTCATTCTATGTGTTAAAATCAAGATTCCTGGCTTGTCCTCTTAGACTGATATGAAAGTTGTAATGGCCCAAGATCTCTGCTTTGAAGTACAGTTGACTTTTCCTAGGCTCCCGGTCAACATGCAATATTTATCCCTCAAATAGTATCACTGAAAATTGATCATTTAGTCATTATCACGTTGCTGTTGTTGATTTAGATGAATGTTAATTGAAAGTCACATTCACAACAGTGGCTACACTTTAAAAGTACTTAATTGGCAATAAAGTAGGATGCTATGAAAGATACCTTGTAATCGCAGTTTCTTTCTTCCCATTGTGATTCAGGTTCAGTCCACTTGTACAAGTGCTGGACACATATGAAATGAAGCGTGTCATTAGATGCAAAAATATCTGGGTTAACCTCTTCTTTGTGATCAGATTACATGCAGGAGTTCTGATGCATCTCATATCACTTCAGGCGATAGATTATATCAACCAAACTAATTGTTTCTTATAAAGTAAATAAAATGACTGAATAATTATTTACAGTAGTGGTCAGTACTTCTTAGGCAACAGTTAACACTGTCTCATTCATATTTAAGATGTTGGCCCACAGGGTATTGGGTCAGCCACACAATGAAAGAATGAATTGTAAGTAACACCAATGAAGAGAGATAACTCAGAGTTTTACTGAGTTCAGAAACACATTTTGCAATGGTAGAGATTTGAAATCTTGATTTTTAGGTTGCTTGCCCGATGTTTGACCCACTAGGTCACCACATCTGATATAAACAGATTGATTGCAGGAGGTTCTCGTTGTGAGATGTTTAAAATGGTCAATGACATAAATTTTGAGTGGGTATCGATAGGGTTAAATGGGCAATTCAGTGCAAGATCTCAAACTGGAGGTCAAACTTTGGACAGGGTGCAGAATAGCTGTATCAGAATGGTAGAAGGTGTGACAAATTGAGAAACTGAATAAGTTGATTTTTTTAGAGGAAGAAGTTTCTTTAATTCAAGATACCTTATAAAAGACTGGAGAAGTTGCTTTCTTTTCTTTTATTGATAAAGGATAAAAAGGAGATTTGAGTAAGGTTTCCAAGAGCATGAATGGTTTTGATAGAGTAAATAAGGAGAAACTTAAAGTGGAAGAAAAGTCAGCAACCAGAGTACATTAGTTTCAGATGACTGGCTAAGGAATCACACATGAAGTGATATTAATTTTAAACAATGAGATGTTATGATCTGGCATGTTGGTGAAAGAGGTTTCAATAATAACATTTGAAAGACCACTGAATAAATATTGAAGAGAAAAAGAAACATGATTGTAAGGAAGGAGAGGTGGGGCTGAGGGCAATGAGACTAATTAAAGATCTGGCACAACACAATAAGTCAATTGGCTTCCTTACAGGCACATGAAATAGGAGCAGAAGTTAACCATTTGACCCCTCATTCAATAAGATCAGGGATAACCTGTTTGTGTTTTGAATTCCACATTCCCATCTACTCCTGATAATCCCTGATTCCCTGCCAAACAAGAATCTGTTCTGAAGAAGCGTCACTGAAGCTGAAACGTTAACTTTGCTATCTCTCCATAGTTGCTGCCAGACCTGCTGAGTTTCTCCAGCAACTTCTGTTTCTGTTTTTGATTTCCAGCACCCACAGTCAATTTTTATTGTCTAAGAGTTTTTCACTTTTTTTTCCCTTTCCACCTGAAAGATATTCTCCATTGCCTTTTGAGGCAAAGTTATTTCAAAAGTCACATGACATTTTCAGACTGAAAAAGTTCCCACTGTCTCTGTCCTTAAAGGGTGGCCCCTAATTTTAAAACAGTACCCCATTCTTCTGGACTAACTCTTAAGGGGAATCATCCTTTCCATGTCCACCTTGTCAGGACCATTCTTCCACTCTCCTGTGGAAAGAAGTCTAGCCTATTCAACCTCTTCTCAGAAGACAAGCCATTTATTCCTTTTGTGCTGTTATATTCTAGAATTCCACAAATATAGCTAAATACTTCCCTTCCTTCAGCAAACAGAATGCAACTGTATGGGGTTTATGCAGGGGGATGCCCATTCTTTTCAGTCAGATGCAACTAAATATAAGGGTACTGAAATGCAAGGTAATCTCATTTTTTAAAAGAAATCATTCGTAGGATGTGGGAATCACTGGCTGGGCCTGCATTTACTATTAATCCCTAGCTACCCTTGAGAAGGTGGTGGTGGTGAACTGCCTTCTTGAACCACTGCAGGGTACCTGCTATGGGTTACCTCACAATGCCATTAGGGAGGGAATTCCTGCACATTGACCCAGTAACAGTGAAGGAACAGCGATAAATTTCCAGGTAAACATGATGAGTAGCTTGGAGGAAACTTGCAGACGATGGCGTTTCCATGCATCTGCCGCCCATGTCCTTTGAGAAGAAAGTGGTTGTAGGTTCAGAAGATGTTGTCTCAGGATTTTTGGTGAATTTCTGTAGATATTACATTAAAATGGAATGAACCGTGGATGCTGTAAATTAGAAACAAAACTAAAAATTGCTG
Source organism: Stegostoma tigrinum (assembly GCF_030684315.1). Lineage (NCBI taxonomy): Eukaryota > Metazoa > Chordata > Chondrichthyes > Orectolobiformes > Stegostomatidae > Stegostoma > Stegostoma tigrinum. Next base: position 6,359,546 of record NC_081363.1, read on the forward strand.
GAAAAGCTCAGCAAGTCTGGCAGCATTTTTGGAGAAAAATCAGAGTTATATTTTTAGTCAAATGATCCTTCCTCAGTGACTCAACCCAAAATGTTAACTCTGATTTCTATCCACAGATGCTGTCAGACCTACTGAGCTTTTCTGGCAATTTCTATTTTTGTCCTAAATAGTACACACCACTGCTACTGAGCGTCTGTGGTGGAGGGAGTAGATGTTGTGAATGTGGTTCCAATCAAGTGGGCAGCTTGGAGCTGCATCCATCTAGGCAAGTGGAGAGTATTTCATCAAATTCCTGATTTGTGCTTTGTAGATGAAGGACAGCCTTTGAGGAGTCAGGATGTAAGTTACCCTTTGCAAATGTCTAGCTTCTGACCTACATTTGTGACCACTATGTTTATGTGGCAAGCCCAGTTGTGTTTCTGGTTAATGGTAACCCCAGGATGTTGGTAGTGGGGAATTTGGTGCTCACAAAACTGTTAGGAAGTCAATCCCTGTATTGAGGGTCAATCTAATTGATCTAATCTAATTGAACTTCACAATGACCTTCACCAATGCTGGATGAGAGCAGCCAATGGTATTTGCATAATGAGGGTGTAGAATGGTGATGACAGCCACTGATGCTTGACATCGACTGTGGGTGGTTGGCCAGTTTTAGACTTAGAATTTACATAACAGTGATACTTCTGATGAATAGCATCATGCACAGAAAATAATCAAGCAAACTAATGGAATGCTGGCCTTTATATCAAAATGACTAGAGTGCAAGATTGCTGAGGTTATACTGCAATGAGACAAAACCATAGTTAGAGCCTTCTTGGAGCATTGTGAGCAGATTTGGGCACCACACCTTAAGAACAATATATTAGCCTTGGAGAAGTACAACATAAGATTGTGTAAATTAGGCCTGTTTTCTCTAGAATTTAGAAGGTTAAGGTATGATCTGATTGAAGTCTTCAAGATGACAACAGGAAAAGATAAGATAGATAAAGATAAACCATTGCCACTGTTTGGTGATTCTCAAACTAAGGGGCGTAGTCTGAGAATTAGGGCCAGAACATTCAGGAAAGATGTTGGGAAGCATCACTACACCTAGAGGGTGATGCATGTTTGAAACTCTCTTCCACAAACAGCAGTGAATGCTGGATCAGTTGTTAATTTTAAATCTGAGATAGATAAATTTTCGTTAAGCGAAAGTATTAAAATGAAATATCGGTGATTATGGGTGATTTTAATCTGCACATAGTTTGGGCAAATCAAATGCCATAGAGGAATTCCTGGAGTGTATATGGGATAATTTTCTTGACCATTAAGTGGAGGAACCAACTAGAGAGCAGGCCATCTTAAACTGGGTATCGCGTAATGAGAAGGGATATTGCCAATCAAGCTGTGGGAGACCCCTTGGGGAAGAGCGACCATAACGTGATAGAATTTTTTATCAAGATGGAGAGTGAAGTAGTTGATTCAGAGACTAGGGAGCTGAACCTTAGTAAAGAAAACTACAAGGATATCAGGTGTGAGTTGGCCTTGATAGATTGGGGAGAGTTACTTAAAGGGATAACAATGGATAAGCAATGGCAAACATTCAAGGAACGCAGTGGGGAACTGCAACAACTGTTTATTCCTGTCTGTGGCAAAAAGCAAAATGGGTAAGAGGGCTAGTCCATGGCTTACAAAGGAAATAAGAGACAATATCTGATCCAAGAAAGGAGCATACAGATTAGCCAAGAAAATCAATAAATCTGAGGATTGGGAACCTTCTAAATTCAGCAAAGAAAGACCAAAGGATTAATTAAGAAGGGGAAAATAGAGCATGAAAGTATGTTTTCACGGAAAATAGAGACTGACACTAAGAGTTTCTATAGGTACGCGAAGGGAAAGAATTTGGTAAAAACAAATAAGACCATAAGACCATAAGACAAAGGAGTGGAAGTAAGGCCACTCGGCCCATCAAGTCCACTCTGCCATTTAATCATGGCTGATGGGCATTTCAACTCCACCTACCCGCACTCTCCCCATAGCCATTAATTCCATGTGAGACCAAGAATTTATCAATCTCTGCCTTGAAGACATTTAACGTCCCGGCTTCCACTGCACTCAGTGGCAATGAATTCCACAGGCACACCACTCTCTGGCTGAAGAAATGCCTCCTCATTTCCGTTCCACATTGACCCCCTCTAATTCTAAGGCTGTGCCCACGGGTCCCAGTCTCCCCAACTAACGGAAACAACTTCCCAGCATCCACCCTTTCTAAGCCATTAATGTAGGTCCTTTACAGATAGAAACAGTGGAATGTAAAACAGGGGACAAAGAAATGCCTGAGGAACTGAATATATACTTTGGTTCTGTGTTCACAAAAGAGGACACAAATCAGATTCAGCATTGTTGGAGGAAGCAAGATTCCAAAGTCTATAGAATCTTGGAAGATGACCACCAAAGCATCCACTATTTCTTGAACTATTTCCCTAAGTAGTTTGGATGTAGATTATCAGTCCTGGGAATTTATCAGCCTTCAATCCCAATAATTTTCGCAGCACCAAAGCAACATTTAGTGAGAGAGAAGAACAAATGGAGGTCAACGTTAGTAGAGAAATAGTGCTGTGAAAATTATTGGGATTGAAGGCTGATAAATCCCCAGGGACTGATAATCTACATCCAAACTACTTAGGAAAGTAGTTCAAGAAATAGTGGATACATTGGTGGTCATCTTCCAAGATTCGATAGACTTTTGAACAATTCCTGCAGACTGGAGAGTGGCAAATGTCACTCAAGTATTCAGAAAGAGAGGTAGAGAGAAAACAGAGAATTTTACACAGGTGAGCCTAACATCAATAGTGGGGAAAATTCTCAAATCCATTGTCAAGAACTTTATAGCAGAGCATGTAGAAAGCAGTGGCAGGGCCAGACAGAATCAGCACAGATTTATGAAGGGGAAATCATGCTTGATAAATCTGTTGGAATTCTATGATGGTGTAACTAGTAGAGTTGACAAGGGGGAACCAGTTGATGCAGTACATTTGGACTGTCAGAAGGCATTTGACCAAGTTGGACACAAGAAATTGATGTGCAAGATTAAAGTGCACGGGATGGGGGAAGTGTATTGAGATGGATAGAAAACTGGTTGACAGAGAGGAAACAAAGAGTAGGAATTAATGGGCCCTTTTTGAATTGGCAGGCAATAACTAGTGGGGTGCCACAGGAATGGGTGTTGGGACCCCAGCTATTCATAATATATATGAATGATTTGGATGAGGGAACAAACTGTAACATCTCAAAGCTTGCAGATGATACCAAGTTGGGTGGGAGGGTGAACTGTAATGAGGCTGCAGCGATCCTTCTGTATGATCTCAACAGGTTGGGTGAGTGGGCAAATCAATGGCTGTAAATCGGGAGACAGGAGTGTGCAATGGGACCTGGCATCTTATCTCATACAATTGCCAAAGATAAGCCTACAGGTGCAGCAGGCAGTAAAGAAGGTAAATGGTATGTTGGCATTCATTGTGAGAAGTTTCAAGTACAGCAACAGGTTGTACAGGGCTTTGATGAGGCTACATATGGAATATTGCGAGCAATTTTGGTCTCCTTTTCTGAGGAAGGATGCTCTTGCTTTCAAGGGAGTACAGCAAAGGTTGACCAGGCTGATTCCGGGAATGTATGAGGAGAGATTGACTAGGTTGATTTTGTTTTTGCTAGAGTTCAGACAAATGAGGGTGTCACAGTAACTGATAAAATTTTAACAGGGTTGGACAGGGTAGATGCAGGGAGGATGTTCCTGATGGTGGGTGTGTACAGAATAAGGGGTCACAGTCTGAGGATTTAGGGTAGATGATTTAGGGCAGAGATGAGGAGATATCTCTTCACCCAAAGTGTAGTGGAATTCATTACCACAGGATGTAGTTGATGTCAAAACATTGAATGTATTCAAGTTACAAATAGATATAGCACTTTGGGTGAAAGGGATCAAAGCTTATGGGGGAAATGCAGGATTAGGCTATTGAGTTGGATGATCAGCCATGATCGTGGAGAATGGTAGAGCAGCCTCGAAGGGCCAAATGGCCTCCTCCTGCTCCTATCCTCTATGTTTATATGATATGCACCAAAGACAAGAATGTGGAGTTAGGTCATAGATCATTCATAATCTCGTTGAATGATGGAACAGGTCCAAGGGGCTGAATGGTCTATTCCTGTTCCTATGTTACTATTACATGACATTGGAAATGTCTATTGTACATTCCTTAACAAAATAACTGGAATTAAAATATTCCTTTTTACAGTGTTTTTTTCCTCACAGAAGTAGTGTAGGCGTTTTGCTGTGAATCAAACATGCTGTTTTTGAAATGAATGCATTACTTCCATTTTAAGTGTGATGATTTAAAATTTGGATCCAAATAGGGACAAGAAATTCCATCTGTTTTTATAATCCCCAAAGGCTCTTGAAATGAACTGATCTCTATTTGCTGAATGGTGAGAATGGTGGTGAGCCATCTTCTTGAACAGTCCAAGTATTCCCACAGTGCTTTTAGGAGGGGATTATATGACCTTACTGCTGATATACACACCACCTGTGCTGTCCCTGTGGTAGCAGCAATGAATATTGAAGGCGGTGAATGGGGTGCTAATCAATCAGGCTGCCTAGTCCTGTTGGTGTTATTTGGGCATCATGCAAGCATAGATAATCCAGCCCAGAGCCATATTTGCATTTGGTCTCACCAAGATAAAGGAGACCACGTTGTGAGCAGTGAATACAATCGAGTAGATTAATGGAAGTACAAATGAAATGTTGCTTCACTAGGAAGGTGTGTTTGAGGCTTTCGACAGTGAGGATATAGAAGATGAATGGACAAGTGTTACTGTGTGATTGTATAGGAAGGTGCCATGGGAAGTGTTAGGAATAAACCAGAACATCAACAGGGGAACAGTTGCTGATTAGCAAGTGGATCATGAGTCACAGGGAGAAGGCAGTGGACTGGGTTTGAGAACTGTATCAGCCATGATTGAATGGTGGAGCATACTCAATGGGCCAATGGCCTAACTCTGTTCCTATATCCTATGGAAAAAGGTTCTCTGCCCTCACAGCCTCCCTCACAAGAATACTTCACTTGACAAAGCAGTGTTCTGGAAGCTTTTGGTTTCAGACAAACCTGTTGGACTAAAACCTGATGCTATGTGACTTCTCACTTAGTCCTCAAGAACAGAAGCAGTGACGAACCATCACCACCTTGAAATTCCCTCCAAATTACACTCTCTCCTGTCTTAACCATATCATTGTTGCATGGTCAAAATCCTAGAATTTCCTACTTTTCAGAGCAACCGGAAACAGGCAATAATCATGGCCATGCCAGAGATACCCAGACTCAGAGAACAGGCTAATAAACAAACTACAAAGCTGTGCTTCACCAATGGGTTAAACATTGCATTCCTTGTGATTCCACCCCCACAAATCAAACTCTTCAGCATGTTGTCTAGATTGCAGGCTCTCTGCTGCTTCTGTATTTTCCAGTAAGCTAGTTTCTATTTTAGAAAGCTTGGAGGTAATAATGAAGCAGAATATTAATAGGCATATTACGTGGGAATTATGGCAAATACGTGAAGAATCTTTCTGACCTTGTCTTTTCATTCCAATCCAATGTGAACAAATGAGTTTTTTTCAGGGAAATAGAGAGGGAAAGAGAATCTAATCCCATTCATGTTGCCAGATGTAATGATCTCCAAAATAATTATTTTTCAACATTCTTTGAAGTGGTTTATTTGTGAATAAAGTGAATCTGTGATGAAATATATTTAGGAGTACAATTTGTTAGTCTTTAACTAATGAGAAGGATGACTTATGAAAGATGTATTCAGGAAGATCTAATTTATGAGTTGATATAATTATACAGGATTTGACAATGGAGGGTTGATTTATGATGATTAAATTAGTGAGGGAATTGACTTATAGTGGTCAGATATGTTAGGTCGGAAATATGGAGATTTAATTTTTAACAGTTTAATTTATGGGGATGCAATTTATGAGGGCTTGTTTTTGAGATTTTTTGATTTCTAATGGGCTTTTTTTAGTCATTCACAGGATGAGGTCCTCACTGGCTAAGCAGCATTTAGTGCCCAGAGGGCAGTTCCAAGGCAACCACACTGCTGTGGGTCTGGACTCACATGTGAGGCCAGACCAGGTAAGGATAGCAATTTCCTTCCCGAAAGGACATTACTGAACCGGATGGGCTTTTCAAACGATCAATTCATGGATCACTGACTCTTAATTCCAGATGTTTATTGAATTCAAATTCCACCATCTACTGCAGTGGGATTCGAACCCCAATCCCCACAACATTATCTGATGATCTCTGGATTAACAGTCCAGTGATAATACCACTAGGCCATCACCTTCCCCATTGATTAGCAGGCTTTGAAAGCAGGCTGATTTATCGGAGATAATGAGAACTGCTGATGCCGGAGAATCCGAGATAACAAAGTGTGGAGCTGGATGAACACAGCAGGCCAAACAACATCTTAGGAGCACAAAAGCTGACGTTTTGGGCCTAGACCCTTTATCGAAGATTGATTTATGAGAGTTTGAATTAAGAGGGATTGATGTGAAGAATATTTGTACATCATCTGTGAAGTTTTATACATGAGAATAATAGTTTATGAAGGTTTCGATTTAAGAGGGATTTTGATTTATAGGGTTTGGTAGTGGAATGCTTCATGTGGGATTGATTTGACAGTTTGATCTGCAAGAGTTTATTCATGAGGAAAATGATTTTGAAGTTTAATTTTTGTGGTGCTTAGTCACAAGAACTTTGATTGACAAAAGACAATTTTGAGGATTTGACTTATGCAGACTTTGATTACGTGGGAGAGTTGACTTATAGAAGGATTTGATTTATGGGGGATTTATGAGGAATTTGCCTTCTTTTAATTTGCCTTACAAGAAGGATGTTGATTTATGAGGTGGTCAGATTTAATAATTTTGTCAGCAAGAGATTTATTATAATGTTCAAAAACAAAGTTGCGGGAAAAGCTCAGCAGATCTGGCAGCATCTGTGAAGGAGAAAACAGACTTAGCGTTTCGGGTCCAGTGACCTTTCCTCAGAACTGATGGTGGCTGGGAAAACATCAGTTTATATGCAGAAAATAGGGAGCTGGGTGGCATAGGGAGTAAACGACAGAACAGAGCCCAAAGAGGGAAAAAGACAGTTGGACAGACAAAGGAGTTGCTAATGATCAGGCTGGGAGGGTGAATAGTTGTTAATGGGGACTGTTAGTGACTAACAACAGGGGGTGTGTAATGGCAGGCTATGTGATGACATGGTCTGGTGTGTGGGGTGGGGGGCTGAGACATGGGAGAGTTTAGGCTCTAAAATTATTGAAATCAATATTGAGTCTGGAGGGCTATAGGGTCCCCTAGCGGAAAATGGGGTGTTGTTCCTCCAGCTTGTGTTGGGTTTTGCTGGAACACTGCAGCATGTCAGAGACAGAGATGTTGGCCAGGGAGCAGGTTGGTGCGTTAAAGTGGCAGGCAACTGGAAGTTCAGGGTCATGATCTTCATGAATGGTGTGGCAAGCTTGGAGCAAGGAGACAAGTAGCCTATGCCTGCACATGTTTCTGATGTTTTTATTTTTTACATTCTATTTATATTGCTTATTTAAACTCATAAAATGTAACAAAGTATTTGATTAGAGCATTATAAAACTGTGATGCCAGACCAAGAGATAATAGGTGAGATGGTCAAAAGTACAGAGGTTGCTCCCACTTGCTACATATGAATGTACAAACAAGGGGCAGGAATAGATCATTTGGCCACTTGAGCTTGCTCAATATTCACACAAATCATGGCTGATCTGCTTGTGTTTCAAACTCCAGATTCTTGCTTAGCCCTGATAGCCTTTGATTACCCTCCCTAATAAGGAACTATCCATCTCTGTCTTAAAAAACCATCAATGTCCTCACCTCCATGACTTCTGAGACAGAAAGGTGCAAAGTCACATAATCATCTGAGGTAAAAATATTCTCCTCATCACTGTTTGAAAAGAGTGATCCCCGATTTTAAAATGGTGGACAAAGTTGGAAGTCACACGACACCAGGTTATAGTCCAAAAGGTTTTTTGAAATCATGAGCTCTCGGAGTGCTGCTCCTTCATCAGTTGAAATGGGTAGCCACATCGGAACTATCATCGACACTTGAAAAAGGTGTCCCTTGCTCTGGACTGACTCACGAAAGGAAAGTTCTATGCCTCGCTCACCTTGTCAAGACCATTTACACTTCAACCAAGTCACCTCACATTCTTCTAAAAACCAGTATAAACCAGTCCAGCCTGTCCAATCTTGCCTCACAGGTCAACCTGCTTATTTCAGGTATCATGTATCTTTCTCCAGATTAATACAAGCTGAGCACTGAACCCAGGACCTTGTTAACATTTCAAGCCACTGATCCATCATTAATTTTCATTGCTACATAGAAGATGGGTGGGGGAGTCTATTTTTATCAGTTGAAAGTTGAATTAGATTGAGTCATCATTATTCAATGCAGCTACTTACTGCTGTTTGTGACACTTCCCATCCCACCAGTACTGCACCATCTCCAACTACTGCTATGTATTAGTCACACAAACACATCTCATTCACTTCACTCAGGTGGTTGTGATCTGCAAAGCTTCCCACCTAGACAGAAAAACACACACAGTCACAACTGCAGGATCCATTGCAAAATGACATGCCTGACTTATCTGTACAGGCCATCAGCCAGGAAGCCCAGCACCTAAAGCTGGACATGTCCTTTGCAAGGTGTGTGTCTTTCTGAGTGGCTGTTGGTCTGTAGGTTATGTGTACGAGAGACAGCATGCTGTGCAGCTTTGCATGAGTCTGTTCACTGGATGAATGACTGAGAGCTTTGAATTTCCCGGAGTCTGCAGCAGTAAATATGACACAAGCATCGCTTTCTTACTCCAGATGTGTTTCATTTCTACGTTGTTGCTGTCAAACTTATAACTGCAGTAAGTCTGAGGAAATTCAGAACCATTGGTTCAAATTTTACAGGGATGGGAGGGATCTCGCAACATACCCCATTTGTTAAGCTTTTAGCCTCGGCCTGAAAAAAAAATCTGTATCATAAATTTCTGAAAGTCCTATTTGATAACAGGACATCTGGGACCTTAATAAACAATGATCTATGGTCAGTGGAAATGGTTAATGTAAGATACAAACATCTATGTCCTTACAAATCTCAGGATTGAGAAAGAAACAGAGGAATAATAGAGAACAAAACAGAATAAATTAGAGTCAAACCAAATACAGAAAGAAAGGAAAAGAATTAAGAGAGATTGGGTGAAGACACAGAATGAGAAGGTCACTTTTTTAAATTTAGTGCTGGGAATTTTAAAAATCTCTGACAACAATTTGGTGCCTATGGGACTGATTCCAGTTTCAATTCCCTTTATGAGCCAAAGTGGTTAATTGACACTGAAGGTACTGAAATCTTGGTGTAAAACAGTCCTAAGTACTATTCCTAACTTTCTGTGATACAGTGGGTTTATGGGTACTTACTGCATAATTGATTGAAAATCACAAGGAATTTGATTTTGAGCAGTCATTTTCACAAGGCTAACAAAGTTGCAAATTACACCAAAATTTAACATGATCTAGAACTCGAGTATTTCTCCCTTGCAACAATTTTCATAGTCATTTGCTGGCCAGTGACAGTAAATGTATTAAACTTACTGTTATAATTTAAGCAAATTCTGGTGCAGTGTGTCTACAATGCTGCTTGACACATTCCCCTTTGATATGGCAAAGTGGAATGTGTACAAACATGTGACTTTACTGCTCCCTGCATGTGGATTTTTTAGATGTGTTGTGGGCCTTTGTGATTATACATGGAACTTTTGTATCTGTGTCACTGTAAAGATTAGGGTTAGGTCCATAAGTTAGTGATGGATAATTGTGTGCATTTATCCCAAAGGAAATACTTACATAATGGTGAATGTGACTGGGAATGGATGGAATGTATTAGCTATGTGCACCTCTATTGTCACTATATGGTATATTTGTATGATGTAATAACTATATATATTGTTAATACCTCTGGCTGTTTATGTGACAATTTTTGTTTTGTAGATGTCTGAAAGGTGCATTACTCACTCTGGTTTATTTGTATCTTTGAGTATAATAATTATAGTTGTGACCATGTTGTGTTTCATGAATCAGGATATTGGCATGCTACTGGTACAAGAAGTGGACATTTGGATTGGGTGACAATTAAAAGATTGTTTTGTTGAGTGTTCTTGAGCTGCACTCATCCATGCAAATGGGGAGTATTCCATCACACTCATGACTTGTGCCTTGTAGATTTTATGGAGGTCCTATGGAGTCAAGAGATGAATTCCTTGCCTCTGACCAGCTCTTATAAACTTAACTCAAGACCAGTCCATTTAAGTTTTGGGTCAATAAAGACTCCCAAGAGGTGGACAGGAGGGAATTCAACATTAACTGACCTCTCCGTATCATTCCACCCCAACTCCCAATTCCATCAATTGCCATTGAATGCCGAGGGCATGTAATCATTTTCTCACATTAATTTATGCAGTGGACATGTTGTTGGCAGAACTGACATTTATTTCCTATCTTTAACTGCCTTTGAGAAAGTGTGGTTAGCCACATTCTTGAGCTGTGAAAGCCGATGTTGTGGAAGTACATCTACAGTGCTGTTAAGGAGGAGTTCCAGATTTTTGACTGAGCTACACTGAAGGAAAAATGATTTAAGTCCAAGTCAGGATAGCATGTGGCTTTAAAGGAAACATGCAGTGGGTGACTGTTCAATGCACCTGTTGCCTTTTTTGAAGGTGTTGTCAAAGAAATCTAGGGGGATCTGCTGCAGTCATGTTGTAGATGGTAGCCAGTGCTGCTGCTGTGTCGACGGTAGAGGAAGAGAAAGTTCAAGGTCATGGACTAGGAATTAATCAAATGGGTTGCTTTCTCCAGGGTGGGTTAAGTTCTTGATTGTTCTTGAGTGTCATGGGTTCAGTGTGGACTGGTTGGGCTGAAGGGCCTGTTTTCACACTATAGGGATTCTATGATTCTATTCTATGTAAAGTTATAGAGTCATACAGATTGGAAAGACATTTTGATCTAACTTGCCCGCACCAACCACACATCCCAGTCTGACCTACATCCATTTGCCAACATTTGGCCCACACCCCACAAAAAACTTCCTGTTCATATATCTACCCAGCTGCCTTTTAAATGTTGTAATCGTACCCGCCTCCACCACCTCCTCCAGTAGCTCAATCCATACATACACCACCTTCTGTGTGAAAAGTTACCCCCTTCAGGTCCTTTTTCAATCTTTCCCCTTTCACCTTAAACCTATGCTCTTTAATTTTGGACTCTCCACCCTGGGGAAAAAGACCTTGGCTATTCACCCTATCTAAATCTCATGTGATTTAACAAACCTCTATAAGGTCACCCCTCAGCCTCTGACGCTCCAGGGAAAACTGCCCCAGTCTATTCAGCCTCTCCCTGTAGTCCAAACCCTCCAGTCCCAGCAACACCCTAGTAAATCTTTTCTGCACCGTCTCAAGTCTAACAACATCCTTCCTATAGAAGAACAATTACAATTGTATGCAGTATTCTAAACATAACATAACCAATGTTCTGTTTAACCACAATATGACTTCCAACTCAATGCACTGACCAATGAAGGCAAGCGTGCAAAATGCCTTCTGCACCACCCTATCTACTTTTGACTCCACTTTCAAGGAATTATGAATCTGCATCCGTAGATCCCTTTGTTCAGCAACATCTTCAGGTCCCCACCATTAACTGTACAAGTCCTGCCCTGATAGGCCTTATGAAAATAACACCTCACATTTATCTAAATTAAACTCCAATTGCCACTCCTTGGCCAATTAGCCCATATGATCAAGGTCAGAAGCTTTTCTGATGAAGGGCTAGGCCCAAAACCTCAGCTTTTGTGCTCCTAAGATGCTGCTTGGCCTGTTGTGCTTATCCAGCTCCACACTTTGTTATCTCAGCATCTTAGGCGCATTTGTTATTGTGGAGACAGTGATCTTTTACAGAACCACAGGTTGTCAAAGATTAACCATATTGAACTCAAAATATTTCTCTCCACAGAAGCCACCACGCCTGCTGAGTTGCTCCAGTGCTTGCTGTTTTAGCAAGTTTTGAGAAGATTTGTAGCTCAGGTTGAGGTTCTGGGTGTAAGTTTGCTCGCTGAGCTGGAAGGTTCGTGCTTGCTGTTTTTCTCCAGACCTCCAACATCCTCAGTCAGTGTTTTGCTTCCGGATTGGATTTGCAGCCACGTCGTGCTCCTGAGATGCTGCTTGGCCTGCTGTGTTCATCCAGCTTCACGCTTTGTTGTCTTGGATATTGTATGTGTGCGTGTTTAGGGTAGTCCCACTGTCCAATGTCTATTGTATGTTTTAGGTGGTTTGTGATTTGACTTATGCTGTTCAGTCACTGTAATGTTTGTGTGTACTCAAGGGCGGTGCAATAGCTGCATGTTTGAGTGTGCTTGAGGGTGTGTCTGTTTAGGAGTGTGCAATATTTGTGCGTTCAGTGAGTTGGTATCTCTGTAATGTCTGCATGCATGAGGATGTGCGTGATTGAGCGCTGGGGGTTGCGTATTCCGTTGAGATGCAGCACTACTGTCTGAATCTCCTACTCAGTGGATGTAAATCTCTCGCTTGAAGGTGCGCTTGGTTTGTCTATACGCTTCCTCCAATAACTAGGTGGTACTGCGCAGTGAAAGAGGGCGGGCAAAATCCTATCGTCACCAGGAAGTTGTTCGGATTTATCCCCTAAGTGAATCTATGATCCCTCCCTCTCTCCGCCCAGTGCTTCGTCCTCATCTCCTGAGTGCTTCCTCTCTGCTTGGCTCCCCCAACCCCAGGTTAAAGGGACGCCGTGAGTGTGCAGACGGATCGAAGCCTTCCGTTTCTATGGCAGGACACGAATGGGACTGGTTTCAGCGAGAGGAGCTGATCGGTCATATCAGCGACATCCGAGTGCAGAACCTCCAGGGTAAGAGCCTGATGGAACTGGGATTTCAGCCGGGGAGCCGGGCGGAAAGTTTGCCAAAAAACAACTTTTCTCTCTCTCTCTCTCTCTGTCTCTCTGTAAATGAATCCATTCTTAGTGACTTGGAGTGAAAGCTGCTCCGCAGGTTATTTACCATCCTTGCTGGATAGGGATAGTTCAAACATGACGCTTCTCTTTTGACTTCAAGTAATCCTCTTTCCAAGTTAATATTACTGATGAATTAAGATTCACTAAATACTTTGTAGTAGGTGGTGGGAGTAGTTACACAACGTGGGCAAACTTCAGGAATTTTTCGAATGGGGTCAAATTCCATTCCAGTTGTAGTTTTTTTTAATATTCATTTCTTTCGGCTTTTGATGGTCTGTACGTTTGAGTCACTGTGATTGTCGCTCCGTCTGTCTCTGTGTACGTGCCTGGGTCACCATTCCAAAGACGTCCCCCTAATTTGAATCTACCAGCAGGACAGTACTGAAAACGTGTTATTCTGTCACTTGATTGAATCGCCGCAAAGTTTTTAAAACATTCTGTATATCCGCTTTGTTCCAGCCTCAGGCCACGAAGAAATGTTATCTATAATACATCTGTTACCTGCACCTAAGACAGTGATTGGAATTGACTGCATTTCCTTGTGTTTAATCCTGTACCTTTTTGCAGACCAACTAGCAATTCTTGCAAGAATTACCATATACTCTAACTGCTCTTGTCAGTGTCTGTCCCACTGACTCTCCTCCCGACCACCGCCCCCTGCCTTGTCACTTGCTGCCCTTCCACTTATACGTACACCGCTCACCCTCCTTACTCTTGTTATGTCTCCTTCGCTTGCCCGCCCTCTCTGCCCCTGCTTCAGCTTGCTCCTTTTCTCTGTCTCCTGTATTCACCTGTGACTTTCTTTTCCACCTGATTTCCTTTTCTGACTTGTGTTTTTGTGCTGAGTGTATGTCTTTCTAGCTGGCCGTTCCTCACCCTAGTTGTTCTTTGACCGTATCAGCATCGGATTTATTTGACAATGTTTCTCACAACTTCTCTATCTTGTTTTTCTAAACTTTAAATATTCCATTATGCACACCCTTCCTCCTCCTGTGTTGAAATCATTCATTGCAGCGCTGGGTGGGGGATGGTAATATAGTGGATATGTTACTGGTTCCGTATGCTTGAACTAATGATATGAAGACACGAGTTCAAATCCTACCATATGGCTGTTGGGAAGATTAAATTCAGTTAATTGAGTAAATCTGGAATGAAAACACTGCTGTTAGTGATGGTGACCATGAAACTACCATGTGAAAACAATCCATCTGGTTTCATTTAGGGTAAGAAATCTATTGTCCTTGCATGTTCTGCATGTGACTCTGCCAATGAGGTTCTGTTTAATAGCTTTCCAAAGCAGATTGTCAAGACTGACTAACACCAGCTTCTCAAGGGCACTTTGTGATGGGCAAGAAATATTTGTCTTGTCAGTGGTGGCTACATCCTACATATGAGTAATTAAAAAAACACACATCTGGTCTATAACTCATTCTATCCCAGCATCTCAAAACCTTATTTACTTTAGTCTTCACCTAGTCTAGGACCCGTGGGCATGAGACTAGGACCCGTGGGCACAGCCTTAAAATTAGAGGGGGTAAATTTAAAACTGAAATGAGACAACATTTCTTCAGCCAGAGAGTGGTGGGCTTGTGGAATTCATTGCCGCAGAGTGCAGTGGAGGCCGGGACGTTGGATGCCTTCAAGGCAGAGATCGACAAATTCTTGATCTCAAAAGGAATCAAGGGCTATGGGGAGAGTGCAGGGAAGTGGTGTTGAAATGCCCATCAGCCATGATTTAAATGGCAGAGTGGACTTGATGGACCTAATGGCCTTACTTCCACTCCTATGTCTTATGGTCTTTTCTGGTCTTTCTTTTTCCCAGTATAAGCTTCAGGATGCCCATTCCTGATTTGCATCTCCTCCTTTATGTTGTTGTTGTCGTCTTGTAGTTTGAGCCATGGTAACATAAGGTTATAACAGAGAAATGGAATATGAAACTCTTAGCAGACGAGGATTTCATTTTTTAAAAAAGTCAAGGTATTGAGGCAGGGGGAAATGGATGCTAAAAGTGTCCTTGTGCCTATGGCAGCAGCTTTCAAATGGCACAGTTTTGAATTTTATTCAAATTGCAGTTGAGAAAGATGAAAGCATTTGGAATAAATAGTAAACTCAGCTACTTGGAGATTGGTCATTCCCTTTCAGATCAAGATGAGGAATTGGTGAGGAATGACTAAGGATGGAATGAAAATGGGAAGAGGAGGACATAGTGTTTTTAAAAGGCTATGCTTTCAATACCTGTTTAAAGGTTGGGAGAAATGAAGATTCCTTCAGCTAGGGGGTGTTCTGAAAAAAAGAGAGATTACAGCATAGAAAGAGGTCTCCTGCCCCATCATATCAGTGTCATCTCACAGCTTAATCCCACTTGCCAGCATATAAGTTCACAGCTTTGCAGGTTATGACTTCATAGAAAAGTAGAAACTTTAAGGTTGGTGAAATAATGCCTCAGGCTGGTATTCTGTCACCTCGTCAATCTTTATTTATACGTGGAGAGTCCTTGAAAGTAATCCAGCTCCCTCAGAGCAAGCTCTAAGTGAATAGGATGTCTGACCCTCCTGTTCTTATCTGTTGTCCAGTCTTATCTGTCAGCCAGGGCTCTGTAATATTCAGTGAGCCTACCTGGCTGACCTCATTACAGTCGCTACATTCAACACCACCCCCACCGAGTCCAAGGACATTGGCCAGTTTTTTGCAGCTGCTTCTGTGGTGTTTTAGCACCAGATTCCACCAACCCCGCCTCCAATATGGGTGATGTGTAACACACAGCAGTTCATCTCTTGCACCTGGAGCGACTCAGAAGAATTTCATTCTGTTCTTCAGGTGCCAAAGGCATTAAGGTGGCAACACCTGCCGTGTCCATCTCAGATACTGAGGTATCTTCAATGCTTGATGGAGAGAGAGAGAGAACCAATGTATTCTGAAACAGTCAGAAAGGTTGTCGAGGATCTGGGCACGTTTTGCTCCGACACCATTTGCGAGTTTGCAGCTTTCATACAGTCCACTTGCTTGTTCAGGGCCGTCTTTATACTACCAAAACTTCATACGTCACTGGACCTGACCTTACCAACCATGCCTCTTGCCCATGCAGGGCCATTCCCATGGTTACTACACCAAACTTCATCCCCTGAAGTAAACTGTCTCTCTCTCTTAATGGAGTCTTGTGTCTGGCATTGGCGTTGCTAATGCTGTTTCCATTCCATTGGGCCCCCTGTGAACTAATATTACCCTGATGCTATATGGGGAGGCATCATAGATCAATACCAAATCTCACTTGGGATCATAATGTGCCAACACCGTCAAGGATGATAGCTGTTTCTTCACTTCACTGAAAACTGTGGCTTGGCTGTATGATCATTTCCAAGGTTGACCCTTTGTTAAGAGTTGATGCAAAGCTGCCAGGATGGAGGCCAGGTTATGTATGAACTTTCTGTAATAATTCACCAGCACAAGGAAAGACCTAAACTGCACTACAGACTTGGGAGCTGGGGCACCTTTGATCATCCTCATTGCATCTTCCAATGGGTGAAGGTGCTAAATTGGGAGAAGGCTAATTACAATAATATTCGGCAGGAACTGAAGAATGTAGGTTGGACGCAGATGTTTGAGGGCAAATCAACATATGGTATGTGGGAGGCTTTCAAGCGTAAGTTGCTGGAACTCAGGACCGGCATGTTCCTTTTTAAGGATGAAGGATAAGAATGGCAAGTTTAGGGAACCTTGGATAACGAGAGATATTGTGAACCTAATCAAAAAGAAAAAGGAAGCATTTATCAAGGCTAGGAGGCTGGGACCACACAAAGCAAGGCTGGAATATGAGGAAAGTCAAAAGAAATCTAAGCAAGGAGCCAGGAGAGCGAAAAGGGGTCATGAGAAATTATTGGCCAACAGGATTAAGGAAAATCCCAAGGCTTTTTATAGCTATATAAAGAAGAGGAGGGTAACCAGGCAGAGGGTTAGCTCACTCAAGGACAGGGAAGGAAATTCGTGCGAAGCCAGAGGAAATGGGCGAGGTATTAAACAAGTACTTTGTGTCAGTATTCACCATAGAGAAGGACTTGGTGGACGAGGAGTCTGGGGAAGTGTGTGTAGACAGTTTTAGGTCAACAGGGAAGAGTTATTGGGGGGATCTTGAAAAATATTAAGGTAGCCCAGGGCCTGATGGAATATACCCCAGAATACAAAGAGGCAAGGGAGGAAATTGCTGGGGCCTTGAGGGAAATGTTTGTATCCTCAGCATCTACAAGGGAGGTCCCAGAGGATTGGAGAATAGCCAATGTTGTTCCTTTGTTTAAGAAGGGTGGCAGCGATAATCCAGCTAATTACAGGCTGGTGAGCCTTGCATCAGTGGTAGGTAAATTATTGGCGAGAATTCTTCGAGACAGGATTTACTCCCACCTGCAAATCAATGGGTGTATTAGTGAGAGGCAACATGGTTTTATGAAGGGGAGGTCGTGAATCACTAACTTGGTTGAGTTTTTTGAGGAAGTGATGATGATCGATGAGGGTAGGGCAGTGGATGTTGTCTACATGGACTTCATTAAGGCCTTTAACAAGGTCCCTCGTGGCAGGCTGATACAGAAGGTAAAGTCGCACAGGGTCAGAGGTGAGCTTGCAAGATGGATAAAAAACTGGCTAATTCGTAGAAGACGGACGGTAGCAGTGGAAGGAAGAAAATGTAACTGGTCTGATTAGTAAGTTTACTGATGATTCAAAGGTTGGTGGAATTGCGGATAGTGATGAGGACCATCAAAGGATACAGCAGGATATAGATCAGTTGGTGTCTCAGGCAGAGAGATGGCAGATGGAGTTTAATGTGGAAAATGTGAGGATATGCATTTCGATATGTCTAATCCAGTTGGAAAAGAGACAGTAAATGGCAGAACCCTTAAAAGTCCTGATAGAAGGAGGGATCTGAGTTTACAAGTACACAGGTCACTGAAAGTGGCAACACAGGTGGAAAAGATAGTCAATAAGGCTTTATGGCATGCTTGCATTCGTTGGCTGGGGCATTGAGTTTAAAAATTGGCAGGTAGTGCTGCAGCTTTATAGAACCTTAGTTAGGACGCATTTGGAATATTGTGTTCAATTCTGGTCACCACACTAACAGAACGATATGGTGGCTTTGGAGATGGTACAGAAAAGATTTACCAGGGGGCCTGGCATGGAGGGCATTAGCTATGAGGAGAAGTTGGAGAAACTTGGGTTGTTCTCACTGGAATGACAGAGGTTGAGGGGTGATCTGATAGAGGTCTACAAGATTATGAAGGGCGTGGACAGACAGAGAAGCTTTGTCCCAGGGTGGAACAGTCGCTTACCAGGGACCATGCGTTTAAGGTGCGAGGGGCAGAGTTTAAAGGTGATGCACAAGGCAACTGTTTTTACATAGAGGATGGTAGATGCCTGGAACTCTCTGCCAGGGGAGGTAGTGGAAGCAGATACTATAGTGACTTTAAAGGTGTCTTGACAAATATATGAACAGGATGGGAATAGAGCGATATGTTGCCCAAAGGATAGGGATTTTTAAGTGTGATGGGAAGCATGTTGGCAGAGTCATAGAGAGCTGAAGGGCCTGTTCCTATACTGTAACTTACCTTGTTCTTCACGTGTAACCAGGTCTTGTCTACTCTGTAGCCCAAGTCTGACACTTGAGGTGTCTGTAACATGCATTTCCCTTTCCGATGCTTACGCCCACCTGGAAGAAACATCTAAGGACTATGTCCAAGTTCTCCACGTGCTCCTTATTGGTCTTCCCTGTCATTAGCACGTCATCTAAATAAATGGCAAGCCGGGATAGACTTTGTGAAATGTTCTCCGTTGTCCACTGAATAATTGTACAGGCTGATACCCCAAATGGCAGTCTCATATATTTGTACAAACCGTTATGGCTATTAACTTAAGCATACTTCTGGGAATCCTTATCTAACCACAATTGCGAGTACACATGTATCATGCCTAGCTTCGTGAATGACAGCCCTTTTGCAAACTTTGCATACAAATCATCTATTGCAAGGGATTGGGTATTTATCCAGCTGCAAATAGCACTTTACTGTTTGTTTAAAATCCCCACAAAGGTGAACTGATCTGTTGGCTTCACAACTGGTGCTGTCCAGTCCATAGAATGGACTGGTTTGATGATTCCAAAATATTTGATGATTCCTTTGCTTTCCAGCCTTCTGATTTCTGCCTCTACTTTTGTCTATAAGGCAAATGTCACTGAGTGGGCCTTGCAGAATCTTGGAATTGCTGCCTGGTCAACATGCAAGTTGGGCTTAGCTCCTTCGATTGTCC
Organism: Stegostoma tigrinum; assembly: GCF_030684315.1. Classification (NCBI taxonomy): domain Eukaryota; kingdom Metazoa; phylum Chordata; class Chondrichthyes; order Orectolobiformes; family Stegostomatidae; genus Stegostoma; species Stegostoma tigrinum. The sequence goes on from NC_081363.1 coordinate 6,378,966, forward strand.
CTCGATCTTCATGGAAAAACTTCTGGGTATTTAATTAGGACTTCACTCAGGCAGCAATTTTCTAATCAAAAAATGTTAAGTCAATCGAGGTGAATCCTTCTCAACCAATTTCGCCCACCGAGCTTGGGCCTGAGCATTTTACTACAGTCAGTGGTAACTGAACCGGCTGCTTCACCGAAAGGACTGGACCCAAAGCTATACCCTTAATCTGTAAAATTTCCCTAGTATAGGTTCTCAGACTAGCTGAGGTCTTGCACAAACTTAAGGGCTGGAGTCTAGAACAAATTTTGTTCAAAAACTGCATCTGCAATCACTGAAACAGCCATGCTGGTATCGACCTCCATTGGAACTGGGTGACCATTTAACCAAATATTTATCTTGGTTCTGATTTGGATGTTGTTTAGCAATTTAACTGTTCCATACCAGATGTAGGTGGACTTTCTGGGATGTACTCTCCGGGATACCGGCCTATGAGTCCTTTTACTCCATTTAGGTCTAGTGGGACTCTATCTCGAGTCCGCATCCAAGCAGCAACTACAATGGCTTATCAGTCCAGATCCTGAATAAAATGTTAACCATTTGGCTGTGGCTTGGCTTTGTTTTGGGTTTTTGCTGTGTGCTGACCTAGAGTCCCCCTGTTCTGAGTGAGGCTGTGAAATTGCCTTTACTCAAGTAGTGTTCCCCAAGCTCAGTCAGACTAGCGAGCCGGTCCACTTCCACTGAAAACCCTGCAACTTGCTGCATTTTCCAATGGTAAAGCAAGTTGTAGTGCCTGTTTGAAAGCCAGTTGGGCTTCAGTTAGTAGGGGCTTTTGAATGGTTATATCATTGATCCCACCATATCAAATTGTCTCTCAGCATTACATTAAGGGTTAATCCAAAGTCATATGCCTCTGCCAGTCTGCTAGTCAAAAATCCCAATATGATTCCCCTTATATTCTCTGTGGTCCACCTAGCTGACCCCATTACAATCACTACAGTTGGTGGATATCAAGTAGGTGAAAGAAGATAAGGAAATCAGTGAAAAATAAAGAACAGAGTGAGGGAAAGAACAGAGACCTGAACAATCCAGAGATCATGGGGAAAGAAATTATTTGATGAACAGAGACATGACAATTTAGTGGAGGAAAACTGGACGGCAATGAACCGCAAGAGTGCAGGCTGGTGTTAACTTAATTAGAAATGCAGTGTGCCTGGGTCTGTCAAATGTTTTAAAGATCGACAAAGTAAATAGCTTGAGTGGAGAATTTTGCAAGGCCTTGTTAACATTCAGTTCAATCACAAATATTACATCAATGTTTTTCTGTTTTGAGTGTGCTTTGGCAGCATAGAAGAATTGATATCACCCTGAATGGTGATGCATTTACTGAGTAATGTTCCTCTCAGCATAAGAAGAGTTGGCACTGGTTCCTTTGGGTCATGTTACAGATTGTCCACCTTCAAGTATGAGCCAGTGAGAAAGCACTAACTCTTGTGTTTACATTTTTGTGTTAAAAAAGGTCAGAATTTCAAGCAGGCATGTTAGCCAGGACAGACTTCCCAGAGGCAGGTGTGACTTAATGGCCAGTAAACTTGGATTCCAGAGCATATTGTATACGGTGTTCATTGCACTAATTTCTGCTTTCTGCATGGGAACAAGATCCTAAAGTTTGAAATGTCTCCTTTCAAATTCCAGGCAGGAAATGTCTCAACTGGTGTTATGTTTATTTACAATGGGACCTTGGAGTGCAGGTTCAGAGTTCTTTGAAAGTTGGAGTCAGGTATACAGGATTGTGAAGAAGGCATTTGGTATTTACCTTTATTGGTCAGTATATTGAGTATGGGAGTTAGGAGGTCACGTACTGCATGTAATTTTGGGTTCCCTGCTACAGCAATTTTGTTGTGAAACCTGTAAATTCTTTCTGAATCCTTTCAAGAATTTTGCCAGGGTTGGAGGGTTTGAGCGATGTGAAGAGGCTGAAAAGGCCGGGGCTATTTTCCCTGGAGCATTGGAGGCTGAGGGGTGACCTTATAGAGGTTTATAAGATCATAATGGGCATGGATAGGGTGAATAGTCAAGGTCTTTTCCCCAGGTTAGTGGAGTCTGAAATTTAAGGTGAGAGGAGAAAGATTTAAAAGGGACCTGAGGGACAACATTTTGAGAGTGAGGGTCCATAATATGAAATGAGCTGTCGGAGGAAGTGGTTGAGGCTGGTAAAATTACAACACTTAAAAGCATCTGGATGGGTATATGAATAGGAACGGTTTAGAGGGATATGGGCCAAATACGGGCAAAAAGGACTAGATTAATTTAAGATGGGTTGGCGTGGATGAGTTGGACCAAAGGGGGGGGGGTCTCCATGCTGTACAGCTCTATGATTCTCTCACTGCCCCGTCACTCATTCTCTTTCGTATACACAAAACAGTTTAAGTCAGTACTGATGAGAGATAATGGGAACTGCAGATGCTGGAGAATCCAAGATAATAAAATGTGAGGCTGGATGAACACAGCAGGCCAAGCATCATCTCAGGAGCACAAAAGCTGACGTTTCGGGCCTAGATCCTTCATCAGAGAGGGGGATGGGGTGAGGGTTCTGGAATAAATAGGGAGAGAGGGGGAGGCGGACCGAAGATGGAGAGAAAAGAAGATAGGTGGGGAGGTAGGGAGGGGATAGGTGAGTCCAGGGAAGACGGACAGGTCAAGGAGGTGGGATGAGGTTAGTAGGTAGGAGATGGGGGTGCGGCTTGGGGTGGGAGGAAGGGATGGGTGAGTGGAAGAACAGGTTAGGGAGGCAGAGACAGGTTGGACTGGTTTTGGGATGCAGTGGGTGGAGGGGAAGAGCTGGGCTGGTTGTGTGGTGCAGTGGGGGGAGGGGACGAACTGGGCTGGTTTAGGGATGCGATGGGGGAAGGGGAGATTTTGAAGCTGGTGAAGTCCACATTGATACCATTAGGCTGCAGGGTTCCCAAGCGGAATATGAGTTGTTGTTCCTGCAACCTTCGGGTGGCATCATTGTGGCACTGCAGGAGGCCCATGATGGACATGTCATCTAAAGAATGGGAGGGGGAGTGGAAATGGTTTGGGACTGGGAGGTGCAGTTGTTTGTTGCGAACCGAGCGGAGGTGTTCTGCAAAGCGGTCCCCAAGCCTCCGCTTGGTTTCCCCAATGTAGAGGAAGCCACAGCGGGTACAGTGGATGCAGTATACCACATTGGCAGATGTGCAGGTGAACCTCTGCATAATGTGGAATGTCATCTTGGGGCCTGGGATAGGGGTGAGGGAGGAGGTGTGGGGGCAAGTGTAGCATTTCCTGCGGTTGCAGGGGAGGGTGCCGGGTGTGGTGGGGTTGGAGGGCAGTGTGGAGCGAACAAGGGAGTCACGGAGAGAGTGGTCTCTCCGGAAAGCAGACAGGGGTGGGGATGGAAAAATGTCTTGGGTGGTGGGGTCGGATTGTAGATGGCGGAAGTGTCGGAGGAATCCGCCATCTACAATCCGACCCCACCACCCAAGACATTTTTCCATCCCCACCCCTGTCTGCTTTCCGGAGAGACCACTCTCTCCGTGACTCCCTTGTTCGCTCCACACTGCCATCCAACCCCACCACACCCGGCATCTTCCCCTGCAACCGCAGGAAATGCTACACTTGCCCCCACACCTCCTCCCTCCCCCCTATCCCAGGCCCCAAGATGACATTCCACATTAAGCAGAGGTTCACCTGCACATCTGCCAATGTGGTATACTGCATCCACTGTACCCGCTGTGGCTTCCTCTACATTGGGGAAACCAAGCGGAGGCTTGGGGACTGCTTTGCAGAACACCTCCGCTCGGTTCGCAATAAACAACTGCACCTCCCAGTCATGAACCATTTCCACTCCCCCTCCCACTCTTTAGATGACATGTCCATCATGGGCCTCCTGCAGTGCCACAATGATGCCACCCGAAGGTTGCAGGAACAACAACTCATATTCCGCTTGGGAACCCTGCAGCCTAATGGTATCAATGTGGACTTCACCAGCTTCAAAATCTCCCCTTCCCCCATCGCATCCCTAAACCAGCCCAGTTCGTCCTCTCCCCCCACTGCACCACACAACCAGCCCAGCTCTTCCCCTCCACCCACTGCATCCCAAAACCAGTCCAACCTGTCTCTGCCTCCCTAACCTGTTCTTCCACTCACCCATCCCTTCCTCCCACCCCAAGCCGCACCCCCATCTCCTACCTACTAACCTCATCCCACCTCCTTGACCTGTCCGTCTTCCCTGGACTCACCTATCCCCTCCCTACCTCCCCACCTATCTTCTTTTCTCTCCATCTTCGGTCCGCCTCCCCCTCTCTCCCTATTTATTCCAGAACCCTCACCCCATCCCCATCTCTGATGAAGGGTCTAGGCCCGAAACGTCAGCTTTTGTGCTCCTGAGATGCTGCTTGGCCTGCTGTGTTCATCCAGCCTCACATTTTATTATCTAAGTCAGTACTGATTATCACTTTTCTCATTTCTTCCTCTCCTGCTCCTGTGTAAACATAGTGGGTGTGGTAAAATAACTTATGATCTGTATTAGATATAACTTTTGAGAATATGGCTGTTTGGTTTACTGTGTTGGTGCTAACTGGCTTTTTTTAAATTAAAAAGCTCTGTAGCTACTGTGCTTTCCAATTTTTGGACCCTGTCCAATAGAGTATTATATTTAAAGTGCATATCCAAGAATTTTTAAAATATGTTGCAGTTTTTGTCTTTCTTCGGCGAAGTGGGAGGGCACCCACCTCACCTTCAAGGTGGTAATAATTCTCCTCAACCCTCCTATAATTCTTCTTATTGCTTTAAGTCAATAGCGCCTGGCTACAGGTCTATTTACTAAGATGAATAACGGGCCTCTTATAATTTTAATTATGCATCAGTTAAGTTTTCCATCTGCCTGCACTTTGAAAGAAAGGAGCCAATCAGTTCTTTTGTGTTAGCCATGATCCTCCATTCCTGGACCATCCCTCGTAAATCTGCACTATGTTCTTTCTAATATGATCTCATCGTTCCTGTAATGCAGAGAACAGAACTCCGTTTAAACCTCTAGCTGTGGCTAAACTAGACTTTTACTCCATCTTGTAGACCCTCCCCATTATTGTTCTTATATTTTGTATCTTAGCCAGTGAAGGAAAGCAGCAAGTTTACTTATTTAATAAAAACCAAAAGAACTGCAGATGCTGTAAATCAGGAACAAAAACAAATTTGCTGGAAAAGCTCAGCAGGTCTGGTAGCATCTATGAAGGAGAAAACAGAGTTAACATTGTGGTTCCGGTGACCGACCCTCAGAATGAGGAATTGGTTCTGAGGAAGGGTCACCGGACCCGAAACGTTGACTCTGGTTTCTCCTTCTCAAGTGCTGCAGATCTGCTGAGCTTTTCCAGCAACTTTGTTTTTGCTCCAAGTTTACTTTCTTAGTTAGCTCTCCTTCAAGGATCTGTGGACTCCAAGGTCTCTTTGTTCTTCTGTTTTTCTTCATTTCCTGACATCCATTGTGCGTTCCTTTTGTTTTGTTAGTCTTTGCCATAACCTGACATCTCTCCAGATTCAATTTCATTTATCACTTTTCTGTCAACTGGACTAGTCCATTGATATTTTCCTGCAATTTACATCTTTTAATCTCATGATCAACCTCATTGTAAACATTTGTCCTGCCTGCAAAATTTTTGATATTTCCTCTTGCATTTATTTTTGATCATACCATTAATTGTCAAACGTTTTTCCATTGTGACCCCATTTCAGGGCTTGAAAATGGTTGCTTCAGTGAGATTTTGTGCAGGTTGGGCGTTGAAGAAGATATGAGAGCAGGGAATATGTAAGAGAAATCTAGTGAGAAAATTTGAGAGATGGAAGGGTCAGAGCTGTGCAGCAGCCATTTCTATCCTAAAGCTTGTGACTGAAATATTTTTCCACTTTGAGAACCCATCTGGGGTTCTCACTCCACTTGGGGAAACTCTGGGCTATACCATGTAAAGCAAGGATCTCTTTGAAACTCCATCGGAAATATCATAGTCTTCCATTCACAAAAACCTGTCAATCTTTGATTTTTGCCAGTGAGTCAATTTTGTATTTAGCTTACCACTTTACCATGGATCCTGTGAGCTATCAATTTGCTATTAGTCGGCCATGAGAGAGCTTATCAAAAACACTGATAAAATCCATAAAGACTGCTTTAAACATACTACTCTCATTTGCACTTCTTACTGTTGCTTCAAAATGTTATTAGTCAGACACAACTTTCCTTTAACAAACCCATGTTGCTTGAATTGTTTACCTGTGCTTTTTTTTAAAAACCTGTATGTTTTACCTCAGATATTTTTCCCAATAATTTTGCCACTGCAAGATTAGGCTGACCAACGTGTTATTAATTTGTCTGTTCTTTTCTCCTTTTTATTTTCAAACAATGGAATAACTTTAGCTGACCTTGAGTGCTCTTAAACCACACCTAAAGTAAGAGAGAAATGGAAAATGATGGTCAGAGATGCTGCTGTTTTCTCCCTTAAGCATTTTTCTTGAATACTTGTGAAATTGGATTCTACAAGATAGTAGGAACAGGAGTAGGCCAAAGTCAACCATGATTGAAAAAGAAAAGGCTTCTAAAATTGGCAGAAATAGTAGTAAATCTGAAGATTGAGAAGGTTTTAGAATACAGTAAAGATAGCCCAAGAAACTGAGAAGGAGAGGGTGAATAGAATAGGAATGCAATCTAGCAAAAAAGCAAAAAACACACATGGACTGTCTGCAAGGATATAAAGAGGGAGCAAAAACAAAGTTGCTGGAAAAGCTCAGCAGGCCTGGCAGCATCTGTGGAGGAGAAAACAAAGTTAACATTTCGGGTCCAGTGACCCTTCCTCAGGCCCTGTATAGAGGGGGAGCATTTGACTAACTTGAACAAAGAACCATTGACCAACTTTCCCTTGAATCAAGAAACTTTGGCTTAGCTGGGTGAATTTCTCTATCACCCATACATCACTGATAGGCATATTAGGTCTCACCGCAGCAAAGAAGTATGGTGACAACAACTGCTCTGTGAGTGAAGACTTCTGTTCACTTGCAGACATCATTATTGCCAAATACTTACTGCCCTTGTTTGTATTCTGCCGAGTTTATTCATTTGTAGCAGCCGGTCCAGTGTTAGATCTCCTCAGCCTTTTGAGAGAGATGGCTGTCAAAGTTCAGGAGATGCTGGGCACATTGTAGAGTCTCCCTTAAATATGTATGGGAAGTCCAGGTTGACCATATTGATTGACCAGGTTTGGATTGATGCCTGCATTATTTAAGGATAGCCCACATTTTTTGTATGCAGAATTAAGACATTGAGGCTTGCAACTGGGTGCAGAGTGAGGAACCTTAGTGCAGTCACCCACAACCTGCAGATCAAATATGTCTATGATGGTCAGTTTAGTTTCTTTCATGGAGGCATTTGAGGTTACTATGTTGGCAGTATCAATGGTGACTCCATGGGCAGTTGATCTTGATGAGGTAAATAGCCTCTGTCATGTGGAGCGTATATATCTGGGTGCTATCACACAACCTTACTTGCTGGTCTCAATACAGATGAAGTCATATCATCATAAAGCAATAAGCGTCATGAAGCATTTGCAGGATTGTGATAAAGTTTCTTGGACATCTAACTCTTTAGAGTATAACCCACAAATCCTCATGATTTACAAAATGACTTATCTCCCCCCTTAAAGCTATTTACTGATCTCGAAGCTGGATAGCGAGTTCTTTGTCATTCCATGTCTGTCGACGGGGTATGTGGCATCATGATGTGAGCAAAGACCAACAAGCTTTGAAGACCTCAGTTCAACACCATCAGGGCTGCAGGCTTTGTCTTTTTGTCCATTTGATTATATTTGCATGATGTGGAGGTGCTGGTGTTGCACTGGGGTGGACAAAGTCAGAAGTCACATGACACTAGGTCATTGTCCAACAGGTTTATTTGAAATCACAAGTTTTCAGAGTGCTGGTCCTTCATCTGGTGAAGTCAGTTACCTGCTAGAAAAGCAACACTCCAAAAGCTTATGATTTCAAATAAATCTGTTGAATTATAACCTGGTGTCATGTGACTTCCGACATTATATTTACAATGATGGTTCACCTATGGATGTTCCTGCAGGGTGCTTGGGTTAGTCTGGGGAATATCAGCTATGTTATAATTCCAGCAGATGGTGAAAATGGGACAGGTTTTATCTCAGTGAAACTCTGTTTCATGAGATCATAAGATATAGGAGCAGAATTAGGCCATTCAGTACATCGAGTGTGCTGCACCAGATCATGGCTGATATGTTTCTCAACCCCATTCTCCTTTTCCCCAATAGATGCTAAGTTTTATTTTGCTGTCTAGTTATCGTGATCATTCATTGAGGCATTCTTTTTGGGAAGCTCCTAATGTTCTTTTAAGAAAATAATCTAAGTTTATTATATATGAAAAACACTGTATAGATAGAATATATGTAAAATTTTAGGAGGATTTTCACATAAACAGCACAAAGAAATATTTAACTTTTAAATGTTCTATGTTCTATGTTCATCTTCTGGCAATATACTTTATAGTCAATAAATCCAGGTAAAGTGTTGCACTGATCTTAACTTTTTCTAAAATTTCGTACTACCTGATAACAATGCATGCAACACATTTCAATGACTGTCAACACATTCACCAGATGTGATTTTCTTACGTTGTCTCTTCCTGAGAAACACAGATATTGGCTATTTTACTGGACCTTAAGAAAAGCTCTTTCTGCTTAAACTGCTAGAAGAGTTTTGAAACTTGTTTTTAGCTTTATAAGTCTGGACTGCCATAAACTAATCTGTCCCTCTGGCAGGAAGTTATTCTTCCCCATTAAAACCTGGTGTGGCCTCTTGCTTGTCTTTGTATGTCATAAGAGTTCAACTTTACAAACATTTCATCAGTTGACCTCCTAGGTAGTTTAACTAGTCACTTTGCTCAAGTCGCATGCTTTCTTCGAAATGATGTTTGACCTAACTGTTCAAAATGACTTTCGGATCTCCTCTTTTTTTTAAAAAAAGACTAAGCGGATTTCACAGAACCAAATACAAATCTCATTTGTCTCTACTTTAAAATCCAAACTCCCAAATGATAATATATTAGAAAGCTTTATCACAGATGTCATTGTGGATTGAGGCCAATTGTTATGACAACAGGAATCATGCTCTGGAACTAAAGAAAGAAAGATAGATTGAGCCTTCTGTTCCCAGCCACGATCCTGTGACTATTGCAATGCAATGTATATTAGTTCAGCAATGTTTGCTGTCTCCTGGTGGGGTGTGGGGCAGAAGGGAAGACAGAGGGGAGGCTGCTCTGACAGGGAGTGGCAGGTCATTTTGAGTCTAGTTGGAAGGATTATCAGTTCCAGTGGGGCAAGTGCTGGGCGCATATCAGATATGGCAATGGGACATCTTGAATCTGGCAGGGACTGGTGTGGGTTGGGGATGGTTTTGGGAGAAGGAGCTGGTTATCAGAGACCAGGACAAGTATGAGGGGTTGGGGAGATGTAGTTGGTGGGGTGAATAGAGACTTGGAAAATCACCCTAATAGTTACCCAGAGATTAGACTAGACTTTTAATTCTCCTAACTTCTCCTGGGTAGCTGTTAACTTAATGGAAATAAAAACCTAAGAATTCTGTGACTTTAATGAATTATTGAGAGGGTTCCGGATGCAGGGGATTGCCCACCTGAATGTTCCATTTTCTGGGCCATTCCCACAGAATCTGCATAGTCTTGCTGCACAACTCCAATCTGCACTGCTCCAAACACTATTTTGGGCCATTATCAATTGTGATACAATGCATCATCAAATGGGTAGGACAAATAGAGGACCCCTTTTGTCAGGCAGGAGGAGATGCTGTGGGACAGTTATAGGCACTTGTGACTGTTGTTGTGGATCATGAGGAGATGTGATGGTTATGTTAGTGAACTCAATTCAAAGGCTCATGCTTTGAAAACTGGGTTCAAATCCCAACATGACCTTCTATGGAATTTAAATTCGTTTCATTTATTTAAAAAATTAGCACGAAACCATTATAGCAATTAACAAAGATCAATCTGGTTCATTAATGTCCTTATGGGAACAAAATCTGCCATCCCCGCCTGGCGTGACCTACAAGTGACTGCAGGCCTACGGTAATGTGATTGACTTTTAATTGTGTTTTGAAGTGACCAAGGAAGCCACTCAGTTCCACAGCAATCAGGGATTTGCAACAAATGCTATTTTGCCAGTGTTGCCCTATCACGTCAAATAGTAAATGAAAGCACCTTTTTGAAGTTTTAAGTCTTTGACACCACCTACATTGTGTGAATTTCCCCGCATTGCGGCACCCCAATCCTCCACTTCTGATCTTTTGTAAACTGTGCCTTTTGAATGTTTGGCAATTGTTTCAACAGATGTGTTGCCATTTTAAACTTCAATCTCTCTTTGATTCCAAGCTTTTGCTTATAAATTAGACAGCTAGAAATATGTAAACATCAAAGCTAATCAATGTAACCTGGTGCCAAATAGACAGAAAGAGGAGACCTGGGTTCTGGCATACAAGAATGTAGGTTATGATTATACAGAAAGAGGGAGATGAACAAATGATGTCTTTAAACCCTTCCCCCCAATACGCAGTGCTTATATAAATGCAAGTCTTTCTTTTATTTTATAACACTTTTTTTTTTCATAATGTCTGAATATTCCAAAATTCATTGGAGCCAGTACTTTTGAAATGGAGTCAATGTTGGAAATGTGCTTTATTATTTGTGTGATGTTGATTGAGGGATAAATATTTTCAGGACAACAGAAGGCAGTCCTCTGCTCTTCTTGCCACTTTTTTTATACCACTTGAGAGGGCAGAGGTTTGCTGTGTAACGTCATTTCTGAGAGTACAGTGATCCACTTTACTCCACTGGGAGTTGCAATGTCTTGATTTTGGAATGGGTTTGAAACCACACAATCTCAGGTGAGAGTACTATCTACTGGGTCAAGACTGATGCATAATCACTAAAACATTGCAAAGAGCATGAATTTTTTCTGTTTGTCTTTCTTTGCACCTTGCCTAATGTTGGGAAGGCAGGTGATTGTGTGTGGCCATTTACAAACGTCAGTCTGAATGTAGAGAGAGCAGGATGACTGACCTGAAAAAGCAACCTGATGCATTTTACCTGTAAGTCTTAGAGTATAATTTTTATTTCCTGTAAGGTTTTTTTTCTTTTGGGATGCATTTGCATTAACAGGATAGAATGTGAACTTGTGGATAGGCCAGGTAGGTCAAGGTTGCCTCATTTCCCATGGAATATTACTTGATCATTAATGAGAACCATATATTTAACAGTAGACTGAAAATGGCCAGGTTTATTGAAGATAATTTTACAATGGGCTCTGGTAGCATTCAGATATTGTCTTAATATTGTATTACCCAATTTGTTTATTGGATAGAGCAGATCCCTTCTCTCTACTTTCTCCACTTGCAACCTTTCTTAAGACAACCTGATTTCTTACTGTAACTAAGTGTTTGTGCTGCTACACTTTGATGTCTCATGCTGACTTGTTGACTGAAATTTCCGCATTAAATGCCCAGGTGATTCAATCTTTTGGGAAATTAAGGGCACATGTGGCAGGTGCTGAATAAACAGCATAGCAGCCCCTAATGTTAAACTGTGGAACATAAATATTATGGCTCCCAGCCTGAATGAATCATAATTGACAAATTAATCTCCTGAAGGCATGTACTGACAGATTCTTAGTTTTAGAAAGGGTCACTGGACAACAAACAAGGTATATTCTAATCTGTCCACTGCCATTATGATTAAGTGTAGGCTGACTCTCCCCCTTGACCTATTTGATTTAGCTAGCCACAATGGAGGAGCAGCGATATGTTTTCAAATCAGGATGGTACGTAGTTTGGAAGGGAGTTTGCAGGAGATGTTTCTATGCAATTGCTGATCTTGCCCTTTTTAGATGGTAGAGCTTGTAGTTTGGAAGGTGCTGTTCAGCTAACTGATGTGACTCATATTATGACTTGTCCAGTTCAGTCTCTGTTAAATTGTAATAAAAATCCAAAGAACTGCAGATGTTGCAAATCAGAAACCTAAGCAGAAATTGCTGGAAAAGCTCAACAGATCTAGCAGCATCAGTGGTGAGATGTTAACTCTGATTTCTCTCCATAGATGTTGCAAGACCTGAGATTTTTCAGCAATTTCTGTTTTTATTTGTGGTCAATCATAATGTCTGGAATGCTGATGGTTTGTGCATCAATGGTAATGGCATTAACTGTGAAGGGGAGGTGGTTAGATTCTTTTGTCAGAAATGGCCACATGCCATTTTGTGGCATGATTGTTACTTGCCAGTTATCAAACCAAGTCTGAATATTGATCTTTGCTACCTTTGGATATGGATTGCTTCAGCATCTGATGAGTTGAGTGAGACTGGCCATTGTGTGATTATCCCCACTTCCGAACTGATGAAGCAGCTGAATATGGTTGGGCCTTGGACACTGCCTTGGGGAAGCTCCTTCAATCTTGGCTCTGAGATGACTGATCTCCAAAAACCACAACCGTCTTCCTCTGTGTCGGATATGACTCTAAACAGCAGAGAGATTTCTTCCTGATTCCTATTGACTCCAGTTTTGATGTCACACCTCTGTCGAATGCTGATATGATGTCGAGTTGCTGTCACCTTATCTCTAGAGTTCAGTTTTGCTGTCTGTGTTTGTACTCGGCTGTGATGAGGTCAGGAGTTGAGTGGTCCTGGCAGAACCCAAACTGAATATTAGCAAACTGGTTTTATTTTTTATTCATTGATGTGGCTGTCACTAGCTAGGCCAACATTAATTGCCCAGAGGGCAGGTAAGAATCAACCACATTGCTGTGGGTCTAGAGTTGCATGTAGACCAGATCAAGCAAAGATTGCAGTTTCCATCCCTAAAGGACATTAGTAAACTAGATGGGCTTTTACTGACATTTGACCATATCACAGTCATCTTCAGACTCTTTAATTCTAGAAATTATTTTCATTCAAATTCCAGCATCTGTTTGAATTCAGACTCCGGTCACTAGAACATTACCTGTTTCTCTGAATTAATCGTCCAGTGATAATCACACTAGGCCATCATTTCCCCTTCAATATTACTGAGTAGTGCCACTTGATAAACTGTTGATGATGTCTTCTATCACTTTACTGATGATCATGAGTAGACTGACAGGACAGTTATTGGCTGGGTTGGAATTTTCATGCTTTTTGTATTTAGGATATTCCTGGGCAATTTTCCTTGTAGCTGTACTGGAATAGCTTGGATAGAGGTGCGGCTGTATCTAGAACATAAATCTCCAGGACTCTTTTCAGCGTATTGTCAGGTCCTAAGGCCTTAGCTGTATCTGGTGCCTTCAACCATTACATGATATCACATGGAGTGGCTAAAGACTGCCACCTATGATATTGAGGACCACAGGAAGAGGCTGAGATTGATTCAGATCAATTCAGAGCTTTTGGCTGAAGTGTTGTAAATACTTAAGTTGTGCACTGATGGGCTGGGCTCCTATAATTGAGGATAGGAATATTTGTGGAACCAGCTCTACCAGTTAAGTGTTGAGCAGTTTTTAACTAACATTTATGGCTGGAAGTGGCAGGACTGCAGAGTTTACTGTGTTTGTTGTGGTATTGCTCAGATCTACAGAGATACTGCTGGACCTGTTGAGTTTCTCTAGCAATTTCTGTTTTTGTAGATTTCCCCTGTTAGCTCCTTTATCAGCACCTGCAGACCCAGTCTTGCAGCTATGTCCTTTAGAAGTCATCCTGTTCAGTTAGTAATGGTTTTGAAATCTCACTGCCATCCACAGCTCATTCCAAACTCTTATGAACTTCAGTGCTTCTTAACATTAATGTTCAACATGTAGGAATACTGATTTATCAGCCGAGGCATTTGTTGGGTTTGTGAGGGTTTTTTATTCATTCATGGGCTGATGGCGTTGCTGGCTAGGCCAGCATTTATTGTCCAGAGGGCAGTTCAGAGTCATCCACATTGATGTGGGTCTGGAATCGCATGTAAGCTAGATGGGTTTTTACTGACATTTGACCATATCACAGTCATCTTCAGACTCTTTAATTCTAGATATTATTTTAATGCAAATTCCAGCATCTGTTTGAATTCAGACTCTGGTCACTAGAACATTACCTGTTTCTCTGAATTAATCATCTAGTGATAATCACACTAGGCCATCATCTCACCTTCAATGTTACTGAGTAGTGCCACTTGATAAACTGTTGATGTCTTCTGTCACTTTACTAATGATCGTGAGTAGACTGACAGGACAGTTAATGGCTGAGTTGGAATTTTCATGCTTTTTGTAGATAGGATATTCCTGGAATCTCAAGAGGTAGGGATGGCAGTTTCCTTCACTCAAGGACATTAGTGAGCCAGATGGGGTTTTTCCTGACAATCGGCCATGCTTTCATGGTCATGATTAGACACTTAAATCCAGATTGTTTGTTTGTTTGTTTTTTTTTAAATTGAATTAAAATTTAATCACTAGCCATGGCAAGATTCAAAAACAGGTCCCCAGGATATTAATAAGGCCTCTGATGAATAATACCACGAGGCTGTTGGCTCCTTGCCCATGTTTGACCTGATACCATGAGATTTCGTGGAGTCCTGAATCAAAGTTGAGGACTCCCTACCAATTATAATGCCACCTGTAATGGGTTTGTCTTGCTGTTGGGACATGACATACCCAAGAATGGTGATAGTTGTATCCTTTACTAAGTATGATTATGTTATTGCCCAACTAGTCTGTAGCTCTCCTAGTTTTAGCAGATACTTTGGATGCTGGTAAGGAGGAATTTGCAGGAATGACCAAATGAACCATTGTCATTTCTGATGCTTGGTCTCGTGATAGGTGGACCAAAGTAATTCATTGATTTTATTAGGCTTCACATTAGTTAGGTACTGAATGGCTTGCAAGGCTATTTCTGGGGATATTTACAAGTCAGTCATGTTTCTGTGATATGGAATTATATGTAGACTGGACTAGGTAAGGACAGTCGAATTTCTTCCCTAAAGAACATTTATAAACCAGGTAGGTTTTGAGGATAACTTAGTGGTTGAATAGTCATCCACTAGCTTTTAATTCCAGATTTCTTAATTGAATTTAAATTTCACTTGCTCTGATGGAAGGATTTGAACTTATCCCCAGAGCATTAATCTGAATCTCTGGATTGTTTGTCCAATGGCATTTTTCACTGTAGCACAGGAGGTTGAGGAGTGACCTTTATGGAAGTTTATAAAATCATGAGGGGTATTGATCAGGTTAATGGCAGGTATCTTTTTCCTAAGGGTGAGAGATTTCAAGACTAGGAGATATATTTTTAAAGTAGGAGGAGAGAGATTTAAACAAAGACATGAGGGGCAACTTTTTTACACAGGTGGTCTGTATGTGGCATGAACTTCCAGAGGAAGTGATGGATGCAGGGACAATTACAAAGTTTAAAAGACATTTTAAATTATTAGAAATGTTTGGAGGGATATGGGCCAAAGGCAGGGAGGTGGGACTAGTTTAGTTTGGGGTTTATGGACTGGTTGGACGGAGGGTCTGCTTTCATGCTCTGACTACGAGTGGACATTGTTGCCTCCTTCATATATCATGAACCCACTCAATTTTGCTTTGGCTATCACATCTTGACTTGCTGCCTAAGTAACACTTCAAGCCAATGAGCGTCTTTTAAGAGCTGAGAATATCATGGTGAAATATAACACTATGAAAACATCATATCATAGAGGCAAAATACCACAGGGATGTTATTGCTATGGTATGTGGATAGTCAGGTAACTAAGAGTGCTGGCTGAGGCAGTAATTATAGCAGCTGCAATAATAAACTATCATGCTGAAGAATTTACTCTGCGTTTCACGAAAGAAAGCAGTAAATTTGGCAGTTACATACACACATAAAAGATTTATCAGGCATCATCTGTCTAGTAATGGTGCAGCTTTTGACTCTAAAATCGATGCTATATAACCTTCTCAGAAGAGGATGGTTTATGGTCAGGAGTGAATCTGGGTGGATAACAGAATTATTGCACTGCAGAAGGAGTACATTCAGCCCACCATGTTTGCACTGGCCCTCTGCATGAGCATTATGACTTAGTGCCAATTTCCTGCGCTTTCCTCTTGTGCATTGTTTCCATTTAGTTATTCACCAATGCCCTCTTAAATGCTTCATTTAAAACTACCTCCATTGCAATTCCAATTCCTTCAACTCCGCCGCATCTGCTCCCAGGATGAGGCATTGCACT
The DNA here is from genome assembly GCF_030684315.1 of Stegostoma tigrinum. Lineage (NCBI taxonomy): Eukaryota > Metazoa > Chordata > Chondrichthyes > Orectolobiformes > Stegostomatidae > Stegostoma > Stegostoma tigrinum. The sequence goes on from NC_081363.1 coordinate 6,395,247, forward strand.
CCCGTACATCTCAGATGTCCTCGTTCTAAAAGGACCGCAGCCCCCCTCACCCACCCCCCCCCCCCCCCCCCCCCCCCACCACCGCAGTGGTCGAGAACGCTCTCGACCGTGTCTCCCGCATTTCCCGCAATTCATCCCTCATACCCGTCCCTGCAAAAACCGCCAAAAGATAGTCCCCTTCGTCCTCACGTACCACCCCACCAAACTCCGGATCCAACGTATCATCCTCCAACACTTCCGCCATTTACTATCCGACCCCACCACCAAAGACATTTTTCCATCCCCACCCTTGTCCGCTCCACACTCCCTCCGACCCCAAAACACCCGGCACTGACCCCTGCAACCGCAAGAAGTGCTACACTCGCCCACACAACTCCTCTCTCGCCCCCAAGAAGACTTTTCACATTAAGCAGATGTTCACCTGCACATCTGCCAATGTGGTATACTGCATCCGCTGTACCCGTTGTGGCTTCCCCTACATCGGGGAAACCGAGCGCAGGCTTGGAGGCCGCTTTGCAGAACACCTGTGCTCAATTTGCAGTAAACAACTGCACCTCCCAGTCGCGAACCATCTGAACTCCCACCCCCACCCCCCCGCCCCCCCCCGCATTCCTCAGACGACATGTCCATCCTGGGCCTCCTACAGTGCCACAATGATGCCACCGGAAGGTTGCAGGAACAGCAACTTGTATTCCGCTTGGGAACCCTGCAGCCCAATGTGGATTTCACCAGTTTCAAAATGAGCAGGAATGAGTTTGCTACAAGAGATAATGGGAACTGCAGATGCTGGAGAATCCAAGATAACAAAGTTGAAGCTGGATGAACACAGCAGGCCAAGCAGCATCTCAAGAGCACAAAAGCTGATGTTTCGGGCCTAGACCCATCTCTGATGAAGGGTCTAGGCCCGAAACGTCAGCATTTGTGCTCCTGAGATGCTGCTTGGCCTGCTGTGTTCATCCAGCCTCACACTTTGTTATCCTGGATTTGCTGCAAGCTCTTGTTTTGACATATACCCATGATGAATTGGAAACTTTTGTTCTTTTGCATTCTCTCTTGGTATGTACAAGTGTTGAACAAATCTGGCATTTATTGCCTAACCCTAGTTTTTCTTGAAGTGTTGTAAGTTGTTGCCATGAACAACTTTTGTTCAAGTGTAGTAATGATGTTAGAACAGTAATTCGAGAGTTTGACCCGTAACAGTAAAATATAAGTAATACTGTACAGTTCGTGGTGTGAGTTAGCTTTCAGCAGGGTGTTTTACCTAATGCAGCAATGTTTTGTTATCTCCTGTGATGTTATAAACTGGGCATGGAAAGCAGGGGATTGAAGAACCCAAACAGACAGTTATTACAACTATTATGCACAAACAGTACATTACTTAGCCACAAGTACCTGGGCTAACATTAAGCTGTGTTACAACAGAGAACCATGCCTTCAAAAGAGCACCATGCTTCAAAGGTCCAAAGTAAGAAGGAATAACACCTTTACACCCTTAGGTCACATTCAGGGTCTCACAGATGATAGTATGATGTATGCTGAGTGAGAGACCTAACACAAATTGCAAGCTGGAACAGTATGTTCCTTGAGGTGAGACTTGCAACAAGTGTTATTCCCATGTATCTGCTGACTTTGTTTCCTATTACGGGACTGATCACAGGTTTCAAAGGCACCTTAGTGAACTGCCACAGTGCATCTTGCAAATAGCGCCAGTGTTGGAAGGAATGAATGGTGAAGGTGGTAAATTGTTAATATAGGATGTTTTAAGGTTCTTGTCTTTAAAAGGCTTTCTTAAAACAAAAATTCCAATGTTTCTCTTTGGCTAAGTTAGTGATTCTGTCATATCTGACGTAGAGATGCCTCACGAAGGAGCAGCACTACAAAAACTTGTGATTTCAAATAAACCTGTTGGACTATAACCTTTTTCTTAAATTAATTAAAGGCATGAGGGCGTCGCTGGTCAGGCAGCATTTATTACCCACCCTTAATTATCCAGAAGGTAGTTCAGAGTCAACCACATTGCCGTGGGTCCGGAGACACATGCAGGCCAGACCAGGTCAGGATGGCGGTTTCCTTCCCTAAAGGTCACTTGTGAACCTGATGGGTTTTTCTGATAATCAACAATGGATTCATGGTCATCGTTAGATTCTTAATTCCAGATAGTGTAATTTGAATTCAGTAAAAATATCTACTGTGGTGGGATTCAAACCCAGGTCAACTCAGCAGGACTTGGAAACATCAAGGTCAAAGTTCCATTTAAATGTTTCCCCATGGTTTTCTAAATGGTCAGCTGGGAGATCCTATACAGAGCTGTGACCCCATAACTTCGACTGGCATTCTAGTGGGATATTGAGGCAGAGCTGCCTTGTCAGATCAGCCAGGACTGAGGAAGTGCCACACTCTTGGAAAGGCAGTGCTGAAGGATGTGGAAGAGGGGGAGATGGCAGAGGAACCTGGGCAGTATAGAGTAGGTAAGGACTTTGAAATGAGGCCTGGGCTGTTGTGAATGGCATAACCTGTAACGAGTTCTATGAAGAATACCTGAAGCTCCTTAAGAATCATAGAATTCTTACAGTGTGGAAGCAGGCCATTCAGCCCACACTGACCCTCTGAAGAGCATTCATCCAGACCTACCCCTCTATGCTATATTTCATACAGCAAATCCACCTAGCCTACAGATTATTGGACACAATGGGTAATTTAGCATAGCCAACCCACTTAACCTGTACATCTTTGGACTGTTGGAGAAAACCAGAGGAAACCCACGCAGACATGAGGAAAATATGCAAACTCTATACAGACATTTGTCTAAGGTTGGAATCAAACCAAGGTCCTTGGTGCTGTGAGGCAGCAGTGTTAACTGCTGAACAATCATGCTACTAAGGAAGAAATTATATCTGTATATTAGCAGCACTAGTTAGGCTGCAGGCTCCATTCTTGAGTTGTCCAACGCCTGCAAGGGGTGTCTAGGCCCCTTATTGTTCATAAATATGGGATGCCAATGCCAATTTTTGATTGGTCCCTGAATAGTGATTGAGTCCATCTGAAATTAGACATGTTTCAGTGGAACATGAGAACATAGAGACAGGAATAAGCCATTCAGCCCATAAGCCTACCCACTATTCAGTACAATTATGGCTAATTAAACACTTCAATGGCTTTTACTCACCCCATCCTTATAATTTTGTATGCCACTGATATTCAGATATCTTTGTGTTTACCTCGAATGTACTCAAAACCTGAGCTTCCATGGCCTTCATTTGGTACAAAATTCCAAAAATTCACAAACATCTGTGAAAAATAATACTCTTTACCTGAGACCTAAAGCAGTAATTTTTAAATTGTGACCCTGCCTCTAGACTCTCCAAGTGGCAGAACGTTAGGAAGCTTTGTTTCTCAGGAGAGGTAATGGCTTGGTGGTATTATTGCTGGACTGTTAATCCAGAGACCAAGGTAATGTTCTGGGGTCCCAAACTTGAATCCTGCCATGGCAAGATATTTGAATTTGATAAAGTTCTGGAATTAAGAGTCTAATGATAAACATGAGTCTATTGTCAATTGTTCGGGAAAACCCATCTGATTCATTAATGTCCTTCAGGGAAGGAAACTGCTATTCTTATCTGGTCTAGACTACAGCAATGTAATTGACTCTTAATTGGACAATTAGGGATGGGCAATAAATTTTGGCCTAGCCAATGATGCCCTCATCCCATGAATGAATTTTAAAAAAATTGGAGAGACAGGGGTGCCAGTCCACAGATCCCTGAAGGTGGCAGGAGAGGCTGACAGGGTAGTTGAGAAGATTTATGGATTCTTACCTTTATTAGTTGTGGCATAAATTCTAAGAGCAGGGAGGTCACATTGGACCTTTACGGCACTCTGGTTAGGCCACAGATGGTATACTGTGTGCAGTTCTGGTCATCACACTAGAGGAAAGATGTGATTGTACTAGTGGTACTGGAGGTGTAGCAAGTGAGCTTCACCAGGATGTTGACAGAAATGGAACATTTTAGTGATGAAAAGCACTTGGATAAGCCCAGGTTGCTTTCTTTGGAGCAGAGAAAGTTGACGGGTAACCTGATAGTGGTGTATAGATTCAGTGGCATGGACAGGCGCATGTAAAACAGCTGTTCCTTAGTCAAAGGGTCATTAACAATAGGGGCATAATTTTAAAGTGAAAGATAAGTTTAGAGGGGATTTGAAGATAAAGTCTTCACCCAGAGAGTGGTCTAGAAAGCACTGTCTGGAAGGCTAGTTGAGATGGAAAACCTCTCAAACTTTAAAAAGTACTTAGCCTTGAATGTTATGACACTTCAAGTGCCTATCAGCTTAATACAGAAAAATGGGACTAGTGTTGAAATTTTATATATTTGTAGTGTTACAGGCTCGATGGGCCAAAGGGCCTCTTCTGTACTATATAAGTCTATGGTTCCAAGCAGGGAAAACACCTAACTTGCTGTCCCTTTTTAAGCATTTTGTAAGTTTCAGTGAAAGCACCACTCTTTCTTCAAAACTCTCCAGCAATTACAGGCCCAGCTTTCCAAATCTGTCTTGATAGGACAGTCCTGCTGTCCTGGGAACAAGTGTGGTGAACCTTTGATTGCATTTCCTTTATGGCAATAATATTTTCTTGAAAGGAGACCAAAATTGCACACAGTGCTCCAGGATTCTCTAACCAAGCTGCTAATCAAGTAGAAGAAAGAAATCACTTTCTGTACTCAACCCTCTTGTGATAAAGTGTAATGTTCCTCCATTCCTAATACCTTGCTGCACCTGGATGTTAGCCTTCAGTGACTTATCAACAAGGTCACCCAAGTCCCTTTTCACATCTACACTTGCCAAACTTTTACTATTTAAGAAATACTTTGCATGTTTTTCTCCTACTAAAGTGGATAACCTCACATTTTCCACATTGCATTTGTATCTACCATGTTCTCACCCACTCATATGCCTGCTTAAATTCTCCTGTAGTTGCTTTGTATTTTCCTCACCATACACATTCCCACTTAGTTTTGTATTATTCATGCATTTGGAAATATTGCATTTTGTCTTCACCACTAAATCACTGATATATATAATGTAAACCAGTGGGACCCATGTACTGATCCTTTAGAGTATCCACTACTCTCACCCTGTCAATGTAAGAATGACGTATTTATTCTTGCTTGCTATTTTCTGTCTATCAGTCAATCAATCATCCAGCCAACATATTACCTCATATCTCTTGTGCTTTATCTTTTTAAAAAAAAGCCTCCTCTGTGGGACTTTGAGGGATGGACTTTGGCTTTGTTTTTCTGGCAGCAAGTACTAAACGGTGGAGGTGAGGAGATTGATCTGGATGCTTCCTTTTCTTTCATTTCTGATTCTGTTTTTAATCCTGTTTTTTGTATAGTAAGATGGCTATTGAATGGCTACTTTGTACACTTTTCACTGTACTTGAGTACAATAAAATCTAAACCTAAATCCAAGCAAACTAGACCCATCAGGTCCTGGGGATTTATCAACTTTCAGCCCCACTAATTTCTCTGGTACAATCTTCTTACTAACATCAGTTTCCTTCAATGCCTCATTATCCCTAGCCTCATGGATCGCTAATTCTCAAAGATTTCTGTAATATTCCTGAGTGACAACAGACACTAGATGATCATTAGGAATCACTGTCATTCCTCTATTCCCTATTATAAATACTCCTGACTCTGCCTAACTAATAGAATGTAATTTATAATGTATATATCTATTGAAAATTTTATTGTCCAGTTCTGTTTTTTGCAAGGTTGTATTCATATTCAGTTCTCCCTTTCCTTAACAATTTCTTGGTTCTCCTTTCTTGTATTCCCAACTGCCACATTCTGCAGGAGGAGCAAGCAACTGCCCTAGCATCCATACCCCACTTATCTGAACACCCACTCAATACTAAAGCAGAAAGCTTACTTCAAGTAATAATAACAAATTAATAACAAACTTATGTTCAATAGAGAAAGTTTAGAATGAACCTTACCTTATTAACTAGGTTAGAGGAGGAGGGCGGGTGGGAGACACTACACAGTGGCACACGTCTCCGCTGGCTACATCTGCGGGAAGTGCACCCAGCTACAGCTCCTTGAAAACCGTGTTAGGGAAATGGAGCTGGAGCTGGATGAACTACGGATCATTCGGGAGGCAGAGGGGGTAATTGAGAGGAGTTATCGGGAGTTGGTCACTCCTAAGGCTCAGGACAACGATAGATGGGTTACAGTTAGGGGGAGGAAAGGGGACAGACAGACAGTGCAGAGATCCCCTGTGGGCATTCCCCTCAGCAATAAGTATACCGTTTTGGATACTGCTGGGGGGGATGACCTACCAGAGGAAAGCCATAGTAGTCAGTTCTCTGGCACTGAGCCTGACACTGTGGCAAAGAAGGGAAGGGGGCAGAATAGAAAAGTACTCGTGGTAGGGGACTCGATAGTTAGGGGAATCGACAGGAGATTTTGTGGGCAAGATCGGGATTCCCGGAAGGTATGTTGCCTCCCTGGTGCCAGGGTCCGGGACGTCTCCGATCGGGTGTATAAAGTTCTGAAAGGGGAGGGCGAACAGCCAGAAATCGTGTTACATATTGGCACAAATGATATAGCCAGAAATAGGTTTGAGGATATAAAAAGTGATTTCAGGGAGTTAGGATGGAAGCTGCAGAGCAGGACGAACAGAGTAGTGTTCTCTGGTTTACTACCGGTGCCACGAGATAGCGAGGTGAGGAACAGGGAGCGGGCGCAGCTGAACACGTGGCTACGCAGCTGGTGTAGGAGGGAGGGCTTCAGATATGTTGATAATTGGGATGCCTTCTGGGGAAGGTGGGACCTGTACAAGAAGGACGGGTTGCATCTGAACTGGAAGGGGACCAATGTCCTGGGTGGAAGGTTTGCTCGAGTAGTTCGAGAGGGTTTAAACTAGTATGGCAGGGGGGTGGGAACCTGAGCTGTATACCAGAGGTGAGCGTTGATGCAGGTGAGGCAGTAGCAAGAGGTAGACCAGCTAGTGGGAAGGATTTTCCTGGGAAGGAACCAAGGGATCGGTTAAAGTGTGTTTGCTTTAATGCAAGGAGTATCAGGAATAAAAGTGATGAACTTAGAGCATGGATCAGTACCTGGTGCTATGATGTTGTGGCCATAACAGAGACATGGGTTTCTCATGGGCAGGAATGGTTGCTGGATGTTCCAGGGTTTAGAACATTTAAAAAGAATAGGGAGGGGGGGGAAAAGAGGAGGGGGTGTAGCACTACTAATCAGAGAGGGTATCACAGCTACAGAAGCTTCCTTTGTCGAGGAAGATCTGCCTACTGAGTCAGTATGGGTGGAAATTAGGAACAGCAAGGGAGTAGTCACCTCGTTAGGGGTTTATTACAGGCCCCCCAATAGCAGCAGGGAGATTGAAGAAAGCATAGGTCGACAGATTTTGGAAAAGTGTGGACGCAGTAGGGTTGTTGTAATGGGTGACTTTAACTTTCCTAATATTGATTGGAACCTCCTTCGAGCAGAAGATTTGAATGGAGCTGTTTTTGTAAGGTGTGTTCAGGAGGGTTTCCTAACGCAGTACGTTGACAGGCCGACGAGGGGAGAGGCCATTCTAGACTTGGTGCTCGGAAACGAGCCGGGGCAGGTATCAGATCTTGTGGTGGGGGAGCATTTTGGTGATAGTGACCATAACTGCCTCACATTTTACATAGCTATGGAGAAGGAGAGGATTAGGCAGAATGGGAGGATATTTAATTGGGGAAGAGGAAACTATGATGCGATTAGACATGAGTTAGGAAGCATGGACTGGGAGCAGTTGTTCCATGGTAAGGGAACTATAGACATGTGGAGATGGTTTAAGGAACAGTTGTTGGGAGTGATGAGTAAATCTGTCCCTCTGAGACAGGCAAGAAGGGGTAAGATTAAGGAACCTTGGATGACGAGAGCGGTGGAGCTTCTAGTGAAAAGGAAGAAGGTAGCTTACATAAGGTGGAGGAAGCTAGGGTCAAGTTCAGCTAGAGAGGATTACATGCAGGCAAGGAAGGAGCTCAAAAATGGTCTGAGGAGAGCCAGGAGGGGGCACGAGAAAGGCTTGGCAGAAGGAATCCGGGAAAACACAAAGGCATTTTACACTTACGTGAGGAATAAGAGAATGGTCAAAGAAAGAGTAGGGCCGATCAGGGATAGCATAGGGAACTTGTGTGTGGAGCCTGAGGAGGTAGGGGAAGCCCTAAATGAGTTTTTTGCTTCTGTCTTTACGAAAGAAACCAACTTTGTAGTGAATGAAACCTTTGAAGAGCAGGTGTGCATGCTGGAATGGATAGAGATAGAGGAAGCTGATGTGCTGAAAATTTTGTCAAACATTAAGATTGACAAGTCGCCAGGCCCGGATCAGATTTGTCCTCGGCTGCTTTGGGAAGCGAGAAATGCAATTGCTTCGCCACTTGCGAAGATCTTTGCATCCTCGCTCTCCACTGGAGTCGTACCTGAGGACTGGAGAGAGGCAAATGTAATTCCACTCTTCAAGAAAGGAAATAGGGAAATCCCCGGCAATTATAGACCGGTAAGTCTCACGTCTGTCGTCTGCAAGGTGTTAGAAAGGATTCTGAGGGATAAGATTTATGACCATCTGGAAGAGCATGGCTTGATCAAATACAGTCAACACGGCTTTGTGAGGGGTAGGTCATGCCTTACAAACCTTATCGAGTTTTTTGAGGATGTGACTAGAAAGGTTGATGAGGGTCGAGCTGTGGATGTGGTGTATATGGACTTCAGTAAGGCATTTGATAAGGTTCCCCATGGAAGGCTCATTCAGAAGGTCAGGAGGAATGGGATACTGGGGAACTTAGCTGCTTGGATACAGAATTGGCTGGCCAACAGAAGACAGCGAGTGGTAGTAGAAGGAAAATATTCTGCCTGGAAGTCAGTGGTGAGTGGGGTTCCACAGGGCTCTGTCCTTGGGCCTCTACTGTTTGTAATTTTTATTAATGACTTGGACGAGGGAATTGAAGGATGGGTCAGCAAGTTTGCAGACGACACAAAGGTCGGAGGTGTCGTTGACAGTGTAGAGGGCTGTTGTAGGCTGCAGCGGGACATTGACAGGATGCAGAGATGGGCTGAGAGGTGGCAGATGGAGTTCAACCTGGATAAATGCGAGGTGATGCATTTTGGAAGGTCGAATTTGAATGCTGAGTACAGGATTAAGGATAGGATTCTTGGCAGCGTGGAGGAACAGAGGGATCTTGGTGTGCAGATACATAGATCCCTTAAAATGGCCACCCAAGTGGACAGGGTTGTTAAGAAAGCATATGGTGTTTTGGCATTCATTAACAGGGGGATTGAGTTTAAGAGTCATGAGATCTTGTTGCAGCTCTATAAAACTTTGGTTAGACCGCACTTGGAATACTGCGTCCAGTTCTGGGCGCCCTATTATAGGAAAGATGTGGATGCTTTGGAGAGGGTTCAGAGGAGGTTTACCAGGATGCTGCCTGGACTGGAGGGCTTATCTTATGAAGAGAGGTTGACTGAGCTCGGTCTCTTTTCATTGGAGAAAAGGAGGAGGAGAGGGGACCTAATTGAGGTATACAAGATAATGAGAGGCATAGATAGAGTTGATAGCCAGAGACTATTTCCCAGGGCAGAAATGGCTAGCACGAGGGGTCATAGTTTTAAGCTGGTTGGTGGAAAGTATAGAGGGGATGTCAGAGGCAGGTTCTTTACGCAGAGAGTTGTGAGAGCATGGAATGCGTTGCCAGCAGCAGTTGTGGAAGCAAGGTCATTGGGGTCATTTAAGAGACTGCTGGACATGCAAATGGTCACAGAAATTTGAGGGTGCATACATGAGGATCAATGGTCGGCACAACATTGTGGGCTGAAGGGCCTGTTCTGTGCTGTACTGTTCTATGTTCTCTATGTTCTATTCTTTAATTTCACAATCTTCAGAATTACTGCTATATGTAGCAATTCTATGTGCCTTTTCTTTTAATCATATTCAATTCTGAACTTTTTTTGTTAACCACAGTTGATTGACCTTTTGAGTTTTTACACCTTGGAGGAATGTATAATTGCTGTAAGTCATGTAATAGCTTTTTTTTTAAAAGTCTCTCCATTGTCAATGTGCAGAGATGAGTTTTGTAATATCCTTTCCTAATCCACCTCAGCCAATTTGTCACAAGCCTTTAAAACTTCTCTTGTTCACAATTAAAGCTCTTACTTCAAAGTGGACAACCTCACTTTCGAACATAATGTAGATATCACATTGTGGTCACTTATCCCTAAAGGTCCTTTTACAATAAGGGAGGCAATGGCCTAGTGGTATTAACCACAAGACATCTAACCCAGAGAATCAGAAAATGTTCTGGTGATCTGTGTTCAAATCCTGCAGTGGAATTTGAATGACACTCGAAATCTCCCTGCAGTGCATCAATTGCTGTCTTGTTGGGATACCCTCCCTTCTAAATCAATTCTCCACCATTCAATCAATCAATCCAATCCTTGTTTTCTTCTACTCACTGGTGTATGGAACTGGGAGTCATCCTGAGATCACTACTTTTGAGATTTTGCTTTTTAAATTCCTTCCTAACTCCCTGAAATGTGCTTTCAGGACCACATCCATTGGTCCAATGACATAGGACAATGTGGACCAAGGAATTTGGCTGATTCCCTTCTCCCTTCAGGATGTTCTGCAGCCACAGTCTGTCACCCTTGACTTTGGCACCAGGGAGGCAACATACCACCCTGGAGCCATGTTTATGTCTGTTGGATCTTGTGCCTGTAGAATACTCTGTCGTTATTACCCTTCCATTCTTACCCCTCCCCTAATAAAGCTGAGTCACCTGTGGTTTCATGCGTTTGGCCATGACTGAACTGCCCTGAGGGACCATCACCTCAGCAGTTTCCAATATAGAATAGTGATTAGCAAGCATGATAGACGAGGAGATGCTTGCACCTCTTGTCTGGTTTTCATGGACTGCCTGGTACTCCCCCATTCCCTCTCTGCCTGTCCATTTCTAATCTGTGTTGTGACCAACTCCTTATAACTTGCTATCCACATAGCATTCTGTGGAGCTGATGGCACAACTATGACTCTATCTGCTGCTCAAATTCTGAACACTTCCTCTCCTGCTCACCTCTCACTTATATCTTTGAACCTACTTTAAATAAATCAACACTGTTTCCCTGCTGCCCCAAATCCTTACCTGATCCTAATTCACAGTCCCGCACTCCATCTCACTGCAGCATGGTTTCAGTCTGACGATGCAGCTTATGCTGACTGTATACTTTGGGCACGTTCTTATTAGTGAGCTCTGATGAGCCACTGTTTTCTTTTAATTTCCTGGGGAAGATGGAAGATGGAAGTTGAAGATCTGACATGATCCTATTGACTAATGAAGGAAACTAGAAGAGCATTGTGCTTTAGTCCTCTTCCTAACCTTGGCATATGTCTTATAAAATTAGCCCTTTTTGCCTCTCTTTACTCTGAGAAGAGCTGCTTCTATTTCCAGCAAATCTTTTTCTTACAGATTTTTCAGGTACTTGTAGTTCTACAATTTGTCTATTTGTCAGTAGAAAACATCTCGCTATTTTTTAAGCAATCTGAGATTATTGTGTTCACAAATTATGACAGTGAATACATCAAAAAAAAGCTTGAGGCAATGCAGAGGACTAGAATAGAATTGGCATGCAGTACTTACTTTCTCTGTAACACAGTTGTACTCAATATCAAGGTACTTTAACGTATATCCTAAATTAAACAAGTCTTTAGGCTTCAGCTTCAGCAAGACATTCCTAGGCTTTTTTTCTCAACTTTTGGAGAAAATCGGTATTTACTGATATCGTATATTAACACAGCAATGAACTTTAGAAGTATTAACATGTTTTGATATGCCCTGGGGTTGTCAAAGGTGCTATGAAAATGCAAGTGTCTTTCTTCACTATCCAAAAACAAAACTTTGGTAATGCTGGTGGATATTGATATTAATATTGATAATCTGTAACATCACGGTTGGAATTCTGTGTCTAGTGCTCAGCTGTGTTACTTGTATAGCCTATTGAAATTTTGTTTTGCTCACTTATGTAATGCTCTTTATCTTCAGTAGCTCTGGGGAAGATTCATTTTGTATTATGAATTTGGGTCTACCATACAGCAACTTTAAGGGTTTACTTTCTCTGTCCTTTCCATTTTAGAAACTGGCCTTATTGCTGTGAATGGTTGATGTTTAGCTTGACTACATCACTGTGGTATTACAGATAGGCTGAACAATTTTTTACAGATTGGCAGTGTCAAGTTAAATTGTTCAGCCTGTCTCAGGTTTTATAAAATAACTTCACTTCCATATTATATTCATGAATGAATTCGGGTAAGCTGTTTCTATATTCTGTGCCAGCGTGTGCTTAATTTGATTTGAGTCAAATGTATTAAGCATTGTGCTTCTGGCATACAGTAACTGCAAATGTATCTTTTTATATTCATCTATGTTCAGCTGGGATTTTTTGGAGCTCCTAAGTTTTTGGGAGGTGAAACTGATCTTCAACAGTAACACAAATCTTAATTTCCTTCAACGTCAAAAAAGGCGTGGTGTAAATAGATGCTGTCGGGAGTTCTCACTAAAGACTGGTTTTATCCTCTATTCTACACCCTTCATCAGTACTGAACACTCCCTAGTTGGTTAGTAATAGGGTGGATAGGTGCAATGTAAAGCTGTAACTGTATTGTGTGAATAATTTATCAGTCTGCAAAGAGCCAAGAATTCTTCTGGTGTCCCAACCAACATTTCACTCTTAGCCAAAAGCAGAATGACGCATTATTCAGAAGGGATGGAGTATCATGTAAATCCAAGTCTTTTATTTTCTGTTCAATTATGTAGTGAAACTTGCAATCAGTATGAAGAAGAGGAGAATTCAGAAATCACAGGTTGAAATTGCTTTGAGCACACTTCAGTCTGCTAACTGCTTTAATGTTTTAAATTTGCATTATACAAAGCCTCAGTGGTAAGCCAGAAATTAACTAACTAACCATGACTCATTTTACTTCACCAATTAGCATATAACCATTGAGGTGAGGAATATTGGTGCTGACGAACAGGACAAGTTGGTGGCTCACATTTTCTGTCTGAACCAGACATGTGAATTTGAGCTTCCAATAATGACAGGTTCAAGTTTAGCTGTGAATATTATTATAGCTGAAATTGCCCACCAACATTCAACATCAGGTTTGAGTCCTGAATGATAAGCTGGTGCAACACACTGCATAAATATGAAATTTGTGTGCCAGGTAGGACCCATCAAGTTCATCCAGTCTGACTGTGGTGAGACTTCTTTATCCTGCCTGTCTGACTGTTCATGTCTAAACTAATTAAGTACTTACCTGTCAGAACTTCTATCATTGTCTCTCTCTGCCACCCCACCATCTTCCGTGCTCCCCCTTTTATATGTCTCAAATAGACAATCAAAATAAAAGTTAGTGAACAATTAGCAATAAATGGAGTGGTGATCTTTGAACTTGCAAACTGGTTTGGAATTCAATAGTTCTTAGTTCAACACCTTTTCAGCCTTAACTTGGACAATATTATGCCTTTTGTAAAAGGTGTAGTAATTGTAATGAGGTCAACCAGCTGGACCTCATTGATTTATGTGTCCCCTGATTGGACCAGTTTAACAGCCCCAATCAGGGAGCCCTACTGACAGATTAAAATGGGTAAGTGTCAGGGATAATTACGTTCTAGTGCCCACCTCTGTATGAGGCATTACTATAGTCATATCTAAGGCATGAGTCAGTAATGGGATATCAACTGTGTAGACTTTAGATGGAGTTGTAGTCAGGTGTTGGTGTCAATGTTAACATTGGCATTCTTCAGTTAGGTAGAGAAAATCCTTCTGTTGGATAAAATGATGTAGTGATTATAATAAAGGTGTCTGGACTAATAATCCAGAGCAGTTTGAGAATTATGATTCCAAAACCTTTTTGGTTTTAAAAGCTAGTATCGGTAACAGTGAGAACAAAGTTCTTGGATTAAAGTGGCAGATACTCTTTTTTTTCTCTTCTCAGTGATATTAAATTTAGAGGCAGGAGAGCATTTAATTAGGTGAGGTGGTGTCATTCTTGAACCTTCATGCCCTCCCACCTCTACCAGAATTAAGATCCTGGTGGGAATGGCCATGGTCAACCTTCCTAACCCACTGACAATTAAGACCCTTAGTGACTGATTTAAACATTACTAATGGATCCTAGTCCACTACCACTGGAATTAACCAAACTAAAGTGGGCCTTTGCTATGTGCCATGCACAATAGGCTGGTACTCTGAGGGTAGCCTGCCTTCTTTTGGAGTAGGCATGGGGTTTTGGGTTCCTCCAATCCAAAGGCAATCAGTGCCTGGCCAAAGAACTGGACGTTGGGTAGGGGTTGCTAGCTGAGTGTCACTACCATCCCTTATTTCCAACTCCCCAGCCCACATCCTTGTGACCCCCAACTCAAGAGCCAGCCCTCACATTGCTTACCTTTCTCCTGAGTCCTCCGTGGTCTTGGCTTTTCCGGCAGCAATAGTGCCATGGAGCAAGAAATGAATTACCGCAAAGAGTTGTTGCTGTTTTAATTGACTAGTTCTCACTATGTAGGATTTCCCCTGGAATGGTTCTGCTTCCAGGAGAAGACCCCCTGGTAGCCTCGCCTCTGCCTGATCAATTTGTGGTTAAGCCAACCTTCCCTGGAAGAGACCTTGTGGTTTTCTTGCCTGTTCTCCATCAGCTAACAAGACTTTCTCATTACCTCAAGATTCACCTATTGTTTGACAAAACAACAGCTGTCTTTGATCACTAAATCTTCCAGAATGCGTTATAGCGTTTTGGAATTAAAATATAGTTACAGTTGTAATGTAGGAATAGTGCAAATAAACTACCACAAACAGTGTTATTGTAAAATTGCAGATTGTCCCTCAATCAACCCCAAAAAGACTAATATTGACCAAGTTAACTCACCTGGTCATCTTTCACATATTGTCAGAGAATCTTTTTAGATTATCCTGAAACAGGGCATTGGTTTATCACCTTATTCCAAAAAAAACAGCATCTCCCAACCCTATTCGGCCGTGGACTTGAGTTGTGATTCAGAGACCAGAATGCTGCAAGCTTAGCCACCATTTAGTATGAGCCCAACTAGTTCATTTAAAGTTCATTTTTAAAGAAAGGAAGCTGTGTGCATCTCTGATCAAACAATTATTTGACCTCCATTTCATAAGACCATAAGACATAAGAGCAGAATTAAGCCATTCTGCTCTACCATTTGATCATGGCTAGCAGTTTTCTCAGCCCCATTCTCCTCCCTCTCCATAACTTTTTTTACACTTCTCATCAAGATCCCCTCGATCTGTGTCTTAAGTATACTTAATGACTCTACAGCTATCTGTGGCAATGTGTTCCACAGAATTGCCACCTTCCGGCTGAAGGAATTCCTCCTCATTTTCAGTAAAAGGTTGTCTCTTCACTCAGAAGCTGTGCCTTCAAGTCCTATCCTCTTCTACAAGTGGAAACATATCATTTACACTCAATTCGGGCCTCTCAGTACTCTAAGTTTCAATAAGATCTTCCTCTTCGTTCTAAACTCTGCAGATCTAGAGACTTCAGCTGCTCCCCATATGACAAGCCCTTCATTTCCGGAATAATTCTTGTAAATTTCCTCTGGCCCCCTTCAAAGGCCAGCACATCTTTCCATTTCTGCAGACCCCAAAACTGCTTACAATATTCCAAATGTAATATTACCAGAGTTTTATATAGCTGCAGTAGTACATCCCTGCTCTTGTATTCACATCCTGTTCTTCAGTAGCATCTCTTGCTCTGCCTTGACAAAGGCCCTCTGGAAATCCAAATCGTTCACATCCGTTGGCTCTCCTGGTATATGTTTTAGTTGAAGGTTTTCAACAAGGCCAGTAGGAATATTCGGCAAACTCCTGTTGTATCAATTTCTACGAAGTATCAACAAAGAATTCAAACCGGGTGAACTACCTGGCATCAACCCAGGCAGTGAAAAAGACAACAGCAGAAACAGGTTTGTAGACCCAATAAAGTCCTTCTTACTAACATCTGGGGCTAGTGCCAAAATTGGGAGATCTGTCTCTCAGACTAGTCCAGCAACAGCCTGACATAGTCATACAAATGTCTGTCAGGTATGACTCTGTCCCAGGCACCACCATCACCATCCCTGGATATGTCCTGTCCTGCTGGCAGGACAGACCCAGCAGAGGTGGCGGCACAGTGGTATACTGTCAGGAGGGAGTTGCCCTGGGAGTCCTCAACATTGACTCAGCACTCCATGAAGAGGTCAGGTTTAACACGGACAAGAAACCCATCTGCTGATTACCATGTACTATCCTCCCTTGTCTGGTGAAGCAGTCATCCTCCATGTTGAATAACACTTGGAGGAAGCAGTTAGAGTGGCAAAGGTGAAAAATGTAGTCTCGGTGGAATTTCCATTTCTACTTCCAAGAGTAGCTTGACAGTAGCACTACTGATTGAGCCGATCAGGTCCTAAAGGACGCAGCTGCTAGACTGGGTCTGCAGCTGGTGGTGAGGGAATCAACAAGAGGGAAAAACATACCTGACCTCATCCATACAAATCTGTTGGATGCAAGTATATTTGCTCATGATTGTATTAGCAAGATTGACTGCCACTTTCACATTCGAATACCTTCCATCGTGTGGTGTGGTGTAGTCTGGTACTATCACCATGCTATATGGGAACAGACATCAAACGGATCGAGAAACTCAAGACTAGACATCTGTGAGGTGCTGGGGAATTGCACTCCAATACAATCTGTAACTTAGTGGCCCAGCATGTCCCCCGCTCGGCCACTGCTATTAAACCAGGTGATCAACCCTGGTTCAATGGAGAGTGCCCAAAACGTCAGCTTTTGTGCTCCTAAGATGCTGCTTGGCCTGCTGTGTTTATCCAGTGCCACACTTTGTTATCTCGGACTCACCAGCATCTGTATTTCCCATTATCTCAGACACTGTGAATACTGTGGTGAGCAATACACTTCCTGACTCCTCCAAAGCCTGTCTACCATCTACAAGGCACAAGTTGGGAGTGTGATGCAATACTACCTACTTGCCTGGATGAGTGCAGCCCCGACAACACTCAAGAAGTTTGACACTATCCAGGACAAAGCAGCCTGCTTGATTGGCAGCATATCGACAAGCATTCTGTCCCTCCACCATTGATGCTCAGTAGCAGCAGTGTGTGCCATGTGCAAGATGCACTGCAGAAATTAACCAAAGATCCTCATGAGGGGGCATGTATAAGGTCAATAGTTAAGATCTTTTCCCCTGGGTTGGGGAGTCCAAAACTAGAGGGCATAGGTTTAAGGTGAGAGGGGAAAGGTTTAAAATAGATCTAAGAGGCAACTTTTTCACAGAGGGTGGTGCATGTATGGAATGAGCTACCAGAGGAAGTGATGGATGGGGGGTACAATTACAACAATTAAAAGGCATTTGGATGGGTATATGAATAGGAGGGATTTGGAGGGATATGAGCCAAAAGCTGGCAAATGGGTTTAGTTTAATTTAGGATATCTGTTCAGCATGGATAAATTGAACCAAAAAGTCTGTTTCTATGGTGTACTCCATGACTCCACAGTAATAGCTGGATGCAGCATTTCACCATAATGGGCTGTCCCAAAATGATTCACAGCCACTGCTGTTCTTCTTTTAATAGTGCTATTGCTGTTATAAAATGGAAACATAGAATAGTACAGGCCCTTCAGCCCACGATGTTGTGCCGATGTATTATCCTACTCTAAGAGCAAACTATACTGCGTACCCTACATTTTACTGTTATCCATGTGCCTAACCAAGAGTTGTTTATATGTCCCTAATGTATCTGATTCCACTACCACCACTGACAGTGCATTCCATTCACCCACTACTCTCGGCGTAAAGAACGTACCTCTGACATCTCCCCTATAATTTCCTCCAATCACCTTAAAATTATGCCCCCTCGTAATAGTCATTTCTGCCCTGGGAAAAGGTCTCTGGCTATCTACTCTATCTATGCCTCTCATCATCTTGTACATGTCTATCAAGTCACCTCTCATCCTTCTTCACTCGAAAGAGAAAAGCCGTAGCTTCCTCAATGTTTCCCTCGTAGAACTGTCCTCCAGTCCTACCAGCATCCTGGTAAATCTCTGTATCCTTGAAACATACCAGTCACTTTGTCTAAAGCACGTCTTCACAAAATAGGATAACGGACAGCTATTCTGCTGGAACTATATTGGTTGAGATGTGATTGATAGCCGAGAATAGTCTTTAATTGAGGAGTGGTGTCAGGGAGGTAACGGCTTATTGGTATTATTGCTGGATTGTTAATCCAGGGACTCAGATAATATTCAGGGGACCCGGGTTCAAATTCTGCCACAACAAATTGAATTAAGCATCTAATGATGACCATTGTTGATTGGGGAAAACTCACCTGATCCATTAATTCCCTTTAGGGAAGGAAAGTGCCATCCTGGTCTGGTCTACATGTGACTCCAGACTCTCAGTAATGTAGTTGACTCTGAGCTTCCCTCCAGGCAGTAAGGGATCGGCACTAAATGTGGCCTGGCCAGCAATGCCCTCATCCTGTTAATGAATATTGGGAAAAGACCTAAAAGTTCTACTTGTGGTACAATGTAATCTTTTACACTGATCATAGAAATATAATATTTCATTGAAAAAACGTCACCTTCAACCTCCGAGGTTTCCATTTTATCTTGCATTAAACGGAATTCTGGCTCATTTTCTCTCTCAATTCAGGTCCAGGCTTAACTTGACCACAGCAATATTAACATCAATGCGTATGCAAACCACTCCACAGTCACACTACTTCTGTGCTGTAAGTTTATTCTTAGTACTTTATAAGCACTTATTCCTTTCCTTAGACTTGTTAACTAAGCTACTGTAGGTTGCTCCATGCTGCTGATTCTCTCTTCCTGTGCAACTTCCCCTGTTTGTTTCAGTGGGATTGAATCAGAGCAAAGTTTTAAAACTGAGATGACAGACAGATTTTTGTACTATTGTGGAATCAAGAGTTATAGAATTAGGCCAGGAAGTGGAGTTGCTATTAAGTAGCTGGGCAGGCTTGAGAGGCCATATGGTGTAGTGTTGTTCTATTTCTTATTATCTTGAATCAAAAGGGCTTTCTCATTCATTGTGATTCCTGCAAATTGTGCTGAGTACAGGTCTGATGGTACCAGTGTACACCTTTTATCTTTAATAAATGAACAGTGAGAAATCTGCCCCTCAATAGTTACACTTCAGGCTGCGTAACTGTTTTGTAATACTATAAAAGGTGGAAATAGAAGTAGGCCATTCAGCCCATCAAATTTCTCTGCTTCAGTGAGTTCATGGCTGGTCTATTGACCCTCAATACCACTTTCATGGTTTCCTTTTCTGCTATAACCTTTGATTCCCATCCTGATTAAAAATCAATCTATCTCAGCCTTAAATATACGTAATAACCCAGCCTCAACAGCCTTCTGTGATTTTTTTTTCAAAAAAGGAATTCCACAGATTCACTATCCTCTGAGAGAAAAAAATCCTCCTCATTTCTGTCTTCAATGGGTGACCTCCTCGTCTGAGAATACGTCCTTGACTTTCGCACAAGGGAAAACAATCTTTCAAGTTATTCTGTCAAGTCATCTAAGAATCTTTGAATGTTTCAGTAAGGTCAACATTCATTCATCTATGTTTCGTCAAGTGCAACACAATCTATTCAACCTCTCCCAATAAAACAGTCCCCCCCCATACCAGCTATCAGCTTAGTTAACCTCCTCTGGACTGCCTCTAATGCCAGTATATTCCCTTAGACAACAGACACAAAATTGTTCACAATGTTCCAGCTATGGTCTGACAACTGCCTTGTTTCATTTTAACAAATTCTCCCTATTTTTACACTCAGACTCATAGTCGTGGAGATGTACAGCACGGAAATAGACCCTTCAGTCCAATTTATCCGTGCTGACCAGTCATCCCAATCTGACCTGGTTTCGTTTGCCACCAATTGTCCGATATCCCTCTTAAACCCTTCCAATTCATTTACCTGTCCAGATGCCTTTTAAATATTGTAATTATACCAGCCTCCTCCACTTCCCCTGGCAGTTCATTCCATACATACACCACCCTCTGTGTGAAAAAGTTGCCCCTTAGGTCCCTTTTCTATTCCCTTTGAAATAAAGGCCAACACTCCATTTGCCTTCCCTATTGCCTGCTGAACTTGTATGATAGCCTTTTATAATTGAAAAGGATGAGGATTCCCATGTGTCTCTGTTCTGTAGGATTCTGCAGTTTTGCCCCATTTATGTTACGTTCAGCTACTCTTTCTTCCTGCCAAAGTGCATAACCTGACATTTCTCCAAATGACATTCTATCTGCCAAGTTTTTGCCCACTTATCGAACATGTCTATGTGTCTCTGAAGATTCCTCATGTCAGCCTCACTTATTACGTGCCTTCCCAGTTATTTTTGTTAGCTGCAAACTTGGTGGTAATACGTTTACTGTATTATAAGTATTATGGCCACAACACTGATCCCTTTTGTCACCAAGTTTCTAAATCTGACAGTGTGATCCAGAGAATTTATCACTTAAAATCCCTTATTTTGAACTTAATTCTTTTTAAGATCAATTGGTAAGAAACTGACAAGAAAACTATTTCCTTTAAGAATGCATGGCATATTGCCAAAAGACAGATGAACAGACATTTGAGAATTGGGTTCAGAGATAATGGGAACTGCAGATGCTGGAGATTCCAAGATAATAAAATGTGAGGCTGGATGAACACAGCAGGCCAAGCAGCATCTCAGGAGCACAAAAGCTGACGTTTCGGGCCTGGACCCTTCATCAGAGAGCATCTGATGAAGGGTCCAGGCCCGAAACGTCAGCTTTTGTGCTCCTGAGATGCTGCTTGGCCTGCTGTGTTCATCCAGCCTCACATTTTATTATTTGAGAATTGGGTTGTCAGCTTTAGTTCGACATATTCTTGGAAGCTGCATTTTATGACTTTCCTTCCCTCAAACTTTCTGCCTGTCAAATACCCTCTTTCCTATTTACAATATTTAAATAACTAATAAGTTAGAATTGATGTAAAAATATTGGAAAAATAGTTGGAAATATCTCATTAGAATTCTGGCAGGAGGTTTGTATCTTAGATGCTGACTAACTGGTTGCCCATTTCCATTGTATTCTGTTTCTATTTTGAACTGGTTGCTTATGGCCAGAAGGTAAATCGCACATGCAAGCACTTATTCTTGGCAATTGAGATTAAATTGACAAGACCTTGTCATAGTTGTTTTTTGATTCTTTTTTCCCAATGGGATGTGAGCCTTGCTGACAAAACTAGGTACTCTTGGTCATCTCTACGTGTCCTTGAAGTTGCTGGTGGTAATAGCACCTTCTTGGACTATGCAATCAATCTACTGGAGACAGACACAGTGCTGTTAGAAAGGGAACTTCAGGCATTTAATCCAGTGATGGTAAAACAGTGACAATATAGTTCTAAATCAGGTTGGTGTGTAACTTGCAGAGTAATTTGTTGATGATTTTTCCATGTATTTGCTGGCTTCCTCCTTTGTAGATGATTCAGCTTTTGGTTTGGAACGTGGTGCTGAATTAGCCTTCATGACCAACTACAGTGCATCTGTAGAGGAGATAATGGGAACTGCAGATGCTGGAGAATCCAAGACAACAAAATGTGAGGCTGGATGAACACAGCAGGCCAAGCAGCATCTCAGGAGCATAAAAGCTGACGTTTCGGGCCTAGACCCTTCAGGGTCTAGGCCCGAAACGTCAGCTTTTATGCTCCTGAGATGCTGCTTGGCCTGCTGTGTTCATCCAGCCTCACATTTTGTTGTCGTTGACAGTGCATCTGTAGATGTGTTGCTGTACTTTGGTGAACAGAGTCAATGTTGCAGGAATTCTGATCAATTTGAATTCGTACAGGCAAAATTAGACTATTCAAATCACATTCTTTAACTGCACATTGTTGATGGCTGATTTCATTTTCAAGAGTAAGGAGGTGGGTTACTCACAGTAGAAGTACCAACTTCATTTATTTTCAGTTTCGGGTCAAAGTTGATTCCCCAAGGCGTTGATGGTAGCTAGTTCAGAGATGCCAAGGCCATTAAATGCCAAGCAGTGATGGTTAGATTCTCTTTTTGGTGGTAGTCATTGGTTAACACTTGCTGTGACTGTTAGTTGTCACTTACATGCCAAGCCTGAACTTATTTCATGTGTGGAGGCGATGGCCGAGTGGTATTATTGCTGGACTGTTAATCCAGAGATCCAGATAATGTTCGGGGGACCTGGGTTCCAATCCCACCATGGCAGATGGAATTTGAATTCAATAAATATCTGGAATTAAGGGTCTATTGATGATCACGAATCCATTGTCAATTGTTGGAAAACCCACCTGGTTCACTAATGTCCTTTTTAGGGAAGGAAACTGCCATCCTTACCTGGTCTGGCCTACAGGTGACTCCAGACCCACAGCAATGTGGTTGACTCGTAACCACCCTCTGGGCAATTAGGGATAGGCAATGAGTACTGCCTAACCAGCGATGCTGTCATCCCGTGAATGAATAAAGGAAAAAAAACATCACAAGTGGCTTTGATAGAATAGAATCCGTACTTCCAATTCAGACTGAAAGCTCATTGTCAGGCTAATGATGGCTTCTAAAACACTGCTGACTGCTTATTTTTCAACTGTTTGTTAGTTTTTGTTACTAGGGGCCATTGCATTATGGTATCATACAGGTGAAGTTGATCATCAGAGCAAAGAGGCGAAGAGCAATGGAGAGAGTTCTAAAATCAATAAAAGTAAAATACTGCAGAGTGGAAATCTGAAGAAAGTAGGGAATGCTGGAGAAAGAAACAGATGATGTTTTGATTTCAGTGAGTCTGTTCAGTTAACTCTTCAGTTTTTGTCCACACATGCTTAGTTTCTTCAGCATTTCGTGTTTATTTCAAAATCAATGTTCAGTATTATTTGCAATAAAAGGACCAAAATTAATTACCATTTTCTGATGTGGTGTAACTAGTGCTTTATATCGTTTTAGCAAGACTTTGCTATGCTTATACTCCATTCCCCTTGAAATAAAGGCCAATATTCTATTCCCTATTACCTGCTGAGCTTATATGCTTGCTTTTTGTGCTTTATACATAAGGACTCCTGGATTCCTCTGCACTGCAGCCTTTCTCCATTTAAATTACATGTAACTCTTCAATTCCTCACGCTAAAGTATGTAGCCTCACATTCTCCCACATTACGTAGCAAGTTTTGGACTAGTGCCTTCACTTGTCAATTTCCCATTATGGACTTTGATCATACACACTACTCGCCTACCCACCAATTTTATATCACCCACAACCTTGGTGATAGTATATTTGCTTCTCTCATCCAAGTCATTATTACATTGTAAATAACTGTGGCCTCAGCACTGAACCATGTGGCTGTCCACGAATTACAGGTGGATACTAATTACTAATTCTGGATATGCCTCCTTTTATTCCAGTTCTACCTCCTATTGGTTAACTAATCCATTGTCCATATTAATATAGCCACTCCCAGCACCATGAACCTGTAGTCTTAAGTATGGTTCCATATCAAAAGCTTTTGGAATTCCAAAAAATGATACAGGTAGAAAATAGGAGTAGGAATAACCTATTTAATATTTTGAACCTGTTCTGCCATTCATTATTATCGTGGCTGATCGTCCAACTCCATAGTCTATTGATCTCTTTAGCCCCAAGTGCTGTATACAACTCCCTCTTAAAATCATACTAGGGTTGTGGTTTGGATTGTTTTCTGTGATAATGAATTCTATGGGCTCGCCAGTCTTTGGGTGAAAAAATTTATCCTCATCTCAGTCAGAAGTGGTTTACCCACTTTCCTCAGATGATGACCCCAGGTTTTGCTCTCTCCTGTCATTGAAAACATGCTTCCTGTGCCTGCTTGGAGGGGCATTTGCATTTGGAATTTTTTCAATGCATCTGTCTTTATCCTTCTAGGTAACAGAGATTGTAGGTTTGGAAGGTGCTAACAGAGGAGGCTATACCATCTATAAAATGTAGTTCAGTAATAACTGAACTACATTTTATAGATGGTATAACCTGCTTCCACTGTGCATCAAACATTCAATCCCTTTACAATAGAAGGTTGTAGTTAGGGTGCAGCCAAGCAGATTGGTTTGTTTTTCTTGGATGGCGTCTAACTTCTTGAGTATTTTTGGAGCTACACCCACCAGGAAAGTAGAAAACACACCATCACACTCTTAACTTATGTCTCTTGGATAATTCATCCCATCCTGCCCTTCCAAAGATCATTCCACCCAGATCCACCACCCCCACCCTATCCCTGTAACACTGCATTTCCCATGACCCACCTAGCATGCACATCCCTGGGCACTATGGGGCAATTTAGTATGGCCAATCTTCCTAACCTGTACATCTTCAGACTGTGGAAGGAAACCACAGCACCCAAAGGAAAGCCTTGCAGACATGGGGCAAATGTGCAAACTCCAAAAAGACAGTCACCCAGAGGCTGGAATTGAGCCTGGGTCCCTGGTGCTGTGAGGCAGCAGTGCCAAACACTGAGACACAGTGCTGCCCAGGCATTGGGCAGATGAGAAGTGAATTACTGACAGCAGAATTCCCTGTTTCTGAACTGCTGTTGTATCCACAGAATGTGTCACGCTGGTTCAGTTTAATTTCTGGTCAGTGGTAACATCTGGTATGCTGATAATGGGGACTTCAATGACAGTAATGTTATGGAACATCAAGAGGTGATAATTATATTCTCTCTTGTTGGAGATGGCCATCACCTGACACTAGTGTGTTACAAATGTTCCTTGCTACTTATTAGGCCAAACCTGGACATTGCTGCATTTGGACATGAACTGCTTCACTATCTGATTTGTTGTAGCTAGGTGAGATCTGTTCTACTCAGCTGGATGACAAATGAAGTGCTTGGAGGAAGATGGTAAACTGTGTCAAAGACAGCAGGCAGATCATCTGTCCTAACAGCTACTTATGTGGCTTTATTTATTTTATGTCTGAATGTTTTTTGTTCATGCTCATGTGAAACATTCCGATATCTTACTACATTAATAGTGCTGTATAAATGCACAATATCATTGTTATGTTGAATTTAAACTTATTCCTCCGAAGCTAGTGACTTTGTTTTTTTTTGTTCATGTGGGGAGGGAATGGCTTATTGGCAATAATCTGTACACTATTAATCAAGTAATCCCAGATAATGTTCTGGGCACCCAGGTTAAAATTGCAAATTGTTGAATTTGAAGTGAATTTTTTTTAGAAATTTGGAATTAAGAATCTAATGACGAACATGGAACCATTATCAATTGTTTGGACAGATGATCTGCCTGCTGTCTTTGATATAGTTTACCATCTTTCTCCAAGCATTTACTCTGTCATCCAGATGAATGGAACTGCCCTCATCAGGCTGCAACAAATCAGATAGTGAAGCAGCTCATGTCCAAATGCAACAATATCCAGGTTTGGTTTAAGAGGGGGCAAGGAACATTTCAAAAACACTAGTGTCAGGTGATGATCATCTCCAACAAGAGAGAATATCATCACCCCTTGATGTTCCATGACATTACTATCACTGAAGCCCCATGATTAGCATACTGGATGTTACCACTAACCAGAAACCAGGCTGGACCAGTGTGACACATTCTGTGGATACACGAGAAGGTCAGAGGCTGGGAATTCTGCTGTCAGTAATTCACTTCCCATTTCATTGTTCCAATCTCCATACTAATACACCACTCCCAACACTGTGAACTCTCAGTCTTAAGTATGGTACCTTAATGAAAGCTTTTGGAATTCCAAATAGCCGGGGTGGAATATTGAAATATACTTTTCTATCAGAGAGTCCACTGTTCAGATGTGGGGAGAGTATATCATAGAAGTGCTATGGCACAGGAGGCCATTCAGCCCATCTGCACCAACTTGTTAAGTGAGCATCATTACATAGTGCCAAACTCCTGTTTTATTGCCTATGCTGGTACATTATTTTTATATAAATAATCATCCAGTATCACCCTGAACATGCAAATTGAACTTGCCTCCACCTCCTTTCCACACAATGAATTCCATACCATAACTACTTGCTGATTGAAAAAAGTTTTCCTCACTTCACCCTTCTCTCTTTTCAAGTTAAGTTTACATCTGTTCTTGTACATGTTTTTGTACAGCTGATGTGGATTAGTGAGCATAGACTCCAGCCCAGTTTTTCCCCAAACCTTTTCCTGCTGTGACCCCATATTGAGTCTTGAAAATTGTATTGACGTATCTGGGAGAATTGTAAGAGTGGGTTGGGGAGTCATGAGAACAGGGGCCTGTCAAAGTGGGATGACAACTGTTATAACATTTCTCTGGTGTTCCACAATTTGCAATTTTAACCTG
Source organism: Stegostoma tigrinum (assembly GCF_030684315.1). NCBI lineage: Eukaryota > Metazoa > Chordata > Chondrichthyes > Orectolobiformes > Stegostomatidae > Stegostoma > Stegostoma tigrinum. The sequence goes on from NC_081363.1 coordinate 6,421,683, forward strand.
GGTGCTCAGAACATTACCTGGATTACTGGATTAATTGTGTACAGATTATGCCATTAAGCCATTCCATCCCCATGTGAACAAAAGAAAAACAAAGTCACTAGCTTCAGAGGAATAAGTTTAAATTCAAAAGAAATCTCTGGTGGTCATTACTGCCTTAGAACATAAGCCCCAGACTTTCAGCTTGTGACCTGACTTGGGCTCTCGACCACCAATTTGTGAGCAATGCACTAGCCTGGCCTGCTCTGTGTTCCCTGATTTTAAAATAGAGCAGTGGAAGCAGAACTGTGACTGTTAGCTTTCTGATAGGTGGAGTAGGGAAGAGAGGGGTGGGAGAGGGCGTCTTTTCCCTTGCCTTACCTGAGATGCAGAGATGATTTAATAGCTGTTCCTAAAATGGAGTCCTAAACAGCACACTAGTCCACAAAGTAAGTTGCCAGGCAACCAATACACGCATTAGTGCTAATCAGTTTTTGGCCTTTTTCTTGTACACCACTGGAAGTACACCAGCGACCCCCACTTTCAGCTGGGGTGGTGAGAAAGTTGGGGGAGATCATCAGGCCCCATGTTTTCTCTTGCTGTAACATTTTTCTCTGTTTGAATTTCAGCTGACACTCCATAGGTGTGAAATTCCTTTGGTCCTACGTAGGATTTTGCCAAACAGTGACTGAATTTACACCACCTGTCATTTTTTGATGCGACAGATATATTTTGAAGGTTTAAAAAAGGCTCTTTCATTGTGACTGTCACCAATCTCTTTGATTTAACTTATTCTGCTATTTTATAATCCATTTACACCTGTTGTTTACACTGTCGTCTCTTGTTTGGTTTCTCTGGAAGGGTCAAACTGGTTTCTGTACTGCAGTACTTGATCCTTTGCCATCAGACACGGAAGCGTGAGTACTACTCAATGACACATCTAACACCACCAGATACATCTTTGATTAATTTCACTTGCGTTCTTTAATGAAATAACAGGGAATGCTGATGTGTACAGAATGTTGGTGAACACAACAGGGAGTTCGCTGTAGAAACACCTGAGTTGCTGCTACATGCCTTATTCACTATACAATGTTGAAGCAATTATCTCATTGTTGAAAGACGATAAGAGGTAGGAGCAGAAGTAGGCCTTTCAACCCATTGAATCTGCTCTGCCATAAATGAGATCATGGCTGATCTGATGATCCTCAACTCTATTTTCCTGCCTTCTCAGCATAACTCTTGATTTTCATAATAGTTACCTTGAATATTAATGACACAGCCCCAACACCATCTGTGGTAAAGAATTCCACAGAATCAATACGGTCGGAAAGAAGAAATTTCTCCTCACCTCTGTCATAAATGCACAACCCTTCATTTGGAGATGCATTTTGTTGCAACATGTTGCACATTTTAGCATGTATCGAAACAGGAGCAAGGAACTACTTACTGCACTGTAATGCAATATATGGAGGTCACAAATCTCTTGACTCTAAAGTACCTTTGACACCCAAGCTGTGACTGCAACCTCTTGTTTTTTTTTCACCAGATGGGAAAAACTTGTAGTTTGTGGAATTCCCTTGGGCCAATAAGATGTATATGCTGAATATTACTTTCTTTTTCCGGCTAAGTTTGTTTCTTTGAATTTTCATGCGCAAGGCCCAGTAACGTTTCCTGCTTCATCTTAACCAAACCCAGTTCATTAATGTCGCTGACCTAATAGCACACCTCTTAGGAGATTTGCACCCCATCCCACCATCTACTATCCATGGAGAATTTGTCTCTGTCAGGATATCTGGCATCAGTGCCATCATTAAAAGGTCGCTGTGACCCAGACAGGCATGGTCAGCCAGGAGATGTTCTGCATGTTTTTAAACGGTTGCCTGGACATGGCAGATAAGAGAAAATTGCCACCTTGCTTTGCAGAGAGAGACCTTGAGATCCTGCTGGGTAGTTTTGTGCAGAAACAGGACATCCCTATTTCCCAGACTAATGGAGGAGATGATGACACCTGACTAAGCCAGCCTAGTCAGAGGCTGTCACCTGGGTCAGTGCAGTCTCGGCTATCCGGAGGAATGCCCAGCAATGTAAGAAGAAGGTGAATGATTTTAATCCACTGCACCAGTGTAAGTGCTGCTATCTTGAGACACCTCTCGCTCTCGCACACTCGCTCTCGCACACTCCCCCCCCGCTCTCTCTCTCTCTCATCACCCTCCCTCTCTCTCTCATCACTCTCTCTCTCTCTCTGTCGCTCGCTCGCTCGCTCACTCACTCACGCATGCTCTTCCTCTCTCTCTCCTCCCCCCCCCCCCTCCTCTCTCTCCCCTCATCTCCCCCATCTCCCTCCCACTAGCTGTCATCTACCCTAACCTCTGACACTGGTAACCGAACATGCCCTCTACACTACCTACTCAGTCGCTCAGAACACCTTCCCAGCTGTACCAGAAATAACACTTTTGCCATCTAATTTTATGTCTTTAATACAAGTTCATCATTATAGGCTGAAAACAACCTACAATAGGGCAGAAAGAGTCCAGACCAGTGGGGGTCTGGCCAACATTCAGCTCCTTGCTCCTTATGAGGAGATTATTGTGACTCTGACCTCCCTTAACAGCTGGCTGACTGTGTCCAATCCATAGGACTGGAATCAGAAGCTGCCTATGCCCTCTTGCACTGGGACCTTTGATCGAAGGCTATCTCCTTTGGCTTGCCTAACAACGGTGAGCCCGATATCTCTGGTTGAGGGGACAGTATGCAAAAGGTCAAGGCAAGGCAGGATGCTGTGACCACAGATGTTGGGGCCGCAGCTGTTCACCTTTATATATTAATGATCTGGATGAAGGGACTGGGGGTATTCTGGCGAAGTTTGCCAATGATACAAAGATAGGTGGACAGGCATGTAGTACTGAGGTGGTGGGGAGGCTGCAGAAAGATTTTGACAGTTTAGGAGAGTGGTCCAGGAAATGGCTGATGAAATTCAACGTGAGCAAATATGAGGTTTTGGACTTTTGGAAAAGAATACAGGCATGGACTATTTTCTAAATGGTGGATTGTATTCATTAGAGTTTTCAGAAGGTTGAGGGGAGATCTAATAGAAACTTACAAGATAATGTATGGCTTAGAAAGGGTGGACGCTGGGAAGTTGTTTCTGTTTAGCGGGGAGACTAGGACCTGTAGGCACAGCCTTAAAATTAGAGGGGGTAAATTTAAAACGGAAATGAGGAGACATTTCTTCAGCCAGAGTGTGGTGAGCTTGTGGAATTCATTGCCACGGAGTGCAGTGGAGACCAGGATGTTAGATGCCTTCATGGCACAGATTTGATAAATTCTTGATCTCACAAGGAATCAAGGGCTACGGGGAGAGTGCAGGCAAGTGAAGTTGAAAATCCCATCAGTCTTATGGTCTTATCTAGGTAGAATCAAAGCAAGTAAGCAACAAGAGACCAAGCAAACTGTTCAGAGGTGCTACCTGGTCCTGTCATGACCTGGGTGCATGTCCCTGAATTCTGTGGTATTACAATGATAGTTACTGTTCCAGCTCAAAGTGCAGCATTGAAGTGCAAAAGTACCTCCAAGTGGATCAGAAATGTGGCATGAGGGTTCCTAGAGGTTGGCACATGTTAGATTCCAATGTCCTTGGACATTAAATGTGAGAGACTGGTGGCTGTGGAGTATGGCCTGAGATGTTGGTGCCTGGTGCCCAACATGGAGCAAGCTGAAGTCACCGCCAATAGACAATAGGTGCGAGAGTAGACCATTCGGCCCTTCGAGCCAGCACCACCATTCATTATGATCATGGCTGATCATCCACAATCAGTATCCTGTTCCTGCCTTATCCACATAACCCTTGATTCCCCTATCTTTATCTCTTTCTTAAAAGTATCCAGACAGTTGGCCTCCACTGCCTTCTGGGGCAGAGTATTCCATATATCCACCACTCTCTGGGTGAAGAAGTTTTTCCTCAACTCTGTTCTAAATGGCCTACCCCTTATTTTTAAACTGTGTCCTCTGGTTCTGGACTCACCCATCAGCGGAAACATGCTCCCTGCCTCCAGAGTGTCCAATCCCTTAATAATCTTATACGCCTCAATCAGATCCCCTCTCATCCTCCTAAACTCAAGTGTATACAAGCCCAGTCGCTCCAATCTTTCAACATATGATAGTCCCGCCATTCTGGGAATTAACCTTGTGAACCTGCATTGCACTCCCTCGATAGCAAGAATGTCCTTCCTCAAATTTGGAGACCAAAACTGCACACAATATTCCAGGTGCGGTCTCACCAGGGCCCTGTACAGCTGCAGAAGGACCTCTTTGCTCCTATAATCAGTTTCTCTTGTGATGAAGGCCAGCATGCCATTAGCTTTCTTCACTGCCTGTTGTACCTGCATGCTTGCTTTCATTGCCTGATGTACAAGAACACCTATATCTCGTTGTACTTCCCCTTTACCTAACTTCACTCCAGGTATCCACTCGGAATTCTGGGCATTAAGTGTGCTTGGTGGGATCAGAATGGTGGGAAGCTGTTTATTGATGATATGAGATACGCAGTAAATAAGGCTGTTAACAAGCAGTTGTGCCCCTCAATAGGCAACCTGCCACTGTCTGGTGAGGATCTCACCTTGTTGCCTGGCAGCTACATAATAGATGTAGCAAGTTGGTCCTGACATTGAGATAAGCTAAATGGATTTCTCACATAGTTCTGCCATACTCCTCACTGTAGCCAGTTCTGTTCACGACACTACAAGATGCTTCCCAATTGTAGATTTCGGTGATTTGCATGAGGAACAAATGTTGCCTATGACTTCAGGGTAAATACCCTGGTCTTTTTCTAAAAATTACATCTGTAGAATCTCTTTCTTCCCCTGAAAGGCTTAATATTGGTTTAATGTTTCAAGCAGAATGCAGAGCCTCTGATGGCACAGTGTTCCCTTGGTATGGAATTGGAAGGATCAGCCTGTTTTTTTTAATGTGTACTAGCCTTTGTATGGATTGGCACTTAATAGCAGCTGTCACCAGCTGACTCAGTGCCAGTTTTGCTCAGCGTTACCTCTCATGCCTCTAAGTGCTTGAAGTCATCCTCTTGTGTGAATGAAAGTTTTTAAAGGAAAACTATCTTCTCCTATGGAGCACAGGCCTAATCTCTCCAAAGTGATTCAATTGCTTAGAGAGGAGGCCTACATATGTTGATGGTGAATTCTCTAACTGACAATGACAGCTTTACAGTGAACACTGCAGTCATTTTACTACTTGCACTGAAAGTGAACTGCTGAGTGCCTTCTTGGGTGAAGTACTCTTGGCTGCATAGTAACTTGTCGAGGTCTGGAAGGGAAACATCATGGGAACTATCATGGAATTCTTGCTCCTTTTCTCCGTTACACATGTTGGGCCTTGGAAGAAGGGAAAGCAAATAACCTGTGCTTCCCTCTAGATCAGTAAAAACTTGCATTTATATAGCACTTTTGCATAGGAAAACATAAAAGGAGGTCTAGAATCCCCTCCCTCACCACCCTGTGCCTCTCTACCTCCCTAACCCCTTTCAAGGTGCTCCAAAAACCCATTTCAGTGATCAACCTTTTGATCATCTGTCCTGCTTTATCTTGTTATGGCTTGGTGTCAAAGATTTTCTTTTAGTTGATATCACTTTAAGTGTCTTGGGATGTTTATCACAATGAGTCTACCAGTTAACTGTATGCTACTGCCCAGAAACATAAGCTGACATTGAACGTCACAAGTACAGGTGACCAAAAACTTAGTGAAGTAGAATTTAAAAATGAGACCGGAGTAGAGGGTTTAGCAAGGAATTCGAGAACCTTGGTATTCTTTAGATGACATGTCACCGCAACACATCCCTCACACCCCGCCCCCGCCACAACCGCCCAAAGAGGATCCCCCTTGTTCTCACACACCACCCCACCAACCTCCGGATACAACGCATCATCCTCCGACACTTCCGCCATCTACAATCCAACCCCACCACCCAAGCCATTTTTCCATCCCCACCCCTGTCTGCTTTCCGGAGAGACCACTCTCTCCGTGACTCCCTTGTTCGCTCCACACTGCCCTCCAACCCCACCACACCCGGCACCTTCCCCTGCAACCACAGGAAATGCTACACTTGCCTCCACACCACCTCCCTCACCCCTATCCCAGGCCCCAAGATGACATTCCACATTAAGCAGAGGTTCACCTGCACATCTGCCAATGTGGTATACTGCATCCACTGTACCCGGTGTGGTTTCCTCTACAATGGGGAAACCAAGCGGAGGCTTGGGGACTGCTTTGCAGAACACCTCCGCTCGGTTCGCAATAAACAACTGCACCTCCCAGTCATGAACCATTTCCACTCCCCCTCCCATTCTTTAGATGACATGTCCATCATGGGCCTCCTGCAGTGCCACAATGATGCCACCCGAAGGTTGCAGGAATAGCAATTCATATTCCGCTTGGGAACCCTGCAGCCCAATGGTATCAATGTGGACTTCACCAGCTTCAAAATCTCCCCTTCCCCCACCGCATCCCAAAACCAGCCCAGTTCGTCCCCTCCCCCCACTGCACCACACAACGAGCCCGGTTCTTCCCCTCCACCCACTGCATCCCAAAACCAGTCCAACCTGTCTCTGCCTCCCTAACCTGTTCTTCCTCTCACCCATCCCTTCCTCCCACCCCAAGCTGCACCTCCATCTCCTACCTACTGACCTCATTCCACTCCCTTGACCTGTCCGTCTTCCCTGGACTGACCTATCCCCTCCCTACCTCCCCACCTATACTCTCCTCTCCACCTATTTTCTTTTCTCTCCATCTTCGGTCCGCCTCCCCCTCTCTCCCTATTTATTCCAGAACCCTCACCCCATCCCCCTCTCTGATGGACGGTCTAGGCCCGAAACGTCAGCTTTTGTGCTCCTGAGATGCTGCTGGGCCTGCTGTGTTCATCCAGTCTCACATTTCATTATCTTGGATTCTCCAGCATCTGCAGTTCCCATTATCACTGACCACTAATGGTTGTATGATTTAAAATTTAAAACAGCCCGAGTTGGGGGAAGACAAAGATCTTGGAGGGCTGAAGGAATTGAAGAAATTGCATAGCAACAGAAAACTTGTACTAAATAATGCACAGAGGGCGTGTAATAAATGGAGGGAAGAAATCTTAACTATACCTGCAGGCTATGACAATCCCTGAATGACTACAGAGAACAGAAAAACATGTGTGATCTCATTTAAATCCAGTTTCCATGCCAACAGACCCCATGCAAAATAATTAATTGCACAGTCAGATTAGCCTGAGCGCATTGCCGTGTGCCCTTTGCACATTTTCCTAGCACACACTGAGGGAGCTGGCACACAAGTAAACATGTTTTGATCTTAGGAAGCAGCCACTTGCCTGGAAAACCTCCACAATTCAATCGCAAATATTTTGTTGGAGTTACTTTGCCCCCTGGTGGTGAATTCTTTTAAAAAATCATTAACATGTACAGTTATTCCATGCCGTTTCTAAGGGAGAATTGGGTGAATTTCTTTTTTGCACAGTGAGCTGCTACCTGAAAGTTGACAAAGGAGATTCTGAAGCAATTTTGGAAAGTTATTTAAATAAATGCTTGTGGAAAAATAGTACGCGGGGAAGACCAGGAGAAATAGGACCAACTGAAAAGCTCTTTAAAGTTTCTGAGAAGATTTGTAGCTCGGGTTGTGGATTAAGCTGTCGACTTGCTTGTTGAGCCAGTGTGTTTGATGGTAGAAATTACCCTGCTGGTAATGTTGTTAGTGTTCTGTCCTGCTTTTTATTTATACGAAATAACAAGGTGTAGAACTGGATGAACCCAGCAGGCCAAGCAGCAGCAGAGGAGCAGGAAGGCTGACGTTTTAGGCCTAGACCCTTCTTCAGAAATGCCTCTGCTTGGCCTGCTGTGTTCATCCAGCTCTACACCTTGTTATCTCAGATTCTCCAGCATCTGCAGTTCATACTGTCTGTTTGTTGGGGTGGTTGGTATTATTTTTGGTTTTGTTTCTCAGTGGTTTGTACACAGGGTCTAATTCAGTGTGTTTGTTGGAGTTCCGGTTGGAATACCAGGCCTCAAGGAACTCCCTGGCTGTCTCTGTTAGGAGTGCTATTATGGATGTGTTGTCCTAGTTGAATTCATGTCCTCCTTTGTGAATGTGTATTGAGACCATTGAGAATTGGTCGTATCACTTTGTGGTTAGTTGGTGTTTGTGTTTCCTTATTGCCAGTTTTCTTCCAGTTTGGCCTATGTAATGTTTCTCACAGTGCTTGCATGGTGTTTTGTATATTACATTGGTTTTATTGGTTGAGAGTATGGGGTTCTTCACGTTCGTCAGTAGCTGTAGCAATGCATTTGCTATCAGGCAACGCTGATACCTAGAGGCCTGAGTAGTCTTGTGATCATCTGTTATCATCCCTGATGTACGGTAGGGTGAGTCGTGTGTCTCGCCATGTAGTGTTGTCTTGTTGTGGTCTGTCACAGAGGTAATGGCAGATTTGTGTTTTTTGGGTATCCATTCCTTTTTAAAAAAAACTCCGTATGAGTGCTCCTGTTCTGCTTTGTGGAATTTCGGGTTGCTGCAGAGTGTTGTGGCCCCTTTTAAATGAAGTCCTGATTCTGTTCCGTTTTTGGGTGTTGGAGTGGTTGCTGGAGTAATTAAGTATCTGGTCTGTATCTGTGGTCCTTCTGTGTATGCAAGTCTGGAGATCCCCGTTATTCTTTGCATTCTGCCATTACTCCAGGAAGGGTAGCTGGTTGTTGTTCTTTTCTACTTTTGTGAATTTTATTCCCGTGAGGATGTTCTTTTTGTCAGTGGGTTTCTACTAGTCTTGTGCATTTGATAATCATGAAGGTATCATCTAATGTAGCTGACTCAGAATTTGGGTTGTATAGTGGGGAACACCATTCATTCTAACCTTTGCATTACTGCTTCTGCAGTCAGTCCTGATATTGGGGATCCCATTGGTGTTCCGTTGAATTGTTTAAATATGTGCCATTGAAGGTGAAATGGGTTGTGAAACACCAGATACAGTAGCTTCAGGGTACTGTCTTTGTTGATGTGGTTGATGTCATGGGTCCCTGCCTTCCTGACTTGTTAAGCAGTGTGGTAATTGTCTGTTTGGCTAGGTCAATGTTTATAGATGTAAATAGTGCTGTTACATCGAAGGATACCATTATCTCGTACTCTTCTATTCTGGTGTCCTTGGTGATGTTGAGGAATTCTTCGGGGGAGTGGATGGAGTGGGTAATGTTTTCAACTAAATATTTTAGTTGCTGTTGTAGTTCTTTGGCTAGTCTGTATGTTGGTGTGCCTGGTAGTGAGCTTGCGTCCCTGGCTTGTGTACCTTAGAGAACCCATAGAAGTGGGGTGTGTTGGATCCCTCTGGCTTCATTTTTTGGTAGTCTGTCTTGCTGATGTCTACTGAGCTGTGTAATTTCTTAAGGGTTGTTGTGATCTGGTTCCCTAATTGTGCTGTTGACAACAGATGGTTATAGACCCAAGCATAATGGTTTAAATGGCCTGCAATGTCCAATTCTATTGTAATATTTATATTAGACTTGTTTTTGTTCTGACAAAACTGGATATAAAATAATTAGCTCTTGATTTTGGTAATGCAGTGATATCATAGGTCAGGGCCGTAGAATTCTGCCTTATCTCGTTGGAGGAGCTGTTTGCATCAGTTTTTGATGAAGGGGCCTAAGTTTTGGTGAAATCTGATATATGCATGTTAGCCTTTATAAGAGGAGGATAAATTAATCAAAATTCCTGAAAATGCTAAGTCAGGATTTGGCTACCCCCAGGTCCTGCAATGGTTCATACTCTGGTCAGATGGCCTGCTAGACACTCACTGTTTGGATCAGTTCATGAAGAATTATCGCTCATGTTAACAGAAACCTGATGGTATTTCACACAACAAGTCTGAGAGATTTTTGGATGATGATGGTGCTCACATTAGGTTTTCTTATTCACACAGAAATTAATTTACAAACAAAACCAGCTCTGTCTCAATTATGATTCGGACAGTGCAAACGTATCAATACATATTATGATCCAGGTAGAACAGTGCATATTGTTGGCATGTACTGGTTGCAATAATGAGCAACTTGTCCACTTGTTTCCCTTCAGTTGAAAGAGTGAGAACGCAGAAGAGAACGTTTACCCGATGGATCAACTTCCACTTGTACAGGGTAAGAGCAAGCATTCAATTCTGTTTTAAGCTAATTAATCACTGGTAAACAATATCAATTGTTATGAAGAAGATCTTTATTTAATACTGTCTGGACGACTTGTGTTTTGAACCTTTGTGAAAAATGGATAGATTTCAAGTTTTGTGGGAACACCTGGAGTGTTTTTTAAAGGCCAATTTAAGGGCAACACCATGGCTAGATGGAGCTTTGGAGTCCACGTGTAGCAATTCAGTTGAGGCACAGCTTTTGTTATTGGTCATAAGTTGATGTTTCCCACCAAGTAGAGAGGTGTTGAAAGGCAAGTTCTGAAATCACTACTTAGAAACAACTTTGAATGATGGCCAATGATTTTCAGGAGGGTGTAAGACAGAGATATATTACTAATATACTTCACTACACTTTTAATCCAGTAGATCAACCAATGTTCTCGGGACTGTGGTTCAAATTCCTGCCACAGTAGCTGGTAGAATTTACAAGCACTCTTTTTTTTAAATATCTGGAATTAAAAATCTACTGATGACCCTAAAACCATTTTTCATGACAATTTTCAAAGACTCAACTGGCCTACTAATGCCCTTCAGCAAAGGAAATCTGTGTCCTCACCTGTGACTCCATACCCACCCAATGCCTCTGAATTGCAAATCTGAAATTGCCTAGATAGCTGAAATAATTCAAGAGGCCAGTATCCATGTGGTGACCAGTGTCCAGTCAGCAAGTCACCCTTTATTTACATAGGGAGAATCCTTCATACTGATCCAGCTCCCTCTAAGCCAGCTGTCTGAGTGAACAGAACTTTTGACATGCCTGTTCTTATTTGTCAGCCAGGGCTCCCTGATTGGGCTGTTAATCTGGTCCAATCAGGAGACTCATTTTCTATGATGCTGACCTGGCTAACCCCATTACAATCACTAAATATATAAAAATATATAAATAGCCTCTCAGTTGTATCAATTGCTATGAAGTCTCAATAAAGAAATGAAACCGATGAACCGCCCGGCATTGACCTAGGCTTCGGAAAAGATAACGGCAGAAACAGTCTGTTGACCCTGTCTTCCTTGCTAATATTGGAGGGGCTAGTGCCAAAATTGGGAGAGGTGTCTCAGACTAGTCAAGCAACAGCCTGACACAATGTCTCAGACCATCACCTGTCCCACTGACAAGTCTTACCAGTGGAGGTGGCTTCACGGTGGTATACAGTCAGGACAGAGTTGCCCTGGGAGTCTTCAATATTGACTGTAGACTCCATAAAGTCTTGTGGCTTCAGGTTAAATATGGGCAAGGAAATGTCCTGCTGTCTTCCCTCGGCTGATGAATCAGTGCTCCTCTATTTTGAACAACACTTGGAAGAAGCACTGAGAGTGACAAGGGCAAAAAATGTACTGTGGGGGTGAGATTTCAATGTCCATAACCAAGAATGGCTCAGCAGCAGTGCTACTGATCAAGCTGGTCGGGTCCTAAAGGACATAGCTGCGAGACTGGGTCTGCAGGAAGTGGTGAAGGAATGAAGTGGTGGGCGACACAGTGGCTCAGTGGTTAGCACTGTAGCCTCACAGCGCCAGGGACCCAGGTTCGATTCCCGCCTCGGGCGACTGTCTGTGTGGAGTTTGCACATTCTCTCCATGTCTGCTTGGGTTTCCTCCGGGTGCTCCGGTTTCCTCCCACAGTCCAAAGATGTGCAGGTTAGGTGGATTGGCCTTGCTAAATTGCCCGTAGTGTTCAGGGGTGTGTAGGTTATAGGGGGATGAGTCTGGGTGGGATGCTTCAAGGGGCTGTGTGGACTTGTTGGGCCGAAGGGCCTGTTTCTACAGTGTAGGGAATCTAATCTTTAAAAAAAAAGAGGGGGGGGACAAAAGCATTCTTGACCTCCTCCTTGCCAATCTGTTACCTGCAGATGCATTTATCCATGAGAATCATTGAGAGTGATGACTGCACAGTTCTTGTGGAGACAAAGTTTGACCTTCACACTGAGAATCGCCATAATCCTTTTGAGTGTCACTGCCCTGGGTTAAATGGGACAGACTTTTGACTCAAGATGTCACAACTCAAGGCTGGACATCTCTGAGGCGCTGTGGGTCATCAGCAACAGCTGAATTGTAGGCCAACATAATCTGCAATCTTGTGATCTGGCATAGCCCCCACTCACTATTATCATCAAGCTAGGGGATCAATGGAGAATGCAGGAGGGCATGCCAGGAACAACATAAGGCATACCTAAAAAATGAAGTGCTAATTTGGTAAAGCGACCAAACAGGACTACTTGCATGCCAATAAGCAAGTGATAGAAAGTGTTAAGCAATCCCCCAACTAACGGATCAGATCAAAGCTCTGTAGGCCTGCCACATTCAGCCATGAATGGTGTGTACAATTCCACAATTCACTTGAGGAAGAGGCTCCACAAATATCCTCATCCTCAATGATGGAACAGCTAAACACATCAGTGCAAAAAATATGGCTGAAGCATTTGCAGCAATCTTCAGTCAGAAGTGCTGAGTTGATGTTCTATCATGGCCTCCTTCAGTGGTTCCCAACATCATAGAAAGCAATCTTCAGCCAATTCGATTCACTTTACATAATAGGAAGAAACATTTGAAGGTACTAGTTACTGCAAAGGTAGTGGATCCTGACAATATTCTGGCAATAGTCCTGAAGACTTGTGCTCCAGTACTTGCCAGTCCTCTAGCCAAGCTCTTCCAGTAGTTTGAACACTAGCATCTACACGACAATGTGGAAAATTTCCCAGGTATTTAGTGTATGATGTTGTTGACTTGCTCACCGATCTGGCTTGTTTTTGTTCAAACATTTCGTCATCATGCTAGGTACATCAACAAACATATAACACTAGACCCCATATACAAACCCATACAGAGCAAAACTGGAAATGACACTAGTCAGCAGACAGACAGTATAATTTCCAAGAGGAGTAGAACAACATTGTTTTATCGGAGACCTCACTGATGATGTTACCTAGCATGGTGACAAAATGTCCGAACAAAAACAAACGAGCTCGGCGAGCAAGTCAACAACATCACCAACAACCCAAGCTACAAAACTTTGCTAAAACTTTAAATATGTACTGTTATACAAAAAACAGGACAAATCCAACCCAGCAAATAATACCCCATAAGTCTACTTGGGATCATCAGTAAAGTGATGGAAGGTGTCATCAACAGTGCTATCAAGCAACATCTGTTCAGCAATAGTCTGCTCAGTGATGCCCAGTTTGCGTTCTGCCAGGACCGGTCAGCTCAAGTCCTCAATAAAGCTGTGATTTAAAAGTGGATAAAACAGCTGAATTCCAATGGTGAGGTGAGAGTAACAGACTTTGACATCAAATCTGCCTTCATCTAAATAATGGCATCGGGGAAGCCCTAGCAAAGCTGGAATCAGTGGGTATTCAGGGGTCAAACTCTGGATTCCTAACTGGCACAAAGGAAGATGGTCGTGATTGTGGGAGGTCAATCTCAGCTCCAGGACATCGGTGCAGGAGTTCCTCAGGGTAGTGTTCTAGGCCCAACCATCTTCAGCTGCTTCATCAATGACCTTCCCTCCCTGATAAGGTCAGAAGTGAGGATGTTTGCCTGATGATTGCACATTATTCCGCACAATTTGCGACTCCTCAGATACTGAAGCAGTCAGTGTTCAAATGCAGCAAGATCTGGACAATATCCAGGCATTTCTGGTGTTTTTGATTTTAGTTATCAGAGGGTGTCAACCTCTGCTTCGTACCAGATTGGGGCCTTGTCCAGGATCTGCCTGGTTTGTGTATGGGATCTCAACAGATCTGAATAGATCTGAACTGATTTGCACAGATTTGAACAGTGGTACAAAAGGCCCCAACAAATTTAGCAGCCTTTGGGATTAGTGTCCTCGGTCTTTAAGTAAAACTTATGTGAGAAGTGGAAAATCTGTTAGTTGTGGTTGGTTAAATCAAAAGTGAGGTAATGGCTGTTTCCAGTCATTTGAGTTATCCAGGGCCAGAAGAAGTGGCTTTGGGGGTTTTACAAAAGGTGAGCAAGGAAAAGCTGCTGGAATTGGCAGACAAGCTGGAATTGAGGTTGCCTTTGTGTGTGAGAAAAGAAGAGTTAATTACAGCAACAGCTCGACATTTGGATTTGCTGGAAAGGCCATCAGGATCTTTGGACATGTCTAAAATTCAATTTCGGTTGAAACAGCTTGAACAGGAAAGGGAATTGTTTGAATTACAGTTACAAGCACAGGAAAGATGAAAGGAAAAAAGACAGAATTTGAACTTCAGAAGTTGCAAATTAAACTTGCGAAAAAAAAGACTGGTAAGCTTTTTTTCCCCCTTTCTCTTTATCTCATGGCAGTCTAGAGTAGAGGGGATGGAAGCTAGGGCCCTTGCATGGTCCTCTTGTAGGATATGGGAGGTAAGGGTCACTACTAGTGTCCCTTCTGACTTCATCTGCGAGAAGTACACCCGACTCCAGCTCCTCTCAGACTGCAATAGGGAACTGGAGCTGGATGAATTCCGGATCATTCGGGACAATGAGGAGGTGGTAAGAGTTATAGGGAGGTCATCACACCCAAGTTACAGGATAAAGATAGCTAGGTGACCGTCAGGAGAGGGAAAGAGAATACGCAGATAGTGCAGGGATCCCCTATGGCTGTTCCCTTCGATTAATAAATATACTGATTTGGGTACTGTTGTGGTAGTTGTTGAGGGGGAGGTGGTGTTGGGATGCAAGCTACTGGGGAGAGCCATAGTGGCCAGGTCTCTTGGCACTGAGCCTGGCTCTGTGGCTCAGAAGGGAATGGGGGAGAATAGGAGAGTGTTAGTGATAGGAGATTCAATAGTTAGGGAAACAGACAGGAGATTCTGTCGTTGCGAACAAGACTCCTGGATGGTATGATGCCTTCTGGGTGAGGGTCAGGGATGTCTCAGATCGAGTCTACGGGATTCTTAACGGGGAGGGTGAGCAGCCAGAAGTACCAATGACATGACTAGGAAAAGGTATGAGAACCTGAAAGGTGAATATAGGGAGTTAGATTGGAACCTAAAAAGCAGGACAAGCAGAGCTGTAATCTCAGGATTACTCCCAGTGCCACGGGCTAGTGAGGCTAGGAGTAGACAGCAAGTGCAGCTGAACATGTGGCTACAGAGCTGGTGTAGGAGGGAGGGCTTCAGATATGTGTATCATTTGGGATACCTTCTGGGGAAGGTGGGACCTGTACAAGAGGGACAAGTTGCACAAGTTGGATGAGCACCAATATTCTGGGTGGGAGAATCACTAGAGCTCTTCGGGAAGGTTTAGACTAGTTTTGCAAGGGGATGGGAACCAGAGCTACGATCAAAGAATGGGGTAGCTGGTGTACAGGCAGATACAGAATGCAGAGAGTCTATGATGAAGGATAGACAGTTGATAGGGCAAAGTCAAATTCAAAAAGTGACAGGAATATGGGTGACGAATTTAGAGCATGGATTAGTATTTGGAGCTACGCTGTTATGGCCGTTACACAGACTTGGATAACACAGGGATAAGAATGGCTGGTGGATGTTCTGGGGTTTAGATGTTTCAACAGAAATGGGGATAGAGGTAAAAGAGGTGGGGGAGTGGCATTGCTAATCAGGGATGGTATCATAGCTGCGGAAAGGGAGGTTGTTGAGGAGGGTTTGTCCACTGAGTCAGTATGGTTGGAAGTCAGAAACAGGAAAGGAATGGTCACTTTATTGGGAGTTTTCTATAGACCCCCACACCAATAGCGGACAGTATGGGAAAGTATTTAATTGCGGGAGAGGGAATTACAATGCTATTAGGCAAGAACTGTGGAGCATAAGTTGGAACAGATGTTCTCAAGGAGAAGCACGATAGAAATGTGGAAGTTGTTTAGGGAGCACTTGCTACAAGTAGTGGGTAGGTTTGTCCCACTGAGACAAGGAAGGGATGGTAAAGTGAAGGAGCCTTGGATGACAAGACATGGGGACATCTAGTGAAGAAGAAGAAAGAAGCTTACTTAAGGTTGAGGAAGCAAGGATCGGACAGGGCCCTAGGGTGTTACAAGGTAGCTGGGAAGGAACTGAAGAGTGGACTTAGGAGAACTAGAAGCGGGTATGAAAAAGCCTTGGGTAGAGTGAAGGAAAACCCCAAGCCATTCTATACTTATGTGAGGAACAAGAGGATGGCCAGAGTGAGGGTAGGGCTGATCAGGGATAGTGGAGGGAACTTGTGCATGGAATTAGAGGAGGTAGGGAAGGTCCTTAATGAATATTTTGCTTCAGTATTCACCAGTGAGAGGGACCTTGACACTTGTGAGGACAGCGTGAAACAGGTTGATATTAGGAAGGAGGATGTGATAGAAACTTTGAAAAACATGAAGATAGATGAGTCCCCTGGGCCAGACAGGATATACCCAAGTTTACTATGGGAAGTGAGGAAAGAGATTGTTGCACCTTTGGTGATGATCCTTACATCCTTGCTGTCCACTGGATTAGTACCAGGTGATTGGAAGGTGGTAAACCTTTGTTCAAGAAAGGGAATAGGGATAATCCTGGGAATTATAGGCCAGTCAGTCTTAATTCCGTGGTCGAAAAATTATTGGGAGAGGATTCTGAGATATAGTATTTATGATTATTTTGAAAAGCTCAATTTGATCAGAAATAGTCAGTAAGTCTTTGTGAGGGGCTGCCTCACAAGCCTTATTGAATTCTTTGAGGATGTGACAAAACACATTGATAAAGGTAGAGCAGTGGATGTGGTTTGTATGGATTTTAACAAGGCATTTGATAAGGTTCCCCATGGTAGGCTCATTCAGAAAATAAGGAGGCATGTGATCCAGGGAAACTTGGCTGTCTGGATACTGAATTAGCTGAGGGTGGTAGTAGATGGAAAGTATTTGACCTGAAGCTCAGTGACCAGTGCTGTTCTGCAGGGATCTCTTCTGGGACCTCTGCTTTTTTGCAATCTTTATGAATGACTTGGATGAGGAAGTGGAAGGGTGGGTTAGTAAGTTTGCTGATGACACAAAGATTGGTACGGTTGTGGACAGCATGGAAGGATGTAGTAAGGTTGCAATGGGACATTGACAGGATGCAGAGCTGGGCAAAGAAGTGACAGATGGAATTCAACCTGGAAAAGTGTGAAGTGATTCATTTTGCAGAGTCGAATTTGAATACAGAATACAAGGCTAATGGCAGGATTCTTGGCAGTGTGGAGGAACAGAGGAATGTTGGAGTCTACATTCATAGATCCCTCAAAGTTGCTGCCCAAGTTGATAGGGTTGTTAAGAAGGTGAATGGTGTGTTGGCTTTCATTAGCAGGGAGATTGAGTTTAAGAGCAGTGAGGTTATGCTGAAACTCTATAAAACCCTGGTTAGACCACACTTGGAATATTGTGTTCAGTTCTGGTTGCCTCATTATAGGAAGGATGTGGAAGCTTTTGAGAGGGTGCAGAAGAGATTTACCAGGATGTTGCCTGGACTGGAGGGCAGGTCTTACGAGGAAAGGTTGAAGGAGCTAGGGCTTTTTTCATTAGAGCGAAGAAGGATGAGAGGTGACTTGATAGAGTTTAGAGCCAGAGACTACTTCGCAGGGCGGAAATGACTATTACAAGCAGGCATAATTTTAAGGTGATTGGAGCAAGGTATTCGGGAGATATCAGAGGAAGGTTCTTTACACAGAGAGTGGTGGGTTCATGGAATGAGCTGCCAGTGGTGATGATGGAGTCAGATACATTAGAAACATTTAAGCGACACTTGGATGGGCACATGGATGATAGTAAAACATAGGGTATGCAGGGTAGTCTGATCTTAGAGAAGGATAATAGGTTGGCACAAAATTGTGGGCCAAGGGGCCTGTACTGTGCTGTACTATTCTATGTTCTAGACTGGATAGCCAACTTAAAATGATGAAAATGAAGGTAGAATGTAGGGTTAGTGAGGAGGAGAGTGATGATGATGAGCAGACCCATTGTAGCCAAAGACTTCTTAGAGACACCTACAAATGCGTCAAAACATTACCAAAATTTGATGCAAAGGAGGTACCGGTCTTTTTCATTTCCTTTGGCCAGTTCATTTTGGTTAGCCAGTATCTCCAAGACTATGTGGGTAATGTTAATTCAGACTAAGCCGGTAGGCAGGGCTAGTGAGGTGTTTGCAGCACTGTCAAGAGAATATGAAGAAGTAAAACATACTATTCTGAGTGTCTATGAATTGGTACCAGAAGCGTATAGAAGACATTTATATAGAAATGTAAGGAGGAACAAGGTTAGACTTGTGTCGAGTTTGAAAGAATTAAACAGAGTAACTTTGATAGATGGGTGTGAGCATTAAAGATAGAAAAGACATATGAGGATCTTGGAGAGATTATTCTGTTGGAGGAGTTTAAAAAATTCATTTCCAGAATTGACAAGAGCTCCTGCTGAGGAACAGTAAGTTAAAACAGTGAGAAGAGCTGCAGAGATGGTGTATGAATATATGTTGGTGCATAAATAAAAATATAGCTTCCGACAGCAATTTCATTCCATGAGAGATAGAAATTCAGAAAAATGGAGATCCTTCAATGAGAAACAAAAAGTAGATCATACTGGGAACAATTTATCACGTGAAAAAAAAACCATAAAGGTGAATGGCCTCCAGTGTTTCTGATATAATAGATGGGGCGGGGTTGTGGGAGGTGCTGGTGGATTAAAAGAGGCACTGAGAAAAAAGAATGTGGTAAAAGAGTCTAAACCAGTGGGATTAGTTGAAGTCATGAAGGAAATCTCAAGAGAAGTTGGAAGTACAAGAGAGTGCACAGTCTAGTCATGGGCTGGATAGTAAGATAGTGCCTGATCTCTTCAAAGACTTCACTTATGTGGGTAGGGCTTACTAAGGAAGAATGGAGGAGAAGGTAAAGAAGTTAAAATATTGAGAGGTACAGGAACTGGTCATTCTCTAATAGTAAGAGACGAGAATATTTGCACTCCTTCTGAAATGTTGTTACCTGATTGTGATAATCTGTAGAATAAATGAAGACAGATTTAGCATTCTGCTGTGTAAGATAAGGCTGGAAAGCCCAGTCAAGACTTGGGGAATGATAGTGGGAGTGATTGAGTACAGTTTGTTCTTGGAAATGACCTAGCTGGATCAAATGTAGGAGTGATGCCCATTGTAAAAGAGAAGCTGCAAAAAAAAAAAAGGGAACTGAAGAGTTAAAAGAAAAATACTCTGGAATTTTTCTGGACTGTGTGGTGACAAGATCCCATAGCTATAAGTTAAAGCAAGAAGGGTAAACAAAAGAGAAACACGAAGAAGATCCAGTTAACTGACACCCAGTTCAAAGAAATGGTAAAGGAAACGCTTAAGCTGGTAGGGGATCAGGCAGATGTGTTTAGTTCTGAAACAGTAATGGAGTTACAACAAGAAGATGAGAACATTGAAGAATTATATCATACAGCCAACTTGGAAAAGGAATTAGAATGTTAGTACCTTAAGGAAAGAATCCTAAGATGGAAATGGAGACCTTGGCAGGTTAATGCAGAGGAGAAAGGGGCGCAAGTACACCAAATTGTGTTGCCGGTAACATACAGACAGGAAGTATTGCAGGTCGCACACACATTACCTGCAGGAGGTCATCCAAGAGTACGGAATACTCAGGCCAAAATACAAAAACCTTTCTATTGGCCTAGATTACATAAAGATTTTGCTGCACATGTCATACGTGTCAAATGGTAGGAAAGCCACAAGCAGCGATAAAACCAGTGCCTTTGCCAATTCCTGCACTGAACAACCTTTCCTGCAGGTTATGACTGTGCAGGTTGCCTCCCTAAAACCAAAAGTGGGAACCAGTATTTGCTAAACAGAATAAATGTGTCTACCAGATTTCCGGAGGCAGTTTCATAATGGAATGTCAAGGCAAAGAAGGTTGTGGAGGAGTTGCTTGCTTACTTTAACTGATATGGACAATCCAGAGAGATTCAGTCAGACCAAGGGTCCATTTTTACTGCCAAACTATTGAAGGAGGTCATGGATAGTTTAGGCATTCACAGTTTAAATCCAGTGTGTACTATCCTAAATCCCAGGGAGCGTTGGAAAGGTGGCATCAGGCCCTAAAGACCATCCTGAGGCCTTATTGCCAGGATTACCCAAATGATTGGAATAAAGGTATCCCATTTACATTATTTGCTACTAGAGATGCTCCAAATGAATCAACTCAGTTTACTTCATTTGAATTGATATTTGGACATAAAGTAAGATGTCCTTTAAAACTAATTAAGGCAAAGTTGATAGGTCCAAAGTCAGCGATCTCGCAGTTGGATTTTGTATCTGAGGTGAGGAGAAAGATTAAACAATGAATGTGAATTAGCTCGACAACACTTGAAGGTGGCACGGTATCTAATGAAGCAAGAAGCAAATAATCTAAAATTCGTATGTCTGCCTGTGGGGATAAAGTAATGGTGTTGTTACCAGTGCAGGAGAGATCCCTTCAAAGCAAGGTTTAGTGGTCCCCATCAGATTGAGAAGAAACTAAATCAGGTGAATTAGCTGGTAAAGATGCCAGATAGGGGGGAAAAATCAGTAAGTCATGCAAATATGCTGAAATCTAACTGACAGTAAAAGGGAACTGGAGAAGCAGGTTCTAGTTACTCCCAATCAGTAAGGAATCAAATCCAGATTCTCTTCTATCCATCTTTAGTCTGCCTCCTCCTCTCCCTATTAATTTCAGAATCCTCTCCCCATCCCCCTTTTCTGATGAAGGGTCTATGCCCGAAACGTCAGCTTTTGTGTTCCTAAGATGCTGCTTGGCCTGCTGTGTTCATCCAGCCCCACACTTTGATTTGGATTTTGATGTGCCTCAGAATAAATTACATAATGAGGAAGTCCTTAAAGAATGGGATAGGATAGTAAGCTATCTGTCTCAGGAATAGAGAACTGAATTGATGTAGGGAATGCTGTTTTAATAAAACAACATCCCTGCAGGCTTAATCCTCTCAATGCTGCAAGAAGACATCATCAAAATGAGTCAAAGTGAATGGAGTTCACCGATCACCGATTCTCAAACCTGATAGTACATCTCAAATTAGGACTTACTTCATGGTTACTGGCAAATACATTTTTTGGAGAGAGTGAAAGAAGTTTTGCGTTTGTTACCCCAAATGGGCTGCATCAATTTAAATTAAGGCCCTTTGGAATGAAAAATGCACCAGCTACACTTTGAAGACTTATGAACAGTTTTGGCAGGATAGACTAATTGTGCCATCTATCTAGATGACTTAATGATGTTTAGCCATTCTTGCAAAGATCACATGGTGCATTAGGCAGAGCTCTTTGAGAGACTACGGAACGCGAAGTTGGTAATAAATTTGGCAAAGACAGAATTCGCAAAGGCAGAAAAGACGTTGATAGCACACAACAATGGACGTGGACAGATGACACCAAGGAATGTGAAGACAAAGGTCATCAAGGAATTTCCAAGACCATTCTCATAGAAGGAGGTGCAATGACTTTGGGACTGAGCGGATTCTACAGGAAATTTGTACTAAACTATAGTAGCACGGTGGCACCGCTGACAGATTTGCTAAAAAAGAACACAAAATTGTGGTGGACAGACAAATGCCAGGGGGCATTTGAGAATTTAAGAACAGTGTTAACTACCACACCTGTATTAGACACACCAAATTGCTTGAAACCCTTAAGTCACCAACACTCAATATCCACCAGAGAAAATATTCAACCATTGAAAAGGAGTTCTTGAATTTGGTACTGGCCTTACAACATTAAAATGTTGTATGTTGCAAACAATGTATTAGAGACGGTTGTGTACACTGATCGCAACCCTTTTACATTCTTCAAAAGATTTAAAGACAAGAACACCAGGCTATTTCATTGGCGTCTTGTGTTACAAACATTTAATTTTTGGGTTGTACATGTTACGGACTGTGAAAATGTTGTTGCAGATGCATTATCGCAGGTTAAAAAGGAAAATGTCTATGTAAGATAGGCACATAGTGTGCACTTATAGAATTAGTATGAAATGTTTAACTCTTGATTTAATGATCTATGGATCCAGTAATAATGGTGTTAAGATTTAGAGGGGGGAAAAAGCCATCTTTTCATAATAATGGTCTTCTTTTTCTCAGGGGTAGGAGTTGTGAAATTATTATAGTACTTGTGGGTTGGAAGGCAGGACATTAGAATTTGTTCGTAAAATGGTATAAGGGAAGAGTGTGTGGTCGCTTTAAAAGTCTGCATGCAGTGGCAGATGCATAGAGTTCTTGAAATTTAAATTGTTCTATCAAAAGGCAAAACAGCATTTTTACCAAGAGAACAAGTTTTGAATTTAGCCAATTAATTTAAACCAGGACCTAGGTATCAAAGCCCAGTTAAATTTAAATCTGATGGTTTTGACAACCTTGGACCTATTCAGTTGTAAAAAATTAATAGACCATCAAGGGTGTAAAAGAAGACGTCACTTGAAAATCAGTGTGAGAGAAAACTGCTATCTGTTAAGAGAATAGTTGTCAACAGCCATCAACTCTAAAGAAGGAGAAAATCACTCATTCTCACAGAAATCTCAAAGATCTCCAGAGTAAGCACCATCTAAACAATGATATTGGGGCACTCCTAGCTAACATTCCCGATACAAGAATTTGACAGAGGAAGGTATTCCTGACTAGAGGACAATGGAGAAGGCAAAAAATATTTGGGAAGACTTGTCCTGGCTATAATTTTGAGAGATTAAGCTTTGTTTTTGTTAATTTCATTTATATAAGTGGCACTTGTATCTATTGGAACATCATATCATTAGAATTTTGTTTTATTCAGGAATTGTTAGAAGTTAAGGAGGAATTGTTCAGTTTATTAGTAATTCTGCTAATTTGTTCACTGTTAGATAAATAAATTGTCACGTTGATTATAGAGTGACTGTCATGAGTTCATTTCATTTAACCTTCCCTTTATAACAGATTGGGGGTGGGTGACAGGCAGATTGTACCACTTTTTACACTTCCTTTATCAGATTATGAGGCGAGGTGAGCTTGTCTAGGTGTTTCAGTTTTAGTAATCTGAGAGGGGAGGGGGGTAAACTCCATTTCATAACACTCTCCAAGCCACTAACCATCCTGATTTGGAAAATATCAACACTAAATGTTGCTAGATCAAAATCCTGGAACTCCCTCCTTTAATGACATTGAGGGTCAATCTACAGCAAATGGACTGCAACTGTTCGAGAAGACAACTCACCGTCGCCTTCTCAAGGGCAGCTAGGGATGAACAATAAATCCTGGCATAGCCAGCTACATTCATGTCACGTGAGTGGGGGAGAGGGGGAAGTCACCCTGTGCTAAAAAGTCACAAGCAGATTTAAAAGGAATGAAATGTTTTTGTCCTTAACTAATGACTTAACACAAAGGATATCACAGATTGACTGGGAGGATGGAGAGCATGAATTAGATGTATAGGTGTGTTCTTACATACATCTCATGTTGCTGTCAATTGACAGCGCAACTGCATGTGCATTTGAGGTCATTGCACAACTGAACATGCACAGATGGATCACAGTGGCCATTTTTGCATTGGAAATTGACCCTATTCTTTGAAAATGAACTTCAGAGATTGTTTTAAGAGGGTTTCCTGTGAATCACATGATAGGTAGTAACTTTGTTATCTCTTGATAGGTGGTAACTGTTTGCTTTGAAGTGGACTGTGGCTGGCTCTGAATGATGGCTGGCTTGGTGGGGTACTTTTTTTCTGTTTCAATTGGAGGGAAATCAGATAAGAACAAATTGATTTGGAAGAAGGCCTGCTAGGAACAAGCTGCTTAGCTGTTTTGCTTTACTTTCTGAAAACAATCCTTTTTTTGTTGAGTTCAGTGTGAAATTTATTTGTTCATCTTGAACAAGTGATAAAAGAAACATCTCAAATTTGAGTTTCCTGAGAAAACTGTTCACAAAACTTCAGAAACAATTGTGCATGATTCGTGATTTTGCCACATAAGCCAGAACATAAGTTTCTGGAACATTCTACACTCTATCCTTTTGCCTTCAAATATAACCCATTGGCAGATGTGCTGTTTTTTCTGCAAAAAAACCAATTCATGCAGGGAATTTATTTTCCTGAACGGATAAAATGCTATCTTTGAGTGTTTTTGGGTTACTGAGAGGGATAAGCATTTGTACTTTATTCATGATTGTGTGTTAACTAACTGTATTTTCATTAAGTAGGTTTAATTTGATGTGAAACCTCCAACTCTTTATTAAGAAACTTGGTTCATGTATCATGTGTAAAACCTAATGCCAATGAGGGATTTAATTGGTTGTCATGCTAATCGGAAAAATATTTATTTCATGTTGTGATCCATAGAAAAGTGGGCCTGATGTGATGGTACACTCCTCCAGCCTAGGTTGTAACATTATTTACATATCTTGCTAATGACACAGGCAGATGGAGTTTTAATTCAATAAAAATCTGGAATAAAAAGTCTATTGCTGACCATGAAACCATTGTCAATTATCAGGAGAAAATCCATCTGGTTTACTGATGTCTTTTTAGGGAAAGAAATGTACCGTTCTTAACTGGTCTTGTGTTTATTTTGCTTTTATATAAGACCAGAGATATATATGCTGTATAAACCTGTACAGTGATAATGGGAACTGCAGATGTTGGAGAGTCCGAGATAACAAAGTGTGGAGCTAGATGAACACAGCAGGCCAAGCAGCATCTTAGGAGCACAAAAGCTGATGTTTCGGGCCTAGACCCTTCATCAAAAAAGGGGAATGGGGAGAGGATTCTGAAATAAATAGGGAGAGAGGGGGAGGTGGATTGAAAGTGGATAGAGGAGAAGACAGGTGGAGAGATGACAGACAAGTTTAAAGGGGTGGGGATGGAGCCTGTAGAGGTGAGTATAGGTGGGGAGGTAGGAAGGGGATAGGTCAGTCCGGGGAGGACGGACAGGCTGGGGGGTCGGAATGAGGTTAGGAGGTAGGGAATGGAGGTGCGGCTTGAGGTGGGAGGAGGGGATAGGCGAGAGGAAGAAAAGGTTAGGGTGGCAGAGACGAGCTGGGCTGGTTTTGGGATGCAGTGAGCGGAGGGGAGAATTTGAAGCTTTTGAAATCCACATTGATACCATTGGACTGCAGGGTTCCTCAGCAACTCATATATTCCGCTTAGGAACCCTGCATCCTGCTCCCCGGACTGACCTAGCCCCTTCCTACCTCCCCACCTATACTCATCTCTACAGAGTCCGTCCCCGTCCCTTCAACTTTGTCTGTCTTCTCTCCACCTATCTTCTTCTCTATCCATCTGCCATCCGCCTCCCTCCTCTCCCTATTTATTTCAGAACCCTCTCCCCATCCCCCTTTTCTGATGAAGGGTCTAGGCCCGAAACGTCAGCTTTTGTGCTCCTAAGATGCAGCTTGGCCTGCTGTGTTCATCCAGTTCCACACTTTATCTCTTAAACCTGTACAGTGTCTAGTTACACTCAGCAGCAACTTTCATTTACTGTGTACTTTTAAATCTAGAAAATTACCCCACAGCAACCGTCTCTCAGATGTGATCCCAGACAGAAAGTACACCAAACCAAATGAGGGAGATAGTTGGATGTCTGGCCCAAAAAGGACAATTGTGGGCTTTGAGGTAGTTCTCAGCCGTCACAAGAATGGGACAGGTATAGCCTTGGCTAGGGATACTTGCTGGGTCACGTGTGTTTAGTCATTTGGAGAGTACAGATCAAATTTGTGAGAAAGCAGGATTAGGACGATTGTGATGAATGGCGGAGCAGGCTCAAAGGGCCAAATAATATCTTCCTATCTTCATGTTAAATGTGACTACATAGCAATGTGGTTGACTCAGTACTATCCTCTAAGCAATTAGGGATGGACAATGAATGCTGGTCTAGCCAGTGATGCCCATATACTTTGAATTAATTAAAAATAAAAACGTTCTATAAAATTTTACAACTGTGAATGATTCATCAATGCCGTTACTATTCTGTGTTTTCCTATCAAAGTCTTCAGTGTTTGTTGCCTGTTGCTGAGGTATATGGTCATCAGTTCTGGCTTCGCTCCAACATGTTACCCAAAAGTCATTCTTCAGATCTGATCTTAGATAGTGAGCATCAACTGGATGAACATTGAAAGATATTGAACTCAAGCTCGATCAGTACCCTCTAAATGACTGAGCACACAGACATGCAACCCAGCAAGTGTTCAGAGCCAGGACTATATCTGCCCCATCTTGTGATGGCTGAGAACTACCTCAAAACACACTATTGCCCTATTTGGGCTAAACCTCCAATTATGCCCCTTTTTAAGTTTGGTGCAGTTTCTATCTGGGAACATATGAGAGACAGTTGCTGTGGATTGTTTTCTAGATTAAAAGCACTCAGTAAAGCTAAGTTGCTGTTGGATGCACTAGACACTATAGAGGTTTGGATAGCATTTATCTCTTGTTCTATGTAAAAGTGAAATAAACACAAGCACATCAGTTGCATTTATTGAGAACTTCTAACTTCTCAAAATAACACATTCTTTCATTTTAGATGTGTTTCAAAACTCCTGAAATTTCCCCTTGATTCCCTGTCCATTATTCCCTTATACTTCACTGGTAAAATGAATGCAAATTTTTGTGTGTCCACATGTATATTTAAGAATTGTTTATTCACTGTTTGCCAGTCATTGTTTGTACTTTTTCAGTGCAATCCGCCCCTAGAGGTGAAGGATTTGTTTAAAGACATGCAAGATGGGAAGATCCTGATGGCTCTGCTGGAGGTACTATCCGGGCAAAGACTGGTAAGGTTATTTAACACTCTGTAGTTTATGACTTCCTGCTTATTTTGGTGTAATATCTTTACATAGAGGTAGATATCCTCTTGAGGAATGTTTTCATTAAGCAACCATTTTAAAGTCTTAGCTAGAAGGTAGGTGGAGGGCTATTGTAGGTTGCAACGGGACATTGACAGGATGCAGAGCTGGGTAAAGAAGTGACAGTTGGAATTCAACCTGGAAAAGTGTGAAGTGATTCATTCTGGAAGGTCAAATTTGAATGCAGAACACAGTGGCAGGATTATTGACAGTGCAAAGGAACGGAGAGATCCTGGGGTCCACATTCATAGATCCCTCAAAGTTGCTACCCAAGTTGATCGGGTTGTTAAGAAGGCATATGGTGTGTTGGCTTTCATTGGCAGGGGAATTGAGTTTAGGAGCTGCAAGGTTATGCTGCAGCTGTATAAAACCCTGGTTAGACCACACTAGGAATATTGTATTCAGTTCTGGTTGCCTCATTATAGGAAGGATGTGGCAGCTTTAGAGACGGTGCAGAGGAGATTTATCAGGATGCTGCCTGGACTGGAGGGCAGGTCTTATGAGCAAAGGCTGAGGGAGCTAGGGTGTTTCTTACTGGAGTGAAGAAGGATGAAAGGTGACATGGTAGAGGTGTACAAGATGATGAGAGGTATAGATAGAGTGGATAGCCAGAAATTCTTTCCCAAGGTAGAAATGACTATTACGATGGAGCATAATTTTCAGATGATTGAAGGAAGGTATAGAGGAGATGTCAGGGGTAGGTTTTTTACATGGAGTCATCAGTGCATGGAATGCGCTGCCAGCAGTAATGCTGGAGTCAGATACATTGGGTCATTTAAGCAACTCTTGGATAGGCACATGGATGATAGTAAAATGAGGGATATGCAGAGTAGTTTGATCTGAGAGTAGGACAATGGGTCGGCAGAACATTGTGGACTGAAGGGCCTATAATATGCTATACTGTTCTGTTCCAAAACAAGTTATGTTCAACCTTTACAAATCACTACTTAAGTCTCAACTGAACTATTCTGTCCAAGTCTGGATGCTAAACTTTAGGAAGGATATCAAGGTCTATGTGTGGGAACAGAAAAGATCTACAGAATGGTACCAGTGTTCAGAGACTTCAGCCTTCCATGGCAAAACTACAGAAGGCTGTGAGATAACAACAAGTTGTAGAGCTGGATGAACACAGCAGGCCAAGCAGTATTTTAGGAGCAGAAAAGCTGACATTTTGGGCCTAGGCCCTTCAGAAATGGGGGAGGGGAAGGGGGTTCTGAAATAAATAGGGAGAGAGGGGGAGGCAGAGAGAAGATGGATAAAGGGGAAGATAGGTGGGGAGGAGACAGACAGGTCAAAGAGGTGGGGATGGAGCCAGTAAAGCTGAGTGTAGGTGGGGAGTTAAGGAGGGGATAGGTCAGTCCAGGGAGGACGGACAGGTCAAGGGGGGCAGGATGAGGCTAGTACGTAGAAAATGGGGGGTGGGGCTTGAGATGGGAGGTGGGGATAGGTGGGAGGAAGGACAGGTTAGGGAGTTGGGGAAAAGCTGGTCTGGTTTTGGGATGCAGTAGGGGAAGGGGAGATTTTTAAACTTGTGAAGTCCACACCTATCTTCCCCTTTTATCCATCTGCTATCCGCCTCCCCCTCTCTCGCTATTTATTTCAGAAGCCCCTTCCCATCCCCTATTTCTGAAGAAGGGTCTAGGGCCAAAACGTCAGCTTTCCTGCTCCTCTGATGCTGCTTGGCCTACTGTGTTCATCCAGCTCTACATCTTGTTATCTCAGATTCTCCAGCATCTGCGGTTCCTACTTTCTATAGAAGGTTGTGGTTGTTCTCACTTTTCATATAGCGGCATTCAAAATGATGAGCAATGTTTTAGAGAAATGGGGTAATTATCCATTTAGCCTGACATCAGTTGCTGGGAAATGCTAGAATTTATTATTAGGAACTGTTAACAAAATCATAACATGATAGAGTTTAATAAACACAGATTTACAACAGCAAATTTTGTATTTAACAGCTCAGTTTCAGAATTCCACAAGTGTGGTTAAGGAGAACTAGTAAATGTAGAGTTTTTGGGTTGTCGCAGAAGCATTCAGTAAGGTCCTTTGCAATAAATTGATATAAACTAACATCCATGGAATTATGTGTCAGCTCAGCTTGAGAATTGTTTGATGGTCAGAAACCAAAGAGCAGGAATAAATGTAATATTTTCACACTAGCAAGCTGTAATAATAGAATACTTGGGTGGAATTTGGTACTTAGGCTTTAGCTGTTTACAATCAATATTAGTGACATTTGTGAATGTGATTATTCAAATTTGCTGAAATTACAAAGTTGGGTGGGAATGCCAGCTGTGAGGAGATTGCAAAGAGGAATTGCAGAATTTTACAGTACATAAGAAGGCCATTTGATCTATCAAGTCTGTACTGGCTCCCAAAAGAGCCACCCCAGCTTCATCCCATTCTCAGGCACTACCTTTAAAGCTTTCCAAATTTATCACTTTTTCAAATATATCTAACTCTTACAAAACATCATTTGGAATCTAATTCCACACACTCCCATGCAACCCGTTCCAAATCCTAACAACATTGAATAAAGAAGCTTCTCCTCATCTCACTCCCAGCTTTCTAGCTCACAGTCTTGAAATTGTGACCCGTAGTTACTGGCATATTAACTAGTGGATACAGAATATCTTTACCCTGTTCAAAATTGTTCATTATTTTGAAGACCTCAATAAAGTCACTTATTATTCTCCTTGGAGCAGAGGAGGTTAATTCCAATTTCTTTCATTTTTCCTTGTCTCTAATATCTGTTATTCCTGGTGTCATTCCAGTAAATCATCTTTGCATTCTGAGAGAAGCTTTAAATAAAGGTGCTCAGGACTGAACACATTGCTCCAAATATGGTCAGACCAACAATCTGTAGAGATGTAGCATCGCTTACTTGCTTTTACATTCTGTGCCTTTATTTATAAACCCAAGGGTCCTATCACTCATTATAACAACTGTTGCAAATTGCCTGGCTATCTTCGGAGAATTAAGCAAGTGACCCCCAAGGTCTTCTGCTACTGTACTTCCCTTAAAATTGTATCATTGAGCATGGATTGTCACTCCGTGTTTCTTCTACCAAACTGTATTACCTCATTTGTCAGCATTGACATATTGGCGAAATGGGCAGATAAAATTTCAATGTCCTTTCTGAAGTTGCTCAGCATCCTCCATACAAATCATTACTCTCCTTAGCTGAGTATGATGAGCACATTTAGAGATTTTGCCCTCAACACCCATCTCTAAATAGTTTCTATAAATCCGAAAAAGCAAAGGTCTCAACATGGAGCTTTGGGGACCACCACTTTCAACTTGTCTCCAATCTGAGAAAAGAGAAGAAGAGAGTGTGGCCTGTCTGTGTGGTGTTTGCATATTCTCCCTGTCTCTGTGTGGGTTTCCTTTGGGTGCTCAGGTTTCCTCCTACAGTCTGAAGACGTGTAGGTTAGGTGGATTGGGCATGCTAAATTGCCAAAGTGTTCAGGGATGTGAAGATATGGGGGATGGGTCTGGGTGGGATGCTGTGAGGGCCGGTGTGGACTTGTTGGGCCGAAGGGCCTTTTTCTGCACTGTAGGGATGCCATGATCTTCTATGAATATGGCAAGCGGATTGTGATGTGGAGAAATTACTAGTTTGGCAGCTATAATAGAAAATATGTTTGTTTTCAAATGATGAGTGAAGATCTCACTGAAAGATATAAAATACTTTTGAGAGCTTGCTAGGGCAAATGGTACAAGAATGTTTCCCCTGGTTGGTGATCTCAGTCTATATGTAAGACTCATAGGGGTGTAATCAGAGAGGGTTTTAACTTCCCAAACATAGACTTGGTCTGACATAGTGTTAAGGGCTTGGATGGTGAGGACCTTGTTAGATGTGTTCAAGAAAATTTTCTTTATCAAGATGTAGATGTACCGACTAGACAAGGATAAAACTTGACCTTCTGTTGAGAAATAAGAGCAGGGCAAGTGACTGAAGTGTTAGTGGGGGCACACTGTGGAATCAGTTATCATAATTTTATTAGTTTTAAAATAGGCATGGAAAAGGATAGGCCTTGTATAAAAGTTAAAGTTCTTAATTGGAGTAAGGCAAATTGTGATGGTATGAGACAGGAACTTTCAAGAGTTGATTTAGAGTAGACTGTTGACAGATAATCCAGGAAACTTGCAAAGGGAAGGCTTTCAAAAGTAACAAGAGTTCAGAGGCATTATGTTTCTGTTAGAGTGAAGGGTAAGCCTGATAAGTGTAGGGAACAATGGATGAATAAAGATATTGAGGCTCTGGTCAAAAATAAGGGGTCATATATTAGATCCAGACAATTGGAGCCAAGTGAATCTCTGTGAGTATAAGCGGTGTAAAAGCATTCTTAAGAAGAGTGAAATCAAAAGGGCAAAAAGGGGATATAAGATATTCTTGGTAGATAAGGTTAAGGATAATCCAAGGAGATTCTACAAGTAATTTAAGAGCAAAAGAACAACTAGGGAGAGAATAGCACCTCTTAAAGATCAATGAGATTGTCTGTGCAGAACTACAAGAGATGGGAGAGATATTGAAAGAATATTTTGCATCAGATTTATTGTGGAGACAGAAATGCAGGCTAGGGAAATCGGGGAAATGAATATTGATGTCTGAAAACGGCCCACATTACATACAGGAAGTGCAGAAAGTCTTTTTAAAAAAAAACACAAAAGTGGATAAATCTCAGGGACCTGATCAAGTGTATGCCGTGGGAGAAGTTAGGGAAAGATTTCGGGGCTCCTACCAGAGTTATTTGTATCATCTACCGCCAAGGATGAGGTGCCAAATGACTAGAGGGTGGCTAATGTTGTTGTGCCTTTGATTAAGAAAGGCTGTAAGGGTAAACATGGGAACTACAGACCTGTGAGATTGACATCAGTGGTGGATAAGTTATTGGAGGGGATTCTGAGAGATAGGATTTACATGCATTTGGAGAGGCGAGGACTGGTTGGGGATAGTCAGCATGGCTTTGTGAGAGGGAAGTTGTGTCCCATAAACATGATTGAGTTTTTTTGAGGATGTAAGGAAAAAGATTATTATGGGCAGAGCAGTAGACATTGTCCATATGGACTTTTGTAAAGACTTTTCCACTTGAAAGCTAATTCGTAAAGTTAGGTAACATGGGATTCAGGGAGAGCTTGCCAATTGGCTTGACAGGAAATGGAGGTGGTAGAGAGTTGTTTCTCAGACTGAAAGCATATGACTGGTGGTGTTCCTTGGCAGTTGCTGCTGGATTCACTTTTGTTTGTTTATATAAACTACAGTTTGGATGAGAATTTAGGAGGGATGGTTAGTAAATTTGCAGATGACACTAAATTTGATGGTATAGTGGACAGTGAAGGTTATCTAAGATTACAAAGGAATCTTGATCAATTGGGCTGATGGACTGAGGAGTGGCTGATGGAGTTTAATTTGGATAAATGTGATATTTTGCATTTTTGGTAAAGCAAACAAAGGCAGGACTTGTATAGTTAATGGTAGGGCCTTGCATAGTGTTGCTGAACAGAGAGATCTACGGGTTCAGGTACACCAGAGATAGGGGAGACAGACAGGTCAAAGAGGCAGGCATGGAGCCAGTAAAACTTGTACAAGGGGGCATAGCTACAAATTGAGGGGTGATAGATTTAAGACAGATGTCAGAGGCAGGTTCTTTACTCAGAGAGTGGTAAGGGCGTGGAACGCCCTGCCTGTCAATATAGTTAACTCAGCCACATTAGGGGCATTTAAACAGTCCTTGGATAAGTATATGGATAATGATGGGATAGTGTAGGGGGAGAGGCTTAGATTAGTTCATAGGTTGGCGCAACATCGAGGGCCGAAGGGCCTGTTCTGAGCTGTATTGTTCTACGTTCTACATTCTACGTTCTACGAGTGTAGTTGGGGAGTTAGGGAGGATATAGGTCAGTTCAGACAGGACGGACAGGTCAAGGGAGCAGGATGAAGCTAATAGGTAGGAGATGGGGAGGGGCGAGGTGGGAGTAGGTGGGAGGAAGGACAGGTTATGGAGGCGGGGACAAGCTGGGCTGGCTTTGGGATGCGGTGGGGGAGGGGAGATTTTGAAGCATGTTAAGCCCAAATTGATATCGTTGGGCTGCAGGGTTCCCAAGCGAAATACGAGATGCATTTCCTGCAACCTTCGGGTGGCATCGTTGTGGCACTGGAGGAGGCCCAGAATGGACATGTTGTCTGAGGAATAGGAGGGGGAGTTGAAATGGTTCGCAACTGGGAGGTGCAGTTGTTTAGTGTGAACTGAGCATAGGTGTTCCGCAAAGCGGTCCCCAAGCCTCCGCTTGGTTTTCCTGATGTAGAGATACACAGTTTTTTGAAACTGCATCATAGACAGGGTGTTAAGAAGGCGTTTAACATGCCTGTCATCAGTGCTCAGACATTGAGTATAGGAGTTGGGACATCATGTTGAGGTTGTACAGGACGTTGGTGAGGCCAATTCTGGAGTACTTTGCACAGTTTTGGTTGTTTTGCTCTAAGGAGAATATTATTAAATTGGAGAAGGTTTAATAAAAGGTTTACCAGGACGTTGATGGGACTGGAGGATTTGAGTTGTAAGGATAGGCTGGGACTTTTTTCCACTGGAGCATAGGAAATTGAGGCGTGACCTTTTATAGAGTTTTATAAAATCATGAGGGCATTGATATTGGGAATGGCAAAGATCTTTTCATCAGGGTGGGTGAGTTGAAAACTAGATGGCAGAGGTTTAAGATGGGAGGAGAAACATTTAAAAGGGAACTGAGTGAAAACTTCTTTTCAGAGGTTGGTTCACATGTTTTGCCAGAGGAAATGGTAGCTGCAGGTATGGTTACAATATTTTAAAAGATGTTTGCATTGGTAAATGAATAGGAAAGGCAACAGAGGAATATGAGCCAAATGCAAGCAAGTGAAACTACGTTTAGTTTGGGAAACTTGATCGACATGGGTGAGTTGCATCACGAGTTGCACCAATGGGTCTGGTACTGTGCTGTGTGACGCTATGCCTCTGGTACGTTTACAACTAGGAGGTCACATGCTCTGAATAAGAAGTTTTGGAATTTTTGGAATGTGGAACAGGACGGGATCATGCATGTTGTAAGTGTGGTGTGAAGTAACATTTTGCTGGGTCTGCAAATTTTGAAAAGCAGGTGTGTGGCCCTGCTTATCATTTTGTGTGGTTGATATAGAACATAGAACATAGAACATAGAACAGTACAGCACAGAACAGGCCCTTCAGCCCACAATGTTGTGCCGACCATTGATCCTCATGGATGCACCCTCAAATTTCTGTGACCATATGCATGTCCAGCAGTCTCTTAAATGACCCCAATGACCTTGCTTCCACAACTGCTGCTGGCAACGCATTCCATGCTCTCACAACTCTCTGCGTAAAGAACCTGCCTCTGACATCCCCTCTATACTTTCCACCAACCAGCTTAAAACTATGACCCCTCGTGCTAGCCATTTCTGCCCTGGGAAATAGTCTCTGGCTATCGACTCTATCTATGCCTCTCATTATCTTGTATACCTCAATTAGGTCACCTCTCCTCCTCCTTTTCTCCAATGAAAAGAGACCGAGCTCAGTCAACCTCTCTTCATAAGATAAGCCCTCCAGTCCAGGCAGCATCCTGGTAAACCTCCTCTGAACCCTCTCCAAAGCATCCACATCTTTCCTATAATAGGGCGCCCAGAACTGGACGCAGTATTCCAAGTGCGGTCTAACCAAAGTTTTATAGAGCTGCAACAAGATCTCACGACTCTTAAACTCAATCCCCCTGTTAATGAA
Source organism: Stegostoma tigrinum (assembly GCF_030684315.1). Lineage (NCBI taxonomy): Eukaryota > Metazoa > Chordata > Chondrichthyes > Orectolobiformes > Stegostomatidae > Stegostoma > Stegostoma tigrinum. Next base: position 6,456,409 of record NC_081363.1, read on the forward strand.
AGCCAAAACACCATATGCTTTCTTAACAACCCTGTCCACTTGGGTGGCCATTTTAAGGGATCTATGTATCTGCACACCAAGATCCCTCTGTTCCTCCACGCTGCCAAGAATCCTATCCTTAATCCTGTACTCAGTTTTCAAATTCGACCTTCCAAAATGCATCACCTCGCATTTATCCAGGTTGAACTCCATCTGCCACCTCTCAGCCCATCTCTGCATCCTGTCAATGTCCCGCTGCAGCCTACAACAGCCCTCTACACTGTCAACGACACCTCCGACCTTTGTGTCGTCTGCAAACTTGCTGACCCATCCTTCAATTCCCTCGTCCAAGTCATTAATAAAAATTACAAACAGTAGAGGCCCAAGGACAGAGCCCTGTGGAACCCCACTCACCACTGACTTCCAGGCAGAATATTTTCCTTCTACTACCACTCGCTGTCTTCTGTTGGCCAGCCAATTCTGTATCCAAGCAGCTAAGTTCCCCTGTATCCCATTCCTCCTGACCTTCTGAATGAGCCTTCCATGGGGAACCTTATCAAATGCCTTACTGAAGTCCATATACACCACATCCACAGCTTGACCCTCATCAACCTTACTAGTCACATCCTCAAAAAACTCGATAAGGTTTGTAAGGCATGACCTACCCCTCACAAAGCCGTGTTGACTGTATTTGATCAAGCCATGCTCTTCCAGATGGTCATAAATCTTATCCCTCAGAATCCTTTCTAACACCTTGCAGACGACAGACGAGAGACTTACCGGTCTATAATTGCCGGGGATTTCCCTATTTCCTTTCTTGAAGAGAGGAATTACATTTGCCTCTCTCCAGTCCTCAGGTACGACTCCAGTGGAGAGCGAGGATGCAAAGATCTTCGCAAGTGGCGAAGCAATTGCATTTCTCGCTTCCCAAAGCAGCCGAGGACAAATCTGATCCGGGCCTGGCGACTTGTCAATCTTAATGTTTGACAAAATTTTCAGTACATCAGCTTCCTCTATCTCTATCCATTCCAGCATGCACACCTGCTCTTCAAAGGTTTCATTCACTACACAGGTCGTTTCTTTCGTAAAGACAGAAGCAAAAAACTCATTTAGGGCTTCCCCTACCTCCTCAGGCTCCACACACAAGTTCCCTATGCTATCCCTGATCGGCCCTACTCTTTCTTTGACCATTCTCTTATTCCTCACGTAAGTGTAAAATGCCTTTGTGTTTTCCCGGATTCCTTCTGCCAAGCCTTTCTCGTGCCCCCTCCTGGCTCTCCTCAGACCATTTTTGAGCTCCTTCCTTGCCTGCATGTAATCCTCTCTAGCTGAACTTGACCCTAGCTTCCTCCACCTTATGTAAGCTACATATGTACCAGCAAACCTGAAGTATAATAGTAACTTTCTTGACATACATCAGTCTTTTGTGTGATTTGAATTGGCTGATGGCTCTTTTACTTTGTGCAGATGCAACAGTATAAACATTCAACGCATCGGATTTTCAGACTGAATAACATTGCAAAGGCCCTTCAGTTTTTGGAGGAAGGATATGTAAGTACTTTTTTGTTTGGGTTGGGGCTATGTCAACAACCTCTGTCCAACTTCCACATGTCTATGGTTGAAAATAAATTTTCAGTTAACTTCATTAGTGGTTTCTGTAAAGGATTGCCCTCTGTCCTCTCTGCACCACCTGGTTGATTCAGTGTAGCTACTTGCCTGCCACACTGACCTGGACCACCACACATTGACACATTGCTCCTATAATTGGGTTACTTTCAAGAATATTTAGCATTCTGACATGTTTCAGATACATAATTGTTTTTGCAGCACTATGAATTGTGATCTAGAATCTTAATCTGAGATGTCTGTCCTGTAACTCTGAATGTTTTGATCATTAACTTTCGAGTGTCTCACTGTTTGTAGGTGAGACTAGTCAGCATCGATGCACATGAGATTGCAGATGGTAACCCCTCGATGATCCTTGGCTTAATCTGGAATATCATTCTCCATTTCCAGGTAAGATAATAGCATCCCTCTCTCCATAGACTGAGTCAACCAATCGTTCTCAACTCTTTCAATTCAGTCAACCAAGTTGGGTTTCGGTGTTTGCCATTATTTTCCAGCCAGCATTATGACAACAAAGTTCAGATGATAGGGCATTGAAGTGGTTGTTTGCCAAATCATGCTTTTGCCTGATCTTCTGTAAGTGCTATATAGTTAGTGCCACTCCTTTTACCCCTAGCCTTCTATTTTTTTTTCCACATGAAATATTTATCTGATCATTTTTTAAGAAAGGAGTCAAGAATAGGTCATTTGAGTCAGCCAAGCTTGCCCTGCCATTCAATGTATTTGCATTCTTCCTTAAAACTTGACCAATACTTGCTTAATACACCAATAATATATTATGACCTGTATATTGAAGCATAACCTCCCTACTTTTGTACGCAATTCCCCTTGTGATAAATAATAACATTGAGTTTTCCTAATTTACTGAATCTGGATACCAATTCTTATAGTTCATGCACAAGGAGACCCAAATACTCATGCATCTTGGTGCTCAGCAAACTCTCACTATTCATGTAAATATGTTTTGTTTTTACTCTTCCTGCCAAAGTGGGCAATTTCACATTTTCTCACATTACACTCCAGTTGTCAAATCGTTGCCCACTCACTAAACCTACCTGTACTGTATTTATTTTTTTGTAGCCTCCTGTTCTTTAGACAAAAATTACACTGGATAAATGCGCTTGTGGCACAGATCTAAATTGGCAGGGTGGGCATCACGGAGACATGGCTACAAGGGGATCAGGACTGGGAGCTAAATATCCAGGGATATACACGCTACCAAAAAGACAGACAAGTGGACAGAGGGGGTGGCATTGCATTATTAGTAAGAAATGAAATTAAATCAATAGCAAAAAATGAAGCAGAGTCTGATAATGTGTAATCTGTGTGTGTAGATTTGAGAAACTGCAAAGGTTTAAAAAAAACATAACGAAAGTTATGTACAGGCCTGCAAACAGTAGTCAGGATTTAGGGGACAAGATACAACAGGAAATAGAAAAGGTGTATAAGAAAGGCAAGGTTACAGTGATCATGGGGGATTTCGATATGCAGATGGTCTGGGAAAGTCAGGTTGGTAGTGGATCGCAAGAAAGGGAACTCATGGAATGTCTACAAGATGGCTTTTTGGAGCAGCTGGTGGTGGAGCCCACTGGGAAACCGGCAATTCTGGATTTAGTGTTGTGCAATGAGGCAGACTTGATAAGGGAGCTTAAGGTGAAGGAACCCTTAGGAGGCAGTGACCATAATATGATAGAATTTACTGTGTAATTTAAGAGGGTGAAGGTGGAATCAAATGTAACAGCATTACAACTGAATAAAGGCAACTACAGTCATGAGGGAGAAGCTGACCAGAATTGACTGAAAGAGGATCCTGGTAGGGAAGACAGTGGAACAACAATGACAGGAGTTTCTGGGAGTAATTCGGAAGTCACAGCAAAAATTCATCTCTGGGAGAAAGAAGCAACCTAAAGGGAGGATGAAGCAACCATGGCTGACAAGGGAAGTCAGGGACAGCATAAAAGCAAAAAAAAGCATATATTGTGGCAAAGGGCACTGGGAAGCCAGAGGATTAGGAAGTCTGCAAAGACCAACAGGAAATCGAAGTAAGAAATAAGGACGGAGGAGATTAAATATGCGGGTAAGCTAGCCAGTAATATAAAAGAAGATTGCAATATAAACTGCAAAATTGGACATTGGACTGCTGGAAAATGACTGACTCTGGAGGAGTAGTAATGGGGAACAAAGAAATAGGTGAGGAACTGAATAAATAATTCTGCGTCAGTCTTCACGGTGGAAGACTTGAATAATATTCAAAAACATTCCAGAGAGTTGGAGAGGGTGGTGGTCAGAGGTGAGTATGGTGGCCATCACCTGGAGAAGGTGCTAGAAAAACTGAAACATCTTAAAGTGGATAAATTACCTGGAGCAAATGGACTAGTTCAAGATTCTCTTAAGGTTAACTGTAGGTTGAGTCAATACTTAAGAAGGACAAATACGATATTGGCATTTATTTCAAGAGGACTAGAATGCAAAACAGGGATTTACTCCTGAGGTTTTATAAAGCTCTCGTCAGACCCTGTTTAGAGTATTGTGAGCAATTTTGGATCCCATACCTCAGGAAGGATGTACTGGCTCTGGAACATAGGAGGTTCACAAGAATGATCCCAGGAATGAAAGTCTAAATAAAGAGGAACATTTTGGGACTCTTGGTCTGTATTTGATGGAGTTTAAAAGATGAAGCAGAGATCTAATTGAAACTTACAGAATATTGAATGGCCTGGACAGAGTGGACTTTGGGAAGCTGTTTCCATTGGTAGGAGAAACTGGAACCTGAGGACACAGTCTTAGAGTAAAGGAAAGACAGTTTAGAATGGAGATGAAGAGAAACATCTTTAGCCAGAGTGAAATCTGTGGAATTAATTGCCACCGAAAGCTGTGGACACCAGGTCATTGTGTATATTTAAAATAGAGACAGATAGGTTCTTGATTGTCAAGGGGATTTAAGGCGTACGGGGAGAAAGCAGGAGAATAGGCTTGAAAAACTTTATCAGATGTGATTGAATGGCAGAACAGATGTGATGGTCTGAATGGCCTAATTTCTGCTGCTATGTCTAATAGTCTACACCTGACTTGGGTAGTCTGCCGGAAATCAAGCCTTGCTATTTCCAGAGTCATAACAAAAGTTAATGTTTGAAAGAAATACACAAAATCCAGAAACTACTGATTGTCTGTCAGACACCAGTTGATAGAAAGCATGGGTTAAATGTTTGTACCGATCATCAAATCGCCATTTAAAATGGGTCATTAGATTCTAGGTGGAGGTAAACAATCAAATTAAGTAAACTCTACAAATTAAAACTCTAAAAGCCTTCACAAATGCTCCTGACACCCATGCATATGCGTGCCTGCACACACGTGCATAGCTAAACATAAACATGTAGACAGAGGGATTTATTAGGTTGGTTCTTGCTAATCTAAAGTCTTTCTGTCGACCCTACTTTTTTCCAAATGCTTCCACTGGTTTACAAGGGACAAGAGGGGTTGGTTCATATAAGTCTCTGACTTGTCCAATTTAAAGTCACAGCTTGCATGAACTGCTGAAGGAAAGATAGGCTTGAGTTCTTTGGGTTTAAAGTGGCTTACTGCAGAGGAGTGAGGGAGGGAATTTTGGTGGCTGCAGATCAATTGGATTCTCTTCTGATCTGAACTAACTTCTCTATCTTATTCACAGCCCAAGCTGTTCTGGTAACTGACAACAAATCATGGTTAGAAAGCAGGAACTGCAGATGCTGGAGAATCTGAGGTAACAAGGTGTAGAGTTGGATGAACACAGCAGGCCAAGCAGCATCAGAGGAGCAGGAAGGCTGATGTTTCGGGCCTAGACCCTTCTTCAGAAAAAGGGTCTAGGTCTGAAACGTCAGCCTTCCAGCTCCTCTGATGCTGCTTGGCCTGCTGTGTTCATCCAGCTCTACACCTTGTTATCTCTGACAACGAATCCACTTGTTTTTGACAAGCCAGAGCTTTTTGTCAATGATAATTTGCCCCTAGTCCACAAACAAATCAGTTTCATATGTAAACAACTTCTTGGGTCCAGTTCATCTGCTCCACAGGTACAGAAACAGAGAAACTCCTTTATTTGCGAAACATGCAGGCACCCTTGTACATTTTTGGTTTTCACAATAGCTCTTCTCATTTCAGCCCATGGTTTTAAAAAGGACAAAAATACAAATACATGCTCTTTGAACAATTTTCTTTCCTACCAATTTTTGTGTCAACAACAAACTTGATGCCCATATCTTCTATCCCTTCATCCAAGTCATTTATATAGAATATAAAAGTAGAAAGAATTTGTAAAACCTCTCTTTCTGTCTCTGTCTCTCTCTCTTTCTTTTCCCCTGACTTCCAAATGTTACCCAGTACTGCTATGGTGATATCTAATCTAATATGGTAATATCTAAACATTTAAAATTGATTGTAGGGGATCATCAGCTCTCTGGTACTACAAAGTCTGACTCTAGGCTATTTGGAAGTGAAGACTGTCGCCCTCTCCTTATCACCAACTGTTGCCACCACACTGGATCGCACTCATGTTTATCTTGCCAGTTTCTATGCTATTCTGGAAGCATCATGTGTTGGGATATATCTTCACACGCCAATTTGTTTTCCAATACGTTAGTTCATAATTCAGATGTGAGCCTCTTCAGTCAATCAGTGACTCTGTGGTAGTTGAAAGGGTGGGGCCAATCCTTTGCCGTGTGTCTTTTCAAGAAACACTTGCCATCAGGAGTGGAAGTCCTATCTGATCTTGTTCCTCCCTAATCCAAACATGCTGACAGTCATCATCCAACAATGGATAAACAAACAATTGAACCTAATATTCCATTGAAATTCTTCTTGCCTAACATGGGTATTCAAAAAGTATTCAAGCAGATATCTGCCTTGCCTACATACAAGAGCAGATTAAAATCAGAACTGTGGATTTAAGCTGTAGATCATGAGTGATTTTTGTCTGTCCACCTGACTAGCTTTTAAAAAACAGCATTAAAATAGCGCCCCGTTGTATTACTTTTTGCAGTATTTTGACAAATATTTTTGTTCCTTTAACTGCAGATAAAGGAAGCGACAGGACACCTTAAGATCTTCTCTCCCACACCAAGTTTGTCTTCCTTGAACAGCGGAAGTGATAATGACCTAACATTACACTGCACTCCTAAGGAAACAGCCCCTTCAGCTCCATACAAGGATCAGAGGAGGGTCATTAAAGTTCTCCTCGGCTGGGTGCAGAGGAGAATCACAAAGTAGGTTTCAACTTCATGCCCTTTGCTCTGTTTACAGCAGAACCTTCATTCACGTTGCCCTTGCAGTCTGGAACTCTCCCACTCAAAGAACAGAGAACAAAGAACAAAAAAAATTACAGCACAGGAACAGGCCCTTCGGCCCTCCAAGCCTGCACCGATCAAGATTCTCTGTCTAATCTGTCATCTGTTTTCTAAGGGTCTGTGCCCGTTTGCCCCCTGCCCATCCATGTACCTGTCCAAATATACCTTAAAAGACACTAACGTGTCTGTGTCTACCACCTCCGCTGGCAACGCGTTCCAGGCACCCACCACCCTCTGTGTAAAGAACTTTCCACACATATCTCCCTTAAACTTTCCTCCTCTCACTTTGAACTCATGACCCCTAGTAATTGAGTCCCTCACTCTGGGGGGAAAAAGCTTTTTGATATCCACCCTGTCTATACCCGTCATGATTTTGTGGACCTCAATCAGGTCCCCCCTCAATCTCCGTCTTTCTAATGAAAATAATCCTAATCTACTCAACCTCTCTTCATAGCTAGCACCCTCCATACCAGGCAACATCCTGGTGAACCTCCTCTGCACCCTCTCCAAAGCATCCACATCCTTTTGATAATGTGGCGACCAGAACTGTACACAGTACTCCAAATGTGGCCGAACCAAAGTCCTATACAACTGCAACATGACCTGCCAACTCTTGTACTCAGTACCCCGTCCAATGAAGGAAAGCATGCCATATGCCTTCTTGACCACCCTATTGACCTGCGTTGTCACCTTCAGGGAACAATGGACCTGAACACCCAGATCTCTCTGTTCATCAATTTTCCCTAGGACTTTTCCACTCCTTTTCTTCTCTTTCAGCCACCTATAATAGCCTCCCCATAATCTACTGCTGGCCATTTAATTTGCCACTTTCCTCCTTGGAATTCACTACATTATTATCAGGTAAGCCATGGCTCAGTTACTACCGCGCTTAGCAGATAACGTTAGTGTTCCCTCTCCTGCACTGAAGGATTCGGGCTACTTGAGAATGGCCTGATTGTTGCTGTATATCACAAAGCCATAAATGCAAGCCCATACCAGATATCAATATTCCTTCACTTGGGTCATAATGTTGGAACTCACTTCCACATAGGGTGTAACTGCACTCGTGGGATTATAGCCATTTCTAGGGAGCAACTGACCACCGTCACCTCTTGAGTAATTAGGGATGTTCAATTAATGCAGATGTAGCCAGTGACATCCACATCCCATGAATGAATAATAAAAACATACAGTTTTTAAGGGCTTACTCCGTGCTTTCTCTTGAATGACCTGGCAAATCAAGGCTCCTTCTACCCATGGAGGTGATAACGATACCATTACACACACCAACATCCGTCCCTCAACAAATGCCTAAGTAGAAAATATGTAATATTATCTCATTGCACATAGCTCTCCAAAACAGCAAATTACTATAGTACAAAACTTCTAAAAAACCGATTTGGCTGTGAAGCACCTTGGAACTAAAGGGATGTTGATTTTTACTTTTAGATATAGAACATAGAACATTACAGCACAGTACAGGCCCTTCGGCCCTCGATGTTGTGCCGACCTGTCATACTGATCTCAAGCCCATCTAACCTACACTATTCCATGTACGTCCATATGCTTGTCCAATGATGACTTAAATATACCTAAAGTTGGCGAATCTACTACCGTTGCAAACTGGAATGATGACATGACAGTATGGACTAAATTGTGTGGGAAGATAACACTGACTAGGGTTACATTCCTCAAATCTAGAAGGCTATGGGGCGATTATTTCTAAAATTTTGAGATACTAAGGGAGCAGATTGCATAGACAGAAACTGTTTCCATTGGTTGGGAGGACAAGACCCGGGCCGTGGCACAGTCTAAAGCTAGAAATCAGACATTTAAAAGCTAAATTAGGGAACACTTTTTTTCATAGTCATACAGCACAGAAACAGACCATTTGGTTCAACCAATCCAGGCCAAACATAATCCCAAACTGAACTAGTCCCTTCTGCCTGCTCCTGGCCCATATCCCTCCAAACCTATCCTATTCATGTACTTCTCCAAATGTCTTTTAAATGTTGTAATAGTACCCACATCCATCACATCCTCAGGAAGTTCATTCCACATGTGAACCATGCTCTGTGAAGAAAAAAAAATGCCCCCATATCTTTTTAAAATCTCTCCCCTGTCACCTTAAAAAATGTGCCCTCTAGTCCTGAAATACCCCATCCACGGGAAAAGACAACTACCATTAACTCTGTCTACACCTCTCATTATTTTTATAAACTTCCAAAAGGTTACCTCAACTTCCTACACTCCAGTGAAAAAAAAAGTCCCAGCCTGTCCAGCTTTTCTTTACACCTCAAACCTTCCATACCTGGCAACATGCTGGTAAATCTCTTGTGACCCCTCTCCCAGATTAATAATATCCTTCCTATAACTGGGCAACCAGAACTGGACACAGTATTCCAATAGAGGCCTCACCAATGTCCTATACATGCAAAAAGTGGCAGAAGTTTGGAATTCTCTAAAGTCAATTTTTAATATTAAATCTCAGATTAGTGCTAAAGAAATGAAGTGATAAGCAGATATATATGGAGTTATATTACAGTTCAGCCATGATCTCAATGGAGGGTTAGGTTGGAGGGTCAATGTTCTTATATGTTGTGAAAGATGCTATTGAAATTGTTATTCCATCTTTTAAGTGCCAAAGGAGATTTTTGTTACTTTAAAACCACTATAGAAAGAAAAAAATGATTTTCATTCTGTACTTGGCACCTGTCCTTTCATGACCTTCTGAGAGCAAAATATTAAACCATCAATATATTATACCGTTATTGTAATTGTAGATCTATTCACATTAGAACATGGAACATGGAACAGTACAGCACAGGCCCTTGGCCCAGAATATTGTGCCGACCTATTATCCTACTCCAAGATCAAAACTAACTTTCATTTTACTATCATCCATGTGCCTATCCAAGAGTCACTTAAATGTCCCTAATGTGTCTGACTCCACCACCACCGCTGGCAGCGCATTCCACGCACCCACCACTCTCTATGGAAAGAACTTACCTCTGACATCGCCCCTATTCCTTCCTCCAATCACCGTAAAATTATGCCCCCTCGTAATAGTCCTTTCTTCCCTGGAAGAAAGTCTCTGGCTATCCACTCTATCTATGCCTCTCATCATCTTGTACAGATTCTTAAGACTTGTGTGATCCAGCTGATGACATTACAGGTAGTTCTCCTTGAGATAGTTGCATTATGTGACCTTGCATTATAGAAAATTGCCTTTTAAAATCACATTATAGGGAAATCGCTGTAAAAAATTGCTTTAACTGTACAGCAGAAAGTTCATGTTATACAAATAGCATCCACTGTTCTTCACCTTGTCTATCGGTATTTGATTTGATTTATTATTGACATGTGCACTGAGATAGTGATGAGTATTGTTTTGCTTGCTAACCAGACAAATCATACCTTGTATAAGAACATCAGGGTAATAGAACAGAATGCAGAATACAGTGATACATCTACAGAGAAGATACATAGAAAGATCAATCTAATATGAGAGGTCCATTTATTAGTCTGATAACAGCAGAAAAGAAGCTGTTCTTAAATTTGTTGATGTGCGTTTTCAAACTTTTGTATCTGCTACCGATTGATGAGGGCAGAAGAGGGTATTCCTGGGGTGGGAGGTGTTCTTTGACGAGGTTGACTGCTTTCCCAAGGCAGCAGGAAGTGTAGATGGAAGCACAGCTGGTATTCATGACGGACTGGGCTGCGTGCGCAACTTGCTGTAATTTCTCGCAGTCTTGGGTAGAGCAGTTGCTATACCAAGCTGTGATATATCCGGATTGGACGCTTTCCATGGTACATCTAGAAAAATTGAGTCTTAATGGACGTGCCAGATTTCCAAAGCTTTGAGGAAATAGACGTGCTGGTATGCTTTCTTGACTCTAGCGTTGACATGGATGGGTTAGGATAAATTGTTGGTGATATTTGCTCCGAGCAACTTGAAGCTCTCGACCACTTCCACCTGAGCACCATTGATACGGATGGGGCATATTCTCCATTCCATTTCTTGAAGTCAATGACTAGCTCTGTTGTTTTGGTGACATTTGTATCTATTCAGTTTTAGTGAGGGAGAGACTGTTGCCTTTACACATTGTCACTAAGCTGTTTATCTCATTCCTATACTCTGCTTCGGTCATTGTTTGAGATCCGACCCACTATGGTGGCGTCATCAATGTATTTCTAAATGAAGTTAGAGCTGAATTTGCCCACACAGTTATGAGCATATAAAGTGACATTATGCAGTAGAAATGAAGTTAAAATAGAATAAATGAAGCTACTCACATATAATACAATGTGGAAGATTTCAAAACATGGGGGCTGATTACACAGCCTTGTGGAGGACTATGTTGAGGATTGTTGTGGAGGAGGTGTTGTCATCTATCCTTACTGATTTCAGTCTGTGGGACAGCAAGTTGATGATCCTGTTGCAAGATTTAATATAACTGTTACTTTGAATTCCCAGTCTGGAGAGTTTGATAGCCTTTTTCTTGATTAATCATACAGCAGAGCTTAGACTTTCTCAGCTTTAAATTACATGTATCATGGTTCTCACCACACAGTTGTGATCTGGAATATTCAGCTAAAACCTTTTCATGGAGGTAACTTACTACTTAACTTTTCTGAATCAACTCCTTTTCTCTTCTCAAGGATAAATTATTTTTTGCGTCTAACTTCAAGCAGGATTTCTGCGAATTAAACCCAAAGCTTTCCAGGCTATGGAGATCACCCCTCTCCCCACCACCCCCACCACCACCCCCACCCCCACCCCCACCCCCCCCCACCCCACCCCCCCCCACCCCACCCCCCCCCCACCCCACCCCCCCCCACCCCACCCCCCCCCCCACCCCACCCCCCCCCACCCCACCCCACCCCCCCCCCCACCACCCCCCCCCCCACCCCCCCCCCACCCCCCCCCCCCCCAGTGGGCAATATGCACTTTTTTCAAGCAGCTTGAACTCTTCAGTGTGGGAGAAGGAGCGCCACTGTTGACAATGCTGTCATTGTGAGATGAGTCCGAAATGTCTGGTGAAATACCTTCATCAGATGTATTTGCTAAAAGCTTTTAAACAAATGTTAAACATCTGTCCTGGGGAGAGATTTCAAGGCATTCAAAAAAGTTTGTTATCAGTTTAGAGATTATTTGTCACAAATCATGCAATCATTCTAAGATCATTCTACATGTGATAGATTGGCATAAACATGGGAGGTAAGGCAGGGAGACACAACGAGAAAGAACATTTTCACAAACAAATGTTTCACACCTGGAATGTACTGTCTCGAAGTTTAATGGAGGCTAGTTCAATTGAGGTATTTATGAGGGTATTACATGATTAATTGAATAGAAACAATGAATAACGAGTAAAGACAAGGATTGGTACAAAGGCAATGAGGACATAATGGTACAAATAGACTCCATCCACACAGTAACAATTCTGCAATTCAATTCTTATGTACCTGTGTCTGTCAATTGAGCAAAGCCTGTGGCACCTGCACATTTTCTGATTCAAACCACCATGGATGACACACCTAAGAATCGAATACCTTACTATGCTTCCCTGTTGTTGAGATGTGGTAAGGATTGATTTGCAGAGATGGCATTGTGCTGCATGTATGATTTATAAAAGTATCAACACCATGAACTTTACCATTATACAGGTATGGTGTAGCCATTCAGGACTTTAGTACCAGTTGGAGGAGTGGCATTGCATTCCTAGCTCTCATCAAAGCAATCGACCCAAACTTAGTGGACATGAGAAAAGCTTTGGAGAGACCCAACAAGGTCAATCTTGAAGATGCATTCAAAATAGCGCACGTCAATCTCAACATCCCACCACTACTAGAACCTGAAGGTATGGTAGAATTCTTTCCACAATGAATTATGCTTTCGCTGTACTTAGTCCAAAAAACACTTGAAGACAAGGTCAATTGCCAGCTAGTGCTCACTCTACATTGTTCTATTTGAGGGTCCTTTTTATTCCAATCTTTTGTTGAACTAAGTGATGTTTCTGATTGTACTTTGCTCCGATGCTCGCTAATGATGTGGTCAGACATTGTATTGTGCACTGTTTAGGAGTGTTTTTTTAACTGCTAAATTTTAATCATGGTACAATAAAAGTGATTTGCATATACTCATTTAAGAATGTGAGTTAAAGTGGGGAAACATTGTAAATTAATGTAAACCAATAGCCTCAATTATCTTGGATGTAACAGAAGAGAATTGCAAGTCACAGCTGTCCATTGACAGAAAAACAGGTGGCCAGCAGTTGAAATTCATAGGTGGGCATTTTAGCCATCCTGTTGATGCAAAACGTTCACTATTTACTATAATAAAGCAGGATTTTTTAATGTGTGAGGAGCCTGTCTGCCTCAGAGGTTTGCTATCAGATCTAGGTTCTTGGCTGGTGTGCAACCCCATACTCAAAATTCAGGTACAAAATTATATCAATGCACCTTGTGTTACTTCATCACTGATTTTGAGAAGAATCACAATCGTTTGGAAGATTTAGAGGACTTCAAAAGGAAGATGGTCATAAAATATTTCCAGAATTATTTTTATGGAACTTGAAGCAGTCTGATTCTCCTGGCTCTACATAAGTATAAATAAGCACCCCTAGATTGGTCTTGCCACCCCTCCACCTCCCCACCCCCACCCCCACCCTTCCCTCACTGCTTCATGCCTGTCCTAAGGAATAGTCTGTAGTATGCCCAAATGCCATTGACAGGCCACAATCCTGTGACATCCATTAGGCTCTTGTCAGTTCCATTCACATGATAGCCATGCATAACCATCATCTTAACTGACTTCCTATCCAAATCTTTTACTCAAGTTCATTTCCCTTCCTAATATTGGAGCTAGTCACAGTGTATGCCTTCCTGCCCTCCCCCTGAACATTATCAGAGCAAAACAATAACAATGTAGTGACAATTTTCCTTTCTCTGCAGATGTTGATGTTGAACGTCCAGAAGAACAGTCCATCACCACTTATGTATCGCAGTTTTTGGAGCATTTCCCTGTCATCGATGAGGTATGAGATTGTCTGGTATATTTAGCTGTTGTTCATCTGCCAGTCACTGTTAATTGAATGACTTTGGTCCAGCATTCATTGTGCAGGTATAATAAAAATGAAAAGGAGTATACATTACCTTGTTGGTGTGGTTCTCCATATTTTTTGTCATTGTGTCATGTTAGAATGTAGAATAGTACAGGAAAATACAGGAACAGGCCCTTCATCCTACTGTGTCTGCACCAACCTTGATGCCATTCTAAACTACTGGCATCTGTCTGCATGATCCATATACCCCTATCCCCTGCCTATTCATGTGTCTATCTAAATACCTGTTAAATTTTGATGTATCTGCTTCTATCACCTCCCATGGGCAGTGTTTTCTAGGCACGTATTACCCTCTGCGAGGGGAAAAAGAATCATGCTCACAGAGAAGGTGTTTTCACGAGTAGGAGAGACTAGGACCTAGGTCACAGCTTTGGTGAAGGGAGGACCTCTTTGATCTGAGTGAGGAGCAATTTCTTTAGCTTGAGGTGGTGAATCTGTGGAATCACTGCTGCACAGGGCTGTGGAGACCAAGTCATTGAGAGTTCTTAAAATAGCGATAGATATGTTTTTGGTTCTTGACTAGTCAGGGAATTACAAGTTATGGGGTAAAGGCAGGACCATGATTGAGAAACGTGTCAGCCATAATCTAATAGTGGAACAGACTCAATGGGCTGAATGGCCTAATTCTGCTCCTCTAATGGTAGACTTCTTCCTTTAAGCACCACTGAGTACAGACTTCTTCAATTACTGGGCTTGTTCACAACCAAGGTTTGTCCAAATTTGTAGCGTTAGCAGTGAAACCTCTCCATATTAATCAGCTCATGAAAAGTCTCTGTTATCTGCAGGGTAACTTGTTGCTATCAAAACTTTACAATGTTAGGGGTCAAGCCTGATTGGGTCAATAAGTCTGCTGGAGTGAAACAGCAACACTGACTGATGTCAGGAAACCTGACTGGGACGGGCGGTGAGCCTGAACTCAGAATTCAAAAGAACATATTTGTGTTCTTGTCACAAGCTAGCTTTTAGTGAAAAGCTATTAGATGTGCATGTTATCCCAGCTGATTCTGAAAGGTCACTGATGTGTTGGTGCATGAACTTCTGCAAATGAATGATGCTGCTGGTTTGCCTCTTAAATATGGCATCCAGACTTTGGGGCCCAGAAGGTCCCTGCAGGTTTCAGAGCTTGCAGCCTATAAAATTTGGCATTTACTTGCTTGTGTATATGTAATTAACTGAGAAGAATATTATCTCATGAGAAAATGCATCCTGCTGCTCTGAGCATGCCCCACCCGTTATTAGGCTTGTTGTCACACTTAAGTCTAAAGAAAAGAAAATCCCATCAAAATACAATTCTGTAAAAACTACCAATCAGATTACCAACACATCATCTTCTTTCCAATACCTGCAAGGATAGTGGCCAGTCGTGCTGAAACCAGTCACTGAGAGGTCTACGAGAGCAGATGTACAGCAATTTTTTTTTTAAACCTGCCAGTGAAAAAAAGTCGGCTTCTACAAATGATAGAAATTAGGAACATTAACATTTAAGCCTGGCTATTATATCTAATCGTTACTTTTTTTTTTCCTGACAGCATGATACTGCAGAATACACCTACGAATCTCTATTTGAGGACTCTCAAAACAGCTTTGCAGCCATGTCCTCAGATCTTAGTGCACGAGATTCTAATAACATACCCGTTGGAAACAAACATCGTGATTCAGCTAATGTTTCACCTCCCCTACAGGACCCTACAGTCTTTATATCCTCCCACCTGAAAGATGAGAAATTATCTCCACACACTATTGTGGTGAATGACAATCAGCCATTATGTAAAGAAAATGATAATTCTTTTGTTAATCGGGGCAGTAGTTCTGATGAAACAGAAATGGTTACCAATAACTTGATTGATGTTTCCCATATTGATAAAGCAAGTATGTCCTTGCATCAAGATAGTCAATTGTCATCCTCTGATCTGCACAATGTATTCCTACAACCTGCTTCTGACGCCAGTGCCACTGACATGGTTGAGGAGATTTATGTCCTGTTACATCCATTGAAAAGAAAATCTTCAACTGGTGAGAAAACATTGGAGAAGAAACCTTCCTCTCCAGTCCCTTATGATTCTCATTCACCAATTGCAGCAAATAATGTGTTGAAAGCTGAGTCCAGAGTTGAAACACCTGAATCATCATCAGAAAATCAAAGTGACACCTCCTTTGAAATCTCCTACTCATCTAATAGATTGGATGACAATCTCAAAAGCCCACAAGATCAGTGTGTTTCTTTATACCATATGGACATTCAATCTAATGCTAGTATGCCTGCTCGGATACGTAAAGTTTCAGAATCATGTACACAGACTGATGAAAAACCATCTCCTGAACAGAATGAGCTACTGCCTTCAGTAATAGATAATGCACTTGTGGGTGATGAAAAAGTATCTGTAATTCCACTTAATCTTGTTTACTATCCTCATTATGAGGTACCAGTATCTAAAGTACTTGAAGCTTTTTCAGTCACTGGTAGTCCTCAAAAGGAACTTGTCCCAGATGTTCAGAAAGACTTGTCACCACTGCCTGATGAAGCTTACCAATCTTGCTCGGAGCTCAGTGGTTCATTTTCATTGCAGGAACTTAGTCCAACATTCTCTGAAAAAACATTGTGCACCCCTGACCCTGATCAGATTGACAGCTCAAGCAACTCTAACCATGCTGGACCTGTTAAGATTGCTCAGTCATTTTCTTGTCAAGGAACTGAGTTGTCTCAGTTTCTGCCAGTAGCAATGCCTAACACTGCCAATGAAAGCATTGTGAACCCTCTTAATAAACTGCCACAACAGACTAACTTGGAAGCTATTAATGAACAATTTTTGGAAGGTAAATCTTCAGTGCCAAAGAATGGAGATCTTCAGATGTCCAAAAGAGATTATGAAAAGGATCAAGAGGAAAACAGTCCGGGTCCAAAGGTAACAAATGTTCATTACATTTGACACCCTGAATTGAGAAGTCCAGTATAATGTTTTGTAAAGCCTTCTTACTCTCGTGCAGATTACTGCAATATTTTTTGTGGCCTCATTTGCTTACAGTTCAAACTCTTAACATTCTGTTGTTAGTTGCTAGTCATAGTTGACCATGGAGTTTCAGAAGTCATTGGTTCAAATTCCCAATGGCAGTCTGAGAATTCAAATTCTGTTTGGCTATAATTCTAGAGATAGAAGTGGAAAGTTTCCAATCTCTTCAAGCAGTCTGACTGATGTAAAAATTCAACTTGTTCACTTAAAGAATTTTTAAGAGATTGGAAATTTACCATTCTGCTGAGTCTGGTCTACAAATGTCACCCAGTAGCAACAAAACTGTCTTCCTGATCTTTGCATAACTGAGTAGACTGCAAAGCCAATTAAAAGAACAGCTAAAAGTCAAACTTGCTGACTTTAGTGGTACATTTGTTGCTAAACATACCAGTTTAACTGCTATTCCAGATTAGCTGTGCAATGTAGAAGAACTGTGAGCACTGATATTGTTACTCATTCCTGTGAAATATCAATTGATCTAACCATCCTGTATCCTTAAATATAAACTAGAGAATAAAGGAGAAATATTCTAAGCAGACCAATAAAAATAATGGTTACTTGGAAGAATTACTGGAGGACTGCCTAGACCTTCGGACAGCAAAATCCAGTTGTCTTTCATGAGATATTTGGGTGATTTTAGCAATGAAAACTGCCAACAGTGTTTAAATTGACAACTAATCAGAACAAACTGTTTTAAAATGCACTATTTTTTTTTTAGTTTGATTCAGAATTTCAGGATAACATAGAATAATAGAATTTTACAATACAATAGGAAGCCATTGAGCCCTTCATGTCTGTATCATCTCTAGAAAGACCCTAGTTAGTCCCATTCTCTAGCCTTTTCTCCCTAGTCCTCTAAATTCATCACTTGCAAGTATATACCCAGCTCTCTTTTGAAACCATCTATGGAATCTGCCTCACCACTGTCCTGGGCAGCACACTCCAAATCCTAACAACTTTGTGAGTAAAAAGGTTTCCTCTCATCTCGCTCATGGCTGTCTTGCTGACAATCTTGAAATTGTAACCCCTAATTACCAAAATATCAACAAGTGGAAACATAATATCCTTCTTTACCCAGTCAAAGTGGTTCATAATTTTGAACACCTCCATAAAGTCACCTCTTAATCTCCTTGAAGCAGAAAAGATTAGGCCAGTTTTCTTAATCTTTCCTTGTATCTAAAATCTCTCATTCCTGGTATCATTGTAGCGAATTTCTTTTGCTCTCTCCTTTAACTTGCTTCCTTAAATAAAGGGCTCAGAACTGAACATAATACTCCAAATTTGGTCTAACCAATGCCTTGTAGAGTTGTAGCATCACTTCCTTGCTTTTATACTTTGCTTGTAAACTGAAAGATCCTATAAGCTTTCTTAACAACTGTTGCAACTTGCCTGGCCACCTTTAGAGAATTATCCTTAAACCTTAAGGTTATTCTGCTCCTGGGGTACCATTAAAGTTGTACCATTTGAGGCTGTATTTTCTGAATGTGTTTTCTCCCAAATTGCGTTAACTCACATTTCTCTACATAGAAATTCATCTGCTAAATGTCTGCTCATTTGGCCACATTGTCAATCTTGACATTGTCAACACGATACTGTCAACATCAGTATGATTGGAACAGCGACTGGTATGAGTCTTTCTGAGAAACAGAAACTGTATGGAAAAATATATAGATGAAGATTCGAAGCAAATTTTGATTTTGGAAGTAGAAAGCAGGTTAAATAAAAATCAACAATGTGCATGTTTTGGAAGATTTTTGAGTTGTGTTGTCGAGAGCTGTCATAATTAGGCTGATTTTTCTATCCTTTCTAGGCATCAGACAACCAGCTTTTGTATTTGCTGCCAAGTCAAATGGGCCTTAAAGAGACAGGAGAAGATGTGGAGAGTTATGGTGGTAGTCCAGAACAGCCAACTGATACCAAAGATGGGCAACACACTGTCCTGCAAAGTTCTGTGATTTCATGGTTGGTTTCTATTTCTATCTAATTTTTTGCCCTTCTCCTCCTCTTCTCATTTAGCAGTTAACTTTTCCATAGACTTTTGCTTCTAATGTACAACCAGCAACCAAAACAACAACTTTGTATTTAATATAGAATATTTAATGTAGTAAAATTTCTGCAGAAATCTCAAGTTTCACTGATGTTAAATAAGACATAAATTGACATTGGGACAAAAAGGAGCAATTGGGCTAAGGGACTAGAAGATCATCATTATCTCTTTTCCAAATAAAATTGCAAGCCATGAAACAGATTTTTCTTAAGTGGCTAGTTTTAATTCTTTTCAAACTGATCTCTTTTCTGATGCTTGATTTGTGTTTTTTCAGTTCATCCAGTGCTGAAAAATCACACGAGAACAGCAGTTATGATATTTTCACCAGCCATAATGATCACAGCCATGAGTTACTCCTGAAAGCAATGGTGAGTGAAACAGACTAGGGGCTACAATGTGGCTGGGTTAAGTACTAGTCTGTCTAGCAGACAGGTCCCATTTAACTACAAGAAGTAAATTTTTCATTTCATTTCTCAATGCTTTTAAAAGGGAGGACTCAAAATTCTGAATTTGGGAGATTTTGTTAAATTAGGTACAGTATTTCACTGAGTGTGTCTGCTTAGATCAAAGAGTTTGTCTTTGGAGTGGGACATGAGTCCACAATCTTTTCCCTTGGAAGCAAGAGTGTTATTACTGAAAGCTCATGTCTGATTCTAATGGGATCAAACTCTACTAAGAAAATCATGCCCAGATGGTTAAGTTGTGCTCTCAACTCACCATCCCAACAAGAAAGATTCTAGCTCCTTCCTTGCAACTGGATACTATTCTCTTCCCTTGCCAATTAACCACAGTTGCCAGTTATTCCTTACAGGCTAATTCTATTCTGCTTCATTATCCCATTTTACAATATCCCTTCTGCTTCATTATCCCATTTCAGTTCTTGTAATGACTGGTTTACTTCAAACCCTATTTCCACTGATTTTGAATTCTCCATCCTTAGTACTTTCATCCTTTGCCCCATTCTGTGCTTATTCATTCTCTCTTACTCTCTTACGTACCTTTTTTTTTATTCTCACTACATTGCCTTCATTGGTTCCACTGTTTCACAAGAGACCTGAAATATTCCAATTTGTCTTGACAACCTACGTTCAACTGCTTCGGAGATTGACTAGGAGAAGAAAGAAAGAGAAAGAAATATACAGTACAAGTTTGTGGTATTTGGCAGGGTAAAGACTCTGCTTTCTATCTGTTTTACTCTCTCCTAATCCTTCTGGTACTTTCACAAATTTGACTTGAATTCATCATCTCATTTCAACATTTTTCTAGATTTGTCAGGCCTTTATTGCCAAAAGAATAGAGTGTAAAACGAAGGAAATTTTGCTGCAACTCTGCAAGGCAGATGGCAGCTAGAGTATAGCATACAATTTTGTCCCTTACTTGAGGAGGGAACGCAGTTGCATTAGACGTTCCCTGGATTGATTCCAGAAATGAAGGATTTATCTCATTAAAACAGATTGAGCAATTGAGGTCTATGCTGTCTGGAATTTAGATAAATGAGGGGAAACCTGATTGAGACATAGAAAATACTAAAGGGGTTTGACAAAGTAGATGTAGACAGGATGTTTTCTGTTGTGGGCTAATCTAGAAAGAGAGATAGTAGTTTTAAGATAATGGATAGCAGATTTAAAGAAGAGATGAGAAGTTACTTCTCTCAAAGGATCATGAACCTGCGGAATTGTACAATGCCTACTCCTGCTCCTAGTACGTGTTTCTTGCCAATTATTTAAACCTAACAAGATTCTCTACTGATAAATATTGCATTTGACCTATAATCCTTGCCTGTTGCTCTGCTCTCCTCAATGTGGTTTGCTCCTATAAAATAACTTTTTTATTCTCCCTTTCCATTCCAGATGAAAGGTCTCTGCCTTCAATACTTTCCTATTTCCAAATATTCACTCCCTACTCCACTGAAGATAGCAGCAATGTGTACTAGTCACTAAAACTCTTTGGACAGCATCTTCCAAGCCTATAACCACTAGCATCACAAAAATATATTGTTTTTTCTTCACGTCTAATGACAGTACATAGACTGCATCGTTTCAAGAAAACAGCTCACCTCAGTTTCTGAAGAGCAACTACGGATGGGCAATTATTGTTGGCCCAGTCAGCAACATCCACGTCCTGTGAATGATTAATAGGCAATATTATAGATGAACCCACTGTACATGTAGTGTTCACTTTTTTTCTTTGTTTCTTTTAATAATGACAGTTGTAAGAAGCTCAAACTTTAAGACTTTATTATGGAATTTTAGTGCAAAGGGAGGGGATCCTGACTTGCCAGCCAGCGATAGATGCCTGCACTGCTGGCAGTGCATCATCCTGCCAAAGGAAATTCCACTGGAGGTTGTCATCTGGGCCTTCTCCAGAAACATCAAACAATTACCACAGCTGCTCTTTTGTGTTCTGAAAAATATAAAAATGGATCGCTGTTTGTGGGAGGAACACAGCAGACCAGGCAACATGAGAGGAACAGGAAAGTTTGGGTCAGGACCTTTCTTCAGAAATGGGGAGGGGCAAGGGAGCTCAGAAATAATTGGAGGAGTGGTGGGATTGGGGGAAGTAGGTGGGATGGTGTAAGGGGAGTGCAGGTAGGGAGTGGTGGGGATTGGTCAGTGAGGTGGGAGGGGCAGATAGGTGGGATAGAAGATTGACAGGTTGTGTCAGGTTAAGGAGGTGGAGATGAAAGGGGGGTGTTGGACATGGGATGAGGCTGAATGTGGGGAGATTTTAAAACTGGTGGAATCCGTGCTTAGACCATTGGGCTGTAGGCTCCCGAGGCAGAATAGGAAGTGCTGCTCCTCCAGTTGCAGTGGCATCGTTGTGATACTGGAGTAGGCCCGGAATCACTGTTCTTTTCCCCCTGGTCCAGGAACTCCTCACTTAGGTCTTGAATGCCACCCATGCCCTCCACCAACCCTGCTCCTGCTCTCCTGCACCTCTGATGCTGCCTGGCCTGCTGTGCTCCTCCAGCTTGACACTGTGTTATCTCTGGCTCCAGCATCTGCAGTTCTTGCTATTTGCTGGAGCTTATTTGCCATTGTTCTTCCATTACAACTGTGACTAAATTTCAAAAGTACTTAATTGACTATTAAGGTGCTTTAGTATGAGATACAGTTCCTGATTAGAATTTAGAAGTTGAAGGTGGGAAACGGGATGGGAGCAGTGACCTTGTAACCTGTGCTCGCCTCAAAGTTATACAAATTGAGCCTGTACTGTCTGTCAATGTTTCTTTTACTAAAATGCATTACCTCATATTCCTCTGCATTCAAATTCATCTGCTGAGAGTCTGCCCATTTGGCCAACTTGTCACTGTCCCTCTGAAGTCGCTCAGTGTCACCTTCCCAATTTACTATTCTCCCTAGCCTAGTATCATCTGCAAGTTTAGAGATTCTGGCCTCAACATCCATCTCAAAATCATTAATATAAATAAGAAAAAGCAAGGGTTCCAACACATAGTGGGGAGAAAGTAGAAGAGAGCATTTGTAGACAGATTATGGAAGTCTGAAGGACAAGTAAAGTTGTGATAGTTGGTGATTTCAATTACCATAGGGTAGACTGGGAGATAAAGGTAAAGTGTGGGGCACAAAAGGGGAGAAATTCCTTCAATGTGTGTAGGAGAACTTTTTGCAATGGTACATCTCCTCCTGTTCCTGTTCCTGTGCTGCATCTGGTCCTCGGAAATGAGGCACGCCAGGTAGAGAACATCAGAGTAGGGGAGTATTTTGGAAATAGTGATCATCCAATAATCAGGTTCAATATTAAGTTGGAAAAGCTTTTAAAAATAAATGTCAATGAAGCAATCAGACTGGAAAAGGGCATATTTTAGTAGTCTAAAAGTTGAACTGGAGTATGTTGATTGAAAATGCATTTTAGTGGATAAAACAGTAAGTGGAAAATGGGAGAATTTCAAACGGGAGATGAATGGAGTACAAACTGATGAATGGAGAAATAAAATAAGGGGTATCCAAAGCTAGAGTACCCTGGATGACTAAGGATATTGATGAGAAAATAAAGAAGAAAAAGGAGATTTATGATACATGCCAAAATAATAATGGCAAAAGAAATTGGAAGAACATCCCAAATGCAGGATAGAGGCTAAAGCTGGAGTAAGGAAGGCTAAGAGAAAGCATTGAGTTTTTTGAGGAAGTTACTAAAAAGATTGATAACAGCAGAACAGTAGACCTTGTTTATTTGATTTTAATAAAGGCTTTGACAAGGGTCCGCATGGTAGACTAATTAGTAAAGTTAGGTCACAGAGGATTCAGGGTGAGCTTTGCCAATTGGACACACAATTGACTTAACAGCTGGAGACAGCATAATGGTACAGGGTTGCTTTTCAGACCAGCGTTGTTCCACAGGGCTTGGTTCTGGATCCTCTTTAGTTTGTCATTTATATGAATGATTTGAATGAGAATGGTTAGTAAGTTAGTGGACAGCACCAAAATTGCTGGCATAGTAGACGGTGAGGAAGGTTTTCTAAGATGACCAAGGGATCTTGATCAAATGGGTTAATGGGCTGAAAAATGGCAGATGGATTCAATCTGGATAAAAGCGAGGTATTGCATCTTTGTACACAAACAAGGGTAATGCCTTGGGTAATGTGTAGAACATAGGGACTTAGGGGTGCAGGTACACAATTCTTTGAAGTTTGCGTCATATATAGACAGGGTGGTTAAGAAGGTGTTTGGCACAGTTGCTGCATTTGCTCAAACCTTTGACTATAGGAGTTCAGTCACTTCACCTGACTAAGGAGCAGTGCTCTGAAAACTTGATATCGGATATACCAGGTGGACTATACCTGATGTCATGTGACTGCTGACTGTTACCAAATTAGAAGATGGTGACAATGGCCTAGTTGAAAACATGGGTGTTGAGAAACTGAGCAGTAGGGGGATAGATAAAGAAGCAGTGTTAAAAAGGATGTCAGCACTCTAGGTAGAGAAGTCACTAGGTCCAGATGGCATCCATCTGTGAGAGTTAGGGATCAAATTATGGAGCCATTGACAACTTTTCCAGGCCTTTTTGAATACAGGACTAATGCTGGGAACCGGAGGATAGCAAATGTGCTACCACTGTTTAAGAAAGGGACAAAGGATAATCCAGGAAACTACAGACCTGTCAGCTTGACATCAATAGTGGGAAACGTGGTGAAGGCCATAATATGGGATAAACTTAGAAAATTTAAGTTAACACTAGACTGTCAACATGGCTTTGTCAAGGGGAGTTCATGTCTGACAAATTTAATTGAGTTCTTTGACAAGGTGACACAGTCAATGGATGAGGATAATAATGTGGATGTTGTATACTTGGACTTTCAGAAAGCATTTGATATGGGGCCATGTAGCAGGTTAGTTAGCAACATAGAAATGTTTGGCAATAATGGGTCCTTGGCAGTATGGATTAGAAATTGACTAAAAGAATAGGAAACAAAGTAGACATAGATGGGTATTTCTCAGATTGAAGAAGAGTTGAAAATGGTGTTCCCCAGTGATTGGTGTTGGGCCCTTGCTTTTTCTTATTTATATTAAAGATTTTGAGATGAGTGTTGAGGCCAAAATCTCTAAACTTGCAGATGATCCTAGGCCAGGGAGAATAGTAAATTTGGAAGGTGACACTGAGCGGCTTCAGAGGGACAGTGACAAATTGGCCAAATGGACAGACTCTCAGCATATGAATTTGAATGCAGAGAAATGTGAGGTAATGCATTTTAGTAGAAGAAACATTGACAGACAGTACAGGCTCAATTTGTATAACTTTGAGGTGAGCACAGAAGCAAAGGAACCTTGAGGTTCACTCGTATGATTCTCTGAAGGTGGTCAGCTAAGTTACAACAGTTGTTAAGGTGGCTTACAGGATTATTGGTTATTTTAAATAGGGGCATAGAGTATAAAAGCAAAGAGGTAATGCTATACCTCTACAAATCAGTGGTTAGACCACATTTGGAGCAGTGTGTTCAGTTCTGGGCACTTATTGAAAGAAAGATGCTAAAGGTGAGGAAAGCATTCAAAGGAGATTTATTAGAATGATACCAGGAATGAAGGATTTTAGAAAAAAGAAAAGATTACAGTTTGGGCTTATTCTCTTTTGAGCAAAAAAAATTAAGAGGTGATCTTATTGAGGTGTTCAAAATTATGAACAATTTTGATGGGGTAAAGAAGCATATTCTGTTTGCACTAGTTGGTATAACTACAGATCACAATTTCCAGATTATCAGCAAGTGAGCTAGAAGTAAGATGAGGAGAAACTTCTTTACTCAGAGAGTTGTTAGGATTTAGAATGCACTGCCTGTGAGAGTAGTGGAGGTGGATTCCATTGGACGTTTCAAACGAAAGCTGAATATATGTTCAAAAGTGGTGAAACGGGAGTGGGATTAGTTGGGTAGCTATTTTTGAGCCAGTACAGACACAATGGGTCAAATGGCTTCCTTCAGTAATGTGAAAATCTATGATTTTAGTATGTCCTGGGTCTGAAAGGACACGGTAAAATTGACTTTTTTACCTTTATGGAAAGGACTAGCATTTAACTTTTTACGTTTGGAAACAAAACATTGAATCTCCATGTGATTATATGATGCCCAAATGGTCCCTACTTTTGCTTCTGATTAATTCAGGTCCTGTTGGAGATTGGGAAGTACATGAACTCCATACATAGTTCCCAATTGTAGCCTTCCTCCTAATGTTTCACACGTTTTGGCAAAGCTGGAAAAAGTTCTCTGCCAATCCAAAAAGGTGAACCAAGGGGCCTACATGCTGGAAATAAGCTGGTAGGATACAGAATATTTGAGCCTCAAATTAACAGCAACATCTTGTTTCTTCCTCCAGGATGAACAATGTTCAAGGGATTCAGAACAACACTCAATCAACCAAGATGAAAAACTGATTCATCATGAAAACTGTCCTAATCCCAATATACTATCAATGACAATACAACATAAGACTCGACCCAAGGTAGTCTGCATGGTAGACTGTGCTGAATGAACATTTTCCAATATCTTGAGTTAGTGACTCATGAAGAGCTGCCTTGACATTTATAATTTATCATGCATCAGAATAGCAGCATTTGATCTGGAGATAGCAGGAACTGTAGATGCTAGAGAATCTGAGATAACAAGGTGCAGAGCTGGATGAACACAGCAGGAATGCTGACGTTTCGGACCTGGACCATTCTTCAGAAATGGGGGAGCGGAAGGGGGTTCTGAAATAAATAGGGAGAGAAAGGGAGGCGGATAGAAGATGGATGGAGGAGAAGATAGGTGGAGAGGAGACAGACCGATCAAAGAGGTGGGGATGGAGCCTGTAGAGGTGAGTGTAGGTGGGGAGGGATAGGTCAGTCCAGGGGGGACGGACAGGTCAAGGGAGTGCGATGAGATTAGTAGATAGGAGATGGGGGTGGGAGGAAGTGATAGGTGGGAGGAAGGACAAGTTAGGGAGGCGGGGACGAGCTGGGCTGGTTTTGGGTGCGGTAGGGGGAGGGGAGATCTCGAAGTTTGTAAAGTCCACATTAATACCATTGGGCTGCAAGGTTCCCAAGTGGAATATGAGTGGCTGTTCCAGCAACCTTTGGGTAGTTTCATTGTGGCACTGCAGGAGGCCCAGGATGGACATACTGTCTGAGGAATGGGAGGAGGAGTTGAAGTGATTCGTGACTGGGAGGTGCGGTTGTTTTAGTGTGAACCGAGCATAGGTGTTCTGTAAAGCGGTCCCCAAGCCTCCACTTGGGTCCGCTGATGTAGAGGAGGCCACGATGGGAACAGCGGATGCAGTATACCACATTAGCAGATGTGTAGGCGAACATCTGCTTGATGTGGAAAGTCTTCTTGGGGCCTGGGATGGGGGTGGGGGGGTGGTGGGGAAGACGTAGGGGCAGGCATAGCACTTCCTGTGGTTGCAGGGAAAAGTGCCGGGTGTGGTGGGGCTGGAGGGGAGTGTGGACTTCAAGCTTCAAAATCCCCCTACTGCGTCCCAAAACCTGCCCAGCTCATCCCTGCCTCCCTAACCTGTTCTTCCTCTCACCTATCCCCTCCTCTCACCTCAAGCCCCACCCCCATCTCCTACCTCCTAACCTCATCCCGCCCCCTTGACCTGCCTGTCCTCCCTGGACTGACCTATCCTCTCCTGGCTCCATCATGCCTCTTTGACCTGTCTGTTTCCTCTCCACTTATCTTCTCCTCTATCCATCTTCTATCTGCCTCCCCCTCTCTCCCTATTTATTTCAGAACCCTCTTTCCCTCGCCCATTTCTAAAGAAGTATCTAAGCCCGAAACGTCAGCGCATTTGATCTGTCAAGTTTGCCCGTCAATACAAAAAGATCATGACTGTTCCAGTTATGACCTTACCACCACTCTCCTGCCTGCATCCCCTCATAACCTTTGACTGCCTTGTAGATGAAAGTTCTAATTTCTTAACCCTATTTGTGGATAGTAAATTTCAAAGCTTAATGATTCTCTGAGACAAAATTTCTCCTTGTATGTGTCTAAAATTTATACATCCAGAGAGTGGTGTGCCTTTGGAATTCACTACCACAGAAAGCAGTCAAGGCCAAAACATTTTATGATTTCAAAAAGGAGATGAATATAGCACTTTGGGCTTTAGGGATCAAAGGATATGGCGAAAAAGCAGGAACAAACTATTGAGTTGAATGATCAGCCATGATAATATTGAATGGTGAAGCAGGCTTGAAGATGGTCTACTCCTGCTCCTATCATTTTATTTTTCTAAATAGGAGACTCTTTATGCCCAGATATAGATTTCCCCTATGAATTGAAACATCTCTGCATAGAGTCATACAGCACAGAAATAGACCCTTTGGTTCAACTTGCCCATGCTGATGAGTTTTCCCATACTAAACTAGTCCAATTTGCCCATGTTTGGCCCATATCCCGTTTAAATCTTTTCTTATTCATGTACCTGTCCAAACTCTTTTGAATGTTGTAATTGTACTCATCTCTACCACTTCCTGTGCCAATGTATACCATGCATGCACCATCCTCTGTGTGAAAAGGTTGCCCCTCAGGTCCTTTTTAAAATTCTTCCTGTCTCACCTTTACCTATGCCCTCTAGTTTTGGATTTGCTTACTCTTGGGAAAAGACCTTGGCTATTCGCCTTATCTATGCCTCTCATGATTTTACATATATCTAAAAGGTTACCCTTCAGCCTTCTACCTTCCAGGGAAAAATGTCCCAGACTATTCAATCTCTCCTTATAATTCAAATCTTCCAGTCCCAGCAACATTCGTGTAAATTTTCCTGCCCCTTTTCCAGTTCCTAGCAGGGAGACCAAAATTGTATGGAGTAGTCCAAAATTGACTTCATTAATGTCTTGTACAGCTGCAACTTAATGTTGCAACTCCCCTACTCACTGCTGTAAATAATGAAGGCAAGTGCACCAAACACCTCCTTGATTGCCTCGTCTACCTCTAACGCATCGACCTTGTAAAGCCCCCTCAGTATCCTTCATGTTGCTATATTCTTGCATCGAGTTATGAACGGCTAAGGATCCTGGGATTGTATTCATGAGAGTTTAGAAGGTTGAGGGGAGATCTAATAGAAATTTACAAGATAATGTATGGTTTAGAAGGGGTAGATGCTAGGAAGTTGTTTCCGTTAGGCGGGGAGACTAGGACCCATGGGCACAGCCTTAAAATTAGAGGGGGTAAATTTAAAACTGAAATGAGACGACATTTCTTCAACCAGAGAGTGGTGGGCTTGTGGAATTCATTGCCGCAGAGTGCAGTGGAGGCCGGGACGTTGGATGCCTTCAAGGCAGAGATCAACAAATTCTTGATCTCAAAAGGAATCAAGGGCTATGGGGAGAGTGCAGGGAAGTGGTGTTGAAATGCCCATCAACCATGATTTAAATGGCGGAGTGGACTTGATGGGCCGAATGGCCTTACTTCCACTCCTATGTCTTATGGTCTTATGGAGTTCATGCAGAATCTATGATGAAGTTTCAATGAAGTATGGATGTAGTCTAAGGCCAGCAGTTTTTGACTTTAGCTACAATCAAAGCTAAACAATGTTTTATAAGTTGGTGAGAATTGCTGTTGATTTGATCTATATTTCTGATCTACATAATGTCCCACAGCAATGTTGTCCTTAAAAATAAATCAGTTTTCACATCGATGCTAAGCACACCCAGCTCTACCATACCACTAACTCTCTCAACTCCTCCACAGTTGCCAAATTGCCAAACATGTTCAACATTCAGTTTTGGATTAGCAGAAGTTTCTTCCAAAATAATTTAGAGACAATAATGGGACAAACAGATATCGCTTGATGGAAATCGTGACATTTTGGTTGGGGCAAATTTATTTATCTAATTTATTTATCTAATTTGTGTGTGAAATGAAAATGGGCAGTGGTGGAATGAATACAAAGTTGGCTGAATGAGAGAAAATGGAGAGTATGATGAATAGTTTATTTCAGACTAGGAAGGTATATAATGGGCTTCCCCAGGAGTTAGTATTGAGACAACTGTTTTTCTTGAACAATATTGATGCTGACTGGGTGTTGTCTTAGATCCAGCATCCAAGCAGCTCTTTTCAGATTCGGTTAAATGTAGTTAAGAGAAGACTCGACAACAGCAAATTGCTTAAATATGAACATTTATTGAGTAATAATAAAAGTTTAAAAAAAAGGAAGAATTTTTTTAAAAAAAGGGGGGGAAACCTAGCAATAAGCCTCGTGCATTCTAGCTATTGGGGACCTCTTGTCAAGGGATGGTCTGGAGGCTGAACTTGTTCTGGCACTGTTCACGATTCTAGTCTGAGGCGAAGTCCAATGACTTGGAACGAAACACTTATTCTCATGCAGTGTGACAAACAGCAAGGCACAGAAAAACAACTATAGAAGACAAAACATCTGGCTACGACAGAGAACAGCTTCAGAAAACCAAGCTGGTGTCATCTTCAGCCTGTGTAGGAATGTTCACAGGATTCGTTCACGGTCATGCAGCTTGTCAAGTATCATCAGTTTTATCCCTTCAGCTCATTCTATACAATCTATTTGCTCATGCAGCTGTTGAATATCATCATTAACCTTTACCCCATTGGTGCATCCTATACGGGCATGCAGGACACAATTTCAAAGTTTGCTGATGACACAAAAGCTGGAAGTATCATGAACTGTGAAGAGGACGTAGACTGATAGCAGACAAAATTTAATGCTGTGCAATGTGAAATAATCTACTATCACAGAAGCATGAGGAAAAACAGACTAAAGGATACAATTCTAAAAGGGCATATAGGAACACTGGGATGTGAAGTTATAAAAGCAATATACAGTGGATTCTGGAAATCTGAAACAAAGAGAAAATGCTGGAGAGACTCAGCAGGTCTGGCAGAAACTGTGGAGAGAAAATGTTTACATTTCAAATCCAATATGACTCTTCTTTAGAACTGGGAGTATATATGCACGCATTTGCTAAGGGTGGCAGATATTATGATCTAGTAGCACCAATGGTTATGAAATTTGACTGGATAGACTTTGTTTTACTTTAGTGACTGAAGTGATCTTTTTACTAAACAAAAACACGTAATGTTGCAGTCCTCATTTTGAACAGTAAAAATATGTTTATGAACAACAAAAATGAAGATAAATTAAGAGAAAAGAACTCTTCCCTTAACACAGATTTAAATATTTTTGAATACAACTGAAATGACTCGGTTTTTATAGCTTGAAACTTCCTCCCTGCTTCATTACTCTGATGATACCAATTACGACAGTTCTCTAGATTGGCTTCACTGAAAGACTCTTGTAGCATAGTTGTATTGTCCCTGCCTCTGGGTTGCAAAGCTTGAGTTCAAGACCTACCTGCTTCTGAGATGTGTCAAAACATGTCTGAACAGATTGATTGAAAATATCTAGATTGACCTCACTGCCAACTGTGCAATAGGCTTATGGAATGGGAATAAAATGACTTCAACTTATCATACCGCCATTTTATAGAGCAGTCAATTTTTCAAAAGAATCCCCCTTGTTTAAGAACTGTTAGCAGAAAGTGTTGAGGGTCTATGTTTTGGAATGTACATTCTGCATAAATGTAAGAATGAAAGAATCATTTACTGTTGAC
This sequence comes from Stegostoma tigrinum, assembly GCF_030684315.1. Taxonomy (NCBI): domain Eukaryota; kingdom Metazoa; phylum Chordata; class Chondrichthyes; order Orectolobiformes; family Stegostomatidae; genus Stegostoma; species Stegostoma tigrinum. The sequence continues at coordinate 6,487,583 of NC_081363.1, forward strand.
ATCATAACTTTTTGAACTGCAGATAACTGAAAGTCTGCTGTTGCTGAATGAAGCAAAATTTACAGATGAAACACACCTCCAAACAAGGTAAGAATACCGAATTTGTACTTCAGCTGTTACCCTAAACCGATTTCTACGCAGATGCTGGTGTTACTGTTCAGGTTGATATATCACAGTGCCAAATGTGTTGAAGATTATTCAAAGTAAGTAAAATGATTTGATCTGCATTGGTCAGGTTACACAAAGGAAATTAATTGAAAGTCTGTGGATATGCTGGAGCTTGAAGCTAGCATTCCAGCTAGCTCTTGATATGAGGCGCATACTGAGTGGATGCTGTTGTCTTCAGAACAGAAGAATTAAAATGTTTCTGATCTGTATGTGAGCCAATATGATTGGTTCAATATTCACTCTTGCCTCTCTTTCGTTTTTATATTATCTAAAACAAACCTCTTGCAATCTTCCTTTTATATTACTAGCTAGCTTATTTCATATTTCATCTTCTGTCCTTTTTATTGCTTTTTTGTTAGTTATCCTTTGCAGGTTTTTAAAGGTTTCCCAATCCTCCTGGCTTCCCACTAATCCTCACCACAATTGTATGCTTTTTTCCTTTGGTTTCATGCTGTCCCTGACTTTCCTTGTCAGCAATAGTTGCCTCACCCTCCCCTTAGCATGTTTCTTGTTCTTGTGATGAATTTCTGCTATGCCTCCAGAAACTCCTGCCATTGCTGCTCCACCACCTTCCCTGCTGAGCTCCACTTCCAATTGACTCTGGCCAGCTCCTCCCTAATGTCTTAACTCAATTAAATATCATTACGTCTAATTCAAGCTTCTCCTGCTGAAACTGCAGAGTGAATTCTTTCATATTATGGTCAGTGCCCCCTAGGGGTTCCTTTATCTTTAGCTCCATGACCAAGTCAGCCTCAACTCTCATCACCTATTTCAGAATTGCCTGTTCCCCTAATGGGTTCCACCACATGCTGCTGCAAAAAAATCTCATAGATGATCCAAGAATTCTTTTTTTTTTTGGGATCTGCTACCAATCTGTTTATCCCAGTTCTCCTGAATGTTGAACTCTCCCATGGAGTCCCAAAACTAGCATAGGATATATAAAGTCAAGGAGTTGTATGTGTGTTTCAAAGATTGGTATGTGTGGAATGGGCTTCACTTTTGTGAGGGATAAGGGAGCTGTTCCAGTGGGATAGGCTGCAGCTGAACCATGCTAGGACCAGTGCCCTGGCAAATTGAATAACTAGAGTTGTAGATAAGGCTTTAAACTAATTAGAGGGTTTGGGAGATGGAATCCTAATCTTAAAGTGCAAAGGATATGACAGCATTGCAAGACAGCTATTTGGATAACGATACCCAGCATGGGACAGAAACTGGCAAAATAGCATTCTTTTCTTGAATGCACATGTAGCATTCAGACCAAAATAAATGAATTAATGGCACATACAGATTAATGGGTATAATCATATAGCTATATGGAAGAGTAGCTGTCAGAGATAGTGGACTAACAGGTCACAATGTTTAAAGACTCCTTAGATACTGGAAAAGTCCCAGTGGATTAGACTGCCGGTTTTTTTTGGGGGGAGGGGGAAGGGGAAGGAGACTAAAACAGGTAATTATAGGTCACTTAGCTTAATATTTGCTATTGGCAGAAAGTTGGAATCAGCTGTAAAGGGTGTATAGCAGAGCATTTAACTGATAGCAGTGTCGCCATGGATTTGTGAAGGGGAAATCATGCTTGATAAATTTATTAGAATTTATGAGGAGGTAACAAGCAGGAAAGATAAGGGCAAAGAAATAGATATAATGTATTTAGATTTCCAAAAGGCATTTGGTACCACCCATTAGGCTACTTAATAACATCAGCGTCCATGGTGTTGTGGATAATATTTTAGCATGAATAGAGAATTGACTGATAGAAGAATGAGAGGTGGGATAAAGGGAGCATTTTCAGGATGGCAAACAATAACAACTGGAGTATCATAGGGATATTGCTACACTTATTTACCATAAATATTCATAGCTTAGACATAGAAAATGAATGTACTATAACCATGTTTGCAGCTGACACAAAAATAGGTGAATAGTGAGGAATACAGAATCAACAGATAAATTTAGACAAGTTTAACAAGCGGGGGAAAAATCTTGGCAGATGGAATACACCGACTCATACGGCATAGATACTGGCTCTTCGGCCGACAGTCTATGTAAACCAACAAACATCAAACCACACTAATCTCATCTGACTGCACTTGTTCCATAGGCTACTACATCCTAACATTTTAAATACTCATCCAGATACTTTTTAAATATTGAGAGGACCTGTGTCCACCCTCTCAGGCATCACATTCATTATTTCTACCACCCTCTGGGTGGAAAAAAAATAATTCCTCAGATGTTGGAAAATGTATGGTTTAGCAGGAAGCATAGGGAGCTGACTATTATGTAAGTGGTGAAAGATGGCAAAACTCCACAGCACAAGAGGGATTTGGAAGCATAATACATAAATCATAAAAGGCTAGCATACAATTTCAACAGGTAATACAGAAGGCAAATGGAATGTTATCCTTTCTCAAAGGGAATGAAATATTAAAAGTGTGACGTCTTGCTAAAGCTGTTTACCCAGGTGCTAATTAGACTACACCTGTGACACTGTAACCACTTCTGGTCCACTTCTTTCAGGAAAGATATACTTGTATTGGAGGCAGTCCAGAGAAGGTTCACTAGGTTGATGCTGGATTTGAAAGTACTGACTTACAAGCTGTTAATTAGGTTGTGTCTGTACTCATTGGAATTTCAAAGAATTAGAGAAGATCTTATTGAAACATACAAGATTCATTGGAGATGATAGAGAGATGCTGAGAGGGTGTTTCACATTGTAGGCAAATCGAGGACTAAAAGCCAATCTCAAAATGAGGGGCCACCCATTTAAGACAGATAAGGAGAAATGTCTCCTGTAATTAGTTAGTTTAGCATCCTTTCCTTCATTGCTCAGACCTTTGAGTATCTAAGTTGGAATGCTATGTTGAGGTTGTACAAGAAATTGGTGAGGCCTCTTCTGGAATACTATGTCCAGTTCTGGTTGCCCTGTCATAGGAAGGATATTATTAAGCTGGACAGGGCTCAGAAGAGATTTACTGGAAGCTTGCTGGGAATGAAGGGTTTGAGTTATGGGGAGAGGCTGGATAGGCTGGGACTACTTTCCCTGGAGCATAGAAGGTTGGGGGAATATCTTGAGTTTTGTAAAATCATGAGGAATATAGATAAGGTGAATGGCAGGTGTTTTTAGGGTGGGGAATTTCAAAACAAAGGGTTTTTTTTAAGGTGAGAAGATAGCCATTTTAAAAAAAGACATGGGGGCAATTTATTTACACGGCGTGGTTTGTATGTGGAATGAAGCATCAGAGGAAGGGTTGGATATGGGTACAGTTACAATATTTGAGACATTTAGATAAGTATATGAATAAGAAATGTTTGGAGGGATATGGGCCAAGTGCAGGCAGGTGGGACTAGTTTAGTTTGGGATTATGGTTAGCATGGAACGGTTGAACTGAAGGCTGTTTCCATGCTGTGTGACTCTGAATCTGTGGAATTTTTTATCACAGAAGGCTGTAGAGTTAATGATATTGAAGGTTAAGATAGACAGATCTTTCATTAATAACTGAATCAAGGGTCATGGGGAAAAGGCAAGAAAGTGAAGTTGGGGATTATCAGATCAGCTGTGATCTCATTGCATTGTGCAGCAAACTTGATAGGCTAAAAGGCCTAAATCTGCTTCTATGTCTTGTGGTTTTGTAATAAACTAATAAGCTAATAAGCAATAAATTAAATATCTTGTTAACTAAAGAGACTATGCTAGTTAGACCAGGTAGCGGTTTCCCTGTCCTACCCTAAACCAAGCAGGTCTTGTAGTGTGCTGGCATGCCCACACAATACTCACTGAGTAGGACACCACTACACTATCTGGTCTTTTAATTAAGTGCACTTAGCACTGATTTGATGCTATAACTGAAATATGATGGAAACTTTAGGACTTGCAAATCTTCTTTTGGTATTCATATTTCCATTCTTTACTCTAGGTCAGTCCAACAATCTGACAATGCAAGTATATTGGAAGCAATGTGGCACCCAACTGCTGCTGTTATCCACGACAAGACACCTTCAGGATCTGCTACTCATCCTCAATTACCATATATCATTGTTATTCTATGGATGGTAGTATATTGGCTGATCATTCTTCTGCACCTCGACTTCAAGTCACTAGGCTTGTTCACGGCCAGATGATTATCACCAGATGGGTCGTAATTCTACTGCGTAAAATTTTGTGGAGTAGTTTTGTATTGTTAGATTTCTTCTCTTTTTATACTCCTTGTTTCCAGAATTTTCCTGACATCCCGGTTTAAATGGTAACATCCCAAAGTTTCAATGCCAACAAATGAAGGACAATGATTAGTTTCTACAATTGTATCTACTGAGTATAAACCTGAGAAATTGTTTTTATTCCATTAATCTTGACTACTTGGTTTATAAGAGGTGACCCAGTAAGGACTGGTTACATGTTACTGAACACATTTGACCTGATGCAAATCTTCAAAAAAAAGGGCACAGCATGTTACACACTTTCTGTGTGCGCACAATCAGGTACAAATTTCAAATCAATAGAAGCTTCCTGAGTGGTATGACAGCAAGAAGGTGAATAGTTTTTTTTATACCTTTTATATCATATACAATGTAAATGAAGCTTTATTTTAATATTTTACTTTTATCACTGTTTTGCTGTTCGGTCAAGAGGTTTCATTTGCAGCCTATTATGTTAATACTAGATGTGTGCAGAAAAAAAAGGAAGTTAACAGAATAAAACACCATTGTATTCAAGTAATGAAATAAACACTTGAGATTTAAATGCAGAGACTGACAAGATGGGAATATAAGTTGTGAATGTTGTAATCCTGCACTTCTAGTGGACCATAACTAGAGAATTATAACATTTACTGCTGTAATCCTTTCTCCAACTTGCGTTCCTGCTGAATATAGCTTTTCTCAATGCATGTGCAAGATTGCTGAATCTTACTGTATTTTGTGCAATAAGAATATATTGTTAAAACACAGCTGGGCTAATATTTTCAAGGTTTCATCGATTGTTGTTTCTCATTTTCTTTGTCTCCCCATTGCCTGGGGTATTGGAAGGCCCATTCACAATCCCGTTTTAGCTCTTCATTGACTACGCTTTACAATCATTTCTATAAGTAGTCCAGGTTATTACTGTCTATCAGCCTGCTTACTGAAATATATTGAATAAGGTATCATGGCTTCTAACATCCTCCTGCTAACCTTTAGTAGCAAATGATTGAGAGACTGCATGATGCGTTATTGAAATATTCACAATATTTTATTTAAATCCATAATTCTCTCATTTGTTGCATAATCATATTTAGAAAAATGATCCTGATGAGTACAATATAACAATGAAAAAAAAATCATATAAGCCAAAGAATCGAAAATGGGCACAAAGATTTGGCACTGATTTCCCTTGCTGCATTTTCTTTCTCTTTCATCCAGATGATGAAATTGCACTTAAAACAAAGCTTTAAACTGCCACTGAAAGTAGAGGCGGGGCCTTTACTGTTTCCATTACCTGCGTATATGGCTTGACTTCTTTGATTGTTAATAGTCTGTATGTGTTGGATGTGCTTATGTCTGTGCATAGAGTTTGTTTTCTGTAATTGAATTCATTCTTGACTGGTTAGGTAGTTGGAGCTGTACCTTTTTATGATTGAAGGTGTTTCCCTCCTTCCTTTATTAACTTGGGTGGAACTAAATTCCACAACTGCTACTAGAACCATTTATGAAATCTTGTGCAGTTGATGGTGAGTTTGGGCAGGAGATGCATCTATTGAGCAAATCATGATTCCACCTAGTCCAGTCTCCACACGGAGCCACTAGTTAGTGACCAAGAGCTCTTTAGCTGATTTGTCTGCAGAAACGAACCACACTAACTGCTGTGCACTCACTCATTCAACACATACCAAGAATTGTGTTGGAGACTTTTCTACTCTGGATGCTGCCCAAAACACTTATGGTATATCATTCTGAAAGTGGAAGATATTTGTTCAGTCTGGGTTTTTAAATCCAAACCCACCTGCCATATTCCATCTTCCCTAACAATCTCTGGTCATAATGCACTTAGGAATTTGCTGTTTTACACTGTTCATCTTCATATCATTTCAAAGTTCATTACTGCAACATTAGTGGAGAATCAATCACTGACCTAATGTTACAGATTAGAAAGCCTTCTGCTCCAATTTATGATGCTCTCTAAATGAGAAAGCAGAAGTAATTACAACTATAGTTACAATTTTGAATGTTCCCCAATCTATACATTCTCTGTTTAGGAATGGGATGGAGAAAAACCCGTGGTTCAGTGTAGTGCTGAGATAAACATAAAGAAGGTTCAGGTGTGACCTACAGTCTGATTATGTTAGAATAAGTCAAGACAGCAGATTTTTTTTTAAGACAGATAGTAGGATTTTTTTATACTGATTTAAAGAAAGAGACAAATTTGTCTGGGTGAATACTTTCACCATTACACCCATGCTCTTCATTTTTTACCTAATGGTGGAGTGATTGAATGGTCTAAGCACTGGATTCAAGTCCTACTTGCTTCAGAGGTGTTTCACACTATATGACACCCCTAACCTTCTCTACTGTAATGCATAGGGAAGACAGGACAAAGCTGCTCTCTGATGTTATCAAATTCTTGCACTTAGCCGTTTTCCTGTCCATGTTACACTCTTGATCATGGCCTCACGAGTATAACCTTGACCTTTTGGAGTTTCCCCATACATAAAACTGATCAGAGCGAATGTGGCACAGGCTGCAACCAATTCTGACAGCTGGCACTCAATAGATGCCATGCATCTACAATTTGCATATAAAAAGGATCCTCACTCGTGAAGCAGACAGGTGCATGGTCTGTTAGTGGTATGTTAACTGTCTGTTCCACTACAGAAACTGCCAGGTGGCATTCAAATCTCCCAAATTCCATTTTGAAGCCACTATAATCTAGTTAATGCTAAGGCTACAAAATAGTTTAACCATGATACTTCCAGTGAAATAGCCAATCTGCAATGGCCATCTGGGGTCTTATGTGAATATTGAGGTGTATACCTATGTAACTGTGCTAGTAATGATTCATCTTCAATTGAGGACAGTAGGTGGAGGGGGGGAAACTTGAGCAAAAAGACACTTGTTTCACTTGCACTGGAATTGAATAACGTGGATCTTGCTGTGCTGCAGTTATTTGAGATGTTTCTCTACACAGTAAAATTCTTAAGCTTATTTATAGGAATACTGGCAGGTCCAGTATCACTGACTCCATATGACCTAAAATACAATAATTGATTTGTACAGGAGAGAACAAAAATTGTGCCTTTTTGGAAACTTTAATATTTAGCTGATGAAATCAGAACTGCTGGTTACCAATCAGTAGTAAGACACCCATGTGTCTTTGAGTGTGGGACTCTATTACTCCAGAAATACACTGTCTGAGAATTTACCCGTATGTGTTCCACTCGTCGATAGGTGCTTGTGTGTCTCTAGCCTTTGGACCCTATATATCATGCAAGGATATTTGGTTTATAGCACAGACCATAATACTACACTGATTATATGATTCTCAATAAGTCTTTTCACAATGTTTATTCCTATAAAAATGGTGTACATTTTCTGTCATAGTTTGGGAGTGTCTGTAAAAATAAGTTTGCGTGAATAAAAACTATTCAACAGTTTATTAAAATCAGATCTTAAACTCCCTAGTTGAATTTGTTTTTCTTTCCATTCAATACTTCTCACCCACTGATCAATTTGAGATGCTGCTCCTGTTGAGATACAATTTCATATGATATGGTGCAACCCCGGTATACAAGTTATAAACTAAAGAATCAAATTATGGTCCATTATTAGCCAAAATAACATCTTGCTGCAAGTATATTTAGACCATGCCCTCAACAGTACAATGACAGCATATTTTTAATTCCATTTCAGTCAGCATTTATTGCCCATCCCTAATTGCTCATAGTAATTGGTAGTGTGTGCAGTCGAGTTTTGAGAAGATTTGTAGCTCAGGTGGAGATTCTGGATGTGAGTTTGCTCGCTGAGCTGGAAGGTTAGTTTTCAGACGTTTTGTCACCATTCTAGGTAACATCATCGGTGAGCCTCCGACGAAGCGCTGGTGTTATGGATACATCTGGTTTCATTTTTTTGGAAGTCTCTCTTGTTTAATTCTCCAGATTTTTGAAGTTTTTTGAGTAAGGCTGTGATTCGGTTCTCTTGTTGTGGGGTCGGGTCTATTGCCACCTGTTGACAGTCATTTTAAACCGAAGAGACTACATTGAGAAAGCGAACGCACTGCTTGCAGATACCGACAGTTACCAACAGGTTAAAAAATGAAACCAGATGGATCCAACACACCACGCTTCTACGGACTACCAAAAATTCACAAACCAGGAGCCCCCCTCAGACCCATGGTGCCGCTACCTGGAATACCAACCTACAGATTAGCCAAGGAACTACACCAAAGACTAAAACACCTAGTAGAAGACTCCCGCCACTCCATTCGCTCCACCCAAGAATTCCTGAACACCATCAAAGACACCAAGGTAGAAGAGGATGAAGTAATGGTCTCCTTTGATGTAACAGTCCTGTTCACATCCATCAACATCAACCAGGCCAAAATAACACTGACTACACTATTAGAAGAACCAAAGACACATACACCAGACACCACCAACCTCATCAGCAAGGACAACACCATCGAGCTAATGGACCACCCACTTCACTTTCAATAACAAAACCTACAGACAAACCAACGGTACACCCGTGGGATCTCCGATATCAGGGTTCTTAGCAGGGGCAGTAATGCAGAGACTCGAACAAACAGCTCTGCCAATCATCCAACCCAAACTTTGGGTCTGCTATGTGGATGACACCTTTGTCATCAATAAACAAAACAAATTAGAAGAAACATTCAAGACCATCAATAATACCCTTACTGGCATAACATTCACAAAAGAGGAGGAAAACAACAACAAACTGCCATTCCTAGATGTCACAGTAGAGCGAACAGCCAATGGGGAACTTCAAACCAGCGTCTACGGGAAAATAACACATACGGACCAAATACTGAACTACAGGAGCAACCATCCCAACACCCACAAACGAAGCTGCATTAGAACATTATTCCAACGAGCCACCACACACTGCAGCACAGAGGAACTACGAAGAGCAGAAGAAAATCACCTATACAGCGTATTCAAAAAGAATGGGAGCACAAAAGCTGACGTTTTGGGCCTAGACCCTTCTTCAGAGAGGGGGATGGTAAGAGTGAACTAGAATAAATAGGGAGAGAGGGGGAGGCGGATCAAAGATGGAGAGAAAAGAAGATAGGTAGAGAGGAGAGTGTAGGTGAGGAGGTAGGGAGGGGATAGGTCAGTCCAGGGAAGACGGACAGGTCGAAGAGGCGGGATGAGGTGGTAGGTAGGAAATGGAGGTGCGGCTTGAGGTGGGAGGAAGGGATGGGTGAGAGGAAGAACAGGTTAGTGAAGCGGAGACAGGCTGGGCTGGTTTTGGGATGCAGTGGGGAATGGGAAGAACTCCCCCCACTGCATCACAAAGCCAGCCCAGCTCGTCCCCTCCCCCCGCCCCCCACTGCATCCCAAAACCAGCCCAGCCTGTCTCCACTTCCCTAACCTGTTCTTCCTCTCACCCATCCCTTCCTCCCACCTCAAGCCGCACTTCCATTTCCTACCTACCACCTCATCCCGCCTCCTCGACCTGTCCATCTTCCCTGGACTGACCTATCCCCTCCCTACCTCCTCACCTATACTCTCCTATCTACCTGTCTTCTTTTCTCTCCATCTTCGGTCCACCTCCCCCTCTCTCCCCATCCCCCTCTCTGAAGAACGGTCTAGGCCCGAAACATTAGCTTTTGTGCTCCTGAGATGATGCTTGGCCTGCTGTGTTCATCCAGCTCCACACACAGTTCAACTCTTGCCCCATTTGAAATCAGCTCACTGTCAATTGATTTTTCTTACTCTGAATTGTTGCATGCCATTCTCCAACACTATCTTTCAACTGTATGGTACAAAAGACACTGTCTACTAACTGTTTCCCCCCCCACTGATATTTGATCCATCTGCCAGAGACAGATCATTTATTTTTTTCTATAGTTTTGAATTAACTGTTTCTTTCAATTACTGATCTTGAGAGCTTGATAGCCTCTCCCTTGATTATTCACACAACTGTGCTTAAATTTTCTTAGCTTTGACCAAGGCCTTCAGGTTTATTACCAAAATATTTCTGTTCTGGAATTCTTACATTGATGTAAGCTATTTCCTAACTGTTCTGGACTAACTCCTTGTTCCAGGAGAAATTGTTACATCTAAACCCAGCAAGGTCACATTTGAATGGAAATCAAAGGCTTTCCAATCTGTCGGTATTTCCTAAGAGAAAAACTATCGAATCTTCAAAATCAAAAACAAGGGAATATCTTTTAATATTTGCTCTTTAATTGTCTTGCTGTCAAAATACAAATAAGTCCATGTTATTGCTCTAAGAGAATGTTTCACATCTGCTCTGGCACATACCGGTTTTAAATCATCACTCCAGAATCATCCACTAGTTAATTACCCCATTTATCACAGAGGTGAACAATCCATATGCAGCTGGTTAAAGTCCAAACTCTCAAATAAACTGTACAAATATATAAGTATGCCCAATCTATTTTTATATGCAAACAGTGATATAGTACACAATTACATGTTTGTATGCAGAGCCATCACAACTTTTACAGATGAAAGCGAAATGAAAAGACAAATCATATTACAAAATTAAACTAATGTCTAAGATTCCTAACAGATACAGTGGTACTGTACTATGTATTCTAATTTAGCACAGTGCTCCAGAATGGTGAAACAGATTTCCTTCAAATTTCCTTATTCAAAGTTCAGCCCTGCTTGACTGAGATTTTTTTGAAGAGGTGACCAAGAAGATAGATGAAAACAGCGCAGTAGATGTTGTCTGCATGGATTTTAGCAAGACCTTCTACGAGGTTCTGCGAGATAGACTGGTGAGTGAGGTGAATTCACATGGGATTCCAGAGACACCTAGCCAATTGGATACAAAAATAGCTTGATGGTAGAAGACAGAGTGGTGGTAGGGCTTGTTCAGATAGAAGACCAATAGTGTACGGCAATGATTAGCGCTGAGTCCATTGCTGTTCGTCATTGCTATCAAATGATTTGGATGAGAATATAAGAGGCATGGTTTATAAGTTTGTGGATGACACCAAAATTGGTGGTTTAGTGAACAGTAAAGGTGATTATCGAAGAGTATGATGGGATTTTGATCCAGTGGGCCAAGGAATAGTAGATGGAGTTGAAAGCAAGCAAATTCAAGGTATTGCATTTTGGAAAGACAAACCAGGTCAGGACTTACACTGTTAATGTTAGGGCCCTGGAGGGCACTGCCAAGTGGAGAAACATAGGGGTGCAGGTACGTAGTTCCTTGAAAGTGGTGTCACAGGTAGTCAGGGTGGCAAAGAAAGCATTTGGGACAGTTGCCTTCATTGGTCAGAGCTTTGAGTACAGGAGTTGAGATGTCATGTTCCAGCTGTATACAACATTAGTAAGGCCCCATTTGGAGTACTGTGTATAATTTTGGTAACCCTACTATAGGAAGGATACAAAGAAAGATTTAGAAGGATATTCCTAACATTGGAAGGTTTGAGTTATAAGTAGAGGCTGGGACTTTTACTTAAGCATAGGAAGCTGAGCGGTGACCTTACAGAGATTTATAAAATCACGAGGGTCGTAGATGAGTTGAATTGCCAAGTTCTTTTCCCCAGGATAGGGGAGTTGAGAACTAAGGTGCATAGGTTTAATGTGAGAGGGGAAAGATTTAAAAGAATCATGAGGTGCAACTTTTACAGGTAGAGTGTGGTATATACATGGAACAAGCTGCCAGAGGAAGTGGTAGAGGTAAATATAATTACAACATTAAAAAGATATTTGGCGGATAGGAAAGGCTTAGAGGGATATGGGCCAAATTATGGCAAACGTTCAGTTTAGGAAACCTGGTCGGCATAGGCGAGTTGGGCCGAAGGGTCTGTTTCCGTGCTGTATGACTCTATATAAAAATAATAGAGTGGAAGCTTCAAAGATACAAGTATTGATCAACGTTCTCCTGTTAGCTCGCTGGGCATCTTGACAGTGTTGCGCGCCAGGGGCAGGTTAGTAGAGAGCTTTCTATTCCAGATGGTTAGATAAAGGCTATTGACGATATTTCGCAGCTTGTCGCCTGTCGCGCGCACAGTCTCAAGTGTCGACTGCCTGCCGCCGCTGAGTGATTGAGGTCGGGGCTGTGTTGGTTCTGGGACTGGAGGCGAGGCAGGCTGGACAGTTTCCAAACACAAACACGGAGAATGCTAGAGAAACGCAGCAGGTCTGGCAACATCTGTGGAGGCGGAAACACATCTAACGTTTCGAGACCGGTACTTTGAGTAAGAAACGTCAACTCAAAACATCATCTAAAAGCGAAAAACTACGATGCTACAAACCTGAAACACACAGGGGCAATGTCGGAGAAACTCAGGAGGTCTGAAAAATAGGCATAACCGGGTGGCTGGAAACTTTAACTGTTTCTCGCTCCACATTTGGTGCCAACTCTGCTGAGTTTCTCCAGCATATCCGGTGCTTGTTAACAAAGTGTGAAGCTGGTTGAACACAGCAGGCCAAGCAGCATCTCAGGAGCACAAAAGCTGACGTTTCGGGCCTAGACCCATTTTGTGCTCCTGAGATGCTGCTTGGCCTGCTGTGTTCATCCAGCTCTACACTTTGTTATCTTGGATTCTCCAGCATCTGCAGTTCCCATTATCTCATATCCTGTGTTTGTTTCGGATTTCCAGCGTCCGCGGTATTTTGCTTTTTAACATTCCACCGGGGCACGGCTGACACAAAGCTGGGTGTCACGGGGATTGTTTGTTTGTTGTTGCTGCTGCTGCTGCTGCAAACAGGAATGGTAGGGAGGCGACATCCAAGATGACAGCTTGTGAATACGGTCTATCTGTCCGCAAGCAGTTTGTTGACACCGCCAGCCGCAGCGATTTCCGGCCTACCCGACCATAACCAGCAACCCGATTGGATGTCAACTTCGCCCGGTTCCCGCAGACCAATCGGAATTCTTGGTGCATCAGGGTGGGCCGAAAGAAGTGGGTGGGGGTGCGAGGGAAAAAAGGGAGGCGAATGCGCGCGCAGCCTGCGGCCCATCCAGGTGGAGAGGCGAAGGCGTGGAAGGAAAAACACATTTAAAAAAAAACCATTTATAAAGAGGCCGGGGGTGGTGTATCGAACAAGAAAAGGCTGTGAAATGGGAAGGGAGGGAGGAATTAAATAAGAAAGCAAGTTACCTGAAGGGAGAAAAGGCGGGGTGCCGGCCAGAAACCGGGCAAGTAGCAGCGACAGCAGGGGAGGGGGAGGGGAACTGAAAACCGTCGCCATCCTCCCGAACTCTACCTCCTAACCTCTCCCTCCCCTCAACAACAAACACACTCAATGCATCGTTACAGCCGGGGGTAAGCTTCACTTCACGCTTACGTGTGTGTGTGTATACATATTATGTATATATTTATACTTTTAAAAATGCGTGCATAAATATCTAATCAGTGTAAATAACTGGTACTTGCTAATCCGTCGTACGGCTCTGCCTCCCTCCTCCTTCTCCTCCTCCGGCCGCGTGGCTGCGCGAGCGCCGCCAACGGACTCCCTTTACTAGAACGTTCCGCCAGCTTCTCACGCGCGCTGTGGCCGTTAACGGACGCCGTCTCTCACCTCCTGTTTGAATTTTTATTTCTTTTGTACCAACGGTGGTAAAGAGTTGGATTTTTAAAAATGTACTTTTTTTTTCTTAAATAACTCTTAACCCGGCCCACTGCCACCCAAGCCGGGGATCTTTACCCGACCCATGGATGCGACCTTAGCGATCAGAGGCCCAACAGATTTTATTGTTCGCATCCTCCCACCGTCCCCCCTTTTAAAAAAAATGAGAGAGACACGGTGGGGGTGGGGGGAACGGGACGGTGATTTGGATATTAAAGGTCTGGGCCGCTTAGCCTCGGAGTGGGAGTAGGTGGCTAAGGTGCGAGGCCTACTGTTCGGGCTTCTTTTCCCAGCCTCTCGGGTCTAATTGCGATTGGTAGGTGTTGCCTCTACATAGACACATCAGTTTCTCCCCCCGCAACCCCAACCCAGGGGGTGCCGCAATTCTTGGGGATCGTGTCTTAGTGCTCATTATTGGAGGCCGTGTTAAAGGACTTGTGATCCCGCTGGCTCTATCCGTTGTCGGCGGAGGAGAACGGGGAACGGGGCAGCCGCTGCTGTCTCGGAGTTAGAGGCAATAGAAACGCTCCCAGGAAACCAGTCTGCTTTGCACCTCCTGGTTCTTCTCAACCAGATCTTTAATATCTTTGGTTAGAGACCAAAAAAAAGTGCAGATGCTGGAATCTAAAGTAGTCAAGCAGGAGGTTGGAAGAACGCCGGAAGCCAGGCAGCATCTGCAGGAAAAGAGCAGTCATCATTTCGAGTATTCTAGCTGAAAGTTAACTGCTCCTTTCCTCCAAATGCTGCCTGACTTGTTGTGTTCTTCCAGCCTTTATCTTTAATACCTTTCACCTGCTGGGGGTTTTCTTAGTTCACATCCATTTTTTTTGCCTACTGTGCACTGGTACTCATGTTATGCCCTAGTTTCATTGATTTTTGTCCAGTTTAACAGCCTTTGAGGGTTTGACTTATTGGTTAACATTGTTAGTTTCTTCTGAGCAAAAACAGCTTGCATTTATATAACACCTTATATTTAAACATCCTAAAGAGCTTTCTTTATTTAAAAAATTATGTTAAAGGAAGTTGAGCAGAATCATGGAATGTATTAGAACAGATGACTAAAAATTCATTCAAATAAGTAGATTTTAAGGTGTTTATTCTAGGACATAGAAATTTAGCTTTCAGGAATTAGACAGTCGTAGGTATAGATGGCTAACCATGGTTGGGCAAAGGAAATCAGTAGTATGCGAAAGTTCAGAAAATTCCCCATTACATTTTTGGCTGTGGTCAAATCTTCTATACGTAGGTTTAAGTCGAACTAGCCTCACCTCATCTGATGTCCACATGTTGATGCCAAGTAGAGCTGTTAGTAAAAATTAAGTTGTCTTTTTTTAATTCATTAACGGGATGAGGGCATTGCTGGCTAGGCAGCATTAATTGCCCAGAGGGCAGTTAAGAGTCAACCACATTGCTGTGGGCCTGGAGTCACATGTCGGACAGACCAGACAAGGATGGCAGTTTCATTCCCTAGAGGACAGTTGTGAACCAGATGGGTTTTTCCCAATAATTGACAATGGATTCATGGTCATTGTTAGACCCCTAATTCCAGATATTTATCAAATACTAATTCCACCGTCTGCCATAGCGGGATTTGAACCCAGGTCCCCAGGAATACAACGTGGGAAAGTGAGAGATGATGCACTTTGGTAAGAAGAACAGAAGCATGGACTATTTTCTAAATGGGGAGAAAATTCAGAAGTCTGAAGTGCGAAGAGGCTTGGGAGTTGTAGTCCAGGATTCTCTCACCTTAAACTTAAAGGTTGAGTCAGTAGTTAGGAAAGCAAATGCGACTTCTGCGTTTATTTTGAGGAGACTCGAGTATAAAAGCAAGGTTGTACACCTGAGGCTCTGGTCAGGCTGCTTTTCGAGTATTGTGTGGAGTTTTGGGCCCCATATCTCAAGAAGGATGCGCTGGCCCTGGAGCAGGTTCAGAAGAAGTTCAGGAGAATGATTCCAGCAATGAAAGCCCTGATATGAGGAACATTTGAGGACGCTGGATCTATACGTGATGGAGTTTAGAAGAGTGAGGGAATTGAAACTTACAGAATGATGAATGGCCTGGACGGAGTGGATATTGGGAAGAAGCCTCTGGGGGTCCTCTCGGGTCCTGTTGGTAGGAGAGACAGGACCTGAGAGCACAGCCTTAGAGTAAAGGGAAGATCTTTTAGATCGGAGACAAGGAGAAACATCTTCAGCCAGAGATAGATAATCTGTGGAGTTCATTGCCACGGTGATCAAAGGTTATGGGGAGAAAGCGAGAGAATGGGGTTGAGAAACTAAGAGCCATGATTGATTGGCAGAGCAGACTCAGTGGACTGAATAACCTAATTTCTGCTCCTGTGTCTTATTTTATTAAATTTTTATGTTTGGTCGCATCTATGGAGAACGAAACAGTATTACTGGTTTAGGTAGATGATCTTTTGTGGATGATAGCTTTTTTTCCTCCACGGATTCTGCCAGACCTAGTGAATAATTGCACCATTTTCTGTTTTTATTTCAGACTTCCAAAATGTGTAATATTTTGTTTCTAATGCTATTTCAAGCATATTTCTTGGTTGTCTTTGTCTATTTTAGGTATTGTACTATCAGACTGTCCTCTGAAGTCAAGTGGTTCCCACAAATGTTTCCCTGTACTGTTTGTTTACCGTGAAGCCTGCTTGAAAACTTGTGGTGAAATTGAAAAACTCTATTAATGCTTGTGCAGAAGAGAGCAGTTTTTTTTTGGTCTTGATCATGCCGTTTGTGCCAGTGTTTCTACTTATTTTTAAAATGCCACTATTAATGTGAAGGCCACAAATATTATGTTTGACTACAGCTTCCAGTGATGCAATCTTCTTCTATTTAAGAATCCGTTAGAAATAACTTGCATTTATGTTTGCCATTCAAAATACCCTAAGCTGTTTTAGCCATTTAAAGGCCTTTAAAATGTAGTTATAGAGTCAGAGAGTACAGCATGGAAACGGACTCTTTGGGTCAATTCATCCATGCTAACCGGATAACTTAAATTAATCTAGCCTCATTTGCCAGCATTTGGCCCATATCCAATTTAAACCCTTCCCATTCATCTACCCATCTAGATGCCTTTTAAATGTAACAATTGTACCCACCTCCACTGCCACCTCTGACAATTCATTCCTTTTTCAATCTTTCCCTCCCACCTTAAACCTATGCCCTCTAGTTTTGGACTTCCCTACCCTGGGGAAAAGACCTTGACTATTCACCCTATCCGTACCTGTCATGAATTTATAAACTTCTGTAAGGTCACGCCTCAACTGCCAACGTTCCAGGGAAAATAGCCCCAGTGTATTCAGCCTCTCCCCATAACTCAAAGCTTCCAACCCTAGCAACATCCTTGTAAACCTTTTCTGCATCATTTCAAGTTTAACAACATCTTTCTAAAGCAAGGAGACCAGAAATGAACAAGTTATTCCAAAAGTGGCCTAATGTTATTGTAGTCATATTATGAAATGCAGTACCAAAGCCCCCTGAACAGGAATGAGTTAAATATAGTTTTAATTGTACTGTAAGTGAATATTGGACAGAGGATTGGAGAGATCTCCCTTGATAGTGTTAGAGCAGTGTCATGGGATCTTTACAGTCAGTGAGAAGACAGATGGCATAACGTCACTTCTGGAAGATGGCATTGATAACAATGCAGTAATTCTGTTCTGCAATAAAGAGCCACGTCAGATTATGGCCTGTATTCTGTGTTTTGTTTCGGCTAAGTATAAGTTACATAGAGACTTCTGGAGGAATTCCCACCACAAGACGTGGAGTTTTCACATCGCACCTTACCAAACTTACTTCATTACCTACCTATCCAGCCTTTTACCATCTGTCATGTCTGATTAATCTGTATCTTACCCTTTGTCATTCTTAAATCAAGCTGCCACTCGGTAGATATCCAGAAATTCACTGGAATACCTTGCTATTGTGCATGTTTAAAGGCCTATCGTGCCCTTGGGGCAAACACTGTTTGTCCAGACTGCCTTGCATGCTTCCTGATATTCCTGGACATCACAAACAAGAGGAAATTGATGGCCCGCTATGCAGGCAGCGATCTGGAGGTCCTGCTGGGTGGGATTTCCTCTTCCCTCAGAACCAATTAATAACAATTTGGAATTGTAAACTCTTATGATGGCGATCAGAACCATCATTGCTTGAAGAAAAATCTCCTTTGGTTCAGTAACGTTCTTTTAAGGAAGGAAAGCTCCCATCTCTACATGGTCTGGCCTACGTGTGACTACAGACCAACAGTGGTGTGTTTAATTCTGAATTGCCTTCTGAAATATTCTAGCAAACCACTCAATTTAAGGAAATTAAGGATAAGCAATAAATACTGGCCTTCACTTTGATACCCACGCCTCATGAAAAACACAAGACAAATGGGGTGGCATGGTCACTCAGTGGTTAGCACTGCTGCCTCAGCACCAACAACCTGGGTTTTCGTCCAAAAGTTTCGTCTCCCTTCTGGGTGACATCTTCAGTGCTGCCGAGCTTCCATTGAAGCACTGTTCTTCTGTCTTGCCCTGAATTTATATGATCCAGTCTGTCAGGCTGTGTAGGCCTGCTTCTGGTTTTTCGGTGAAGAAATGTCTCCTCAACTCCATCTGAAATGGTCTACCCTGAATCCTCAGACTGTGGCTCCTGGTTCTGATCACAGCCGCCATCGGGAACATCCTCCCTGTGTTCATCCAGCCTCACATTTTATTATCTTGGATTCTCCAGCATCTGCAGTTCCCATTATCACTGTGTCTGCCCTGTTCTCTTCCTCCTCCTCCCCCTCCTGCCCCCTTTTGTCTGAACTCCAACAAAAACAATCCTAACCTAGGGCAGCACGGTGGCTCAGTGATTAGCACAACAGCCTCACAGTGCCAGGGACCAGGTTTGATTCCAGCCTCAGGCGACTGTCTGTGTGGAGTTTTCACGTTCTCCCCGTGTCTGCGTGGGTTTCCTCCACAGTCCAAAGATGTGCAGGCTAGGTGGATTGGCCATGCTAATTTGCCTGTAGTGTTCAGGGTATGTGGGTTATAGGGGAATGGGTCTGGATGGGATGCTTCAAGGGGCGGTGTGGACTTGTTGGGGGGAAGGGCCTGTTCCCACACTGGTGATAGTCTAATCTAATCTAGTCAATCTGTCCTCTTCTGTCCGTCCCACCACATTGGTTGGGTTTTGCACAGTAGTGATATATAAATGGGATCTGTTTCAACATGTTTGTTTATCACACGGTGGTTGAAAACCAGGCTTCCAGGAATTCTAGTGTTTGTGTTTGTTTTGCTCCTAGTACTGTGACTGATGTCCTTCAATGTGGGAGTGTGTAGAAGTAAGGGAGAGTTGGTTGTACTATTTTGCTGCGAGTTGGCGTTTGTATACTGGTGGTGAGTTTTCTGCCTGTCTGTCCTAGGTAGTGTTTCTCGCAGTTGCTGGTCTTGTATATCATATTGGTCCTGCTCATTGTGCGCATGGGGTCTTGCATCTTTTGAGAGTAACTGGTGAAGTGTGGCTCTTGGTTTGTGTGCTATCATTAGAGGTTGTAGGAGTCTTGTAGTCAGTTGTTATTGGAGGGTCTAGGCCCGAAACGTTGGCTTTCCTGCTGCTCTGCTGCCTGGCCTGCTGTACACCTTGTTATCTCTTGTAGTCAGTTCTGATGTCTTTCTAATATAAGGTAGGGTGGCCAGAACGTTGGGGCGTACAGTGTCTTACCAGCATATACAGAAAGATGACACAGACCAAATCCTGAATTACAGTAGTAACCACCCCAGCGTCCACAAACAGCTATGTCCAGACTGTTGTTAAATGAACAATAGCACCCTGCAACACCCTAGAGCTGTTCAAAAATGAAGAGGAACACCTATATAAAACCTTTATGAACAATGGCTATCCTATCAGCTTCATCTGCCAGTGCCTGGCAAGTAAACAACACCATTAAGACACTGAAGGAGCAAGAAGTTGAGGATCATCAGATCAACCGTTATTTCATTGAATATTGGAGTAGACCCACTGGGTTGAATGATCTACTTCTGCATATTAATGTCTCTGAACTTGTTCAACATAAACTGCTGTCTTCTGTCCCATGCAATTTGAGAGCGACAGTTTGGAAAGCCATATGGTGGTTAAGTTTTCTATTATCTTCACACACTGAACTAGAAACTTGGCCCCAGTCCAGAATTCAAGCACAATGTGTACTCTTTAAGGTGTGTTATGTTGTTATTGCTCTTATTTGGATGTAACTTGAAACTAAGCTAACCTGTTGTAAATAGAATAATAGTATTATATGGCACAGAAACAGACGCTTAGTCGTCTACACTGACCAGATATCCAAAGATGATCTTGTCCCCTTTGCCAGCATTTAGCCCATATTTCAAGTGCAGGAACAGGGATGTGTTCCAGTTATACAGGGTCTTGGTGACCCCAGATCTAAAATATTGTGTGCAGTTTTCTTCACCTTTTCTGAGGAGGGATGCTCTTGCTCTCAGGAGTTCAGTGAAGTTTGCCCAGGCTGATTCTGAGGATGGTGGGACTGACATATGAGTTGAGATTGACTGACTAGCTTAGGAATGTTTTTGCTGGAGTTCAGACAAGGGAGGTTCTCCTAGAGACTTCTAAAATTCTAACAGGACTAGACAGGATAGATACACGCAAGATGTTCCCACTGGTGGGTGTGTTCAGAACCAGGAGTCTCAAACTGAGGATTTGGGGTAGACCATTTAGGACAGAGGTGAGGATACATTTCTTCACCCAAAGATTGGTGAGCCTATGGAATTTGTTACTGTAAGAAGTAGTTGATGCTGAAACATTGAATGTATTTCAGAGGTGGCTAGATATAGCACTTGGGGTCAATGTGATCAAAGGTTACAGGGAGAAAGCAGGATTAGGCTACTGAGGTGGACGATCAACCGTGATCATGATGAATGGTGGAGCAGGCTTGAAGGGCCGAAGGAGCAGAACGTGGCAATATCTTCTATGTTTTTGTGTATCCCTCAACTCTTCTTATCCATGTACCTATCCAGATGCCTTTTAAATGTCATAATTGCATCTGCCTTTGCTAACTCGTTCCACACGCCCAACACCCTCCATGAAAATGTTGTTCATCAGGTCCCTTTCAAATTTTTCTTCTCTCATCTTAAACCTATGCTGTCTAGTTTTGGACTCCCCTACTCTGAGGGGGCGGGGAGAAAAACTTTGACTGTTCACCCTATCCATGCCCCTTGTTACCTTTTAAACCTCTGTAAGATCACCCCTCAGCTCCAACACTCCAGGGATTTAAATACTGCTGCTTTTTTGGCCTCTCCCCATAACTCTCACCCTCTAATACCAGCAACATCCTTGAAAATCTTTTCAGCACCCTTTAAAGTTTAACGATCTCTTTCCCACAGCAGGGAGACCAAAATAAAATGCTGTGTTCTAAAGTGGCCTCAGCAGTGTCCCATACAGCCGCAGTATGACGTCACAACTCATACGCAGTGCATTAACTAGTGAAGGCATGCGTGCCAAATGCCACATTCACCACCTTGCCTACCTGCATCTCTGCATTCAAGGAACTAAATACCTGCACTCCTTTGTCTCTGGACTATACATATTTCATTTACGGATAATAAAATGAAGTCAGAAGCTGCTGTGTAGCTAAATTACCGGGAGAGTTTTGTGACTTGAAAAATCAAGCGAAATTGTGTGGTACGCTTGTATCTGTATAAGGCTTTGTTGCTTTACACCGGTCAGCCTGACTTTATTGAGGCAGAGTGACACCAAAAGTTTTTGGGCTGAGGAAAAACTACCTTACATTAGCCTTTGATTGGTCCAACTGTAGTTTCCCACAGAATTAAGAGCAATACAGCCAGAATTGTCCAAAGCTGGCAAATGGAAAACATCTATGCTCTCTCTTGCTCGCTCCGAATAAACAGATGAGCAAAAAGAAACTTTGAAGAATTCTAATATAAGAACATACGTACATCTGTTGACTCAAAGAAAGACCAGTGTGTCCTACATGCAACAGCATGTCATCATTGCTAAAATTAGAAGGATTGAAAAATATTTCCACACTTTGTGCTCTGCACTTTTGATCTTAGAATTTATATTTTCCCTATCTATATTTTTCACTCGTTTAATGTGATGAACCATCTGTGTATTGTCTGCTTACTTGTGAATGAGTTAAGTTTGAGGTTTTAAAGGGATATTGTGTAAGCTAGGTAGTAGTAAACTGTTGGCCTCTTTTCTTTGCCATTTGTTAACGGATAAGTTTGTTCACAAGTTATTTTCCCATTAATGACAAAACTGATGTGAATTCCTTTTGTCCTAAATAGCAATCAATCAGGCAGATGGATTATCCTGGTGGTTTAGTTTGGTATTACATACTTGTGATGACTTGTGGGTTAGATTACCAACGCTCTCTTCCTGATGAAATCACAACATGGCCCGTGGTTTGATTAGATATTGAAAATCCTGAAGTGGACGAAAACTGATCTTCCATTCTGGGTTTTAAAAAAACTTAGTTCATTTTAAAAGTTCCAGATACAAATTAACTGATTATCCTTTTTCTTTTGTGTTGTTGTCATTTACAAAATAGTTTCCAAATTTATTAGCTTGATAATCGATTCAAAATTGGTGTAGTGAAACTGAGAAGCGCTCAATGGATCTTTTTCCAGTGTGAAGCAAGGTTTGTAGTAGAGTTCCTTACGGTTCCCTTCCCTGACCCATCTTAATGCTCTCAGTTTTGGTGTGCAGCAGATAATTTCAAAGTTTGCAGAGACACAAAGTATGGAAGTATTATGAGGCGAGGAATAACAGTGTAGAACTCCAAAAGAGACAAGTTGGTACAGTGGAGGAATAAGTGGCTGGTGCGGTCCAATGCATGGATGTGAAGGTGATGCATTGTGGTAGAAAGAGCATTGAAAGGCAACATTAAAACAATTCTAATACAGCAATTGAGAGACCTGAGTGTAAAAGTGGACAGATCACACGGCAATAGATAAAAGTATATAATATATTCAACATATTAGGGGCAAAGTGTAGAAAAGCAAGGAGGTGGTGTTTGAGACAACAAAATGTGAGGCTGGATGAACACAGCAGGCCAAGCAGCATCTCAGGAGCACAAAAGCTGACGTTTCGGGCCTAGACCCTTCATCAGAGAGGGGGATGGGGTGAGGGTTCTGGAATGAATAGGGAGAGAGGGGGAGGTGGACCAAAGATGGAGAGAGAAGAAGATAGGTGGGGAGGTAGGGAGGGGATAGGTCAGTCCAGGGAAGACGGACAGGTCAAGGAGGTGGGATGAGGTTAGTAGGTAGATGGGGTTGCGGTTTGGGGTGGGAGGAAGGGATGGGTGAGAGGAAGAACAGGTTAGGGAGGCAGAGACAGGTTGGACTGGTTTTGGCGCAGTGGGTGGAGGGGAAGAGC
Source organism: Stegostoma tigrinum (assembly GCF_030684315.1). Lineage (NCBI taxonomy): Eukaryota > Metazoa > Chordata > Chondrichthyes > Orectolobiformes > Stegostomatidae > Stegostoma > Stegostoma tigrinum. The sequence goes on from NC_081363.1 coordinate 6,510,910, forward strand.
TGGGCTGGTTGTGTGGTGCAGTGGGGGGAGGGGACGAACTGGGCTGGTTTAGAGATGCAGTAGGGGAAGGGGAGATTTTGAAACTGGTGAAGTCCACGTTGATACCATTAGGCTGCAGGGTTCCCAGGCGGAATATGAGTTGCTGTTCCTGCAACCTTCGGGTGGCATCATTGTGGCACTGCAGGAGGCCCATGATGGACATGTCATCTAAAGAATGGGAGGGGGAGTGGAAATGGTTTGCGACTGGGAGGTGCAGTAGTTTGTTGCGAACTGAGCAGAGGTGTTCTGCAAAGCGGTCTCCAAGCCTCCGCTTGGTTTCCCCAATGTAGAGGAAGCCACACCGGGTACAGTGGATGCAGTATACCACATTGGCAGATGTGCAGGTGAACCTCTGCTTAATGTGGAATGTCATCTTGGGGCCTGGGATAGGGGTGAGGGAGGAGGTGTGGGGGCAAGTGTAGCATTTCCTGTGGTTGCAGGGGAAGGTGCCGGGTGTGGTGTGGTTGGAGGGCAGTGTGGAGCGAACAAGGGAGTCACGGAGAGAGTGGTCTCTCCGGAAAGCCGACAGGGGTGGGGATGGAAAATGTCTTGGGTGGTGGGGTCGGATTGTAGATGGCGGAAGTGTCGTTGCCTGCGCCATTGTGGAGATGGGACTTGGGACTCTGAGATTTCAACTTGCCTTTTTCTCTTGCTTACCTTTTGGCTCTGTTTAAAATTTTAAATTATGGTTCGTATAAGCAAGTGGGTCCCAGTGAAAAGCAACTTTGGCACTTTCACTGTTCTTATGTATTCCTGTACTTAGCATATATGACATAAATAAATCTCTAAATCTAAACTTCAAAGAAGTTGAGCCTGGTCTATTTGGAGAGAGACACCAAGCGGAGATCTAATAGAGATTTTCAAAATCATGAACGGGTGTTGATAGGGAGAATCTATTTCTGCTTGGAAAAGCAACTGCAAGAGTGATTTGAAAAGAAGCAAATGTGAGGTGACAAAATAACTTTCATGCAGTATATAGGGAATGAATCCAGTGTCTGCAAGTGTGGTGGGGCCAGAATCAACTGAGGCATTCAAAAAGGTATTAAATGATTATTTCTGTCCGAATGACATGCAGGAGTAAGGGGAAAAGGCATTGGTAGGTACTCCTCTTCATTTGAAGAGTTAGTACTGACACAGTGGGCTGAATGGCAGCTTTGTGTGCCAGACAACTCCTGTGATTTCCAGAGCAAAGTTTGTTGTAATTTTGTGGGACAGATGACAAATGTCTGGATGTTTGCTACTTGTTTTTTGTGATTTGAGTGGTGGTTCACCTGAACAGCAGTCTATAGAAGCAGTATTCTATTTGCTGGTGAGCAAAAAACGCCTTGAGAAACATTTTAATAAACTCTAGCTTGTATTAAATTGTATTCACTCATTGAAAAAAATGTTTGGCAAGGTGTTGGCATTTTGCAGCACAACCAACTTATCCACATCTCTAGCATATATCAACTAAGTGCCTTAAAATCTTAGATTTCTACATAACAATTATCTATATCTCATGCACATGAATAGGTCTACTAATTTTAGTGTCAGCCAGGACCACATTTTGGGTTGCTTGCAATTGAAACTGGGATTTAACAGCTATTTGAATGTCAGCTCTGAGATAATGGAATGTGGTGTTTACCCATATGCTACCTTATTTGCCTAAGTTTTTTGGAGTTTAGTAACTAACTGTGCTGCAGAAGAAAGAGACCAAGTGGTGCAAGTGCCTATTCCTTAAAAGTGCAGTTGTAGGTAGAGAGGTTGGTGAAGACGGCATTTTAGCACACTTGCCTTCATTGGTCACTGTATTGAGTATAGAAGTTGGGGTACCATGTTGCGACTCTACAGGATATTGGTGAGGCCACTTTTAGAGACACTGTATTCAGTTCAGGTCTCCCTGCTTAATGTTGTTAAGCTTGAAGAAAAGTTGCAGAGAAGATTTTCAAGAATGCTGGGATTGCAGGGCTTGGGTAATGGGTAGAGGCTGAATACACTGGGGCTTTTTTTTCCCCTGGAGTGTCGGAAGCTGAGGGGTGATCTTTCAGAGGTTTATAAAAACCATGAAGGATATGGATATGTCTTTCTCCCAGGGTAAAGAAGCCCATAACTAGAGGGCATAGATTTAAGGTGAGGGGAGAAAGATTTAGAAGGGATCTGAATGATACCATTCCCACCCAAAGGGTGGTGTGTGCCTGGGGAGGTGCTGGAAGTGGGTACAATTACAGCATTTTAAAAAGACAGCTGGATGGGTGCATGAATGGGAAGCTTTAAGAGGGATATAGACCAAATGCTAGCAAATGGGGCTAGGTCAGTTTAGGATATCTGGTCGGCAGGAACTGGTTGGACTGAAGGGTCTGTTTCTGTGCTGTATAACTCTTAAGTTTGAAGTGCCTGTAGATCAGAGAGCAGTAGTGAAAGCAGCTTGAGAGCTAGAAAATTTGCAGTAATGAGATGGATATTTTGAATTGTCACTTCATAATCATCTTCCTGCTCCTGCTGTGTTTTGTAATTGAGCATCTCATGCCAGGCAGAGCTGAAAGTGGGATGTTGACCCGCTGAAGCTACAACACAGACTGCTTTTGAATGCCAAATAGCAGAAGCAGCATGCAGTAGTGATCCCACAAGCAGTTGATCAGATTTAAACTCTGCAATCCTGCCATATCCAGTCACGAATACTGGTGGGCAGTTAAACAACAGGATGTGCATGGTCTACAAGTATCCCATCCTTAATGATGGGTGAGCCCAGCATATTAGTGAATGAGGCAAAGATTAAAGCATTTGCAGCCTCTGCAGTGAGAAATGTCAAGTTGTTGAAACATCCTTGCCTTTTCTGAAGTCCCCATCGTCACAGATTAGAGCCTTCAACCAATTTGATCCACTCCACATTACCACAACTCACTGCTGGAAATTGAGCTCTGCTATTCACCAAGTTGTCACAAATATTAAAATTTGATCAAACTACTGATTTGTCCAAGTTTTACCTGTTTGATTCAAGTTAAAAGAATATGTACAGCAAGTTTTTCATTGGAATAAAACTATTCTAACTATTTAAAACCAATAACATAACTATTTTAAGCCAGTTGTTAAGGTGTGACATGAATTGCTAAACTAAACTCTACCCCTTATTAAAATTCCCATACAGACAAGAGACATTATGGGTGGGAAAGCAATAAAAGTCAGTTGCACAGTTCTAGCACCATTCAGATCAGATGTACTCATGAGTCACAATCTAACACATAATAATCAATTTGTTCATTGTTTCTGTCTGTTAGCCAATAATTAGTCTTGTTAGTGTACATTAGCTCCTATCATGTGTGCTTTAAAAATTGACCAACTTTCTGTGGGAATCTGTTTCAAAAGACTTTGGAAAACCTAAGTATATGACATCCATTAACTTCCTTTATCAACTTAGTGACACCATCAAAAACCCTTAAGTTTGTCAAACAACGTTTCTTATTCACAAATCCATGTAGCCTGCGCAGTGATATCGTTATCAATAAAGTAACTATTTACACGTTCTTTTATAATAGACTGAAATCTGTAGTTTCCTGTTTTCTCTCTCACTCCTTCCTTAACTGGTGATGTGATATCGTGCTACATTCTCATTTTGACAGGAATAATTCCTGAATCTCTGGAATTTTGGTTGATAATCACCAGTGCTCACCAAAATTGTCACATCTTCAATGCTTTCCTTGGTTTAAAGCAGCATATTTTCCTGTTTGCTTTTAGTCCATAGACCTAAAGAAAGGCCTTTGCATTGATATCAAACATTTTTAAACGCTTTGGACCCTGACAACATTTAGTAATAATAATGGAAACTTGTGCTGTAGAGCTAGCTGTGTCCTACCCAGATTGATTGATTGTTCTAGTGCAGTTATTACTTTGACTTAAATCTAACAATGTGGAAAATTGCACAGATAATAAAATGTGAGGCTGGATGAACACAGCAGGCCAAGCAGCATCTCAGGAGCACAAAAGCTGACGTTTCGGGCCTGGACCCTTCATCAGAGAGGGGGATGGGGGGAGGGAACTGGAATAAATAGGGAGAGAGGGGGAGGCGGACCGAAGATGGAGAGTAAAGAAGATAGGTGGAGAGGGTGTAGGTGGGGAGGTAGGGAGGGGATAGGTCAGTCCAGGGAAGACGGACAGGTCAAGGAGGTGGGATGAGGTTAGTAGGTAGCTGGGGGTGCGGCTTGGGGTGGGAGGAAGGGATGGGTGAGAGGAAGAACCGGTTAGGGAGGCAGAGACAGGTTGGACTGGTTTTGGGATGCAGTGGGTGGGGGGGGAAGAGCTGGGCTGGTTGTGTGGTGCAGTGGGGGGAGGGGATGAACTGGGCTGGTTTAGGGATGCAGTGGGGGAAGGGGAGATTTTGAAACTGGTGAAGTCCACATTGATACCATATGGCTGCAGGGTTCCCACAGTTGTGTTTGGACAAAACCAGCCTGGCCAGCAATTGTCTTATTAGTCCACTCTTGGTTATCAACAAAATGATTGAAAGGGTTTTTGACAAGGTTATCAAGTGGTACTTGCAAAAGAATAACCTTCCCGCAGCTCTCTCACCCCCCCCCCCCCCCCCCCCCCCCCCCCATGTGGTATACTGTATCCACTGTACCTGTCGTGGCTTCCTCTACATTGAGGACCGCTTTGCAGAGCACCTCTGCTCAGTTTGCAACAAACAACTGCACCTCCCAGTCGCAAACCGTTTCAACTCCCCCTCCTGTTCCTTAGATGACATGTCCATCCTGGGCCTCCTGCAGTGCCACAATGATGCCACCCACAGGTTGCAGGAACAGCAACTCATTCCGCTTGGGAACCTGCAGCCCAATGGTATCAATGTGGACTTCACAAGCTTCAAAATCTCCCCTTCCCCCACTGCATCCCAAAACCAGCCCAGCTCGTCCCCGCCTCCCTAACCTGTCCTTCCTCTCACCTATTCTCTCCCCCCCCCACCAAGCCGCACTTCCATTTCCTACCTACTAACCTCATCCCGCCTCCTTGACCTGTCCGTCCTCCCCGGACTGACCTATCCCCTCCCCACCTATATTCTCCTCTCCACCTATCTTCTCCTCTGTCCATCTTTGGCCCACTTCCCCCTCTCTCCCTATTTATTTCAGAACCCTCTCCCCATTCCCCTCTCTGATGAAGGGTCTGTGCCCGAAACGTCAGCTTTTGTGCTCCTGAGATGCTGCTTGGCCTGCTGTGTTCATCCAGCTTCACACTTTGTTGTCTTGGATTCTCCAGCATCTGCAGTTCCCATTATCTCTAACCTTACTGATAGGCCGCTTTAGTTCTTCCAGGACATCGGCGAGGTACAGTTGACTGTTCGTCAACTGAAAGGACCTCAAGCAAAACTGGAGTCAATTGGAATTGTGTAAAAATTGATGCTTGAAGTCATACTTAGCATAAAGGAAAATTAACTTTTTGGAAATCAATTAACTCAGCTCAGGGATTTCACGGCAGGTTTTCCTCAGTACAGTCTTTGTTTCATAAATGATTTTCCTTCCATCATAAAGTCATAGTGGGGATGATCACTGTGTAATTTTCAACACCATTTGTGACTCCTTAGATGTTGAAGTAGCCCATGCTTCATTAAGCAAGACCTGGACAAAATCTAAGCTTGGGCCAATATATGATAGGTTTTTGTGCCGCACAAATGCCAGATAATGACCATCTTTAAGTGAATCTAACCATTGCTCCAGGAATTCAGTAGCATCGCCATCATCGAATCCCCCAGTATTAATGTTGACCAGGCATGTTAATAGTGTGGCTACACAAATAGGTAAGATACTAGAAATTCTGCAGTGAGGAACCCATCTCATGTCTCCCCATCAACAAGGCACAAGTCAAGAGGTGGAATAGTCTCCTTTAGTTTGGATGAATGCAGGTCAACCAACACTTGGCTTGACACCATTCAGGGCAAAGCAGCCCAACTGATTGGCCCTGCAACACTTATTCCCTTCACTACTAATGTGTAGTGAAGGCAGTGTGTACTGTAATTCATGAAGCATTGCAAATGAAAACCAAGGCTCCTGTGCACCTTCCAAACCTGCTGTTCTACCAGAGAGTCATACAACGTGGAAACAGATCCTTCAGCTCAAATTGCTTACACCAACCACATTTCCTAAGCTAAACCAGTCCCACTTGCCTGCACAACAAAATGTGAGGCTGGATGAACACAGCAGGCCAAGCAGCATCTCAGGAGCACAAAAGCTGACGTTTCGGGCCTAGAGCCTTCATCAGAGAGCCCGAAACGTCAGCTTTTGTGCTCCTGAGATGCTGCTTGGCCTGCTGTGTTCATCCAGCCTCACATTTTGTTGTCTTGGATTCTCCAGCATCTGCAGTTCCCATTATCTCTGATACCACTTGCCTGCATTTGGCCCATATCCTCCGTAACCTTTCATGCAACTTCATGCCACTGTCCAAATGTCAATTAAATGTTGTAACTGTAATTGCATCTATCACTTCCACTGGCAGTTCGTTCTACAAAACGGCCACTGTCCCTTCAAGTCCCTGTTAAAACTTCCTCTGCTGACCTTAAAAATATGAGGGAGTTTTGAACTCCCCTCCCATAGGGAAAAGACCTTTGCTATTCACCTTATCTATGCCCCAATGATATTATAAATCTCTATAAGGCCATCCATTGGAAAGGTCCCAGCCTCTCCCTTATAACTCAAACTGTCCAGTCCCAACAATATATTTGTAAATTTTTTTTCTGAACTCTCTCCAATTTAATAATGTCCTTCCTATAGCAGGGTGACCAGAACTGTACACAATGCTCCAAAAGTGGCCTCACCAATGTCCTGTACGACCTTTAATATGATGTCCCACCTCCTAGACTCACTGGTCTAAACAATGAAGGTGAGTGCCAAATGCCTTTTAACCACCCTGTCTACCTGTGACACAACTTTCAAAGAACTCTGTACTTGACCCCCTAGGTCTCTGTTCGACAGCACTACCCCAGGACTCTCCCTTTAATTGTACAAGTCCTGCTCTTGTTCATCTTGCCAAAATGCAACACCTCGCGTTTATCCAAATGAAACTCCATCTGCCACTTCTCAGTTAATTGGCTCAATTGATCAAGATCCGTTTGTAATCTTAGACAACCTTCTTCACTGTCCATGATACCACAAATTTTGGTGTCAACTGCAAGCTTATTAAGCATGTTTCCTACATTCTCATCGAAATCATTTATATAAGTGGACCTAGCACTGATCCCTCCAGACCACCGCTAGGCATTGGCCTCCAGTCTGCACCACAAGGGCAGCAGATGCAAGGAAAGATTACCTACAAGTTAGTGGCCCCGCACCACCGAGAGTTGTAACTATATAGGTGATTTCTTTTCCACTGCCACTGAGACTGCCTTTCTAGTAGTACTGTGGGTGGCTGTCTCCAGCAAGGTCTGCAGTGGCTCGGAGGCAGCACAACATCACCACCTCCAAGGCAGTTAACATGATTTTTAAAAAATAGGTTGGGTAATGAATCCTAGTTTTGATGTAACAGCTACATCCTATGAAGTTTTAAGAAGTTGTAAAATATGCTCCATGCTAGAAATTCCTGCCATTGTTGCTGTGCTCCATATTGGTCCACTGCTGTTAGTGTTATTGATTAAATATTTATTACTCATTCCTTTTGTTTGTAAAATTCAGGGGTTTGGGGGAGTGTGGAAAGCTTCTGTTTTCTTCAGTTTCATGATTTTAAAAAAATTGACCGTATTATCTACACTGTAAAGTCTGGAGTTTAACACCACTGGTTGGGTAACAAATTCCATGACTGTTCCGAAAAGCGGATAGTATCAGGTATTATTAAGTTTTCAGTTTGTTTATTATGGTATGGCGTCCAGTCAGAGAATGCTTGCAGACCTTGGGTGCCAAAGATATAAAAGGGTAGAGAGACGTCCACTTTCAGATTAAAAGTGCAGAAAGTTCCATTTTTTTAATACAATTGTTCATGTTGAGTCACATTTTGTTTATTATTCTCCCCACTTTGTTTAGTTACACCGTTCTATGATTTAATTAGAACTTGCTGTTCGTTTTTTTTTAAAAAAAATCTGTGAAGGGTAAGGATATTTGAAGAAATAATAATTAAATTCTTGGATTTATACTTCAGTTCCAAAATTTAAATTGTCTTAATTTTAAATGTGCTCTGATGCTGGTTCCTAGGATAAATTTCACTCATTTCCAAGAACAAGTAGAAAGAGGTTGTAGACTTGGCTTAGAATAGAATAAAATATCCTTTACTCTCACGTGGACTCCATTGTAGAAGTACAGTGAAAACCCTTTACCATGTCTGCCTCTGTTGGCACCATCTTAGGTTCAAGTACCTAGGCACAAATCTTGGATGCAAAAGAGGAATAAAAAGTAATTGCATTACTCTAGAGTTTTAAAAAAAGTTAGAAATAAGGCATCACTAAAGGATTGACTTTACAGCTGGGTGAAAAAAGAAATTCAAATAAATGTTGCATTGTAGCAGCTCAGCGCAGGGCCTCCATGTGTGATTTGACCACCTGCGCCAGATCCCAGACCAACAGCAATCCCTGCTCCGCTCCAAGCCTCCAATCTGCTCCATGGTAAGTTGCAGGACTCACTGCCTGCGTGCTCCTCCAGGCGCTCTCAGCCCACACCTACTGCTGCTCCATAACTTGCCCCAGTGCTAAGGAGAGGAAAAAGAAAAACAACAGGCAGAGCAGAGGAGCTCCGGCAGAAGCGTCCCACTCTGCTACCGTCTAGTCTGCTACATATTTTAACCTCCAATCCAGATTCCTGCTTACCCTGCTAATCTTTTAACCTCCTTGTTTAAGGTGAATATATCATCTTACCTGAAAAATATTAAGAAAGACAGCTCTTAAAGACGCAGCCCCCTGAGGAAAAAATTCCACCTCTTCTGTTTAAAAGCGTGATCACTGATATTAAACAGTGACACAGAGCCCTAGATCTTCCTCAGGATTTTGTTGTAATCAAGTAGGCTCTTGATCTTCTAAACTTCCCACATAAACCTGACCTGTCCAGTTCTAGCTATTAGTATATAAACCTTCTCTGAACTGCCTCTAATGCATTTATATCCTTCCTTAAAAAAGAGTCCACAATAGTCTCGATGCCATCTCACTGATACCCTGTATGACTGAAGCATAACCTTTCTATTTCTGTATTCAATTTCCCTAGCGGGAAATGATGACATTATATTAGTATTCCTTATTATTTTCTGTACCTGTGTACTAACCATCTGCAATTCATGCCTGACATCACCCAGATCTCTGCATCTCAGAACTTTGCAATCTCTCACCATTAAGAGTATGATTTTTATTCTTTATGCCAAATTGGACAATTTTGCATTTTCTCGCATTGTACTTTATGTGCCACATCTTTGCCCACTCACCTTGCCTAGCTGTATATATTTTGGAACCCACTTGTGTTCTCTTCACAACTTACTAACGAGGTAAAGATTGGTAAGAAAGTGACTTTGGCAACCATACCTTCTATCCATTCATCTAAGTCATTAATATAATTTGTAGACACTCATCCCTCTGGCATACCACTTGTTGCATCTTGTTAACCTGAAATTCCTATTTATCTTGTATCTATTTCAATATGCTGTGCCTGCACCATAAGTTTTTGTTTTCCACAACAACATTTAATGCGATGTCTTATCAAATGCCTCCCATAAATCTAAGCAAAATGCATCTACCAATATCCCCATCGTCCACAGTCTGTGTTTCCTCCTCAAAGAGCTCATTGGTCAAACATGATTTCCCTTTCACAAAACCATGTTGACTCTGCTTTATCGCCTTTACCTTATGCAAGTGCCTTGCCATAACCCCTTTAATCGTAGCCTGTAACAGTTTCCATTGACAGATGCTAAGGTGACTGGTCTGTAATCTCCTGCTTTGCGTCCCTCCCTTTTTTAAATAAAGGAGTTGCATCACTACCTTCAGTGTCAAGCTATGACCAAATCAAGGAAGGTTTGCTGAGCTAAAAGCAATGTACCACCTATCTGACTAGCCACTTCTTTTAAGAGCCTAAGATGAAGTCTGTCATTTACTTGTCAGCTTGTAGCTGCAACAGTTTATTTCTCTGGTGATTTTTGATTATCCTGGCTTACACTCTTCCATTTCTGGATTTTATTGCTGCTTCTGGGATGTTATTTGTACCCTTTATAGTGAAGACTGTTCAATTCATTTGCCATTTCCTTATTTTTCATTATTAATTCTTCAGTCTCACTCATTATCAGACCAAAACTTCCTAGACCAAAACTTCCTATGCTCAATCTAACTCTTCATCTCTGTTTTTATATTTCCAAGTAGATTTCTCTCGTACTCTTAAAGTATTCTTTGTTTTGGCCATTTTTTTTGTTTTTTAAATATTTTTGCCAGTCTTTTAACCTTGCACAATTGGTTTTCTTTTAATTGCCATTTTTCACTTCAGATGATGCATCTGTTTCTTGAAAATTTTATTACTTGTTGGAATGAATTTATTCTGAAATGTCACCTTATATTTTTAACATTACATTCCTATTGACCAAACCTTGAGCCTAATTTTCCAATTCATTTTTGCCATGCCATCATAATTACCCTTCTTTTTAAAAAAAACTCAAACCCACTCCTGTCTCATTGATATAACAGAAAATTCATTTGTATTGTGGCTACTGCTAATTAGTGTGCTTTAGTATGAGATCATTAATTAATCTTATGTCATTTCACATACTAGGTCTAGTATAATCTGCTCTCTGGTTGAGTTTGGAATGTATGGTTTTAAGAATCTGCCCTGAAAACATTCTATGAACTCTTCATCTAGATTATCTTTGTCTAAATGTTGCCCTCAATTTGTGGATTAAAATCTCCCATGATTATTGCCATGCCTTTTTGACCGTGTCTCAGTATTTCTTCCTTCATGCTCCTCTTGTTGTATGGTTAGATCAACAAGTGACTTTGGTAAAAATGATAAATGATAATGGGTGAAAGTCAGTTTTCACAACTTGGCTTCCTGAACTTGGGTCATCCATCTCATTTGTTCTAATCATTATCTAACACTGCTCCTCCTTTTCCTGGTTTCCTATCATTTGTAAATGTGTTATATCCTTCATGATTCAGGTCCTGTTGCATGTTTTTATTCTTTCTACGTGCATTATTGGGATGAGGGCGTCACTGGCTCGGCAACATTTATTGCTCAGCCCTAATTGCCCAGAGGGCAGTTCAGAATCAACCACATTGCTGTGGGTCTGGAGTCACATGTAGGCCAGACCAGGTAAGGATGGAAATTTCCTTACCTAAAGGACAATAGTGAACCAAATGGGATTTTCTGAAAATTGACAATAGATTCGTAGTTTTATTAGACTTTTAATTCCAGATATTTTGTTGAATTCAAATTCCACATCTACCGTAGCAGGATTTGAAACTGGGTCCCCAGAATGCTATCTGAGTCTCTGGATGAACTGTCCATCAATAATAATACTAGGCCATCACCTGATGCGAACAGAAATATCAAATTTAAAACGGTCTCAACACTTGTATAACTGGAGAAAAGAGACTAATCTGATTTCTGTAAAATTGACTTAAATTTTCCTATGTAAATGGCTTATCTTCAGAATAATTCGTTACCTACAAAGTACTTAGAAGCATCCTGGCAGTGTAATTTTCTATCCGTAAAGGATTTCTGATCCAAAGGAAGTTGAAGTGGAAACAGTCGATGGAATATGACACACATCCACATTTTAAAATTCTATTCTCAGCTAGAAACCCATTTCTTATTGCAATCTCTTAGACGGCTGACTTCAGATCTGAGGCCAAAAATAGACTGAGTACAGTTCAAGCTTCAGAAACTGAGTTGTTAGTGAACAGCTTTCATAAAAAGCTTCAGGCTTAATAAAGTACAGGATATAAGATGAAATAAAGCAAGACTTGTAGTGGACAAGGAATGGTTAACAAAGCATTGAGTTGATAGTGCATCTAAAAATGCCTCTGAATTTAAAATGGCAACTGAAGTAGTATTCAGCAACTACCTGTCAAACAAGTTAATTGACTGCTACACGGAGCCTTTGTGAGGGGCAGTGTTGGGAGAGTGTGTGTGTGTGTGTGTGTGTGTCTGTCTGTCTCTGTCAGTCAAATGGTTGATTTGAAAACTATTTACAATAATACCATGAGATTCTCTTATCTAGTCATCTATAAATGACCCTAATTCAATGAGGTATGGCCCAAAGTTGGCCGAGAAGAAAATAACAAGATCCAACACTAATCGCATAACGTATTGGTTGGGCTCAGCTGTGCTGAACAGATACATATTTTTTTCAATAACTTAACTACACTTAAACACTGCTATGGTTACAACTTTAACATCCCATGATGATGATTATTGGAAAGTTTGACAAGTGCCTGCACCATAGGCATAGCTTCATGTTTAAGCACAATCAGGCCAATTTCATACGTATTATCAACAGTTGGTTCATTGTCTACTTCAAACTAAATTCCAGTTCATTCACAGTAACATGAGAAAATGAAATACTCCCGTTCTGATAAGATTTTTGAGCTCAAATTCACCCAACGGCTTTAAGGTCTTTTTCTATTCTTGGTGGGATGTGGGCAAATCTAGCATTTATTACCCATTGCCATTTGGTTTTGAAGATAGAAATGCTTAACCGCCAAGTCAAGGTCCTGAAGATTATACAGTGTAGAAGATCCACAGTGGTGTTAGATGAGGAATTCCAAGATCTTAAATGAACGATAATGTATTTCCCTGGTAGGATGATGTGTTTCAGGAGAGCTTGCAGGTTGTTATGTAATGCCTCACTGGGGTAGCACACGGGATATCAAGTCCCACTATTATCAGTTAAAGTTAAAAGTATGCAGAATTCTCCAATTTACCTGTCAATTAGGTCTATATGGACAGAAATTACTGACTAAGTCTCCGTTTCTAACAAGTAGAATCTAACTACACAAATAACTGAACAGTTGACACACAATTCTCCTAGTTTAAACTGTAACGTCCTAGTAACCCCCACTTCCCAACCCATGTACTGACAAAGCAGGTGTGTTATTGGCAGAGGGAAAGACTGGGAAGGTGCATTAGTGGTTCCTGTCCATAGACTTCCTGAGATGATTCTTTTACTATTCAGAACTCTGCTTCTCCGTGTACTTCTGTTGTTTTGCAAGAGGCACAAAGTGTCTGGTTCAGACTTGTGAAAATCTCGATTTATTAATAAGTCATGACTTACAGCAACTAATGAGCAGCAATAAACTGGCTATGTTCTGCCTTGAGATGCTTTTTTTTGCTGCAGAGGTCTTTTAAGAGTTCTTTCCAATTGCAGTCAGCAATTAAAAATACAGAAAAATAGAAAGACACAGCCTTTACAAAATGAAGCAGTAACTTGAGAGTTACCAAGGATGTAGGAATCATGGCAGCTCCAGGGTTCATGGCGCATTTCCCTTTAAAGGTCCAATGCCATCTGGCCTGAACATTGAAATCCCGAGGCAGCTCATTTACCTGGGAGCTAATCCACCTGGTTGTTGGCATGCAGGTGGCCTCTGACATTGAATTAGAATTAGCTTCATTACCACATGTACTCACTCAAATGAGTGAAGAGTTTACAATTCACCACTTACGGTGCCATCTTAGGTACAAGGTACCTTGGTTCAGATTCTTCAGTATAAGTTCTTAGAAAAAATAATTAGGAAAATGAAGAAATTTATAAAAGTTCAGCATTGCAGATCATAGGAATAAATTAGAGAGATAAAATTTCAGAATTAGTCATTCCAACCCAGTCCATGCTGACGCCTTGCCTCTAGGCCCGGCTGGGGCAGGAGACCGCCACGTCAAGGTGCCGAGAGGATGCCACTTGCATTTGTGGTGAAGTCGGGACTGAGGCCCGGGTTCGGGACGATGGCAAGAAGGTGGCGGGGGAGGGGTGGGATCAAATGGGCGGAGCAGATGAGCTGCAGCTGAAACATTCTACTCTGCTGTCACCTTTTTAGATAAATGGTCACCAATTGACAGACCAATCAGCTACTTGTTGCCAGCCAACTCCCCATTTGTAACCCTAACCCCTGGCTCCATCTTGTCTAACTAGATTTTCCTAAGCGCATCATCCAGCTGTTGTGTGTACAGCATTTAGAATGTAACTTTCTTTTTAAAAAAGTGTTAATTCTTCAGCAATTGTTGGCTTTTAAAACTGTTCTATTCCATTTTAGTCCACAATCAAAAATACATAAAAATGGAAAGATGAAGTCTTGGCAATAGTGCCCCTATATACTTTTTATTAATCATCCATGGAAGTGGATGTTGTTGACTGGGCAACATTCATTGCCATGCTCAGTTGCCTTTGAGAAGGTGGCAGTGAGCTGCTTTTTGTTTGAACCATTTCAGCCTATTTGGTGTAGGCGCATTTATAATGCTGTTAAGGAGGAAATTCCAGAATTTGACCCAGTGACACTGCAGGGATACTTTTTTTTAAAAAAATGCTGGGTGTTTTAAAAACATTTTAAGGTAGATAAGTCCTCAGGACCTGATGGGATCTGTCCAGAATGCTGAAGGAGACAGGTGAGGAAATTGCTGGGGATGTACACAAAACTTTGTATTGTCTTTGCTCATAGGAAAGGTTCCAGAGAACTGGAGAAAGCCAGTGTAGTTCCTTTGTTTTAATAAAGGCAGCAGGAATAATTGGTGAATTACAAGCCAGTGAGCCTTGTGTTAAAGGTAAGAAATTAGAGCAGATTCTTAGGACAGGATCTACTGGCATTTGGAAAAATATGGCCTTAATAGTGATATGCAGCATGGGGAAAATCATGTGTCACAAACTTGATTTGAGTTTTTCGAGGAAGTAACAAAGTTGACTGAGAGCAAGGTGGTCGATGTTGTCTAAAGGGACTTCAGCAAACCCTTTTGATAAGGTCCTTCACAGCGGTCTGATTTTAAAAAGAGTTGAAGTCACATGGGATCCACAGTGAGCTGGTTAAGATGGATACAGAGCTGGCTTAGTCATAAACAAAATAGTGATGGACAGGTGTTTTTCTGACTGGAGATCTGTGAGCAGTGATGAGACCCCTGCTGTTTTTAATATGTATAAATGATTTAAATTTATAATTTTAGGTGGCCTGATTGCTAAGTTTGTGAATGACCCAAGGATTGGGGGAGTTGCGCATATTGAGGAGGATTACCAGAGGATACAGCACTTAGACTGTTTAAAGATTTGGGCGGAGAAATGGCACATAATTTAATCTGGACAATATGATGTGATGCATTATGGAAGATGTGATGCAAGAGGGAAGTATACAGTAAAAGGCAGAACCCTTAGTAGCATCAGCATATAGAGGGATCTAGGCATACAGGTCCATGGTTCCCTGTTGATAAGGTGATTAGGGTGTATGGCAAGCTTGCCTTCATCAGTTAGGGCATAGAATATAAAAGTTGGCAAGTCATGTTGCTCGTGTACGGAAATTTAGTTGGGCCATATTTGGAATATTGCATACAGTTTTGGTTGTGACACTATCAGAACAATGTGGAGAGTTCAGAAAAAGGTTTACCAGTATGTTGCCATATAGCAATTAGGTCTATTAGAGCCTATGAGCTATATGTAGTGATTGGACAACTGTGGTTAGTTTATGTTTGAACATGGATGAATGAGGGGGGAGCTGATATTTTACAAAATTTAGAGGCACAGCTTGAGTGAATATACAGGCTTTTTCCTAGCATAGAAATGTCAATCACTAGGAGACTTGGGTTTAAGGTAAAAGGGGGAAAGTTTAAAGGAGATGTGAGAGGCAGGTTTTTTTAAACACTGCAGGTGATGAATACCTGGAATACGCTGCTAGAAGAGTGTTAGAGATAGATACAACAGTGATGTTTTAAGAGGCAGGGGAAAAAGGGATATAGTTCTCGTAAAGGCAAAAGGTTTTCAGTTTTCAAGGGCATAGTGTATCAGTACAGACTTCATAGCTGAAGGGCCTATTCTGTGCTGTACTGTTCTTTGTACGATACTGTTGTCATTTAGAAAGTGTTTCAGGTTCCTCTGTAATGAATTTCTGCGATGCATCTTATAGGTGGTGAGTACCACTGTACTGAGTGTTGTTGGTGGAGGGAATGAAGGTTTGTGAATGGGTTGCCAATCTGACAGGCTGCTTTGTTTGAGTATTTTTGGAGTTGCACTCATCCAAGAAGTGGGAAGTTTATCATCATACTCCTGATTTGCTTTGGAGATGGTGGACAGGCTTTGGGGAGTGTGGAGGTGAGCTAACTGCTCTGAGTTCTTTGCCTCAGATATCAAAAAAACTGAAATTGCTAGAAAAGCTCAGCAGATCCGGTAGCATTTGTGAAGAGAAAACAGAGTTAACATTTCAAGTCTATTGACCCTTCCTCCTGTTGCATGTGCTGTTCTTTTTGTTTAAATTTAGCCTCAGTTCTGTCCTTTTAGCCATCCCCAAAATTAGTGATTGTGATGTGATGCCAATGAATGTCAAGGGAAAATGGTTAATTTTCTTTAGTAGGAGATGGCCAGGTATGCTCTTTTATTGGGATGGTTATTACCCATCACTTAGGTGGTGTGAATGCATTTACCACTTGCTGGCACAAACTTGGATATTTTCTAGGTTTTGTTGCATTTGGCTCCTGATAGTTGGGAGTAGACTTACGGGGCTGTAACTGGCTGGGTTGAATCTCTTGTGGATTTTGTATTGAATATTACCAGACAATTTTGCCACATTTTTGGCTAGATGCCAGTGTTGTAGCTGTGCTGGAATGTCGTGGTAGGATTACAGCAAGATCTGGATTACAGTCTTGAGTACTATTTCTAGAATGATGTCAAGGCAAATTGCTCTTGCAGTATCCATTGCCCTTGACTGTTTCTCGCTATCACGTGAGGTGAATGGGTGAAACTGTGTCTGAGATATTGGAGACATCCAAAGGAAATAGATCAATGATCCAGTCAACACTTTTGGCTTAAGGCTGTTACAAATGCTTTAGCTTTATCATTTTAATTAGTGTGATGGGCTCTCCATCATTGAGAATGATCTACGTGTGGAGCTTCCTCCTCAGTGAGTTGTTTAATTGCCCATCACTGATCATGACTAGCTTTGGCAGGATGATGGCGCTTTGACCTGATCTCTCTGTTATGAAATCATTTAGGTTTATCTAGCATGTGCTGTGAACAGGTTATTACATTCCAATTCTTTGGATACTTTTGGCTTCAGGTTGACTGTTATAAGAAGGCCTAAAAATGACCAGTGTCCTGATTTTGTTCTTTTGATATCACAGGACATTTTTGACCTGTGAAGTTGTCTGTAGCATGAGCTGTAAAAGGTTGCAGCTTCCGGTAAGGAAACTGTAGCCAGTAAGGTGAACAAAATTGATAGCAAGTTTCATTTTCTTCAGTTATGTTGTGCACAAATTGCTATTGTACAGTAGCTGTGAAGAAATGTATTTGTGTGAAACAGTATATCCTCTTCTCTTCTATGTCTCTCTCTCTCTCTCTCTTTCTCTCACTTCTGCCCCGCCCCAATCTCTTTTGCATCCCCCCACCTCAAAACTAACGAAACCGATTAAAACATTGGTACTTCTGTTGACTCTATTTTAGTGTTGCCTCATGAAGTCAAAATAGTTTATTATTGATACTGAGGTCTCAAGGTGTAGAGCTGGATGAACACAGCAGGCTGAGCAGCATCAAAGGAACAGGAACACTGACATTTCAGGTTTGGACCCTTTTGAAACGTCAGCTTTCTAGCTCCTCTGCTGCTCGGCCTGCTGTGTTTATCCAGCTCTACAACTTGTTATCTAAGATTCTCTAGCACTAGCAGTTCCTACTATCTCGTAGTATTGATACTGATCTCTTTTGATTCTGCTGCTCTTAACTTACAATGCAGAGCCATTACTTTCTTCACCTATTCTACACTCTCACTTTCTCCCTCCCTTGTAATATAAGATGAAAAATGCATTTTAAAAGAAAGCAGATTATTGTAAACACAGTGAAATTAGCAGTTAATGGTCAACTGCATTTCTAACCATGTTAACAAAGGAAGTGGTATACCACAGGTTATCACTTTTTTGAGGTAATTTCACAGTGGTTTGCAGACTGGCATCACTTTCGGCTTCTAATTCTTGAACATAATATAATCCTGGCACACTTTTTTGACATTTGTTTGGATAGCCGATAAGCATTGTGAAGTAAATCCAAAGCCTTGATTTGGATTTAAGCTGCAAAATGAAATCTTGTCTAGGCAAAATTGAAACAACTTGTCTTTTGTCACATAGTCTTGGGAAGAGACACAAAACTGGATTGAAACAGTGGCTCTAATGTATAGCCATTAGCCATATCAAAAGAACCATAAGGGAGTAGAGTGAAATATGCGTTTTCCTCCCTGAGGACCTTTTTAGTCTAGCCAGTCTGTTGGGGGTGAAGAATATAATGACTATTGTGTTGACTTATTAATGTCTTTGGATTTCATGCATCACTTTAGACTTTTGCAGTGTTGGAGTAAAATAGTTCCTACAAGCAAGTTATGTATGATTTCTAAATCTAAATGTAAGTAGTTGGTGGTAATTCTGGACCACTGTATACTTGAAAAATCTTTCATGGCTGGAACTAGGATGATAAATGTCTCCACACCTATATGCTGAAATGAAAACAGAAGAGTGGCAAACATCCCAAGTGTGTTTATAGTCAGTATTACATATAGAGATGAACTTAACATCTGTCGTGACCAGCAATGAAATTATTTTTCCTGAGTGCTTTTTATAATCAGAAGGGTTATGCCGACATTATTTTCTTATCACAACCAGTCCATGTCCTCTCTTCCATGCTTGTTGTGCTGTGGAACCTCATTTAAAAATCATTCTGCATGCTAAAATTTCCTAATTGTGTATCAGATATGTGTTGTTGATAGGGAGATTATGGCACATGTACCAGCATTGTTTGCTGGATAGCCATTGCTGTGGACCCTAGTTGACTTCCCTTTTTGTGTTGCAGGCATGCTGCCCAACAGTGCTGTTCTTAACATTGCTGTGATGGGAAAGGTAATATGAGTGCTGAAGCTGAGCCTAGTCAACAAAATATCAAAGTTTTTTTATAATATTTATTCCTAAAAACCAATTAAATTTGCCTTGAATGATGGGAAAAGCTTAATGTTGAAATGTGACTGACTGGTTCTCTTTAATAGCAATGATTTATGCTTTTGGTTCTGTGAAAAATTTTCACAGATTTTTGTCCTTATTCTGAAGAGCATTTTAAACCAGAGAAAATGAGGATGAAAACAAATGACAACAGGAATCGAATTTTCTTATTCTTTTATGGGATAATAGGTGTTTCTGAAAAGGCCAGTACTTGTTGCAAGCTGTATGGGCTGATAGAGCAGTTAATGGTCAACTGCATTTCTGTGGATCTGGAGTCAATTAGGCCAGGCTGAGCGTGGATGGCAGATTCCTTTTCTTAAAGGAACCCAGTAGGTTTTTAAACTTTCATCGTTCTATCATTCCAGAGCAGTTTTAAATTTTGGCTTTATTAATTGAATTTAAATTCCTCCATCTGCCATGGTGGGATTTGAATCTGCTTCCCTAAAACATTAGCCTGGGTCTTTTGATTACTCATCTGCATTAATGTTATGCCTTACAAATGATTTAAGCATTATCAGTTGTAATAACTGTTACATTGACTACATCTCTTGGTGTAGATTGCCCATGTGTTTTCTTGAATAAATTCACTGGCAAAATTGTAGAGGTTTAAAAATCCTAATGTACTGCAGACCCTTTACAAAATAATCATCGATAGGCTGCGTGTATGTGTGAGAGAGTGAGAGTGTGTGTGTGTGAGAGAGAGAGAGAGAGAGAGAGGGAGATATAAAAAGTTTGTGTAGAATGGTTCAACTAGAAAATGAAAGTAATGGCACAAGTAGCTATTCACCATGTCCTTGGCTTTCTAAATTTCTATAATTACCATAAGAAATATTGTGCAAATTTTAGTTCTGATGGCAAGTTGGTGTTTAGTCTCTTACAGTGAGTTAGAGGTTATAGAAATCCCTTGTCCGTGAAATGCTTCAATCATTTGAGGCAGAGGGTGATACCATTGCCAATGGTATCCTTGCCCATTTACACTTTAAAAGATCAAAGAAAATCACAAAATGCGGGGAGCATGACATCTCCCCTACAGAATATATTTGAGAAATATGAAGATATAAAACTTGTCATATTGCAACAATTAAGATTTTACACTCAATGCATAAGAACTAGTAGCCAGAGTAGACAATTCAACCCCTCGAGCCTGCTTCACCATTCAGTAGGATCGTGGCTTATTTTATCTTGACCTTAACTCCATTTTCCTGCCTATTCTCCATAACCCTTCAACACATTAAAAATCTAACTCCTGAAATTTATTCAGTGTATGAGCATCCACCACAATCTGGAGTAGTGACTTCAGATTCACTGTCTTGAGAGAAGTAATTTCTCCATGTTTTAAATCTGCTACTCGTCTTAAAACTAACCTCATTCTAGATCCTCCTACATGAGGAAGCATCCTCTCCATCTATTTTGTCAATCATTTTAGCATTTGATGTTCCTCAATTAGATCTGTCATTTTTCTAATTCCTAGAGTATGGACCCTATTTGTCCAATTCTCAACATAATACAAATGCCTCATTTCATAGAATCATATGATACAAAAGAGGCTCTTTGGGCCATCAAATCTGTACTGCCAAAAATATACTACCACCTACACTTGTCCCTCTTTCCAGCAATTGTCATGACATTCAAGTCTGTGGGCCATTGCAACAGCTCATCAGCGTACTTTTTAAAGATTGTGAGGCTTCCTGCCTGAACTGCTGTCTTAATTGGTGCATTCCAGACCTCTCCCACCCTCCTGGGTTAAAAAGGTTTTCTTCACATCCGCGCTATACCTCCCGTATTTCACTATAAAATTAAACGCCTTCGTCCTTGACCTTTCAGCTAAGGGGAACAACTACTTTCTATCCAAAACAACTGCAGATGCTGTAAATCCAGAACAAAAGCAGAAGTTGCTGGAAACGCTGAGGTCTAGCGGCATCTGTGAAGTCAAGATCAGAGTTAATGTTTGTGGTCCAGTGACCCTTCCACAAGGGTTACTGGACCTGAAACATTAACTCTGATTTTTTTTTTTCTTCACAGATTTCACCAGACCTGCTCAGCGTTTCTAGCAACTTCTGCTTTTGTTCTTTCTATCTACCCTGACCGTAAGATATTGGATCAGAATTAGGCCATTTGGTCATTGAGTCTACTGTGCCATTTCACCATGGCTGATATGTTTCTTGACCCTGTTCCTCTCAATCTTAAATCTCTTGCAGTTCCCTCCTCAACCTTCTCTGCTCAAAAGAAAACACCCTGAGCTTATCCATTCTCTCGCTCCCCCTCTCTCTGTAGCTACAATACTCAATCCCAGGCAACATCCTGGTTAATCTCCTTTGTTCCCTGCCAGTGCAATCACATTCTCTCCTCTACTGTGGTATCAGAACTGCACACAGTACTCTTGCTGTGGTCAAACAAATCTGGAATCAATCTAGTGAACGTTTTTCTGTACCACCTCCGGTGTAACTCCATTCCTGTTCAAGTAAAGGGACAAGTAAGCTGTGTGCAATACTCCGGTGTCCTCTCACTAATGCTTTTTAGAATTGCAGCTACACTTCTTTGCTTTTATACTGTGTTCCTTTAGCCATAAATACTAAAATTCCATCTGCCTTCCTTAATACATGCTGTACCATGTTGGACGTTTAGTTACCTTTTCTCAGCCTTTGGCAGTTTTACAGAAAAGCCATCATGAAATCATAATGAAACAAATTTGGATGTCCAGAAATTCTGTCCAGCGAAGTTGTCAACCATTCCCATTGGAAGAGAATTGAATCTAATAGAATGATACTATGATGAGTGGATGCTTTGTACTGGTGAATCCTAATTAGCAAAATTGTTTTCATATGACTGCAATAACCACTCACCATACCAGAGCCTGAAATCTAGAGTTCTGAGCAGGTCATTATTCATATCTCTGTGAAAGGGTGTTCACATCATGCAATTATGGCTAAACCTGAGAGAAAGTTGAAAAGTTTTCTTTTGGTCGACTGTGTAGAGTTTGCGCATTCTCCCCATGTCTGCATGGGTTTTGTCCGGCTGCTCCAGTTTCCTCCCACAGTCCAAAGATGTGCAGGTTAGGTGGACTGGCAATGTTAAATTGCCCAATGCGGTCAGGGATGTTTAGGTTAGGTGGGTTAGACATGGGAAATTAGGGGAATGGGTCCAGCTGGGATACTGTTTGGAGGGGTAATGTGGACTTGTTAGGCTGAATGGCCTGTTTCCACTCTGTAGGGATTCTATGATTCTTGGAATGTGAGCTTTGGCTGGGCCAGCATGGTGTATGTACACCAACAACATGTTAGTGAAAGAATTCTTGGATTCCCAACCAACAATACTGAAGAGACAGCAATATATTTCCAAGTCAAACTGTTCAGTGACTTGGAAATGAATGTGCAAGTTATGGTGACCCTAATTCTTTATATCTGCTACCTTCCTCCTCCTCGTGGAGATGGATTTGGAAGAAGCTGGCCCAAAATTGACTATATTACCATGCATGACCCCCTTGACTGATCCCTGGAACTCACCATTTTAGGCCATAATAAGTCCAGTAGAAGTTGCCACTTATAAAAGCACATGAAATGCACCATTCTGTGGATGCATGTTTCTTTATATATAATTGTTTACACAATTGCAATGTCATAGCTAAGAACAATATAGCACAGGAACAGGCCCTTAGGACCTCCCAAGCCTACCCTGCCACATCTTGCTGTTCCATGCTAAAACTGTATTCACTTACAGGGTCTGTATGGATCTGTATCGCTGTTTCCTTCCTACTGATTTATTCGTCCAAGTGCTTCTTGAATGCTGCTATTGTGTCTGCTTTCATAACCACCACAGGCAATGTGTTTCACCTTACTTGCCACTCTTTTTGTGGAAAAACATACCTTGCACATATCTTTTAAACCACTTTGCACCTTAAGCCTGTGTCCCCTTGTAATTGACCCCTACACCTTAGGGTACCTCATACTTTCCACTTTATCCACACCATTCACAATCTTAAACTTCTATTATGTCACCCTTCAACCTCCCACATTCCAGTGAACACAAACCCAGTCTAGCCAAACTTGCTTAATAGCTAAAATCCCCCATACTTGGCAACATCCTCAAACCCTTTCTGTACCTTCTCCAAAGCCTCCACATCCTTCTAGTAGTGTGATGACTAGAACTGTATGCAATATTCCAAGTGTGGCCTGACTAAAGCTCTATAAAACTGCAACCTCACTTGTCTAATCTTATATTCACTGCCCCTTCCAATGACGATAAGCATGCCATAAGCTTTTTTACACTCTTACCTACCTGGGCTGCCACCTTTGGTAATCTGTGGACTTGCACACCCAGATCCCTCTGCATATCAATACTCGGAAGGGTTCTGCCGTTCATCATATAATTTCCACCTGTACTTGACCATCCAAAATGCATCGCCTCACATTTGTCTAGATTAAACTCCATTTGCCATTTTTCTGCCCATGCCTCCAACTGATCTATATCCTGCTGTATCCTCTGACAGTCCTCCTCAATATCCGCAACACACTCAATCTATGTATTGTCTGCCTGTTTCCTATTTAGACCAGCTACGTTTTCCTCCAATTCATTTATGTAGTGTTTATCCCCGTGGAACACGTCTCGTCTCAACCCTCCATTATGAAAAACATCCTTCCACTTCTACCCTGCCTCCTGTGACTAAGCCAGTTTTGTATCCAGCTTACCCCTAATACCATGTGACTTTGCTTGACATGAGACTCACAGGAGACTCACTAAGTTCCAGGAGTATCCCTAATACCCTTGAACAATTGGACAACACTGGCTCTCCTCCAGTCCTCTGGGACCTTACCTGTGGCCAAACAGGATACAAGGATGTCTTTTTGTGCCCCTGAGATGTTGCTTGGCCTGCTGTGTTCATCCAGCTTCACACTTTATTATCATGCAAGGATGTCTGTCATGTTTTTTCATTATTAGCTGCTAATATATATTTAAAGATAAAGCTTAAGAGTCTCCACCAAGTGCTTCCCTGATAACATGTAATTCTTTATGGATGTTACTTTTTAAACTATTCTAAGTGGAGACCTCAAACATATCTTAGCAGTAGGTCAATCACTTGCCAGAAAATAGTACATGTGAAAGGTCCAATGGTGGAAATTTGTGCAAACGTATAAGAATAGAATGTTTTGAAAAATTGAGCAACTGTTGGGTGCTATATAGAATTAAAAAGGAATGATTGTGCTACTTCTGAGAATGAAACTATTGAATAACTTCAAGGTATGGTATGATTTTTGTTTTACAACACCTTAGTGTAAATCACCTTGTAGACTTCCCATTATCAGTACAAAAAAAGACAGTTCAAATATTTATCCTTCACCTAGTCCTAATACTTGCTGCCCCCATCTCAAATTTAACAATGGAGTAAAATTTTTAACTTTGCATGTGAATCAACATAGTGTGTACATATGTGTTAATTTAGTGTATGGTTTGCTGTTCAGTTGTGGCCTTAGTGAGCCTTAAAATATATGGTGCAAGGTAATACTATTAAACGGTAAAATGAATACACTACTGAAGTGGAAGGATGGTGATTTTAGGTGGCAGTTTATTCTTTTGGCTATGACTTAATGGTGCAAAGAAATACCAGGAGTTATACTATGTACTTCTAATGTATACCTTTTACAGACTGTAAGATGATCCTTTCCTATTGAGTGAGTGAAATACTTTGCTTCTTGTTAGATGCCAGTAGTTGTTCTTTTAACAAGGTTTAAAATTAAGTCTTGGTGTTGTGCCATATGTGTTACTGTTGATGTGATGCAGGGTATCGCTCAGTGATTCGTACCGCTGCATCACCGCCTGGGACCTGGGTTCGATTCCACCCTCATGTGACTGTCTATATGGAGTTTGCACATTCTTACCATGTCTGTGTGGATTTCGTCTGTGTGTTTCGATTTCCTCCCACAACCTACACATCTTTGGACTACAAAATGTGAGGCTGGATGAACACAGCAGGCCAAGCAGCATCTCCTGAGCTCCAGAGATGCTGCTTGGCCTGCTGTGTTCATCCAGCCTCACGTTTTGTTGTCTTGGATTCTCCAGCATCTGCAGTTCCCGTTATCTTTGGACTAAGTGGATTGGCTATGCTAATTTGTCTGTAGTTTCCAGGGTTGTGTACGTTAGCTGGATTAGACATGGGAAATGTTGGGTTACAGGGAAAGGGAAAGGGGAAGGGGAATGGGTCTGGGTCTGGGTCTGGGTGGGATGATCTTCGGAGGCTAGTTGTGGAAACAGGCCATTGGCCCACTCTGGGGATTCTATGACTGTATGACTGGTATTATGAATCTCATTCCTTTTTAGTTTAAAGATTTTACCAGGATATGCACAACCTGGCTTGATATATTACAAAGATGACAAAGTGTGGAGCTGGAGGAACACAGCCAGCCAGGCATCAGAAACAGGAAAGCTGATATTTCGGGTTGGGACCCTTCTTCAGAAATGGGGGAAGGGAGCTCAGAAATAAATCAAGGGAGTTGCAGTGGGACCAAAGAAAGTAGGTGGGATGGTGATAGGTGAGTACAAGTAGGCAGTGGTCGAGATTGGTCCGTTAAGTGGGAGTGAAGATGGACATGTTGTGTCAGGTCAAGGAGGTGGGGATGAGAGGGAGGGTTGGTTATGGGATGAGGCCAGGGATGGGGAGATTTTGAAACTGGTAAAATTCACATCTAGGCCATTGGGCTGTAGGCTCCTTGGGTGGAATACGAGTTGCTGCTCCTCCTGTTTGTGGGTGGTGTCCTTGTGACAGTGGAGGTAGCCCAGGAGAGACATGTCACCCACACAGTAAGAGGAGGAGTTAAAATGTTTCACGACCGGAGATGTTGCTGTTTGTTGCGTACAGAATGCAGATGCTCTACAAATCTCCACTTGGTCTCACCAACACAGAGGAGGCCGCATTGCATGCAGCAGATGCGGTGGACCACATTGGTCGTGTGGGTGACCCCATATCTGATGTCGAAAGTTTGCTTTTTTGCCTTGAATGAAGATGAGGAGGTAGGTGTAGCACTTACCGCGGTTGCAGGGACAGGTGGTGGGGTTAATGGCGAGTGTGGGGCAGATGAGGGAGTTGTGGAAAGAGCAGTCCCTACGAAAGGCCGATAGGAGTGGGGAGGGAAATATATCTTGGATGTGAAGTCAGATTGTAGGTGGCGGAGAATGAGAAGTTGGATGTGAAGGTTGTTGGGATGATATGTGAGGACAAGGGGGATTCTTCCTTTATTTTTGTTTTTGTTGGGGGTAGGTGATGAGGGCAGAGGTGTGGGCGACATAAGAGATGCATTTGGGGCCATTTTCATTTGCTGGGAGGAGAAGTTACTGTCCTTGAAATAAGAGGATATCTGGGATGTGCATGAATGGAGCACCCCATCTTGGATGCAGATGCAGCGGAGGCAGAGGATTTGGGAATAGGGGATCGCGTTCTTGCAGGAAGGTGGGTGAGAAGCAGTGCAGTCTAGGTAGCTGTGGGAGTCACTGGGTTTGAAATAAATGTTGGTTACAAGGCGGTCATCAGAAATAGAAACAGGTCCAGGAAGGCGAGAGAGCTATCGGAGATGGTCCAGGTGAATTTCAGGTTGGGCTGAAAGGTGTCAGTGAAGGTGATGAACTGTTGAAGCTCCTTGTGGGAGTACGAGGCAGCACCGATATAGTCATCAATGTAGCGGAGGAAGAGGTGGGAGATAACACCACGGTGGCAGTGGAAGAGGGAATGTTCCATGTGTCCTATGAAGAGGCAGACATACTTGGGCCCATGTGTATGCCTGTGTCCACCCCTTTAGTTTGTAGGAAGTGAGAGGAGTTAAAGGAGAAGTTGTTAAGGGTAAAGACAAGTTCAGTTAAGCAGATGAGGCTGTCAGTGGAAGGGGACTGGTTGGGCCTCCGGGAGAGCAAGAAAGGGAGGGCTTTTAGGCCATCCGTGTGGGGAATACAAGTGTCGAGTGACTGGACATCCGTTGTTGAGATGAGGTGCTGGGGGCAGGGAACCGGAAGGCGTGGGCAGTATCCCAGACGTAGGTGGGAGTTCCTGGACTACGGGGGAGAAAACAGAGTCAAGGTAAGCGGAGATGAGTTCAGTGGGGCAGGAGCTGGTAGAAACAATTGTTCGGCCAGGCAGTAAGGTTTATGGATTTTGGAAAGGAGATAGAAGTGGATGGTTATGAGGTTGGAGGCTGTGGGTGTGAGGTGATGAGGTTGTAAATGATTTGAGAAATAATGGTTTTGTGGTCAGGTAGGAGGGGGGGTGTCAGAGAGCTGGTGCCTGGACTTGGCTGTATTACAATATATTACAAATGTGTTTTAGTTATATTTTGTTGGACAACTAACAAAGACTCCATAATTCATTGTTTTGTAGTGCTTCTGAAATGTACTTTGTGTTTTGCTGAAGAGTAATGGTACAGTACTGCTGCATTAAACTTTTTTTTTCTCTGCTGGAAGTGTTATACAGACAAACAGGTGCTTACCATTTGATATGGATTCCAGTTTAATATTTCCGTACTTGGGCCTGAAATTGCAGAAAACGTTTTTGCTGCAAGGGAGTCATTGGTTCTGCTTCGTAGTTGTAGCGTTGGTGGTGGGAAACAGCGGTGGTTTCTCTCCTGCTCTAAGTTAACTTCCTGTCAATCTTTCTATCCTTTTTCAGGGCAACATTTCTGGCTTGCACTTGATTCTTCTTCCATTGGAAATCTATGAAGTATAGGAATTTTGGATTTGTACAGTATACTTTATTACTCGGGTGCAGAAAAGATTTACAATGTTGCTACTGGGACGAGAGGTTTTGAGTTATAAGGGGAGACTAGATAGTGTGGGACTTCTTTGGAGTTGTGGTTTGACCATACAGGGGTTTATAAAATCATGAGGGGCACTGATAGGATGAATAGCCAAGGTCTTTTCCCTCGGGTAGGGTTGTTCAAAACTTAAAGGGCATAGGTTTAAGGTGAAGGGAAAGATTTAAAAGGGAGCTGAAGGACAATTTTTTTCCTCGGATTGGTGCATGTATGGAATGAACTGCCAGAGGAAATTGTACCTGCAGGTACCATTACAATACTTAAGACATTTAGACAGGTACATTAGTAGGAAAGGTTTATTGGAAAATGGGCCAAATGCAGGCAAATCAAACTAGTTTAGTTTGGGGAAGCATGGCCACCATGGTATGACTCTGAATCTGTCTACTTGATGCTGCTTCAATATCTAAGAATAATTGAATCGCGAAAAAACAGAATCTGAGATGCACCTAAAGTTGAAGAAAAAAGTGTGCATGTTAGCTGTAGTCTGCTCTAAGTAAAATCAAATTTTATATTGTTTTTCTTTGAACCATTATAAATGACTCAAGAGATTCTTAAAGAATGTTTAAGTCACCATTTAACATACAACTTCTTTATCCTTGAGGGATTATTTTGACCAAGCTGCTGTGACTTTAATTCCATCTATTGTTTGGTCACCTCACACTCTTAGCTGTTCTCACTGTCTTTGTCCAACTGGATTTCCTGCTCTGAAGCTTTTAGAAGTTAGCTCTGTGGCTAATGTGATGTCTGGGGCGACCCCAGTATTAGCTGCTTTTTTGAAACCAGGTACTCTCCTGAGTTATAAACAACTTGCACCATCTTATAGAAAATAACTGCTGCACTTTTTTTAGATCATGTCATTTAAAGTGTAAACATAATACAAGGATCCTACTTCAAGAAGAGAGAAAGAGTAAAAACCAAAAGAATGCAGATGCTGTCAATCAGAAACTGAGGAAGCATCACTGGACCCAAAACGTTAACTCTGATTTCTCTTTGCAGATGCTGCCAGACGTGCTGAGCTTTTCCAGCAACTTCTGTTTTTGTTGAAGATGAAAGAGTGGTTCAGATTCAAATTCTTTATCTAACAATTGAATAAATAGATGTGCATATTTAAGTTGGAGACATTGATTCTTTTGATAGTGTTTTGCAGTGCTATGATATGGAATTAACTATTCTGTTGTGATATTTGGTTTTATGAGGGTGCAGTATTAAAAATACAGCTCATTAAAACCATAATGAACTAGTCTTTGCCTATTGACAGGTTGTATTTAACACAATACTATTTTAACTCACACATTGTCTCTTCAAATCAGTGCAGGGGAGATAAGGATACACTTTAAGGTTGCAGAAGTTGTGCATGCGTTTTAAGCAATGCTGTCCTTCACAGCTGTAGCTGAGATTGAATGCAATTTGTATTTCCTGAAAACTTGAAGTAGGTGTTTAAATCGACCTTTTGCCATCTTTCACCTTTACACTATAGCAAAGTTTCTTTTAACTGCTGCTCTTGATAAACTAGCAAAAAATATGTACCTATAATGTGGTAGTCTACAGTATGTTGAAGTATTTATGCTGTAAATAAAGTATGACAGTGTGTGTACCTCTGCATTACATTTGTATTACTGTGTGTTTTTACATGGATTTTAGGTGTGTGATGTTTTCATATTTTTTATTGAGGGATGTTGATGTCTTGCAGCTTTGCTTGGTCGCGGTTTACTGTGGTTATGCGTACCTCTTGATTATCCAGAACATCTGATCAACTGGCATACTCTTGATCCCATAGGTGCCTGTTAATATGAAGTTTGCTGTATTTAAATGTAGTTAATTCTTGGACAATTTTGCATGTATGTAGTTAGCATCATGCCTAATTAAGTAGCAGGATGTTGATGTGCTTCATGCACTGTGAATGTTCTTGGCGCTGTTGCAACCACTCTTAAGTATTCAGAGTGTATGTTTGTATGAATGTTTCTGCATGATCCTACATTGCTGCCCAAAGATTTCAAAAGAGCTATTGTTACTTACGATAGCAGAAGCTTGCAGCTAATTAGTGGCTCATTGCTGAGAAGAGTGTGCTTAGAATTGTAAGGTGAGAATTGGTAGGACGTTGAATGTCAAAGTCACTGGGGGTCAGTCTGCCGCCATATTTGTTTCTGTCGAGGGAGCAGCTGTCTTGTGAGGCTTTTATTGCCCCCACCCACCCTTGTTTTTTTCTTTCATGCCGTTCTGCCGCAAGTTCGTGCTCTTGTTTAATGCAAGTCTGCATTTAAGATTTAGTCAGCACTGTTGACTATCTGTTTTAAAGCAAGGGGTACAGTGAAGTGGTGGAGGTAGCTAGGGCAGAGTTGTGTGAATTATGATGTCCGCATAATTGTCTTGAATTCCTAAGCACCTAGAGTGAAGCGTATTCAGTATAATATACTTTGTCTGTGGTGAGTAGTCTGCTCCTAATTCCATGGAATGTTTTAAACATTAAAAAAAATCCTCCTTGGTTAAATTCTTTGCCCTTGGCTGCGTGACTGCCGGTGCCGGAATCTACGACAAAACTGCAAAGGTCACGTTCATTGCTGCAGTAACCATTCACTGTTCTCCATTGTTTAGCATCCACACGGGAAGCTGCAGCTGCCTTTGGCCTTCAGAATGTGAGAGATGGCCGTTTTGCAGGAGAAATGCTTTGTTCCAGTAGGTGCTGTGTGCTATTAACATGTTAATGTGGGTTATGCTCGCTGTTTTCTCCACTTGAACTTGACATAGTCTGTGTTATGTAGCCTGTCTGGCTAAAAGTTATCTTTTTATATTGAGGTCTATATTACTCAGCTTTTTTGTTTGTGGTCCTTTTTAAAATTGTTTTTAAATGAATAGCTTGCCAAGAAAAGCCATGGTATTTGTCTTACAACTTATACACCTTGTGTAAAATACTGTTACCCTGGATGGGGCAGTGCTCTTATCTGTTTCTGGGAAAGGCTGGATGAGGCAGTATTCTTGTCTGTTTCTGGTAAGGATGAAATACCTGAAGCAAAAAATATGCTTCAGTGACCTTCCACTTGTGCCATTCAAACCTTGTGTGGCGTGGAAGTGTCCACAATGTGGGTATTTTGAATATGGTAATAGCCTGTCTCCACTTTCATGTAAAGGATAAAAATGTGGAATGTAACTGACATTTTTTTTCAGAATCTGTATATACTAGTTTTCATTTTATTCTGTTCAGCGAATGATACATTGTAATTCCAGCAAAACATCTTAACAAAACTGTAAATTCATGAACAGCTGTAGAATCATAGAATCCCAAATTTCCTTTAATCCTGCAATAAAGCACCTTGAAATGTTTTACTGCCTTAAAGGTTGCAAGTTATTTGTGTGGGTGGAGTGGAGTGAGATTGGCAGAGTTGGTACAAAGTAAATGGAGCTTTATTTCACATTTGTTTGCTGTTCCTAGTTTTCAAGGATGTCTTTAAATTGCTGCGGACTCTTGGGGTCATATGGTTCTGTCACCAGTTCCAGCACACAACTTGCGGATAAAAAGGAGAAGAAAATGGTGTCCAGATTTAGATTTATTCAAAGTAGAAATTTCCACTCCAGAATTGTTCTATTTGGTTGATTATCCCTGTTCTAGTAGAAAATTTGAACTAATCTCATTTCTGTTTTTTTAATTGAATCACCTTGAGGGGAAATGATGGCCTAGTAGTATTATTGCTGGACTGTTAATCCAGCGACCCATATAATGTTCTGGGGATCTGAGTTCAAATCCCACCATGGCAATTCAATGAATATCTGGAATTAAGAATCTACTAATGACCATGAAACCATTGTCAATTGTCGCTGGGCAAAAATCCATCTGGTTCACCAATGCCCTTTAGGGAATGAAACTGCTGTCTTTCCTTCGTTTGGCCTACATTGTAACTCCAGACCCAAGCAATGCGGTTGACTCTGAATTTCCCTCTGGGCAAATAGGAATGGTTAATAAATGCTGGCCTAGCCAGCAATGCCCTCAACCTTTGAATGGACATACCCTTTAATTTTGTGGTTATCTGGATTTGGTCAAGGATTGTGATTGCATCAGTGTAAATCTGTTGGAGTTGTTTTTGTTACGTACATTTTATCATAAGGAAGGTGAAAGAAGAAGAACATTGTAACTTTTACAAATTTCTGTATTTCCTGCCAACAGAAGCTTAGCCAAGTAATTCTTTGCATTTATTGGGGAAGGGAGAGTTATAAGTGCAGCTTCAGGACCAGCAGAATGAAGGCATTTTTTTTTTGTCTAATTTTGGGGTGGGCCTAGAGTTCAGCATGAATTTACTATTTGGGTGGAGAAAATGCTTCAAAGTGACATTATCACAACCACATCAAAATCGCATTGAACTTCAGTTATTTATTTTACTGGCTGAATTTGAAGCCATCATTAACTATTCAAATGATGGTGGCAAAAATCAACTTTCCTGGAAGGATAGGCAAAAAAGAAAGCAAATGAGGTTGTTTGAACTTTAATATTAAAGATGTGAAGCATTGGAAAAGGTTAAAATAAAAGAACTGCAGATATTCAAAATCTGAAATAGAAACAAAAATTGCTGGAGAAACTCAGTAGATCTGTCAGCATCTATAGGGAGAAAGCAGAGTTATTTTTACGTCCAGTGACCCTGACTCCAGTTCTGAAGAAGGGACACTGGACCTGAAACGTTAACTCTGCTCCCTATTTACAGATGCTGCCAGACCTGCTGAGTTTCTCCAGCAGTTTCTATTTTTGTATTGGAAAAGGTTAAACTGAAAACTGAGTAAAGTAGAAGAGAACAGAATAATTGGTAATGTTGTTAGCAATGGTATTTAGCATTACAGGTTGACTGTAATAGCTGTACTTTCACGTGTTCTCATGTTTTAGTTTGATTACTGTGTGAGTTTGTCACAATTATGAGCTAACAAGTTTAAAATATTGCTTGGAGTAGGGGCGTGGTTGATGGTGTTGGAAATGTTTTTGTTCTTTGAACCAATCAGAAGTCTTGAGTTAAACCTCTGTAATTGCCTGGGGCCTAACATTGACTTATTTACACACAGCCATGTTAACGTTTTCAAAGAAAACATTGTATGGGGTAATGGGTAATTTTAATGTAAAATTATTTGGCGTTATGTCTAAACATACAAGAGGCAGGAATAAGTTACTTAACCCCTCAAACCTCTTGTTCAGCAAGATTGTGGATGATCTGATTCTGACCTCAACTCCACATAAACAACAAATTTATGCACCTCTGTTTTAACAATATTCAATGAGTCTGCCTCCACTGCTATCTCGGGACAGGAGTTCAGAGACCCGACCTTACATCTCACATTGCCTGCTTAAATGGAAACACACGCTTATTTTTAAACTTTGTATCTTGTTTCCAATCTCAGCCACAAGGCAGAACATTCTTTCAACATCCATTCTATCATATCCCCTTACGATCTTGTACATTGAAGTAAGATTACCTCTTAATCTTAAATCTCAATGTACACAGTTTCAGCCAGTCCAACTATTTCCTTGTTAGATAACCTTCTTATTTCAGATAGCAATTGAATGTTCAAAAACAAAGTTGCTGGAAAAGCTCAGCAGGCAGCATCTGTGAAGGAGAAAACAGCCTTAACATTTTGGGCTGGTGACCCTTCCTCAGAACAGCTGATTTAAAGCACCTGCAGTTCTCTCAGTTTTTATTTAGCAGTTGAATTAATCTTTTCTGTTTGCTTCCATGGTATTTATATCCTTAAATAAGTCCAAACTGTACACAATGTCCCTTTTGCTGATCTATAGAAAACATCTCTGCTCTTAATATTCTTTTCCTGTGCAGTAAGTAACAATTTTTTCATTTCCTTCTAATCACTTGCTGTACCTGCATATTAACTTTGTGATTCATGCATCAGGACCCCCAGATCCCATTGTACCTCTGAGGTATGCAGTCTTTTCTCCATTTAAATAGCTTGGTCTCTTCCAAAACCTGCCAAAGGTCAAGTTCATATTTTGCTATGCTTTTTCCAAATTGTATCAGAGATAATGGGAACTGCAGACGCTGGAGAATCTGAGATAACAAAGTGTGGAGCAGGATGAACACAGCAGGCCAAGCAGCATCTTAGGAGCACAAAAGCTGACATTTCGGGCCTAGACCCTTCATCAGACAAGGGGTATGGGGAGAGGGTTCTGAAATAAATAGGGAGAGAGGGGGAGGTGGATCGAAGATGGATAGAGGTGAAGATAGGTGGAGAAGAGCGTATAGGTAGGGAGGGGATAGGTCAGTCTGGGGTGGACGGACAGGTCAAGGGGCCGGGATGAGATTAGTAGGTAGGAAATGGAGGTGTGGCTTGAGGTGGGAGGAGGACATAGGTGAGAAGAAGAACCGGTTAGGGAGGCTGGGCTGGTTTTGGGATGCAGTGGGGGGAGGGGAGATTGTGAAGCTTGTTAAATCCACATTGATACTATTGGGCTGCAGGGTTTCCAAGTGGAATATGAGTTGCTGTTCCTGCAACCTTTGGGTGGCATCATTGTGGCACTGCAGGATGCCCATGATGGACATGTCTTCTAAGGAATGAGAGGGGGTGTTGTAATGGTTCATGACCGGGAGATGCATTTGTTAATTGTGAACCGAGTGTAGGTGCTCTGCAAAGCGGTTCTCAAGCCTCTGCTTGGTTTCCCCAATGCGGAGGAAGCCACAACGGGTACAGCGGATGCGGTATACCACATTGGCAGATGTGCAGGTGAACATCTGCAGGCTTGTGGGTATGAATGTCCTATTTGTTATGATCTCTTATTTGTTATGATCTTCCTTGTGTCATCAAAAGCTGCATCTTGTCCAAGCTAGTAAATGTGTTAACCTGGCTTTTGAACATGTTTTGTACATTCTGAAGAAATAACATCCACAGCATCAAGACAGCTCCTCAGTGGGAGCGATGAGTAACTTTTTTTTAAATTTTCTTAGGCTATTCCTGCTTAAAGAAACTCTGCCTTGGACTCAAGCCAGCAAAGCATCAGCGTTCGAGGTATGTT
The DNA here is from genome assembly GCF_030684315.1 of Stegostoma tigrinum. Lineage (NCBI taxonomy): Eukaryota > Metazoa > Chordata > Chondrichthyes > Orectolobiformes > Stegostomatidae > Stegostoma > Stegostoma tigrinum. The sequence goes on from NC_081363.1 coordinate 6,545,793, forward strand.
GACAGCAACTGACAAATTAACTGTCTGCTTTAATTGCTATTGTTGGTATTTGAAATATCAGTTGGTCTGAAATGTGTGCATTGTTTTGTTGAATGGTGAAGCACCAAGAGCACTATTCCAGTTTTGAACTTTGAAATTTAAAAGACTGGAAGACACAAGCTGAAATAGGCTGCTTGGCCTGACAGTCTACTCTGCCATTGTGTGTGATCACGGCTGATCTGATCATCCACAACTGCACTTTCCTGATGTTTCCCCATAAGCCTTGATTCTCTTAGTGGCTAAAAATCTGTCTTTCTCAGCATTGAATGTACTTATTGACCCAGCTTTGACATCCCCCTTCATTTCAGAATTTCCAAATTTCAGTACCTTCCTGAAGAAAGCCGCCTCATTTCTGTCAAAATGGTCAACGCATTGTGACTCAGCCCTCTGAACCTGGACTCTCCCAGAAGGGGTTATCAGCCTCTCCAGATCTCGCCTGTCAAGCCCTCCACAAATCTTGTATGTTTTAATAAGGCCCCCCTTAAGTACCACTAAACTCCTGATGAGCATAAGCTCAAACTATCTCAACATTTTCTTAAAAGGAAATTGTTCCTTATCCAGGATCAAACTCGTGAATCTTCCCAGGACTGGCTGCAGTGTCAGTATATCACCTTGTATAAGGAGAGCAGAACCATTCACAATATTCCAACTGTGGCCCAACTTAGTGCCTTTTTTATACTCTATTATAATTTTCAAATAAAGGCCAGTAGTCTATTCACCTTCCCATTTTCTTTTACCTGCTGAACTCGGTTGCTGGGATGTACAAGGGCTCCCAAATAAGTCGATGTTGCAACACTGCAGCTGTTCTACTTTTACTTTCAAAGTGCATAACCTCACGTTTTCCCATTTTATATACCATCTTGTCAAGATTGATTTTTTTTTTGGTCCACCATTTGGAACAATGAATCATACAGAACAAGTCCTTAGGCCCATCGAGTCTGTCTTGCGAAAAATATTACACTTCAAGTGCTAATCCATGTCCTGTTTAGAGGTAGTGGGGTTTCTTACCTCAACTACCCTCCCAGGCAGTGTGTTCCAGACTCCCATCGCTGTCTGGATGAAACTGTTTTTCTTGAAACCCTCGCTAAACCTCCTACCTTTCTTTTTAAAATTATGACCCCTCATTATTGACCCTTTTCTAAGCTGCTTTTTATTCACCCTGTACATATAATCTTATCCCCCTCTGTCAGGTCCCTCCTCAACCTTCTCTACTCCAAAAGAAAACAACCTGAGCTTATCTAGCCTTTCTTCATAGCTGAAATTGCTCCATCGCAGGCAACATTCTGATGAATCTCCTTTTGTATTTCCGGTGCAATCATCTTTCCCATAGTTTCGTGACTAGAACTGAGCACCGTATTCCTAGCTGTGGCCTAACCTTTACAGCTCCAGTTTGACCCCCCTATTGTTTATAATTAATGCTATGAATGATAAAATGCAAGTGTCCATTCTGCTGTCTTAACTATCCTAACAAGCCATCTGGGAAGCAGTAACGCAAAATCTCCGTTGATCTGAAGTTGCATTGTATCCATCCCTCTACAGTCTATTTTGTGTTTTTTACCATGTGGCAACTCAGCCATTTTTGTTGTTCAAGTTAATAATATGCAGTACCAAAAAATATTGTGGCTCTAGCACTGACTCCTGTGGTATTCCAGTAGTTGCAGGTTGTCTTCATGAAAACGCCTCTTATTTAGCCACTCGTCTATCCATGCTAGTATACTACCACTGACACTGTCAGCTCTCATCTTATTAAGTAGCCTATATTACATTTTCTGGTTTCTCTTCATCTGTCCTGTTTCCGATCCCTTCTCAAAGAATTCTAATATGGTAGGCATGATATCGCCTTCATGAAGCCATGCTGAGTCTGCTTATTTAATTTATTTCTAAATGACCTACTGTTACATCGTTTATAATAGACCCTAACATTTTACCAATATTAAAATTAACAGACTTTTACTGAATAAAAATTGAGAGAACTGCAGATGCTGTAAATTATGAGGCCTAGATATGTTCATGAGGAAAGGCCTGTTTCTCCTGCAGAGTCAAAGTCAGAAGTAACTTGTCAGTAGCTGCATCAGAAGCAAAAACAAGTTGCTGGAAAAGTTCAGATCTGGCAGCATCTGAGAAGAGAAATTAGTTAACGTTTCGGGTCCAGTAACCCTATCGTGCCCATGTCCTGATGCAGTGATTCGTGTCTTCCTCATTATCACATCTCCAAACTTATTTTAAAAGTTGCCATGAAAACTATTATCTTATTACTGTATCTATATGGAGCCTCTCAAATAATTTGTGTATTGTGTAAAGCAATGGTCGTAGCACAATTTTTTTGAGAAATATCAGTTTCTGCCATCCTCAAGCCCGAAAAACAGTCATTTACCACAACTTATTATTGTCTATTCTTAACCCAGTATTTTACCCAAGAGTGCACTGGCCTTCCTATTACACAAGCCTCAGTTATACTAACCAGCTTTTTCCTCTGGTACTTTGTCAAAAGCTTTTTTAAAACGCCCATTTTGTTCTGTCCATCAGTCTGTCTTATTTCATTAAAAAAATGCAGTTAGATTCATCAAATGTTATCTGAACCATAAAATCTTTGAAAAATTTTAAGACAGAAAGAGGCCATTCATCTTTTCCTGTTTATGATAGTCAAATAAAAGGACACCAAATCTAGCTGCGAATTTTGATCTCCCCTACCAGCACCTTGTCCATAGATTTACAGCTAGCAGGACTTCAGGTGTAATTCGAGGTTTTTTTTAAATAAGTTGAGTTTTTTTTGCCTTGATCAGCAATCCAGGAAATGAATTCCAGCACCCTCCTGGAGAAAATGCTTTCCTTCCTATCTCCTGGTAATCCTTCTACCAGTCACCTTAATTACCAGGGAGGCACAGATTTATGATGCAGAGATGCTGGCATTGGACTGGGACGGACAAAATCAGAAGTCACACGACACCAGGTTGTAATGTATTTATTTGAAATCACAAATCTTCGGCACACTGCTCCTCTATCAGGTAAAGTTATTTCAGACTTTGACCCACCTCATCGGGAGGAACAGGTCTTTCCTCACGACCTTTATCTAGGCCTCTTATAATTTTGGACACCTCAATTAAATCACTCTTTGGGCACCTCTTCTAAGGAACACACCCTTGTATCCTATGTAACCTTTCCTTATAGCTGCTATTCTTAAACTGTGGCAGCAATTCGTTTAATCTTGTGCATGCTATCTCCAGAGCCCTTTCTGTCATCTGACCAGAGACCACCACCATCCCCGTTCCCAAGAAAACACATACAGTATGCCTTAATGACTACCCCCGAATAGCTCTGACTTTGATAATCATGAAGTGCTTTGAGACGCTGGTCATGGCCCACATCAACTCCAGTCTCCCAGTCTGCTCCAATCGCCTAGACTTTGCCTGCTGATATGACACCTTCTGTGGATCTGTTACATCTCTAGCCGTGCATCCATCTGTGGGACATGTGGACAACAAAGGCACCTATGTAAGACTCCTGGTCATTTGACTACAACTCTGCCTTCATCATTGTCCTCTCCAGACTGATCTCAAAACTGTGTGACGTTGGTCTCGGCACTGCCCTCAGCAATTGGATCCTTGGCTTTCTGACCCATAGGCCACAATCAGTGAGGATAGGTAACTGCGCCAAATCCACAAAACTCAATGCTGTAGCCCCCCAAGGATGCATCCTCAGCCCCCTACTGTGCTCCCCGTACACCCACGACACTGTTGCCAATTTCCAAGTGAAATCCATCTACAAGTTCACTGGTGACTCTACCGTAATGGGACAGATATCTAACAATGTAGATTCAAAATACAGAAGGGAGATAGAGGGCTTGGTGACATAGTGCAATGTAAGCAATCTGTCAATGTCAGCAAAACTAAAGAACTGATCTTTGACTTCAGAAAGAAGGGAGGAGAACATGCCCCCACCTACATCAATGGAATAGCAGTTGAGAGAGTGAAGAGCGCCACGTTCCTTGGATTAATGATAACTGACAACCTGTCTTGGACTTCCCACATCGATGTGACAGTCAAGAAGGCACAACAATGCTTCCTCTTCCTCAGGCTGCTCAGGAAATTTGGTGTGTTCATAAGGAACCTTACCAACTTCTGCAGATGCACTATGGAAAGCATACTGTCCAGGTGCATACCGGCCTAGAATGACAACTACTCTTCCCAGGACAATAAAAAACTATAGAAGATTGTTTGTGCAGCCCAGGTCATCACAGAAGCCAACCTTCCATCCATGGACTTTATTTATGTGGCACACTACTGCTGAAAGGGGGCTACTGTCCTCAATGACCCATCGCATTCCAGTAATGACCTCGTCCAACCTCTTCTGTTAGAAGATACAATAACCTGAATATGCGCACAAGCAGCTTCGGGAACAGTTTCTTTCCAGCCATTATCAGACTGTTGAATGGACTGTAGCCTTAAATAATGTATCCTGCAGCATAACCTGTATGCCTCTAACCCTTTTTCATCTGTACATCCTTTGCTGGTTGTGATCTGCCTGCACTGTTCGTAAACAAAGCTTTTCGTTGATTTCATTGTCACATGTACCTAAATACAGTCAAATCAAATAGCTGCACATATCCAAGCTGTTCATTTTGTACAGTTACAACATTTTGTCCCTGCTTTTGTTATGAAGGGGTTTTGCGTTTAATTTTGCTTAGAGGACTTGAGTTTTGAACGTTTGTGGAGAAAGGAATTCATTTGGCAAGTTTTTTTGTGGATAAACCTTGGAATGGTTTGTTAAAAAATATTAATGAAAGTTCACTATGGTCATAAGAAACATTTTTTAAAAATCCTCTAAATCACAGATTGATAACTACTTGCTTTGCTATTGACCTCTACTGGTATTGTTTTGAAGAAGTTCTAGCCTGAAAAGTGTTTTTTGTTTTAACTGGTTATTTGGAGGAAAGTTTTACTAAGAACAAGCTGCCTAGCCGAACTTTCGTTCCTCTTAGAGTGAAACCAATTTGGTCTTATGAAAGAGTGATTGTAAAGATTGCATTTCCTTAGCAAGCTGTGTTCGCAAGACTTCGGAGGGTGTGAGATTTATAGTTTGACCACATCGGTCAGAATGGCAGAGCAACAGACTTGGGATCTTCATCTTTTCGCCAGTGGGTCATCCTTGAAGGCAAAGTGTATTTTATTTTCCTCTGAAAGCTAAATTGCAGAGACTTTTCTCCCAGGAGAGAGGGAATGTGCGCATGCAGAGATGTTTAAATGGTTAGGTGTTAGGAGGTGTGTTAGTGCTATACAGGATATTGGTTAGGCCATGTTTGGAATACTATATGCAGTTCTGGTCTCCCTTCTATAGGAAGGATGTTGTGAAACTTGGAAAGGTTCAGAAAAGATTTACAAGAATTTTGATAGTTTTAGAGGGTTTCAGTTATAGGGAAAGGCTGAATAGGCTGGGGCTATTTTCCCTGGAGTGTCGGAGGCTGAGGGCTGACCTTATCGAGGTCCATAAAATCATGAGGGGTATGGTTAGGGTAAATCGGCAAACTCTTTTTTCCCCAAAGTGGGAATGTCCAAAATAGAGAGCATAGGTTTACAGTGAGAGGGGCAAAGATTTAAGAGACCTAAGGCACATCTTGTTCATGCAGGAAGTGGTGCGTGATATCTGGTTGGTATAGATGAGTTGGACCGAAGGGCCTGTTTTCATGCTGTGCATCACTGACTGTATATATAATCAGAACATTGTTATTTAAGGAAAATTATTGAATAATAAACCATTAAGTGTGTTGTCAAGAAATCTGGTTCTTTAGATCAGAGAACTCCTACAATGTGGAAACAGGTCCTTCAGCCCAACAATTCCACATCAACCCACCGAGCATCCCACCCAGACCCAACCAACCTAATCTACACATCCCTGAACACTACGGGCAATTTAGCATGGCCAGTCCACCTAGCCTGCACATCTTTGGACTGTGGGAGGAAACCAGAGTACCCAGGGGAAATCCAGGAAATCCAGACAAACTCCGCATAGACAGTTACTCGATGGTGGAATCGAACCAGAGTCCCCGGCGCTGTGAGGCAGCAGTGCTAACCACTGATCCACCGTGCCGCCCCATAGATCCTGGTTGACGGATTTTTTTTCAAAAACCTGTTCTGTCATTCTGTCTTTAATTTGTCACCTTTAATATTGTGGGGAACTGAAGAATTGAATGTAGAAGTTAAACATATAAAAGTAGGCCATTCTGCCTCTGCCTTTTAGTAACATTAGCTGATCTATTTGTGTTTTGAATTCCATTTTCCTTTCTTCCTCCAATTGTGGGAGCAGTGGGACTGAAGCAACAGTGCCTCCTCCATCCTCAGTCGTAACAGTATTCTATACTACCTCCAATAAAGGAAACTATCCATATGTTTTATATACCACTTTATTCACTTGTCCCACAACCGTCATGGACTTGTGGCTGGGCATTCTTCTCATTTCCTCTACTCCTTTCAGTATCACCCTCTTTATTGTGTATGTCCTTGCATTGTTAGCTCTTCAAATGGTTTATGTTTTTCCCGTTCGTCCAAGCCATTGACATCACTGTAGAGACAGCAGCAATCACTTTCACTATCAACTGCACAACCAGTTTGTGTCATCTTCAAATTTCCCAATGAAAATACCACATTTAAGTCTGTATAATTAATAAATATACCAACAGCAAGGGCCCACATGAAACACCATTCATCATCCATTTCCCTTTTTTTGGTTATACCCACAGGATTTTACTTTTCTGACTGCTCTATGTGGGACCTTGTCAAGTAGCTTGCCAAGATCCACATATGCAATATTTATTGCATTAGCCTGCTAGTCCTCCTATACCTAAAATTTTCAAAATATTAGTTAGTAAGACAGAACTTTTCCCTTAAGAAAAATAAAGTTGATGATTCCTGACTCTTTTTTTTTTGTTTTGCCTAAGTGATGGTTTATCTTGTGTCTCAGAATTGATACCAATAATCTGCCCCCTACTGAAGTCTGACTGACCTGCCTATAATTATTTGCCGTATCCCTTTCACCCTTATAAATGATGGTAGGTACTTGAGGATCTTTGGCCTTCTGATTCCTTGCCTACATCTAATAAAGATCGACAATTCTTGATCTCAGAAGGAATCCAGGGCTACAGGGAGAGTGCAGAGAAGTGGAGTTGAAATAGCCATCAGCCATGATTTCAATGGCGGAGTGGACTTGATGGGCCGAATGGCCTTACTTCCACTCCTATGTCTTATGGTCTAAAGATCAGAGAATTATCTTTGGATTATCCACTATTAATCACTATCTACAATTAATCCTGCCTATCATCTTTTAACATCCAGGGATAAATTCTATCCTGCCCTGGCTACTTGTACACATTCCTCTCTTGTTGTCCTTATTGTAGCCAATATTTCATACTCCCTTTTAACTAGAATGTCTTCTTCATATCTGTCCTTGGTGAAGACCGGAACAAAATATTCATTAAGAACCTTTCCTCCATATTGTGCCATAACACATGGATTACGTTGTATGTCTATTTAAAAGGTCCTCTCATTTTCTTAGTCATTCCATTGCTGTTAATGTACTAGTAGAGCATGTTCAGGTTTTCCTTGAGTTTACCTTATAGGATATGAAAAACATTCTTTGCTTTTGCAATTTCTTTTCGCTTCACTCCTTTTACTTCCCGTATTCTCCTCTTTCTATAGTAGTAAGCATTTTGTGACTGTCTTAAGCTTTCTTCTGTTTTATCTTGTCATGTGTGCATTTGGATTTCAAGGGGGCCATAGATTTGGCGGTACGTCTCTTTTTCTCCTTTGTAAGGATGTGTCTACGTTACTGAATCTCTGAATGACGATTAATGGGAGACAATGATTTCCTATCTGATAACGGTATCTAGCCCACTTCTGGTTACCTCCTCGGCCTTGTTTAAAAAGAATCTTTTCCAGTCTATCTTTGTTCTTTTCCAAAGTTATGGTCACTATCTTCAAAGTGGTCCTCCACTGCTACATCTTTAACTTCACCTCCGTCTTCCTAAAGCTGTATCTAGGGTTACATACCCTCCTATCCAGCTTGTTACATACTAGGTGAAAAGTTCTCTTGCATGCGGTTCAAACATTTTGTGACTTCTGTGCACTTAACATTGTCCATGTCTCGGTAGATTTTCTACAAATCTGTGCTGGACCACCCTAATTAATTCAAACCTCTTCACGTATCGTTGAAATTCCCCTCCCTCCCCCCATTGTTCCTGAAACCTTGCATACTGTTGATGTTAAGCTGACCAACCTTTAGTTGTTAGGAATTTCCTTGCATACTCTTTTTCGAATGATCGTATCTCATTTGCCACAATTTAATCCTCGGACGTCTTCCCTGTGTCTGTGGAAAAGTGAAAGATTATTCACAGCCCATTCGGTTATGTTAGTAACTTGTGATATAAACCAGCTGGACCACTATCCACTCTAGTGCAATCAGGCTTTCCAGTACACTACTACTCGGTTTTCGTAGAAGAACCATACTGTGGATGCTGGAAATCCGAAATCAAAACAGAACATGCTGGAGAAACTCAGCAGTTTAGCAGAATCTGTGGCAAGAGAAAGTGAGTTAATGTTCTGAGTCTATGGCTCTTCTTTCAGAACTGAAGACCCTTCAGAACAGAGATCAGACTCAATACAACTCTGCTTTTTTCTTCACAGTTGCTGCTAGATGTGCCAGACCTCTAGTGCTTTCAGTCTTTTACTATAGTTTTCACATTGCACTCTCCCTTTGCTGGGTATACAACTTTGAAGAACACATGGTTTGATGTGAAATTCTAGAAACTGATAATATGTGCAACAAGAACATTTCTCCATGTCTTGTAACTACTGTTTTCTTTAAAGTGAAGCCTTTTAAACTAACAATTTCATGTTATAAATCCCTGCAGGTGTCAAAAACTTCTTAAAACTGAAAATTGTTCGGTTTGCTTAACATAAGATTTTTTTCGTGTTATTTATAAATCACTTCTACTTGCCCTTACCACTATCTAATCTTTTATTTTCTCTTCCCCATCAAATCAGGAATTGACGCTGAAGCAATGATGTGATTACGTCCAAGCTTACAGATCTCACAATGCTTACATTTAATACAAACAGGACAAATGTAGACATCTTTGAAACTGTAAGTCCCTGGTAAAATATCAAAAGTTTTAAAGCAACAGAATTTGAATACCTCATTAGACAGCTTATTTAATACAATGCATTCTTATAATGAGCCTACTTCACCATGCTGCTGAAAATTGGACAGTTAGGATAAAATCCTGAGTATAACTGTTGGAGGATCTCCTTACAGGAGAATCAAAATAAACATGCTACTAAGAACAGTTTCAAGGTTTGAAATAGCACCAAAACAGTTTAGTAACCTAACACACATGTATTGTGCTGTGTTCAGCATCTGTGAGCTGCACTTTGACACTTGAAAATCTTTATTAAAACATAGAAAGTAGGACTAAGAGTAGGTTATTTTGCCCTTTGAACCCGTTTTCCCCATTCAGTATGATCATGGCTAATCGTCCAACTTTATATCCTGTTCCTGCTTTCTCTCCATACCCTTTTTGATCCCTTTAAACATAAGAATTACATTTAACTCCTTGAAGACATTCCATCTTTTGCCTCAGTCCTGAACTACCCTGTTTCCTTAGTCTGTGATCCCTGGTTCTAGACTCTACGCCATCAGGAACATCCTTCTTGAATTTACCCTGTCTAAACCCACCACCGCGACCACCACTCTTCTCTCTCTCCCCCCACCGCCCCAATTCTTTTAAACCATCCAATCCAATCTTTCTTCATACATTAGTCTGCCATCTCTGGAATCAGTCTGATAAGCCTATGCACTCCCACCTTAGCCAGAACATCTTTCCTCAGATAAGGAGATCTAAACTGCACACAAGTTAGTGGTCTCACCAAGGCCCTGTATAATTGCAGTAAGACAAGCCAGCTCCTGTACTTGAATTTACTTGCTATGAAGGCCAGCATTTCATTTCACTTGCTGCCATCACCTTCTGCACCTGCATGTTTTTAGCAGCTTATGTATGAAGGAAACCCACGTCTCGTAGCTCCCACTTTCTCAATCATATTACCATTCAGAAAACCCCTTTGCTGTTTTTGTTACCAAAATGGATAGCCTCCCATTTATTTACTTTATACTTCATCTACCATGCATTTGCCCATTCACTCTTTGTCCACCTTGCACTGAAGGATGAAGGGTCTAGGCCTGAAACATCAGCCCTTGTGCTCCTAAGATGCTGCTTGGCCTGCTGTGTTCATCCATCTCCACACTTCGTTATCTTGCACTGAAGGATGTCTGGATTCTCCTCACAGTTCACTTTCCCACCTACCTTTGTCATTTGCATATTTGGAGATGCTACATTTAGTTCCCCCAGGTTATTAATCCATGCTGTGGCAGTTGGGATCTAAGCAATAATCCTTTCTGGCACCCCTCTGGTTACTGGCTGCCACTTGGGAAGGAGACCCCCTTTTTTTCCTCTGTCATCCAGTTAGTACTCTACTCTCAATCTCACATGCTTTAATTTTACATTAATCTCTTGCATGGGACTTTTATGAAAAGCCTTCTGAAAATCAAAATAAATCACATCCATAGGTTTGTCCTTATTGGCTGTACTAGTTACAAGCTTAAAATTCTAAGATTTGTGAAGAATGATTTCCCTTTTGTAAATCCATGCTGATTCTGTCCAACCCTGTCACTTTGGGAGCTGATCTATTGATTCACAGAGGAAGTGAAATGAGAGTCTGTTTCTCGGATAAGGGAGCTAGCTGTATTATAATAATGACAGGAAATATTTACAATCTGAATTTAATAAGGTCTTAATTAAAAGTGTATTCCATTTTTAGCATTTGGATTTTGGGTTACTTTTGAGAAGACTTTGTTCCAGAAGAAGAATCTGACATTCATTTTTTAAAAATGACCTAATACAGTGACTGTAGACCCTTGGAGTGTTAATGGAAAATTGCTTACACCGTGATGGGTTACGACAGGTAAAGAAGGTGGAGACCTTTTTCTTTTAAGTTCAAAATAATGAATGAGTTTTAGCATAGAAAACCCAGCAATTGACAGTTCTTATTGCAGTTCAGGGAGGCCTGATTAAGTTCAAAACTAAATCTGGTCCCTCTCCAAGAAAAGCTATTTTTAAGGCAGTTCTGAGGAAGCAACCACCTAGTTTATGAAAACTTGTGGACAGAGATTGCTTGGTTAAAAATTTGTATGTTTGTATAAGTTGGGAGGATGTAAGCTCTCATCTTTGAGTATCATTTAAGACGATTTCACAATATACAGGACACAAATTCCAGAAAATCATATGCGTAGAATTTTCAGATTTGATATCTGTAGTTTGCCTAGATTCAAGTCTGTGTTTTAGGATAGAATTGAGAAACAGGTTAAATTTTGTTTTGCTATGTTTTTCAGATTTTTCTAACTGTATTCTATATTTAGATAACTTGTTTATTTTATTTCTTGCGTAATAAACTTCTGTTGTTGAAGGAACTCTAGCTTTTTGTGACTATGTTTCAGTTCCTGACTGCCACATTAATTACAAACAAAACCATGATCTACCAAGATCAATTTCAATCGGGATCTGAATAGTCTAGTGGTACCATTGGCTGGGATCCTAACAAATGTGACCTTTGACTGGGATTTAAAGTAATTGAATTTAAGAGGGATCCATGTCTTTTTGATAGAAACGAGCATTGTTGATATTAGATTAGATTAGGTTCCCTACAGCCTGGAAACGGGCCCTTCAGCCCAACAAGTCCACACCGCCCCTTGGACCATCCCCTTATAACTCATGCATCCCTGAACACTACGGGCAATTTAGCATGGCCGATCCACCTAGCCTGCACATCTTAGAACTGTGGGAAGAAATCACAGCACCCAGAGGAAACCCATGCAGACACGGGGAGAATGTGCAAACTCCGCAGACAGTTACCAGAGGCTGGAATCGAACCCGAGTCTAGTGCTGTGAGGCTGCAGTGCTAACCACTGAGCCACCGTGCCACCCCAAATATTCAGGACATGATGTGTGTTGTGATGCAATTTATTAGATGGATTGGATTTTTAAAATGTCTTTGACAGTTACTAAGAGTTTTCTGGGAGTACAGAACCAAGACCTGACTGTTATCACTTGAAAAACAAAGTATAATGAAGAAATGGAGACCACTAAAATATCAGAAATGATGAGGGGTTGGCAGTCCATCTGGTAGTTAATTTCAGTATTGTAATGAAATTTGGATGGCTTACAAGATTCAAGTGACATTTCACTGGGGTAGAAAAACAAAAATACTAAAACATTTTTATAGCCCAAAATCGCAATTTGAAAACTGTATGCTAAAAAGTATTCATGTCATACTTAGCAGTCAGTGGGGAAACTCCAGCTAGCAATTAAAAATGTGCTTTTATCCCAATACCAGCATTCAAAGAACTGGTTATCAGAAACTTAATGAATTATTGAGGAATGCTCCCTAAAATCAGGAATGGGAATTGTATCTTGTAATAATTATAGGTGACGAACAAGTTTTTCTAATGCAGTGCCAAATGCTGTGAAAATGGTAGTGGGAAAATTAGTTCAGTTTTCTTTTTAGGTAATCCAGGCCATGAACTTTGTTCATATGTGGCATGAACTCCCAGAGGAAGTGGTAGATGCAGGTACGGTTACAATGCTTAATAAAAGACATTTGGATAAGTTTGTGAATAGAAAAGATTTGGAGGGATAGGGGCCAAGTGCAGGCAAATAAGACTAGTTTAGTTTGGGAACATGGTCAGTGTGACTTGAAGGTTCTGTTTCTGTGCTGTATGATTCTATGACTCTAAGTGATGACTGAGTTGGGAATTGAGCAATTTATATCTTCTGCTTATCGCCCATATCATCTGCTTCCACCAGTTCCTCTGGCAGCTCAATCCATTCTTGCACCACCTCTGCGTGAAGCAACTGCCCCTTAGACCCCTTTTAAACCTTTTCCCTGTTACCTTAAACCTATACATAGTTTTGGACTCCCCTACCCTGGGGGAAAGCCCTTGCCTATTCACTCTATCCATGCCCCTCATGATTTTTTAAACCTCAAAGGTCACTCCTCAGCCTCTGCTTCAGAGAAAACAGCCCCAGCCTATTCAGCCTCTCCCTATAGCTCAAACCTGGCAACATTCTTGTAAATCTTTTCTGAGCATTTTCAAGTTTCACCACATCCTGCCTATAGCAAGGAGGCCAGAATTGAATGCAGTATTCCAAAAGTGGCTGAACCAATGTCCTGTAAAGCTGCAGCACGACCTCCCGACTCCTACACTGAATGCACAGACCAATAAAGCCGAACAAACCAAACACTGCCTTCGCTATCCAATCTACCTGCGACTGTACTTCCAAGGAGCCATGAACCTGCTGTCCACAGTCTATTTGTTCAGCAACATGCCCCAGGACCTTACCATTAAGTGTATAAGTCCTGCTCTGATTTGCCCTACCAAAATGTAGCCCCACACATATATTTAGATTAAACTCCTTGACCCTCCTTGACCAACACAAATAAAGCACGAGTAATAAAAATACGAGTGCTGATAAATCTAATTAAAATGACTGCAATGCATCTGCAATTTTTTTTAGTTATGACTTTGTGGCTATTACATTCTGAGGTGAGATTTGAGCCTGGACCTTGCCCTCCCAACTTTTGGGCTACATGATTGCGCCACAAATCCCTTAATGATGCTGATGTTGCAGGTCCATACACACCATCGCTGGGGACGTTTGAACTATCACCACTGAGGTATGGATTGATAAACTGCTGAAAATGGTAATTAACGCCAATTCAACTAGTAGATTCAGTGAAGGAAAATTCTGTTCTGAGGAAGCGTTACCGGACCCGAAACGTTAACTCTGTTTTTTCCTTCATGGATGCTGCCAGACCTGCTGAGTTTTTCCAGCAACTTTGTTTTGGTTCCTGATTTGCAGCATCCTTTCAGCTTTGATTTAGTAGATTCAGCTAATTGACAGATAATTGGCACTACCAGATTAGCCCTCTGTCTAATAAAGCAGCTTTATATTCTCGAAGATTGTCAGGTTTATGTAGCCATCTGACTCTTGATCTTTACTTAATTTGAGAAAATCTTCTAAAGCAAAAAGAAGCAAAAATTTTAGTTCTTGGGATGTAGACGTCACTGGCTAGACAAGCATTTATTGTCTGCCCCTAATTGCCCAGAGATCAGTTAAGGATCAAACCGGATTTGCTGTAGGTTTGGGGGAGTTAAGAATGGCAGCCATCCTTCCCCAGACAACACCGGTGAACCAGATGAATATTTATAGTGATCGGTAGTAGTTACATTATTGTCATTGGTCTAGCTTTCAATGCAGATTTTCACTGAACTCAAGCTTCACCATTTACCATGGTGGGATTCAATATCATGGGCAGAGTGCCATTTGAGGATCTGGATTGTTTGCCTAATGTCATTAATACCATGCCACTGCCTTCCCACTTTTGCAGACACCTGTCTACATCTCACTTAGAAATCAACTCCTAACCATGAGTTCCGGACTTAGTTTGATACTATTTTTAAGTTTCTTAGTCGAATCTCTTTCTTATATCATTGGATTAGTGCTTGGAAAAGAAAATGTGATCAACTGTGTCCAATTCTGTAGGCAGCTTGAGAAGGGCAATTCACCATAGTTGGCCAGGTAAGATTTCATTTGTGACTGCTATTTTTGTTGTTATGGTAGTGGTGGAAAACTGATTGGAGGGATTCAAACAAATTCCAAGAAAGATGGGCTTCCAGTAATCCTCTCTGTTTATCAAAACCAGATTAGAATAGCTTGGTCAAAATGGACTCTAATATTCAAGTTACAGTAGCATTTTTGCAATGAATGGAAACCTTAAATGAAATAATCCTAACTAGGAGTGTATTTGATATTCAGCCCAAACCAGAATCTCGATTTATATAAATCTGTGAACACACCGGAATCTTGAGGTCGGTGAGAAAATATTGATTTTTAAGAAAAAGTTGATATTAAACCTTTTCTTACACGAACTTTTATTCTAAAGTATCTTCAGGAAGGATGAAATTGGCTGCATTAAAGTTTAGCCCTAATGAAGGAGTACACTCAAACAGCAGCCTATTGTCTACTGTTTAGTAGATGTAATCACACTACTTTTTTTCCATGCAATGCTGTCATTGCTGGAATCTGTCACTGTAATTGCCCTTAAACTGAGTGGCTTGCTAAGCCATTTCAGAGGACAGCTAAGAGTCAACCATATTGCTTTTGTTTGGGAGTGACGTACCACCGTGAATGGTTTTTGCGTAAAACTCAGTTTTTTCACTTGCCTCAAGATTACTGTGTGTTCTGAGATTGATATAAATCATGATTCAGGTTCGCATTGAATATCAAATACCCCCCGGTTAAGATTATTTAATTTAAGGTGTCCATTCATTGCAAAAATGCTGGTAAAGCTTGAATGCTAGATCCAGGAAAAGATTTCGAATTCCCCTGTCTGAATGGTGTTAGCAAATCAGAAGCAATCGTGATATTGTGTTTTGAGGCTTTCTATCCCCAGTACAGTGTTAAGACACTGAGTCATGAGTAAATCCCATATGCCTTGCCAATAGTCACCATTACTGAGACTAGATTTTTATTCCAAATTTATTAATTAAATTCAAATTCGACCAGTTTCCATTAACCCATTTAAACACCCAGAACTTTAACCTGGGCCTCTGGAATCCTAGCTCTTTGACATCATCATGAGGCTATCATTTCCCCACAATGCATTATAAATATCAAGATTTTACAATGAGAGGATTAATTAACTTGATTAGAGTACCAGAAATGTTTAACATAACTGTTATAATGGTACAGTAGAAATTGGGGCTTTTTTACTGGTGTCGGAAAGATTAGAAGATGACTTGATGAATATGACTTTGCATTAGTTCATGGTCAGTCCAATAGTGACCCATTATTTGCGCTAATCACTGAAATTTCATTGAATTGACATATTTCACTCAAGAAAGTCCATTTGCATACAGTGTTTAGAATTTAGACTGCATAGGTCTAAACTTGGGGCAGTGATTTCTGCTTAAGTGTATTGAATTGTCCACTAAATTATTGAATTTTATTGATCTCCTGCAAAAATGCTAAGGTATTTTCAGTTTCAAACAAATTTGTTACTAATTCCACAAAATTTAACTTTAAAACAGCATCTTCCCTGAAGTTGTATAAAGTGGACTACTGAACATTTAATAATAACTCAATGGTTTAGTTAGCCCTTGCCAATGATATTTGAATAACCTCATTGAATCATACAGTAGAGAAGAAGTCCTTTAGACCATTGAGTCTGTACTGCCAAAAATATACTACCTACCATAGTCCCACTTGCCCCCACTTGGTAGATAGCCTTGAATGTTATGATATTCAAAGTACTTTTTTGAAGGTTGTGAGATTTCCTGCCTCAACTATCCTCCTTGGCAATGCATTGCTAGGCCTCCTCTATCCTTTGAGTTTAAAAAAAAGCCTTCTCAAATCCCCTGTAAACCTCTTGCCTTTCACTTTTTCTAAAAAAAAGGTATACTGCCTTGTTATTGACCCTTCACCTAGAGGAAGCAGCTGCTTTCCATTTATCCTGTCCATGTCCCTTTTATAATTTTGTAAACCGCTATCGGGCCTAACCTCATCTTCTCTCCTCCAAAGAAAACAGCCCAAGTTTATCCTGTGATAATGGGTCTAGGCCCGAAACGTCAGCTTTTGTGCTCCTGAGATACTGCATGGCCTGCTGTGTTCATCCAGCTCCACACTTTTTTATCCAAGTTTATCTTGCCTCTCTTTGTAGCCGAAGTGCTCCATCTCAGGCTAGATCCTAGTCAATCTCCTTTGCACCCTCTGTAATCACATTCATCCTGTAGTATGACTGGAATTGCCCACAGTTCTCCAGCTGTGGCCTAACGAAGTTTTGCTGGTTAGAACGTAACCTCCCTGCTCTCTCAATCTATACCATGACTGATTAAAGGCAAAAGTCCCATTTACCACCTTAACTACCCTATTAATCTGCCTTAGCACCTTCAGCGATCTGGGAACAAGCATCCCAAGCTCCCCTCTGTACCTCTGATCTTCCTAGTGTATTACCATTCTTCAAGTACCCCCTTGTCTTGTTCTTCTTCAAAGGTAATCATCTCACATTTGTCAGAGTTCAATTCCATCTGCCCAAGTGGCCTGCCCATTTATGTCCTCCTGTAATCTAATACCTTCCTTCTCACTGACAAATACCTGGCCAATTTTTGTTATTCGCAAACTAACTTAGCATCTCCAAACGGCAGACCCTTCCACTGCTGTAGCCTTAATTTTCATCTATATTATTTGGGAATTTTGCAAACAACAAGGGACTTGGCATACAACAAGGGACTTGGCATACCACAAGGGTCAATGTTATTACACAGGGCTTCAGTCCCACAGCAGCCTTTTATCACCACCTGCTGTTTGGTCACTAAGTTGATTTTGGATCCAACTTGCAAGTTGTTTTTTCTATAAGTTTCCCATGTGGGACCTTGCTGACATCTAAATAAAACTTCAACTCCCCTACCCTCATTCAAATACTTGATCATGTCTTCAAAAAATTTCACCATATTTGTTAGGCATGACCTCCCTCTGGCAAAGCCATGCTGACTATCCCTGATTAGAGATTAATGTGTCCTTTGCTATTTTCTCCAATAGTTTCCCTACCACTGATGTTAGACTCACTGGTTTGTAGTTCCTTAGTCTAACTCTACCAACCTTTTTGTAAAGTGGAACCGTATTAGCTGACCACCAGTTTTCTGACACCTCCCCTGTGGCCAAAGACAATCTGAACGCTTGGGTCAGGGCTCTCGTAATTTTCTCCCTTGACTCTTGATCAAGTAAATTCTAACCTTGTGATGGCATTTTTAAGTGTTGGCTAATTGACCATTCTTCAAAACAGTGATCTAAAGATGGAAGTGGTGTTTAATTTTAAGCTGTTCATGTGATGATTTCGCTGCTTGGGACAGTATTTACTGCCTACCCCTAGTTGCCCTGATGTCCACCAGGTTTATTTGGTATAGGTACATGTATTGTTGTTAGAGAGGCAGATTAAGATTCTAAGTTATATCACCATTCTTTTAATGATATTTCCATGTCAAGTTAGTGAATGGTTTGGAGAGGAACTTGCGCTGGGTGTTTTCTCCATGTATCTTCTACCCTCCTTCTGGATGGTGATTGCAGGTCTATGCGGTGAATTTCTGCCGCTCATCTTGTAGAGACTGAACACTGCTCTTACGGAACATCAATGGTGGAGGGAGTGAATGTTTATGAAATGATGCCAGTCAGGTAGTTTGCTTTGTCCTGGATGATGCTGAGCTTCTTGTGTTGTTGGAGCTGCACTAATCTAGGCAAGTGGAGGGCATTCCATCAAACTCCTGACTGGTGCTTTATGGATGGGTGGACAAACTTTGGGGAGTGAGGAGGCAAGGTACTCTCTGCATATTTCCTATCTTCTGGCTAACTGTTGCAACACTATTTCAAGGGTTAGATTCTCTTTTGAAAGAAATGGTTATTGGCTGACACTTTTTGTGTTATGAATGTTATTTGCCACTTGTCAGCCCAAGCGAGGACATTATCCAGGCGTTGCTCAGATCTGGGTTTTAAAAAATTATCTGTGTCATACTGCTGTTCTTGTTTTCAGTGGAATCGTTCCGTTGAGGCTCTGGTTTGAGTAATTATGGATAGACTGCACCTATGTTGTTATCTATAGAATTAGTGAAAAGTTGGAAGAAGGAACGTGTTGAGGGAAAGTAACAGTGAATGGTCTAAAGATTGTCCTGTTTCTTCGGAATATGACCCAAGGACAATAGTAAGAAAAGGGGGTCTCTTAGTGTCGGCTGCAAAAGAAAGTTGAAGTTTTGATCTTTGGGTGAGGTTGAGATTTTTAGAACCATCAAATCCCAACAGTGTAGAAGTGCCATTTGGCTCATTGAGTCCACACCATCCCTCCAAAGAGCATCCCACCCAGACCCAGCCTCAATCCCAATCCTATCCCTACATTTTCCACCCTAGACACTATGGGCAATTGTGCATTACTAGTCCACCTAACCTATACATGTTTCGACTGTGTGGTTGGAGACCCACGCAGACACGGAGAATGTGCAAACTCTACTTAGATTCCAAGGCTGGAATCAAACCCAGGACCCTGGCGTTGTGAGGTAACAGTGCTAACCACTGAGCCACCATGCTGCCTTAATTGGCTGTGATTTCCATCATACGGGCTCAATCTAAGGGAGGCAATGATATTATCGCTGGACTATAAATTTGGAGATCCAGATAATGTTCTGGGGAACCAGGTTTGAATTCCACCATGGCAGATGGTGGATTTTGAATTCAATAAATGTCTGGAATTAAGAGTCTAATGATGACTGTGAATCCATTGTCAATTGTCAGAAAAGCCCCTCTAGTTCACTGTTGTCCTTTAGGGAAGGAAACTGCTGTCCTTACCTGGTCTGGCCTACATGTGACCCCAGACCCAGAGCAATGTGGTTGACTCTGAACTGCACTCTGGGCAATTCGGGATGGACAATAAATGCTGTCTAACCAATGATGCCCTCATCCCATAAATGAATAAAGAAAACGAGAAATGGTGGCTTGGCCAAAATGCTGGTGATTGAGGTTTGTGGTATCATCCTCTAGCAAGGTTCAGCACTTGTAGATAGAAAACAATCAGGGTCAAATGACGTTGTACTTCTCAATTTTGAATTTTTTATTTAGTGGCCTGGAAATGCAAAGGAGCCTACATTTTGACAACAGAGCTCAACTCTTTGTCGTTGGTTATATCTCAGGATTTGCTGGAACGTTTGAAATGACAGAAACACTGGATGAATGAAAAGACCGCTAAGTGAAACTTAAGCATGGCAGGATTACAGCTCATGACGCCTGCTTCATCACCAATGGGTCCCTTTTTTGGACTGCCGTGGCAACAGGAAGCTATCCATGATAACATTTTTACACCAAGGAAATATCAGGTATGTGTTGTATGGAAAATGGTATCAAGAAATAGGTATTATACGAACAAAAACAAATTGCTGGAGAAGCTCAGCAAATCTGGCAGCAACTGTGGGATGAAAGCAGCATTAACATTTTGAGTCCAGTGACTACTTATCACAACTAAGTATTTAGGAAAAAATGCTGGTAATTATGCTGAAGCCAAAGTGTTTGTGGGGAGGGAGTGGTGGGAGAGCGGATTGGTGGAGTGGAGTCCAGGGAGAGAGAAATATGAATCGGGATAGGTAAGCAAGGATGTTCTGTCCTGGCCTGCTATATGAAAGAAAAGCTGAAAAGAGATTATAAGAGAAAGAAAATAGGTGAGCTGTGCCGAATATAACCTATACCATGTGATAATGGGCCTACGTATATGTGAGAGTGGGCAACTGCTAAAAGCAACCCACGTCATAAACCGAACTGGCAGTAACGTGGACAAAAAACACTTAAAAGATGAAATCAGGCTCTAAAGTTATTGAACTCAGTGTTGAGTTCAATAAAGTTCTGTGCATTGAAAGCTCCAATTACATCTGTCTCCTGTTGTACTAATTGTCATTGTTGGGAATTGCTCACAAACAAATATTATTGTCAACCTAGGGAACTCTGCGTCACTAGCCATGGGTTCTGAGAGTCCTTGTGTGGGTAATGTGCCCAAAGCAAGAGCTGCATCCCCCACAACACACTTAGCAGGTGCTTCCATGAGGTGGAAATTGAGGTTAGCCTTTAGATTGCTGGTAGTACTGATTAACTATAAATAGGAATTGTTTTTTAATGCATTAAGCAAGACAAAATGAAATTTAAAATATCTAAGCTTATCCACAGGAATATGCTATTTTAATATTTAAGTTATTTCCTGTCTCTGGGATTCCAGGTACAATCTGGCATGCTGTTCTTCAAGCAATAATGTCAAATTTGTGGTAACCCCTTATCATGGATTACACTTAATGTTACTTGTTTATTTTGGGTATTGGTACTTGTATACTATTGGCAAAATGGAAGTTGTACTGTGTGCTGATCTACACTTCATGTTTTTATCCATCGCCACCAGTACTGATCCCAAACTATGTAGAAAAATTCATTCTAGGCTCTTGTTTCTGGCTCAGCATCTAGCGGCCTCTGCTGGAAAGTGTATCTGTCTCAGCATTGTTTTAGAAATTGGCTCAACTGTGAAGCCCACTATGATTTTAAAAAGTCACTGCAGGAGCTGTCAAGGCTCTTGCTGAAAAATGCAGTTTTGTGCAATTAGTGTCACCCAGCCTGTATATATTTTTCAACTTCCGTAAAGGATAGAAAGAAAGTGTCAATTTTTTAATCAGTTTTTTAAAAACTTTTTGTTTTGCAGGTTGAACTTCTAGAAGCAGCTTTGGAACACAATACTATAGTTTGTTTAAATACTGGCTCAGGGAAGACTTTCATTGCAGTGCTACTTACTAAGGAACTATCTCATCAGATCAGGGGACAATTCAACAAGAATGGGACACGGACTGTGCTTTTGGTTAGTTCCGGTAAGTACCTTTTTGTTTTACTTGTTTAAGTGCAGCAGCTAATCAGGAAGGACTACCAGAATGTAGGCCCTTATTTCAAGGGGGTTGAAGTATAAGAGTGGGAAGTGTTGCTGCAACTGTACAAGGTGCTGATGAGACCACGTCAGGAGTAGTGTGAGCGGTTTTAGTCACCTTACTGAAATAAAGATAACATTTCATTGGAGGCAGTTCAGAAAAGCTTCTGAAAAAGAATGATCCTGGGTACAGAGAGATTGTCTTAAGAACAAAGGCTAAACTGGTTGGGGACTTCCTGAAATTTGGAAGAATGAAAGGTGATATCATTGAAACGTATAGAATTCTTAATGGGCTTGACAGGTTAGATTCTGAGAGGATGCTTCTCCTCATAGGATAAGGCTAGGACCAGTGAGTATATTAAGGGCGTGCCAATTTAACATTAAGATGAGGAGCAGTTTCTTCTGAAGTTTGAGAGTTTTTGAAACTTCTTGCCAGAGACAGCTTTTGGGCAAGAATCATTGTGTACATTTAAGACTGAGATATATTCTTGGTCAGAGATAATGGAAACTGCAGATGCTGGAGAATCGAACATAACAAAAGTGTGGGGCTGGATGAACACAGCAGGCCAAGCAGCATCTTAGGAGCACAAAAGCTTACGTTTCGGGCCTAGACCCTTCATCAGAAAAGGGGGATGGGGAAAGGATTCTGAAATAAATAGGGAGAGAGGGAGAGGCGGACTGAAGATGGATAGGGGAGAAGACAGGTGCAGAGGAGAGTATGGGTGGGGAGGTAGGAAGGGGATAGGTCAGTCCGGGGAGGACGGACAGGTCAAGGGGGCGGGATGAGGTTAGTAGGTAGAAAATGGAGGTGCGGCTTGAGGTGGGAGGAGGACATAGGTGAGAGGAAGAACAGGTTAGGCAGGCGGGGATGAGCTGGCTGGTTTTGGGATGCAGTGGCGGGAGGGGAGATTTTGTAGCTGGTGAAATCCACGTTGACACCATTTGGCTGCAGGGTTCCCAAGTGGAATATGAGTTGCTGTTCCTGCAACCAAAACCTTTCACCCCAACTTCAAGTTCACCTGGACCATCTCCAACAGATCCCTTACTTTCCTGGACCTTTCTGTCTCCATCTCAGCAACCACCTACAAACCGATGTCCATTTCAAGCCCACCGACTCCCACAGTTACCTGGAATACACCACCTCCCACCCACCTTCCTGCAAAAATTCCATCCCCTATTCCCAATTCCTTAACCTCCGCTGCATCTGCTCCCAGGATGAAGCATTTCACTCCCGCACATCCCAGGTGTCCTCGTTCTTCAAGGGCCACAACTTGCCGTCGCAGTGGTTGAGAATGCCCTCGACTGTGTCTCCTGCATTTCCCGCACCTCACCCCTCACACTCCGCCCTTGCAATAACCGCCAAAAGAGAATCCCCCTAGTCCTCTCATACCACCCTACCAACCTCCCGGATACAACGCATCATCCTCCGACACTTCCGCCATCTACAATCCGACCCCATCACCAAAGATGTTTTTCCCACCCCACCCTCGTCTGCCTTCCGGAGAAATCACTCTCTCCGCGACACCCTTGTCCGCTCCACACTCCTCTCCGACCCCACCACACCCGGCACTTTCCCCTGCAACCGCAGGAAGAGCTACACCTGCTCCCACACCACCTCCCTCACCCCCCCATCCCAAGATGACTTTCCACATCAAGCTGATGTTCACCTACACATCTGCCAATGTGGTATACTGCAGCCGCTCTACACGGTGTGGCTCCCTTTACGTTGGGGAAATCAAGCGGAGGCTTGGGGGCCGCTTTGCAGAACACCTATGCTCGGTTCGCAGTAAACAACTGCACCTCCCAGTCGTGAACCATATGAACTCCCCCTCCCATTCCTTAGACGACATGTCCATCCTGGGTCTCCTGCAGTGCCACAATGATGCCACCCGTAGGTTACAGGAACAGCAACTCATATTCCACTTGGGAACCGTGCAGCCCAATGGCATCAATGTGGATTTCACCAGCTTGAAAATCCCCACCCCCACCCCCCACTGCATCCCAAAACCAGCCCAGCTCATCCCCACTTGCCTAACCTGTTCTTCCTCTCGCCCATCCCCCCCTCCCACCTCAAGCTGCACCTCCATTTCCTCCCTACCTCCCCACCCATACTCTCCTCTCCACCTATCTTCTCCTCTATCCATCTTTAGTCTGCATCCCCCTCTCTCCCTATTTATTTCAGAATCCTCTCCCCATTCTCCTTTTCTGATGAAGGATCAAGGCCCGAAACACCAGCTTTTGTGCTCCTAAGATGCTGCTTGGCCTGCTGTGTTCGTCCAGCCCCACACTTTGATCAAGAATATATGATAGATAACAGTCAGGAATTAGGAGTGTCACATGATCCTATCAAATGGCATAGCAGGCTCGAGGGGCGAAACGGAACAGGACTAGGTCTATCATAACAAAGTGTGAAGCTGGATGAACACAGGCCAAGCAGTGTCTTAGGAGCACAAAAGCTGACGTTTCGGCTCCATTTCTTGTAGTTTTATGGATGTGAGCATTACTGGGTTGATCAGCATTTCTTGCCTGTCTCTCGTTGCCTATAGAAAATAGTGGTATGCCTTTTTCTGAACTGCTGAGTCTATGATGTGTAGGGACACCCACAGTGCTGTTCGGAAGAGTTCTAGAATCTTGGCTCCACGTCAGCTACAAAATAGTAATATAGTATGCAGCCTTAGCGTAACTTGCAGGTAGATTGTGGTGTTCTCATGCTTCTGTTGCTGCTTCCGTCTTGGTATTAGGAAGATGACAGGAGTTACTTGCTTCAGATCTGGTCTTGTAGCTGTAATATTTATATGTCTAATCCAGTTCAGTCCTGTTCATCAGAATGCTGTTAGTGGAGGATTCGATGATTGTAATGCCATTGAATGTCAAATGGTGTTGATTAGATTCTTTCTTGTGGGAAATGGTCAGTGCCTATCGCAAGTGAGATGCGAGTGTTATTTGATAATTGACAGCCAAACCTGAGTGTACTCCAAGTCTTACTGCATGTTTTTCTTCATTCATTCATTCGTGCGATATGGGCATTACTGGCTGGCCAAACTTTTTATTGTCCATCTCTAGTTGCCCTTGAGAAGGTAGCTTTGAACCATTGCAGTCCACATGCTAGAGGTAGACCCAGAATGCTCTTAAAGAGATAATTCCAGATTTTTAACCCAGCAATAATGAACAAGCAGTGTTATATTTCCTAGTCAGGATGGTGAGTGGCTTGGAGGGAAATTTTCAGTTGGTGGTGTTCGAAGTATCTGCTGCCCATGTCTTTTCAGGATGGAATTAGTCATGGGCTTGGAAAGTGCTGTCTTCTAGAAAACGTTAATTCACAGGATGAATGTCACTAGCTAGCCAGCATTCGTAGCCTGTTTGAATTTGCCCAGAGGGGAATAAAAGTCAACCATGCTATGGAGTCATGTGTAAGCCAGACCACATAAGGATGGCAGCTTCCTTCCCTGAAGGACCTTAATAAACTAGATGGTTTTTTTTTCAACAATAAACAATGGGTCACTGGTCATCATTAGGATCTTAATTCTAGATTTCTTCTATTGAATTGAAGCTCCACCATCTGCCGTGGGGTTGACTTTGTCCTGCATTTTGTGTACCAAAAATGTCTGAGCAACTTATCATATTGTTAAGTAGATGCCATTGATGTAGCTGTGAATTGAAACAGTTTGGCCAGGGTGCATGCTGCTTTAGTACTGTTACCAGAATATTGATGTGGTCCAAAACCTTTGTGTATGCACTGCCTTCAACTTTTTTAATATCATGTAGAATTCATCAAACTGGCTGAAAACTGGCACCTATGATGCTGGGCCCTTCTGAGGGAAGCAGAGCTGGATAATCGACATGGCACTTCAGGCTAAAGCAGGATACAACTGCTTTATCTTTTGCACTAGTGTGCTCAGCTATACCAGCATTGAGTTTGGGGTATTTCTGTCATTTCCTCTACCTGTTAGTTATTTCCCTGTCCACAACCGTTCACGATAGTATCTGGCAGTACTGCAGAACTAAGATCTGATTTGTTGGTTGTGGGATCACTTAGCTCTGTCCATTGCATCCTCCTCCTGCTGCTGCTTGGCATGAACATAGTACTTCATAGTAGTTTTGCCAGATTGACAGCTCAATTTCAGTTGTGCCTGATGCCGCTCATTGCATGTCCTCCTGCACTGTTCATTGGACAAGGTTTGATTCTTTGAATGCTAATGGTAGAATGGGCTATGCCAGGCCATGAGATTTCCGGTCATACTGCATATACGACAACAGTCATGATAACAACATAGAAATAAAGTCTAGTGTTATAGTCTCAATCCCTCTATTTCCAATTTCATGAGATCAACAACCTGTGTTTTGTCAAACAATACACATCGACTTCTGGACAAGGATTCTTGGGGTTGATTACGAACGAGGTAATTCCTGCTGGAAATACTCCTGTATTGTTGATTTCTTAGTGGATTAAACCTATTTCACCAAATGAGCAGGACAGCCTTACATGTTTGTTGCTCAGTAACATAATAATCAGCCTTAAAGGTTTTTTGGATACTGTAGCAATATGCAGCACTTCATTGCTGTATCAGCTGGGATATAGATGAAATAAAACCTAGCACTTTTTGTTTTGCACTTTTTGGATGATTGCACTCCTTGGTGCAATCTCGGCTGAAATAAGAAACCCTTTTAGGACTGTATGTTAGCTGAGGCAGTCAGTTCAGGTGGTTGATAATGTATACCTGGACATTTCTGTATTTAAATAGCAGCATTTATGTTCAGAATGTGATGTGGTGTGAGAATGTAGTGGTTAAATTAAACATTATCTCTTCTAGCACCCTGTGTAGCTCAGCTAGCAGCAGCTGTCAAGACCCATTCAGACCTGAAGGTGGGAGAGTATTCCAGTATGGAAAACATTGAGTCATGGGCAAGCAAAGAATGGAACAAAAGCTTCATTGGACAACAGGTATTTCAATGTAATTTGAAGGTCTAGTTAGAGATCATAGTACTGTTTTTCTGAGTTTTGTATACCTTGATGTAAAATGCTTTAAGCCTGAAAATAAAGCTGTACTCTTCCTGGAGTTGTCACAACAGGTAAAGATTGTATCAAACCAATTTACCTCTGGATTCAGGTTGACAGAAGACGTGGATCAGGTAGTTGGGGAGCCAATGAGCTGTTCATCCAGAGACCCAGATAATGTTCTGTGAACCTGGGTTCGAAACCCACCATGCCAGATGGAGGATAATAAAGTGTGAAGCTGGATGAACACAGCAGGCCAAGCAGCATCCCAGGAGCACAAAAGCTGACGTTTCGGGCCTAGACCCTTCATCAGAGAGTCTAGGCCCGAAACGTCAGCTTTTGTGCTCCTGGGATGCTGCTTGGCCTGCTGTGTTCATCCAGCTTCACACTTTATTATCTTGAATTCTCCAGCATCTGCAGTTCCCATTATCACTGCCAGATGGAGGAATTTGAATTCAATAAAATATCTGGAATTAAGAATCTAATGAAGGTGACTCCATTGTTGATTGTCAGGAAAAACCCATCTGGTTCACTAATGTCCTTTAGGGAAGGAAACTGTTATCCTTACTTGGTCTGGCCTACATGTGACTCCAGACCCACAGCAATGTCGGTGACTGAATTGCCCTCGGTACAATTCAGGATGGCCTTCTAAAATACCCCATGTACAAAGCAAAAACAAAACAAAAGGAGGAGTTCAGTGGAACATGTCCTTATGATAACTTGGAAGAGTTCCTTTTGTTTTCCTAATCCTTCAGTTCAGTCGCTATCTTCTTTAGAGAAGTGCTCAGTTGGTTCATAAATGTTATAATATGAATTATTGATTTAAAGCAATGGCTTACAGCAACTGGTGGCGGGGGGGGGGAAATAAACTGGCTTCTTTTCAGGCATTTTTACTACTGACAGGAGAGGGGAAAGAGACCATTCCCTTTCTAGAGGTCCAAGGGCTTCTGCCAGTGTTGCTCACACCTGTAAGATACTCAAAGCGCCCAGGACCCAATCAGGTTGCAATTGTCAGGCTGATGTCCTTTGACATCCATGAGTGGGCGCAACTCCACAAACCAGTCAACAATCTGTAGTCTGCTGAATTTCATTTTATACAAGAATCCTGGAGCCAGGCCACCACCTTTTGTCCCTCACCCCTCAGCTTGTAAAGGAACAGTGTAAACCTGATTACAACGAGCTTCAGTCCAAAGATGTACAGGTTAGGTGGCTACAGGTTAGCCGTGCTAAATTGCTGTAAGTGTCTAAGCTGTGCAGGCTAGGTGGTTTAGTCATGGGGAAGTGCAGGATTACAGGGATGGGGTGGGGTGTGGGTCTGCATAGGATGCTGTTTGGACAGCTGACATGGACTCAGTGGGCTGAATGGCCTGTTCTGGCACTGTAGGGATTCCATGATTCTAGCTTGTATTTAAAAGGTACAGCAGTTCCTTCCTCGGTCCATTTTTTTGGTTATGTAAATTGGTCCTTTCCCATATAGTCCACAATCAAAACTAAAGAAAAGCACAGTTGCAATTCAAAAAAAAGACATAGCAATACTCTGTTAACTGGGTAAACAGGTTATATTTTGTGTAACATTTGTAATGATTGTCCTTGTTTCTTCCTCTCCTGTTTTTGATTGTTATAGGTGCTAGTCATGACTTGCCACATCTTCTTGCACATCTTGAAAAGGGGCTACCTTTTCCTCTCCAAAATCAACCTTCTGGTGTTTGATGAATGCCACCTTGCAATTAAAGAACATCCCTATCAGGAGATTATGAAGGTATTATGTCATGCTGTCATTTAGAGAAGTTTGCCATAACATTCCACACTAGGCGTCAATGCCAAATGTAGTCCTCAAATGGAATGAAGTTAAAAATTTGGAGTTGGGGGGGAAAACATCCAGTGCATGCAGCCATATGTTGCTTCATTCATTTATCATTTTGTTGTCCTTTTATTGTTTTTATATTTGCTCTATGAGGAAAATTCTAATTTCTAAATTCAATATAAAATCTGTGTTAACTTGTAATTACAGCCTCTTGCCAGTGAGAAATGCTGAAAAACGTAATTTAGTTGTTAACACTGTTTTCTTTTCTGTGGAAATTGAGAACATGTATTTCTTGTCAGTCACATGTACATCTCCTCTCTCAAGTGGCCTAACTTTACGATTTTTGATATCTTTTCAAGATAATCCAAATTTGAGAGTCTTTCTCCCTTCAACTCCACCCTGCCCACCTCCAAAAAATTGAGTTAGATTTGTTAGATGCAGCTGCTTTCCCATGCTATGTATCAACTACGTCAGTGTTTGCTTGGACTCTAGTGTTCTGACTGTACACAAGGATAATTTCTTCTGTACTTAAACCAAGGTACAAGCTTCTTAGTACGAAAGAAGGCATTTCTTCGTCTTTCAGTGAAATGAAAAACATGAATTTAAGAAATATGGCACTCTAAGCCTGCTTCACCATTCACTTACCATTAATCTTTAAGGTGCTTTTCTGCCCTGGAGAAAAGGTAGAAAAATTGGGTAAAGTTAACTAGCTTGAAATCTCAACTGTTTGAGCTATTATGATGTAATGTTCTTTTTACTGTTATTCCTAAGGTTTCTCCTTTGTGTGTTTGAGTGTTGAAGGTTCTAGCAGCTATGGTTTATTGATTTTGTGTGGAAAGATTAATGGTGGGGTGGCATCAGGAATCCCCACCATTTATAAATCACTTTTCTGTTTGTCTCTCAGGAGTGTGTCCACTGTTGCTAAAAAGAGGGGAAAATATTGAAAGCGTTTTCCATTATTATAAACAGTTTGCATTATGTCTTTTGACATTAACCTTAGCCAGATGGTACTTAAGATATTTCCTTTTACAACTGCAAGACTGATGTACCAGGAATATTTTTATTTGTCCTCTGTTGATGGGATCTATAGTTTGCAAGTTTGTTGAACATACTTTGAACAAGAACAGTTTGAGTCTTGGTACATGACACATTGTAAAACAACTTTTTGAGGGTCGGGGCTACATCTTCTATTTTGTAATCTGTTACTAGAAAGCTGTTGCAATTTTTTTTGCCTCTTACAGCAGTCTTGATCTGGCTTAGGAAATCAGATTTTGTATCTAACAGGTCACATGAAAGGATCAGTTTTCTTAGCTCCCTACGTAATTTGCTTGTAATACATGAGAGTTGTTTAAATGAAGTACTAAAATTGTCAAGGATCCCACAAGGTAAGTACCCTAATTACCAGCATTCTTCCAGTAGAGGCAGAACACTGCCAAGCACTTTTGAGGGGATAGCTTCCCTTTAGCTGTCTGCTTTGCTTGTACTCAAACAATCAGCTTAGTCAAGTGAATATTGTGTACAGATTCTTAAGAGAGTGTGATGTTTATATGCAGAGCTGTCTGAATTTCGACAGAGTGCCATTGAGTACAGCTACCTCTCCGACATGGTACCAATCGAAGGAGTACCATTTCAAATGTAACTGGCTCTCCCTGTGTGTCTGCTCACATTGCCTAATATTAAAATTGATAACAGAAGTGCAGCAGCTGTTTCTCTTTTTCTTGCTGTCCACTTCCCCTCCCTTTGGCATGATGCAAACAAGTCTTCAGACAAAAGCATTCGTGACAGGGTTCCATTTGCCATTACTGCTTTTTGTTAGAGTGGAATTCATTTATGTTATTGAACTTGTCAGCTTGATTGATGTTTCTAACCCTGTGGGTGGAGAGGTTATGGAAGTATTTGCTGGAAATTTTATTGCTAAAATTGTAGCAACCTCTTTGTCTCCTCTGAGACAAGAAATGTTTAAATTTGTGAAATGCCATCTTTGATCAGAAACACTTAACAGTAATCTCTAAGTAGTGAAAAATTGATTGTTTTGCTGCTGGCTTGGTCAGGTTGAACTCAAAATAGCTTTGTGCACCACTTCAAATCAAACTTGCTTTTTACTCCCTTATTGATTTATGTTTTTTACTCATGTCTGAACAGATTTAAGATAATATTTGTTTGTGCGCTAAGAGCAATAAATCGTGGCCATGCCAGCGATACCCATGTTCTATGAGTGAATTACGGAAAAGGCCTTAGAAGGACCCTTGTTTAGACCATTGGCTGTGGAATTGTTTTACTGTTGGATAACCAAAGCTGCTATCATTTTACATCAGCATACATATTCCTAATGGCAGCCATTATTTGTCAAGAAATGGCTTTGCTGTGTGATCACAGAGCTCTTTAACAGAAAAAGGCCCTTGGGCCCATCAAGTCTGCACTGTTCACAAGCAGCCATCTAACTATTATTAGAGGGAGGTGATGGCCTAGTGGCATTATTGCTGGACTGTTAATCCAGAGACCCAGATAATGTTCTGGGACCTGGGTTCGAATCCCACCACTATAGATGGTGGAATTTGAATTTAATAAATATCTGGAATTAAGAATCTAACAGTGACCACGAATCCAACCAAATCAATAATATCCTTTAAGGAAGGAAACTGCCATCTTTTCTTGGTCTGGTCTACATGTGACTCCAGATCCACAGCAATGAGTTTCACGCTTTACTGCCCTCTGGGAAATCAAGAAATTATGGGCAATAATTTATAGTACAGCAGAAAATTCATGTTATCCAGACAGTGTCTACAATTCATCAATAGTGTTACAGCCAATTCACTTTAACAAAACGTGCATTATAGCAGAACTACCTGTAGTTTTCCTGCCACCAAGGTTAGACTGACAGGCCTAGTTAATCCCTTGCTCCCTTCTCGGATGCCAGTGCGACATTGGCTGCCGTCCAGTCCTCTGGCACTTTTCCTATAGCCAGAAAGAAATTGAAAATTAGTGCCAGTGCCCCCCCTCCCCCCCACATCTTTTTTAGCAACCTGAGATTTATCTACTAAGCTGCCAGACCACCCCATGAAACCATGAGACACAAGAACAGGAGTAGGCCAAGCTTGCACTGCCATTGAATAGGACATGACTGATCCTACTTCTCCACTTCCCGACCTTTATCCTATAACCCTTGTTTCCCTTACTGATTGAAGAATCATTCTCAGCCCTAACTGTACACAAGAACTCTGCTTACAGCTCCCCATGTTAAGGAGTTTCAAAGTCCCAGACTCTCCCATGAGGAAAGACATTTCTAGTACTTTAGGAATCATAAACAAAAAAAAAACCCAAGAACTGCAGATGCTGGAAATCAGAAACAAAGAAATTGCTGGGAATACTCAGCAGATCTGGCATCATTTGTGAAGAGAAATCAGTTAACATTGCAGTCATTCTTTTCTTTTCTTTCTGTTTTTCGGTCTTTCTTTTCTTCCTTTCTCTCTCTCTATCTTTTTTCTTTCTTTCTTTCTTTCGTTTCTCTGCTTTTTTCCACTGAAGCAACTTCTGCACAGCTTTTAACTTCACACCTGGTGATTATTTTTTGTTAATCATGAATTATTAAAATTAAATCACAATTCCAGCAGTTTTGAAAAGGAAATCTCTAACTTTGAATTCTTTCCATGCGTGTCATTTTAATGTTGTTTCTTTTTGTTAATCAGATGTGTGAGGAGAACCCTTCATGCCCTCGTATCTTGGGACTAACTGCCTCCATTTTAAATGGTAAATGTGACCCTTCTGAGCTAGAGGAAAAAATTTTGAAGCTGGAAAAGATTCTCAGGAGCAGTGCAGAGACTGCCACTGACCTGGTAGTGTTGGACAAGTGAGTTGTAGACACAGTCTACTTTCTTATTCTTCATTGTATGATAGTGGATGTGAGTTTGCTTGCTGAGCTGGAAGGTTAGTTTTCAGACGTTTCGTCACCATTCTAGGTAACATCATCAGTGAGCCTCTGATGAAGCGCTGGCGTTATGTCCCGCTTTCTATTTACCTGTTTAGGTTTCCTTGGGTTGGTGATGTCATTTCCTGCGTTTCCTGTCATTTCCAGAAAGCTAGCCACCAGGATACATGAACATCAACTAGCCACAAAACGACATGACCCACTATCACTAGTATCCTTACATACAGATGAGGAAGGAGACCACTTTGATTGGAACAACACATCCATCCTAGGACATGCCAAACAGAGACACGCACGAGAATTCCTAGAAGCATGGCATTCCAACCGGAACTCCATCAACAAACACATTGATTTGAAGCCAATCTACCATCCCCTGAGAAAAAGAACAGGAAATGACATCACCAACCCAAGGAAACCTAACCAGATAAATAGAAAGTTGGACATAACACCAGCGCTTCGTCGGAGGCTCACTGATGATGTTACCTAGAATGGTGACAAAACGTCTGAAAACTAACCTTCCAGCTCAGTGAGCAAACTCACATCCAGAAACTCAACCTGAGCTACAAATCTTCTCAAAACTGGATTGTATGATAGTATCAAGAACTTACATTTTTGACAGTTAGTGTAGTGAAGATTTGTGCCTTCATCTTTCATTTTAAGGCTGATTTATACTTTAATCTTAAACCTGATTCCATCTGATGCGAAACAGTTCTTTTGTGTTTACCTGTTGCAAGTGTTACCAGATACATTTGGATGCCGCACCCATTTGCTGGTATGGTCATGCAAACGGCAAAACAGCCATGGTTGAGCACTGTCACTTTGAAAACCTAAAAGGATAATGGTTATGGAAAAGAGAAAATTCACATTAGTTCTCCACAATCGGACTCTGAGAGATACTGCTGGCGTAGTAATGTGGGCTTTGGTCTATTTGACTGTTGTGCAGGGCATAAACAGTGTAGATTGGTTGCCATTATCCCACATCTGTAGTTAACCAGTGACAGACCTCCGTAATTGTTATTTTTGCAGCAGAACGGTTTGGTAGTTTACTTCAGAGGACAGTGAATGAAACACAATATGAGAGAAACTTTACATGCAAGCCAGATGGCACACCTGAGAAATGTGTGCACCAGGTCAGCATCACTGAGGCAGACTGAGTCGAGTGTACAACAGGTCAGTATGACTAAGAAGCAGGTTGGCAAGTGTGTGCAGCAAGTCAGTGTAACTGAAACAATTTGAGAGGAATGTGCAACAGGTCAGCATGAGTTGTGCAGCAGATTGCTAGAGCAACCCAGCGGGGGGGGTAGAAATTTGTGCAGACAACCCCTTCACCCTCATCCTACCTTTCAGATCCGAAATTAAGCAATATATAAAACTAGGGAGGTGATAAGGTAGGTAGTTCTTCTATGTCACCTTTTTTAATTGGCCAAGTGATTTAAATTAGGGAATATTATTACCACTGAAGAATGCAGTTAAGAAATTGATTTCTAAACTAATTAACCTCCAAATTCATTTAACAATAAAGTAGAGATGGCAGAGTTACAGCTTTATTATTTGGGAACTGGAGGATGCTGGTGCGATCCACAATGACTATAACCTTTACACCAAGTATTCAAGCAACTCCGGCCTCAGCAGCCCAGATTCTGCGAAACATTAGGAAGGGGGAGTGTTAATCATGGAGTCATATAGCACGGAAACAGACTCTTCCGTTACCTGGACACACTGGCAGCCTTAGTTCAAATTTCATCTGTGCTCAAGAACAGGAAGTGTGTTATTGGAAGTAAGGCAGGTGTTGCTATCCAAGATATAGCTTTGAAGGAGCACCAGCCAGGGTCTTTGATCAGTAGATATGAGCCCCCAAAGAAATTATTGCTGCTGAGGGTAAGGGCATGAACTGCAGGAACAATGAACAAACTGACCAAAGCATAGTGGTCCAGAGCACCATTGAAGTAGGTGGTGAAAGGAATAATGTAGTAGCAATAAGTGGTAGCATGGTTAGGATAATAGATACTGTTCTCTACAGCAAAGATAAAGTCCCAAAGGCTATGTTGCCTAACAGGTGCTAAGGGTCTAGACATCTCTTCTGGAGTTAAAGTTGTAAGGGAAAGATCCAGTTGATGCAGTCTAGGCAGGTTGTCTGTACCTATGCAGACTAGGAAGGAGACTCTCCTGAGAAGTTACAAGCAGCTTGGAAAATTATAAACTGTAAAGGCAGTTACCTCCAAGATTACTACCTGAACCACATGCAAATTAGCATCGGGTAGATAAAGCCAGGGAGAGAAATCCTCGGCTGAAAGATTGCTGTAAGAGGTATAGTTTCTGACTCCTGGAGCATGAGTTCTGGAGAAAATTCTGCTCCGTTATGATGGACTTCTGTTGAAGTATGTTGAGAGCAATGCCCCAACAAATTGTAGAACTAGGGATGTAGTCAGGGTTTTAAACTAAATAGTGGAGGAAGGAGGTTCAATTCAAGGGAAGTTCATTTTAAAAAAAAACAAACAAGAGCAGGGTACACAAGAGCGTAGAGGCAAGTGATAATCAAAGTGACAGGAAGAGGCAGAAATATAAGCAGAAGAGTGCAGCAGAAGTTGGAATTAGAATAGGTAATAATGGTAAACGTTCAAAGTTTAAAGCTCTTTATTTGAATGTAGTTGTAACAAGATTGATAAGTTAATGGCACAAATAGTACTAAATGTTCACGACTTGATAGCTTTAACAACGTGGCTGCAGGATGACTAGAGCTAGGGAGTCAATATTTAAGGGCGTTAGACATTATGCAAAATAGGCAAAAATTAAAAGAGGGTGAAGTGGCTTTGTTAATAAAGAGCAATATGGGTATGGCAGTGACTAGGTTCATTAGTAGTGATTTTAGATGCAATAGATCTTAATGTGGAATTGGTTTGGACAGAAATGAGGAATACTAAGGGGAAAAAACTCCTAGGAGGAATCACTGCAGAGCCCCCAAAATGTTGACTCACTGTAGGACATTGTATAAATCAGGAAATAATTGAGAAGTGTAAGAAAAGCACTGCAGTCGTCATGAGTGATATTGCCTGGATAAATTAAATGGGGCAATGGTAACATGAAGATGAATTTGTAGGGTGTATCAGAGATTGTTTCATTCTTTCATTATTGGTTTGTTTCGTTCTTTCTACGTTCTTGAGTACCTGGCAGAAACTATCTTAGATCTTGTGTAATGCATTAGAATTGATAAAAGATATTTTAATCAGACATAATGAAGGATGTAGTGTTGATAGCATGGCAGAATTTTAAAGTTAGTTTGAGGAAAAAGCGCAAATCGGTGTCCTTGACTTAAATCAGGGGAATTACGTAGTTTTGAAGGGTTGCCCAGAACACACTGGGAAAGGGCAGGATCAGTAGATGAACAACACACATTTAAACAGATAATATCACTTAACAAAAAATCATTCTCATCTAAAAGAGGACTTGATGAGAAGGCTGAACCACCATGGTTATTGGAGGCAGTCAAGGAAAGGATAGGACTGGGGAATTAATGGGGATTGGAAATGGCAGATAACAAAGCCAGATATTTTGCATTGCTTTTCACAGGGCAGCCAAACAGATTAAAACTTTTATTCATTAGCATTTAGAAGAATGATGGGTGCGCTGTTGAAATATAGAACATTTTGAGGGGTCTTTAGTGGCTTGTTGTTGAAATGGTTTTCTAACAGGCAAATTTGAAACTAATTAACATTGTTACACAATAAGAGGACATGCATTTTAAACTAGAAAGTGGAGGAGTTCCTCTTCTCTCTGAGAAGCGTGAATGTCTGGAATTCTGTACACCAGAGAGTTGTGGATGCCATCAAATTACCGTGGTTGTTGAACCAAATTTAGAATTTGCATTTGCGGGCTTTGAATTTTATTCTGTCAAAGTCATTTCCAATTTATTTTGCCTGTAATGAAATGAAGTTTTTAATTTGCTTACTTCTAAAAACTAACAAAGTTCTATTTTGAAGGCTAGGGCAAGTGGCAGAATAAGTATTCCTGATATGTTTCATTTATTATTGTCATCTTTTATCTATAGGTATTCTTCTCAACCTCATGAAGTTGTGCTTGACTGTGGACCATATGAGGATAGAAGTGGACTATATGAAAAACTTTTAAAGGAGTTGGATGAAGCACTTAATTTTATTAATGATTTTAATAACATGTCTGTACATTGGGATGATAAAGGCCCAACATCAGTCCCTAAACAGGTAAATGTTGAACTGTGTCTGGAGTAGGCCTTTATAATACAGTCCAAACTTTTTGTTTATAAAGATTCAACTTATAATTTCTGTTGAGCAACAATGCTGACATCATTACTGCAGATTCCAGTGAAGTATCTGTTTGTAATTACTTAGGTTACTGAGGCTTCAGCTTTTGCAGAGCACTGCTCAGAACTCAAATGTGAAGATCTGACATATCATAGGGCATCGGCTTTTACTCATAATTCAAGATGCATCAGTTTTTGTAATGTTGATGAAAGGGGCGCCAACGGAAAATAGTTACTAAAATAGTACTGAGTTAGATGTTACTTTGTTTCCATGTTCACAATCCAAAAATGTTTCTGATTATGGAGCCGAGTGTTATACTGAGAATTTTCCGAAGTAGAAAGATTTAGTTTTGAGATGGTGAGCTATCTAGATCTTTGGTGATTCCACTTCTTATTTCAAAATTCATTTTTCAATTTTCAACTTTCAAAATTTAAAACTGCCCTACTTCTATTATCGTGTTTTGATTTTTTTTTCTGTAATGCATTCTATTTAAAACAGACAGTGAAAAATCTGCTTTCCCAATAAATCCTTGTTTGCCTCTTTAATTCCTATAGGTACTGGTAGACTGCCGTGCAGTGTTAACTGTTTTGGGGCCTTGGTGTGCAGATAAAGTAGCTGGGATGATGGTAAGAGAGCTTCAGAAATATATAAAGCATGAGCAGGAGGAGTTGAACAGAAAGTTCCTTTTGTTTACAGACACTCTTCTTAGAAAAATTCATGCACTCTGTGAAGAGCACTTCTCACCTGCTGCACTCGATCTGAAATATGTAACCCCAAAAGTCAGTAAATTGCTGGAAATCCTGCAAGAGTACAAACCTTTTGAACGGCAGCAGTTTGAAAGTGTTGAATGGTACAACAACAGAAACCAGGACAATTATGTATCATGGAGTGATTCTGAAGATGAGGATGAGGATGAAGAAATAGAGGAAAAGGAGAAGACTGACACTAATTTCCCCTCCCCTTTCACCAACATATTGTGCGGGATTATTTTTGTCGAAAGACGCTACACAGCTGTTGTCTTAAACAGGTAAGAGATGATAGAGTGTGGCTAAGGCATCGCTGAAACTTTTGTGTAAATTTTTTGTGCTGTTTTAAAAAGGGAATTTATAATTCAGTGTTAATATGACTACTGAGCTAGGAATTGGTGTCTTCGTGAAAAAAGTTTGTGTAAGTTTGTCCCTTTCTGAATACAAGGGGTCAAATACCACTGTGGTAACTGGTGAAATTTCAATTACAGGAAGGTGGAATATAAAGCTTATCTAACTGATGGTGGCCAGAACAGCTATCAGTAATTGTTATAAAAACTCGAGTGCTTCTCTAATGCCCTTCAGGAAGGAAATCCTCCTTACTCAGTCAATTTTAACTTTTGACTCCAGGCCACAGTAATGTGGTTGAAATTTAACTATCAAGCCACTCCGTTCAAGAGATGGGCATCAAACACAGCCTTGTCAGAGAGACCCGTATCCCACAAAATAATTTTTTTAGAAGTGCGGAAGGTTTTATATCCAGAATTCACAAAATACACAAAAGACAGTTGGCCTATCTAAACTTATCCATCCAGAAGTATTCTAAAGCTTACCCCAAACCCTCATTGTAGTTTTAACTGTTAATACTCACAGCTTTTTAACCTCTGCTGTTCTTTCTAGAAGTTCGTTCTCTTTGATCGGTCATTATGTTGTTGTATTTTCTGGCAATAATCTAAATGTGCCTGTTACTTTCTTGAACATATGTCCCTTTGTCCTACCCTCGCAACTTAATTTAATTGAACAACCTGTTCAATTCCTGTAGATTTTTGTAGATCTTTCCAAAATCACCACTTTAAGATTACCTGCCTAGGTTAAAGAGCAAGCTTCTCCAAATTTTCATTTGTGTATTAAGGCCAGAATTAGAACTCTTGCGCAAAATTTCCTGTGGTCAAACCACAGAACAACTTGATCACAACTCCCTCTGATATGTTCAATATACGTTCTATTGGATTTACTAACTGTTGCAGTGTTGAACATACTGAACAACACTAAGATTTCTAGGTTACTCTCAACTTCCTCAATGATTTTATCAACGTATGTGTGGTTAACTAGATCATTAACTGTAAGAGGATAGAAGCTTAGAATTTTGCCAGCTCCCTGTGGCTTTGACAACACTTGGAAATTAAAACGATCATTTCACCCCAGACCGTATCTTGGGAAGAGAAAATGTCTCTGGCCATTTCACTGAAAAATAGTGGATAGATATTTTCAGAGGTAGACGAGGAAGTCGGTACGTGGTTATTACTGACTTTAATAAAATTATTCTCTGCCAAAGTTTTAGCTTTGTCATAGCTGTTCTTCCATTTCACTTTCCGTTGTTGTCCTCTTCCTTGCCCCACCTGTTTTATGGAGTTTAAGTTGAGTTGATTATTTTGCTTCAGGTTAATAAAAGAAGCAGGCAAGCAGGATCCAGAATTGTCTTATGTCAGCAGTAATTTCATAACTGGTCATGGCATTGGAAAGAACCAGCCTCGTAATAAACAGATGGAAGTGGAGTTCAGGAAACAAGAAGAGGTAAAAGCATCTCACCACTTTTGTGCAAAGAAACAATCTAACATTGAACACCATATTGGCTTCTGGCTTCTTCACTTGGTCATTCTCTTAGTTAAAGCTGCAAATTTAAAATCATTTTGCTGGTTTCTGAATAAATTCTACGAGAATGTTGAATTGTGTTTCCTTGGAAGCTCAGTGGGCAATTCTAGCAGGTAACTAAGTGCGTTTGCATGAAGTCTTTGAAGATTTGTAGCTCGAGTTGTAGATGAGGTTGTAGACTTACTAAGCCAGTGTGTTTGATGCAAAAGTATAGTCACCCTGCTAAGTAACATCATCAGTACGCTTCCAGTGGAGTGCCACAGTTTGCTGTGATTGGCATTATTTCCAGTTCTGTTTTTCAGTGATGTGTAGGTTGGGTCTAGCTCAGTGTGTTTGATGGCGTTCTGGTTGGAATGCCAGGTCTCCAGGAATTCCCTGGCATGTCTCTGTTTGACTTGTGCTATTGTGAATGTGTTGTCTGAGTCAAACTTGTGAACTTCTCTTTCTGTGTGTATTGAGACCAGTAAGAACTGGTCATGTCTCTTGGTGACTGGCATTTGTGTATTCTTATTGTCAGTTTTCTTTTCATTTGGCCTATGTAATGTTTCTCACAGTCTTTGCATGGTAGTTTGTATATTACATTAGTTTTAGTAGTTGTGAGTATGGCATCCTGTATGTTCGTCAGTAGCTGTCACAGGGTGGTTGTTGATTTGTGGGCTACCCTGATACCTAGGGGCCTGAGTAGTCTTGTGATCATCTCTAATATATATCTCTGATATATGGTAGAGCAAGTCGTGTGTCTGACCATATTGTGTCATCTTGTTGTGATCTGTTGAGGAAGTATCCATTTCTTTGAAAAACTCCATTTTTGGGTATCTATTTCTTTTAAGAAAATCTCCACGTAAGTGCTCCTGTTCTGCTTTGTGCCATTCCAGGTTGCTGCAGTGAGTTGTAGCTTATTTGAATAATGTCCTAATACAGCTCTGCTTGTGGGTGCAGAGGTGGTTCCTGGTGTAATTAAGTATCTGATCCATATGTGTGGCCTGTCTTTCTATGCTTGTATGGAGTTCTTGCGTTCTTCCATAATGTCGAGGAAGGGAATTGTTGTCATCGTCTTTTGTGAATTTTACTCTGTTGAGGTTGTTGTTTGTGTCAGTGAGTTTCTTTTAGTCTTGTGCATTTTTTGATCACAAAAGTAGCATATACTTAGTGGACCCAGAGTTTGTGTTGCGTAGTGGGGAGCGCTTTCTGTTTCATTAATGGAGCTGTATCCAGACGTCGTACAAACGAGCCACACTACACTGCAGTAACCCGGAATTGCTCGAAGCCAAATGGGTGCGTTTATATGGAAGGTTTAAAAAGGAAAGGAATGGAAAAAGCACAATCAGAACTAAGGAAAGGTCTCCTGACCTGAAACATTAACTCTGATTTTGTTTTTCTTCTCCAAATGCTGCTGAGCTTTTCGAGCAATTTCTGCTTTTGTGCACCCTTGACGATCATCTGTGGTGATGCTGTGGTGCAACTCCAAATTATAAATGCCTATTTGGTCACCCAGTTGTTGGTGCTTTTGTTCATGGAGCAGAGCTTTTAACGTCTTGAGTTGTAATCAGAAATTTTGACCAAATTTCGTAATCTTATTTCAAAGGATGAGTTGATGGACACTGTTGCTAAGTATCTATTGACTATTTGACAAGTCAAAATTTAGTGCAAAATTTTAGCAAAACCTAATGATATATGCAGTTGTTTTCATGATACAAACAAGGAATGCAAGTAGGTCACTAGGCCCTTTGAGCTTGCTCCACCATTCATTAACATCATGGCTAATCTGATTTTTTAATCTCAACTCTACAATCCTGCAAATCGCTGATCTCTCCTCTTGGTGAAGAAGAATCTACCTATCTTTGCCTTAAAAATATTTAAAGATTCTGAATCCATTGCCTTTTGTAGAGGGGAATTCAAAAACACACAATATTTCCTCATCCCTGTTTTAAATAGGCAGCACCCCCCACCCCCTTATTTTTAAACTGTGAGCCCTAGTTCTAGATTATCCCAAAGCAGGATGCATCCTTTCAACAGTCATCTGAACAAGTTCCCTCAGGATCAATGTTGCAATTTGATCGCCTTTTGACTCTTCTAAACTCGACTATACATGCCTAGCCTGTCTGGCCTTTCATCATGAAATAACTTGCTCATTCCAGGTAACAGTCTAGTGAACCTTCTCTTCCATTGCTTCCAGCACATAAGCGTCCTACTATTATACTGTGATCAGTACTGCACACACTACTCCAAATGCAGTCTCACCATTGCCCTGTATAACTGAAGTATACCTCCCTACTATTGCATTCAGTTCCCCTCATAATAAAGCATACATTCTGTAGGTTTCCTTGGGGATTGGTAAACGCAGTTGGCTGCTGGCTGATAAACTGATGCCAACAGCAGGGGTTCAGTTTCTGCACTGGCTGAGGTGGTCGTGAAGGTCACAGATTCTCAACTTTACCCCCTTGCCTGAGGTGTGATGACATTTGTTATATTAACTTTCCTGATTACTTGCTGCTTGATTTGTGAAAGCATGTAGCAATTCAGTGAGTATTTTTTTCCTTTTCAAACTCATGTGGCTGATGGGAATATTTTAACTTGACAGATATTATCCATCTATCTCTGAATTTTGAGTATAAAATGAATTACTGATGTTAATTGGTATGTTAGTGATAAGGTCAGGTGGAATTAAAAGCATGACACCATGAGAATCACAGCATGGCTTGTCACCTGGTTTTAAATAGCTATTTTTAAAACCAAGTTTATATAAGTTCAGTTTTGAAATAAGTGGATATTGTCATTATATCCTGTCTCAAATTGAGGTTTACATTTATACTGGAGTATTGTGTTCAAATCTGAGCACTGCTGTTTACAAAAAATGTTAAGATCGTAGAGCAGGTGCAGAGGAATTTTATTTGGCCCCAGGAATCTGTGGCTTCGTATGTGAAAAAGTTAAGAAAGTATTCCTTGGAGACAACAAAATTATAAAATCTTA
Organism: Stegostoma tigrinum; assembly: GCF_030684315.1. Taxonomy (NCBI): domain Eukaryota; kingdom Metazoa; phylum Chordata; class Chondrichthyes; order Orectolobiformes; family Stegostomatidae; genus Stegostoma; species Stegostoma tigrinum. Next base: position 6,588,010 of record NC_081363.1, read on the forward strand.
ATAGAGTAAGGAAGGAGAAACAATTACCATGGATAAAGTTATTTAGCAGAGGGCATGGTTCTAAGTGATCGGCAAAAGTTGCTGGCTAGACCAGCATTTATTTTCCATCCCTAATTTATAACCAATATAAAAAGCCCACATTTTTCCAGCAACATGCTGTATTCTCCACACACGTCGATACCGCACGTTACAATTCAGTTGTATCATGCTCTCCTCAGTCAAGTAGATTTTCTCCCCACAAATACTTGTTTTATTTCTTGGTTACCTATAATTGGGCACAAGGAATTGGGCAGGCAATAGTACTGGTAGTGCAGAAGACATGGGAGTTTGCTGCAAATGGTAACATTTCAAGATATCAGTAGCCATGATGGCATTTTAATGATAAGCTTACCATGTAGATTGACCACCATTTATTGGGATTTTTCGAGCTTCACTTACCCATTCAACATCTACAGTGCAAAAAACACTTGAGATGTTACACATTGTCACTTTTCTTTTCCTTCCTTTTAAGACTGGCTTATTTTGAAGCCTGTTATTTGAAGTGGAGAAACCTTAAAGTAGATGGTGAATCACAAGTGAAAAATTGTGTTCTACTGCATTGTGTTACCTAGTCATTGAGATTCTGGAACTGCATTAACATTGATTTTTTCCTTCCCTAAAAATGGTTGTAGGTGCTCAGAAAATTCCGTGCGCATGAGACCAACTTGCTCATTGCAACTAGTGTTGTTGAGGAGGGAGTTGATATTCCAAAATGCAATCTGGTGGTTCGATTCGATTTGCCAACAGAATATCGCTCTTATGTCCAATCAAAAGGAAGAGCACGAGCACCCATCTCAAACTACATCATGCTTTCCGATTCCGACAAAATTGAAGATTTCAAAGAAGACCTCAAAACCTACAAGGCAATTGAAAAGGTATTTACTGGCCTTCTTTTGATGAACACGATTTACAGATCCGCCTCAAATAGGAAGATACAAACCAGAGTAGGACACTCGGGCCGTTGATCTTGCCTCACCATTCTAGATCATAGCTGATCTTTTCCTCAGTGTCATTTTTCCACACTATCTCCATATCCCTTAATCTCATTAGTCCACAGAAACCTCTTGACTTTTGTCTTGAACCTGCTAAATTATTGAGGCCACAGCCTTCTGCAGTCAAGAATTTCAAAGATTCACCACCCTCTGAATGAAGAAATTTGAACCTATCTCAGACTTAAATGGCCTGTCCCTTTATCCTCCAATAATGTTCCCTGGTTTTAAACCTGGGGATCACGCTATCTATATCCACTCTGTCATGCTGTAAGAATTTTGTAAGTTTCACTGCAGTTATGTCTCACTCTTCAAAACTGTAGTGAATATAGACTCAGTTTACTCAATCACTCCTTGTTAGACAATTTGTCATCCAAGTTGCTGAGCTTCCATTGCATTCCCTCTATAGCAAATATATCCTTCCCTTGATAGAGACCAAAACAGTACATATTACTGCAGATGAGGTTTCTCCCCACTCAGCCCTATTCTTCATTTAAGAATGCAATGCTTAAAAAATAAGAGATCTCACCAAGACCCTCTACAACTGCAGAAATTTGCTTTCTGTACTCCAGTTGGTTCAATACATACCATTTGCCTTTCTAATTGTTTGTAGCACCTTCATGCTATTTCCTGATGCCTCATCGACAAGGGCACCCATTTCCTTTTTAGACACCCACACTTCCCAACCCCTCTCTAAGAAACAATCTGCCTTTTTTCTCTTACCATAGTGGATAACTTCACACTTAGTTTCATTATTCACCCCTGTGGGTTCCAGTCCATTCCCAAAACCTGTCCAATACCACCTGCCATCCCTTTGCACCCTTCTTGCTGCTTGCACTCCCATTCAGTTGGCATCGTCAGAAAATTTGGAAAAAGTAAAATTGCTTCCCACTTCCATATAGCACAGATTGAATTATATGGCAATCTACTAAATGCTGTATAAGGAAAAATTGGTGATATGTTTTGAACTGAGTTTCAGATATGTTTTGCATATGTCTGAAGTATGGTTCTGAAGAAGAGTCATTAGACTGAAAACTGTAACTCTATTTCTCTGTCCACAAATGCAGCCAAACCTGCTGAGTTAGTCCAGCACACTTTCAACAGCTCTTATGGTAATTTTCTGATGCTATCACTGGTTACTTTTATTCTGCCTACATGATAGGATTTGAACTCAAGGTCTCTAAATTTAAAGTCCAGAATGCTTCCTTCCCCATAGTAATTGTTCTTTGTGTCAGCATAGTTAATAAATTTTCACACTCACTTTTTTTAAGCAGGGGTCATTGTACAACAATTGTAAATAGTGTGCTAGCTGAATTGCCATATAATTGTCATCTTCTCCCACCCCAGAATGATTTAGGAGCTTAAAGATCAAATATGCACCAACCACCAAATCAAGCTCACTTAGAAACTTCTCAGCCACTCAAAGTAGAGCTTTGATCTAGTTTTGAAAAGTAGAATTAAGCACAAGTCCTCTAGATGACAGACCTATAAAATGATTGCACCAACTTATGAACCACCTGTGACATTTGTTTTGGCTCTGGAGGATTTTTTTTATATAGAGATAGTAGGAACTGCAGATGCAGGAGAATCTCCTGTGTTCATCCAGCTCTACACCTTGTTATCTCAATATCTTTTACTACTTTCTTTTGGAATATGGCTTTAATTTTCGAACACCTTCAAAAATAAATGTGCTAATCAGTCTAGGTCACATAAGTGAGATTTAGCTAAAATTTCAATATCCTCTGCTCTGAATTTGAAATAAAGTACCTGAGGTACTCATAGTAGAAACCAGTCCCCATTATAGTCATATAGAGGTCTACAGCACAGAAGCAGGGCCCATTAATATCTGTACCAGTCAGACTCACTTAGGACCTCCTAACTATTCTAATTGTGATTTCCAACACACAGCCTATAATCTTGTTTGCCTTCACATCACAAGTATACATTTAAATACTTGTTAAATGTTGAGCGTTTCCTCACATCCCCTCTAAACCTTCTGCCTCTTACCTTAAATCTATGCCCCAGTCATTGATCCCTTCATCAAGGGAAAGCATCCTTTCCCATCTACCCTGTCTACCCTTCATAATATTATATGTTGCAATCCATTCCAAGGAAAACAACCTCAGTCTTTCCAGTCTCCTCTTAACTAAAACTGGCCGGATGAGGCAACATACCTCTGCAATAACTTCTGCATCCTCTCCACTGCTGTCGTATCCCTCCTGTAATTAGGACTGCAGAACTGCCCGTGGAGCTGGCCTAACCAATGTTAATACAGTTTCAGCATAATCTCTGTGCTCTTACCTTTATTAGCAGAAGAATAGAGTTTAAGTGTTGAGGTTGGTTGGCTCGCCAAGCTGGTTTATTGTTTTGCGGACGTTTCATTACCAGGCTTGGTAATCACCTCAGTACAGTGTCCGATGAAGCATTGGTATGTTTTGAAAACCCGAACCAAAGACCCACTCCCCACCGTGGACAGGACCAATGTCATCTACAAGACCCCCTGCAGAGATGGAGAGAAACACCACATCGGACAAACAGGAAGGAAACTAACAACAAGAGTACATGAGCACCAACTGGCTACAAAAAGACACGACCGATACTCACTCATCTCAATCCACATGGACAAGGAGAACCACAACTTCGATTGGAACAGCACCAAGATCCTGGGACAGGCTAGGCAGACACAAGCACGAGAATTCCTGGTAGTATGGCACTCCACGATGCATGCTATTAACAAACACATTGAACTCAACCCCATGTGCATTCCACTATGAAAGAAAACCAGAAGTGAGGCAACCCTTCTCAACGGACCCCAGAGTTTAAATACCAGGCGGGAAAACACACCGCGTCATCAGAGCTGCACTGAGAATGTTACCAAGCTTGATAGTGGAATGTCTGCAAAGCAACAAACCAGTTCGGCGGGCCAACCAACCTCAACACCCACAACTCGAGCTGCTGATCTACTCCAAAACCTCCCATCTGCTACCTTTAACCTTTTGGGCAGCACGGTGGCTCAGTGGTTAGCACTGCCGCCTCAGAGCGCCAGGGACCCCAGTTCGATTCCAGCCTCGGGTGACTGTCTGTGTGGAGTTTGCACATTCTCCCTGTGTCTGCGTGGGTTTCCTCCAGGTGCTCCGGTTTCCTCCCACAGCCCAAAGATGTGCAGGCTAGGTGGATTGGCCATGCTAAATTGCCTGTAGAGTTCAGGTGTGTGTGGGTTATAGGGGGATGGGTCTGGGTGGGATGCTGCAAGGGGCGGTGTGGACTTGTTGTGGGGAAGGGCCTGTTTCCACACTGTAGGGAATCTAATCTAAAAAAAACTCTCTATCTGTCCAGCAATTTTATGGAACCGATGGACAGGCACCAAGGCCTTCCTAATCCTCAGTGCTTCCCAGGATCCAACCAGTCTTCACATATTTTGTTCCCTTGTTTGCCTGCCTAAATGCACTACTTCGCACTTACTACTGTAGCATTGTCCACCATTAGGTGATCTCAGCTGAACTGGTGGTTGGTTTGGTACAAATTGATCTGGTGCTTTAAGCTGTAGATATTTTAAATAACATGATTCACATTCCTGTTCACTATCCACTATCCCCTGCAGATTTATTTGCATAAACGTTGGGTGAAGACTGAATTGCTCTCATCATATGTATGTAGCTCAATAGGCTGCTGCTACTATTGAGGTTTCCCATGAAAAATGCCTAAAGACATTGACAACAATCTCCGCTCAACATCAATGACTTTAGGAGAGGGGCAGAATTACCTCTGAGTTGATTATGACTGAAAATACAGTAATTGTAAAACGTTGTTTGGTAGCTATATTTTCTGGAAGGTTCATATATTTACATTGGTACCTTACTAAGATTCTGCGAAACAAGTGCTCAAAGTCAGTGGATTCTGCTGATTTGGAGGTAGAACCTGTCACCGACGATGATGATGATGATGTGCTTCCCCCATACGTATTGAGGCCAGAAGAAGGGAGTCCGCGAGTAACTATCAACACTGCCATTGGACATGTGAACAGGTAGATCCTAATCATTGATACAATGCATTAGCGAAATCACTGATCTTAAGCTTTTAACCATCTGTTAAAGTTAGAGCTGTTTGTCATTTTATATCCTATCCATGTCTAAAAGAAAGTATCAGAAATCTAGAAATAAAAATAAAATTGGTGAGCAGTACAGAGTTTGTGTACTGCTACAGAGTTTGTGCTTGTTCCCTAGCTTCTGTGTCCATGCCTCTTGAATCAAATCCTGATAGGGTTCACCTACATTATTATTGGAGGGAAGAAGCACGAGAGAAAATTTAATGAGGCATTTAATACAGAGCTGCTTCGCGTTGCACAGAGAAACCTGTGTTGGCAGGTGGGCCATGACCCAGCAGCTTTAGTGGTTAAACAAAGATCATTTGCAAGAAGAAATGATTTTTTTTTTCAATGCAAGACTTTGAATTGAAAGTGTTTAGAAGGGTGGTGGAAGTAGATTCAACAATAACTTGCAAAATGAATTATTACAGGGCTGTGGTGATTGAGCTAATTGATGCTCATTCAAATAACTGATGTAGGTATGATGGACTAAATAGTCCCCTTCCATGCTATGTCCTTTGTTTTTAAGATATACTTCTGTTGCAGTGATTAAAATAGAATAATCCAAATTTACTTTTCAGTACTAAGCATAATATTCACACATGAAGTGTTAAGTCATAAGGGGGCGCTACTATGCCATGGACTAATTTTTAAATGTAGTGGCAGTATCCTGTGTGTTGTTAAATAATACCTGATGAAACCAAACCTCGACAACTTTGAGGTTGTCTAATATGAGATGTATAAATCTCTGGGGTAATAGCTTTGTTGTAACTTTTAGCATGCATTGTTTAAAAAGGTATGCTTTATCAAAGAATAAAAAAAATCTCTTTCTGACAGTCCAAATTTTAACCACCTTTGGATTAACCCTGGTGCACTGGCTCGTAGGTGAAATCTGGGATACTGTAGTTTTGCCTAGAAAATCACTTGCCAGATTACCCAAAAAAAGTTGAGATCATTGTGATGAAATGGTAGGGAAGGACCAGTTGTGTCTATTAACATTTCTGAACCGATTTGATTGGAGAGCACCCACTAAGGGGGAAGTGGGCTCTTGTGGCGTAACAGTAATGTCCGCACTTGTGAACCAGGAAGCCTGAGTTCAAGCCTCACTATTCCAGAAGTAAGTCATAAATCTCTGAACAGGTTGATTAGAAAATATGTACTATGTGGGGAGATCAGCATATTCCACTGTCTTGGGAGATATTTTCTGGTTGCAGCAGCAGCGCGAGTGGGAGCTTGGAGCAGGAGCCTGTCGGGAAGCCGGTGAGTCACTGTTTTTGAATCGTTAAAAAGCTTATCTCGTGAATAGGCGGAGGGACGCTGAGCAGGAGCCGACACGGGACTGGTGAGTGAGTGAGGTAATATATTTGTGTGGTTGTGTTACCCAAAACACTACCCGGGTAGTGTCTCCCACCCATCCTCCTCCTCTAACCAAAAAAACAGGTTCTGTGTGCCAGATTGGTAAGGTAACAAGTTCATTTTTTATTCTTTACTTTTTAAGTCTTGGGAATTTAGAATAATGGGAACCGAGGTCAGGGCAGTTGAATGTTCCTCCTGCAGAATGTGGGAGGTAAGGGTCACCACTAGTATCCCTGCTGACTACATCTGCGGGAAGTGCACCCAACTCCAGCTCCTTGAAAACCGTGTTCGGGAACTGGAACTGGAACTGGAGCTGGATGAACTTCGGATCATTCGGGAGGCAGAGGGGGTTATTGAGAGGAGTTACCTGGAGGTAGTCGCTCCTCGTGTACAGGAAAAAGGCAGATGGGTTATGGTCAGGGGACGGAAAGGGAACCGGCAGGCAGTGCAGGGATCCCTGTGGCCATTCCCCTCAACAATAAGTATACCGTTTTGGATACTGTTGGGGGTGACGACTTACCAGGGGAAAGCAGTGGGGCACAGGTCTCTGGCACAGAGTCTGTCCCTGCTGCTCAGAAGGAAAGGGGGAAGAGGAGCAGAGCATTCGTCATTGGGGACTCCATAGTTAGGGGGACAGATAGGAGGTTCTGTGGGGACGAGAGAGACTCACGGTTGCTGTGTTGCCTCCCAGGTGCCAGGGTGCGTGATGTCTCTGATCGTGTTTTTGGGATCCTTGAGGGGGAGCAGCCCCAAGTCGTGGTCCACATTGGCACCATTGACATAGGTAGGAAGAGAGACGGGGATTTAAGGCTGAAATTCAGGGAGCTAGGATGGAAGCTGAGAGCTAGGACGAACAGAGTTGTTGTCTCTGGTTTGTTGCCCGTGCCACATGCTAGTGAGGCGAGGAATAGGGAGAGAGAGGAATTGAACACGTGGCTACAGGGATGGTGCAGGAGGGAGGGTTTTGGATTCTTGGATAATTGGGGCTCTTTCTGGGGTAGGCGGGACCTCTACAAGCAAGATGGTCTTCACCTGAACCAGAGGGGTACCGATATCCTGGGGGGGAAATTTGCAAGGCTGTTCGGGTGGGTTTAAACTAATTCAGCAGGGGGATGGGCACCAAAATTGTAGTTCGACTATAGAAAATGTTGAGAGTAGGGTGGTCTGAAATAAAGTTTCAGGGAAGCAAGATGGCACTGGCAAGCAAGAAGTTGGTTTGAAGTGTGTCTACTTCAATGCCAGGAGCGTCCGGAATAAGGTGGGTGAACTTGCAGCATGGGTTAGTACCTGGGACTTCGATGTTGTGGCCATTTCGGAGACATGGATAGAGCAGGGACAGGAATGGTTGTTGCAGGTTCTGGGATTTAGATGTTTCAGTAAGAACAGAGAAGATGGTAAAAGGGGCGGCGGTGTGGCATTGTTGGTCAAGGACAGTATTACTGTTGCAGAAAGGATGTTTGGGGACTCGTCAATTGAGGTCGTATGGGCTGAGGTTAGAAACAGGAAAGGAGAGGTCACCCTGTTGGGAGTTTTCTATAGGCCTCCGAATAGTTCCAGAGATGTAGAGGAAAGGATAGCAAAGATGATTCTCGATAGGAGTGAGAGAGACAGGGTAATTGTCGTGGGGGACTTCAACTTTCCAGATACTGACTGGGAACACTATAGTTTGAGTACTATAGATGGGTCAGTTCTTGTCCAGAGTGTGCAGGAGGGCTTCCTGACACAGTATGTAGATAGGCCAACAAGGGGCGAAGCCACATTAGATTCGGTACTGGGTAATGAGCCCGGCCAGGTGTTAGATTTGGAAGTAGGTGAGCACAATTCTGTTATGTTTACTTTAGTGATGGAAAGGGATAGGTATATACCACTGGGCAAGAGTTATAGCTGGGGGAAAGGCAATTACGATGAGATTAGGCAAGATTTAGGGAGCATAGAATGGGGAAGGAAACTGCAGGGGATGGGCACATTAGAAATGTGGAGCTTATTCGAGGAAAAGCTCCTGTGTGTCCTCTAAGTGTGTACCTGTCATGCAGGGAGGAAGCTGTAGAGTGCGGGAGCCGTGGTTTACGAAGGAGGTGGAATCTCTGGTCAAGAGGAAGAAGGCGGCTTATGTTAGGATGAGATGTGAAGGCTCAGTTAGGGCACTTGAGGGCTACGAGGTAGCCCGGAAAGACCTAAACAGAGAGCTCAGAAGAGCCAAGAGGAGACATGAGAAGTTGTTGGTGGATAGGATCAGGGTAAACCCTAAGGCTTTCTATAGGTATTTAAGGAATAAAAGAATGACGAAAGTAAGATTAGGCCCAGTCAAGGATAATAGTGGCAAGTTGTGTATGGAGTCAGATGAGATAGGGGAAGCGCTAAATGAATATTTTTCGACAGTAGTCACTCTAGAAAACGACAATGTTGTCGAGGAAAATACTGAGATACAGGCTACTAGACTAGGTGGGATTGAGGTTCACACAGAAGAGGTGTTAGAAATCCTTCAGAAGGTGAAGATAGATAAGTCCCCTGGGCCGGATGGGATTTATCCTAGGATCCTCTGTGAAGCCAGGGAGGAGATTGCCAAGCCTTTGGCATTGATCTTTAACTCGTCATTGTCTACAGGAATAGTGCCAGATGACTGGAGGATAGCAAATGTAGTTCCCCTGTTCAAGAAGGGGAGTAGAGACGACCCTGGTAATTATAGACCAGTGAGCCTTACCTCAGTTGTTGGTAAAGTGTTGGAAAAGGTTATAAGGGATAGGATTTATAATCATCTAGAAAAGAATAAATTGATTAGGGATAGTCAGCACGGTTTTGTGAAGGGAAGGTCATGCCTCACAAACCTTATTGAGTTCTTTGAGAAGGTGACCAAACAGGTAGATGAGAGTAAACCGGTTGATGTGGTGTATATGGATTTCAGCAAGGCGTTCGATAAGGTTCCCCACAATAGGCTATTGTACAAAATGCAGAGGAATGGAATTGTGGGAGATATAGCAGTTTGGATCGGAAATTGGCTTGCCGAAAGAAGACAGAGGGTGGTAGTTGATGGGAAATGTTCATTCTGGAGAGTAGTTACTAGTGGTGTACCGCAAGGGTCGGTGTTGGGTCCACTGCTGTTTGTCATTTTTATAAATGACTTGGATGAGGGCGTAGAAAGATGCGTTAGTAAATTTGTAAATGACACTAAGGTCGGTGGAGTTGTGGATAGTGACGAAGGATGCTGTAGGTTGCAGAGAGACATAGATAAGCTGCAGAGCTGGGCTGAGAGGTGGCAAATGGAGTTTAATGCAGACAAGTGTGAGGTGATGCACTTTGGTAGGAATAACCAGAAGGCAAAGTACAGGGCTAATGGTAAGATTCTTAGTAGTGTAGATGAGCAGAGAGATCTCTGTGTCGATGTACACAGATCCTTGAACGTTGCCACCCAGGTTGACATGGCTGTTAAGAAGGCGTACAGTGTTTTAGCTTTTATTAATAGAGGGATCGAGTTCCGGAACCAAGAGGTTATGGTGAAACTGTACAAAACTCTGGTGCGGCCGCATTTGGAGTATTGTGTGCAGTTCTGGTCACCGCATTATAAGAAGGATGTGGAAGCTTTGGAAAGAGTGCAGAGGAGATTTACTAGGATGTTGCCTGGTATGGAGGGAAGGTCTTACGAGGAAAGGCTGAGGGACTTGAGGCTGTTTTCATTAGAGAGAAGAGGTTGAGAGGTGACTTAATTGAAACATATAAAATAATCAGAGGGTAAGATAGGGTGGATCGGGAGAGCCTCTTTCCTAGGATGGTGACAGCGAGCACGAGGGGGCATAGCTTTAAATTGAGGGGTGAAAGATATAGGACAGATGTCAGAGGTAGTTTCTTTACCCAGAGAGTAGTAAGGGAATGGAACGCTTTGCCTGCAACGGTAGTAGATTCGCCAACTTTAGGTACATTTAAATCATCATTGGACAAGCATATGGACGTACATGGAATAGTGAAGGTTAGATGGGCTTGAGATCGGTATGACAGGTCGGCACAACATCGAGGGCCGAAGGGCCTGTACTGTGCTGTTATGTTCTATGTTCTCTTTGTGCATGCTAAGTGCTCCATTGGTGGGGTTTGTGAGCTTGAGCAACTGAGTTGATCACTCCATAGTGGATACAAGTTCAAACTGAGGGATGGCCGTCTTGGACAGTAGAAAAAGGCGGGGAAGTACAGGATGTTTCAGACATGTGTTTCTTGCAAGTGAGTAGTCGGTATAAACCAGGCCGTGACACCTATGAGCTAGGCAGTGCACAGAAAGGAACAATGAAGAGTAGAATTGGAACTGTTGGAAGGCATTCCATAATTGGGGGAGGGGAAGGCATTTCTGTAACAGTCTTCAAGAGAACTGCATAGTATTATCTTGATGCCAGGGCAAAAGGCATCAGTTTGCAGAATGTTCTGCAGGGGTAAGCCAAAGGTTGCATGCATCAGTACCAACAACAGAGGGGGCAGAGATAGAGGTCCTATGGTGTGACTTTCAGGAGCTAGGGAAGAAGCCAAAACTTGAGGTTTTGAAGTTAGTAATTGCCCCTGATGCCATGCACTGGAGAGTGCCCCCAGTTTCGGTTACCCCTACTGGCCATGCAACACATGCCATTCTGAACTGAAGCAATAATGCCATTCCTCCTTTGTCACTGGGTCAAAAATTCTCCCTAACAACGCCATGCGTGTTGCTGTAGTTCACAAAAGTCGCTCACCACTGCCGTTTGTAGGGCAGTTCAGGAGGAGCAATAAATGCAAACCTAGAAGCAAAGGCCTGTACCGTGAGTGAATTTTAAAAAGGAAGACAGGATCAATATAATGTCAGACTTGGAATGGTGCCCTCGGATCGTCTGCATCCACATGATAGGTTGAAGGGTTAATCCAAGGTTCTAATTATGCTGCTCTCCTCCAGTATTGTACTGGTATGTCACCCTAGATATAGCCTGGTCTTTACAATGGGCCTTCAGTTTACAGCCTTCTGATTCTGGTGCCATTTTATACCCTTTTCCAGTGTATATTCTTAGAAATTTCAACGCAAAGCTTGTAACATACTTCTGTGTCTTATGGTTTTATGGTCTCTGGCATACAAATGACGTGCACTTAAGCTGCCATTCTGGTGTCCTTTATTTGAACCTGCTTTTCAATATTTAGATGTCAAGGAGTACTCCAGACAATTTTCCTCAATCTAATTGTGGGCCGAACCACGATGACTTGTTTTAAAACAAAATTGGTACTTTGCCACTGAAAGGCTGTTAAGACTTTTCTCCCCCCTACTTTATCCACCCTGGCTAAACAATCAAGAGGGCTCTTTAAATATCTTTCTGTGACTGATTCTGCAGTGGCCATGCATACATATCACATGGCTTGTCCGCAGGTGGTAACTTTATACCGAAGTATTTTGTGTAACATTCAGTCCTATGCAAGACATTTATAAGTGCATTAATATCAGTCTGTAATTTAGTACTATAAAAAACTTTGTCCAGCACCTATGAGACTAGGAATGTACCAGTTGATCAAGAGGGTCACATAATCAATATAAAAATGCACACCAAGTAATAGAAGCATAATGCAGAGGGTATACACATCCCTGTTACATTTTATTCAAGGCATAAATAATAATTTAAATAAAAAGAACCTTCTCACTTACACCATCCATTGACTACTCTGAGATCGTGATAATACGGTAAGCTTCTGGCATTTCAGGTATTTCGTCTTTGCCAGTTTATCGAGAGTGCTGGTTCATTAGGTGCCGGTTAAAACAAAGTTCGCTGTATTTTATTATCTGTTTTAAAGCCCCAATAAGTGACTTCACAAGTGACATTGTACATTATATCTTAATTCTATCCTTGGAGGAGAACCTTAATTTAAATAATTGTAACAGTTTTCTACTTTTCTGCAATCTCCTGTAGTGGTACCAGTTGAGTATGTTCATGACGAATGTGATAGAGCTTTGAAGGGCTATGAAGACAGTGTAGAAATATAGAGCTAGAATAGAAGACTGGACATGAGCTTACTGAATGGTGGAACAGGTTCAACAAGCCAAATGGCCAAAACCACCACCTTGTCCTTGTGTACGCAATGCAGCAATTGAAAGTGGGGGAAATTCTGGCAATTATATGGTTGTGCAGAAAGTGGGGGAAATTCTGGCAATTATATGGTTGTGCAGAAAGTTTCCATTATTAAAGCAAAATTTACAGATACTAGAAATCTGAAACAAACATTCAAAATGATGGAGAAACTCAGTGGGTCTGGTAGTATCTGTGGAGAGAGAAACAGAATTAAAGTTGAGAGTTTGGTAAGTCATTCTAAGTTGTACCAGAGTGCAGTCATTATCTTTGTTTCTATCTCCACAGATGCTACTAGACCTGTTGAATTTCTCCAGCATTTTGTTCAAGTTTCCATTATAAATGGAACTTCTGAATTTTGCTTTATATGGGACTAATTACATTAATTCGTCATGCCCATTCAGGAACTTTGTCTAAACATGTTCTGTGTAGAAATCCTGTAACAAGCAACAGCTGCCAGCGTTTTGCCACTTTCTGTGCTGGAGGCTGCATCACTCAGTTACCTTTGATAGTCTTGTTAAATGGGGTGTGGTACTGAACTTAATTTTGTGTTTTTTCCTCTTGATTATTTCAGTTTGTGCAGGGAGGTGATTGGATCCAAAGGATTAAATAGAATAAAAGTTTCTTGTGTAAAGTTCTTATTATACGTACAATTTGTGTTTTTCTGAAAGATACTGTGCCAGATTACCAAGCGATCCATTCACACACTTGGCTCCAAAATGTAAAACCCAGGAACTCTCCGACTGTACTTTTCAGTCGACACTCTACCTTCCCATCAACTCGCCTCTTCGTGTTCCAGTAACTGTGAGTAAGCATTTCATTTTTGATATTAATTTTTAACTACGATCAAATATTTGTCCCATAGTTTCAACTCAAGACTTTATTTTTATCTCTCCTCCTATGTATGTTCATGTTTTAAAGAATTCATTGTCTGTCCATTTTAAATATGACTGAGAGAGATTGCCAATCCAAGCATTTCACAAAACTGGCCTAAGGTGGTTTTAAAAAGTAGTAGTAGTTGTCCTCAAGCATAACCCTCTTTCTGATAGGTGTGGAACGTCATTCTCGTGGTGTTGGGAATAGAATGCAATTTCAGAGCTTGTTTATCACCTTCAGATACCCCAAACACAACACCTCTTGACTCAACAGAATATGCAAGAAATATATGAATAAGAAAAGACAAATTCTCGCTTGTCTTTCCTCCTCAGATATTGATATGGTGCTTAGTTTCAGCATTTATAGTGCATTTCACATATGTCACGTAGGAAATGTTGCAAAATACCACAGTCATGAGATAAATTGTTCGATAATAGATGATGTTTATTGAGGGATAAAATTTGTCTAGAACATCTCGCAGAGCACCCCTGCTATTCAAATGTGTTATAGCCAATTGAGAGGATATAAGACCACCATTAGAATAGTATTTCATCCAAAGGATGGTACCACTAAAAGTGCAGCACTGCTGAAGTTCTGTCACCTTACGTTACTGGCTCAAGTCTCTGGAATGGAATATGAACCTACAACGATTTGATTCAGAGGTGAGGAATACCATTACTACTTAAGTATTTGTATTCTTTTTATTCTTTGTCTCTTGCTCTCCCCAGCATATTGATGAAATTGCGCCCGCTAATTCACATTGCCCAGGATAATATATTATTTCAGGCCATCGCTACAAGTCTGTTGAGGATGCTTTTTTTGTACCTAGGGTCCTCCAATGCCATGTACGAGATTGGCTGAGAAAGCAGCAGCCCTTCTTTGTTGTGAAAGACTGCACAAAATAGGTAGGGGATGAACAAATGCGTGTTTTCTTTTCGTCTTCCGTCCCCCCCAAAAATGTAGTATAAAAATAGTTTTCCTCTGTTTTGGTGCAGGTGAACTTGATGATCACTTAATGCCAGTTGGGAAAGAAACTGTAAAATATGAAGAGGAACTTGATTTGCATGATGAGGAAGAAACCAGTATTCCTGGGAGACCAGGTTCCACAAAACGGAGACAGTGTTACCCTAAAGCAGTAAGTCCAGACAGTCTGTCTATACCTGGAGTGCACATTTAAAAGCCAATCCCTTCGCATGAGCATTTGAGCAGGCAATGTTGTCTTAAGGTTCTACTGCTCTTCAGCATGTCATTGGAAGGCAGCCACAACATGGTGGGTGATTAATTTTCTAATGAAATGGTAAAAATGTTTGGCAATAGATGCCTTGACTGAAAAATGCCACTTGAAGCCTGTGACACAGGGGAAGACCACCACCTGCAAGTTTCTTTCAAGCTACGTACCATCTTCACTTGGAATATATTGTCATCCCACCAGCAATGCTGAGTTTAAAAACTTAGAATTCCATCCTTAATAGCCTTGTCGGTGTACCTACATCAAACGGGCTGTAACAGTTCAGGAAGGTAGCTCCTCACCGACAGCAACCTGAGATGAGCAATTAATGCAGGCCCAGCCACGGAAGCCCATGTCCCCTGAATGAATTGTGAGAAAATAATAAGCTTTGTTGAGACTTCTTTGGCATTGCCTTTTATATCGCGCAGCCTCTTGGAGATTTTATGCACACCAATAGGCGTGTTGGCTCGTGAACCTGAGGCCTGCACAGCAGGAAACAGAAATTAGGGGGAAGGCACGCTCCACCATTGCCATTTTGGAACCAGCTGCCACACTTTGGATATTGAACCTGGCCACCGCTCATGTCCACTATTTCTTTGATAACTAAAATGTAAATTGGCGGAGGTGTAACAATGAAAGTCAGGCTGTACTGATAATGATTTTAACAATCAGTGACCCTTCCAAATGTTGTTTGTAGTTCTTTGTATCCTGTGACGAATAAAGTTTCGTGGTTGTTAAGAATCCATGCTGAAGGCTTAGTCGTGCATGGTGCATTCTAAGGAAAAAATAACAATATTCTAAACATGGCTACATAGAACCATTCTTTATAGTTTTTGGTTCCAGTTGCTTAGGGGAAGGTAGGTGTTTAAATCAAATGTCAAACTTCTACATTTTCATATTAGAAACTTAAAACAAACATCAGTATATTGAACTTCACATACCGATAGCATTGTGGGTATATTTACTATCCAGTTAAGTGCCTGCAAGCTGTTAACATTGTTCTAACTTCTGCAAAGATATTGCTGTAAATTATATATCTGCTAATAACTTTAAATATTTTGGTCTGTTTCCCCCCCCACCCCCGACCACCTAACAAACCACCACCTGCACACCCATCTATTTGCGTAGATTCCTGAATGTCTGAGGAACAGTTACCCCAAAGCAAACCAACCTTGTTACTTGTACGTGATTGGCATGGTGTTAACCACTCCGCTTCCTGATGAGCTCAACTTCAGAAGAAGAAAACTGTATCCACCAGAAGATACAACCCGATGTTTTGGGATTCTGACTGCCAAACCAATACCTCGGGTACTTGATTCACTTATTACAATGCAGTTTGGCTATTTTATAGGCAGATAGTAAATCATTTTATTTATCTTTGTCGATTGTCAACCTGACTCATGGACAAGGATAGGAGTGGTCCTAAAGGAAGAGTACTAAACTGGGGGAAGGCCGACTATACCAAGATTCGGCAGGATCTGAGGAATATAGATTGGGAGAAACTGTTTGAAGGTAAATCCACATTTGACATGTGGGAGGCTTTTAAGGAGAGGTTGATTAGCGTGCAGGAGAGACATGTTCCTGTGAAAATGAGGATTAGGGAAGCATGGATGACAGGTGAAATTGTGAGACATGCCAAGAGAAAAAAGGAAGCATACATGAGGTCTAGGCGACTGAAGACAGACGAAGCTTTGCAAGAATATTGGGAACGTAGAGCGAATCTGAAACGAGGGATTAAGAGGGCTAAGAGAGGACATGAGATATTGCTGGCAAACATGGTTAAGGAAAATCCCAAAGCCTTTTATTCATATATAAAGAGCAAGAGGGTAACTAGAGAAAGGATTGGCCCACTTAAGGACAAAGAAGGAAACTTATGCGCTGATTCAGAGAAAATGGGTGACATTCTTAACGAGTACTTTGCATCGGTATTCACCAAGGAGAGGGGCATGACGGATGTTGAGGTTAGGGATAGATGTTTGCTTACTCCAGGTCAAGTTGACATAAGGAAGGAGGAAGTGTTAGGTATCCTAAAAGACATTAAGGTGGACAAGTCCCCAGGTCCGGATGGGATCTATCCCAGGTTACTGAGGGAAGCGAGAGAGGAAATAGCCGGGGCCTTAACAGATATCTTTGCAGCGTCCTTAGACACGGGTGAGGTCCCAGAGGACTGGAGACTTGCTAATGTTGTCCCCTTGTTTAAGAAGGGCAGCAAGGATAATCCAGGTAATTATCGACCAGTGAGCCTGACACTAGTGGTAGGGAAGCTACTGGAGAAGATACTGAGGGATAGGATCTATTCTCATTTGGAAGAAAATGGGCTTATCAGTGATAGGCAACATGGTTTTGTGCAGGGAAGGTCATGTCTTACCAACTTAATAGAATTCTTTGAGGATGTGACAAAGTTGATTGATGGAAAGCCTGTAGATGTCATATGCATGGACTTCAGTAAGGCGTTTGATAAGGTTCCCTGTGGCAGGCTGATGGAGAAAGTGAAGTCACATGGGGCCCAGGGTGTGCCAGCTAGATGGATAAAAAACTGGCTAGGTAACAGGAGACAGAGGGTAGTAGTAGAAGGGAGTTTCTCAAATTGGAGACCTGTGACCAGTGGTGTTCCACGGGATCTGTGCTGGGACCACTGTTGTTTGTGATATATGTAAATGATCTGGAGGAAGGTGTAGGTGGTCTGATCAGCAAGTTTGCTGATGACTCTAAGATTGGTGATAGTGAAGGGGACTGTCAGAGATTACAGCAGAATATAGATAGACTGGAGAGTTGGGCAGATAAATGGCAGATAGAGTTCAATCCGGGCAAATGCAAGGTGATGCATTTTGGAAGATCAAATTCAAGGGCGAACTATACAGTAAATGGAAAAGTCCTGGGGAAAATTGATGAACAGAGAGATCTGGGTGTTCGGGTCCATTGTTCCCTGAAGGTGACGACGCAGGTCAATAGGGTGGTCAAAAAGGCATATGGCAGGCTTTCCTTCATTGAGTGGGGTATTGAGTACAAGAGTTGGCAGGTCATGTTGCAGTTGTATAGGACTTTGGTGTACTGTGTGCAGTTCTGGTCGCCACATTACCAAAAGGATGTGGATGCTTTGGAGAGGGTGCAGAGGAGGTTCACCAGGATGTTGCCTGGTATGGAGGGTGCTAGCTATGAAGAGAGGTTGAGTAGATTAGGATTATTTTCATTAGAAAGACGGAGATTGAGGGGGGACCTGATTGAGGTCCACAAAATCATGAGGGGTATAGACAGGGTGGATATCAAAAAGCTTTTTCCCAGAGTGGGGGACTCAATTACTAGGGGTCATGAGTTCAAAGTGAGAGGAGGAAAGTTTAAGGGAGATATGCGTGGAAAGTTCTTTACACAGAGGGTGGTGGGTGCCTGGAACGCGTTGCCAGCAGAGGTGGTAGATGCAGACATGTTAGTGTCTTTTAAGATATATTTGGACAGGTACATGGATGGGCAGGGAGCAAATGGACACAGACCGTTAGAAAATAGATGACAGGCTAGACAGAGGATCTTGATCAGCACAGGCTTGGAGGGCCGAAGGGCCTGTTCCTGTGCTGTAGGTTTCTTTGTTTCTTTATTTGTTTCTGAAAGAAATGGATAGACAAAATACTTCAGCATATGTTAGTCTCAAAAATACACAGAAGTCACTTAGATGCACAAAGGTTCTGATATTAAGTTGCTCTTTGTGAGTTACTTTTGCCTGTGAAGAGTTACTAAAGTTAACTAGCTCTCCATGGTTATGGTGGTGTGATTGGAAATTCTACAACACGATAGCCCTGCACTGTCACAGCATATTGGCTTTCTACAACTTCAAGGCAGGATGACTACCACAAAAGTTCAATCATATTTCTTCTTGGAAGAAAGAGTTAATTGCAAAACAAATATCTGAGACAAATTTGGTGCTTTTTATTAAACACAAATCAAGTTATTTTTTTAAAAAATTCAAATTAACTTGACCTGTTCTTTTGCACACAGTTTAGAATATGTTCGATTTGGTAGTAGTTGGCGTGGAATGCCTCATTATGATCTATCCGAAACCAAGTGCGTCTGCCATCGCAGATAATTTGGGTGTTTACTCTCAGTTCCCAAATACTACGACCTCCATTTTTGGGTTCAGTTTAAATTTGACTTGTCTATTTCCCTAGATAATACTTGGTGAAAAACCTGACTTCTGTATCCTCGCAAATTGCGACCCCACCTTCAGCCATACTTTCCTCCCAAAGTCCTTGAATTTGCTGTCACGTCTCAAATCTGAGTCTGTCACTCCATGTCAGAATCCTTCCAGTTGAGTTTCCACTGTTGCCTCATTGAAATATCCTTTACCAAAGTCACAATAGTATCCTTTGAGAAAGGTAAACGACCCCTCCTAGTTTTTGTCTATCTACAGCCTTCAATTATGGATGATCGCACTATTATTTTATGTTCTCAGTTGTCAAGCTGATTGATAGTGTTACAGTATGATCTGTTTCTATCAGTCATAATCAGAGTCTGCTGCAATGGTTTCTGAATACATCTGCACTGATCTTTAGTGATTCCATTGATCTGTCCTTGGCCACTCCCATTTCTTATCTATTTGCTGTTCCTCAGCTATATCATATAAAAATGCATTAAGTTTTTACATATGAACTGATAAAGCCCAGCTCTATCTCAACAGCACCTCTCTACTGTCTCTGACTTGTGAGATTGTTCGTCCAGTATCTGGTGCTGGCTAAGCAAAAATTTAACTATCAGGAAAATTGAAGCCATTGCCTGTGGCTGCCCCTATAAGCTCACAACTGAGTTGATCCATCTGCATTGCATTTACCTACATGTTGAACCAGATATTTTGGGGCTTTTATATTGTCTTTTGACAGAATGGAGCTTTTGACTGCATAAAAACTTGCCCACCAGCATCACCTACTTACACCTCCCTAATCTTGCCCATCTTCAACACTTTTGTGCAGCTCAATTCCAATTTGGCAATACTTCTCCATGGAAAAGTATCTTTCCAATCCAATTTATGGCGGGGGAAAAAAAACTTCTGCATTTTGCATGTATGTGTAAACAATGTGAACTGTACATGAGTAATTCACACTAACAATACAGAATATAATCATATTAACTCAACAAAATTGATTTTTCTCCTTGGCAGATTCCTCATTTTCCAGTATACACTCGCTCTGGTGAGGTTACCATATCTATTGAACTGCGAAAATTAGACTTCACATTGAGTACAAAGCAGCTGGAACTGATCACTAGGCTACATCAGTATATCTTCTCTCACATTCTTCGTCTGGAGAAACCTGCACTAGAATTCAAGCCTACGGAAGCTGATGCAGCCTATTGTGTTTTACCTCTTGATAAAGGTACGCTGTATCAATATTTGTAGTTTATATAAACTTAAAAGTTTCTGGCGTATGGTGATGCCCGAGGCAGCTAATACATCTGTTTCTGCCTGTTTCCATAGCTAGTTTCCCTAGTACAGGTTGCCAACAGGTCAGCAGAGGCTGTAGCTAGAGAGGAGCGTTCCACGTTGAACAGGCTGTCTCGGAAGCTTTCTATGGGCTATGTTATGAACGTTTTTTTAATCCTTGTGGGTGGAAAGTGAAACTGGAGATTCTGACTCAGACAGGGACATTAGCCACTGCGCCACAAGACTCCTTCACTGCCGTCTTAATGAAGCTTAGTATTGGTCTTGTGCAAATATAAAACTCCTTCAGTTGTTGTATGGGAAGTTTTTACATATGCTTTCAGCAGAACGTAATTCAGGGCTGTGAAATTCTCATTCAATATCTGAAACACTCGTCTAAGAATCATAAGGTACTGAATTAAATACCACACAAGAACAGTGTTGCACAACAACAGTTGTGAGATTATGAGACAGTCATAAAGATGGCCATGGCTGGAGTGCCATTGACCACCTCTCTGACAGCTATAGGTTCAAAAGCACTAAAACTGGTGTGCCAAAGTCACTTTGCTAAGATGCAAACTATACAAATATGTGCTCTGGTATAAGCCTAAATACTCATTAAGTTGTGACCACCAAAAGAATTTTTAGAAATACCCATTTTAAGTTGTGAGCACCAAAAAGTGTCAGCCATATCTTGTTACTATTTGCATCTCTCTTCTAGCTACCACTTTGTGTTCATTATTATAGTAGATGAACTTTACTGGTTATTGGAGAAGAACTAATTTGTAAAATATTTCCTTTCATAGTTGATGATTCCAACCACTTGGATATCGACTTCACCTTTATGGAAGATATAGAAAGGTCAGAAGCGCGCACAGGCATTCCCAATACACACTATACAAAAGAGAAACCCTTCATGTTTAATCTGGAAGACTACCAGGATGCAGTTATCATTCCAAGGTAGGAAAATTCTTCCTTTGCTTTAATCCATCGTTGTTTACTCTATATGCCTTGTGCTTTCCTTTATTTTTAACATTAACATTTTAACATAGCTGTTGGCAGGCACATACACTTTTTCGTCCCACAGCTGGTCACAACTGTACAAAGCAATCTGCTATTTTTTGCTAGCCAAATCTGGTACTAGCTTGTCTGCAATCAGCTTCTCTCGTTTGTTGAACAAAGCAGCAGTTTTGCAAAGAATTTTCAGTAACTTGTAAAAAGTACAGCAATTCCTTCTACAGTCGTAGTTTTAAACCAGTTCTTTTTCTCATTTCAGTCCACAAACATACAGAGCAATGAAATGACTCACTTCCGTATGTCTACCTTGTCACTGCAAATTAATTTCCGTGCATCATTTGGTTGAAGAGAAAGATATCTTGTTCTGCATCTGTTAATATGCTGGTAGAAAGCAAGACTTTTCTATTCATTCATGAAATAAGGGCATTGCTGGCTAAGCCAGCATTTATTGACTATCTCTAATTGCCCAGAGGGCAGGTAAGAGTCAGCTACATGTCTGGAGTCACATGTAGGCCAGACCAGATAAGGATCATAGTTTCTGTCCCTAAAGGATATTCGTGACCCAAATGAGTTTTTCTGACAATTGACGATGGTTTAATGGCCAGCGTAAAACCCCTAATTCCAGATTTTTATTGAATTCACATGCCACCCTCTGCCATGGCAGTATTCAAGCCAAGGTCCCCAGAACATTACTTAGGTTTACAGGTTAGCAGTCTAGGCCATGGCCTCCGCATTGAATACCTGCTGCCTTATAGCTATAGATTTATGGAGATGGTTTTCCACACAAAGACTTTGCAGCCTTGCTTTCGTTAAGGCAAATAAGTGAGAAGTGAATTATTCTGAAACACTTCACATTTTCCAAAGGCAGTACCATAGTAATTTTGACACAGACCTATGGTGTCAAATTGCATTCCTTGGTTCTAAGATGCTGGGTGATGGAGTTGCAGTATCTAGAAGTTCCCTTACTAGACAGTCAGTATTCAGTAACCTTCCAATTTGAGTGATGAGCTAGCTTATTAAAGGTCAGCAACGTGAATATCTTCTTGCCATTAAACATCATTATCTCATCCAAGCCAATAAACTAAACAGGTTGTGAGGCTTTGGGTGTTTTTGAAAAGTTGGAACAATTGAAGCAGCATGAATGTGTGGAGTCAGGCTCCCACAGAACCAGGATTTTTAGTTTAGATATCAGTAGTTAAAAGGGTTTTGAAGATGGTTGTGAAAGCTGTTGCTACAGCTACAAACTTGGGTTCTCTGTCTACCTTCAGAATCACGTGAGACAATCTCTTTACTAAATTTACCTTTGCCAAGGATGTGTTTATGGGATGTTACTCTATTGGAACATTTGCTTTTTAGTAGTTAAATAATCTATTATTCGGTTAGATTTTCCAGTGGAGTTCAAGTAATGCCAGTTCTTCTTTCAACTGACATAAGGCTCACTGGTCAATAGTTCCCTGGCTTCTCCTTGCAGCCTTTCTTAAATAATGGCACCACATTAGCCAACCTCCAGTCTTCTGGCATCTCACCCTTGACTGTTGATAATACAGATATCTTTGGAAGGAGCCCAGCAATCGCATTCCTAGCATGCTGCAAAGTTTTGGGAGGCACCTGATCAGAGCCAATAATCTGTGTGTCACTTCTAATTGCTTCAATTATAATGAGTATCTAAAATATAATTTGTATCTAAACAGGGGGTCCTGGAGCAGCTGGTGCTCTGACCCTTTCTCTGATCATTGCCTCATTGTTTTTCTTAAAACTGCATTACAGTGTGTCACTTTGAGTCATACAGGACAGAAACAGACCCTTCAGGTCCAATCACTTCATGCCAAGTTAGTTCCACCTAACTGTTCCTGCCTCCAAATCTTTCCTATTCATGTACTTATCCCAATGTCTTTTAAATGTAATTGTGTCCAAATCCACCAGTTCCTTCAGAAGTTCATTCCACAGGTGAAAAAAAATTTCTTCTCATATCTTTAAATCTCTCTCCTCTCACCTGAAAATGTGTCCCCTAGTCTTGAAATCCCCCATCCTAGGCAAAGCCACTGACCATTAACCCTATCCATACTCCTGATGATTTTATAAACCTCTATAAAGATTAACTGTCCAACCTCCCACAATCCAGTGAAGAAGCTACCAGCCTACCCAGCCTTGTTTAAATTCAAACATTCCATACCTGGCAATGTCCTGGTAAATCTCTTCTGAATTCTGTCCAGCTTTATTATATCTTTCAAGCATGCTAAACACCTTTTTAACCACCCTGTCTATATGTGATGCAGACTTCTAAGAATTATGTACCTGAGTCCCTAGGTCCCTCTACAAATGGACTCCAGATGGAATATCCTGAAGTCTTATTCATCGTAGCCTCAACAGCAGCGCCCTGCAAGGATGCTTACTCTGCCCTTTCTGTACTCCCTGTACATCATGACTGTGTGGCAAAATTTCATCTGAACCCCATCTATAAGCTCATTGACAACACCACTCTTATATGTCAGATAGTAAACAATGACAAGATAGAATACAGGAAAGTGAGAGAATGCTTGGCAATGTGGTGCAATCTCTTCCTTCAATGTCAGCAAAGCTAAAGAGCTGATCATCGGCTTCAGGAAATGAAAAGGACATGCTCCCATCTCCATCAATGGAGCTGAGGTGGAAATAGTCAAGAGCGTCAAGTTGCAAGAAGTGACAATCACCAACAATCTGCCCTGCACCATCCGCATTGATATGACAGTCAAGAAGACACAACTTTTCTTCTTCATCAGGAGGCTAAGGAAATTTGGCATGTTCATAGGGACCCTCACCAACTTTTACAAATGCACCACAGAAAGCATTCTGTCTGGATGCATCCCTGCTTGATGCAGCAACTGCTTTCCCCAAGACTGTAAGAAACTACAGAAAGCTGTGAGCAAGCCAACCTTTCATCCACTGACTCCATCTACAACTCCCATTGCCAGGGAATGGCAGCCAACATCATCGAAGACCCCTGTCTCACCCCAGTTGTAATCTTTTCCAAACTCTTCTGCCAGCCTTAGATAGAAAAGCTTAAACACACAGAACAAAAGGTTCAAGAGCAGCTTCTTCCTGCTGTCATTACTGTTCTGAATTGACCTCCCAAATTTCAAATCTGATATTGATCTTGCTTTTTCTACATTACCTTTGCAGCTATAACATTGTGTTCCTTGCTTTGTTCAATCACTGATTTTTGTGTCTTTGTATGTTGTGATCTGCTGAATTGCACCCAAAACAACTTTTCACTGTACTTGGGTATGTGACAATAAATGAAATCAATTCAGTGTTCCTAAACTCCAGGCATGTTCATCAGCCTTACCTGTATGACCCCCTGCATTGAAATAAACACAATTTAGTTCTTCAGAGTTACTGTGTACACTGACTTTCTGTTGTCTGTCTTTTCTAATTGATTTTCTCCCTTCACACTCGGAACCTTTCTCATCATTCTTTCTAGTTACACTGTTATACGGAATACCTCCAACAGTCCCCACCCCACCAACAGCCATTTTAGCAGTATAAATTCTCCCTTAATGGAATAAGCAAACTTCCCTGATAAGATTTTGGTCTCTCTCCAGTTCAAGTTAAGCCTTTCCATCCCAGAAGAGATTCCAATTGTCCAAAAACCTGAATACCTGAACAATTCACGACCTCTTCTGCCACTGATTTATCTCCTTTACCCTTTTGTTACTTCCCTCATTTGAGTTTGACGTTAGGAGTAAACCAGATATTACTGCTTTTTAGATAATAAAATGTGAGTCTGGATGAACACAGCAGGCCAAGCAGCATCTCAGGAGCACAAAAGCTGACGTTTCGGGCCTAGACCCTTCATCAGAGAGGGGGATGGGGTGAGGGTTCTGGAATAAATAGGGAGAGAGGGAGAGGCGGACCGAAGATGGAGAGAAAAGAAGATAGGTGGAGAGAGTATAGGTAGGGAGGGGATAGGTGAGTCCAGGGAAGACGGACAGGTCAAGGAGGTGGGATGAGGTTGGTAGGTAGGAGATGGAGGTGCGGCTTGGGGTGGGAGGAAGGGATGGGTGAGAAGAAGTACCGGTTAGAGAGGCAGAGACAGGTTGGACTGGTTTTGGGATGCAGTGGGTGGGGGGGAAGAGCTGGGCTGGTTGTGTGGTGCAGTGGGGGGAGAGGACGAACTGGGCTGGTTTAGGGATGCGGTGGGGGAAGGGGAGATTTTGAAACTGGTGAAGTCCACATTGATACCATATGGCTGCAGGGTTCCCAGGAGGAATATGAGTTGCTGTTCCTGCAACCTTCGGGTGGCATCATTGTGGCACTGCAGGAGGCCCATGATGGACATGTCATCTAAAGAATGGGAGGGGGAGTGGAATTGGTTTGCGACTGGGAGGTGCAGTTGTTTGTTGCGAACTGAGCGGAGGTGTTCTGCAAAGCGGTCTCCAAGCCTCCGCTTGGTTTCCCCAATGTAGAGGAAGCTACACCGGGTACAGTGGATGCAGTATACCACATTGGCAGATGTGCAGGTGAACTTCTGCTTAATGTGGAAAGTCATCTTGGGGCCTGGGATAGGGGTGAGGGAGGAGGTGTGGGGGCAAGTGTAGCATTTCCTGTGGTTGCAGGGGAAGGTGCCGGGTGTGGTGGGGTTGGAGGGCAGTGTGGAGCGAACAAGGGAGTCACGGAGAGAGTGGTCTCTCTGGAAAGCAGACAGGGGTGGGGATGGAAAAATGTCTTGGGTGGTGGGGTCGGATTGTAAATGGCGGAAGTGTCGGAGGATGATGCGTTGTATCCGGAGGTTGGTAGGGTGGTGTGTGAGAACGAGGGGGATCCTCTTAGGGCGGGGGCGGGGTGTGAGGGATGTGTTGCGGGAAATGTGTTACGTGGAACAGTCCCTCTTCCGCACCTACACAGGCCCCAAACCCCACCTCTTCCTCCGGTACATTGATGACTGTATCGGCGCCGCCTCGTGCTCCCCAGAGGAGCTCGAACAGTTCATCCACTTCACCAACACCTTCCACCCCAACCTTCAGTTCACCTGGGCCATCTCCAGCACATCCCTCACCTTCCTGGACCTCTCAGTCTCCATCTCGGGCAACCAGCTTGTAACTGATGTCCATTTCAAGCCCACCGACTCCCACAGCTACCTAGAATACACCTCCTCCCACCTACCCTCCTGCAAAAATTCCATCCCCTATTCCCAATTCCTCCGCCTCTGTCGCATCTGCTCCCACGATAAGACATTCCACTCCCGCACATCCCAGATGTCCAAGTTGTTCAAGGACCGCAACTTTCCCCCCACAGTGATCGAGAACGCCCTTGACCGCGTCTCCCGTATTTCCCGCAACACATCCCTCACACCCCGCCCCCGCCACAACCGCTCTAAGAGGATCCCCCTCGTTCTCACACACCACCCTACCAACCTCCGGATACAACGCATCATCCTCCGACACTTTCGCCATTTACAATCCAACCCCACCACCCAAGACATTTTTCCATCCCCACCCCTGTCTGCTTTCCAGAGAGACCACTCTCTCCGTGACTCCCTTGTTCGCTCCACACTGCCCTCCAACCCCACCACACCCGGCACCTTCCCCTGCAACCACAGGAAATGCTACACTTGCCCCCACACCTCCTCCCTCACCCCTATCCCAGGCCCCAAGATGACTTTCCACATTAAGCAGAGGTTCACCTGCACATCTGCCAATGTGGTATACTGCATCCACTGTACCCGGTGTGGCCTCCTCGACATTGGGGAAACCAAGCGGAGGCTTGGGGACCGCTTTGCAGAACACCTCCGCTCAGTTCGCAACAAACAACTGCACCTCCCAGTTGCAAACCATTTCCACTCCCCCTCCCATTCCCTAGACGACATGTCCATCATGGGCCTCCTACAGTGCCACAATGATGCCACCCGAAGGTTGCAGGAACAGCAACTCATATTCCGCCTGGGAACCCTGCAGCCTAATGATATCAATGTGGACTTCACCAGTTTCAAAATCTCCCCTTCCCCTACTGCATCCCTAAACCAGCCCAGTTCGTCCCCTCCCTCCACCGCACCACACAACCAGCCCAGCTCTTCTCTCCCACCCCCAGCATCCCAAAACCAGTCCAACCTGTCTCTGCTTCCGCCTCCCTAACCGGTTCTTCCTCTCACCCATCCCTTCCTCCCACCCCAAGCTGCACCCCCATCTACCTACTAACCTCATCCCACCTCCTTGACCTGTCCGTCTTCCCTGGACTGACCTATCCCCTCCCTACCTCCCCACCTATACTGTCTCCACCTATCTTCTTTACTCTCCCATCTTCGGTCCGCCTCCCCCCTTCTCCCTATTTATTCCAGTTCCCTCTCCCCATCCCCCTCTCTGATGAAGGGTCTAGGCCCGAAACGTCAGCTTTTGTGCTCCTGAGATGCTGCTGGGCCTGCTGTGTTCATCCAGCCTCACATTTTATTATCTTGGATTCTCCGGCATCTGCAGTTCCCATTATCTCTGATTACTACTTTTTAGGTTTTTTTAATATCTTCTGTCTGACCTCTTAAATTGACTCTGTAAAGCTTTGATCTAAAAACATCATTCCTACCAATGTGTACAATAATTTCCAGCTTCTCAATCTAACCTTTTAAGAATATGTTTGAATCGTTTAGAAATGTCCTTAATCCTAGCACCAGGAAAGCAACATGCCATTCCTAAATTTGCGCTCTTTTATGTTGTTTCTCTTGATTGTGCCCCTGTAACAATTATTCTATTAAATTTTGTCAAACGCTGCCTAATATAAGAATTGATCTTAATGTCCAATGACTGTCTACCTCTTCCAATTGTTATTTAAGACTTCATCACCTAAGCTTATTTGGAGTGCGGTTTGATAATCTTACATCTTAATAATGCCAGTGTGTCTGCAAGTGAAATTTGATAATGCTTTGGAATGCAAGTTGTTGAGCAATTCTTTTTTACATTGGATCTCAAAAATGTAACTTTCACATGCTTTTCTAAAGCTACGTTGTCTGGGCTTTCTTGGGTTTATCTAATTTTTTTTAAAGAAGTTTTTCGTTGAAAGGTTTTGACATTGCTGGCTAGGCGTTTATTGCCCATCCCCTGAACCACTTGCAGTCCATGGAGTGTTGGATCAGGCCCATTAATGTAGTTCAAAGGTTTTGACCCAGTGTTAGTGAAGGAATGACAATATAGATCCAAGTCAGGATGATGTGTGGCTTGGAGGACAACTAATGGGTGGCGATGGTCTCATGTTTCTGTTGCCCCTGTCCTTCCAGGCAGTAGCGATTGTGGGTTTGCAAGGTGCTGTTGAAAGAGCCTTGTGGAGTTGCTGCTCGTTCAGAAATCTTGATGTAGTTTGAACTATGATTTTCCTTTGCATGTAGGTATCGAAACTTTGACCAGCCTCATCGCTTTTACGTGGCTGATGTGTACACCGACCTCACACCTCTGAGTAAATTCCCTTCCCCTGAGTATGAAACATTTGCAGAGTATTACAAAACCAAATACAATCTTGATTTGACCAACCTGAACCAGCCCTTACTGGATGTGGACCACACATCGTCCAGGTAAGACCATCATACCGAGTCACCTGGCACTTGCTGAAATTGTGCAGAATTGTTACGCTTCTGTGTGTCTTAAAGAGCCCTTTGGAGCCATCCAGTGGCTGCATAGTGGTGTGCTCAATTGGATTTTTAAAAAAATTAAACATGTCTTCTTTTGCCCTGGAGTTGTGGAAATATTTGAAGAGGCAGGCAGTTCTGTTGTGCTGAAAGCATTTTGGTATGTTCCTGTACCAGCAGTTTCTGTGTATGAACCTAGTACCTCTAGTCTCTATGTACAAATCAATTGCACTCCCCCACTTTTCCCCCCACATTCCTGCCAATTTTTTGCTTATCTGCTTCTGCATAAATTTTCCAACTGTCTCCATCACCACCTTGGATAGCATGTTCTAAATCCTAGCCAATTTATGTACTCATTTGAGTTGTGAAGTGTATCTGGCTGCAATAAAATTGCTGTAAACTTGTATGGTTTGCTAAATTTAAGTGCCTGACTTCAGTGGTGGTGGGGGAAAGAATACTCCTTGGCTGAGCTGCTATAGAGAATGCTGTAATACAGAAAAGAAGAGAATTCAGCCCACCAAGTCTGTGCCCACTTTTTGTGAGATTGTCAATTATTTCATTCAGCTGTGCTTTTGTCTTCATCTTGGAACATTTGCAATTATTTATCTAGTTTCCTTTTGAAAGTTGCATTTGAATCTGCGTCCATCACACACTTGGACAGTGTGTTCTAGGTCTCTAAATGACACAAAATTTTCAAGTTGATTACTGAGTTTTTTAGGTACCCTTTTACCAATGTGAGCTTTAAAAAGGGTCTCCTCCTATAACACAGTGGGTAAGAAGCCAACGGTGCAGGAATGCCTTTAGATTGAGGAGGTCTAGGGTAACCAATCTAGTTATAGTTGGGGCTTCCATTAGTCACTACCAAAAGTTTGAAAGTGGAGGGAAATATTCCAGGATACCCACTTTCATTCGCAAGCACCTTCTGCTTGACAGTGTATGTGCATGAT
Source organism: Stegostoma tigrinum (assembly GCF_030684315.1). Lineage (NCBI taxonomy): Eukaryota > Metazoa > Chordata > Chondrichthyes > Orectolobiformes > Stegostomatidae > Stegostoma > Stegostoma tigrinum. Next base: position 6,617,585 of record NC_081363.1, read on the forward strand.
AATGTACCATGAGCACTACATTTTCTACAGTAGGGGATATTGAATATAGATTATAATATATATTATAAAGATACGTTTTCTTCGTGCCATGAACAAAATCAGTAACTCCGGAAGGCAAAGTACTGGGCTAATGGTAAGATTCTTAGTAGTGTAGATGAGCAGAGAGATCTCGGTGTCCATGTACACAGATCCTTGAAAGTTGCCACCCAGGTTGACAGGGCTGTTAAGAAGGCGTACAGTGTTTTAGCTTTTATTAATAGAGGGATCGAGTTCTAGAACTAAGAGGTTATGGTGAAGCTGTACAAAACTCTGGTGTGGCCGCACTTGGAGTATGGCATACAGTTCTGGTCACCGCATTGTAAGAAGGATGTGGAAGCTTTGGAAAGGGTGCAGAGGAGATTTACTAGGATGTTGCCTGGTATGGAGGGAAGGTCTTACGAGGAAAGGCTGAGGAACTTGAGGCTGTTTTCATTAGAGAGAAGAAGGTTGAGAGGTGACTTAATTGAAACATATAAAATAATCAGAGGGTTAGATAGGGTGGATAGGGAGAGCCTTTTTCCTAGGATGGTGATGGCGAGCATGAGGGGGCATAGCTTTAAATTGAAGGGTGAAAGATATAGGACAGATGTCAGAGGTAGTTTCTTTACTCAGACAGTAGTAAGGGAATGGAATGCTTTGCCTGCAACGGTAGTAGATTCGCCATCTTTAAGTACATTTAAGTCATCATTGGACAAGCATATGGACGTACATGGAATAGTGTAGGTTAGATGGGCTTCAGATCGGTATGACAGGTCGGCACAACATCGAGGGCCGAAGGGCCTGTACTGTGCTGTTATGTTCTATGTTCTTGCAAGGACATAGTTGCACTGAGCTCCAGTAAAGTATTACTGTTCCATTGAAGGCAGGGAGAGATGGTTAGCAGAAACTGCTGGAGTTGTTTAGAATCTCTGAATTGCTCATTAGAATGGGGAAGTTTAGATATGGAGTAGCCCATTTACCCATCTTGATAATCAAGTCAGGATTTCTTTAACTGAAAACATCAGCACCAGCTTTATTTCAGATAGTGAATTTGTGATTTTCGGATACGGGCCCTTTGGGGGAAGAAAGGCTTTACTTGGCCCACATGTGCCTGAATGGTTATGTACACAAGCTGAGTTTGGGAAAATTGGGAAAATGTACTCGTTTTAGATCCGTTTAGTTCCATTTGGGCCATGCAAAATATTTTGCCAAAATGTCTGAACTCAGCATGTCCACAGATCTGTTTTTGGGTCTTTTCAGTTTTCAGTCATTCAGATAAAGAATACCTGACACGTACCTGCATTGGAGGCAGTATAAACAAGGTTCACTAGATTGGTTTCCGGGGTATGTAGTGAATAAATTGAGTGAAAAATGAGAAGCTCAATAAAACATGCAAGATTCTGAAGGAGCTTTATACGGTAGACACTGAGAAGAGGTACAGCTGGCTTGGCAATCTAGAATGGGGCCGGGGAAGCATGCTGTTTTTGTCTCTGCATAAAGATTTATCATTTCAGTAAGAAATGTATTCATTCAAAGGGTGAATTCTTTGGAATTCTGTAATCCAGAAGCTGGTGGTTTGCTCCATTTTTAAGTGCATTTAAGGCAGGGGTGGATAAATTTTGATCTCTCGGGGAATGAAGAGATGTGGTGAGCAAATGTGAAAGTGGAGTTGAAGCTCACGATCAGCCATGATTGCATTGAAAAGGTTGAATGTGCTCAACAGGCTGAATGGTCTGCCACATCTGTCTTTTTTGCCAGAATGCAGAAAATTTAAATAAGAGGATATCTTGGCATTTTTCATTCTAGGAGGGGATTAAATGTCACAACGGCCCATGAGACAATGTTTCTACGTTTCTTCTAAGGTTATCTGCCCAATTATGATGCTATTATTTGCATCATATGGAGTATGATATATACAATACATGTGCATATTTAGTCTCTCACCATTGTTTCCTGTTAATTTAGATTTTTTTTAAATTCACTTGTGGGATGTGAGCATTGCTGGCTGAGCCACCCTTAGTTGCCCTTGGACACAACTGACTGGCTTGTTAGGCCCATTCAGAGCCAGTTAAGATTCACTACATCTCAGTGGGATTGAAGTTAGGTCAGACCAAGTAAAGATGGCAGTATCTTTCCTGTCAACACATCAATGAATTAGTGAGAAAGAATGAACATTTTTGATTTAGTCAGCATAGTTTTATGCAGAGGTGGTCTTGTCCCTCAGATTTGACTGAGACTTTGAGAAGGTGATGAAGATGATTGCGGGTAGGACATTGGATGTTAGTTACGTGGATTTGAGTACAGCATTTCACAAGGACGTCAACAGTGGATTCGTGGTCATCATTAGAGTTTTGAATTCAATATGAAAATAATCTGAAATTAAGTTTCACCCTCTGCTGCGGTGGGATTCAAGCTCAGGTCCCCAAAGCATTACCCGGGTTTCTGGATTAAGTGTAGTCCTCGTGGTGTGTTAATCCAGAAGATTGTCACGCGGGACCCCACATTGAGTTGGCAGATTGGATGCAAAATTGATTTTGTCATAGAGACAGGGTTGTTCTGGAGAGATGTTTTCTGCCTGGAGGTCTGTGACCAGTGGTGTTCCACAAGGATCAGTGTGGGACCTCTATTGCTTGTAATATATAAAAATGATTTGGATGAAAATGGAGCTGGTCTGATTGGTAAATCTGCCGTTGAGAGGAAAATTGGAGTTGTCAAAGTGTGTGGCAGGACATAGATCAGTTGGAAAGTTAGGCAAAGGACTGGTAGATGGAACTTGATCTGGTCAAGCGTAAAGTGATGCATTTTAGGAGGTCAAATGCATGAGAAAGTAAACAGTAAATGGCCAGACCCTTGGGGGCATTGGTATCCTGAACTGCAAGTTCATAGCTCCCTTTGAGCAGCAATACAAGGTGATAAACAAGGCCTACAGCAAGCCTCCCTCATCAGTGGGGGCCTTGATTATAAAAGTTGGTGAGTTGTGTTGCAGCTGTAGGAGACTTTATTTAAGCCACATTTGAGGTAATGTGTGCAGTTCTGCCTGTCACTACAGGAAGAATGTGGAGGCTTTGGAGAGGGTGCCAGAAGTTTACCAGGATTAGAGTGTGTTAACTATGAGAGAGGTTGGACAAACTTGCTTTGTTTTCGCTAGAGCATCTGAGGCTGAGAGGTGACCTGATAGAAATATATAAAATAATGTGAGACATAAACAGGACAGAGAGTCTTTTTTTCCCCCACTATAGTGGGAATGTCAAATACTCGGGCGTGTAGGTTTAAGGTGAAAAGGGGAATGTTTAAAGGAGATATGAGTGGAAGGTTTCTTTTTAAGCAGAGGGTAGCAGGTGCCAGGAAGATGTTGCCAAGGGAGGTGGTAGAAGCAGATAAGATAGCAACATTGAAGAAGCATTTGGATAGACATCTGAAGCCAGGAAATAGAGGGAGATGGATCACATACAGACGGATGAGATGAGTTTAGAATGGCATCGTGGTTGGTGCAGCCATGGTGGGCCAAAGGGCCTGGTCCTGTGATGTACTGTTCTGTATTTTAGATGGGATTTTACTGGAATTAACAACATGGTCGTCATCAGATTTTTAATGCCAGAGCATTTATTGAATTCAAACTCCACCTTGTGGAATTTTAAACACTGATCCTCGGAACATTACTTGCATCTCTGGAGACAATATCACATGGCCACTTAAATATACCAAGAATTCTTAATATGTTCAACTATTTTGTAACTTGTAGATTAGCGAACTGAATTTCTAAATGTAAAATGAAACTATAAAATTTAGCATCATCACTTATAAATGGAATATCTATCTCCCTTTTCTTAGACTGAATCTTTTAACCCCTCGGCATTTGAATCAAAAGGGAAAGGCACTTCCTTTAAGTAGTGCAGAGAAACGCAAGGCCAAATGGGAGAGTCTACAAAACAAACAGGTACAGTAGGCTGCAGTGAGATTGTTTAGTGCACGGCTGTGGATTTGGTCAGGTGCTATGTGTGACTTGGGATTCTATACAGATGGATGTGGTGCAGAATACCAAATAGATTGGGAGAAGATTGGAATGCAGTTAAATCAGATCATTCCCACTTTAAATGGAAAACCATACACGCAAAATATTTCATTCATTCACTGCATGAGGGTATTGCTGTATAGGCTGACACTTATTGCCCTTCCATAATTGCCCAAGGGTACTTGAGAGTCAGCCATGTTGCTGTGGGTCTGGAGTCACATGTCGGCCAGACCAGGTAAGGATGGCAGCTTTCTTCCCTAAAGGACATTAATGTTTTTCCTGACGTTTGACAATGAATTCATGGCCATCATTAGAGTCCTGATTCCAGCTTTTTGTTTTTGTTAATTTGAATTCAAATTCCATGATCCGCAGTGGTGGGATTTGAATCCTAAAATATTACCTCAGCTTCTGGATTAACAGTCCAGTGATAATAACATTAGGCCGTAGCCTTTCTTTCCCTCACCTGACAAAGGAGCAGCGCTCTGAAAGCTTGTAATTTCAAGTAAACCTGTCCGACTGAACCTGTTGTTGTGTAACTTGTGACCTCGTCCACCACAGTCCAACACCAGCACGTCCACATTTCTGAGGACGTCTTTAAGGGCATTGTGGTCAGCCGTCAGCATGTGGGCTGCAGCAATTCAAAAAAGCAGCTTACCACCACCACCTTCTCGAGCAACTAGGGACAGGCAATAAAAGTGACACCCACATCCCACTTAAAAAAAATTTTAAATAGCGCATAAATATGTCTTATATGTTCATAAGATTATCGTCCATAATGATGCACAGAATTGGAGGAGGAGGAGATAGTGGTTTTCTCCTCTCGAAAGTAACTATAAATACTAAATGAATTCCACTCCCAAATGGGCACTATCCATTCTAAAGCATACTTGAGTCCTTGGGTCATAATTATGGCTATTTTCTCTATCTAACCTATACCTTGCAGTTGCTTGGCCCAGACTCCGAAGACAAACTATTATTGGTGAGGTTGTTGACTTGCTCGCTGAGTTGGCTTGTTTTTGTCATACGTTTTGTCATCATGCTAGGTTACATTAGTGGAGCCTCCGATGAAGCGATGTTATCCTACTCCGCTTGGAATTTATACTGCCCAGTCCATTATGGGGAGTACTGTCATATCCGGTTTAGATCTGTATGGGTTTAAATATGGGGTACAATCCAATATGTTTGTCGATTTTGAAGTTTGGGTGGAGAACCATGCGTCTTGGCATTCCCATGCATGTCTGTTTGGCCTTGCTTACTATGGTTACTTTGTCCCAGTTAAACTGACAGCCATCATTGTCTGAATGTGCGGATATTAAGGAGAGTTCATGGTGCTGTTTTGCTGCTAGCTGATCTTGTATTCTGATGGCTAGCTTCCTTCCTGCCCTGAACTCCCCAAACCTCAGTAGACCGAAAAGAAACCCATACAGATCAAATCCTCAACTTCACAGCAACCACCCCAATGCCCACAAACAAAGCTGCATTAGGACACTATTTAATTGGGCCAGGACACACTGCAACACTCCAGAAATACACTAGGAAGAAGAAGAACACTTTATACGAGTTCTTGCCTGAAACGCATATCCCTGCAACTTTATCCACAGATGCCTACATAACAGACAACAACAGGAGGACACAGTATGACCCAACACACTCACCACACTTCCGTACATCAGGAACATAGCTGAACTGACAGCAAGACTCGTAAGCCCACTAGGAATCATGGTGGCCCGCCAGCCCACAGCCACTGTAAGAAAAGCACTTAGAAGGATTAAAGATCCCATTCCCACAACGTGTAGAACGAACGTGGTTTACAAAATACCATGCAACGACTGCCACAAACATTGCATTGGACAGACAGGGAGGAAACTAGCCATCAGAATACATGAACACCAGCTAGCAGCAAAGCAATACTATGAACTCTCCTTAATATCTGCACATTCAGACAACGAAGGCTGTCAGCTTAACTGGAACAAAGTAACCATTTGTAGCCAGAGCCAAACACCAACACAGACAGGAATCCCTAGAGGCATGGTTCTCCACCCATACTTCAATTAACAAACGTATAGAATTAGACCCCATATATAGACCCATACAGATCAAAACAGGAAATGACAGTGCTTGCCACAACAGACTGCATAGTATAAATTCCAAGCAGAGTAGAACAACATCGCTTCATTGGAGACTCTACTGAGGTAGCACTTCTGCCTAAGCCAGAAGATTTGGATCCAAATCCCATTCAAGAAATTTAAACGCTAGAAACTAGGCTTACAGAGGCTGTTGCCATTTAGACAAGGAATTAAGAGGCCTCGTCATCCCAGCAGAGTGGATATGAAAGATTCATGGCACTATTTTTGAAGAATCTATTTGCTGCAAACGTAATACATTCTTATCTGCTGATTCACTACCTGTAGGCCCACGCACTCACAAGGGTGTTCCTGTTATTTTTCTCATTGACTTGACTGGTCTGAATGAGCAATCCTTCACAATACATAAGGGTTACATTGAAGCATTATCCATGTTTTCTGTGGGAAGCCTGTGTCCTAACCCCCATGAATAAGATTTGTTGTACAATAATCAGAAACAGTTCTTTTCTGAATGTACCCAACAGCTTCCATGGGCAAATAAATTCAATGTCAAAAATTTGGGAAGTGCTGTAAATACATTTCTTAAATGGTATTACAAAGCTTAACCTGGCATTCAGCAATTTTTGTTAATTTTAAGAATGACTGAGGAGTATGAAGTTTATATCCCTGCTTCTTCTAAAGCACATATTTTGGTACTGCGGTAATAGTTTTTGTTAGTACAGCACTACTTTGTGCTAAATAAAAAGCCAAAAGAACTTTGGATGCTGTAAATCAGAAACAAAAATAGAAACCTGCTGTAAAAGCTCAGCAGGTCTGGCAGCATCTGTGGAGAGAAATCAGACTTGTGGTTCGGGTCGAGTGACCCTTCCTCAGAGCTGGCAGCTAGGTAATGCCTTGCTTATGTTCAGAAGACAGGCTAGGGGGAAGGAGGAAGGAGTAAACGATAGGTGGGGATGGAGCCCAAAGAGAGAGAAGAACAGTTTAGACAAAGGAGTGGATAACAGTCCAGCTAGGAGGGTGAATAGTTATTCATGGGGACTGTTAGAAGCAAAACTGACATTTTTCCTAGCTACCGTTAGTTATGAGGAAGGTTCGCTCAACCTGAAACTTTAACTCTGATTCCTCTTCACAGATACTGCCAGCCCTGCTCAGCTTTCACAGCACTTTTGTTTTCATTATTATTTTGTGCTTATAAGATTTGTTCTCAAGCGTGTTGACAAGCAACAACAAAATTTTGCATGAATATTTGAAATCTGAAATAACTGCAGAAAATGCTGTTCAGGAGACATGCTTATAATAATAGTTAACATCGTAAATTCACCTTTTGTGCATTTGAGTGCGCAGAATTGAGTTTTTTTTCCCCATGTTGCTGTTTTATAATAAATTTGCCATAGTTCTATTGAAGATTGTGTTTGAAGTTTTGTTCATTCAGATCTATTTCCCTCTAAAGATTCTTGTCCCAGAACTCTGTGCTATTCATCCAATCCCAGCTTCCTTATGGAGAAAGGCAGTCTGCCTTCCAAGTATTCTGTATCGACTGCACTGCCTGTTAACAGCAGAGGAACTGAGAGCCCAAACGGCAAAGGAAGCAGGTGTGGGAATTGAAGCCCTTCCTTCAAACTTCAGGTGTGTATATTTATTAAAACAAGAAAGTAAATTTTGCAATTCTGTAATATCTGTCAAGTTCAGGACATCCTAAAGTACTTTACAGCCAGTGAAATATTTTTGAAGTGGTTGGAATTAGAAAATACCTCAGGCAATTTGCATATGAAAGGCAGCGTGCTGATAATGGCTGAATCTGTATTAATGATGTTGAGTGATGAACTAACATTGGTTATTGGGATAACATTCATGTAGAACTTTGAAATAATGCCATGGGCGTTTTCTTCCTGTATAACCTTGCAAAACATACAGCTCTCCAAAAAGTTTAATCTGTGATCCCAAAAGATGCACCTCTGACAATGTTGCATGCCCTCTCTACTGCACTGGAGTGCAAACCTTGATTTTTGCGTTCAAACATCTGGAGTGGACATTGAACCCAAAATATTCTCATTCTAATACTGTTTCAATATGGCAGTGACCATATTTGCTAATGTAAGAAGGCTGTTTGACCAATTTAGATCCAACTCTGATCCCTCCAGCGACTGAACGGCATTGGACCTTGCACCATTTTCTTTTCCAACCCCTATTAAGCTTTGGAATTTACCTGTGTTTGTGTTGGAGCATGTTCCGTCACAAGCTTGTCACTTCAAGTGCAAGCAACCTATGAGTTCCTCTGACTCTGTTCTCAAACATACATCATTTTTCTTTCTCACTTTGTCCCTCTTGCTGATAATTTGTGTAGCTATCCCTGCCCCCCCCATGCCATTTGATGTATCTTATTCTGAACTTCTCCCCTCAATGAAAGCTCTTTGCCATATGTGTTTTTTTTAAAGCCAGACTTCAAAAATTAATTCCTTTTTGTCATTTTTAATGTTTAGGAATTACCGAAATGGTTCTGTGGAGTGCACTATGGTGTTTCTAGAAAATAAAATGACTACTGCTGTTTCAAGCGACCATTTACAGATGGAAAATTACGAGTCCAGTCATCAGGGAATGCTAAGTTACTCATTCTTAGACTGTCATAACCCATGTGTATACTCCCTGGTTTAACAACAACTGAATAATTTTTTTTAAGAATTCATGGTTCTCTAATTTTTGACTAATGGTATGGGATTGGCATCCTGCCACTCTCCTTCTCTTGTATGATGTCTCTGGTGGTCCCTCTCTCTCTTTGTCTGCATGTCAGACTTCTGTCTGGGAGATATGAGAGAACATGGCTTCAATTACTGGCTTGTAATTCCATGCTGGTTCCCAGGATCGATGTTGTCAGCACTGAGGTGTGCATTATAACTTCTCACAAATTGTTGCCAATGCTAGCCTTGTCATTGTGGGAACCTATCTTTTTCTTCCCTGAAAGGAAGGAAATGAGTGGATACTCTGCACTTCCATCTGTAATGAAGCCCAAGTTGATGTGGGAAGTGGAGATAACGTCATTAATTGAGGGCGACTCAATAGCCCTACTTGCATCTCGATCAGTGAGCTCAACTTTTTAAATATCTGGTGATCTGCCAGCATAACCACATCTACAATTAACATAACGTGTAGTGCTGGATGAACACATCAGGCCAGGCAGCATCAGAAGAGCAGGAAAGCTGATGTTTCGGGCCTGGACCATTCTTCGGAAAATTTCTGAAGGGTCTCAGAAGATTTTCTGAAGAAGGGTACGGACCTGAAACGTCAGCTTTCCTGCTCCTCTGATGCTCCCTGGCCTGATGTGTTCATGCAGTTCTACGCCTTTTTATCTCAAATTCTGGCATCAGCAGTTCCTACCATCTCGACAAGTAACATTTTAGCTTTCACCAATTCTAAGAAAGCTTTTGATTTCACCTGCTGCGCCCCACTCAATCAATATTTTGTTTGAAACTTCTGGTCCTGGCATTCCCATTTCTAAAAGATATGCAATGAGATAAGGTGAAAATGGAGGTGTGAAGAAAAGAGGAAGGGAATTAGTGGATGAATGGCAAGTCTTGCCAGTGTTGAAAAAGTGTTGAAAACAAACTCTCTTATGAAAGTAAACAAAAATTTAACCTTTTTTTCAAGGAGACTGATTTGGAGAATGAAAGTAAAATGGTTTACTACATTTATATATTGGAGGAGATTACATATAGAGTACTAATGGTTGGGTGTTGTCATCCACATAAGAGCCCACAAGTATAAAATTTTTTGATCCCTGCAATAGGGGCATAGTTTTCTAAGGAAATATAAGTTCTGTATTCTCCATAATATGTAACTGATTGAGAAGTGTTCTCATTGAAGTAAATACTGGCTCGGGAATGTAGAACAGTTTCAAATAAGTTTAGGACTGAGTTGAGAAGGAATCTTATTGATGGTTGCTGAGTTTGGAATTCTGTGTCAAAGCCTTTGGATGCTTAGTCATTGAGAAGATTCAGGGCATTGATTGAAAGATTTTCATATATTAAGGGGTATGTGGAAAGAATGAGTTGAATTGGAAGAGAAGGTCTTATCGAATCTCACTGTAGGCTCAAAGGGCTGAATGGCTCACCCCAACCTGTTTCTAATATTCTTGTGTTGCTCTCTTGGCCAGGAAATTGAACATGAGTAATATCAAGAGGAATAAAGGGAAAAGTGAATATTTGTTGTAAAATAGTAAACTCTGTTCCATAGTAAAATGAAAAACATAGCACGATATTTTTAAACTCCTATACCTTGTAAATTTACTTGTTTTAGTTTCTAATCAGCCTATAAAGCTGGGCATGGCCAAATGTATATTTAAGATCTGCAGGGAGTTCATTTAGAAGTTCCTGAAACAACAAGGCTGTTCTTTTGAAAACGTAAGAATCTTAACTTACAGCATTTGGAAGTATCAGATCACATTGTAGTAAGTGTGTTTGGACCAAGCATCACTGCAGTTGACATAGGAGATGAAGTTCAAATCAGGAATGCTGGTAACAGTCCAGGGTAAACACTAGCAATGCAACACAGTTTTTACAGTGATTATTGTATTATACAAAATAGCAACTCTCATGGGAAGGAATTTACAGGGCTCTAATCTAATAGAAGGGGTTCAGACTTCCTAAAACCGTGAAGGCAACTATTAAGTGGTTTATAACGTCATCTGAACCCTGAGATTCGATTACCACCTTGAACTTAGTCCTTAGTGTCTGATTGTGTAATATTCAAGGTATGCTTTTTTTAGTTAAAAATGCTAACTTCTGTTGGTGACTTTGTGCCATTTGAGGGGATTTCATCCATGTGACCTTGTGTGCAGTTTTTTTGTGAATAACTTGCAACAAGCTTCAGGGAGGGTCTATACATTGCATATGCATAGATTTGCTTTAGGCTGTTAACATTATGTCATCTAGTCATCACAGACCGCAGATTGTATTACAGCAAAATCCTGACTACTTATATAAATGTTTGCTCGCTTAAGTGATTGGTTCAACTGAAGTACCCCTGCAGGTTTCAGCAGTTGCTGTGCCAGTCGTCTGAAGGCTGTAAGTTCACTGAACTTTGTTATGAAGACTGTAGCTATTATGAAAGGTTCTCCATTACTGACTGCGAGAGATAAACAAAAGGATGTGTTTTCTTTGTATTTGAAATGTGCGGTATTACTAGTTATGTCCACACTGTAGTCTAAGAGCCTGATGACCTAGATCTTGGATCTGAGGCATGTCAGTTACTTTCACCATGCCTCTCAACCCCTGTTCACTGGGTTATTCGATTTCAATTTTGTGAATTTAAGAGATTTTGCAATTAGCTGTTGTTTCATTGACAGATAAATCAGGCATCAGAAAACTATGTCCATTTGTTATCAACAGTTTGGCACAAGGGTATATAATTATGTACATGGCTCTAAATGTAGCCAATCAGACTTTGTCTTCATTTGCCTCCTGGGTCTGAGTCACAAGTGGAACACCCCTATGAAATTAGGTTTGTAAAATGGGAGAGCAGTGTTAGTTCAAGAGCTGAGATAGACTGACTGTTGCTAGCAGCATACGACAAATTCATTAACTGCACAATACTGTAGTGAAAAATCCAAGGCTGGATTCTATCCTTTTCTTTATCCTGTAAATCTTTTGAGAATGAAGATCTTGGTATAACCTTGTAAAGCCATCTACATACTTTATTTTGATTAAATGAGTCCCCAAGGTGTAACTAGTGGAACACCACAGGGATCAGTGCTGGGACCGCACTGATTTTGCTGACAGAAGTGAATGTACTATTGCTAAGTTTGCAGATGACACAAAAATAGGTGAGAGGACAAATAATGAGAATAGCAGCGTCTGCAGAGGGGTAGAGACAGTTTATATGATTGGGCTAAAACTTGATGGATGGAATCTAATGTGGGAAAATGTAAAGTTGTGCACTTTGTCAGGAGGAATAACGGAGCTGAATTTCGGATTAGTGATTTTGGAATCGTAGAATCCCTACATTGTGGAAAGTGACCATTTTGGCCCATCAAGGCTGCACTGACCTACCAAAGAGCATTCCACTCAAACTCAACCCCTTACCCTTGCCCTGCATTTACCATGCCTACCCTACATATACTTAAACACCTGAGACAATTTAACATGACCAATCCACCTAACCTGCATATCTTTGGACTGAGACAGGAAACTGAATTACCCAGTGGGAAGCCATGTAGACACTGGGAGAATGTCACCCAAGGTTGGAATTGAACCCTGGCCGCCAGCGCTGTGAAGCAGCATTGCTAACTACTGAGCCTCCCTTGTTTATGAATGAAAAGAAATGCTGACATTGATGTTCAATGGGTAATAGGCATTTATTACAAAGGGAATGGAGTATAAAATGATGGAGGCTTTGCTAAATCTGTACGCGTTTACAAGATTATATCAAGATCCTCATTCCTGTGAACAGTTTTCCTCCCCTTTTATCTAAGGAAAGATAAACTGCTGAATGGTTCTGTGAAGGACATTTTTTTTCCTTTGAGGTGTGATATGGCCTAATTTACAGACTTGTCAAAACAGCAAGTGACAGCCATCTATTCTCAAGTTATGGAGTTGTTTACTGTAACCAGGAATCAAGTATTTTGATTTGTAGCTCCTTGCTAAGAAATCAGTCTGATCAGAGCATTTTTTCAGGACACCACCAACATTGAAAAACATAGAGCACAGGAAGCCATGGGTAAATGGCATCAAACTTCGGATTGTTGATTCTAGGGGAAGGGCCACAGTTTCTCCAACTGGTGTTCCTGTGTTAGAATGTGAAAGTGAAGTTAATGTGATAAGTTTTGCTTTCACTAGGGGAGTGGGAGGAAGTGGTATAGTAGTTATTGTAGACCCCAGCAACCCAGAAGTCATGAGTTAAAATTCAATTCAATAATGTAATTATTTAGAGTCAATAGGATTCCAGTTGGTTCACTAATGTCGTCCTCATAAAGGAACATACTGTCCCTATACTGTCTTGTCTACATGTGACCCAAAACCTCAAGTATTGTTGACTTTTAATGTTGTTTGAAGCCTCAATAATTTAATGATTTTGCTCCTAAATCCAGATAGGTTTCAGAATTTCCCTTTCGGGGGAGTTACATTTATTTCTATTGATCTATGCAGATGTTTTCTCCAAAATTTGCTTTTGTTTTGTAAACATGTGATCTCTGTTGTGTTAGGTATCCCAACCTAGATTTTGGGTGGAAAAAGTCTATAGACAGCAAAGCTTACATCTTGACAGCCAGCTCCTGTACAGACGAAAATGAGACTTACTGTATGCACCGCACAACTGTAGCCCCTGAAGATGCTGCACATCGAGGTGCTATCAACGAGACCCCCTTCATGGAGAACCTTCATCAGCCGTCTCTAAACAGCAAAACATCCACCAAGAGTCTGTCACCCAAAAAGCTCTTCAGTGCTGACAAAGTCACCAAGAGCACAATACCAGTAAATGGCATAGTTTGTACCGAAAACCTAACCAATGGAAATGCTGAACTGCTAAACAAGGGTTGCATTTGCCAGCAAAATCAACTTAACTCGTACAGGCATGACTTACTCGTACAACCAGCTACCTCAGTTCCCGTGCGTAATACACACCACAGAGAGAACCAGCCCAAGCCCCGAGTTGAATGTAATCTACAAAGTAATAACCTAGACGGAATTACTAACAAATCTACCTCAGATTGTTGCTCAAAAGAGGCAGTTTCCTGCAATTCCTCAGAGCCTCTAGCAATTCCGCCATGGATTTTGGATTCGGGCAATTGCCCCCCTGGCATATATACAACCGAAACCCTCGGCCCCAACCCCGGTCTGATTCTCCAGGCTTTGACGTTGTCAAATGCCAGCGATGGGTTCAATTTAGAGCGCCTGGAGATGCTTGGTGATTCATTCCTAAAACATGCTATCACAACGTATCTGTTTTGTACGTACCCAGATGCCCATGAAGGGCGGCTGTCTTACATGAGGAGTAAGAAGGTGAGTGTTAAATCTGTAACTCGTAAGTCAAGTGGGTTGAAATGCTGTGTTAAACTTTTAACTTTTTATCTTTTCAACATTTGTCTACTCCTTTGTTACCCTTTCCAATGCTAGCACATGAAAATTCATGATGATTTGAATGTGAAAGCAGTGTTATAAATATATACTTCACATCAATGACAATTAAAATCCAGCGTCAGTGCACTTCAGAGCACACCATTTTGCTTTAAACTTATTTCTTAATTCAGCATCGCTAGTGCCAAAAAGAATTAAATGACTGATTATATGTGGCCCACTATTAGCTGTTAGAAAATAGTAACACTTCAAGAGACTGACATTTTTAATAAATTACTTTACTCTTCTGGTGCAGCTTCAGACAGCCTTGCTCAAATTGTCGGTTTGCATTGCTTTGTAAAAGTATAAGCTTGAATTAAAGTCAGTGTATAGAATCTGGAAAGTAGAGATTTTGATTTTGGGTTGCTTTTTAATTGCCTTAAGTCCTCTCCATTGTCTATTTCTTGATCAGACTTAGTGCTGTGTACTTCCCTTGGATTGACCATCTTAGTGTATTTTCTTTGATTATGCTGACATGGTGAATTTTGACTATCCCTTAAAAAGCAAATTGTTATTACAAGCAAATTGTATCTTGTCTTTGTGAACATTTTAGGTTGGGATTCAGTGGCATTCAATCAAGCGTAGAAATCTTTTTTTCCTACTGGTACTAAAACAGTTCTTTGTTAACATTTTACTGTGTGGAAAGAGACTCTTCAGTCCACTGTGCCCATGTCAATTATCAAGCACCTAACTCTTTATCTTGTATCCTATGATGTTTCAAATGTTCTACCACCCTTTCTGGCAGAGAGTTCAGATAGTACACCGACTAGTTGAAAGTATTCTTCCTTAAATCCCCTTTTAAACCTCCTTAGCTGAAATTGACGTCCCCCGTTATTTTCTGTCCTACTAAGAAAAAATACTTATTATCTATACCTGTCACAATTTTGTACATCTCAATCAGGAGCCCCTTTAGCCTTCTATGCTTTATGAAGAACATGTAGAGGTACCTGTGTGCTTCCCTCCACTTCACCTGATGAAGTGTTTGTGTTTCAAATAAACCGGTTGAACTATAGTCTGTTGTTGTGTGCTTCTTCATAGATGAATTAGGCATTGTTGCCACCAATCGCTCACTAATGAGCATGATTGTCCACCTAGGAGTCCTTGTGTGGCTAATGAGCCAGATCCTAGGCCCACTTCTTAGACCACTCACTTAACAAGTATTTTCAAAGCTGGAGTTGGTCCTTGGCCTTGAGGTCATTGCATGCATTCCTTTCCTGGTTCCTTTCCCGTACGTTCCCTTGCTGTTGCGTGTTCTCAAAGAATTGTGTGCCTTCACAAGAAGTCATTTTCTTTTGAATGAAGATCTCTACGATGATATCTATGTTGTCTTTCCTCAGGAAGTCTTCAAAATGCTTCATTTGTCCTGCACTCATCCTCTGTCTCCTCTAATAAGATGTCAGCAACCGTCCTCACCAGTGGTAATATGACAGAATCCTTTGAGGTCAAGCATTGATTTGTCATCACCACCCTTTTCTCCATCTTCATTGTCACCATTCTTCATCTTGTCAAGAACAAGCTTTCCAGTGGTGTGGACGTTGCCTACACGATAGGTGGAAAACATTTCAAACTCAACCAGTTGAAATTCAGCCCAGGCAACATCCTGGTGGAAACCCCCACACCCCTGTTTAAAATCACATCCTTCCTGCAGTGTAGTAATCGGAACTACTCATAGTACCCACCTGTGGTCTAAGCAATGTTTTGTACAGCTCCATAATATCTACCTTTTTCTTGTACTTCATGGCTTGACTAACATAAGCAAGTATCCCAATGGATCCTTAAGTGCCTTAACTACTGGTGGTCCTGCCTGCAGAGTTTTGAGTATTAACTGCCATGTTCCTCAGTACAGGTTAAGGTCCTACCATTCATCATTTATTTCCTAGCCTTGTCAGTTCTCCCAAAATAATCACTTCTCACGTTTCAGGATTAAATTCCATTTACTACTATTCTGCGTATCTGACAGCCTGCCTTTTTCATCCAGTAGTCTAAAAATTTTATTCC
Source organism: Stegostoma tigrinum (assembly GCF_030684315.1). Lineage (NCBI taxonomy): Eukaryota > Metazoa > Chordata > Chondrichthyes > Orectolobiformes > Stegostomatidae > Stegostoma > Stegostoma tigrinum. The sequence continues at coordinate 6,633,799 of NC_081363.1, forward strand.
TCACTATTTATCACACTAATTTTTGTCATCTGCGATCTTACTGATCATAGCTCCTAAGGCTTCCAATCACAAAAATGACCTCTGACCGTCCCCTGCCTTCTGCCACCAAGCCAGTTTTAGATCGAATTTGCCAAATTTTTATGTATCCTAGGAGTTCGTGCCTTCTTCACCACCCTCAAAAAAGTGTAAATCAGGCAAAGCTGTGCTGACTGTCCTTATTTAGTCCTTCCTGTGGTTTCCTGGCTTATCCTAACCATTCTTGTAAAAATCTGCTACTAAATTAGCTCCAGTCCTCCTGGCACCTCCTGTATCTAAAGAAGTTTGAAAATTAAAGTCAAGGGCCTCTGCACTCTCATTCCTTTCCTTCAACAACAGTCTGGGATGCAACTCATCAAGGCCTTAGGATTTGTCCACTTCTAATCCACTGATATTTCCTCCTTTTGATGCTACTTCGTACACCTTCCCAATTTCATCACCGACATTCACTTTCTCAATAATGAGTAGAGATGTAAAGTATATTTAAAACCTCACCTTTTGTCTTCTGGTTCCACACAAAGATTGCCCCTTTGGACCCTGTTTGCGCCCTACTCTTTTCTTGGTTATCCTTAACAGTGACAAAAGTTGGCAAATTCTTCCTACAATGTCACTTTGAAACATGAATCATTACAACATTTTTTGAGTTTTGCACACTTTCTTAATCTCGTAGGAGCACACAAAATCACCACGAAATGCAGGGATTGTACCGAGAGATGAAAAGATCAAAAAGACCCTGCTGTTGGTGGGCACAGACTCACTTCAGTTTGAGATGCATGAAAATATAACCAGCTGGCATAGTTAATGCTGACAGTTACCCATTCTTCCTTCGCTTCTTTGTTTTGTTCTGACATACACAAGGACTCGAAATGTAGTGGAAGATAGATATCCAGCTGAAATAATTCGCTTTTTAAATGATCCAACAGAGAATTTGTTTTGAACTTTCCTTCAACTTTTTCTTTTAATTTTCCTGAATTTGTACAATTTTACTCCCATTTTATTCAGTACTAACTGAGAATGCTGTTCTTCAAAGTACGCCATTCACTTCTCACTTAGTTTTATCATGTTTGAGATGTTGAGAGTGAAATAAGTATTTGTCCTGGCCATGGTGCTGTGTATTCCAGTAGGATGAGAAGATACTGCCTCTTTATTCAGTATTATTCCAGTAGATGGCCCTTCCTTATGAGATGAATCAGCTACGCCATTCTCAAAAGCTGGGATCCTTGAACAAATGTTGAAATATTGAATTCCAGCTAATGTGTCTAATTTTTAAAACTTATTTTAAATTAAAGCAGGTTATCGGCCTTTTAAGAAATAAATAGCCCTGTTGAACTGACAGGTACTGTTTAATTGTCACAAGCCAGAATCTGGGCGTGTGAAATTAGTTGTCAGGTTTCAACATTGCCTGTCATCGTCTTCCTGCAAAAGCCTTTTTGCACTCATACAAACATTGCTGGCGACAATTAACCCTGTCTGTCGTTTTAAATTGATAGACCCCAATAGAAAGGGAGATGGAGAGGATAAGAAAAAAGGCTTTTGATGCATATTCAGTCACTCGACAGGAAAATGTATGGAAATCAGATTTGGAGAATGCTGGAAAAATCCCATCTGTTCTAAACTGTCAAAAAAAAATCAAATGTCATAACAGTAATTATTATTTTATATGTGAAATGCAATATTTTTAAAAGTCTCAGCACTTGTATTTTTTGTTTGAGTTACTGGATGATTACAGAGTCTGCCCTCATCAATCTGTTGGAGTCTTCTAGGTGTCACCATAATGACAGATTGTTAGAAGCATATTTATACATTATACTGTAATACACTGGAATAATGTTACCAAGCCTATGTTCTGACAGAATAATTTCAGATTGGAGAGAATATTGCAGTGTTAATTATTTCAGAGTGTGGAACCGTAAAGAATAAAATGGATGATTTAGCAGGAAATGTGTTCTAAATTATATTGTTGTAATTACAGCTGTTTCCTTAATAAATCAATTTTAAAGAAAATAGAGAGGAGGGCACCTGGAAAACATTACTAGTTTCTGACTAAATAGCCACCTCTGGCTTTAAATGTGGCTAGTGCGTGCGGCTATTAATTGATGCACTGTACAGAATTGATACAGCCTCTCAGATACAAATTCGAATAAAAGGGTAAAAGGCTATATTCAAGGGCACTTCTGGTCCATTTAAGGCCTGAAAAGAAAGGAAAGGACAGGTCATTGGTCTGGGCAAACATTTTGTCTTTTAAATTTGATTTTCAAAATTTACTTTTTATTGTAGGATATTGTACAAGTTTTAATGTATCATTGTTCTTAAAGTGAGGAATCTGCGAGCATAATTGAAGTTGTCCATTGCATCGATTTAAAAATTCTATCTGAGCAAAAAACAGTGCTGTCGACCCTGGACCTTGGACTGAATGATTTACTTCATATCGTGTTTTTGTAGGTCTTTATTTTTAAAGCTGTAAAGGTTATTTCTATGTGCCATGTTCTAACTTGAGTATTTCAGTGCTGTTTCTGGTTACACATGAGATTAGGGCAACCATTTTTCTTTTGGAGCTTTGGACATCGGGTTACTGATGTTAACTACATTTCTCTCAGTCTCTATTTCTAACACTTTATATTCTTGTGTTTTTTGAGAGTTGATTGATAAGCAGGTTCGAATAATGGGAACGCTAATATTCTAGGTTTATGTGGCTGGCAAGGAGCTTCATTCAGGGGCTGTGCTCATTGGCTGCTCAAAACTTAAGGTCGAAGTTGTTCTCAACCCACGGAGTCAAACCTCAAACCTCACTCCCTACTGTGCTCTCTTTTACATAAAAACCCTTTAATAGTCCAAGAAGTGATTTTATCCCTCCTAATACTACTACATTTAGCTTGATGTTAAATCATTGTCAGAAGTCTTTGATTCTTTTTCTGTATTGCGTGTATTCTATAAATGCAAGCTATTACGTGACATCATAACTGACCACAAGCTTCCACAGTATACTGTTCCCTTGGAAACTTTTGTACCTTGTGAAAATGGTGTATGACTGTTTTACAATTCATGAGACAACTTACACGCTTTCAGATACAATCATCCTATTTTTTTATAAGCATTGTTTGGTTCTGTTTAATGTGACTTTGTGAAGTTTATATTCTAATATTTGACAAGCATATAAAAAATGGCTCAGCTTTAAAGGGTTTAAAATTAGTGGTTACTGGGTTTAATTCTGAATTAGGATCCCACTCCTCATTTAAACATATCGGAACTTGTAATACTTTATCTTTTTCCCATCTCCTGCCCATCATCTTCTGCTTGTTTATGATCCTATAAAGGATTGTTGACATCTAGAAAAATAAATCTCAATCCCCAGCAATGAACCAACAGAAAAACGCCAAAGATGTGGCAGCACCTGGGAAGAGAATAGTAAAATTAACACCAAGCCCAGTTTGTCTCTTGACTTGAAACATCAACTCTGTTCTTATCCCCAAGACCTTGCCTGTCGGCTCGCTGTCTCCAGCGCTGTGGTATTCCACTCGTATTCATGCCAAACATTTCATGGTTAACAATAAAAAAGTGAACTTTGTCTTTATATAAAGAGAAGCTAAACAAACCAAGAAGAGTAAAACTTATAAATACTTATGTTATAAACTCAGTTCTATTCACCCCAGTTACTATCATCTCAAAGTTTTTGGAGAGATAGTGTTAACATCACTATTTTCTCATATTTTCTCAGCATTTTTTCTCAACAAACATAGCAAGCCTTTCCATTTAAGGTCAATTGGTGATGGCTAGTAAATGCTGGCTTTACCAGTAATGCACACATCCCATGAAAGAATTTTTAAAAATAAAGCTTCCTTATCTTATGAAATCTTGAAGCTTCATTTGCATTACCTGGAATTAGCCCTAAAGTTATGCCATTGCCCACCAGTGTTTACTTTAATTCTCCTTAATGTTCCAGCAGTTCCTCTGAGGTAGATTCTAATGGCAAATCTGCCATGTTTGTGTTTTTCTGGCTGTGTGACCTGCAGTTTTTCTTTTACTGACCTCACAAGTGCAAATGCCTCAGCTCTGGTTCAGGTTACTGTCAGATGTCAACAGCATCCAAAGATAACTCTGCTGACTAATTTCTGCTGCAAGGCTCTGAGGGCCACTAAATTTCTTCCATTAGATCCAGCTAGTACAAATCTTCCAGTTGTTTTTCCATCACAAAGTCCAAACTGACAGCCCCTTGTGGATCCTAAATGGTGAATGACAGATTTGATCGTTTCACTGCTTGAAATGCAGATCTAAGTTAAAATAACCTTCTCTTGGCTCTCAATCCAATGATATCCATTTTCATCAAAGCAAGGTTGTAACTGTTTCTATCTGTTCCCAAGTCAAATTGCCATGTTGTCAGAGAGACCTAGGGATGCAGATATATAGTTCCTTGAAAGTGGCATTGCAGGTAGACAGGGTTTAGCATGTTGCCTTCATTGGGCAGAGCATTGAGTACTCAAGTTGGGACATCATGCTAAAACTGAACAAGACATTGGTAAGGCTACATTAGGAGTACTGTGTACAATTCTTGTCACCCTGCTATGGGAAGGATATTATTAAACTGGAAAGTGTGAAAAAAAGATTTACAACAATGTGTCTGAGACAGGAGGATTTTGAGTTATGAAGGGAGGCTGGATAGGCGGAGACTCTCTTCCCCTCGATGTTAGGAGGCTGAGGGGTGACTTTATAGAGATTGAAATATCATGAGAGACATAGATAAGGTAAGTAGCCCAGGTCTTTTCCCCAGGTGAGTGCAAAACTAGAGAACATAGTTTTAAGGCAAGAGGAGAAAGATTTAAAAGGGGAACTTTTTCACACAGGATAATGTGGAATGAGCTGCCAGAGAAAATGGTAGAAGCAGATACAATTGCAACATTTAAAATACATTTGGACAGGTATGTAGATAGGAAGGGTTTGAGGTATATGGGGTCAAATACAGGAAAATGGGATTAATTCAGTTTAGGAAACCTGGTTGACATGGATTAGTTGGGCCAAAGGGTCTGTTTCCATGTTGTATGACAATAAGTAAGACTTTTAACTGACTGAATCGCTATCTTGCACCCACACCCCTTTCTCAAGCAGAAATTGAGATGAAATACATTTCAAATCCAATTTTTCCTTGCTTCTGGGAAGTTAGTACATCTATTTCTAATGGAGTCTTATGACTTTCCAATGTTTTTCCCAGAATTACTACCTTTTTAATCGAAGTAACAATAGACGCACTGACTTTAAAAAGTCCAAAAATCCATGTTTGTTACACTATTCAACTGTCTTTGTAAGATAAATAAGCTTGAGTTTGTTTGAATTGCATTTAATATCAGGGTTGCTTGTCAGTTTCTTGGTCTCTTACTACAAGTAAAATTTTAATTGCTTAGGTTAACACAACAATAAAGCATTTTCACAAAAATCAGTATGATAAATCAAGCACAACACCAACCTCTGGTGTCCCTTACAGAATTGCAGTGGCTTGATGCAAGGATGTATGCTGGCCCCAGCCTTGTTCATCACCATCTTTGTCTACTGCAGCGCCATACTAATGGAAGATCTTCAGAAGGGAGGTTACATTTGCTTCTGAACTGTTGGCGATTTTGTTTTTAAGGTTTTGGAGTAGATCTGTAGCTCAGGTTGTGAGTATTGAGGTTCATTGGCTCGCCGAACTGGTTTGTTGTTCTGCAGACGTTTTGTTACTGTGCTGGGTAACATCCTCAGTGCAGCCTCCGATGAAGCGCGGTGTGTTTTCCCACCTGGTTTTTAAACTCTGGGGCCTGTTGCGATGGATTGCCCCACTTCCGATTTTCCTCTGTAGTAGAATGTATATGGGGTCGAGTTCAATGTGTTTATTGATAGCCTGCTTTGTGGAGTGCCATCCTTCCAGAAATTCTCGTGTTTGTCTCTGCCTGGCCTGTCCAAGGATCTTGGTGTTGCCCCACTCGAAGTTGTGGTTCTCCTTGTCCATGTGGATTGGGATGAGTGAGTATTGATCGTGTCTTTTTGTAACCAGTGGGTGCTCATGTACTCTTGTTGTTAGTTCCCTTCCTGTTGGTACGATGTAGTGTGTCCCGCAGTCTCTGCAGGGGATCTTGTGGATGACATTGGCCCTGTCCAAGGCAGGGAATGGGTCTTGCGTTCGTGTGACCACTTGCCATAGGGTTGATGTGAGTTTGTGTGTCACTTTGATGCCCAGTGGTCGTAAAAACCTTGTGGTGAGTTCTGACGTGTTCCTGATGTAGGGTAGTGTGATGAGTGTGTCGGGGCCTGTAGAATCTTTCTGATGCTCTGCCTGTAGGCATCTCCTGACCCAGTTCTGTGGATATCCATTATCCTTGAACACTTGGAAGAGGTTTCCCTCCTCCTCTTTGCATAGTTCCATGTTGCTGCAGTGTGTTGTTGCCCTTTTAAATATGTTTGCACACAGCTTAGTTTATGTGTGCTGGGATGGTTACTATTGAAGTTCAATACCTGGTCTGTGTGTGTGGCTTTTCGGTATAGTTTTGTTTGCAGATCCACATTGCCTTACATTCTACCATGACATCCAGGAATGGGAGTTGTTTGTCCTTCTCCTCCTCTCTGGTGAATTTTTATTCCAGTGAGGGTGTTGTTTGAATTTGTGTGTCTCTCTTCCAATTTGGTCCGTTTAATAATGGCAAAGGTGTCGTCTACATAGTGTATCCATCGTTTAGTTTAGACTAGAAGAGTGATCCTTTCCGGTCTTTGCATCACTGTTTCTGCTATGAGTCTGGAGATAGGCGATCCCTGGGTGTCCCATTGATTTGCTCGTATGTTTGGCGTTGAAGGTGAAGCGGGTGGTCAGGCAAGGGCCCAGTAGTTTAAGCATGTTGTCCTTGGAGATGGTTTCCCTGGGGTCGTGTTCTCGTTCAAGTAGTGTTGTCATTGTTTCCCTTGCTAGTCGTATGACTATTGACGTGAATAGGGCGGTGACAGCAAACGATATAATGGCCTCTTCGTCCTCTGTCTTTGTCTTTGATGGATTTGAGGAATTCTTAGGCTGAATGGATGGAGTGGGGTGATTTGTTGACTAGGTACTTGAGTCTTCTTTGTGGTTCTCTGGCTAATCTGTGCAATGGAGTCCCAGGTAGGGAGACTATGGGTCTGAGAGGGACTTTGGCTTGTGCACTTTAGGGAGCCTGTAGAATCAGGGTGTGTTGTTTCCTTCAGGTTTCATTCTTAAGTCTGCTTCGTTGATCTGTCTTGTTTAAGTCTTTGTAGCGTGTATAGGATTTTGTTGCCAAGTTGTGGTGCCGGGTTAGTTTGTACTGGCCGGTATATGTTCACGTCGGCGAGCAGTTCTTGTGCTTTGGAGATGTAGTCCTTTTTATTCATTATCGCTGTCATGCGCCCTTTGTCTGCAGGTAGTATAGTGATGTTCTTGTCCTTCTTTAATCCATCCAGGGCTTGTCTTTCCTGTGTGTTGAGGGTGTTGAGTTCCCTCTTCCTGGTTAGTGTCGGGACTGATGTCTGTCTTATAGTTTGTGTTTCTTCATTGATATTGTTGGTCTTGAATGTGGCTTCCAATGTAGCTAGCCATTCCATTTTGTTGGCGTCCCACTAGTTGTCGTTCAGTCCTTGGGCCAGAATGACTTTCTCCGCGTCAGTCAGTTTCCTGTCGGAGAGATTCTTTATCCATGCGTCAGTTCTGTTGTCATTTTTTTGTGGATAAATGTGGTTAGCTTATCTTGCAGGGTCGGTCTTGGCTCTTGTGATCTGTCGGCTGATGTTAATGGCTCGTTCCATGTCGTTTGCCCAGTTTTGATTGGTAGCTTCCTGGAATAATGTGTTTTGGCATGTAATTTCTCTGTATTTGTGGAAGTAGAGTTGATCGCGGGTTGCGCAGTCCTGTTTGGCGTAGTTTTCCCATTTCCTTGCCAGTATGAACATGTTGCGCCCGTAGGTCTCTAAGGTTTTGGAGTAAATCTGTAGCTCGGGTTTTTTTATTTTTTGGACCTTATCTTCAGGTTTCACAAAGACACAAGAAATTCATGAACTAGTTTTCATTGACTGCGCTGTTCTGGCTCTCAGTTGATCCGACTTGCCGGATTAATGCATTTTTCTGAAGTGGCCCAACTCTGAGTTAAAAATCAGTTTAAAGAAAACTGAGCTCCTTCATCAGCTTGCATCTGCACAATATATATTACCAAGCACTATCATCAAGGGAGTCAAGCTGGAATTTGTCGGGGTGTGTCATCATGTTTGATACCATCATAGACAAGAAATTTGACTTTCAAAAGCAAACAGCACAGTTTGCAAATTCTATAAACAAGTGTGGAGTAACCATGGCTTCAGAGCTGAAGATGTACAAAGCATTAGAGCATTATCTTTTTGTATAGCACCAAATCATAGGTTCTGCACTATTGTCATGTACGTTTTCTAGACCACTTCTATCAGTATCATCTCAGAGATAGCCGAGACTTTTTATTTAAAGGCAAGTGTTAAAGCACTGTGTTCCAGATGTGATTTAATAGGTCCACCACAAGGCTTTAAACAAAACACATTCAATTATAACAATACTGTTAAAATGCAAACAACAAAAAATCGGTGCAACTTTATTGAAATACTTTAGTAGTTAAAATAATACATTACTTATCAATAACTGTTCCAATATAGCTGCAACCCATAAACACCCTTGGCAGAGGTAAATTTGAGAAAACTGATTTTCCTCCTGTTCTGTCTCCCTTCCAGTCCAGGAGAAATAAACACCAAAACAAACAATCTAGCAGCAGAGAGATTTGTATCTATTGGCATCAGAGGGAGTTTCTTCACCCAGAGAGTTGTGAGCGCATGGAATAGTTTACCAGTGGTCGTCGTGGAAGAGGAGTCATTAGTGACATTTAAGCGACTGCTGGACATGCACATGGGCAGCAGTGAATTGAGGGAAACGTAGGTTAGGTTATTTTATTTTGGGATTAGGATTATTCCACAGCACAACATCGTGGGCCGAAGGGCCTGTACTGTGCTGTACTTTTCGATGTTTTTTCAGCTAACTGCAAACCCCAACTAAAAGCAAAGCTAAAACCCTGGGTCTGTGTGAGCATGACTCCACCTACTTGTGCTTTTTTTAAAAACTTAAAAAAAAACACACTATGAGCTCAAAGCTATTTACCAACTGCTTCTGAAGCAGACATTCCAGTATCACTGTGGCAACACTCTAAAGAAAAACAGTGCAGGAAAAAATCTCACTTAAAGGCACAGTGCAGTCACATTGCCAGCAGAAAGCTGAGACAGTAAAGCAGATACCTAGGGATTCTGTATAGGGAAACAAAACAGAGCCACCATGAAAGAGGAAAAGAGTAGACTCAATTACTCTCAGCAGCACCTACAGCTTCGTGTGCACCCACTGAGGAAAATTTGCTGGTCATGGGCCTGACTAGCCTACAGCGAAGCTTCATCTGATGAGTACAACCCTCCTAAGATTATCATGTGTGTGAAGAAACACTGAGGAGAAAATGTACTCTTGCTGAAACCTACACATTTTAAAAACTTATCTTCCACTCTCTTAAGTTAAAGTTTATTATTATTTTTTCAGCGCTGATTACAAATTTCTAGCTTGTCTAAAGAAGAGAGAAGTGCTAGCCTAATAATCGAGACCCAGACACTTTACGGACCCCTGCATTTGAATCCCACTGCAGATTGTGGAATATGAATTCAATAAAAACCTGGAGTTAAAAGTCTACTGATGATTATGAAAACTGACTTATGAAGACATGCAGCAATGTGGTTGACTCTTAACTGCTCCAGCAGTCATTAGAAAGGAACAAAAATGAATGAACATAGGTGACCAGCTGGCATGCAAACAAGAAATAGGAAGCCATTCGGTCTGAAGAGTCTGCTCCATTGTTCAATAAGATAATGGCAGATCTGATTTTAACCTCATCCATACATTCCTGCATATCCCCAATAATTTTTCATGCTTTTGGTAATCAAGTATTTACTAAAGCATCAGAGCCAATAGCCCACTGAACCCTATGTACTAACCCAATTGACCCTGTTTACTAACCACTGTGATCTAGTGCCAGTTTAGGAGAGCTGCCCCACAGACTAGTTAAGCAGTGGTCTAACATAGTTGTCATACATTACACAGTTTCAGACAGCACCATTTATCATCCCAGCAGAGGTGCCACTCAGTTGGGACTGAGCTACTCTAGCAGTCCTCAACTTTGGTTTTGAACCCTGTGGAGTCTTATAGCAAGGACGGTATTCTGGCAATTGTACTGAATATTTGTGCTCTAGAACTTGCTGTGCCCCTTGCCAATCTGTTTCAGCACAGCTACTGTACTGACATCTAACTACAATATGGAAAATTGCCCAAGTATGTCTTGCACAAAAATCAGGTCAAATCTAACCAAGCCATTTAGCACCCTGTCAGTCTACTCTTGATCGTCAGCAGAATGATAGAAGGTGCCATCAGTATCAAGCAGCACTTGTTTAGCATTAACCTGCTCATTGACACACAATTTTGAGCTTGTTGCAGTTCTTGATCCAAACCTGGACAAAGGAACTGAGTTCCAGAGATTGTGAAACTGATTGTCCTTGACATCAAGGCAGTATTTGACTGAGAGTGGTATCAAAGACCCCTAGTAAAACTGAGAATAAGAGGCATACTGTCCAGTGCTGAAGTCATGCCTAGCAGGACTTTGACAGTGTAGTGTCCTACGCCCAGCCGTCTTCAACTGCTTCATCATGAGGTCAAAATTCGTGGTTTGGCAGTACAATTTTTAGCACCATACTAGATATTGAAACAGTCCCATGTCCAAATGCATCAAGACCTGGACAAGATCCAAGTTTGGGCTGACAAGTGCAGCCCCTTTGTGCCACAGAGGTACTAGGCAATGACCACCTCCAACAAGAGAGAACATGTCGTAGCTCCTTGACATTCAATGGAATAAACATAACTGAATCTCCTACTATTCCTAGGGATTGTCATTGACTAACTAGAAACTGAATTGAACTAGCCATACGAGTTTAGAGACTACAATAACAGCAGTTAGGAAGCTTACAGAAAATAACTACTCTCCTGACTCCCCAAAACCTGTCCTCCATTGACAAAGCACAAGCCAGGAGTGTGATGGAATACTCTCCACTTACCTGGGTGAATGCCGCTTTAGCAACACCCAAGAAACTTGACACCATCCAGGACAAAGCAGCCACATTGACAAACATTCACTCCTTCACCCATCAGCTCTCAGCTGCAGTGTGTATTATCTGCACTGCAGAAATTCCCCAAGACTCCTTTGCACCTGTCAAACCTATAACCACTTCCATCTAGAAAGTCAAAGGCAGATAAATAGATGGGTGCGGCTCAAACAACACACAAAGCCCAACACCATTCAGGACAAAGTAGCCCATTTGATTGGCATCACATCCACAAGCATCCACTCCCTCCACCTACAGGACATAATACCCCAGTGTGTACTGTCTACAAGATGCACTGCAGAAATTCACCAAGGCTCCTTAGTACCTTCCAAACATGCGATCACTTCTACCTAAAAGGACAGGACAGCAGATACATGGGAGAACCACCACCTGCAAGTTCCTCTCCAAGCCATTCACCATCATCCTGACTTGGAAATATATTGCCTTTCCTTAAGTGATGCTGGGTTAAAATCCTATAAAATTGCACCTCTCCCTACCGCCAATCTTCAAAAAGGACATTGTGGGTCAAGCTACAGCACATGGACTGCAACAGGTCAAGAAGGCACTTCTCAATGGCAACTAGGGACGGACAATAAATGCTGGCTAGTCAGCCATGCCCACGTTCCAAGGATGAATTTTTTTAAAAGTTGGCAGTTAGAAAGGCAGATGTAATGTTCACATTCATGTTGAGAGGGCTAGAATGCAACTGCAGGGATGTACTGCTGAGATTGTATAACGCTGTGGAATTTGGAATATTATGAGCAACTTTGGGCCACATACCTAAGGAAGAATGTGCTGGTGCCAAATGGGGTTCAGAGGAGGTTTACAAGAATGATGCCCAGAATGAAGTACTTGTAATATGAGGAGCAGTTGAGGGCTTTGTGTCTATTCAGTGGAACATTGGAGGGCGAGTTGTTGGGGGGCTGGTGGGTTCTGATTGAAACTTTTTGAATACAGAGAAACCTGGATATAGAGGAGGTGGAGATGATGTTTCCACTAGGACAAGTGACTTAAGACCCAAGGCCACAGCCTCAATGAAGGGATGACCCTTTTGAACCAAGATGAGTTTCTTCAGTTAGAGGGTGGTGAATGTGTGGAATTCACTGCTACAGTGGGCTGTCGGCTGATTATTTGAATGTCTTCAAGACAGAGGTAGGTTCTTGAATAGTACGGAGGTCAAGAGTTACGTGGAGAAGGCAGGGGAGTAAGGTTGAGAAACGTGTCGGCCGTGATCAAATAGTGGAGCAGATTCGATGTACAAATGGCCTAATTCTGATCCTAATATTTTTATAGTCTCATTCAGGAGTCTTTACCCTCCATACTTGATCAAAACTTTACCTCTCCCAATTTACAGTTGATCCAAACTTCTTTTATTGAACCCAATTCATAGATGCATTTATAGATTAGCCCAACAATGTTGTTGAAGGAAGTCTTCCTGTGACCTTTTCCTTCTGTGCCCTTTTCCCTGTGTGCCCTCAAATCTCTAACTTAGAACATTACCGCTCTTTCACATCCTTTCTATTTGTCTCTACTCCCCCTTCTGAACTTTGCATGTTCATTTAGATTGCCAATTGGTGAATAATGGTTTTGAAACATCAAGGAGCTCTAATTCACCTATAGGGTACATAATTTGGGAGCAAATTAAGCTGATGTATCTGTAAGTCACCTGACATCAGAATTTTGGCAATTGCTCCAGAATGCCTTGATTTGCTGTTATAAGTTATAAATAACAGGATAACTACTCAACAATTATACATCTGATGACAATATCATAACACCGTTCACCACCTGATCAGTGCTGGTAAGCATGACCAAAAACAACCTGAAACGCAAGAAAAAGCTTAATCCTTCTCTCTCCACAGCAGTGCGTAGTTATTTAAAAATATCTGTGGCTCTTTGAAATTAATTTTTTGTGGTGACCGTCAGCTTTTCTTTTGGTAGAGTTGCCTAAAGTTGACACATAGAAACAACTTTAAGCAGTGAAACAGTAGTCAAATCCTACTGAAATGATTTAGAACATAGAAAAGTACAGCACAGTACAGGCCCTTCGGCCCACGGTGTTGTGTCGTGGAATAATCTTAATCCAAGAACAAAATAACCTAAACTACATTCCCCTCAATTCACTGCTGTCCATGTGCATGTCAAGCAGTCGCTTAAATGTCACTAATGACTCTGCTTCCACGACTACCACTGGTAAACTATTCCATGCGCTCTCAACTCTCTGGGTGAAGAACCTCCCTCTGACGTCTCCTCTATACCTTCCTCCTAACACCTTAAAACTATGACCCCTCGTGGCAGTCAATCCTGCCCTGGGGAAAAGTCTTTGGCTGTCAACTCTATCCATGCCTCTCATTACCTTGTACACCTCGATCAGGTCACCTCTCTTCCTCCTTCTCACCAGAGAGAAAAGTCCGAGCGCAGTCAACCTCTCCTCGTAAGACAAGCCCTCCAGTCCAGGCAGCATCCTGGTAAACCTCCTTTGCACCCTCTCCAAAGCCTCCACATCTTTCCTATAATAGGGCAACCAGAACTGGACACACTATTCCAAGTGTGGTCTCACCAGGATTTTGTAGAGCTGCAACATAACCTCGCAGCTCTTAAACTCGATCCCCTTGTCAATGAAAGCCAAAACACCATATGCTTTCTTAACAACCTTATCCACCTGGGTGGCAACTTTGAGGGAGCTATGCACTTGAACACCAAGATCCTGCTGTTCCTCCACACTGCCGAGAATCCTGCCTTTAATCCTATATTCAGCATTTAAGTTTGACCTTCCAAAATGCATCACTTCGCATTTATCCAGGTTGAACTCCATCTGCCATTTCTCAGCCCAGCTCTGCATTCTGTCAATGTCTTGCTGAAGCCTGCAATAGCCCTCGATACTATCAACGGCACCTCCAACCTTTGTGTCATCAGCAAACATACTAACCCACCCTCAACCTCCTCATCCAAGTCATTTATAAAAACTACAAAGAGCAGAGGCCCAAGAATAGAGCCCTGCGGGACACCACTCAGCACTGACCCCCAGGCAGAATACTTACCATCTACAACCACTCTCTGCCTCCTGTCAGCCAACCAATTCTGAATCCAGACAGACAAATCACCCTGTATCCCATACCTCCTGACTTTATGAATGAGCCTGCCGTGGGGAACCTTATCAAATGCCTTGCTAAAGTCCATGTACACCACATCCACTGCTTGACTCTCGTCAACCTGTCTCATGACTTCCTCAAAGAACTCAATAAGATTTGTAAGGCATGACCTGCCCCTCGCAAAGCCATGCTGACTCCCTTTAATCACGCTATGCTTTTCCAAATAGTCATAAGTCCTATCCCTCAGAATTCTTTCCAAAACCTTTCTGACCACAGACGTAAGACTGACTGGTCTGTAATTTCCAGGGACTTCCCTATTCCCTTTCTTGAAAAGAGGAACAACATTTACCTCCCTCCAGTCTTCCAGTGCGACTCCCGTGGAGAGTGAGGAAGCAAAGATCTTCGCCAGTGGCTTAGCAACCTCCTTTCTCGCTTCCCGGAGCAACCTAGAATAAATCTGGTCTGGCCGTGGGGACTTATCAATCTTAATGTTTGTCAAAATTTCCAGCGCATCAACTTCCTCAATCTCGATCTGTTCAAGCCTGTTTTCCTGCTCCTTAAAGTTCTCATTCACAACAAGGTCCCTTTCCCCAGTGAAAACCGAAGCAAAAAACTCATTTAGGGCTTCCCCTATCTGCTCAGACTCCATGCACAAGTTCCCTATGCTATCCCTGATCGGCCCTACCTACTCCCTGATCATTTTTCTTATTCCTCACGTATGAGTAAAATGCCTTCGGGTTCTCCCTAACCCTTCCTGCCAAGCCTTTTTCGTGCCCACTCCTGGCCCTCCTCAGTCCACTTTTGAGCAGCAGATTGTTGGAAAATTATCATGGAGTTGACTTTTGAGTCTTGGATACAATGTAACTGTCTTAGTTGTAGTTGTACAATGAACAGTGTTCCTGTGTCTTCAAGATAACAGATGAAAGAAATCAGTTCCCCTTGTTTTGGAAAGTGTCATATTTCTGTTTTTAGCGGAAATGGTCTCTTGTTGGGTGTTTTTTTGCTCTGAACAAGATCTATCAAGATTCATCAATTTGTTTCAATTATTCAGGTCAGCAACTGTAATCTCTACCGCCTTGGAAAGAAGAAGGGACTGCCCAGTCGAATGGTTGTCTCAATATTTGATCCACCAGTGAATTGGCTCCCTCCTGGTTACGTGGTAAATCAAGACAGATGCATTATGGACAAGAGTGAGGTGAAGGACATGGTATGTGTAAATTAGTTGAGGTAGGGAGAGATGGGTAAGGTTCCTTTATAAATTGAAGGGCGAATGCTGGAATGGGGTTTGGGGGGGCCTCCCAGTTTCCCTCCTTGAATATGAAATAACATTTTCCATACCAACTTTGTAAAACCTGGCTGAAATTGCTGCACCAGTGCCTGAATTCACAATGGACAATAAATATTCTGTTGCTAAGCAACATCTTGGCAGTGTCTGCAGCTGCAAGTTCCAGAGCTTGCTTTTGATGATTGCTGGTAGCTTTTGAGATGTTTTGTCTTCAATCTTTATAATTGTGGAAGGTATAGGTGTTAAGCATTTGATCGTGCATGCAATTTGTTTCCACTGCAGGTTTCTGTGCTGCACAAATGTGGCATCAAGTAACTTTGTTTCTCTTTAACTTTTCCTACACTGTGTGAACTACAGTCTGGGTGATTTCCTAAACTTATTGATTTCACCTGGGTTAGGATTGGAGGGTAAGGTCAAAAGACAAGTCCATTGAATAGATAGCCTAGCCACCATGTAATCACTCATAAGCAAAGAAAATTGTTAAGGCCTTCAGAACCAGTGGAAGTATTAGTAAATGGAAGGAATAAATAATTTTGAAATTTTTTTGCAAATGCTTATAGCCATGTAGGTTAAAGGAAAGGTAGTGATGAGCAGTTTCAGACATTTGAGATTTTCTAACTGCCAAATATATGATTCATTAAGGAAGTCAGTCAACAAGGAAGACAAACCATTCACAGATAACTAACTTATGGATTATGTCAAATTGAAAGAAAAGATACATGGTGCTGCAAAGATTGGAGGTAGGTCAGATTGAGAAACCAGCAAAGGATAAAATTTAAAGTAAAATATAATAGGGAGAAATTAGAATATGACTTGGATCAGAAATTGGCTTGCTGAAAGAAGACAGAGGGTGGCAGTTGATGGGAAATGTTCATCCTGGAGACCAGTTACTAGTGGTGTACCGCAAGGGTCGGTGTTGGGTCCACTGCTGTTTGTCATTGTTATAAATGACCTGGATGAGGGCATAGACGGATGGGTTAGTAAATTTGCAGACAACAGTAAGGTCGGTGGAGTTGTAGATAGTGACGAAGGATGCTGTAGGTTGCAGGGAGACATAGATAAGCTGCAGAGCTGGGCTGAGAGGTGGCAAATGGAGTTTAATGCAGACAAGTGTGAGGTGATGCACTTTGGTAGGAGTAACCAGAAGGCAAATTACAGGGCTAATGGTAAGATTCTTAGTAGTGTAGATGAGCAGAGAGATCTAGGTGTCGATGTACACAGATCCTTGAAAGTTGCCACCGAGGTTGACGGGGCTGTTAAGAAGGCATACAGTGTTTTAGCTTTTATTAATAAAGGGATCGAGTTCCGGAACCAAGAGGTTATGGTGAAGCTGTACAAAACTCTGGTGCGGCCGCATTTGGAGTATTGTGTATAGTTCTGGTCACCGCATTATAAGAAAGATGTGGAAGCTTTGGAAAGGGTGCAGAGGAGATTTACTAGGATGTTGCCTGGTATGGAGGGAAGGTCTTACAAGGAAAGGCTGAGGGACTTGAGGCTGTTTTCATTAGAGAGAAGAAGGTTGAGAGGTGACTTAATTGAAACATATAAAATAATCAGAGGGTTAGATAGGGTGGATAGGGAGAGCCTTTTTCCCAGGATGGTGACGGCGAGCACAAGGGGGCATAGCTTTAAATTGAGGGGTGATAAATTTAGGACAGATGTCCAGAGGTGGTTTCTTTACTCCAGAGAGTAGTAAGGGAATGGAACGCTTTGCCTGCAACGGTAGTAGATTCGCCAGCTTTAAGTACATTTAAGTCGTCATTAGACAAGCATATGAATGTACATGGAATAGTGTAGGTTAGATGGGCTTCAGATTGGTGTGACAGGTCGGCACAACATTGAGGGCTGAAGGGCCTGCACTGTGCTGTAATGTTCTATGTTCTAAATAGGTAGAGATATAAAAAGAGTAAGAACTTCAGCTACTTCCTTTTGATGTACTTGTAAAAGTGAATGTTGGCCTGTTAGAAAATGTGAATGGAGAATTAATATTAGAAAACAAGGAAATAGAGACTTCAAGCAGGTATTCTTGATCAGACTTCAGGATAATAAGCACTAAAAGCATCACAATGATAGGAGGAAATCATGGGGCAAAAACGTGGAATGAATTTATTACAATCACCATTACATAGCTCTTATGATGAGCAAAGCATTGGCTAAGTAACAGGAAACAATGTGAGAAATAAGTTACTTTTAGGTTGACAAACTGTAATTAATGGAGCACCACAGAGATTAGTGCTGGTGCCTAAACAGTTTCTGACCTATGCTAATGATTTGGATGAGGGGACTAACTATTGAAGTCATCGTACGAAGATAGGAAGGAAGGCAAGTTATGAGGATGACAAAAATGTATGTTAAATGACTGGGCTGTCATTTGGCAAATGGAGTATAATGTGGGAAGTGAGATGGTCCACTTTGGAGGAGTAGAAAACCAGAATCATATTTCAATTGACATGAGAATCACAAAGTGCTGCAGTGCAGAAGGTTTTGGCTTCATCGTGTCTGAATTCCAAGACATTAGCATGCAAGTACAGTAAATAATTTGTGAGGCAAATGAAATTTAGAGCTTTTTGCAAAATGGATGAAATTTAAAAATAGGGAAATCTTGTTACAGAAATACAGAAAAATGGTGAGACTGTGACAGGATACAGTTTTGGACTGTTTACTTAAGGATCTGGTATACTTGTATTGGAAGCAGACCACAGAAAATTCACTGGGTCGATTTCTGGAATGTTTGGATTGCCTTTTGAGGAAAGGTTGAGCATTTGGTTTAAGTGAATACTTATTGCAGTTTAGAAGAATAACATGATTTTCTTGAAATATATTCTGAATGGATTTAACGAGGTAGGTGCTGAGAGATTGCTTCCTTTTATTGGGGGAATCTAGAGCTGGAGTGCAGTTTGAGAATGAGGGCTTTCCCATTTTAAGACACTGAGGAGGAATTTCTTCTTCCAGACAAGTTGTTAACCTTTGGAATTCTCTTCCCCAGTGAGCAGTGGACACTGGGCCATTATTGGGTTGGGAATGCAAGTAGGTTGGAAAGTGGAGTCTTGAGGCTGCAATTCGATTTGCTGTAATCTTGTTGCATTCAGTTCATGGAGACTCCTTCCTATTTCTTATGTTTCTGAAGAATGATAATGTCAAACTGTGAATATCTATTTTGAACTAGTAATGGATGGCTTCTCAGATATTATACTAATTGTGTGCCCTCCCACTCAAAGCTAAACTGCTAATCTTGTACTCCGCCCTCCATCATCTTAATTTACGTAATCTCTTTAATGTAGCAAAATATCCCAAAGCACTGGATATCTTTTGGTATTCTCTAATCCCTACGGTGCATGATCTCCAAGACAGTTAAAGATTCATTCATGTCTGCGTCACTATAGCTCATCTCAAACTCCAGAATTGTATTGCTACCTAATATTGTTTGCACTTGCCCAACAACACCCTGATTTGTCAGACTGTCTAACGCAATTAATTGAAATCCTTGACTACAAAGCTTTTCACAACTTCATCCCACTGCATCTACCTCCAGTCTTGTATCCTCCTCTTTGCTGTAATCATTATTTCTGTCCGCCATGCGCGCTCTCCTCCACTTCAGCCAACCACTGGTAACAGCCTTCATCAGTCTTAGAAGTATCATGTTCCATCTTGAAAGTCACTTCTCTTTTATATCTCTCCATCTTTTTAAAAACCTGAAAATCTTTTCAACTATTTCTGTTCACTTCCTAATTTCTACAGAAACTTGTACATTCTTTCTTCCTCTCTGGAGTGTTTGGTTGTTTTATTTCTCTAACAAGTTATGTGATTGTAAGTTGCTGCATCTGCAACCTTTGTGTGTGTGTGTGTGTGTGTGTGTGTTCTTCTCCTCCTCCTCTCCCCCCCCCCCCCCCCCCCCCCACCCACCCACCCCCCAATTTCACAAAATGTGCAGCAAATATTTTTATATAGAGCCTGGTAGTGCTTTAGGAACCAGTTTACTGCACACCCTGACTCATGCTGTAGAATAAACAACTCTTGAACCATTGTCCTTCCGTTATATAAGTTGTTAAATCAGGAATATGGCTTTTGAGTGTGTGGTACAAATAAATTTAATCATGGGTTATGAAAGAGAATTGGATGATTATCTGAAGGCAAAGACATTTGCAGGAGTATTGAGAAAAGGCAACGGATTGAGACTTGCCCAGTAGTTCTTAGAAAGGGTCAGCAGTGACTTGACTAGCTAAATGATCTGTTTGTGTGCTATATTTATTCCATAATTGGATAAGAGGCTTTTGATTTCTGTTCTAAGATTGATCCTAACAGACTTGGTCCCAGCAGTGTGTTAGTGATGTTGAGGCACAGCCCATGTTTGGAATACAACAGTTATGGTGTGGGGGGGGAAGGGGAGAGGTAGGTGAATGCAGGAGAAAGAGTAGGAGATTTGGCTTTGAGCAGTCCTCTGTCTCTTCCTCCTTTGACCAATCTGCCCCAATTGGGGCCTGGCTGCCTGTGTGACTTCTGTCTAATCACTGAGCCACATTCAATTGCAGTGACTTCAGGGATAATTGTCTCACGAATAAGTCTTAATTGTTGTCATTCTGTTCCATCTGCCAACTTAATGGTTTTGGTGTCAGGAGAGTGACTTGGATCTCTCCCGTGATTAAGTGGATCCAGTCACTGCAGTCTTGTTATAAAAGTCCAGGCTCCATGAAATCTAATCTCTGTATTGTAAAGAGACAATGCACGATGTCTAACCATGAAATTTTCTTTTAGACAGAAACAGAACAAGTGGCTAATGGTGATTCTTACCTGGATGATGATGACGATGATGAGGAAGAGGAGGATGATGACCCTGATTTCCGTGAAGATCTGATGTGGAGGGCACAGAAGGAGGAAGCAGAATATGATGACGACTTCTCTGAGTATGATCAGGAGCACATCAAATTCATCGACAATATGCTTATGGGTTCTGGAGCGTTTGGAAAAAAGATCTCTCTTCCTGCTTTCCCGCCCAATGATACAAGCTACGAATGGAAACCTCCCAAAAAATCTGCATCAGGAAATGGTCATTCCTCCTCTGATTGTGATGAATTTGACTACAGCTCCTGGGATGCTATGTGCTACCTTGACCCTAGTAAGGCTACAGATGAAGATGATTTTGTTGTGGGATTCTGGAACCCATCTGAAGAGAATGGCGGTGTTGATACCGGCAAGCAGTCCATCTCTTATGACTTGCACACTGAGCAGTGCATAGCAGATAAGAGCATTGCCGATTGCGTAGAAGCTTTGTTGGGCTGCTATCTAACCAGCTGTGGTGAAAGAGCAGCCCAGCTTTTTCTCTGCTCATTGGGTTTGAAAGTCCTCCCAGCAGAAGAAAAGCTAGCCAACAAAAAGATCCCAGTGAAGGAACAGAGCTCCTTTGATCTAAACTCTCAGACAGGCACTGAAACTCCTCCTTCATCCACTTTGAAATCCCTTTCTTGCAAGGACCTAGAATATGGACATCTTCAGATTCCTCCTAGATGTATGTTCGATCACCCAGATGCTGACAGGACCCTGGGCCATTTAATATCAGGCTATGAAAACTTTGAAAAGAGAATAAACTATAGGTTCAAGAACAAGGCCTATCTTTTACAGGCATTTACCCATGCCTCCTACCACTACAACACAATCACAGGTAAAACTCTGCCAATATCTGTAGGCAACAATAAAAGCTTAAAGTACTCAGTCGGTCTGGCAGCAACTGTAGAGAAAGAGAGAGAGTACGCTTCTAAGTGTTAACACTTTTACAGGGGGGACTGTCAGAAGGACTGTAAAGTAGGATTGGAATTAGTGATTCTTTGCTGGAGGATTTGTGATTGAAAAGGTTATATTCATTGGTTATAACAGGGATAAGAAAGTCAGTGGAGCACTGGGTCATTGGCGAATGAGAATGTATTGTAGGTGCCTGAAGTTTTTGATGGAGCTAGAAGAAATGTATTGCCAAAATTGCATCGTCAGAACAACAGTTTTGAGGGTAACATTATAAAGGGAAGACGCAGCTAATGCAGCCATTATGACAAGTAGCATGTGCAAATTAAAGATTATCTTGAGTCACAGTGACTGTATTTCTCTTGAACTTATGCAAAATGTTCGGTCTGAGCAGTCACCTGAGGAATTGGATAATAGGATCAGAGCGAGATGTGCGATTTATTTTGTTGTAAGGCTGTATCCATGGGGGATGCCTTGCATCATCCAAAATGCTGGTTAACCAGTTTGCCTGTACAAAAGTCCCTCAGGGAGACAGTTCTTCAGGGTAGTGTCTTAGGCCCAGCCATCTTTAGCTGTTAGTGGGTTTTGAGAAGATTTGTAGCTCATGTTGAGGTTCTAGATGTAAGCTTGCTCGCTGAGCTGGAAGGTTCATTTTCAGACATTTCGTCACCATTCTAGGTAACATCAGTGAGCCTCCGGTGAAGCTCTTGGCTTCATGGTAGCCCACAAACCCACCAACACACTAAAACAGCAGCTGATGAACTTAAAAGACCCTATACAGACAACAAGCAAAATGAACATCATTTACAAACTACCTTGCAAGAACTGTGACAAACACTACATTGGACAAACAGGCAGAAAGCTAGCCACCAGGATACATGAACATCAACTAGCCATAAAAAGACATGACCCACTATCACTCGTATCCTTACATACAGATGAGGAAGGACACCACTTTGATTGGGACAACACATCCATCCTAGGACAAGCCAAACAGAGACACGCACGGGAATTCCTAGAAGTATGGCATTCCAACCGGAACTCCATCAACAAACACATTGATTTGGAGCCCGTCTACCAGCCTCTGAGAAAAAGAACAGGAAATGACATCACCAACCCAAGGAAACCTAAACGCACAAATAGAAAGCGGGACATAACACCAGCGCTTCGTCGGAGGCTCACTGATGATGTTACCTAGAATGGTGACGAAACGTCTGAAAACGAACCTTCCAGCTCAGCGAGCAAGCTTACATCCAAATCTTCAGCTGTTTCATTAATGACCTTCTGTCTACCGTAAGGTTAGAAGTGGGAATTGTTTGTTGACTCTTGCAAAATGTTCAGCACCATTCGTGACCCCTCAAGTACTGAAGTAGTCCATGTCAAAATCCAGGTTTGGGCTAATGAGTGATTGCATTTGCACTACACTGCAATTTAACCACTACCCATTAGCATTTATTGGCATTTCCATCACTGAATACCCCACTGTCAACATCCTGACAATACCACTGACCTAGGCTAGCCATATAAATACGGTGGTTAAAATTGCAGGTCAGAAGTGAGGAATGCTGCAGCGAGTAGCTCACCACCTGACTCCCCAAAACATGTGCGGCTCCAGCAACACTCAAGAAGCTTGACACCATCTAAGACAAAGCAGCCCACTTAATTGTTTGAGATAACGAGGTGTGGAGCTGGATGAACACAGCAGGCCAGGCAGCATCAGAGGAGCAGGAAAGCTGTCAAATTTCTGAAGGATCCAGACCCGAAATGTCAGCTTTCCTGCTCCTTTGTTGACTGGCCTGCTGTGTTTGTCCAGCTGTACACCTTGTTATCTCAGATTCTGCAGCATTGGCAGTTCCTACTGTCCCCACTTGTTTGTTAGTTTGTTGCTGTGGTGCCATTCATTCATTCATTCCGCAGCCAACCCTCAGTAGCAGCAGTGTTTACTGTCTACAAGATGCACTGCAGAAATCCATCAAAGATCTTTTGACAGCACCAGTACCATCTGGAACAACAAGGGCATCGGGTACAGGAGAACACCACCACCTGCAATGTTCGCCTCCAAGTCACTCCTCGTATTATTGTTCATTCAGTGTCACAGGGTTGAAGTCCTAGAAATGCCTACCTGTTGCCATTGTGAGACTGACTGCAGCACTTCAAAAAAGCCGCTGACCATCAACCTCTTGAGGGCAACTAGGAACGGGTAATAATTGCTGACCCGGCCCACGATGCCCATGTCCTGTGAGTTAGTAAATAAAAAATAATTTGCCTTTCTACCCTGCCACACGTCCGTGAGACTCCAAAACCACATGAACATGGTTGACTCTTAATTGAAATACCTCTGGAAACTACTCAGTGCTAGATTAAAAAATTTAAAACTGACTCACATGTCTAAAGAACAACAGTTAAAATCAGTAGGCATATGGCTTGTTTGTGGTAGTGAATTTTGAAATTGTAAAAGGTCAGTTGTATGGGAATAGTTGAATAGAGAATTTGGACTCGCGTGGGAAAAGTCATTAAATTACTGAAAGGTTATTACCCCACCATGTGTTAATGACATTCCAGAGAAATATTTGATAACTTTTGACTGCAGAAAACCTATTGTTGCAATTAAGCACTTTTTAAATTGAGGGTGAAGGGAGAAGTAATTAAGATTTTAACTTTTTGTGTGTGGTGGTGTGTATACCGATTTAGTTTTATAGTCAGATCAGTTTTAAAACTTTTCAGGTTTTGTAAATCTGTTATGTAACAGGAAACTTCCAATGGTAGCAATCCTGGCAAGATCCATTGGATTTTTCTCTCCAACAGCTTGCAACTTCTTTGAAATAATTTTCTAAAACTTATTTTTGTAGATTGTTACCAGCGATTGGAATTCCTTGGAGATGCAATTTTGGACTACCTCATAACCAAGCACCTTTACGAAGATCCCCGGCAGCATTCTCCTGGAGTGTTGACTGACCTGCGCTCCGCCCTTGTGAACAATACCATCTTTGCTTCTTTAGCTGTGAAGTATGACTACCACAAATACTTCAAAGCCATCTCACCCGAGTTGTTCCATGTTATAGATGACTTTGTTCAGTTCCAGTTAGAAAAAAATGAGATGCAAGGAATGGACTCTGAGGTTAGTCGCTGTATTTTGATCTTCCACTAACCAGTTATAGAGAGCTACGGTCCCAGAAGAGGGTCTGGGTTGAGGGGTACTCAAAACTGCAATACGTGGAGCAATTACCCCATACCCTACACTAATTCATTAAGGAATCTACTTCCATTTTGTGCACTTCACTGCTACAAATCATTCTCATCTCTCGCTATCTAATTTTTACCTCCTTTAATTGTTTTTGTGATCATATTAAATTTGTACCAGTGCGCTGCCTTGTCGATCAGTAGTTTAATGATATTTAGCTTATAGTTCTCATCATTTTAAAAATCATCCCTCCATTTTCTCAACTTCAATGAAAACAATCCTGCCGTCTCAAGTATGTCTTCACCCTGTGCTGTTAAATCAACTTTGCAGCATGTATCCTTTCTATGATATGCCCAGAATTATCCACAATATTCAAGAGAATGTATTTACCTTTAAACTTACAACAATATAAGAAAACGACATCCCTCACTGAAGTATTAGAAGAGAGGAACATAAATTTAAAGGCAAATGAGATTGAAGTTGGGGTGACCCCCAGATTTTAATAAATGTCTTAAAAGGAGGGTTAGACAAAAAAGCAGAGGCATGGAGAGGGTAACTTAGTCTGGAGCCCAAGAAGCTGTAACAGGCTGTCTCTTTTTTATTTGAATGGGAGGAGAAACGATGAGGACCAAATAGTTATAGGCGGTCCAAGGGAGAGACTCGAGAGATCTCGGGTATGAAGTACTTGTCAAATGAAGATCGTTTAAGAATTCTGGGTCTGTACTTGATAGAGTTCAGGTGGATGAGGGGCAGTTTGATTGAAATTTACAGAATACTGAGGGGCCTGGAGAGAGTGGATGTAGAGAAGATGTTTCCATTAGTAGGAGACACAAGACCTGAGGGCACTGTCTCAGTGAAGGGAAGGACCTTTAGAACTGAGGTAAGGAGAAATTTCTTCAGCCAAACGGTGACAAATCTGTGGAACTCCCTGCAGCAGAGAGCGGTGAATACCTAGTTATTTGAATGTATTTACAAGAGATGGATAATTTGTAAGCAGATCAAGATTTGTGGCAGAAGGCAAGAGAATGAGATTGATAAACATATCAACCAAGATGCAGACTTGAAGGGCCGAATGGCCTAATTCTACTCCTTTCACTAATCGTCTTGTGGTTTGGTAATAAGGATTACAGGAGATAGTTGGGATGTGACTATGAAGGAATTTCAGGTGACAGTAGAATGCCAGTAAGCTAGAGGCTATTAAAACAGGCATAATCACATGGCTAGGGGATTTTAAATTTAATTCGTTAAAATCCAGAATAAAGTACTATTCTCCTTTCTAATGATCATAAGTTTACCACATTGTCACTGAACAAACTCTGTGGTTCACTGATGTCCTGCAATTGGTGAAACCTGCCAACTTGTAAGGAGTGTTTTCAACATTGCTGCAGCAATGTGTTTCATTCCTACTGCCCTTTAAAATGACCTTAATAAGCCACTCAATTTGTATTAAGTTGCTACAGAACACGAATTGTGCCTGATTACAAATTGAGAATTTGATTCATTATTACTTAATCCAGGGAAGTTGGGGGGAGACAATAAATGCTAGGCGTACCAACAAATCTCATCACAGAAGTGGGTTAAAGATATATAAAAGTCAGGATACAGCCTTAAGTATTAGCCAGCCAGACTTCAAAGTAGGTTTGCTAGCATTTGCTGAAGGCCACATGGGATAAGATACAGGCATCAAGCTTTTGGCTGAATTGGAATTTGTGAAGGATTATGGAGCATAGTAAGCCACCTAAGATCATGTTAGAGCAGTTCATGATTGAGACAAATATTATGTATTTCTGCTTCATGTGACCCGTGGTAAACTCATACTTATAGACATTGAAATGAGCGCTCTTTTTGATGAACAGCTAATACATGCAACTTGGAGTAATTGACTCTGTGCCTTTATAATTATAAGGAAGTCTAAGCGCTTTCAGTTACGTGGCACTTTACCTGACTACTGGAATTTCAAAGCACCTTACAGCCAATAAAATGTGACCTCATGTGATTTGGGAAACTCAGCAGTAACACACAGTAACATTCCATTTTGTGGCATTTTTAAAATTATTCTTTCATGGGCTGTGGGCAGCAGTGGCTAGAGCTGTATTTAATGCCCATCCCTAATTACCATTGAAGATGGTGGTGAGATGCAATCTTAAACCACTGCAGTCCCTGTTGCGTAGGTACACACACAGTGCTGTAAGGAAGAAGTTCCAGGTTTTTGACCCCACAATAATGAAGGAAGGGCAGCATGGTTCCGGAGCAGAATGGTATGTCAACAGAAATGAAAACAGAAATTACTGCTGAAACTCAGCAAGTCTGGCTGCATCTATGGGGCGAAAGAGTTTTCGTTTTGAGTCTGGTGACTCTTGTTTTATGAAAACCTTAGACTGTGTAATTTGCTAATGTAACCCATTCAGAATTCATCTACAGTCAATCACTGCATCTCCTGATCTTGCTGTTCCTTTTCCCATTCTATGCATTAATTTTAAAACATTCTTCTGAATGTTTAATGTACTATTTATTTGTTATGAAAGCTAAGACGATCTGAAGAAGATGAAGAAAAGGAAGAAGATATTGAAGTTCCAAAGGCCATGGGAGATATCTTTGAATCTCTTGCTGGTGCCATCTACATGGATAGCAGGATGTCCTTGGAAACAGTTTGGCAAGTCTATTACCCCATGATGAGACCCTTGATAGGTAGACCTCCTTGTTGTTTTCCCTTTACCATTTCACTTGTTGCCTTGACAAAATTAGTAATACATCAACGTGTTTCATGTTGCAGAGAAATTTTCAGCAAATGTACCCCGCTCCCCAGTTCGTGAGTTGTTGGAGATGGAGCCTGAGACTGCCAAGTTCAGGTAAGGAGTTGACGAATCATCCTCGAACAATGGACAAGAAAAATGACTGGAAATATTCAGCAGGTGCACTAGTATGTGAAAGAATGAACAAAGAGAACATAGAAAATTACAGCACAGGAATAGGCCCTTCGGCCCTCCAAGCCTGCTCTGATCCAGATCTTGTATCTACACCTGTCACCAATTTTCCTCTGCTCCCTGCCCATTCAAGTATCTGTTGAGATACATCTTAAATCATGCTATCGTGCCCGCCTTTACCACCTCCGCAGGCAATGCATTCCAGGCACCCACCACCTTTTGCGTAAAGAACCTTCCATGCATATCGCCCTTAAACTTTTCCCCTCTCACCTTGAATTCGTGACCCCTAGTAATTGAGCCCCCCACTCTGGGGGGGGGAAAATGCTTCAAACAAAATCCTATACAACTGCAGCATGACCTGCCAACTCTTGTACTCACTATCCCATCCGATGAGTGAAAGCATGCCGTATGCTTTCTTGACCACTCTATTGACCTGCGTTGCCACCTTCAGGGTACAATGGACCTGAACATCCACATCTCTCTGTGCATCAGTTTTCCCCAGGGCATTTCCATTTACTGTATAGTTCGTTCTTGAATTGGATCTTGCAAAATGCATCGCCCCACATTTGCCTGGATTGAACTCCATCTACCATTTCTCTGCCCAACTCTCCAATCTATCTATATTCTACTGCATTCTCTGACAGTCCCCTTCACTATCTGTTACTCCACCAATCTTAGTGTCATTTGCAAACATGCTAATCAGACCATCTACACCTTCCTCCAGATCATTTATGTATATCTAAACAACAGTGATCCCAACACAGAGCCCTGTAGAATGCCACTGGTCACAGTTCTCCATTTTGAGAAACTCCCTTCCACGGCAACTCTCTGTCTCTTGTTGCCCAGCCAGCTCTTTATTCAGAGATAATGGGAACTGCAGATGCTGGAGAATTCCAAGATAATCAAATGTGAGGCTGGATGAACACAGCAGGCCAAGCAGCATCTTAGGAGCACAAAAGCTGATGTTTCGGGCCTAGACCCCCCTTCATCTGATGAAGGGTCTAGGCCTGAAACGTCAGCTTTTGTGCTCCTGAGATGCTGCTTGGCCTGCTGTGTTCATCCAGCCTCACATTTGATCAGCTCTTTATTCAGATGGCTAGTACACCTGGACCCCGTGCAACTTCACTTTCTCCATCAGCCTGCCAAGGGGAACCTTATCAAACGCCTTACTGAAGTCCATGTATTAGCCCTTCCCTCATCTATCAACTTTGTCATTTCCTCAAGTTGGTAAGACATGACCTTCTCTGCACAAAACCATGATTTCTATCACTAACAAATCTATTTTCTTCCAAATGTAAATAGATCCTATCCTTCAGTATCTTCTCCAGCAGCTTCCCCACCACTGATGTCAGGTTCATCGGTCTGTAATCAACTGGATTATCCTTGCTACCCTTCTTAAACAAGGGGACAACATTAGCAATTCTCCATTCTCCGGGACCTCACCCATGCTCCAGAGTGCTGCAAACATATCTGTTAAGGTCCCAGCTATTTCCCTTCTTGCTTACCTCGGTGACCTGGGGACTTGTCCACCCTACTGCCTTTTAGAATACTCAACACTTCCACCACCACCACCACACATACACCACCCCCCCCCCCCCACCCCGCTTATGACGACTTGAACTAGAGTAATCAAACATCTATCTTGAACTTCAACATCTGTCATGCCCCTCTCCTCAGTGGATACCAACGCAAAGTACTCATTAAGAATCTCACTCATTTTCTCTGATTCCTCGCATAACTCTACCCCCCTCCCCCTCTCAGTTACCCGCTAGCTCCTTATGTGTAAATAAAAAGCTTTGGGATTTTCCTTGACCCTGTTTGCTAAAGATATTTTATGACCCCTTTTAGCCTCTTAATTTCTCAGATCAGATTGGTCCTAATTTCCTGAAATTCTTCCAAAGCATCGTCTGTTTTCAGTCACCTAGACCTAATGTATGATTCCTTTTTCCTCTTTGCTAGTCTCGATTTCACCTGTCATCCATGGTTCTGTAATCTTGCTCTTTCTATCCCTCATTTTCACAAGGACATGTCTGTCCTGCACTCTAATCAACCACTTTTTACCCTCAAACCGCTGCTCCGAATCCACATTCCCCAGCTCCTGCCAAAATTTGCTATAGTTGTCCTTCCCCCAGTTGGGCACTCTTCCTTTAGGATCACTCTCGTCTTTGTCCGTCAGTATTCTAAAACTTACGGAATTATGATCGCTATTCCCAAAGTAATCCCCTATTATAATTTCAATCACCTGGCCAGATTCATTCCACAACACCAGGCCCAGTGTGACCCCTTCCTGAGTTGGGCTATTCACATACTGCTCTAGAAAACCCTGCTGGATGCTCCTTACAAATTCTACTCCATCGAAACCCCTAACACTAAGTAAATCCCAGTCAATGTTGGGAAAATTAAAATCTCCCATTACCACCACCTTGTTGCTCCTCCATCTTTCCATAATCTGTCTACATATTTTTGCCTTTATCTCACGCTCGCTGTTGGGAGGCCTGTAGTACAGCCCCAACATTGTTACTGTGCCCTTCCTATTCCTAAGCTCTGCCCATATTGCCAGATTGCTCAAGTCCTCCATAGTGCCCTCCTTAAGCACAGCTGTGATATCTTCTTTGACCAATAACTCCACCTCCCCTTTGACCTCCCTCTCTATCCCGCCTGAAGCAGCGATATCCTAGGACGTCCAGTTGCCAATCATGCCCTTCCCTCAACCAAGTCTCAGTAATAGCAATAACATCATACTTCCAGGCACTAATTCAAACCCTAAGTTCATCTGCCTTACCCACTGCACTTTGCACATTGAAACAAATGCACCTCAGACCACCTGTCCCTTTTGCGTTCATCATCTGCTCTATGTCTACTCTTCCTTTGGCCACACTGACTTCGTTATCTAGCTCCTTACAGGCTTTAGTTACTACCTCCTTACTGTCCACTAACCACTGCATTTGGCTCCCATCCCCCTGCCGCATTAGTTTAAACCCTGCCCAACAGCGTTAGCAAAAGCAACCCCAGGACACTGGTTCCAGTCCTGCCCAGGTGTAGACCATTTGATTTGTAATAGCTCTGTCTACCCCAGAACAGGTCCCAATGTCTCAAAAATCTGAACCCTTCCCTCCTACACCATCTCTCAAGCAAGTTTGACCATCAGGTAACATTCCACCTAGATTGTCAGTTTTCTGTTTTGAATGCTGTGTTTTTTTCCATTATAGATTCACTTTAGCTGTAAGTATTCTAAATTGCTGAGGAGTCTTGCATGTATTTTATTAGGGTTTCCAGGTGACCTACCTGCACATATGGAAAGGAGGAAAACGACCATTCAGACCCTCTTCGCTGTCTCTGCTAATTTATTTACATATATTTCTGTTCCTCTCCCTGATTTCTATACCCACATTGTCCCTCTCACTAGTGAATACAGACATGTCGAAGAAAGGAGCAGGAGGAGGCCATTCGGCCTTTGTGCCAGCTCTGCCATTTGTTATGATCATGACTGATCGTTCAACTCAATAGCCTAATCCTGCTGTTTCCCCAATCTTGTTTCCCTTTATTCATTCACGGGGTGAGAGCATCACTGGCTAGGCAGCATTTATTGTCCATTCCTAATTGCCCAGAGGGCAGATCAGAGAAAACAACATTGCTGTGTTTTTGGAGTCTCATGTGGGCCAGACTGGGTAAGGATGGCAGTTTCTTTCCCTAAAGGACATTAGTGAACCAAATGGGTTTTTCCAGACTTTCAACAACGGATTTATGGTCATCATTAGACTCTTAATTCCAGATAGTTATTGAATTCAGATTCCACCATCTGCCATGGCGGGAATCAAACCCAGGTGCCCAGAACATTAGAGATAACAAGGGAGAGAGCTGGATGAACACAGCAAGCCAAGAAATTTCTGAAGAAGGGCCTATGCCCAAAACGTCAGCCTTCCTGCTCCTCTGCTGCTTGGCCTGCTGCGTTCATCCAGCTGTACACCTTGTTATCTCAGCTTCTCTCGCATCTGCAGTTCCTACAACCCCAGAATGTTATCTGGGTCTACAGTCCAGCGATAATACCACTAGGCCATTGCCTCCCCATATTTGATTCCATTCGCCCCAAGTGCTATATCTAGCTGCCTGTTGAATGCATTCAGTGAATTGGCATCGAATACTTGCTGTGATAATGAATTCCACAGGCTCACCAGTGTTTGGGTGAAGAAATGCCTCCTCGTCTCCATCCTAAATGGTCTACCCTGAATCCTCAGACTCTGACCCTTGGTTCTGAGTCACCCACGATTGGGAACATCCTCCCTGCATCTACCCTATCTAGTCCTGTTAGAATTTTGGAAGTCTGTATGAGATTTCCCCCCTCATTTGTCTGAACTCCAGCGAAAACAGTCCTAACCTAGATAAGATAATAAAATGTGAGGCTGGATGAACACAACAGGCCCAGCAGCATCTCAGGAGCACAAAAGCTGACGTTTCGGGCCTAGACCCTTCATCAGAGAGGGGGATGGGGTGAGGGTTCTGGAATAAATAGGGAGGGAGGGGGAGGCGGACCGAAGATGGAGAGAAAAGAAGATAGGTGGAGAGGAGAGTATAGGTGGGGAGGTAGGGAGGGGATAGGTGAGTCCAGGGAAGACGGACAGGTCAAGGAGGTGGGATGAGGTTGGTAGGTAGGAGATGGAGGTGCGGCTTGGGGTGGGAGGAAGGGGTGGGTGAGGAAGAACAGGTTAGGGAGGCAGAGACAGGTTGGACTGGTTTTGGGATGCAGTGGGTGGAGGGGAAGAGCTGGGCTGG
This sequence comes from Stegostoma tigrinum, assembly GCF_030684315.1. Taxonomy (NCBI): domain Eukaryota; kingdom Metazoa; phylum Chordata; class Chondrichthyes; order Orectolobiformes; family Stegostomatidae; genus Stegostoma; species Stegostoma tigrinum. Next base: position 6,665,983 of record NC_081363.1, read on the forward strand.
TTGTGTGGTGCAGTGGGGGGAGGGGACGAACTGGGCTGGTTTTGGGATGCGGTGGGGGAAGGGGAGATTTTGAAGCTGGTGAAGTCCACATTGATACCATTGGGCTGCAGGGTTCCCAAGCGGAATCTGAGTTGCTGTTCCTGCAACCTTCATCCAGCCTCACATTTTATTATCTTGGATTCTCCAGCATCTGCAGTTCCCATTATCACTGATACAATCCTAACCTAGATAATCTGTCCTCATATATGTTAGTCCTGTTTTCCCTGGAATCAGCCTGGTAAACCTTCTCTGAACTCCCTCGTGAGCAAGGGCATCCTTCCTCAGAAAAGGAGACCAAAACTGCAGACAATATTCTAAGTCTGGCCCCACCAAGGCCCTGTATAACTGCAACAACACATTCCTGCCCCTGTACTCGAAACTTCTTGTAATGAAGGCTAACATACCATTTGCCACCTTTACTGCATGCTGCACCTGCATGCTTACCTTCAGCAGCTGGTGCACAAGGACAGTGAGGTCCTGCTGCACACTCCCCTCTCCCAATTTACAGCAAATCGGGTAGTAAACTGCCTTCTTGTTTTTGGTTCCAAAGTGAATAACCTCTCGTTTATCCAAATTATACTGAACTACCATTGGTTTGCCTACTCGCCCAACCTTTTGAGATTAGATTCCCTATAGTGTGGAAACAGTCCCTTCAGCCCAACAAGTCCACACTGCCCCTTGGAGCATCCCACCCAGATCTATCCCCCTATAACCCACACACCCCTGAACACTACGGGCAATTTAGCATGGCTGATCCACCTAGCCTGCACGTCTTTGGACTGTGGGAGGAAACCGGAGCACCCGGAGGAAACCCATGCGGACTCTGGCAGAATATCCAAACTTCACACAGACAGTTACACGAGGCTGGAATCGAACCCAGGTCCCTGGTGCACTAAGGCTACAGTGCTAACCACTGAGCCACTGTGCTGTCATGCTGAAGGATTTCTGCATCCTCGTCATAGTTCACCCTCCCACCAAACTTGGTATCATTTGCAAACTTTGAGATGTTATATTTTGTTCCCACATCCATATCATTAATATCTATTGTGAATAGCTGGGATCCCAGCACCAATCCCTGTGCCACCCCACTAGTTATTGCCTACCAGATTGACAAGGACCCATTAATTCTCACTCTGGAAACGAAACAAAGTTGCTGGAAAAGCTCAGCAGGTCTGGCAGCATCTGTGAAGGAAAAAGCAGAGTTAACATTTCAGGTCCAGTGACCCCTTCCTCAGAACTGATTAAAGCATCCTCAGTTCTTTTGCTTTTCATTAATTCCTGCTCTTTGCTCTATCCATCTCAATACATAACCCCCTCACCACCCCCCACCAACCACCACAATCCCATGTGCTTTAATCTTGGACATTAACCTCTTATGCAGGACTTTTTCAAACACTTTCTGCAAGTCCAAATATGCTTCATTGACTGGTTCCCCCTTGTCAACTCTACAAATTATATCTTCGTAAAATTCTAACAGATTTGTCAAGCATGATTTCCCCTTCATAAATCCATGTTGACTCTGTCTGATCCAGTCACTGCTTTCTAAATGCTCAGCTGTAAAGTCCTTGACAGTGGATTCGAAGATTTTTCCCACTATCAATGTTAGGTTTACCAGTCCATAATTCCCAGTTTTCTCTCTGTCTCCCTTCCTGAATATTGGAGTGACATTAGCTGTCCTCCAATCTGCAGGGGGTGTTCCAGAATCTGTAGAATCCTGGAAGATGACCACCAATGTGTCCACTATTTCTAGAGCCACTTCAAGTACTCTGGGACATAAATCCCAGGGGCCTGATAATCTAAGATAATAAAGTGTGAAGCTGGATGAACACAGCAGGCCAAGCAGCATCTCAGGAGCACAAAAGCTGACGTTTTGGGCCTAGACCCAGCTTTTGTGCTCCTGAGATGCTGCTTGGTCTGGTGTGTTCATCCAGCTTCATACTTTATTATCTTGGATTCTCCAGCATCTGCAGTTCCCATTATGCCTGATAATCTATCTGCCTTCAATCCCATTAATTGTCCCAGCACCATATCTCTACTAGTATTGACCTCCTTCCATTCTTGCCTGTCACTGAATCTTTCATTCTTCCACGTTTCTGGTATCATATATGGGAATATGGGGAATGTGAAAAAGGGGTCAAAGAATATATATTATATATAGACACACACACACACGTGTAAATATATATATACACGCACACGCGTGCACACACACCCATTTCTTTGACCCCTTATGCACATTCCCCCATCGCTGTCTGTAGGAGACCTACATTTGGCTTCACCAACCCTTCTCTCTGTCTACCCATAGAATCTCTTAGCATCAGACTGCATGTTCCCTGCAAGCTTACTTTTGCACTGTATTTTCCCCTCCTCCCCATCCCTCAGACCAATCCAAGGAAGGACCATACTGATCTCTAATTTCCTTTATGACCCACCGATTGGCTCTCTTACCCTTTTTGCTTTTGTGCCAAACAGGAATAAACAGTTGTAGTTACGCCATACGTTCCTTGAATGTTTGACGTCGCCTATCCACTGTCATCCCTTTAAGTAACTCTCCCCAATCTATCAAGGCCGACTCAAGCCTCATATCTTCATAGTTTCCTTTATTAAGATTCTGCATCCTTGTCTCTGAATCAACAACCTCACTCTCCATCTTGATTTAAAAAAACAAAATTTTGTCATGTTACGGTCGCTCATCCCCAAGGGGTCTCGGACAGCTAGGTTGGCAATGATTCCCTTCTCATTGCACAGCACTCAATCTAAGATGGTCTGCTCTCTAGATGATTCCTCCACATGTTGGTCAAAGAAACCATCCCACATACACTCCCGGAATTCCTGCACCACAGCGTTGTGGCTAATTTGATTTGCCCGATCTATGTGTAAATTAAAGTAAATTAAAATCACCCTTGATCACTGATATTCGTTATCGCATGCATCTCTAATTTCCTGTTTAATGCCATTCCCAACACCACTATGGCAGTTTGGCGTTTATATATGACACCCACAAATGTTGCTTTGCCCGTTATTTCTCAACTCTACCCATACAGACTTCACATTGTCAGAGCTAAGATCCTTTCTCAGATTGTGTTAATTCTGTCTTTAACCGCATAGTGACTCCTCCAGCTTTTCCTTTTTGCCTGTCCTTCCTAACAGCTGAATACCTGGGACACTCAGCTCCTATCCCTGGTCCCCCTGCAGCCATGCCTCTGTAATCCTAACTATATCGTACCTATTCACATCCTGCTGCACAATCGGTTCAGCCACCATATTGCAAAAGCTCTGTGCATTAAGGCACAAAGCCTTTAAGCTTGTCTTTTTAACATTGTTTGTCTCGCTCTTATTTTTATCAATAGTCCTGTTTGAAGTTTGTCCTGGATTTCTTTGCCTATTACTTTTCTTACTTCCTTTTCTCTTAGTTTTTGTCCTCCTCCCCTCTTCTCCCACCACCCCCCCCCCCCCCCAACTCCTTTGACTCCTGACATAGGTTCCTGTCCCCCTGGGATATTAGTTTAAACTCTTCCCCAGCCGCTCCAGCAAGCAGTCCCCCTGGGATATCAGTTCCAGTCCTGCCCAGGTACAACCTGTCCAATTTGTACAGGCCCCTCCTCCCCCAGAATCAGTCCCAATGCCCCAGGAACCTGAAACCCTCCCCAAACACCATCTTTTCAGCCACGTATTCATGCGATGTATCCTGTCATTTCTACGCTGACTAGCACATGGCACCAGTAGTAATCCTGAGATCGTTGTCTTTGAGATCCGATTTCTTAACTTCCTTCCTAGCTCCATGTATTCTGCTTTTAGGTTTTTTTTAAAAAAAAGAGATGAGTCCTACTTTGTTTGCACTAATGTGTACTATGACCACTGACTGTACACCCACCCCCTCCAGAATGCCCTGTACCCGCTCTGAGACATCCTTGACCCTAGTACCAGGGAGGCAGCGTACAATCCTGAAGTCTTGTGGTCACAGAAATGCCTGTCTATTCCCCTTACAATTGAGTCCCGTATATCTATTGCCCTGGCACATGTTGTAATGCTCCCCTCTACTGCAGAACCAATAACGGTGCAACAAGTTTGTCTGCTACTGCTTTCGTCTGAAAGGTCATTCACCTCAGCAGTGTGCAAAATAGTATGTTTGTTTTGCAGGGGAATGGCCACAGGAGATACATGCCTATCTGCCTCACTTTGTCTGGTGGGCACCTATTTCCTGCCTGCAGTGTGACCACCTCTGTATTCATGCTACCTGCGATGCTCTGTGCCTCGCGGTGCTCCTCACTGCCCCCAGCTGCTGCTCCAGTTCTGAAACGCAAGCTTCCAGAAACTGTAGCTGGAGACACTTCCTGCAGACATGCTGACCCAGGCAACTGGAACTGTCCCCCAACTCTCCCGTGTCTTAGTTCCCTACCCTACACACCAGGCCTTGTTATCACATAGCCTGCCATTACACACTACCTATTGTTATTCACTAGCAGTCCCCTAGCCAGATCGTTATCAACTCCTTTGTCAATCCAACTGCTCTTTCTCTTGGACCCTATACTGTCGTTTACTCCCGACCTCAACCCCTCCCTATTTTCTGCATATAAACCCCCTACTTTTTCCCAGCTACCATCAGTTCTGAGGAAGGGTCACTGGACCTAAAACATTAACTCTGATTTTTTTTTCCTTCCCAGACGCTGCCATTCCTGCTGAGCTTTTCCAGCAACTTCTGTTTTGTTCCTGATTTACAGCATCCACAGTTCCTTGAGTTTTTTTTTTAAAATAACTTAATTGTCTTTGTTTGAAAGTCCCAGCTTTGGTAGCCCTACACTCCCATCAATTCTGAAGTGTTCAGGAGCAAATTTAGTCTCAGTGGTAATGAAAATTCATCATTTCCCTAACAGTTTACCTGTGTCAGCAGTCTAGGCAAGAGGTGGAATCAGTTTGCTGGAACTCATCTACTCTTGTGCATAGGTCACCCTAAGCAGTTAGCTAATGAATTAGAACATGTGTGTTGTGTGAAGTGTATAAAGTACAGGTTATAGCAATACTTTTGTTAAGAACAGTGGAGCTGGAAGGAATGCACTGGAAATTTTACCTGGTTGACTTGAAGTTAGGAGAGAGCTAAATTTCAAACCTATAATTTTCCATTCAAAATGCAAGCCATAGATATTGAAGGCAATTTTAATACATGCTCTCTTCACTCCAGCCTTTGATACACTTTTATATAATTGTTCATTTTGACATAAATAGCAAGCAGGCTTATAATAATACTTGGTTGGAAAGAGTAGGAATGTTAAATTAACCATTCTACAATTGATACGTGGATTTTTGTTTGGCTGAAATGTCCATGTGTTTTTTAAAATGCCAATTCTGTTGTTTTTATAGCCCTGCAGAAAGAACTTATGATGGTAAAGTCCGTGTCACCGTTGAGGTGGTTGGCAAAGGAAAATTCAAAGGAGTTGGTCGCAGTTACAGGATTGCCAAGTCCGCAGCTGCCCGGAGAGCACTACGGAGCCTGAAGGCAAATCAGCCTCCACTGCAAAATAGCTGAGATGCTTCCTCCCGCCCTCCAGGCCAATCCGCCCACACCAACTCATCAGATCCCCTGGGGTTACACCACACAAGTCTGGGTCAAGAGTCATTCTATGAAGGTGTAAAGTGTTTGTACTACAGTAGTATAATTTAGGATTAATTGTAGTTTATAGTAAGTTCTTGCGCGAACACAATCCTGCCCCCTTCTCTTTTGCTAGATTACTCACAAGAGTGCTTTATATTCATTTTGCAAGCGTTTTAACAGTTGTCAGGTCCCCCTATGATGTTTACTTAATTTTTTTTAATAAAAGAAGCTTTTGCTTGATGTTTAGTGAGCCAGGAAGCTTATGCTGGAAAGTGATTAGTTATTAGATTGCACATTTTTACTAATCTTGAAATTCTCGACCTGTGCACTAGTGCCAGTCCAGCCACAGTGTGTAAAACTGTTGTGTATGAGCTGGTAAGAGAGAGCGAGTGAGTGTGCCAGTATTGTCCTGTTTCCTTGTCATCCTTTCACATTTTGAGATGGCATTTCCAATCCTTGTTTTGCACTTAATTTAAATAGGAACAGGTTCCACTTAAAGCGACTGGCATTTTCAGTAGCATTTGTTCAACTTAATGCCACATATTGAGTCTCTTGCATTTAATCAAAAGGGTTTTGCCTTAATTGAACGTAACCCCACTTGTTTTATTTTATTTTCCTGAACCTTTTGATACATTTCTATAACTGATTTTACATTCCCATTTAATACACATTGTATGATAACTAACTACAGCCCTTGACTGACCTCTTTTGGAGCTGTGGCCATGTAACTTATTGCAGAGCTAGAGGTAGCTGCACATATATTTTAATACAGATTAAATGGTTCCAGATACTTAGAGTCAAGGTGTTGAAAATTTTCTTTAATGCAAGGAGCAGCTAAATATACACTATGTGGTCTTTGGGGAAAGCGTGCATTGTGCTGACAGTGAGAGTGCAGTGCTTCCAAATGCAAGCAATGTGAAGTAGGTGGTGCAGTACAGAAACTGTCGCATTCATGACACACCGACTTTAGACATATCATTCAAAATATATGCTGCAGAATTTTGTAAGAAAAGATGAAAGGGTTTTTTAATTAATATGAGCACCTTTCCATTTCTAAGGGGGTGGGGATTAATGTACATGTACATGCATATACACAGCATACATGCACACATGGTACATGCGCATACATCGCATTCAGACAGAAAAATAATGGACAGGTGCAACACATGCACATGACTATCCTCAACATCTGTTTATAGCACCTAACAGTTGACTTTTACACCAAAGTTGTGTTTGTGAAAAAGCGCATTCATGTTCCATTGGTTTCATTTGTTTTACTCTTAAAATGCGGCACAAACAACAAAAATGAAATCCTGTGACAAAAGACGATCATGTTTAATCAGTCTTCAGCGTTCAAGCTTTTAAAGAGAGGATACATCCTACTTGGCTCGGCTCAAAATTGTAGTTACGTTTTCAATAGATACCAGTTAGGCGTTCTTCCTTTTAAATACCTCAGTTCTTATTTGCATGCATTTTTGATTTCTCGTTTATTTTGGTGCTATGTTTTTATATATTATGCTTGAAATGTTTAAAAATAATTGTTTTTGCACTGTTAACTATAATACCTCTTTTAATTTACTTTTTAAAAATTGTTTGAGAATTTCATCCCAATACACTCTAAATAATCCTTTCCTTACCTGCAGTTGTTAACATCCAATCACCATGATATGCCTCAAATTTCAAGAGCTAGCCATTTTGTTAATTGGTCTCTTGAGTTGGAGATAGAAATTTCTAATATGCATGTTGAGGTGTTCTTTTTTTTAAACATCCCATCATGTCTCTTTTTCTTTCACCTTATTTGAAAAGGCGAAGCCATTTATCCTGTCCACTTAACAGTTTTAATAGGTGGGTACATTTTAAAGTATAAGCTGAAAAATGAGTGTAAATGATTTTAATACTTCTGACATATACATACTGTCTTACTGATTGGCATGAACTCCTTTTAATCCTCAAATGATACAGAAAATGGATTTGTATCTGTTTTCATGCTCTGTTGTTGCTCTAATTAAGTTAGAAAGATCATTCATTCTGAGTGAGAGCTGGGCGAGCGCTCATCTATATATACTACTATTTTTTAATTTACTTGGCAGAAAATGCAATGTCAAACAGTGTGCCACAAGTTTGGGAGTACTTCCAGTATTAACAGTGCATCACACTTTATCAAAATCAACTGAAGTGTGAGTTCTTTTACAGCATGTGCATTCATTATGAAACCATTCTTTTTGTTGTAACTGAACAATCTACATTTACTTTAAAGTTCTAATCAGTGCTGCAGTTTACTTCCTCCTTGTCTTTGTCAAGGCACAAAACACAATTTTTTTGTTTTTGTCCCCTTCGCTGTTGTATACATGTAGCACGATTTAAGCATTGCACTCAGCACCATGCTTTACCTCATTTCAAACGAGAAATGTATATGCTAATATGCTAAACAGAAAAAGTGATTTTTTAAATTTTCGTTTGAGCCTTGCTGCTGTTATAACTGCTAAGGTTTATTTTGTAAACAATAATTAACTTGCTATCTATTGTGTGCCTGCAGTCCCTCACTCACTGTACAATACATGACTTTAATGCACTCAAACTTCATTGCATCAGCGGGCCAGCAGCAGTGGCAGAAACTTCTTATTTTGTTGGTATTTTGTAGCAGAACTGTGACTTATTAAAGGAAGAAGAGAAAGAATGCGTGTTTGCGAGGCTTTTGAGTATTTGCAGGCGTTTGCTGTACTGTAAATAGTGTGATTTTAAAGCACCTGTAGCAGAATGGGAGTGGATACAAAATGTATTGAAACTAAATTAAGTGCATCATCATATGCTGCAGCAGTCTTTAAGGGACATGGAATATATCTCATTCATACTGTAAACTCGCTGCAGAGATTTGCATTCTGCACCTTATGGATCACAATTTTACCTTTTAATAGTTTCTTTTTGTAATTGTAGCTGAATATCTATAATAAAGTATGGTCTGGTTGTTCATTATTTTGAAACTTGATGATTTCATTTGTAACTATCAGTATTAGCTTTAGAAAGCATTTTTGTGTGTTCAGAAAGAGCATCATCTGTGTTGAATGGAGAAACCCATGAATTATAAAACAGGTGAGTGAAGCTAATATTACTCAGTTACTAGCAGATTGCTTCGCAGAATTTACAAAAGATGGTTCATTTGGTCCAGTTGGCCAATGCCATTACTCAAGTTCCACATATGCCTCCTCCCACCCACCTCTGTTCCTCTGACCTTAGCATTGCTTTCTTTTCCTTCCTTTCTCAGTACTTACGGGATTGCCCTTAAATGCATCTGTGTCATTTGCCACAATGGTAGAACAATTAATATACTCCTTGTTCTCCTAACTAAGGCTTCTTATAAATTCCTTAGTGGATTTTATTTTCTTCCACATATGGAAACACCTTGTTTATGTCTGCCTTATTAAACACCTTTTAATTATTTTTAAAGGCCTTAATTGGATTGTATCTTTTTGAGAGAAGTGAATCAATCCAACTGATTCAATACATCCAGTGCTTAAATGTTCCTTTCTATAATGTAGAAGGCCCAAATCGTGTGTGGAGCTACAATATTAGAAGAAAACTTTAAGATCAGCCTGTGTTGCAAATCATTCAGCACCCTCCATGTAGTCTTCTACAAGGAATGTAAAGATCCGCAATATGGTGATTTAAAGAACGAATGGCACAGGCATTTCCAACTTCCAGTCTTGGGTTCACTGAAAGCCACAGAGGAGAAGCAATAGAATGTCAATGCCAAATGACATCCACCCTACCAACTTCCATAACCTGTCCACACCCAGCTCAAAATGAAATTGTCATTTGTTTTCTAAGATCTCGCCAGAGAAAAGATACTCAACTGAAGTCTGTCACCAAGTCAGTTATGTCTTGAGTATTGTGCCTTGTGAATTATCAAGCAATTTCCGCATTCATTCACAGGATGAGGGTGTCATTTTTAGGAGCTTTATTGCCAACCTCTAATTGCCCAGAGGGCAGTTGAGAGTCAACTACATTACTGTGGGTTTGGAGTCACATGTAGGCCAGACCAGGTAAGGATGGTAGTTTCCTTCCTGAAAGGACATAGGTGAACCATATGTTTTTTTTAAACAGATTCATTGTTATCACTAGGTTCTTCTGGATTTTTTTATTACTGAATTCAAATTTCACCATTTGCTGTGGCGGTGTTTGAACCGAGAACATTATCTTCATCTCTGGATTAACAGTGCAGCGATAATACCACTAGGCCATTGCACAGAGACATCTGTGGGTTGTTACCTCTAAGCTAGTTATATAATTTAAAATGGCAAATTTTAAGTCATAACCTCTGCCTCCCATTTTGTTCTATATATTTTGATTTGCTGGTCAAGGTTAATCTCATTGCTTTCTTCATCCGTTAATGTTGCATTTAAGGGGTTACTCTAGCTATTCATGTCTCAAGTAGACAAATTCTTTTTCTTTATTTATATCCTTTTCTACTCTCTTTTTGGTTATTGTGTTGTAAAATCTAATATTGTTTAATTTCTCCTACCATCCACATGATCACTTGCCTTCCATTTTATTCTTTCTGCATTCCCAGCCACTTCAATGATTTGACCATTACATTTTTATTACATTTTCTGTTTCTCTTTAGTTCTGAAGAAAGGTCATCTTGACTTGAAATCTTAGAATCTTCTCAGGGTCTGAGCTATGGCAGAATGTGTGGCAAAGTCAGAGGAGGTATTCAACAAGGCCAATCTTGATGTTGAGATCATCTCACCATATCTTGTCTGCTTTTCACGAGTGGTATGGTGATATTCTCACTGGCAGTGGCAAGGTCTTAAATGACCCTCACTGTCGCTTGTGAGATGCCTTCTGAACAGCCTAACTTGTCACAGCTTATGTTTGTACGTGCCATACAGACTAGACATCAGGAAATTTTGGCATGGACACCTGAGTGGATTCTTGACAGATTCAACCTAATTTTTGAAGTAAAAGACCTGGACGCAGGTACCAACATTTCAAGTATGCTTCATGGGCACTGACCACAAGCTGTCCACGTCTGTGGACACACGCTAGCGCTAGGGACCCTTTTTGATCCACTTGCAAGACAATTCTGCACTTCAGTGTTGCTCCTTGGACTACACTGGCTACTATTATTCCAATGCTGTAACAAAGGCATTTTGCATTCTGGAATGCGCACACACCTCATGGACTGGACCAGGCTGCATCTGTGGGACTTTCTGAAGAAGGGTCTCAACCTGAAACATCAAACTTTCCTGCCCCTCTGATGCTGCTTGGTCTGCTGTGTTCATCCAGCTTCACACCGTATTATCTCTGTATCTCTGGCCTCTTCATTTAACTGTCAGTGCTCACTCAGAGCATGCTTACAGCAGTCAGAGATACCAGGATCATGTTATGACTGTCTTAGCTTGAAATTTAGAGCTGGCACAAATTTAAGCCTACCAACGTTGTCAGCAGTCCTCAGTTATTCAAAGAGGAATGCATCTGGCAAGATAGGAAGGTGATTCTTACCATAAATGCAGAAATGCCAATTAATAATTGTTTCTCAAATTGGAGACCTGTGACCAGTGGTGTTCCACAGGGATCTGTGCTGGGACCACTTGTTTGTGATACATGTAAATGATCTGGAGGAAGGTGTAGGTGGTCTGATCAGCAAGTTTGCTGATGACACTAAGATTGGTGGAGTAGCTGATAGTGAAGGGGACTGTCAGAGATTACAGCAGAATATAGATAGACTGGAGAGTTGGGCAGATAAATGGCAGATGGAGTTCAATCTGGGCAAATGCGAGGTGATGCATTTTGGAAGATCAAATTCAAGGGCGAACTATACTGTAAATGGAAAAGTCCTAGGGAAAATTGATGAACAGAGATCTGGGTGTTCAGGTCCATTGTTCCCTGAAGGTGACAACGCAGGTCAATAGGGTGGTCAAAAAGGCATATGGCATGCTTTCCTTCATTGGGCGGGGTATTGAGTACAAGAGTTGGCAGGTCATGTTGCAGTTGTATAGGACTTTGGTTCGGCCAAATTTGGAGTACTGTGTGCAGTTCTGGTCGCCACATTACCGAAAGGATGTGGATGCTTTGGAGAGGGTGCAGAAGAGGTTCACCAGGATGTTGCCTGGTATGGAGAGTGCTAGCTATGAAGAGAGGTTGAATAGATTAGGATTATTTTCATTAGAAAGACGGAGATTGAGGGGGGACCTGATTGAGGTCTCCAAAATCATGAGGGGTAGAGATAGGGTGGATAGCAAGACGCTGTTTCCCCAGAGTTGGGACTCAATTACTAGGGGTCATGAGTTCAAAGTGAGAGGAGGAAAGTTTAAGGGAGATATGCGTGGAAAGTTCTTTACACAGAGGGTGGTGGGTGCCTGGAACGCGTTGCCAGTGGAGGTGGTAGACGCAGACACGTTAGCATCTTTTAAGATATATTTGGACAGGTACATGGATGGGCAGGGAGCAAATGGACACAGACCGTTAGAAAATAGGTGACAGGTTAGACAGAGGATCTTGATCGGCGCAGGCTTGGAGGGCCGAAGGGCCTGTTCCTGTGCTGTAGGTTTCTTTGTAATACAGTGAGTTTGGTAACAAGACCTTGTGAAAATCACTCCTCCAACCCTGATGTGGTTCACATTTAGCCAAAAAAGTAAGATTCTGCATCCTTGAGAAACATTGCCTGACTTGCTGAGATATTCAGTAGCTTTTGTTTTTGTGTGTGTTAAAATGAGCTGTTCAGACTAAGAATCATTGAGCTGAGGCAGAGCAACAAAAAATCAAAGGGAGAAGTGATGAAAAGAAACAAAATTGAGTAGTAGCTCCCAAAGTAGAATAAAAGAATAAATGCCAGAATTGTTAAAGAAACCTACAAATACATGGCTGGTCATTTCCATGAAAAAACCCGGGTTGTGAGCATCACTGGCAAAGCCTTTATGTATTTACTCATCCCAGTTTGCCCATGAATAGCAGATGATGAAAAATAGCTTCACTCAGAGTTGGGAGCCTGTGAAATTCTCTGCCACAGAAAGTGATTGAGGCTAAAACATTATAACAAAGTGTGGAGCTGGATGAACACAGCAGGCCAAGCAGTATCTCAGGAGCACAAAAGCTGACGTTTCGGGCCTAGACCCTTCATCAGAAAACGTCAGCTTTTGTGCTCCTGAGATGCTGCTTGGCCTGCTGTGTTCATCCAGCCTCACATTTTATTATCTTGGATTCTCCAGCATCTGCAGTTCCCATTATCACTGAGGCTAAAACATTAGATGTTTTCAAGAATAAGTTAAATATCATTCTTGGGATTTGATTTTTTTTTTATTGTCACGTGCACTTAAGTACAAAAGTACAGGAGTGTCATGAAAAGTGTAAAATGTCCCCATATAAGGTGCCACCTTGGGTGCAAGTGCCTAGATACAAAACCTTAAGGTAGAAAGAACGAAGGTTAAACATTGTTTTAATTATAGTACAGCATAAAACATGCAAAATAAGCTTAAAAGTTGTACATTGCAGACCTTCTTAGTTTTAAGTAGAAAATCAAGCTGAAAGTTCAAACACTACTGTCTTTCAGTATTTAACCACAGTGTGACCACACTTCGAGGAGTCACCTCTCCAGGACTAAAGGGATCAAAGGCTATGGTAGAAGGTTGGAACAGGGGACTAACTTGAATGATCAATCGTGATCATGTTGAACGGTGGAGCAGGTTCAGTAGCCTGATTTGGCGTGCTGCTGTTCCTAGTTTATGTTAATGCAAATGAGTGGGTTGCCAAACTCTTCGGACATGCGGCCAATCAGTCACATAGCTGTGCAGCTGCAGAAGGACCTCTTTGCTCCTTTGATCTTGGACACACAGGCCTGCCAAAGAAACAATGGCAGATTTCTTTCCCGAAAGGATCCAGATGGATTTTTTGTAGTAATCCATTAGTTTCAGGGCCCTGTTATTGGTGAGTGACAATGGGAACTGCAGATGCTGGAGAATCCAAGATAATGAAATGTGAGGCTGGATGAACACAGCAGGCCAAGCAGCATCTCAGGAGCACAAAAGCTGATGTTTTGGGCCTAGACCCTTCATCAGAGAGGGGGATGGGGTGAAGGTTCTGGAATAAATAGGGAGAGAGGGGGAGGAAGAGATTACAAGAGAGTTGCAGTGGGAGAGAGATTCCCTGAGGTTGGTCCGGAGGGAGGAGGGTAACTTCTTCAGGTTAGGCATCTCTGGAAGAGGCTTCGCAGTGGTTATTGGTGTTAGCTTTCCGTTGCAGATTTATTTCCACTAATGATTACAGCACTTCAAGAATGCAGTTCATCACTTTTTCAAAGGTGCTTGTGGTTTGGCAACAAGTGCTGATTTCACCAGGATTGCTCACATTTCGTGAATAGAAAAACAAACCTGTTCGAACTCCAGACCTGTAATATCAGTACCGTGCTACATGGTCGCTAACATACCCTACATTGTAGGATAGCCTATTTGTGAATACTGCCACGTATTTGGTATGATACCTGTAGATGTCAGTACTACGAGGTGTGCCATGTGAAATGCCAGGGACCAAGAAAGGGTTTAAACCAGCTCCGAGTGAATCCAGGCTTGGGTAGGTTCAGGAACTTATCAGATGACACAAAGCTGGTGGAAGGGTGAGCTGTGAGGAGAATGCACAGATTTTGTGATGTGTTTTGGCAGGCTGAGTGAGTGGACTGATGCAGTGTAATGTGGATAACAGTGAGGTTACCACTTTGGTAGCAAAAATAGGAAGGCAGATTAATTGAGACCAGGAAATGCTCAACGAAACCTTGGTGTCACTTTCAGTGACTGGTGCACAGGAAGTGTACAGATGCAGCAGACAGTAAAGAAGGCAAACTATATTGGCCTTGTAGAGCTAGAGGATTCAAATACCGGAATAAGATTGTTCTGCTGCAATTATACAGGACATTAGTGAGGTCACATCTAGAATATTGTGTGCAGTTTTGATCTCTTTCTCTGAGGAAGGATGTTCTTGCTAGAGAGGGAGTGCAGCATTGTATACCAAATTGATTCCTGGGATGGCAAGACTGGCATGAAGAGAGATTGAATCAGTTAGGATTGCATTCCCTAGAGCTCAGAAGAAGAGGTCCTGAAAGACAGAATCCCAATCATAGAGTATATAAACACAGAAATGAGCCAACTTTGCCCACTAAAACTATATTTTCCCTGTCACAGTTGCAATTCCTGGCTCTTGCTCCATCTATTTGCATTTCTTTTAACGTTAAATATTTATTGAATTCAGTTCGGAAGGACACTCAGCAAAAATAAAGTTTCACCATTGTAATGCAAAACTTGAAACAAATATAAGAAATCTGGGGCCATATCTTGGGTGGTCTGCTTCCCATTTCCTACCCATCTCCTTCATACCAACTACATCTGTCTGAATTTCAAGCACAGTAGTGTCTAAAGCATGCTCCTTGGAACTGGAATTACTGCTGTTTTTAATGGCGTACGGCTGTGTCTTGGAGCTTTGTCAAAGCTATTATAGCAGTGACTCCTGTAAGTTGAAACCAACGTTCAGACTTTTAACACAGCCAGGTCAGCAAATCCTACGTGAAGACAGGGCTCAGCATCTTGTGATGTGTCAACATTTTCTAGTTCCCCACAGGAGGGATTTGGCTAAAGATATCGCCTTTTCATGAGCCGCTGATTAGCTTGCAGAGTGAACTGAACCCAAAATTCTTGGCACCAAACTGGATTTTTCACACTTAAATAATGCAATTTTGTTAGAGGGGCTTTGAAGATGGTTTCAGTTTGAGAATTAATAAGGGGCTGTGCTGGAATTACTCTCCTCATGCTGGCCCCCGCAACTCCCCACTGTGAATTGTGGTGGAAACCAGTGAGAGGGAGGAAGAGTCAACCATAAACTCTTCCCTATCCCATCATGGTCAGCAGCCAGGAGCTGTGACTCGCAGTGTGTGAGGACAGCATCAAGGGCTTCAACAATATAAATTAATTCATTGGTTGTCAACCATGTAATTGTATGTCAGCTTGATTTGCACATGGAAATGGTGCTACTAGGACTTGCTATACAAACTTTGTATTCACAGCCAATACAGTACTACTTGACATGCAATCAGTATTGTTACAGAATTTGCTGGTATTGAACAAGAATGCAATGTTTACCAGGCCACTGAAACAAGTTTTGTTTTCAATACTAGGACCGTGAGATCATCTGAATGGCATTCTGGGCCTTGGTTTAACATTTCATGTCAAAGCCAGCACTTCTGACAGTCCCACACTTCCTTAAGAGCTGCCATATGCCAGCTAGCGCACATGATCAAATATTGGAAGAAAGCTGGAAGCTATAACTATTCAGAGCTGAGAGTGCTAAGCTAACACTGAAAGACTAGTGATAATGGGAACTGCAGATGCTGGAGAATCCAAGATAATAAAATGTGTGGCTGGATGAACACAACAGGCCCAGCAGCATCTCAGGAGCACAAAAGCTGACGTTTCGGGCCTAGACCCTTCATCAGAGAGGGGGATGGGGTGAGGGTTCTGGAATAAACAGGGAGAGGGGGAGGTGGACCGAAGATGGAGAGAAAAGGAGATAGGTGGAGAGGAGAGTATAGGTAGGGAGGGGATAGGTCAGTCCAGGGAAGATGGACAGGTCAAGGAGGTGGGATGAGGTTAGTAGGTAGGAGATGGCGGTGCGGCTTGGGTTGGGAGGAAGGGATGGGTGAGAGGAAGAACAGGTTAGGGAGGCAGAGACAGGTTGGACTGGTTTTGGGATGCAGTGGGTAGAGGGGAAGAGCTGGGCTGGTTGTGTGGTGCAGTGCGGGGAGGGGACGAACTGGGCTGGTTTTGGGATGCGGTGGGGGAAGGGGAGATTTTGAAGCTGGTGAAGTCCACATTGATACCATATGGCTGCAGGGTTCCCAAGTGGAATATGAGTTGCTGTTCCTGCAACCTTCGCGTGGCAGCATTGTGGGACTGCAGGAGGCCCATGATGGACATGTCATCTAAAGAATGGGAGGGGGAGTTGAAATGGTTTGCGACTGGGAGGTGCAGTTGTTTATTGCGAACCGAACGGAGGTGTTCTGCAAAGCGGTCCCCAAGCCTCCGCTTGGTTTCACCAATGTAGAGGAAGCCACACTGGGTACAGTGGATGCAGTATACCACATTGGCAGATGTGCAGGTGAACTTCTGCTTAATGTGGAAAGTCATCTTGGGGCCTGGGATAGGGGTGAGGGAGGAGGTGTGGGGGCAAGTGTAGCATTTCCTGCGGTTGCAGGGGAAGGTGCCGGGTGTGGTGGGGTTGGAGGGCAGTGTGGAGCGAACAAGGGAGTCACGGAGAGAGTGGTTTCTCCGGAAAGCGCTCCGGAAAGACTAGCACTCAGTAATGACATGCACACTGTTGAAAATGTGTAGACGACCTTGTTTCCTTGGCTTGTAAAATTTGTACAGAATCAAGTCTGAAGCAGAGTTCTTCTAGTCCTTAGCCATGACAAGGTGGTGCCAGTGCAGGACCAGGGTGGACAAAGTCAAATCACATGAAACCAGGTTACAGACCAACAGGTTTATTTGAAATGAAAAGCTTTCGGAGCCTTACTCCTCCTCCAGGTGTTAGTGAGAGAGGTGGTATCAGCGGTCAAGGACATTCAGCCTCAGACCTTCAAGTAAACATACTGCAGGGCACACTTCAGGATATACAACAATGCAGAGTCGCTGAGCAGTGGCTGATACACCAGTTTGGTACCCATGACGATGGCCTCAACTGGGAACTGGGTTCATGTTGCATTGCAGGTGACTCCATGACAGTACACATTCTCTCACTCACACACGTACCTACACGCGCATACATGCACTTACACAAACACACACATGCTCTCACACATCTCGCACGCACACTCTCAGATTCCCCTTCCATACATACGCTGTCTCAAATGCATGTGCACGCACGCAAACTCTCTCTTCCCCCCGCCCCTCTCACGCAGTCTCCCTCTCTACCCGTCTCTCTCTCACTCACTCTCCTGCACGTGTTCTCTCTCTCTCTCTCTCTCACACACGCATACATACGCATGTGAATCTATGGGGTGAATTTGTATTTACAGATACATTCTATTTTGTTCAAAAAGCACACAATTTATTGACAGTCAGCCAATGTACTGTTTTATAAATTTCTACTTTAGAATCTGTTTGTGTTTTGGTTTTATTTCTAAACAAGGACTCACACCTAACATGCATTGGCCAACGTAAAATGTCACCTCCTCTTTACATTGATAAAACCCCTAGTTCTTTCAGGGCAGTGACTTGAAAGGAATTTGGAGATTCAGATATACAAAGTAATCAATTAAAACTTCCTAACCAATTAAAGATTTAACAGCATCTTAGGTATGTTTAGTATCTCCTCATCAGTAGTGTGACCCTTTGACCTTTCACTTTATAAATTGTGTTTGATACTACCTCTCTCAGGAACACAGGAGTAAGACTCCCAAAGCTTGTTTTCAAATAAACCCACTGGACTATAACCAGATTCTGATTTCTGACCTTGTTCTTTAGCTAAACATATTCCTGGTTAAAGGTAACTAGTTTTGATAACCGCCACAAGAGGGTGTCTGAGAGCAATCTGCTAAAGGATTTGTGTGACTTTTACTCCCATTTTTTAATGGATGAAAGTATCACAGGTCCCACAACAGACCTCCATGAGTCAGCATTTCACCCTCAAATGTTAGAAGGTCACATTATATGATGTTACCATATGGCAACAAAACTTTTTCTTTATAGGCTTCATTCTAGTGGTAAGTCTTAAAAGAAAGGTCTCTCAAACACACCTGAATCCTCTTAATGTGTTTAAAACTAAGTTTGCTGTGAGTTTTCAATGTTCTGTTGAAGCTTTTCACGATCCTTGACCTTTTGACCAGGTAAACCAAGGTAAGAACTCTCTAAAAGCACTGTGGGAGTACTTTGCTCACAGACTGCAGTGGCTCATCTCCCCTAGCACTCCAACTTATTGCATAAATGCTGCCCTGCCATTAGCTTTGATGTTAGCTTGTTTTCTCTCTGGATGCTGCCTGACCTGCTGTAATAGCCAGCACTTGTTTTTGTTTGTTCTAAATGGTTTGTGAAGGCTGTTGTATTCCTTTATTCGATGTAAACATATCAATTATATGACTGGATTATTGAAACAATAATGTAGGTTCTTTCTTGGAAAATAACACTGCATACATCCAAAGTTGAATGGGAGATAGTGTACATCTGACCTCAATGACTGCTACTGCACACTGAGTACAGCATCATGGATAGTGATTGGTAGCATTTTAAGGTAGACTCTTAAAGGTATATTCTCTTCATGTCACAAGACCATAAGAAATATGGACAGGCGTAGGCCATTCAACCTGAGCCTGCTCTACCATTCAATTGGCTCACAGCTGATCCAACATTCCTCTCAATCACATTTCTGCCTTTTCCCCGTAACCCTTTTTGTTTCTATCCATTTATGGGATGTGGACATCACTGGCTGGTCACCATTTCTTATCTATCCGTAGTTGCCCTTGAGAAGCTGGTGGCGAGCTGCTTTCTTGAACCACTGCATTCCTCCTGCTGTGTGTTGACCCACAATGCTATTATGGAGGGAATTCCAGGATTTTGACCCAGCGACAGTGAAGGCATGATATATTTCCAAGTCAGGATGGTGAGTGACTTGGAGGTGGTGGTGTTCCCATACATCTGCCGCCCTTGT
This sequence comes from Stegostoma tigrinum, assembly GCF_030684315.1. Lineage (NCBI taxonomy): Eukaryota > Metazoa > Chordata > Chondrichthyes > Orectolobiformes > Stegostomatidae > Stegostoma > Stegostoma tigrinum. Next base: position 6,685,292 of record NC_081363.1, read on the forward strand.
CCTTCCACATAGAAGTGGTCATGGGTTTAGAGGTGCTGTGTGAAGATCTTTGGCAAATTTCTGCAGTGAATCTTGTAGATAGTACACACTGCTGTTGCTACTGATGGACAGAGCAGATGCTTGTGGATGTAGTGCCAATCAAGAGGGCTGTTTTGTCCTGGATGGTGTCAAGATTTTTTGAGTGTAGTTGGATCTGCACCCATCCAGGGCAGGCGGGGATTATTCTATCACACACCTGACTTGTGCCTTGTAGATGCTGGACAGGCTTTGAGGAGTCAGGAGGTGAGTTACTCACTGCCGTATTCTCAGTTTCTGGCCTGCTCTTGCAGCTACTGTGTTAATGTGGTGAGTCCAGTTGAGTTTCTGGTCATTGGTAGCCCCCAGGATGTTGATAGTGGGGGATTCAGTGATGGTTACACCATTGAATGTCAAGGGGCGGTTGTTAGATTGTCTCTTATTGGCGATGGTCATAGCCTGGCATTTGTGTGGCACAAATGTCACTTGCCACGTGTCAGTCCAAGCCTGGGTATTGTCCAGATTTTGTTGCATGTGAACATGGACTGCTTCAGTATCTGAGGAGTCATGAATGGTGCTGAACATTGTGCAATCATCGGCGAACGTCCCAACTTCTGACCTTATGATGGAGGGAATGTCATTGATGAAGCAGCTGAAGATTATTGGGCCTAGGACACTTCCCTGAGGAACTGTTGCAGAGATGTCCTGGAGCTGAGATGACACAATCATGACCATCTTCCTGTGTGTCAGGTATGACACCAACCTCCAGAACATTTGTCCCCGATACCCATTGATTCCAGTTTTGCTGGGGCTCCTTGATGCCACACTCAGTCGAATGTACCCTTGGTATCAAGGGCTATCACTCTCACCTCACCTCTGGAATTCAGCTCTTTTTCTCCATGTTTGAACCGAGGCTGTAATGAGGTCAGGAGCTGAGTGGCCCTGGTGGAACCCAAACTGGGCATCACTGAGCAGGTTATTGCTGAGCAGGTACTGCTTGATAGCACTGTTACTGACACCTTCCATCACTTTACTGATAATCGAGAGGAGACTGATGGGGGTGATAATTGGGCGGATTTGTCCTGCATTTTATGTACAGGACATACCTGGGCAATTTTCCACATCGGGGGGATCCCAGTGTTGTGACTGTACTGGAACAGCTTGGCTGGAGGAGCGGTAAGTTCTGGAGCACAAGTCTTCAGTACTGTTGCCAGAATGTTGTCAGAACCTATCGCCTTTGCACTTTCCAGTGTCTCCAACTGTTTCTTGATATCACGTGAAGTGAATCGAATTGGCTGAAGACTAGTATCTGTAATGTTGGGGACCATTGGAGGAGGCAGAGATAGATCATCCACTCAGCACGACTGGCTGAAGATTGCTGCGAATGTTTTTAGCCTTTTGTACTGATGTGCTGGGAACTTCCATCATTAAGGATGGGGATATTTGTGGACCCTCATCCTCCAATTGATTCCCCGACTGATCAAGAATCTATAAATCTCAGCTTTAAATATATACAAGGACTCTGCTCCCATGGCTGTCTGTGACAAACAGTTCCAAGGACTCAACACTATAAGAGAAGGAATTTCTCCTCACCCCATTCTTAAACTGGTGCCCCTTTACTCTGAGACTAAACTCTCTGGTTCTAGACTCTCCCATTAGGGGGAACATCCTCTCAACATTTATCCTGTCAAATCCTTTAAGAATCTGATATGTTTCAATGAGATTATCTCTCATTCTTCTAAACTCTAATGAGTCCCAATCTGTTTAGTCTTTGGTATGGAGGGATGGTCTGATGAGCAGTGATCATCTGAGTGGACCTTCTCTAAACTGCCTCCAATGAAATGATATCATTCCTTAAATAAGGGATCAAAACTGTTCAAAATAAACCAGATCTGATCTCACCAGCTCCTTTATATAGTTGCAGTAAGAATTCCTTACTCTTATGCACCAACTTGCTTGAAATAAGGGCCAACATTCCATTTACTAAACCTAATTACCTGCTGCACTTGTGTTTCATGCCTAAGTACCCCCAAGTCCTTTTGCAGTTTTCTGCTTTTTTTCACTATTTAAATGATATTCTATTCTTTTGTTCTCCCTTCCAAAATTAACACCTTTGCATTTTCCCGTATTTGCACTTTTACACTCAGAAGCATTGACAATTTTTATTGCAAGCAGAACATACTCAGAGATGTAACATAAACAAGGACAGGACTTATACAATTAATGGTACGGCCCTGGGTAGTGTTATCTGTATTCTTTTTGCCCACTTATCCTATTAAATTCACTTTGTAAACGGTAAAATGAAACACCAAACCGTGCATGTTGGAAATCTGAAACAAAAACAGAAATCAGAACCGAAATGAAGAGTCATCAGGCTCGAAGTGTTAACTCTGCTTTCTTTCCATAGATGCTGTCAGACCTGCTGAGTTTCTGTAGCAATTTCTTCCTTTATACACTGTTTGTATCCATCTCATAACCTGCCTTTCCACCTGTTTTTGTGTTTTCTGTAAATTTGGCTACAGTACATTCAATTCCTTCCCCCAAGTAATTAATGTACATTCCCTTTCAGCCAAACTAGACGTTTACCCGAGAAAATCAAACTTGGTGTTGGACTATAATACACAGTATCAATAATAGGCCATTCAGCCCATTGAGTCTGCTCCAACATGCAGTCAGATCATGGATCATCTGATAACCCTTGACTCCACTTTCTTGTCAGTGTCCCCATAACCTTTGATTCCCTTTCTGATTAAAAATCTATCTTGTGGCAAAAGTAAGTAACATTGTATCTGAACATAAAGCAAGAAATTTGCAAGTCTCTGAAACACAATGCTGGATTTCTTGTCTATGCAGTCTTGATTGGAGGCTACTATATGTTTTCAGCATGTAGATTAAGTGTTATTGCGTCATAGAGTCATACAGCACAGAAACAGGCTCTTTGGTCCAACTAGTCCCACCTGCCAATGTTTGGCCCATATCCCTCCATACTTATCCAAATGGTCTTTTCAACGTCGTAACTATACCTGCATCCACCACTTTGCCTGGCAGTTCGTTCCACACACAAGCCACTGGCTGTGCTAAAAAAATGTTGCCTGCCATGTCCTTTTTAAAACTTTCTCCTCTCACCTTAAGAATATGCCACCTAGTTCTGAACTCCCCCACCCTAGGATAAAGACCCTTGCTATTCACCTTATCTATACCCCTCATGATTTTGTAGACCTCTCTGAGGTCTCCCCTCAACCTTCTACGCTCCAGTGAAAAAGGCCCAAGACTGTCCAGCCTCTCCTCTTAACTCAAACCCTCCATTCCCGGCAACATCTTTATAAATTTTTTCTCAAACTCCTCTGATTTAAAATCTTTCCAACAACAGGGCAAGCAGAACTGTACACAGCACTCCAGAAGAGGCCTCGCCAATGTCCTGTACAATCTCATAAAAACCAAAAGCACTGTGGCTGCTATAAATCAGAATCAAAAATAGAAATTGCTGGTAAAGCTCAGCAGGCCTGGCAGCATCTGTGGACAGAAATCAGAGTTAACGTTTTGGGCCCCAATTAACTCTGATGTATCTGGAAAGATGCTGCCAGGCCTGCTGAGCTTTTGCAGCAATTTCTATTTTTGATCTTGTACAACCTCACTATGACATTCTAACTCCTATACACGAGGCAAGCATACCAAACACCTTTTAAACCATCCTGTCGACCTATGACGCAATTTCAAAGAATTGCGTACCTGAATCCCTAAGAGTCTCTGTTCTACAACAGCACCCACGAATCTACCATTAATTGTGTATGTCCTACCCTTGTTAGTTTGTGTTATATCTCGGAGCATGTTCTACTTGCTATAAGATTATCCAGTGTTTCTGATTGTGGTATTGTTATGCTTTGGCACCTGTTTCATCACACTGTCATGCTACTTGGTATTTGCACTTGGCTCTGGGCACATATTGACAATTTCTTCTGGTTTCCATGTGCCATCAATTAATTCTAGTATTCTATCTTTCTGATAAATCTAGTTCTAATCTATATTCTGATGTTCAGATTGAGCCGTTCCTTACCCAGTCATGACCATCTTCCATCGTGTTATGACAAATACTCCTGACAGTATCGATGAGTGATGTTTGGACCTGATTCTTCCTACATACTGAAGAGTAATTCCACAGTAGGACCAATTTCAGAATTAGTATGCGTATTCAGTTCCAACTCCTGGAAGTAGCTTGCTGGCTGATGAACTGTGTAACATAGTTAGGTGGTTCCCCGAGTGTAAACACAGGATTCCCAATAGCATTTTATGTGCTCTGTGGCTCTCCTTTATTGCCTCGACAATATGGTGGATGGTGAGCAATGACTCTGCTCAAAAGCCAAAAGAACTGCAGATGCTGCAAGACAGAAAAAAACACTGAAATGGCTGGCAAAGCTCAGCAGGTCTGGCACCATCTGTGAGGAGTAATCAGGGGTAACATTTTGGGTTGGGTGGCCTATCCTCAAAACTCCTCAGAGCTCAGAAATGTTAACTCTGACTAGTCTTCACAGATGCTGCCAGACCTGCTGAGCTTTTCCAGAACTCTACATGTTGGCAGCCTTGCAATGACTAGTCCGTCACACCTGCAGCATTAAGAGTCAGGATGACCAGGTTGTAGTGACTCTTGGGTGTAATGGAACCCAAAATCAGAAACTTTGAGACTCCCATTGAATGAATCATCATCACTTGCCACTTCTGTGTAGACATATATTTTGGTGTCAAATTGATAGGATGCTTGTACCTGTACTAGAATCCAGCTTCGCATATAATTTGGGCATATAATCTGTGGTAAATGCCACTGATGGTACCACTGGACCAATACATTCTCTACTGACTGCCTGATCAGTTTGTGTATCAAATGCCCAGATATCGTTTTCATCATCTGACCATTTTCATTGTCCTTTGGTGTTACATGCCTTGCATATTAAAAGTCAGGGCATTTTCTGGGTTTATCCACATTTGCCACACCACCCACATTACTTACTATGCTTGCTTATATTGACCATTGTGTCAATGATGAATAAATTATGCATAGATTTTGGACTCTTTCTACTAATTCTATTCACTTTGTAATGGTGCTTCTACAGCTGTAAGCTTCGGGCTGGTCCAAGAGACTTTTTTTTGGGAACACTGCTGTTGGGGTGGATGTACCAGAAATTCAATTATTCTGTTAGCTAACTCTGCCAGCGTTAAGTCACAATGGTGACCCATGTCAGCATCTACTTATGAATTGTTGCTTGAAAACATGATTTCCAGACAGCACATTCTAAAGTGGAGCTTCATTCATGATTGACCTTTTAAATGTTGATCATATGTGACTGAGTGCAACCTGGCCTTCTAGGAATTTGGCCTCACATTGAGGGAGTTGGATGAGCAGGTACACCTTTTGATTTCTTTTAAACTATTTCAACTTGTGGAGTTTGGTGCTTATTCTTCTCAATTTATAGGCATGGGAGAAGGAGCTGATTGATGAATAAGAATGAATAATTCTACACACATTTCATTTTCCACTTGGGGACTTATGAACTTAATATTGAGCTCAATAATTTTATGGCCTAAGCACTTTATTCCATATCCTTATCCCAAACCCTCGACACCAGGCCATGACATCATATGGGCTGCTACCACAAACAAACCATTGTCAGTTACTCCCAGTCTGACCTTTTACTCATTCCTTTGTCTGTCCAACTATGTTTCTCTCTGTTTGGGCTCTATATCCACCGATCATATACTCCTCCCCCTTGCTTCCCACATCCAAATACTGCAGGTGCCAGAAATCTGTCATAAAAACAGAAAGTGCTGGAGGAACACATGACGTTGTACAGGAAATAAACAGTAGGAATAACTGATGAGGTAAGAATGACAGCCTTTGACAGAAATATTACAATTGACCAAGTGTGGCATCACTAGAATCAATGGGTATCGAGGTGCAAACTCTCTGCTGGTTGGAATCACACCTGACATACAGGAAGATGGCAGGGATTGTTGGACACCAGTCATCTCTGCTCCAGGACATCTCTGCAGGAGTTCCTCTGGGTAGTGTTCCAGGCCTAACAATCTATGGCTGCTTTATTACTGAGCTTCTGTCCATCATAAGGCCAGAAGTGGGAATGTTCACTGATAATTGCACAATGTTAAGCACCATTTACAACTCCTCAGGGAGTAAAGCAGCCCATATTAAAATGCAACAAGACCTGAGCAACATCTAGGCTTGGGCTGATGAGTGGCAAGTAATATTTGTGCCACATAAATGCTAGCCTGCCTATAACATCAAGTCTCATGAATAAATGAAAATAAGAGGCTTTTTTTTCCCAAATGGCAGCCAATGACAATTTGGGATTACTGCTTAGCACCCCAACTATTCACAAAATATATATATTTCTTAGATGAGGGAACTAAATGTAATATCTCCAAATTTGGAAACAGCTAAAAAGTGGGTAGGAGGGTAAACTGTGAGGAGTTTCAAAGGTATTTCAGTGTGATTTGGACAAATTGAGCTGGCAAATACATGGCAGATGAAGTCAAATGCAGATAAATATGAGGTTATCTACTTTGATACAAAAAGCAGGAAGGCAGATTATTATCTGAATGACAATAGATTGGGAAAGGTGGGGGATGCAGTGTGCAAACCTATACCCTTCAACACCAGTAATGCTGTATGACACCTGGGTGGGGAGAGGGGGGTTGTGTACTGGAGATTAAGCCCTGCTATTCGCTAAACTTTCAAACCCAGATTGATAGAAACCAGGTTTCTGTACTGGATAGGGATCTAATTTTATTACAAAGAATTAGACTGTAGCTCCAAAAAAGCACAATTGCTGTAAGTCATTGGAATATAATGCTACTAATTAAAACCCTAATCCCCTTATAATACCCTTCTCACAGACAGACACACAGACAGTGTCTTCCTGCTGACTTGGGAAAGCAACCAACATAATCAAAGACCCTTCCCGCTCCAGTTATTCTCTCTTTCACCCTCTTCCATTGCGTCGAAGATACTCAAGTTTAAAACCATGTATGAACAGATTCAAAAACAGCTTCTTCCCCATCATTATCAGACTTTTGAACAAACGTCTCAAAAGTTTATTCTGATCTCTCTCTCTCTCTCTCTCTGCACCTTCTCTCATGCAGTAACACTGTATTCTGCACTCTGTTCTGCTGCCCTGATGCACTTTGCATAATGTAATCTGCCTGTATAGCAAGCAAAGCAATATCTTTCACTGTATCACAGTAGACATGACAATAATTAATCAATCAAAAGGGTACGGACAGAAGGAGGAATGGACAGATAATTCAGTAATCTTTGCTCCCGGTTTCTGTTGTTGAGAAGGTCCCTATGGCTTTTCTGCTGGCCAGCAAGTTGCTTCAATCCCCCTTCTCCAGGTGCTTCGGACACAAGGTGGCTGGTTCATTTCAAAAAATGTCTGACTTATCAAAGCTTACAAAGAATATGGGAAGAAGAATAATTGGCTTTCATCATGTTTACTGTGAGATTTGTCTGCAGAGAACACAGAGAGAGTGCTCCTGAGCTGGGGAAGAACTGAACATGCTTCTCTCTCTCTGTAACTTGTTGCCAACTCTACACTGTTCAATTACCTGAGAACTAATCACACAGGTAGACAAAACCGTCTCTGTCATTAATAACTGTCACTCGTCCACTCAACTTCTTCAGGTGTATCAGAACATCCTCTTGGCCCCAACTCATCATCACCCAAACTTCAGTGTCTTGCATGGATGTTAGGTTACGTGCTTTTCAAAACTGAGTCATTCTTTCATACTCACAGATAATGGGAATTGCAGATGCTGGAGAATCCAAGATAACAAAGTGTGAAGCTGGATGAACACAGCAGGCCAAGCAGCATCTCAGACCTGCTGCTGCTGCTTGGCCTGCTGTGTTCATTCTTTCATACAGTTTTTTTTCTAAACAGCTCTTTCTCACTTCAGTTTAAAAACACAAAAATAAAAAGATACAGCCCTTAATTCCTCTGTACCAAAGGAAATCAAGCATCATTTCAAAAATGAGTTTCATTACAAAATATCTAATACTTGAAGAATAAAACAAAACTTAACATCCATTCATTCTTCCTCCCTCTACACAACTTTATAAATTCTCAGCATTTCTTAAGCCTTTAAATTTTTCGAATTTGTTTTTCTGTCTCTGCAATTACATTATCATTTCCAGTGATATTTATCTTTAAATTAAATGGTTCCAACAAAGGACTCCCACTGAATGGTCTCACATTCCCATTTTTAAACTCTTGAATGAAGACTAGTAAATTGTGATTAGTATAAATTAGGGTTTTTTTTGTTTCCATGCTGGATATAAACTTCAAGATGTTGAAAAAATAACAATCCCAAACTCTCTCATTTCATATTAACAGTTTAGTTTCTTACAGAAGGACCCTTCTAGCTTCTGCATTCCTGATGTATCATCCTGTAACAAGACAGTACCTACACCGCAGGTGACTGGCATTGATTTGCTATTTTGAAACTCCTAGAAAAGTCAAGGGTGGCCAACACTGTTTCATTTACCAGAATTGCCTTTAGCTTCTCAAATTCACTTGACATCCTGCTAAACATAATATTTTTGCTTTTTTTTAACAAGTTTGTAAAATTACAACTATTGTAATGAAATTACACAGATTTCCAGTAAAATTCACACATTCTTAAAAAAGCTTATGATTTCTCGTTTAGTTTTAGGAACAGGGAATTCTATTAAAGCTGTTACTTCCACTGACCTGGCAATACCGATCCTTGTCCAACTTGATGTCCCAAGTAAGTCGCTTACTGGTACTTTCACAAATTCACTTGTAGCCAAATATATCACTAAACCAGCCAACTGTAGTTGCTGAAATAGGTCTTTGACTTTTCCTGTACACTCCTCCAAGTGCTACTATAAACCACAACATCATCCAAATATACTATCCAACTTCAGACATCCAATTTGACTTGATTCATAGCCGGAGAGTTCCTTAACCCGAATGATATCATGTGATACTGGTATAATACATTTGATGTGACAATACATTTTGTTAACTCATGATATTAAGGGCACTTGCCAAACCTCCTTTAATAGACCAATCTTGGAAAGGAATGAGTCACTGGCCAACCCTACTGATGAAGTCTTCCAAGTGTAGAATCTGTTTTTGTGACAGTGTTCATCTGTCCATAACCTATACAATGTCTACTTGATCCATCTGGTTTAAGGGCTAATACTGTTGGTGACTTCCAGCTGCTTCAGTTAGGTTCGGTCGAGCAGTTTTCAGGTGTGTACTGAATCTCTGATCCCACCTGATGTACTTTCTCTGGGCTCAACCTATGGGATGTTGTTTTATCAGTCCTGACTCTCCCACATCCACATCATGTCTCACTAGTGTAATTGATCCAGTTGTATCTCTTCAGATTACCTTATGTTTTCTCAATAATCTTACGACATCCTCCCATTGTTGTTTCTTTGAACATGAGAAAATAGCGTCTAACTATCTCAGTATTTCTGTGTGTACGAGTTAAATTACAGGACAACTATCTGGAATTATTTCTGTCATCTTCCATAATTTTTATTATCCGATACATTTGTTCTATCTTAACATCTTTCCTACAATAATACCTTTTCAACATGTTTATGTGTCATCCCCTACTCTTTTTCATGTGATCAGGTGTATTTACCAGACAAGTCATTTTACTTGTCATATTATGGCTTGCTCTCTCTCCATGGGCACTGTCTGACATGCTGTGAATTCCAGCATATTTTGTTTTCAGTACAGATTCCAGTATCTGCAGTAATTTGCTCCTCCGTAATTTTACCAAACCTCCTAACCACTCTACGTGGACCATTGAAATTCACTTTCAGAGGTGCACTTTGCAAAGGCAACAATACCATTACTTCACTGCCCACCAGAATCATTCTAGTTGCTGAATGTTTCTCTACCCATTCTTTCATTTTCACCTGTGAAGGTTTTAAATGTTCCTTTGCTATCTTACAAGCCACTGTGAGTCTCTCTAGAAAATGGACATGTAATCCAATACAATCCTTTTTCAATTCAATTCTCCCTAATAATCCTTGAATCTCGTGGCTGTAAGTCAACTCAAATGGCTAAACCCAGTAGATCTATTTGGAGAATCTCCGGTAGCAAGTAGTAAGCAATCTAATCTTTTAGTGCAAGCCTGTGGGGTATTTGTGACAGAATGCCAGAGTCAGATAATATCTCTCCAATGCTCCCTGTGTTTGTCGACTTCAGTTGTTTTGTGACCAAACTACTAATATTTTTCTGAAAAGCCTTAGACAGAAAGTTAGAATTCTGACCAGATTATAAATCAGTTGGTAGTCCACAGCAAGTAATAAACTGTGTTAACTTTTCCATCAGCTTCCATCAAAAAGGAATAGCTTCTGGGAATCAAGTTGTCATATTCTTAACTGTAAGGATATACAAATGTCTGCTTTCATTTTCAGTAAGTGTCGCTCTTATTGACTAAAAATCTATCTGTCTCAGCCTTCAATATATTCAACAGCTCAGCTTCAACATCGCTCTGCGGTAAAGAATTCCACAGATTCACTCCCCACTGAGAGAAGAAATTCCTTCTCATCTCTGCCTTAAATGTACAGTATGACCTATTATTCTGAGATCATGTCCTCTGGTCCAAGACTCTGGTTATTCCCAGAGACATCACGATAGTTAAAGCTTTTAACAAGATTGCATTATTCCCCACTATTTCTGACTTTCAGACCCAGAATGAAAGAAAGCACCCACCAGGTTTCTTTATTGAACAGATTCCCTATTATTTACATGTAATTAGACTCATAGGTGCAGGTAAACAGTTGTATTCTATCATCACATAGTATTACCAAAATGCCAAAAATTTCCTGGATGCACGAAAGACTTCAGTGGATCAGGAAAATGCTAATATAATGCCCTTATTAAGGAAGAGAGAGAGAGAGAGAGACAGAAAGTAGGAATCTACAGAGCAGTTAGCCTAATGTCATTGGAAACTTTTAGAATCCATTATGAAGGAAGGAATAACAGGACACTTGCATTAGTCAAAATCTAGTCCGTCGGAGTCAGCATGGTTTATGAAGGTTAAATTGTGTTTGACTAGTCTGCAAGAATTCTTTGAGAATGTACCAAGCAAAGTGGACAATGGGGATCCTGAGATATGGTATATCTGGGCTTCTAGAAGCATTTAACAAGGGGTTGCACAAAAGATTAATACACATGGTAAGATCACATGAGGGTGGGCTATTTTCTTAACTTAGTTGGAGGATTAGCTAACCAACAAAACGCAGAGAGTTGAGGTAAATGGGTTTTTGTTTGCTTGGCAAAACATTGTTATTGGAGTGCCACAGGTTTTGGTCCTCGAGCCTGAACTATTTATAAACTATATTAATAGATTCAGGGATAGAAAATATGTTAGGGCGATTTACAGATGACAGTAAAATGTAAGTTCATAGTGTCATCGAATCCCTATTGTAATGTTGCAATGAAGAAATAAGAAATTGATAGGTTCAGTGAATGGGCCAGAATTTGGCAGGTGAGGTTTCACATGCATAAGTATGAAGTTATCTATTTTTGTCAAAGGAATAGAAAGGCAATTCATTATCGAAATGGAGAGAAAATTCAGAGTGAGTTGGTGCAGATGGTTCTAGGTGTCCCCAAGCATGAATCACAGAAAGCTAATATGCAGGAACAGCAGGTCACAAGGAAGATAAATGGAGTTTTTAGAATTTATTGTGAAAGGAAGAGACTATAAAATAGGAAGTGTAGATGTAATTGTACAAGGCATTAGTGAGACTGCAGGAGCACAGTTTTGGTCCTCTTATTTGAGGTGGGGCATAGTTTCATTGGAAGCAGTTCGGGGGAGTCTCCCTGCATTTATTCTAGTGATGAGAAGTTTGTCTTATGAGGAGAGGTTGAGCAGATTGGTACCATACTCTTTGTAGTTTAGAAGAGTGAGAGGAGATCGAATTGAAGTATATGAGATGCTAAAGAGGATTGACAAAGTAACCACAGAGAGGAAGTTTCTTCCTGTGAGGCAAACTAGAATGAGAAGTCATAGTTCTAGGATGAGCAATAACGGAATTAAAACAGATATGAGGAGAAATTATTTCAAAGGGTCATGAATCTGTGGAATTCACAATCCCAGGATGTGGTGGATGCTGGGACGTTGAGTAAGTTTGTGGAGGAGATAGCCACATTTTCTAACGAGTAATGGATGAAGGGTTATGGAGAATGGACAGGAAATTGGAGTTGAGGCCAAGGTGAGATCAGCAATGATAGTATTAAATGGTGGAACAGGCTCAAAGGGCTTGAATTGCTATTATGCTTTAGCGCTCTAATTAAAAACTCCAATCCCCTTATAAACTCCCACTTAAACACACATGGACAGGCAAACAGACGGTGTAAGTAAGATATGGACATAACGGGAAATGAAATGACAGATCAGTAATCTTTGTTCTCAGCTTTTGTTGTTGAGATGATCCTTATAACTTTTTTGCTGGCCAGCAAGTTGCTTCGCTCTCCAGATGTTTCCACTGATTGGTGAGAGACATGAGGCGGCTGGTTGACTGAAAAATGATCTGACTTGTCATTTGTAAATCACAGCTTACAACAACAGTTATGAGCAAGATAAACTGTCTTTCATCATGTTTACTGGGAGATTTGATCGCAGAGAACAGAGAGACTGCTCCTGAACTGGGAAAGAACTGAACACACTTCTCTTTTCCGTAATTTGTTCCCACTTCTAAGCAGTTCAGTCACCTGAGAGCAAACCTCTCAGTTGTTGGCAGGCAAAGAGGCTCTGTCATTGATAACTGTCATGAGTCCATAGACCAATTCAACTTCTTGTTTTTAGCAAAAGTTGCATCAGTATATCCCCTTGACTCTAAATCATCTTCAAACAACCTTCAAAGTCTGCTTGTTCAAACAGCTATTTATGATGCCTGGTATGGATGTTTGGTTACTTTCTTCTCAAAACTGCAGTTACCCTTTTAAAATTTCATTTTTAAAGCAGCACTTTCTCATTTCAGTTCATCCCTTTCAAAAACTAAAATAGAAAGACGCAGTTCTTACACCTTACACAAAGGTGCATTATCTTCCCTATCCACATCTTTGTTCCCTCTACAGTTTCTCTGTTGTTCTGTTCGCCTCCCATTTTCTCCTTTCCATTAACTTGAGCTCATCCAAAAATCTTCTCTTAATTTTTCAGGACAGCCCTGGGCTCAGTGACCGACACTTGTTCACAGGTAAGCAATGTCTCAATTTTAAATTTCACATCCTTGCTTCCTAATCCCTCAGTGGTCTCCAACCTGTCTCTGTCTCTCCCTCTCTCTCTTTGTAATCTCTTACAGCCCTGTAACCCTCCAGGGTTTCTGTTCTCCACTTACTCGAACACACCTAATCTTATTCACTGTACCACTGACACCTAGGCCTTCAGGTATCCAACTCTTCACCCTTGAATTCTCCTCTTAAATATCTCTTCCTTTCTTTCTCCTTTTACCTGATCCTTAACTCTGCCTCTTAGATCTAGCTAATGGTCATCATGCCTTTATGTACTTCAGTGGCAATTTCTGGTTATATTACACTCCTGTAGATTGTTTTGAGATGTTTTCTAAATTTAAGGCACCATTTAAATAACTGTTGCTGTTATAGTTAGGAACTGGATATGTAACATCACTAGACTGGATATAATGGATGCGATACTATCAGGTGTAGTTACCCTGGGAGGACAGTGAAGGTTTTCCTCACAATACATTCTAAATTTCAGAGGTGAGGTAACAGCCTTGACATCAGGCCACATTCAATGGATGTGGCATCTAGGAGCCCTAGCAAAACTCAAATCAAATCAGGCGGCAGATGGAGTTCAACCTGGATAAATGCGAGGTGATGCATTTTGGAAGGTCGAATTTGAAAGCTGAGTACAGGATTAAGGATAGGATTTTTGGCAGTGTGGAGGAACAGAGGGATCTTGGTGTGCAGATACATAGATCCCTTAAAATGGCCACCCAAGTGGACAGGGTTGTTAAGAAAGCATATGGTGTTTTGGCTTTTATTAACAGGGGGATTGAGTTTAAGACTTGTGAGATCTTGTTGCAGCTCAATAAAACTTTGGTTAGACCGCACTTGGAATACTGCGTCCAGTTCTGGTCGCCCTATTATAGGAAAGATGTGAATGCTTTGGAGAGGGTTCAGAGGAGGTTTACCAGGATGCTGCCTGGACTGGAGGGCTTATCTTATGAAGAGAGGTTGACTGAGCTCGGACCCTTTTCATTGGAGAAAAGGAGGAGGAGAGGGGACCTAATTGAGGTATACAAGATAATGAGAGGCATAGATAGAGTTGATAGCCAGAGACTGTTTCCCAGGGCAGAAAAGGCTAACACGAGGGGTCATAGTTTTAAGCTGGTTGGAGGAAAGTATAGAGGGGATGTCAGAGGCAGGTTCTTTACACAGAGAGTTGTGAGAGCATGGAATGCGTTGCCAGCAGCAGTTGTGGAAGCAAGGTCATTGGGGTCATTTAAGAGACTGCTGGACATGCATATGGTTACAGAAATTTGAGGGTGCATACATGAGGATCAATGGTCGGCACAACATCATGGGCTGAAGGGCCTGTTCTGTGCTGTACTGTTCTATGTTCTATGTTCTATGTTCTATGTATCAGGGGGGCTGACCCTCTACCGATGAGTGTCATATATTGGAAGATGGTAGTGGTTGTTAGAGATCAGTCATCTCAGCTCAAGAACATCTCTGCAGGAGTTCCTCAGGGTAGCGTCCTAGGCCCAACCATCTTCAGCTGCTTCATCAATGACCTTAACTCCCTCATAGGGTCAGAAGTGGGGATGTTCGCCGACAATTGCAAAATGTTCAGCACGATTTGTGACCCCTCAGATACTGAAGCAGTCTATGTTCACATGCAACAAAATCTGGTCAATATCCAGGCTTGGGCTGACAAGTAGCCAGTGACATTCATGTCACACAAAAGCCAGGTAATGACCAGCTCCAATATGAAACAATCTGGCCACGAACCCTTAACAATCAATGGTGTTACCATCACTGAATCCCCCACTGTCAACATCCTGGCAGTTCACATTGACCAGGAACTCAACTGGACTCACCATGTAAATACAGTGGCTACAAGAGCAGGCCAGAAGCTGAGAATACTATAGTGAGTAACTCATCTCCTGACTCCTCAAAGCTTGTCCACCATCTACAAGGCACAAGTCGGAAGTGTGATGGAATACTCCCCAATTGCCTGGATGAGTGCAGCCCCTACAACACTCAAGAAGCTTGACACCATCTAGGACCCCTGGATTAGGAATTTTGGATGGGGATAGTGTAGAAAGAGCTTCACCCGATATCTAACACTGTGCTGTACCTGTGCTGGGAGTGTTTAATGGGCTACACTAAACCCACTTGATTGGCACCACATCTACAAGCATCTACACCCCCTCACCACCAACACTCAGTAGCAGCAATGTCTACTATTTTCTACAAAATGCATGATAAAAATTCACTGAAGATTCTTCAGTAGCACCTTCCAAACCCGTGACCACTTCCATTTAGAAGGACAAAGTCAGCAGACATAGGGGAATACCACCATCTGCAAGTTCACTTTCAAACCATTCACCATCCTGACTTGGAAATATATCATCATTCCTTCACTGTCGCTGGGTCGAAATCCTGGAATTCCCTCCCTAAGGGCATTGTGGGTCAGCCCTCAGCATGTGGACTGCAGCAGTTCACCACCACCTTCTCAAAGCCAACTAGAGATGGACAATATGCTGGCCTAGCCAGCAATACGTACTTTCCATGAGTGAATGAAAAGAAACATTGATTCTAAATTGATAAAAATAACCAGCTACTATTGGGTCAGCGATAATGGGAACTGCAGATGCTAGAGAATCAAAAATAACAAAGTGTGAAGCTGGATGAACACAGCAGGCCAAGCAGCATCTCAGGAGCACAAAAGCTGACGTTTCGGGCCTAGATCCTTCATCAGAAAAGGGGGATGGGGTGAGGGTTCTGAAATAAATAGGGAGAGAGGGGGATGCGGACCGAAGATGGATAGAGGAGAAGATAGGTGGAGAGGAGAGGATAGGTGGGGAGTTAGGAAGGGGATATGTCAGTCCAGGGAGGACGGACAGGTCAAGGGGGTGGGATGAGGTTAGTAGGTAGATGGGGGTGCGGCTTGAGGTGGGAGGAAGGGATGGGTGAGACGAAGAACAGGTTAGGGAGGCAGAGACAGGCTGGGCTGGTTTTGGGATGCAGTGGGGGGAGGGGATGAGCTGGGCTGGTTGTGTGATGCAGTGGGGGGAGGGGAAGAACTGGGCTGGTTTTGGGATGCGGTGGGGGAAGGGGAGATTTTGAAGCTGGTGAAATCCACATTGATACCATTAGGCTGCAGGGTTCCCAAGCGGAATATGAGTTGCTGTTCCTGCAACCTTCGCGTGGCATCATTGTGGCACTGCAGGAGGCCCATGATGGACATGTCATTTAAGGAATGGGAGGGGGAGTTGAAATGGTTTGCGACTGGGAGGTGCTGTTGTTTATTGCGAACCAAGTGCAGGTTTTCTGCAAAGCGGTCCCCAAGCCTCTGCTTGGTTTCCCCAAAGTAGTGGAAGCCACACCGTGTACAGTGAATGCAGGATACCACATTGGCAGATGTGCAGGTGAACATCCACTTGATGTGGAAAGTCATCTTGGCCTGGGATGGGGGTGAGGGAGGAGGTGTGGGGGCAGGTGTAGCGCTTCCTGCGGTTGCAGGGGAAGGTGCCGGGTGTGGTGGGGTTGGAGGGGAGTGTGGAGCGGACAAGGGAGTCGCAGAGAGAGTGGTCTCTCCGGAAGGCAGGCAATGGTGGGGTGGGAAAACTGACTTTAGTGGTGGGG
Source organism: Stegostoma tigrinum (assembly GCF_030684315.1). Lineage (NCBI taxonomy): Eukaryota > Metazoa > Chordata > Chondrichthyes > Orectolobiformes > Stegostomatidae > Stegostoma > Stegostoma tigrinum. Next base: position 6,702,199 of record NC_081363.1, read on the forward strand.
TCGGATTGTAGGTGGCGGAAGTGTCGGAGGATGATGCATAGTATCCGAATGTTGGTGGGGTGGTATGTGAGGACGAGGGGGTTCTCTTTTGGCGGTTATCGCGAGGGCGGGGTGTGAGGGATGAGGTGCGGGAAATGCAGGAGACACAGTCGAGGGCATTCTCGACCACTGCGGGGGGAAGTTGCGGCCCTTGAAGAACGAGGAAATCTGGGATGAGCAGGAGTGAAATGCCTCATCCTGGGAGCAGATGCGGTGGAGGCGAAGGAAAAGCATGGACAGGATGGGCCAAACAGCTCTCTTCTGTGCTGTGTCACTTCAATGGCTTAGAATCTAGCCACATTAAAGAGAGACTGCAATCACCTCCATGGCAGACTAGATATGATCTGCAATTACCTCCCCAAAGCACATTAATGATCCAGTTCAATTTGACAATCCAACAGCTCCATGGTCATTGAACATAACCTTTTCTTAAAAACTGAATTCAAATTCTCAAAATGCCACAGTGAGATTTAATAACATGTTCTATAGCCCATTAAACACTCCTAGGACAGGTACAGCACAGTGTTAGATATAAGGTGAAGCTCTTTCTACATTGTCCCCATCCAAAATTCCCAAGACAGATACAGCGCAGGGTTGGATACAGAGTAAAGCTCTCTCTACACTGTCCCCATGAAAGACTCCCACAGCAGCTAAAGCACAGGGTTATATACAGAGTCAAGACCTCTCTACTTTAACCCTATGAAACACTCCCAGGACAGGGACAGCACAGTGTTTGATACTGGGTGAAGGTCTTTCTATGCTGTCCCAATTCAACATTCGCACAACAGATACAGCGCGGGGTTAGACACAGAGTAAAGCTCTCTCTACTCTGTCTTTATGAAAGATTCCCAGGACAGCTAAGACACAGTGTTATAATCAGAGTAAAATTTCCTCCACATTATACCTCTGAAACACTCCCAGGACAGAGACAGCATGGGGTAATATACAGGGCAAAGCTCTCTACACTTTTATACTGAAAGTAATGTTTTCTCCACACTGTCTCTGTCAAACATTCACAGAATATATCTAATGTTATTTTAGACTCAACGGAGTGCATCTATGACACAGTTTAAGCCTTCTCCACAGTGTCTGAGGATCACTTTTTCAGCCAGACCCCTCCCTCCAACGTCTAATGATTTGGAAAACAGTGTGTCCACTGGGAGATCTACAAGACCTGTCTCACCCCTAGTCCTTCCCTGCTTTGTGTTCGTCGCACATATTCAACAAGGAAAAAAAAATCTTGATCTTGATAGACTTCCTATTGCAGCAATACATACTCAAGGGCTAATCTTATTTAGGATTAATGCGTGAACAGCAATCAGAACCCCTGCAACAGAATCAGGAAACACTATAATAAATAGACTCTTTGTTCAAAAAACTAGGAACCTACAGAGGTCTTGATCTGGATTGAAACAAAATAATGAAATACTCAAGTGATTGCATTTAATATTTAAAAGAAAGCACAGGAAAATCTATATGATTTTTTTGACAGAAAGAATTCAGGATAGTTTTTTAACTGCATTTTCTGGCCCAACTTAGCACAGTTCACTGAAGTACAATAATGACTTATAACCTGTGTAGACACTGTGCAGACTCACTCCATGTCATTTAACTCATTTATTCAACTTGCTGTAAAAACAAAGAAATGGCAAATAAATATGTGGAAGTTCATTGTTTCCCGAGAACCCGCTGCCAAAAAACTTTCCTATGACCTCTCGATGCAGTCCCAAGTTAGCACTAAAATGCCCATCACTCAACACGGTTGCTCGCTTGTTCAGTTTGGCCCTGACCACACAACCCATCTTGGTTTTCTCTTCTCTCAGCTATTTTTGCCTTGCGCCCATTTCTACAAGAGAAAAAAAACAGAAGATTAAAAAAAAACAGCTGTAGATATTTAAGTTTTGTACCAGAGGATTACTGTAAATTGCCATATGACAAATACAATGCACAGGGCACTGGGCTGCTTATTAATGGCATGTATACAGCAGGCCGTTTTCAGCGCTGGGTTCAGCCTGCACTCACTCAGTCGTAATTAGAACCAGTTGGGTCCATGTGTTTCGGCGCTACAGCCCGTCATTCTCCAGAAATCCACTTTATCTCAGGCTGATATTAATTGATAGTGGATCGTTTGTCTCTGCTCTCTTCCCCTTAATGCTGTAATACCACTTGTACTGTTGCTTTGTAATCCTTCCAGAACTTGAGTCGCTTTCGACATAATTTTTTCAACAGCATTTTTAATATGTTTAGCAATTTTAACGAACTGCTGCTGACTAAGCCCACACTCTTCACTGTAACATTGATAAAGCCCATACCCCTCACTGTAACTCTCTGGTACAGCTCACACTCCTCACTGTAACATGGTCATATATCCCACAACCCTCACTGTAACTCTCAGATGTAGCCAGCAACCATCACTGTTAACCCTCTGACATATCACACACCCCACGATGTAACACTGATATACACCACATCGCTCGCTGTAACGCTGTGACACATCACTCTACTTGCTCTAACGCTCTGATTCTCCTACAACCCTCGCTGTAACATTTTGACATACCCCACACCCTTCACCGTAACACTCAGGTAGACCCCACACCCCTCATTGTACGTCATTGATATAATATGCAACCTTCATTGTAACACTCTGATATACCCCTCACCCCTCACAGTAATATTCTGATATAACCCATAACCCTCACTGTAACACTCTGATATATCGCACACTCCTTGTTGTAACGCCGTAATATACCCAATACTCCAGTCACTGTAATATGCTGACATATCCCACACCCCTCACTGTAACACTCTGATATACCCACAGGCCTTACTGTAACATTCTGATATAGCCCATACCCCTCACTGTAACACACTGATGTACCCACGCCGGTCATTGTTCACACCGATATACCCCACACCCCTCCCAGCAACACAATGATATACCCCACACCCTTCTCTGTAACACTCTGATGTACCCCACATGCCTTACTGTAACACTCTGACATACCCTACTCCACTCAGTTTAACATTCTGTTATACTTCAGTACCCTCACAGTAAGTCTGACATACCGCACACTCTTCGCTGTAACGCATTGATATACCCAATAGTTCACACTGTAACACTGTTACTTCGCACATTTTAGTATCTGATAAATCCATCTGCACTCACTGCAACACTGATACATACGTCACTGTAACACTCTGATATAACCCACACTATTCATTGTAACACTTTGATATATCCCTCATCTCTCGCTGTAACATTCTGATCTATGCCACACCTTTCACTGTAACAATCTGATATATCTCACACACCGCACTCTGACACTCTGATATACCCCACACCCCTCACTTTAACACTGATATATCTCACACATCTCACTGTAACACACGGATATATCCCACACCCCTCACTGTAACACTCTGATATACCACACACTCCTGACTATAACACTCCATATTCCACGCCCTTCACTGTAAAACTCTGATATTTTCCACTACCCACACTATAACATTGGTATACCTCACATCACTCACTGTAACATGCTGACATATCCCTCACCACTCACTGTAACAATCTGATATACCACAAACCCCCCACCATGTCATTCTGACATAACCCACAGCCCTCACTGTAATTCACTGATATATCCCACAAACCTCTGTAACACACAGATAAACCCCACTCCCTTCAGTATAACATTCTGATATGCCCCAAACTCCTCACTGTAATGTTCTGACATAAATTACACTCCTCTCTATAGCATTCTGATGGGCCCCACACCCATCACACTAACACTCTGATGTACCAAACGCTGATGACTGTAACACTCTGATATACCCCACATCCTTCTCTGCAATGCTCTGATATACCCGACACCCCTCACTTCAAAATTCTGATATACCCCAAACACCTCACTGTAATGTACAGATATACCTCGAACACCTCACTGTAACATTCTAATATAACCCGAACACCTCACTGCAACACACATCAGTGTCCCACATCCCTCACTGTAGCAGTCTGATATATCCCACTCCCCTCACTGTAACACTCTGATATATCCTACTCCCCTCACTGTAACACTCTGATATACCCTACTCCCCTCACTGTAACACTCTGATATACCCTACTCCCCTCACTGTAAGAGGGAGGGCTTCAGAATATTATAGTGAGGAATGTGAAGTACGTCAGAGTTTTACAGTGAGGGGTGTGGGTTATATCAAATATGTGGAACATTTGGGATACCTTCCAGGAAAGGTAGGACCTGTACAAGAGGGATAGGTTGCACCCGAACTGGAGGGGCACCAATATCCTGGGCGGGAGATTGGCTAGATCTCTTCGGGAGGGTTTAAACTAGTATGGCAAGTGGATGGGAACCACAGCTAAGGATCAGAGGATGGGGTAGCTGGTGTACAGGCAGATACAGCATGCAGAGAGTCTGTGAAGAAGGATAGATAGTTGATAGGGCAAAGTTGCAGTCAGTGCGATAGGTTGAAGTGTGTCTATTTAAATGCAAAAAGTGACAGGAATAAGGGTAACAAATTTAGAGCTTGGATCGGTAATTGGAGCTACGGTGTTGTGGCCATTATGAGTGGGTTAGTAAGTCTGCCGATGACACGAAGGTTGGTGGAGTTGTGGAAAGCGTGAAGGGCTGTTGTCGGTTGCAACAGGATATTGACAGGATGCAGAGCTGGGCAAAGAAGTGGCAGATGGAATTCAACCCAGAAAAGTGTGAAGTGATTCGTTTTGGAAGGTTGAATTTGAATGCAGAACACAGAGTTAATGGCAGGATTCTCGGCAATATGGAGAAACAGAGGAATATTGGGGTCCACCTCCATAGATTCTTCAAAGTTGCCACTCGACTTGACAGGGTTATTAAGAAGCTGTATGGTGTGTTGGCTTTCATTGGCGGGGAAATTGAGTTTAAGAGCTGCGAGGTTATGCTGCAGCTCTATAAAACCCTGGTTAGACCACACCTGGAATATTGTGTTCAGTTCTGGTCGCCTCATTGTAGGAAAGATATGGAAGCTTTAGATAGGGTGCAGAGGAAATTTACCAGGATGTTGCTTGGACTGGAGGTCAGGTCTTATGAGGAAAGGTTGAGGGAGCTAGGGTTTTTTTCATTGGAGCAAAGAAGGATAGAGGTGTACAAGATGATGAGAGGCATAGATAGGGTGGATAGGCAGAGACTTTTTCCCAGGGTGGAAATGACTAATAGTGAGAGGGCATAATTTTAAGGTGATTGGAGGAAGGTAGAGGGGAGATGTCAGCGGTAGGTTCTTTACATAAGAGTGGTTGGTGCATGGAATGCGCTGCCAGCAGTGAGTAGAGTCAGATCCATTCGGAACATTTAAGTGACTCTTGGATAGGCACATGGGTGATAGTATAATGTCGGGTATGCAAAGTATCTTAGAGTAGGATAATAGGTCAGTACAACATCATGGGCCGAAGGGCCTGTACTGTTCTATGTTCTGTGTAACACTGTGATATATCCTACACCCCTCACTGTAACACTCTGTTATATCTCACATGCCTCACTGTAACACTCTGATATATCCTATACACCTCACAGTAACACGCTGACATATTCCTGACTGTAACATTTTGATATGCCCCACAAACCTCACTGAAAAACTTTAGTATATTCTACACCCATCATTGTAATGCTCTGATTTGCCCATGCCCCTCGGTGTAACATTCTGATATACCCCACACCTCTTACTGCAACACTCTGATATACGCCACAACCCTCACAGTTCACTCTGAAATACCCCAGACCCGTCACTGTAAAATTCTGACATACACTGCATCCCTCTCTGTAACACTCCGATATATCCCACATTGTTCACTGTAACATTCTGATATACCCCACACATCTCACTGCAACACTCCGATATATCCCACATCCCTCACTGTAACACTCTGATATACCCCTCACCCCTCGCTGTAACATGCTCTTGTTGAAGGTAAATATACTGAAGCGTTTGCACATCAGGTTGATTAATTTGCTGCTTTTGCCTGGGTAGTCAGTGCTGATCTGCTTTAGGATTGGAGCAAATGGATCATTTCCTGGCTCGTGTCATATAGATTGAGGACTCCCGAGTTAGTGCTCACTGCTTGTTCAATCCCCAGTTATCTCATTGTCTGATTATTCAAAAGTCCATTGTTCTTCTGTTTGTGCTGTTGTGTCTCTCCTTTAAATTGCCTTTTTAATAAAAATAAAAATCTTTCCTTAATCTATTTTTCCTGGAATCTAATGATTAACCTCCAATTCTGCCTAAAATCCTTCCATAGACTGTGTAGTTCCCTTACTTACAATTGAATTTATTTGAATCAATCCTTAAGCTGGTTCAAGATAATAAAATGTGAGGCTGGATGAACACAGCAGGCCAAGCAGCATCTCAGGAGCACAAAAGCTGACGTTTCGGGCCTGGACCCTTCATCAGAGGCTCTCTGATGAAGGGTCTAGGCCCGAAACGTCAGCTTTTGTGCTCCTGAGATGCTGCTTGGCCTGCTGTGTTCATCCAGCCTCACATTTTATTATCTTGGAATCTCCAGCATCTGCAGTTCCCATTATCTCTTAAGCTGGTTCAAGTTTGGTCTTGATGTTCTGTCAGTTGGCTCCTGTGTTTCTCTGCTTTATCGACCTGGTCTTTCCTTAATAGACTAAAACTTTGTCGTTCAAGCTCTGGGGTGGGGCTTGGGGGTTTGGGACCGCCAGGTTTACCCCATCAGGACCTTGTCTTCAGAGTGAAATAGGATCTTCAACTTGTCCCTGTGGGGAGCACTCACCAGATTGTGATGGTCCTCACTTTGGCCAGACAGGCCATGAAAGATGGTGTGCAGGTTGACAACATTGGAGGATCATGAGGAGGAGCACTGTGTCCATGTAGGAGAGGACACTGCCAACTTGTGGTGGCCTTCTTCTCAAAAGCTTTAAAGGTTTAAGTAGAAAGCCTGGTTGGATGACAGATGTCACTGGCTGGTTGCAGATGAGCTGCAGTAGATAAAACCATCAGAATCATAGAATCCTTACGGTGCAGAAGCAGGCTATTTGGTCCATCAAGTTCATGCCAACTGTCTCAGGACCATCCCACCCAGATTCACCCCACCACCCTTTTCCCATAACCCTGCATTTCCCATGGCTATCCTGCACATCCCTAGACACTATGGGCAATTTAGTTTGGCCGAGCCACCTAACCTTTGAAAATAGGAACAGGAGTAGGCCATTCAGCCCTTCAATCCCCCACTGCTATTCAACAGGATCATGGCTGAGCCGACATTCCTCACATTCCACTTTCCTGCCCCTTCCCCTTAACCCTTGATCCCCCGACTGATCAAGAATCTTTCTACCTCGGCCTTCAGTATACACACGGACTCTGCCTCCACAGCTCTCTGTGACAAGGAGTTCCAAAAACTCAAAGCTGTCTGAGAGAAGAATTTCCTCCACATCTCAGTCTTATTTGGCGCTCCTTAATCCTGAGACCGTGCCATCTGGCCCCAGGCTTTCCCATGAGGGAAAAAACATCCTCTTGGCATTTATCCTGTCAAGCCCTTTAAAAATTCTATATGACTTCACCTCTCATTCTTCTAAACTCCACTGAGTAGAGCCCCAAGATAATAAAATGTGAGGCTGGATGAACACAGCAGGCCAAGCAGCATCTCAGGAGCACAAAAGCTGACGTTTCGGGCCTAGGGTCTAGGCCCGAAACGTCAGCTTTTGTGCTCCTGAGATGCTGCTTGGCCTGCTGTGTTCATCCAGCCTCACATTTTATTATCTTGGAATTCTCCAGCATCTGCAGTTCCCATTATCTCTGAGTAGAGCCCCAACCTGTTTAATCCTTTGCTCATTAGACGAACCCTCCTTCCCAGGTATCATCTTCATGAACCTTCTCTGCATTGCCTCCAATAAAATATCATCTTTCATTAAATAAGGAGATCAAAACTGTTCACACTGCTCCAGATGTGGTCTGACCAGCACCTTGCACAGTTGCAGTAAGACTTCCTTTCCCATAATGGGAGGACAAGACAGACAAGTGAGGCAGTCCTTGACATCATGCCCCCTGGCAAGAGTAGCTGTTAACAGCAGCGAGATTGGCACAGAGCAGCCTGAGGCAGCAGCTGGCATGTGGGCAGAAAGAGCTCAACACTTGCTACAAATGCTGGGCCTTCAGGTCTGCCACTAGGGGCCCTCCTCCAGGGACCGACCGACTGCCCACTGCCTCCTGGTGATCAGCCTGAAAAGCTCAGCCTGAACAAGTGTTCCAACTGATTTAATTGGCTCAGTGTCCACTGGTCAGGGGAAGTAGCACCGATCCTAATCCCACCTTCTCGGAAAGTGGTCTGGGAGCAGGGACATGGTGATTGAAAACGAGCACCATGGCCAGGGCTGCCAAAATCTGCACCTGCTGACCTCCCACCTAACACAGACCAGCCCTACGAACCCATTGCTGAGCTTTCCTTTCCTGTTCATATAAATTTCACCTGATTAATGACCTACATTTACTGTCTTGTTGGAGTAAACTCTGCTGTTTTAAATCCAATTAGCTGCTCGATGGCTTCTCTGTCCATTGATTTGGAGCTGTGGGCAGTAGTGCCTACCAAATTGTAACAATTCTCTGGTTCTGTGTCTGTCTTCATCCTGGGATCCTGAGGTATGACTAGCTGGCAAGGTGCACAGTAAAGGTCACAGCAGACTGAGTGCCCAATCTGATTCTCCTTCCTGCTCTGTTTTCCATTATTCTTGTTGCTTCTCTTTTACTCACCTAATTGCCTTAATGAGTGGCGATTTAAGAATTATAGCTTTGTAATTCAGAGCTTGCAGGCTTGTCACTGAAGGTTTCTGTCTATAAATAGCATTTGCATGAAATAAGGACAGATAACGTTACTTGTGTATCCCAATTTGAAGAAACAAAATAGTGAAATATACCAACCTTTAGTCACAGGTAAACCTGCTTCATGTAGAAAAACACTTTTAAGCATTTTAAAAGCTGCATTTTCTTTGTGATCTTTATAGATATACTATCAGACTGTTTGTCTGCCATTTTTAAAATCAGGATTTGTTTTTTAATTGAGAGACAGGACTGTTGTCTATTTGATCTTCAGTTAGGTTTCCATGTATCCACCACTGAGATCTTGGAGTAGCTTCTTACAGATGACCATTGCCCCTAAAATAATGTACATATTTTCCCCAGAAGTTATCTTCACCTGATGCTATGATGTTATCACTCATAATGTAAGAAACCAGGATGTGGGAATTTGGTACTGAAATGTTCAATAGACATTTATCACAGCTCCCTAAAATATACAAATATATTGGCACTTCGATGTCTGGGCTAATATTACGCTATGTGGTTACAAAATGTTGCGTGCTTCCATCATTGCGTCATGCTTCAACTGATTTCCAGTCAGATGCAATCTGAAACCTTTTTATTCCATCAAATCATATATTACAATATTTTGGCAATATCATGAGGGTATCTCTTAAAGATACACCGACTTACTCCGACAAAGCCTACAACACCATTAACATGTAGATCAGGTAGGACCTCATTCATTACCCAACAAGTCACCAATTAAAGAACAAAAGTTAAACTTGCATTTCTGTAGCACCGCTTTACATTCAGGACTTCCCAGTGCGATTTACAGCCAAATGAGTAATTTTGAAATTTAATCTAAGAAACATGGCAAAGCTTGTGCACAGCAATCTCCTATAAATAGCTGTATTTGAAAATCTGTTTTTGAGATGTTGATCGAACAATAAAGATTTGCCAGGGCAAACGGGAAAATTCCTCTGTTTTTCAAAATTGTGCCGTTGGCTCCTTTATGTTTACTTGGAGCTTTGATTTAATGCCTCATTTGAAGGGTGGTACCCACAACATTGCAGCACTCCCTCAGTGTGCACTGGGTGTGCTCAACTCCCTGGAGTGAGTCTTCAATCCATTTCCTCCTGACTCAGAGTGTTTATCAACTGAAATGCACCAAAAATGTGAACCCATAGTCAAAGTGGCTTTCTATCTAACACCTAACTCCTGTGGGCCAGCCTGTACCAAGAGGAACAGCTGAACCTCAGCCTCCAGGCTCACTCGGACCCAGGTTTCTCTCACCATTTCAATTAACCACAACTGGTATCTAAAGAAACTGGAGTGCGATAACAGTACCATCAGAAACTGCCTGCAGTAATAATCATTATCACTAGAGAGCAGGAACAGCTTTACAATTAGAGACAGTTCTGAAATTGTTACCTATTATCACTATTGTTATATACCACAATCCTCAGTGCCTATCTAGGCCTTCTAATTTATAATCTGAATTGAGCATAGTTAATTTGGAATTACAATCCTAATCATTGTGGAATTATTCAGCACAGGCCATTTGGTCCAACACCAACTGAGCAATTTCGTCGCACTTACTCTCATTCCCATTCAGGTCTCTCTGGGAGGTCAGTTTATCCCTGGCTACCCTTGATACAAAGATGATGGTTATGCCTATGCTATTTCAGAAGCAGTGCACGTGGGGAACATGATGGTGATGTCACTGGTTTAATAACCCAGAGACCCACACCCACAGGCTGGGGATTGACTACACCAGCTCGTGGAATTTCATTTCAGTAGCTTTGAAAGCGTGGTTGGGACAGTGGCTTAATGGTTAGCACTGCTGCCTCACTGCCAGGGTTTGATTCCATCTTTGAGTGACTGTGTGCGTCTGTTTGGGTTCCCTCTGGGTGATCCACTTTTCTCCCACAGTCCAAATATGTGCAGGTTAGGTGGATGGGCCATGCTAAATTGTCTGTCATGTTTAAGGATGTGTAGGCTAGGTGGATTAGCCAGTGCAAATGGAGAGTTAAGGGGATAGGATGGGAATCCTGGGTCAAGGTAGCATGCTCTTTGGAGGGTTTGTTCAGGACTCAATGGGCCAAATAACCTCTTCCCACACTGTAGGGAATGCATGATTCTATGAAAGTTAGACTCAGTGACCACAACATCAACAATAATTGTGAACAGGGAGACTTAGGGGTTAAGGTACATAGTTCATTTAAAGTTGAAGGAGAGACATGGTGATAAAAGAAGGCATTTGGCACACCGGCTTTAATTGTTCAGACCTTTGAGTTTAGGAACTGGCATGTCATGTTGCAGTTATACAGGGCATTAATGAGGTCTCTTTTGGAGTATTGTGTGCAGCTCTGGTCACCCTGCTAGGAAGGATTTTATTAAATTGGAGAAGGTTCAGAAAAGATTTACCAGGATGTCACCAGGACTGGTGAGTTTGAGTTATATGGAGAGGCTGGGTAACCTGTAACCTGTTATCATTGGTGCTTAGGAGGTTGAGGGGTGACCTTATGGAGGCTTTATAAAATCAAAAGGGATAGTAATAAAGTGAATAGCAAAGGTCTTTTCCCTAGGATACTAGACGGCATAATTTATTGGTCAGAGGAGAAAGATTTAAAATGTAACTGAGGGCAAAGTTTTCAAACAGAGGGTGGTACATCTATGAAATAAACTTCCAGAAAGTGATTAACACAGTTATAATTATAACATTTAAAAGACACGTAGACGGGTATATGAATAGGAAAAGTTTAGAGAGATATGAGCCAAACGTGGGCAAATAGGATCAGTTCAGTATGGGAAACTTGGTCAGCGTGGATGGATTGGGCCGAAGGGTCTGTTTCCCTGATGTATGATTCTATGGCTTTCTGACTCTAATTGTCATAAAACCTTCGTCTGCTTCATTCCTGATGTTGAGAGAATGGAATCTGTCATCCTTACCTGATCAACCAATTTGACTCCAGACCCACACAGTAATATGGTTAACTCTTAATTGTCATCTGGAATGGTCTAACAAGTGAGTCAGTTCAAGGGATGCTCTTCATATGGTGGGTGTGGACTCAATGTGCTGTCTCGCCTGCTTCCACACTCTAGTGATTTTATGGTATTATGATTTAGTTCACTAATTTAAATCTGTATCCACCACACTAATAGGTGGGAGTACATTCTAAATTGTTCCACAGTTTGTGTAAAAGTCTTTTCTTGTGTTGTCTTTGGTTCTTTTGTGGCCAGTTGCGTGAAGTCGCAACCTCCTGTTTATCTATCCTTCCAAGAATTGGTAATGTTTTCCATTTATTTTATCTAATCCTTCATAATTTTATTTATCTCTCCCCAATCCCATCAGGTTTCTTGGCTCTTGGGAAAGCAACGCCAGCTTTCTCTTTCATCCCTCATCCCCAGATCCATTTGGGTAAATTTCTTCTGAGCCCTCCTGAAGCCTTCCTTTGCTGAGAATTGGAAACCATTATGGCAGCTATTACAGCATCCTCACTGTTGCACTGTAACCATCTGTTTATGATGTCCATCACAAGCTCCGTTTTCAGTATTGAATATGCTACAACTACAGGTTTATCAGACAATTGCACACAACTTGGCCATTCATATAAAGCAACCAGCTCTTGTCTCTTTGAATCTGGACTTATGTCAAATTATAGTGTTTTCAAAGCCTCCCTCTAGTGAGTTTCTCAAGGGCCACTTTATAATTTTCAGAGGCTACCTTTTGGATTTTGAGGCTCCTTTTTCATTCCCACTAACTTATTTGACAGGCAATACAGTTAGATTGCAACAATGCCTTCTGTTATTTGAGTTGACATCTGAGATATTTGGATACACAAGCAGAAATAAAAGAATATATCTTCGATTATCAACTCTCAATTAAATTTAAGGTTACAATGTATGGGAAAACAATGATTTTCTAGACATCACAGTATACTGTATTTAAATTGGCATAAGACCACAAGCATAAATTAGCATCAAAATAACTGAAAGACACTTCTATGCTCTAAAAGCTTCCATGGACTGGCAAGATTACAGCTAGTACATTTCAGTTGCATTACACAAAGATGGAACATTTTAACCTGATAGATATTAGCCTATTCGTTGCACCTCAGATTTTAATTTAACAACTGACAGTGAATATGAGTGTTTGTTCTCTGAGGGGAGCGAATCTGTAGAATTCTTGACCACAGAGGGCTGTGGAGTCTGGGCCATTAAGCATGGCCAGGGCTCAGACAGACAAACTATTATTCAGTAAGGGAATCAAGGATCATAGGGAAAAGGCAGAAAAGTGGAGTAGAGGATCATCAGGTTGGCGATGTTCTCATTCAATAGTGGAATTGTGTTGAAGGGTTGAATGACCTACCTCTGTTCCTGCATCTTATGGCCTTAAGCTCCTCCTAGTCAGTAACATCATTGCTGCTGTGCACCAAGGAGCACTTAAGAGTGGCTTTGTACCACCCTCCCCTACAACCTTAGATATTTGAGCATTGTGTGAATAGGATCTGAAGGGGCAAAGGTTTCCAGCCATCCAGGCCATGTCCACTCCAGCAGAGTTTATTGAACAGGAGTTTTGTCTGAAAGCTTATGGGCTTCACTTCGAGAAAGATAGAAACCTTTGCTCAATGGGCGTCCTACTGAATCCAGCAAATGAGGAGAAGAATTGCTGGTGAAATGTACTTTGCTGATACACATCATGTAGAAAAGGAACATGATGGTGGCTCGGAGTTTTGTTGACTTGTGGAGATCTTAGTTGTCAAAACCCCCCCTGCCCATAGTTTGTACACGTCTGAGATGTACAGCTGATCTTGTGTTAGATCTCCTCATGAATGGTGGCCTTTTCAAACAGATGGTCTGGAAAGTGGACAACAAATTCCAAAGTCTTTCCTTCAAAATTTATGGGAGGTGGAATTTTTGACTGACAGATATGGGCTGATAGATGAGCCATTCATGGTTGCCACACCTGACACTAACTTTCTTAGTTCCAAATTTAATTACTTGAATTTAAATTTCCCAACTGTTTAAGTGGGATTTGAACTCCTGCATTTCTTTTATTTCATTCATGTGATGAGGTAGTCACTGGCTAGGTAGCATTTATTGCCCATCCCTAAATGCCCCAGAGGGCAGTTACGAGTCAACCACATCGCTGTGGGCCTGGAGGCACATGTAGGCCAGACCAGGTAAGGATGGCAGTTTCCTTCCCTAAAGGATTTAGTGAGCCAGACGGGTTTTTCTGACAATCAACAATGGCCAGATTCTTAATTCCAGATTTTTATTGAATTCAAATTCCACCATCAGCCGTTGGCGAGATTCAAATGAAGGTGCACAGGAAATTACCTGAGTTTCTGGATTAATAGTCTAATGATAATACCACTGGCCATGACCTCCCCTTTATGTACTGGATCATCATACCAATAATATAATCATGATATTATCTTTCTCTTCCCTACCCTCTCACCATAGCCCTGCCAGTGTTTCCCTTACAAATATTTATTCAGTTCCATTTTAGGTGTTATTATATAATGTACTTCTGTCCAATCAGTCCATGCTGACCATAATCCGAAACTAAACTAGTCCCAGCTGTCTGCGCCTGGCCCGTATCCCTCCAAACCTTTCCTATTCATGTATGTATCCAAATGTCTTTTAAATATTGTAACTGCTCCTGCATCTGCCAATTCCTCAGGAACTTCATTCCACATATGAGCCACCAGCTGTGTAAAAAAGTTGCCTCTAACATCCTTTTGCAATCTTTCTCCTCTCACCTTAAAAATATGTCCCCTTGCTTTTGCAATGCCTCACCCTGGGGAGAAGATACCTCCCATCCACCTTATCTATGCCCCTCATGATTTTATAAGCCTCCATAAGGTCACTTCTCAACCTCCAACTGTCCAGTGAAAAAAGTCGCAGCCCAGCCAGCCTCTCCCTATGACTCAAACCATCTGCTCCCAGCAATATCCTAGTAAATCCCTTGTGAGTTCCCGTCAGCTTAATAATATCCTTTCTATAGCAGGACTACCATACCTAGACACAGTACTCCAAAAGAGGCCTCACCAACATCCTGTACAACCCCAACATGACATCCCCCCTGTTATATCTGTGGTCTGAGCAATGAAGGCAAACATGCTAAACACTGCCTTAATCACCACATGATGCAACTTTTAATGGACTATGTAACTGAACCCTTTCCATTCGAAGGCAACAATGGATGGGCAACGAATGCTATTAAAGAAAATGAAAAATAAAATTGGATTGCTTAAGGCAGTGAAGCAGCCTCCCACACAGGTTGGAGGATTAATATTAATTTCTTTTGGCCTCTCTTTCTGGTGTTTTCACAGATCCAAATGTAGTCGGAACCACAAGTGAGACTTGATTTTTAAACTTGTTTGGCCTAAACATTCTCTCTGTTTTGTTGGGAGACATAGAGATCTCCTTTACAGTGAGTGCAAGCACATAGCCGACAGTGAAAAATGACAAGAGTGAGCTTAGCCTGAACTGTTTGTAATTGTACTTTCAAACTGTATTTCCTGGCAAGATGTCGGATTGTAGAAAAGACCAACAAAGTATTCCTTGTTGGCAGTGAATTTCCTGTTTTAGCTTGAAAATTATAGACAGTGTTTACACTAAGATTTCCCCTTCATACATCTGTGCTTTTTGGTGTAGAATCCCTACAGTGTGGAAGCAGACCATTCTGAACCCCCAGCCAGACCCACCCCATCCCTGTAACCCTGCCTCCCCCATGGCAAATCCCCCTAGCCTACACACGCGTGGAGACTATGGGCAATATAGCATGGCTTATCTAACCTGTGCATCTTTGGACTGTGGGAGGAAACCGGAGCACCTGGAGGAATCCCACATAGACACGGAGAGAATGAGCAATCTCCACACAGACAGTTGCTCGAAGGTGAAATTGAACCCGTGTCCCTGTCGCGGTGAGGCAGCAGTGCTAACTGCTGAGCCACTGGGCTGGCCCATCATCCAGAAAAAAACAGCTCATTTTATTTCCACCCTATTCATTAGCAGCATCTCAGCTCCTCAGATAAGAAGCAGTCCATGACGTAGGAATATATAGACAGGAGAAAGCCATTCAGTCTGTCAACTCTGCTCCAAAATTTGAGATCATAGCTTATCATTTACATGAATGTCACTCTCACTATATCCCTCAATGTCACAATGCGGAAGTGCTGGTGTTGAATTGGGGTCAGCAATGTCAGAAATCACACAACACCAGGTTACAGTCCAGCAGGTTTATTTGAAAACACAAGCTTTCGGAGCGTAGCCCCTCCATGAGGTGCACTGAGAAAGAAACACACAGACACAGAATTTACAAGTAAAAGATCTAAGGGTCACACAGCTAATAAGGATGTATTAAACAAACCTGAGATGCTGTTAAATCTTTAACTAGTTAGAAGGTTTTCATTGATTAATATGTATATGTTAATCCCTGAATTCCTTTCAAGTCAATGCCATAAGAGAACTAAAGGTTTTATCAGTGTAAAGAAGAAGTGGCATTTTAGGTCAGACGATGCATGTTAATTGTGAGACTGTGTTTAGAATCTGCCTGTGTTTTAGTTTGGAGTCAGACTGGTTTTATTTCTAAAGTAGGAATTTATAAAATGCCGCATTGACTGGCTGTCTACAAATTCTGCGCTTTTTGAGTATAAAAGAATGTATAATATAAAATTCACCTCATAGATTTATGAGTGTGTGTGTGTGTGTGTGTGTGTGTGTGTGTCTGTATGAGACATACATTCTCTACACACACACACACACACACACACACACACACACACACACACTTGGGTGAATTAGTATTTATAGATATATTCTACTTTGTCCAAAAGCACACAATTTATAGACAGGCAGTCAATGTGGCATTTTATAAATTCCTACTTTAGAAATAAAACCAGTCTGACTCCAATGTCACCTCTTCTTTACTCTAATAAAACCTTTAGTTCTGTCATGACACTGACTTGAAAGGAATTCAGGGATTTACTTATGCACATTAATTATTTAAAACTTTCTACTGATTAAAGATTAACAGCGTCTTAAGTTTATTTAATACATCCTTATCAGTGGTGTGACACTTTGATTCTGTGTCTGATACTATCTCTACTAACACCTGAAGAGGAGCAATACTCTGAAAGCTTGTGTTTTCAAATAAATCTGTTAAACCTGGTGTCGTGTAATTTCTAACCTTGTCCAGATCAAAACACAAATAGATTTTAAACAAAGCCTCACGCCTAACATGTATTGTCTGACCGAAAATGTCACCTCTTCTTTGCACTGATAAAGCTTTTAGTTCTCTCAGAGCAGCGAATTGAAAGGAATTTGGGGATTTATGTATACATATTAATTAATGAAAACCTTCTAACTGATTAAATATTTAAAAGCATCTTACGTTTGTTTAATACATCCTCATCAGCATATAACCTTTTAATCTTTCATTTATAAATTCTGTGTCTGTGTACTTCTTTCTCACGTCACTTGATGGAGGGGCTACACTCCGAAAGCTTGTATGTTCAAATAAACCTGTTGGACTATAACCTGGTGTTGTAAGATTTCTGACCTGGTCCCTCAACATCATTGGTCTTCAGAATTCTGTCTTGAACCTGCTCACTGACTGAGCTTCCCCAGGAACAGAGAATCCCAAAGATTCATCTCCTTCTGACTGAAGAAATGCCTCCTCATCTGAATACAAAATAGCCTGCCCCTTATTCTACAACAGTCCCCTGGTTAAGTGCTTTATCTATCGAGCCCTTTAAAAACTTCTGTAAGGTTTACTGGGATCAACTCTATTTCTTCAAAACTGTATAGAGTCCAGGGATAGTAGGAACTGCAGATGCTGGAGAACCTGAGATTACAAGGTGAAGAATGGTCTAGGCTCAAAACGTCAACTTTCCTGCTCCTCTGATGTTGCTTGGCCTGCTGTGTTCATCCAGCTCTACACCTTGTTATGTATAGAATCCAGATCCAGTCTTCTCAATCTCTCCTCATAAGAGAGTCCCACCATCCCAAGCATTAATCTGGTGAAGCCCCATTGCACTCCCTCTGTGGCAAATCCTTAGATAATGAAGCTAAAACTGTACACAATCCTCCTGGTAGGGTCCCACATGGCTTTGTATAATTGTAGTAACATAACAATTGTCATTCTTACTGTTTTCTGCACCTGCCTTTTAGATTTCAGTGCTTCCTAAACAAGGACACCCAGGTCCCTTTGGACATCAATACTCTTACTATTAGAGAAATATTTTGCTCTCCTGTTTTTTCCCTCTGTCAAAGTGAGTCATTTCACATTAATTTGTGTTGTATTTAATCTCCAAATTATGCCTCTGACTTTCATTTGTCCAAGTCCACTTGATGCTTCCCTGCATTCTTCTCACAGCTTACATTCCCACCTGATTGGTATAGATTTGGAATATTACATTTCGTTCCCACATCCATATCATTCACACAAAATGTAAATCATTGCATATCCAGCACCATTTGTTACACTAGTCTGCTGGCCTGAGAATGATTGGTTTATTGCTATTCAACATGAAAGTAGGTGGAAAGACGGGTTGTGAGAAAGATATGCACAGTTTACTGATAGGTTACATAAATGGGCAGAGTGTTGGCAAAAAGGATATAATGTGGGAAAATGTGAAGTTGTTCATTTTGGAAGGGAGAACAAAAGAACAGATGGAAATGGAAAAAAGACTTAATACAAAGAAAGCACACAGGTAATCATGAACACCGGTGTAATCATAGAAACCCTACGATGTGGAAGTAGGCTTTTCGGCCCAATGAGTCCATACTGACCCTCTAAAGAGCACCCTACCCAGACACACCCCCCCATCCTATCTCTGAAACCCTGCATTTCCCACAGCCAGCCCACCTAACCTGCATGTCGTTATGCTGTAGGAGGAGACCCCCACAGATGCAGGGAGAACATGTAAACTCCATACAGTCACCTGAGGCTGGAATCAAACTCAGGTTCCTGGTGCTGCGAGGCAGCAGTGCTTGTCACTGTGCCACCCATATGTTGGTCCTTATGTCATGAAGATTGGAGTATAAGAACAGGGAAATCTTACTGCAACTGTACAAGGCCCTGGTGAGACCATGTCCAGATGAGCAGAGAGATCTCGGTGTCCATGTACACAGATCCTTGAAAGTTGCCACCCAGGTTGACAGGGCTGTAAGAAGGCATACAGTGTTTTAGCTTTTATTAATAGAGGGATCGAGTTCCGGAACCAAGAGGTTATGGTGAAGCTGTACAAAACTCTGGTGCGGCCTCACTTGGAGTATTGTGTACAGTTCTGGTCACTGCATTATAAGAAGGATGTGGAAGCTTTGGAAAGGGTGCAGAGGAGATTTACTAGGATGTTGCCTGGTATGGAGGGAAGGTCTTACGAGGAAAGGCTGAGGGACTTGAGGCTGTTTTCATTAGAGAGAAGAAGGTTGAGAGGTGACTTAATTGAAACATATAAAATAATCAGAGGGTTAGATAGGGTGAATAGGGAGAGCCTTTTTCCTAGGATGGTGAAGGCGAGCACGAGGGGGCATAGCTTTAAATTGAAGGGTGACAGATATAGTACAGATGTCAGAGGTAGTTTCTTTACTCAGAGAGTAGTAAGGGAATGGAACGCTTTGCCTGCAACGGTAGTAGATTCGCCAACTTTTGGTACATTTAAGTCGTCATTGGATAAGCATATGGACGTACATGGAATAGTGTAGGTTAGATGGACTTGAGATTGGTATGACAGGTTGGCACAACATCGAGGGCCGAAGGGCCTATACTGTGCTGTAATGTTCTATGTTCTATGTTCTATGTTCTCTTATTTAAGGAAAACATATTTTATTGGAGGCAGCTCAGAGAAAGTTCACTGGGCTGATTTTTGGTATGGAGGGATTGTCTTATGAGCAAAGGCTAAACAGCTTGGGACTCTGCTCCCTGGAATTTAGAAGAATGAAAGGTAATTTCATTGATGCTTATAGGCTTGCCAGGATAAATGACAACAGGATTTTTCCCCACATGGGAGAGTCTAGGACAGGAGGGCATAGACTCGGATTAAAGAGGGGCCAATTTAAGACTGAGATGAGGAGTTTCTTCTGTCAAAGGATTGTGAATCTTTGGAACTCCTTGCCACAGAGAGCTATGGGAACAGGATCCTTGGGTATAGTTAAGGCTGGGACAAATAGACTCTTGATCAGAGAGAGTAGGAACTGCAGATGCTGGAGAATCTGAGATAACAAGGTGCAGAGCTGGATGAACACAGCAGGCCAAGCAGCGTCAGAGGAGCAGGAAAGCTGACGTTTCGGGCCTAGACCCTTTTTCAGAAGAAGGGCCTAGGCCCGAAACATCTGCCTTCCTGCTCCTGTGATGCTGCTTGGCCTCCTGTGTTCATCCAGGTCTGCACCTTGTTATCTCAGATTCTTGATCAATCAGGGATTCAAAGCTTACAGGGAAAGGGCAAACATGTTTGACAATATTAGAGATTTTAAAGGATACTTAATGTACAATAGATAAGGAAAGTGGGTGTGATGAATGTCGGGTCAGTCATGATCCTATTGGATCAAGGCTAAAGGGGCTGAACAACCTAATCCTGTTCCTATTTCTTATGGTTTTACTCACTGCTTTTCAACTGTTAACCACTACTTAATCCATACTGATACATTCGCCTACAAACCTCTGTGTTGTAGCTTATCAAAAGCCTTGTGAAAATTCACATACAACACATCCATTATCTATTGTATCTTAAATGTCCTTAAAAATCTCCAATATTGTCAAACATGTTTGCTCTTTCACAAATCCACATTGACTTAGCCTAGTCTTACTATTCTCTTCTAAACGTTCAATTCTTTTTATCCTGTATAATTCATGTTCTTTCTGTTAGCCTACACAATTGTCCCCACCACTGACATTAAACTTACAGGTCTGTGTTTTTCCATTCTTCATTCCCTCCTTTCTTAAATAATGGGGTTACATTTTCTACTTTCCAGTCTGCAGGAACGTTTCCAGGAACCTGAATTACAACCACAATCCCTGATCTTTCCTTAACGTCCTGGGACGTGCCTCATCTGGTCCAAGGAATTTATCAACCTTCAATTTTTTTCATACAAGGAACAAGAGGAGGCCACCTGGCCCTTCAAGGCCGCTCTGATATTCAATAAGTTCATGGCTGATCTGGTTTTAACCCTGACCCTACGGTCCTGCATATCACCCATTAATCTTCCATGCCTTTGGTCATCAAGAGCCTATCAAATCTATCTTAAAATTATTTAACAATTTTGCATCCACTGGCTTTTGAGCCACGGAATTATATAGATTCTCAAGCCCCTGAGAGAAAAACATGTTTCCTCATCTCTGTCTTAATTGGCTGACCCTTATTTATAAACCATGACCCCTTGTTGCAGATACTCCCAGAAGAGAAAACATCATTTCCGCATCTATCCATTTCAGGATCTTATACGTTTCAATAAAGTCACCTCCAACTTTTCTAA
Source organism: Stegostoma tigrinum (assembly GCF_030684315.1). Classification (NCBI taxonomy): domain Eukaryota; kingdom Metazoa; phylum Chordata; class Chondrichthyes; order Orectolobiformes; family Stegostomatidae; genus Stegostoma; species Stegostoma tigrinum. Next base: position 6,723,538 of record NC_081363.1, read on the forward strand.
CCTCCAGAGGATACCAACCCAGCCTGTCAAGCCTTTCCTCAGAAAGCATCTGCTAATTCCAGGTCCTCGTTACAACAGTATCTGCAAAATAAGACCTTCTAGTCAGCCAGAAGGCATCTCACCACTACCTTCTCAACAGTAATAAAAATTGACTTGCTAGCAACCATTCCACGTGTCGTCAGTGAATGAAGAAAAAGTGGCAGTGTTTGTGGTAGCATTCTAACCACTTTCTGGGAAAAAAGTGTGTTCTAGAATTAGTTGGAAACTATAGTTGAATTTATTAGAGGCTACTTTATATTTATGGCCCCTAGTTCTGGGCTTTCTGCACAACTGGAAACATCTTTTCCAAGTCTACTCTGTCAAATGCTTTCATAAATTAAAGACCTCTTAAAAATCACTTCTTTTCCAGAGAAAAGAGCCCCAACCTGTTCAGTATTTCTGGATAGTTAGAGCTTCTCAGTTCTGGTGTCAGTTTGGAAAATGTGTTTTGCACTTTCTCTAGTGTTTGTGTAACATGGAAGCTGGTATTCGCATGGTATTCTCTGTTGAAGGATAATCAATACTCAATGCAAGTTTTACACAATTCCTTTGATTTCTTATTCACATGTACATAAACACAGAAGTGCTCACTTTCACAAACATACATGCAAAGACATACATTAGCACAATTATGCATATGGACACATGCTTGAATGTCACACAACACATAAACATATAAACTTAAATCTATGCACATGTACACAAACACTCATGAACTTACATGTGTTGACACACTGACAGGTGGAATAACCTTAATGTGTACACATAAAGTCTCAAATGTACATGTACACACACAGATGGTAAAAACATCTATCTGAAAATGTACTGTTTCCATTATACATGTTCACACTCGCTATCAACTTTTAACATCACACAAAGGGGTCATTAAATTCCAGTCACGTGATGAAATGTCCATGTTAATTGTCAACCTGATACAATAAACTCAGGCTCAGTAGAATAGAATAGAACAGCCTTTATTGTCACATGCACTCGAATGAGTGCTGTGAAAAGTTTGTAATGTCACCTCTCCGTGCCATCTTAGGTACAGAGTACCTAGGCACAGATACTTCAAGTGTTGTTACAGAGTTGATGTAGTAGAAAAAATAAACTTGCTGAGAATACAGTGTTTAAAAAGTCCAGAGTGGGAATGAAAAGTATCTTTAAGTGTTCAAGTTGTAATCCTTTCTCACTGAGTCCATGCCCAACAGGCTGCCTCCACATACCAGGCTGCGGACCGCGACTCATCTCCCAGGACCTGACGCCCCCATCCCCCGGCCGGCCTGTGCGCGCTCTGCTCCCGCTCCCGCACCCGCCCCGACTTGGCTCCCAGCTTGGCGTGCGGTCCCTCTGCCCTCGCTCCAGGCACAACGTCTGGGCTGGACTCCATTCTCCATTCCCTCCAGGTAGAGTACTTGAAGCAGTTAAAATTTTTGGCCGGGGTGGGGCGGGGGAATGTGAGAGAAACTTCAGCAAGAAGGAAATAAATAAAGAGAAAAGAAAAAGATCTGGCAAGCTGAGGAGCTCCACTTGGAGACTCTTATTCTGTCGCTATCTTGACCAAACGCCTTTGACTGTTGCTGCACGTTGCTGAGTTTTAATGTAGCTTTAGGATAATGGTTAACGTCTCACGAAAACACTTCTCAAAGCAACTGCATTGGAAACAGTTCCACGCTTCTAAGGGAAGGCACAGGCTTTCAGAGTGGGGAGCAAATACAGCCAAGAGTCCTCTGTAAAAGACAAACTCAAACAGCGGGAGGCCATTCACTGTTCAACCCTATTCTGCTATTCAGCAAAATCACATCTGACCTGTATCCTAACCTCGTTTACCTGCATCGTTCCCTAACCTTTCATGACCTCACCAAACAGTGAAAGTGATAACGTCAGGTTTGAAAATTTTAATTCAGCCCACTACCCCAAATAGCCTCAATGATTTTTAGACAACAAACGCCCCTCTCTCTCCAAACCTCCAGCTTTATTCGTGTTTCATTACTCAGAGATTGTGGGAACCCTGGCTAGTGTCAGTGTTCAGCTGCCTTTGCTGTCAGGTCTCAGGTTTGACAATTCAATGTGAGGTCGACGAGATTTCCTTTTGTTCGGAACAGAGCTCCTCCCCCTACCTTCGAGTCAGGCGAAGGGCACATGGAGATTGTCAGATGTAATAAGTTCTGACAAAGGCATTTAGTGGCTGTAATTCAAATCTAATTCAGAAACATCTTGCTGCTTTGCCTGTCAATGGGTTTTAAATGCACGCTACAAGCCCGAAAGCCGCGATTACGGTCCCAATCACTGCTCTGTGTGGCTTCAAGTTGATGTAAGTGTCAACATGAGTGCTTACAATAACACTGCCCTTGAAGTGTTCGGAACACTTAGAGAGAATGCACACAGCCGTGTCCACACATTGACTGTGAGAACGTAAATAGCCAGCATATGTGGCACAGCCTGGAAATTGCTGCAGCCCTCTGCTCAGCCCCATCGAAGAGGAGCTTACACCTCCTTCTCTCCCCCTCCCCAAATTCCTTCACATCACAGAACGATGGAGCCTGGCTGATCTACCCATCAAGCCTGTGCCTGCCCTTTGAAAGAACTTAATTATCCTTGTTGATTCACTGTAATAGGCATTAGTGAACCGGATGGGTTTTTCCCAACAATCAGCAATAGTTTCATGTTCATCATTAGATTCTTAATTCCAGATATTTTATTGAATTCAAATTCTGCCATCTCTGCCCCATGGAGGAGTGGGTCAGAGATATGGGTTGGCACGGTTGCTCAGTGGTTAGCACTGCAGCCTCACAGCGCCAGGGACCCGGGTTCAATTCCAGCCTCGGGCGACTGTGTGGAGTTTGCACATTCTCCCCATGTCTGCGTGGGTTTCCTCCGGGTGCTCCAGTTTCCTCCCACAGCCCAAAGATGTGCAGGCTAGGTGGATTGGCCATGCTAAATTGCCCATAGTGTTCAGGGGTGTGTGGGTTATAGGGGGATGGGTCTGGGTGGAATGGTCTAGGGTGAGTGCGGACTTGTTGGGCTGAAGGGCCTGTTTCCACACTGTAGGGAATCTAATCTAATCATCTGCCGTGGCGGGATTTCTGGGTTTCTGGATAAACAGTCCACCAGGCCATCACCTCCCCTCTGACACTGAGTGATGCCAACAATGGAGGTTCAATTCCTGACCCAGAGATAACAAGGTGTGGAGCTGGATGAACACAACAGGCCAAGCAGCATCTTAGGAGCAGGAAAGCCGATGTTTTGGGCCTAGACCCTTGACCCAGCTGAGGGTACCAAAAATAACTCCCCTTCTCAACACCCCAACCACCACCTCATCTGAGATCATAGAGATGTGCAGCACAGAAACAGGCCTTTCAGCCCATCTTGTCCATGCTGAGCACCTATCCTAAAAATAATCTAGTCCTTTATCCCCTGAAAGTTTTTCGATTCATGCACTCATCCAGATTCCTTTTAATTATTACAATGGTATCTCTGGCAGCTCATCTCACACACGCACCACCCTTTCAGGCTGGGCATTACAGATCACAACTAGTCGCTGCGTCAGAAAGAAATTCGCTTTTCCTCATTTCCCAGGAGCCTGCCTGCCCACTCAACTGAAAATCAAAAGATCCAGCAGCTGCTAAAACAATTTTGCGCTGGTGTCTGGGCTGACACTGATCTCTGAAGCAATAGCACTCAAAAACAACATATGGAATCATAGCTGTTTGTGGGATTGAGCTGTGCACATTGGCTACCTCGTTTTCCAGCAATACCACCAGGAAAACATTTCAAAAATTAACTAAATGGGAATGGTGGGATTGTGTAAAATGGGACGTTGCACAAATTGGAGATTAGATGTTGATGGGCATTGGGTTCGCTGAGGAGGGTGGGCAGCATTAAGCTAAGGTCTATCTTTTAACTGAGTGGTTACAAGAGGCAGGAAATAACAGCTGTTAGTGCAATGGCATTCTCCTGTCAGATGGGGCAGTTCAGGGAGAGTTCGACTGTCCCTGACAATGATATCTGCAAGGAGTATGTCCACGTGCAGTTCCTCTCAGATCTCAATCACTGGAGTGGTCGTTGGACTCACTGAGGAGCTGAAGGAGGCAGAGAGTGTAATTATATAGTAGCTACAGGGAGGTTCAGCCAGATGAATGGTGACCACCAGGAGGGTCAAGCAGTGCAGGGGCTTTTCCTAACAACCCTAGCCTTAACCTTAACCCTAACCCTTACTCGAACCTTCTCAGGGGTACGATTTTAGATATTGTTAGGCAGGGTATGGTATCTCAAAGAGAAAACAATACCAGTAGCCAGATCGGTGGCACCACAACTGGCTCTGTTGTACAGCAGAGAGGGTTGAAATGTAGGCTAGTGCTAGTGATAGGAGGTTCTATTGTCAGGGGCACAGCCTGGCACTTCTGGGGCTCCAAGCAAAACTCCAGGATGGTATGCTATCTCTGAGATGCCAGGGTCAGGGATGGCTGTGAGTGAGCACAGGACATTCTGAAAAGGGAGTGTGAATAGCCAGCAGTTGTGGTCCATATTGGTATTAATGACATCAGCAGAAAGAGAGATAAGGTCCTGCAAAGGGAGTTCAGGGTTTTGGGTAAGAAGTTGAAAACCAGGACCTCTAAGGTTGTAATTTTGGGAATTACTCCCTGAGCTATGTGTTAGTGAGGTCAGAAATATGAAGTTAATACAATTGAATACATGGCTAAAGTGCTGGCGTAGAGAGAGGAATTCAGATATGTGGAACACTGGGACTCTTCCAAATCAGGAAGGACCTGAACAGGAAGGATGGGTTACTCCTAAACTGGAGAGACACTAATATTCTGGCAGGGAGGTTTGCTAGTGCCATTCAGGAGGGTTTAAACTAGTTTGGCAGGATGTGAGAGTCAGATCAGTAGGTCAACACATGGAGTGAGAAAGGAGAAGGAAGGGAGTAAATCAAGTCAGCCTAATCAGACAGGCAGGGCCAGTTTAATGAACACAGTGGGACTGATGGGCTGAAGTGTACTTTAATGCAAGGAGTACAGCAGGTAAAGAATATGAGCTTAGAGCCTGGGTTAGTTCATGGGACTATGATATGATAGCCATGACAGAAGCTTGATTGAGAGGGTTTAGATGTTTCAGGCTTCATAGAGAAGGATGTAAAAGGGCTGGGGGAGTTCCATTACTGATGAAGGGGAATGTCACAACTGTAGTAAGAGAGAACATCTTGGAGGGCTCATCTAGTGAGGCATTACGGGTAGAATTCAGGAATGTGGTGCTGAAGGTTAGAGTGCTGTACTATATCCAGGTTTCCGTTAAAATTCAGAGGGACTTCTAATACTTCCACCCTTAAAGGCAATGAATTTTGAGCCCCGCCATCCTCCAAGTGAAATTATCACCAGCAACTTTATAATCTTTATTTCAAATCTCTCCTTCTCCATCACACATCCTCCAACCCAACGGGATAATCCACTCAACGAACCATTCCCTATTCACTGATGGAGTGGGAACCATACAGTTGGTAAATTTTTCTGGATCATCCAGTGATGCCCGGATTGCAACGTGCATTGAAGCCAATGACACCCTGCCTTAGCCAGAGCAACAAACCCGAGCACCCTCTCTTCGTTAAATGATGGTTAAAGACGGTTAAATTCATTCACGTTGGTGATGATCGTAGCCTGGCATTTGTGTAGTGCGAATGTCACTTGCAATTTGTCAGCCCAAGCCTGGATATTGTTCAGATCTTGCAGCATTTGAACACGGGCTGCTTCAGTATCTGAGGAGTTGCAAATGATGCTGAACATTATGCCATCATTGACAAACATCCCCATTCTGACCTTATAATGGAGGGAAGCTCATTGACGAATCAACTGAAAATAGTTGGACCTAGGACACTGCCCTGAGGAACATTTGCAGAGATGCCCTGGAGCTGAGATAACTGGCCTCCAACAACCACAGCCATCTTCTGTGTCACGTATGTTTCCAACCAGCTGGTTATTTGCCCCCAGTTCCCAGTGATTCCAGTTTTGCTCGGGCTCCTTGAAGCCACACTCAGTCGAATGCAGCCTTCACATCAAGAGCTGTCACTCTCACCTCACCTCTGGAATTCAGCTCTTTTGTCCATGTTTGAACCAAGACTGTAATGGGGAGAGGAGCTGAGTGGCCCTGGCAGAATCCAAACTGGGCGTCACTGAGCAGGTTATTGCTGAGCAGGTGCTGCTTGATAGTGCTGTTACTGACACCTTCCATCACTTTACTGATGATCAAGAGGAGACTGATGGGGCGGGAATTGAGATACTAAAGTGTGGAGCTGCATGAACACAGCAGGCTAAGCAGAATCTTAGGAGCAGAAAAGCTGACGTTTCAGACCTAGACCCTTCATCAGAAATGGGGGAGGGGGAGAAGGTTCTGAAATAAATAGGGAGAGAGGGGGAGGAGGATCAAAGATGGAAAGAAGAGAAGATAGCTGGAGAGGAGACAGACAAGTTTTAGAGGTGAGGGTGGAGCCAATAGAGGTGAGTTGAGATGGGAAGTTAGGGAGGGGATAGGTCAGTCTGGAGCGGACAGGTCAAGGGGGTGGGATGAGGTTAGTAGGTAGGAGATGGGGGTGGGGCTTGGGGTGGGAGGAGGGAATAGGCGAGAGGAAGAACAGGTTAGGGAGGCGGGGACGAGCTGGGCTGGTTTTGAGATGCAGTGGGTGGAGGGGAGATTTTGAAACTTGTGAAATCCACATCGATTCAGGGTTCCCAAGCGGAATATGAGTTGCTGTTCCTGCAACCTTCGGGTGGCATCACTGTGGCACTGCAGGAGGCCTAGGATAGACATGTCGACTGAGGAATGGGAGGGGGAGTTGAAATGGTTCACAACTGGGAGATGTTGTTGTTTATCGTGAACCGAGCGGAGGTGTTCTGCAAAGCTGTCCCCAAGCCTCCGCTTGGGGGTTTCCCCAATGTAGAGGAGGCCACAACTGGTACAGTGGATGCAGTATACCACATTGGTAGAGGTGCAGGTGAACATCCGCTGTACCCAAGATAATGAAGTGTAGTGCTGGATGAACACAGCAGGCCACGCAGCATCTTAGGACCACGAAAGCTGACATTTCGGGCCTAGGCCCTTCTGATGAACCATTTCAACTCTCTCTCCCATTCCTCGGATGATATGTCCACCCTGGGCCTCCTGCAGTGCCACAATGACGCCACCCAAAGGTTGTAGGAATAGCAGCTCATATTCCGCTTGGGAGCCCTGCAGCCCAATGGTATCAATGTGGACTTCACCAGCTTCAAAATCTCCCCATCCCCCACCACATCCCAAAACCAGCCCAGTTCGTCCCCTCCTGCCTAACCTGTTCTTCCTCTTACCTATCCACTCCTCCCACCTCAAGCCGCACCTCCATCTCCTACCAACTAACCTCATCCCACCCCCTTGACCTGTCCGTCCTCCCTGGACTGACCTATCTCCTCCCTAACTCCCCAACTATACTCACCTCTACTGGCTCCATCCCTGCCTCTTTGACTGGTCTGCCTCTTCTCCACCTATCATCGCCTCTATCCATCTTCTATCCGCCTTGCCCTCTTTCCCTATTTATTTCAGAGCCTCCTCTCTCTCCCCCATTTCTGAAGAAGTGTCTAGGCCTGAAACATCTGCTGCGTTCATCCAGATCCACAAGGGGAGATCAGTTCAGCATGCAGCATTGCCAACAGCTTAGAGCCACAAGGCTTGTTGCTCTCTCCCCCCTCCCCACACCCCACCACAACCCCCACCCCTCAACTCCAACCCCACCCTCACCCTCGATTGTCCTCTTGCTTTGCAACTTTCAGGAAGCATTGGAAACCCCACATTAAACCACAAACATTGCTGTAATTTAGTGGTTAATGGATTGAAATTGAGAACACCTCTGTGCAAGGGGAGATCCAAAACTACTGCCCCTAAACAGAAAGGCCCAGACTTCCCCACACCCCAACCCACTGTCGCAGGGTCAGAGCTGAAGGAGCGGGCAGTGTCGCAGGGTCAGTGCTGAGGGAGTGCCGCACAGTCGGAGGGTCAGTGCTGAGGGAGTGGGCACTGTCGGAGGGTCAGTGCTGAGGGAGCGGGCACTGTCGGAGGGTCAGTGCTGAGGGAGCAGGCACTGTCGCAGGGTCAGTGCTGAGGCAGTGGGCACTGTCGCAGGGTCAATGCTGAGGGAGCGGGCACTGTCGGAGGGTCAGTGCTGTGGGAGCGGGCACTGTCAGAGGGTCAGTGCTGGAGGAGCGGGCACTGTCGCAGGGTCAGTGCTGGAGGAGCGGGCACTGTTGCAGGGTCAGTGCTGAGGCAGTGGGCACTGTTGCAGGGTCAATGCTGAGGGAGCGGGCACTGTCGGAGGGTCAGTGCTGTGGGAGCGGGCACTGTCAGAGGGTCAGTGCTGAGGGAGTGCTGCACAGTCGGAGGGTCAGTGCTGAGGGAGTGCCGCACAGTCGGAGGGTCAGTGCTGAGGGAGTGGGCACTGTCGGAGGGTCAGTGCTGAGGGAGCGGGCACTGTCGCAGGGTCAGTGCTGGAGGAGCGGGCTCTGTTGCAGGGTCAGTGCTGAGGGAGCGGGCACTGTCGCAGGGTCAGTGCTGAGGGAGCGGGCACTGTCGGAGGGTCAGTGCTGAGGGAGCGGGCACTGTCGCAGGGTCAGTGCTGAGGGAGTGGGCACTGTCGCAGGGTCAGTGCTGAGGGAGCGGGCACTGTCGGAGGGTCAGTGCTGAGGGAGCGCCGCACTGTCAGAGGGTCAGTGCTGAGGGAGCGGGCACTGTCGGAGCCTCAGTGCTGAGGGAGTGCTGCACTGTCGGAGGGTCAGTGCTGAGGGAGTGGGCACTGTCGGAGGGTCAGTGCTGAGGGAGTGGGCACTGTAAGAGGGTCAGTGCTGATGGAGTGGGCACTGTCGGAGGGTCAGTGCTGAGGGAGTGCTGCACTGTTGGAGGGTCAGTGCTGAGGGAGTGGGCACTGTCGGAGGGTCAGTGCTGAGGGAGCGGGCACTGTCGGAGGGTCAGTGCTGAGGGAGCGCCGCACTGTCGGATGGTCAGTGCTTAGGGAGCGGGCACTGTCGGAGGGTCAGTGCTGAGGGAGTGCTGCACTGTCGGAGGGTCAGTGCTGAGGGAGTGGGCACTGTCGGAGGGTCAGTGCTGAGGGAGTGGGCACTTTCGGAGGGTCAGTGCTGAGGGAGTGGGCACAGTCGGAGGGTCAGTGCTGAGGGAGCGCCGCACTGTCGGAGGGTCAGTGCTGAGGGAGCGGGCACTGTCGGAGGGTCAGTGCTGAGGGAGTGGGCACTGTCAGAGGGTCAATGCTGAGGGAGTGGACACTGTCGGAGGGTCAGTGCTGCGGGAGAGGGCACTGTCGCAGGGTCAGTGCTGAGGGAGCGGGCACTGTCAGAGGGTCAGTGCTGAGGGAGCGGGCACTGTCGGCGGGTCAGTGCTGAGGGAGTGCCGCACTGTCGGAGGGTCAGTGCTGAGGGAGTGCCGCACTGTCGGAGGGTCAGTTATGAGGGAGCGGACACTGTCGGAGGGTCAGTGCTGAGGGAGCGCCGCACTGTCGGAGGGTCAGTGCTGAGGGAGCGGGCACTGTCGGAGGGTCAGTGCGGAGGGAGCGAGCAATGTTGCAGGGTCAGTGCTGAGGGAGTGGGCACTGTCGGAGGGTCAGTGCTGAGGGAGTGGGCACTTTCGGAGGGTCAGTGCTGAGGGAGTGGGCACAGTCGGAGGGTCAGTGCTGAGGGAGCGCCGCACTGTCGGAGGGTCAGTGCTGAGGGAGTGCTGCACTGTCGGAGGGTCAGTGCTGAGGGAGCGGGCACTGTCGGAGGGTCAGTGCTGAGGGAGTGGGCACTTTCGGAGGGTCAGTGCTGAGGGAGTGGGCACAGTCAGAGGGTCAGTGATGAGGGAGCGCCGCACTGTCAGAGGGTCAGTGCTGAGGGAGTGCTGCACTGTCGGAGGGTCAGTGCTGAGGGAGTGCTGCACTGTCGGAGGGTCAGTGCTGAGGGAGCGGGCACTGTCGGAGGGTCAGTGCTGAGGGAGTGGGCACTTTCGGAGGGTCAGTGCTGAGGGAGTGGGCACAGTCGGAGGGTCAGTGCTGAGGGAGTGGGCACTGTCGGAGGGTCAGTGATGAGGGAGCGCCGCACTGTCGGAGGGTCAGTGCTGAGGGAGCAGGCACTGTCGGAGGGTCAGTGCTGAGGGAGTGGGCACTGTCGGAGGGTCAGTGCTGAGGGAGCGGGCACTGTCGGAGGGTTAGTGCTGAGGGAGCGCCGCACTGTCGGTGGGTCAGTGCTGAGGGAGTGGGCGGGCACTGTCGGAGGGACAGTACTGAGGGAGTGCTGCACTGTCGGAGGGTTAGTGCTGAGGGAGCGCCGCACTGTCAGAGGGTCAGTGCTGAGGGAGCGGGCACTGTCGGAGGGTCAGTGCTGAGGGAGTGGGCCCTGTCAGAGAGTCAGTGCTGAGGGAGTGGGCACTGTCGGAGGGTCAGTGCTGAGGGAGTGGGCACTGTCGGAGGGTCAGTGCTGAGGGAGCACCACACTGTCGGAGGGTCAGTGCTGAGGCAGTGGGCACTGTCGGAGGGTCAGTGCTGAGGGAGCGCCGCACTGTCAGAGGGTCAGTGCTGAGGGAGTGGGCACTGTCGGAGGGTCAGTGCTGAGGGAGTGGGCACTGTCGGAGGGTCAGTGCTGAGGGAGTGCCGCACTGTCAGAGGGTCAGTGCTGAGGGAGTGCCGCACTGTCAGAGGGTCAGTGCTGAGGGAGTGGGCACTGTCGGAGGGTCAGTGCTGAGGGAGTGGGCACTGTCGGAGGGTCAGTGCTGAGGGAGTGCCGCACTGTCGGAGGGTCAGTGCTGAGGGAGTGGGCACTGTCGGAGGGTCAGTGCTGAGGGAGCACCGCACTGTCAGAGGGTCAGTGCTGCGGGAGTGCCGCACTGTGAGAGGATCGATGCTGAGGGAGCAGGCACTGTCAGAGGGACAGTGCTGAGGGAGTGGGCACTGTCGGAGGGTCAGTGCTGAGGGAATGGTGCACTTAGGAAGTGCCAACTCTTGGATGAAATGTCAATATAAGAAACATTTTGCTCTCTCAGAAGGTTGTAGATGATCTTAATGCACTGTGTTGAGGACAGGAAGGAGGCTTTCCTCAGTGTACTGCGACACTTTGCCCTTAAACAATAGACTTGCTGGACAATACCTGCAGGTTTCTTTTCGACCCTGTTTGCATGCCACGTTTAAATTGTTTCTGCTGCCATGTGGTAGCTGATCCTAAGGAGTGGGAAGATCCCAGTGATAAACCAGTCATTTAACATCTCGCAATAACAAGGTGTAGAGCTGGATGAACACAGCAGGCCAAGCAGCATCAGAGGAGCAGGAAAGTTGGTGTTTCGGAGCAAGACCCTTCTTCACAAAAAGGTTCTGTAGAAGGGTCTAGGCCCGAAACGTCAACTTTCCTGCTCCTCTGATGCTGCTTGGCCTGCTGTGTTCATCCAACTCTACACCTTGGTATCTCAGATTCTCCAGCATCTGCAGTTCCTATTATCTCTGAAACAATTTTAACCCCACTGTGAAGCCTCTTCTAAGGATGCCTACGCTGTTACCTTTGTCCCTCCGGAAAAACCTCCGTGGATCTCTACTGGTCTGTCTCCTCTCCACCTATCTTCTCCTCTATCCATCTTCTATCCGCCTCCCCCTCTCTCCCTATTTATTTTACTTAACCCCTCGCTGCCTTTGGCATCTCTCTTCAGAGGCGAGTGCACCAACCGACACCCACCGTATTTGCTCAGTGCTAAAGGGTTGGCTGCTTGGGCAGAGAGGTGGATGTTGGCACCTGAGCTCCACTCTCTCTGACCCCACTAACATCCACACTCACACATTCACCCCCGCCTCCACCTACTTACCCCAATCGTAACTCCTTACCCACCATCTCCACCCTACAGAAGCCCAACACCCCTTCCCGTCACTCAGCACAGCCTGTTCCACTCACAAGTGAAAGCAAAAGATATGAGAGAAGCAGCAGATCTTAATGTTTAACTTCTCCTCACCAGACCTACTGGCTCTCCCACCGATACCCAGCGGGATTCACTGACAACGAATGAGAAGTTTTGGGTACAACGGCATGCTATTCACTCTCTGTTACAAAACCGAGCTGGGGTCTTCACACAAAAGGGATACTGTTTCTTTAAATCAATAATGTTTTTTTGCTAGCATTACCAAAAAGTTCATGTTAAAGCATGAACCCAGGCAGCAAAAGATTTATTGCAATGGTCACTGAAATGATTCGTTCTCAATAGCAATTTAATTGTCTAATTACTCACAGCTGGTTTGCGTTTGCATCGAAGTCTTTTAATTAAGACGGGGCCCTCGGTTCAGGCACACAGGGTGTGTGATAAGTTGAGAACTGACCCCTGCCTCTGCCCAGCCTTAGGCTGATTTGAATGGCTCCCTCGCCCTCTCTCGCTGCGAATCTATGAGAATACCAATTTGTTATTTGTGCCTGTCCACCAACCTCCCACTGGGCCCGGATACAGCATGCAATTTCCATCTCATTTGCATCATTCTTCTCTGTCAGTGCTGCACAGACTTGAGATATTTGGCTGGGCGGGGTTTGAGGTGTGGATCAGGGGACCAGTTGGTGACAGATTGTGAGGTGGGAGTGATCGCCAAGGCACTGTTTGAGTTTCATATTACAGCCCCCATCCAGGATAAACAGATCAGCCTCAATGCCTCGATAATCGTAATTAATCTCCAAATATTCTGGGGCCCCCAGTCAGGATTAAGACCAACAGCAGACATGTCTTTGCTAACGTTCCTATCTGTGCCTGAACGCAAAGTCAGAACTCACTGCCTATCCCATTGCAAAGTCAGAAGTCACACAACACCAGGTTATAGTCCAATAGATTTATTTGACATCACCAGCTTTTGAACCACTATTCCTTTGTAACAAAGGAGCCGGGCTTTGAAAGCTTGTGTTTTCAAATAAACCTGTTGGACTATAACATGGCGCTGTGTGACTTTGCCCACCCCAGCCCGAGACCAGCCTACTCAGACACCCACAATTCTGTTCATAATGAGTTAAAAGAGCCAAAAAGGAAAACTTTGATTTACTCAACTCCTGTGAGAATTTCAAGGGTTCAGCCCAGTTAGGCACACTGCTTCTTGAAAACACATATTTTAGTTTTGACAAATACACAATTCAAGAGTGGTAATTGACATTGTGTAATATAAATCAATATTCTTAAACACAATCTATTAAAATAAGGTAGCACCCATCTTAGATGAGTGCTCCAAGATGGTTAAATCCAGGTGGAGAGAGATATCAAAGTGTGAAGCTGGATGAACACAGCAGGCCAAGCAGCATCTTAGGAGCACAAAAACTGTCGTTTCGGGCATAGACCCTTCATCAGAGAGGGGAGATATAGATGGTGGGGTGAATAGAGACTTGGGAAATCACCCTAAAAACACCCTGCTGTGTTCATCCAGCTCTACATTTTGTTATCTCAATCCAATTGGAATTTGGTTTGTTTTGGTTTGCTTTGTATTTACACCAAATATCCCTGATATATTAAAAGGTAGAGATAAAGGCACCACAGACCCAAAGGAGCATGGGGCTCCCCTCTCATTAGAGATGAACTGGTGGCAGTTTAACCTGAGGGTGACTGTGCCTCAGGCGAGGGGAGATGTTGAGAAGGAAAATCCTTCATAGTGACCTCTGACAGTGTAGGATTAGGGAGTCGGTTAGCTCAGTTGGTTTAGAATGCAGGGTGACACCAACAGCCTGAGCGATACCAACGTTACCCATTTCTATCTTTACTTGACCCTCTTCATCATTAGGAATCCCACTCTGTTCCCCTGTTCTCAGTCTCTCCCCATGAAGGCATTCCCCCTCCACATTTATCCTAATGCCCATCTTTGGAATCCTACCCCATACTTGGCCATTTCAACCTTGCCACTACAGATCTCAGATCTTTCTTCTACAGAAGGATCAACAGATCCTTCTTCTGTTACATTGCATTCAAAATGCCGGTAATATTTACCGGGACCCCACCTTAAATTCTCACTACCCTTGTTATTTTGCCTGGAAAAGTTGGACAGCATCTGCCCACTTGCTTCCCAATTCAGCGTATTACCTTAGGAATAATGTTTTGGTTAAGATGCGGATACAGAGCACATTCATCAGAATTACATCAGTTATTACGGGGTTAAATTATATTCAGACATTGCATAAACTTGGATTGTATTGACTTTTATAATATATTGAGACTTGAATCAACTCAGTAGCACAATCCAAGATGGAATGTCATAACACCCTTGAGAACTGAACCAGATATCTGTATTTCTTCAGCCTGTCCAAAGCTTCACATTCTCACCATTCTCTGGGTAAAAAGGTTTTGCCTGAATTCCTTACTGAATTTATTAGTGACTACCTTATATTTATGGCTTCTGGTTTTGGACTCCATCACAGACAGAAACATCTTCCCGACCACAAGTGCCACAATCTGATCGCCCATCGGCCTTCTCTGGAGGAAAGATTCCCAGCCTCATCAATCCCTCCTGATAGGTGTACCCCTCAGCTCAAGTATCGCTCTTGAACAGGACTTTCTGCAGTTCTGTACATGCACCGTTCATACGTCAAGCTGCTTATATTCACTGTGAGGATTGTACATTAATCATTTTGTTCAATTGGGACAACTTATACAAAATAACAAACAAGCCTTGGTGACCCACTTAAACCGAATAGCCGTTACCTTAACCTACAATCCAAATAAAACCACTCTCTGTGCCAACCATTAGCTTTTTTTTGCAACCAAAGGTATCAAGTAGTAAAATCATAAAATGGTTACAGCCCAGAAGGAGGCCATTCAGCCTCCAAATGGCTCTCAGCATGAACAATGCAACTAGTCCCATGTTTTCCCCAACCCAACATTTTCTTATTGAGCAGTGAGCACTTATTCAATTCTCTTTTGAAAGACACAATTGAATCTTCCCCCAGCACACTCTTTCACAGTGCTTTTCAGGTTACTAATCAAGGGCTGTAGGAGAATATATCTTCAAGTCACCTTTAGCTTCAATTTACCTTTAATTGTTGCCCACAGTTCCTAATTCTTCTACCGCTAGAAAAGGTTTCATCTTAATTATTCCCCCTAGACACCTTGTCATTTTAAATATCTCTATCAAGTATCCTCTCTTCTCCAATCTTTGCTCCTAACTGTAGTTCCTGAATGCTGAAATCATTCTCACAAAATCTGTCCTACATGTTTTCTAAAGTCTTTCATTCTTCCAGAACTGGATACAATACTTCAGTCAAGGCGAAAGACTTTCTTCATAAATCATAGAATCCCTACCATGTGGAAACCGGCCATCCAGCCCAACAAGTCCCTCAGAGTATCCCACCCAGACCAATCCACCTATAACTCACCCAATCTACACATCCCTGAACAGTACAAGCAATTTATTATGACCAATCCACCTAACCTGCACATCTTTGGACTGTGGGAGGAAACCAGAGCACTCAGAGGAAGCTCATGCAGATACAGAGAGAATGTGCAAACTCCACACAGACAATCACCCAAGGCTGGAATTGAACCCAGGTCCCTGGCACTGTGAGGCTGCAGTGCTAACCACTGAGCCACCGTGCTGCCGTTTGAAAACTGAGGATGGCCACACTATCAGAACACAGGGCATTAAGGTCGTGGCTAGAATTCTACAGACTTGGTCGGTATGGGGATTGAACCCATGACTTTGGCATTATTAGCACCAAGCTCTAACCAGCTGAGCTAACTGACCGCCAGAAAGCTCACTGTAGTTTCCTTGCTTCTGTTAGAAACTTCAGGGTCCTACAAGTCTTTTCAACTACTTTCTCAACCTGTCTAGTCACCTTCAATGACTTTTGCACATGTAAGCCTGAGCCTCTCTGGTTCTGTACCCATTATAGAATCGTGTTCTTCTTCTACACAGTTCCAATTTCATCAAAGATAGCTGGTTTTCAGTCTTTTATTTTAAATTCATTCATGGAACATGCACACCCTTGGCTAGGACAGCATTTATTATCCAACCCTAATTGTCATGGAGAAAGTGTTGGTGATCTGCATTCCTGAACCAGTATATGGTCTCTGGGTGAAGGGTCACCCAAAACACAGTTGGGGAGGGAGTTCCAGGATTTTGACCCATCAGCAGTGAAGAAACAGTGATACATTTCCAAGGTTAGTATGTGACTTAGAGAGCAATGTGTAGGGGGTGGTGTTACCATGCATCTATTGATCTTGTTCTTCTAGGTGGTAGCGGTCACAGGTTTGGAAGGCACTTTCAAAGGAACATTGCTAAGTAACTGCAATGCATCTTGGGGATTACACCACTGTTATCACTACGTCATGCTAGTAGTGAAGGGAGTGCATATATAGTGCCAAGCAAATGGGGTGCTTTGTTCTGGATGGTGCCAAGCTTCTTGAGTGTTGTTGGAGCTGCACCCATCCAGGCAAGTGGGGAGTATTCCATCACACTCCCGACTTGTGCTTTATAGATGGTGGGCAAGATTCGGGGATTCAGGAGCTGAGTTACTCACTGCAGTTCAACAATATCCACTTTTAAAAAGTTAATAACACTTCTGTGAGGTGTTGTGGGTGGTGTTGCTACATTGAAGAGGTGGCATGAATGCAGGTTGTCGCAGTGCTGCTGCACACCTTCCTATTTAAATAAATGCTTGGCAGTACGTGCCTTCTTTAAGTAGTGTTTAAGAAGTTGTTAGTTTACATCTTGCACTCATCAGAGCTAGGAGGCAAGAAAGAGACTTGAGAAAAGAGACACTGTTTCACACAACATGAGAAGAGGGTGCTGATTAGTTGAGCCATCATTGGCATGGTGTTGCAGAAAGAACCGTTAACTGTCAATCTTAACTGTCGGACCAGACAAGTAGATTCTGAATAGTCATGGCTTTGCCATAAGGATACAGTAGAATTTCCAAGACCCTTTCTTCTCCTGTTCCTGGAAGTTTAGTTCCTTCATTAAGAAAGACATTGACTATAAAAGTGAGGATGCGATGCTTCACTTGTACAGAACATTGAATGAGACCACATTGAGTCATACAGTACAGAAACAGACCCTTCGGTCAAACCAGTCCGAATCATGTTCCCAAACTAAGATAGTCCCACCTGCCCACTCCTGGCCCATATCCCACCAAGCCTTTCCCATTCATGTCCTTATCCAAATATCTTTTAAACATTGTAACTTTACCAGCATCCACCACTTCCTCTGGAAGTTCATTCCACGCATGAACAATTCTCTGTGTATAAAGGTTGTCCCTCGTGTCATTTTAAATCTTTCTCCTCTCACCTTAAAAATATACCCCCTAGTCTTTAAATCCTCTACCCTAAGGAAAAAAAAATCTGCCGTTCACTTTATCCATATCCCTCATGATTTTAAAGACCCCTATAATGTCATGCCTCAACCTCCTATGCACCAGTGAAAAAAGATCCCAATCTATCCAGTTTCTCCTGTAACTCAAACCCTCCATTCCCATAGCACCTTGAATATTATGAGCAGTTTCAGTCTCTTTACTTATTGAAGGTTGGAAATGTGTTCGAAGCAGTTCAGGGGGATTTTATCAAATTGATACCTGGAATATGTAGGTTGTCTTATGAAGAAAGAAAGTGCAGACTGGGCTTGTTTTCACTGATTTGACTAAAGTTTATTAGACCTTAAATGGTCTTGACGAAGTGAACATGAAGAGGTGTTTCCTGTTCTGGATCAATCCACTATGAGAGTTATAAAGTCCTGGATCACCCTTTTAGGACATAAGTTTTTTTTGTCTTGAAGAGATCTGTGTGGCTTTGGAACTTTTAGCTGCAGAAGTTGGGGTCATCGAATATGTTTCATGCTGACGTAGATGGATACTTGTTTACAAAGGAATCAAAGGTTATCAGGGATAAATGGGAAGGTGGAATTTGAACAACACACAAATCATCCAAGATCCTACTGATTGATGATATGGTTTGAATAGCGTAGTCCTCCCAGTTCATGTGTTTTTATATTTTCTTCATGTCTGCATTAAGTGTTCAAAGGCATCTCACTGTGTCAAAACACTCAACCCTCATAAAGATTAGGAATGTTCAAAATGTTCTTGAACATAATCACGAATGGTGTCTTTCCAAATAGCTAGGCACCTATTTCTTAATCTTAGGGAACAAAATCTTTCTGATTATCTTTTATTGAGGAGGCTTATTTTAAAGCTTGGGTAAATACAAATTGTGTTAAAATACGATTAGTATTACAAGTAACTTTTTCCTGTAGAAAAATGGTGAAAAGTTTGATTTATTGTATTGTAGTCAAATGTACCTATGTACAGTGAAAAATTTTGTTTTGCAAGCAGTACAGGCAGGTCATAGCAAACAAGGGCATGCAGATCAGAGGGGGCTTAGACAGAGTAAGGTATACAAGGGTATGGCTGCACAGGAGGCGCACAAAGCAAGATCAACATTATTTGAAATTTGGGAGGTCCATTCAGCAGTGTAATAACAGCGGGAAAGAAGCTGTTCTTGAACCTGTTGGTGTGTGTTCAAGCTTCTGTATCTTCTGCCTGATGAAAAAGGTCGGAAAAGAGTATGACCGGATGGGAGGGGTCTTTGATGATGTTGGCAGCCTTTCTGTGACAACAAGAAGTGTAAACAGAGTTCATGGATGGGAGGTCGGCTTCCGTGATGGCCTGGGCTGTGCGCACAACCTTCTGTAATTGCTGTACCAGGCTGTTTTGCACCTGGATAGTAAATTTTCTGTGGTGCATTTGTAAAAGTTGGTGAGGGTCTTTATGGACACGCTGAATTTCCTAAGCCCCCTTAATCTAGAAATGTGACATATTGTGTGCATTTTATTGTGTATCAATGTACATGTAAATATAATTTTCAGTGTGTAAGCACGTGCGCTTGTGTGTGTGTGTGTGTGTGTTTGTGTGTGTCTGTGTGTGTGTGTGTAGGTCTGTGTAGGTGTTCCTGTGTGCTCCTGTGCTTGAGCAGCCAGGACTGAGAAATGATCATTCAAATCCATTCTTCAATCCCACACTACACCTAGAATGCTCTGAGAAACATGAAGTTCCTTCCGCAGTCTTCCCTGAAGAGAAAAATCAAACGCGACAATTCAATATTTCGATAACATTGAGCAGACATTGATTTCAACTCTCACTTTTCCCCTGTATGTCTTCATAGGAAACCAGGGCACAGCTCTTACTCAAGGTTGATCAAACTGTACTTGAGCTCCCTTCAGCCTGTACTCATCATTTGAGCTAAGTGGCCTTTTTAATTCAACTTCATCCCTCTAGGGAGAGCTATTTCAGTTTCCTTACCACTTTAGATTCTCGGCTGGGACCAGTAACAAACCCTACATTATGTCTACAAGCATATGATGGACGGGGTATATTGGAGAGTTTTGCTCATTGGTTACAGCAGTGGTGGACACCCTGCTGGACAAATGTTTCTGCCTGTAGCTATGAATAAAAAATCCCAGGTTTGTTTCCAGGCTGATTCTAAGTTAAACAATCTCTGCTACAGTAGTTACAGAGCCATTCAGTTGTACAGCACATAAGCAGACCGTTCGGTCCAACTTATAGATAGAATCCCTACAGTGTGGAAACAGGCCCTTTGGCCCAACAAGTCCGCACCGACTCATTGAGCATTTCACCCAGACCCATCCCCCTATAACCCACCTAAACTACACATCCTTGAACTCTATGGGCAATTTAGCATGGCCAGTCCACCTGGCCTGGACACCTTTGGACTGTGGGAGGAAACCAGAGCACCTGGAGGAAACCCACGCAGACACAGGGAGAACGTGCAAACTCCGCACAGACAGTCGCCTGAGGGTGGAATCAAATCCAGGTCCCTGGTGCTGTGAGGCTGCAGTGCTAACCACTGAGCCACCGTGCTACACCAGTATCCGTGCTCACCAGATATCCTGAATAAATTTTGTCCCATTTGCCACCATTTGGCCCATATCCCTCTAAACCCTTCCTATCCGTATACCCATCCAGATGCCTTTTAAATGCTGTAATTGTACCAGCCTCCACCACTTCCTCTGGCAGCTCATTCCACACATGCACCACCTTCTGTGTGAAAAAGCTACCCCTCAGGTCCTTTTCAAATCTTTTCCCTCTCACTTTCAGCCTACACCTCCTAGTTTTGGACTCCACTACCCCAGGGAAAAAGGCTGCTCACCCTATCCATGCCCCTCATGATTTTATAAACTTCTATAAGGTCCCCCCTCAGCCTCCGACACTCCAGGGAAAATAGCCCCAAGCTATTCTGTCTCTCCCTATAGCTACTGTCACTTGGTCTCAACCAGGTACTGTCTCCCAAGTGTCCTAGCCGACAGTTAGCCCTCAAACAGTTCCTTTAACTGGCGAAGACTGAAAGAACTGCGGACGCTGTAAATCAGGAACAAAAACAGAAGTTGCTGGAAAAGTTCAGCAGGTCTGGCAGCATCTGTGAAGGGAAAGAACAGAGTTAACATTTCGAGGCCAATGACCCTTCCTCAGAACTGGACCCGAAATGTTAACTCTTGTTTTTTTTCCTTCACAGATGCTGCCAGACCTGCTGGGCTTTTCCAGCAACTTTGTTTTTGTTCCTGAAACAGATGATTTTCTCATGATCACATTGTGTGCACTAACTGCTTGCTATGTTTCCTAACTTACAACAGTGATTACATACCAGTATATTCCAGCTCTTGCAAATGTTTTCAGACATCCTGAAGATGTGAAACAAGCTGCAGAAATGAACACTCGTTTATTTCCTTCCTGCCCCTGATATTTTACTGCCTCTTTTTCATTCTCTTTCTGCCTCCCTCGATCCATTAAGGGTTTGAGCAAAAGTAGCAGCGACATAACTCAACCTCAGGAGATTCTAGTGCTAGCTCACTCTCCCTATCCAGGGAATTGTGCCCCAGCTTGCTGTGCTAGACTGCTATTAGGGCTGTTACAACAGGGACCACACTTGGAGTCACTTATATATTGAATAACAGATATCCGGGAGTGAGTTAAAGACTGGAAGTTAATTTAGGAGTTCAGGTGGTTTATATACAGAATGACTGATACCCAGAAGTGAGTTACAGGCTGGAATCTAATCAAAGGATTCAGGGTAGTTTGTCTACAGTATAACAGGTACACGAGAGTAACTTATACAGCCTGGAATCTAGCCAAAGGGCTCAGGGTGTTTTATACATAAAATAACAGATACCTGGGAGTGAGTTACAGACTGGAATCTAAGTGAGGGGTTCAGGGTGGTTTAGAAACAGAATGACGAATGCTCAGGAGTGAGTTAGACTTGGAATTTAATCGAGATGTTCAGGGTTTATACATAGAATTACAGATGCCCGGGAATGAGTTACAAACTGGAATCTATTCGAGGGGTTCTAGGTGGTTTAACATATCCTGAGGTTGATTTGCAGCCTGAAATTTAATCAAGACATTTGGATGGTTTACATAAAGAATAACAAATACGCAGGAGTGAGTTATGCATAGTATTCAAAATCGAGGTGTTAAGGAATATGAAAAGGATCAATTTGAGTTCCTGATTGATCAAAGTGGCCAGCAGTGAATGAAGCTGAAAATCTGCTTTCCCCAGTCCAAAACACAAAGTCAACTGGCACTTCCTCAGTGTTTGAAACTGATACTTGGCCGAAGGACCTGAGACCTCTCCTTGGAAAAGCGTGTTCATACATCCCATCCACCTGAGGAGAGAGCAGCAGGGCAGAGGACATGAAAGGAGTATTATGTCACATTCTCACCTCCATTACATTCCTCTTTTATAGAGCTAGACCCTGCCTCCCCTCCCCAGTCAGTGTTTAGGTAAATGCAGCAACCAATCAGCGCACAGAAATTCTTCAAAGCTCAAATCAGCGAAAAGACAATTGAAGAGGTAGGTTCAGTTTTCTGAATCAGTTGCTGTGACTTGAAATGTCCTGCCAATAGGGCAGTGGGCCCAGGTGCATTGATAGTAAGATTCAAAAGAGAATTAGATACTTGGAAGGGAATGAATAGATCCTACCAGACCATAGGGTTGTTCACTCAGTAGAAGTCACTGTACCTCAGGTGAGGGGAGAGTTTGGGAAGGACAAATCTTTGCAGTAACTTCAGTTGGGTGTGGGAAAGAGCTGGGCAATGAGATTGTTCTTCCAACAAGCAAGAGCCAGCACAGCTGATGAAAATGGTCCCTCTCTTGCCCAGAATGATTCCTAATGGAAAGTTGGCCAGTTGGCAAGGCAAAATCCTTGCTCTTCCAGAAAATGGGAATGGGACAAAGTCTTTAAGGCTCTTGAGTTTATTTTAGAATTCAGAGAGATTTTGGCCCAAGTGTAACCTAACTCCACTTATCTATAATTGTCCCATTTCCTCAATAATTCTGGATAACAAAACAAAACCCATCAAGCCCACAGTTGAAATTAACAATTGATGTAACGTTATTGGCCATTTCTGGAATGGAGTTTCAAGCTTCTGCTGTCTTGTGCGTGTCAGAGCCATTGCTCATTTCAAAGTAAGCCTCTATTCCTAGATTCCCCAAATGGTGGGAATATTCCTCCTAGTTTCACATGGAGTTATTACATTGCAGACAGAGGCTATTCAGCCCACTGTGGCTGCACCGACTCGCTGAATGAACATCATGCCTCAGTGCCATTGTCTTGCCTTCTCCCAGGAATTCTTTGTTGCACCTTTTCAAATGATCATTTAACTCTCTTTTGAAGTCCTCAATTGAACCGACCTCCACCACACCCTCAGGCGATGCAATCCAGACCCCAAGCACACACTGAGTGAAAATTTCTCTCATATTGTCATTGCTTCTCACACTAAGCTGCGCCCTCATAGTCTCAAACCTTCTGCCAATGGAAACAGTATCACCCGATATAGCCTGTCCAATCCCCTCATGTTTTTGATCACCTTTGTCAAATCTCCTGTCAACTTTCTCATCAAGGAAGAAAGCCCAAACCTTTCCATCCATCTTTCTAATTGGCCTTACCTGTTCTCCTTAATATTGGGAGAACATTGTTCAAATCACCCCTTAACCTGATCTCTCCTTGGTTAATTAGTGCATCAAATCTAGGTATAATCCGATCAGTTGTTCCTGCAATGCCATGGAACCAATTGCATTGTACCTTGGCTTATTGAAATGATGGCATCTATGACAGTACAACACTCCCTCAGTACTGCACTGGGTGCCATTGGTCCCTGTGGGGACTGAAGCAGCACAAAGGCAGTGAGGATACAGCGAGGAGCAGTGAGTGCCACCACCACCAGGGGGAGCCAGTTGGAAGGAAAGAAGGTAGACAATTGGCCATGTGCGAAATAGCACAGAAAATGTTTCAGTTGGCCAGTTACAGCCACCGTCCACTTGCTACATGACAACAAACTGTGATCCTCACCAACAGATCCAGTCATGACCCAACACAAAATGAGGTTGAGCAAGGCTGTGTCATTGCACCAATTCTCTTCCTTGCCGTCCTCACTGTCACACTCCACCTCATCTCCATGATGTTTCTTGCTGGTGTGGAGTTCCTCTACAGGACAAATTGGAAACTGTTCACCTTATGCCACTTCCAATCCACACCCAGGACCACCCCAATCTCAGTAGTCAAGCTGCAGCAGCACACAGATGATGGGCACACACTCAGTGGCCGGGCTCCATACAATCATTGACATCTTCTCACGGCCATGTGGAGGAGTAGGCCTTAGGCTAAACATCCAGAGATCAAAACTCCTCTCCCAGCCTGCTCCCGCCACACAACGCTGACCCCCAATGAGCAAGATCCTCAGTGAGCCACTGGCCAACATGATTCAATTCCTGTACATTTGGTGTACCCTCTCAGTGAGAGTAGGCATTCATAATGAAATTTAACATTGCCCCCATTTTTCTAGTGCAGCCTTTGGCCATCTAGGAACAGAGTGTTCGATGACAAATGCCTCAAATCAAGCACCAAGGTGATGATATACAGGGTCACAGTGTTGCCTGCTCTCTTGGGCATGTTAGAGACACAGACAATATACAGCAGACACCACCAATCCTTGGGGAAATATTACCAGTGATGCCTCCACAAAATCCAACTAGTGTAATGGCAGGATAGACAATGCAGAACTCAGGGTCGTCTCTCAGTCCAACACCCCAGTGTTGGCATCTGGTAACAGTCAGTCAGCTGGGCCTTATCCTCCACATACCTGCCATAAGACTTCTGAAATAACTCTCTACTCCCAGCTTCGTCAGGGCAAGATGTTACCAAGAGGAAATACCCTCATAGTGTCCTCAAAGCCTCCCTGAAAGGAAATGCAACATCCCAATGCCTCATCGACAATACTCCCTTTCACTTTGTTTCCTCTGTATGTGGCAGCAGTTCCTGGAATGGGAAGTCAACGTGTCATGGAAGTCTCTCGGCCAAAGACCATCCACACTACAGAAGAAGTAGCTAGCCCCAGATGGGGAGAGTGTATTCAAACTGGCTACTTCAACAGACAGCAGCCTGAGGAAAGGCATGTACCTCCAACACTGGGCTCTCCCCAGGACCAACTGCTCTGAGCATAAGGAAGTAATCCTGGGTCAGGACAGGCTGTAACAGAGACAATGTCAGCCTGGACAAGCTGCTGCTTATAATACAATCCCTACAGTGTGGAAACAGGCCACTCAGCCCATCAAGTCCACACCAATCCTCTGAAGAGCCTCCCACTTATCTCTGGTACCCTGCATTTCCCATGGCTAACCCACCTAGCCCACACATCCTTGGACTGTGGGAGAAACCCCACACAGATGCAGGGAGAATGTGCAAACTCCACACGGACAGTCACCCAAGGGTGGGATTGAACCTCAGTCCCTGGCTACTGTGAGGCAGCAGTGCTAACCACTGAGCCACCTGCTGCTCTCTCTACTGGTGAGGTTGAAACCTGAAAACAGTGGATAGCCAACACAAAGACAGGCCATTCAGCCCAACAACTCCATCCTAGTGTCTATACCCCATCTAAGTGAACTCCCAGTCTTTTCTCATCTTAATCTCCCATTACGTTCGTCTATTCCCTTCTCCCTTCTGTGCTCCAAGAAGTTACATTGGACTCAAAGTGTTAATTCTTCCTCTCTCCACAGACCCTCCCAGGCCTGCTGAGTCTCTCCAGGTGTCTCTGCTTTTATTTCACATCTCCAGCATCTGTGGTACTTCACCTTTACCCTCTCTGCACTTGAAAACCCCCAAACTATTTGCTTCCACTACCCCCAGTGGTAGTGAGTTTCACATTCCCATCTCTCTTTTTAGATTTCTACTGAATTCCTGATTTGACTTCTTGGTAACTCTCTGACATTGATGGACCCTTCCCCTGCAAACGGAAGCTTTCTCTTGGTATTTTTCTCGCCAAGAAGCTTAGCTACCACCAAGCAGCGTCAGTCGATGTCTAAAGAAAGTGGTGAAAGCTCGGTGCACATTCAGACTGTGCAGGGACCTGTTTGTGCTGCATTTATCCATATTTTAAACTCTCTCAGCTGACGAGAGTCTGCTTTCTCCTGCTTAACCTGAGGTGCAAAATCTTCAACTGTTTGTTCTGGTAAATGTATATTTAAAAAAAAAGCATTTGAACGAGAAAGAGAGAAGGGCGTTTTGAGCTCTCCCCACCACCCCACTCCCTCCAAGCTCCCTGATTGCTGAGTTGTAAGTAAATTACAATTGTCAGCCTGGTAGCAAACCTGATTAAAGTTCAGAAGTTTAATAGAACCTTTTTTTTAATATAAAGAAAGTGAAATTACTCCCACTCCCCTGTCGATACACCTGGATTCTTGCCCTGGGTACATGACAGTTTTCATCCAGCAACTCGAACAAGCCAAGTCTGGCCTCAATGTTCCTGCCTATCCCCACGGGAACACACACAGCAGGCCTGCACCAACATTCTCAGCTGCATTTAATCTGGGCTGAGACAAGTTGGCTCGAAGAATATACAAAGGCACATAGCGAAACGTTGAATCTCTCAGCCTGCTTGCTCCCTCGCTCCATTTCAGAAACTGGAAGGTGGCCAGAAGCAGCCTTGCTCCCTAGGCGACTTAGGTCTGTTCCAATTAATTGTGTTTAACCATCCTAATCACACTTTAGCGCAATAATCCTATTTTACAATCCAAAACAGATCTAAATATGAGCTGCATGTGGGTCTTTACTCAACAGGCAGGGAGAGAGAGAGCAGAGAGGAAACACTGAGCCCAAATTTACTGTGTACTCCAACTGAACCTAAACCAGAGCTTTAATAAGCGACCAGATTGGCTTTTATTACATCAAATGGAAGCTTCCATTAATATCTTTTGCATTGTATTCTGTAAAATAATACATTCGATTCATGGTCCTTGTGAAAATGCAATTACAAAGTTATGGGGAGATGCTTGAAATTATTTCTACTTTTAATGAAACCTACTTCAGCCCTGGGTTCTGAAGATCTGGGAGTCACTTTGTCATGTAGTTAGCTCTTTCGTAATCCTCTCTCTCCATTCTGTTCCTTTCCTTGTGTCGTCCTATACCCACTCAGCTGAAACAGATCCACACGGAAAATCGACCCCAGCTGGGAACTACATGGGGAAATTTTACTTCTATATTTTCCAGATCTGTTCGGTTTAATGTTGCAGGAATCCTTTGATCAGGGTTTTTATTTCGTGGTGCCAATAACAATTGATTAATAAGGACTGCAGCTTGTACTGGAGAGCAGGAGATTGGGAGGGAGTGAGTTAGGATGGTTTCTGGCTATGTGCAGTATCTGGGGAGAGGAGGGAAAAGCAGACAAGTTTTTTTCTTCATTCAATCACGGGATAAGGCCTGTCGTTGGCCAGGTAGCATTTATTACCATCCCCAATTACCCAGAAGGCAATTAAAAGTAACCACATTGCTGTGGGTCTGGGGTCACATGTAGGCCAGACCAGATAAGGATGCCAGTTTCCTTCCCTGAAGGATGTTAGTGAACCAGATGGGCTTTTCCCTGACAATCGTCAATGGATTCATGGTCATCATTAGATTCTTAATGCCACACATTTTATTAACTTCAAGTTCCACCATCTGCTGAGGTGGAATTTGAACCCAGGTTTCCAGAATATTATCTGGGTATCTGGATTAATAGTCCCACAAGAATACCACTAGACCATCACCTTCCTGTTGGTTTCATGGTTGTCATTAGACCCTTAATTCCACCTATTAACTGAATTCAAATTCCACCAACTGCTGTGGTGAGATTCAAACCTGGATTTCCTGAGCATTTCTTGGTCCTCTGGGTTAACAGTGTAGGCATAATACCATCAAGCCATCATCTTCCTTCTTTTAGATTATTAGCTGAAGCTTCCAGGTTCAAGTCCAGCAATAAAACTATTACACTAAAGGTAAAGACACTAATGTATTAGCACATCATAGGATTGCTTTCCTCATTAAAGAGAGATCACTGGTGTTGGTTTAACCAGAGAGTTGTCATGCCCCAGTGGACGGGAGATGTACAAGGAGGAAATTCCTTCAGAGTATCCACAGTCGGTACAAGAGTTGAACCCACACTAGGGTCATCACTATGTATTGCAAACCAGCTGTCCAGCCACGTGAGCTAACTGAAATATGATTCTAGCTGCCTATCAACACACCTCCAAACCATGGCAGAGATGAACAGTTAAATAAAAAAACAGAAATGTTTGGAAAAACTCAGCACCCAGTTCCCGGACCAGCGTCTATCTCAGGCTTGCTCTAGTGCTCCAGCAAAGCTCAGCACAAACTGGAAGAAAAGCATCTCGTTTTCCTCTTGGGGATTCTAAAATCTTCTGGACTCAATATTGAGTTTGACAATTCTAGGGCCTAAGCATTTTCCCCGATTTCCTTCCCCCTAACCCCACCCACTAGGCCTCGTCATCGCACAACCCATTGTCAGTCACCAATGGTGCCCATTAGCACCTCCTTTGTCTGCCCAGTAGTTATACCTCTCCCTTTCTGGGCTCCATCCCCACCTGTCATTCACTCCTCTCATTGCATTCTGCATGTAAATCAATTGGTCAAACTACCAGATTTGAAGCAAAACACACTTTATTCATACACTCCCATTAAAACACATCAAAAGAAAGAATTCAAATAACTTTACCCTGTTGGAAAACCTAACAGAATAATAGATTATTTAACAACTGAATAGTAATCGTTCCAATTTGGTAACATCCCATAAACACACCCTTGGCAAAGGCAAATTCAGTAAAACAGATTGTCTCACATGCAATTCTAGCAGTAGCAAGATAACTACAGGATTCAGCTATAACAGGGAGAGGAATAACAGCTTCCACATCCAGCATCAAGACCCCAGGTACAAGTGCTGCTGAAAAAATAAAATAAAAATTGTGGTTCTGTGGGAGCTTGACCACACCTATTCATGCTGCTTTTATTGTTTAAACTTTAAAAAAGAAACTCAAGGCCTTACAAGCTCTCTACCTTATCGGCTTTGAGCAGACCACCCACCTTTCTGTCTCAACCTTTCTTCAGTAAAAAAATAACAGGAAAAAATACACTTCTAAAAGCTGTAGTGTCATCACAGCAGCTTCACAATATGAAGTTACAATGAATCTTTTTCAATACTGGAAACAAAGATCAGTGTGAAAAAGTTGGATTATCATTAAAAACAGAACTAGTTCACCAATGACCTGCCAACCAGGTCCGCCTAACCCCACATCCGGTCCTAATGTAGGGTATTACCTGAAATTTGGCTGCTCCTTTCCTCCAGACGCTGCCTAGCCTGCTGTGTTCTTCCAGCAGAGACAATGGGAATTGCAGATGCTGGAGAATCCAAGATAACAAAGTGTGGAGCTAGATGAACACAGCAGGCCAAGCAGCATCCCAGGAGCACAAAAGCTGACGTTTCGGGCCTAGACCCTTCATCAGACTGAATGAATCTCTGTTGAAGGGTCTAGGCCCGAAGCATCGGCTTTTGTGCTCCTGGGATGCTGCTTGGCCTGCTGTGTTCATCCAGCTTCACACTTTATTATCTTGTGTTCTTCCAGCATCCTGTTTGTCTACCTCACCTGGTTGGACATATTTGAGACTTCTCCCCCGACATCCCAATGCTTTTTTTTTGGAGCCAATTGATGACATAACCAACTTCTGAGGGCAGTAACATGCCAACCTTTCCAGTGATGCCTACATTCCAGGACTCAATTCCACACAACACTGGTCAGTCTGAGGGCCAGAGAGAAACTAAGGGCCAGAAAGTGCCAAATGGGTATAGAATTGAAGTTTGTTAAAAATGTGCTCAACAAACATAGGTCTCAAACTATTTCCAGAGATAGTGAGAGCTGCTGATGCTGGAGTCAGAGATAACATAGTATGTAAGTGAAGAAACACAGCAGTCCAGGCAGCATCAGAGGAGCAGGAAAGCTGACATTTCGGGTCAGGACCCTTCTTCAGAAATGGAGAGGGGGAAGGGGGCTCTGAAATAAACAGAGCGAGGAGGGTTGGGGCGAGGGAAGGCAAGTGGGATGGTGATAGCTGAGTGCAGGTAGGCAGTGGTGGGATTGGTCGGTGAGGTGGGAAGAACAGATAGTTGGGAGAGAAGATGGACAGGTTGTGTCAGGTAAAGGAGGCGGGGATGAGAGGGAGGGTTGGTCATAGGATGAGGCCAGGGATGGTGAGATTTTGATACTGGTAAAGTCCACATTGAGACCATCGGGCTGTAGGCTCCCGAGACAGAATATGAGGTGCTCCTCCGGTTTGCAGGTGGTGTCATTGTGACACTGCAGGAGCCCCAGGATGGACATGTCGCCCAGGGGATGGGAGAGGGAGTTAAAATAGTTTGCGACCAGAAGGTGCTGTTGTTTGTCGCATACACAGTGCAGGTGCTCGACATAACGGTCTCCAGGCCACCACTTGGTCTTACCGATGTGGCGGAGGCCACATCCGAAGTAGCAAATACAATAGACCAAGTTGGCTGATGTGCAGGTGAACCCCTGTCCAATATGAGAGGTTTGCTTTGTGCCTTGAATGGGGGTGAGGGGGAAGGTGTGGGGCCGGGTGTAGCACTTCCTGTGGTTGCAGGGTAAGGTGCCCGGCGTGATGGAGTTAGTAGGGAGTGTGGAGCGGATGAGGGAGGAGGCGGTCCCTGCGAAAGGCGGATGGGAGTGGGGTCAGATTGCAGGTTGCAAAGTGGCAGAGAATGATATGTTGAATCCTAATGTTAGTGGGTGATATGTGAGGACAAGGGGGATTCTGTCTTTGTTTTTGTTGGGGGGATGGGATGTGAGGGCTGAGGTGCAGGAAATGCAAGAGATGTGGCTGAGATCATTTTTGATCACTAGAGAGGGGAAGTTGTGATCATTTAAATAAGAGGACATGTGGGATGTTCGGGAGTGGAACACCCCATCTTGGGAGCAGACATGACGGAGGCTGAGGAATTGGGAGTAAGGAATTGTATTCTTGTAGGAAGTTGAGTGAGAGGAGGTGTAGTCCAGGCAGCTGTAGGAGTCGGTGGGCTTGAAATAGATATCGGTTTCGAGATGGTCACCAGAGATGGAGACAGAGAGGTCCAGGAAGGAGAGAGAGGTATCGGAGATGGCCCAGGTGAACTTGAGGTTGGGGTGAAAGGTGTTAGCAAAGTTGGTGAACTGTCCCAGCTCCTTGTGAGAGCACAAGGCAACACTGATACAGTCCTTGATGCAGCAGAGGAAGAGGTGGGGTTAGTGCCAGTGCCCCTTCCCCTTCCCCCATTTCTGAAGAAGGATCCTGACCTGAAACATCAGCTTTCCTGCTCCTCAGATGCCAGGTGTGGTTTATGGAGGGAGCTGTAATGAATTGCTTCAGGACATACCTTCCTGGAAGGTAACCACAGACATGAAGAGACCTGTGCAAGGAGGTTTATATGTTTTATTTTTCAGATTTGTTTGTGAGGCTGAGAGGAACAGAAGCAATCCCTCGACAATGACACTGCAAACCTTCGGCCTCCATTCGCTGGGTTTCTCCCAATCAC
Organism: Stegostoma tigrinum; assembly: GCF_030684315.1. NCBI lineage: Eukaryota > Metazoa > Chordata > Chondrichthyes > Orectolobiformes > Stegostomatidae > Stegostoma > Stegostoma tigrinum. The sequence goes on from NC_081363.1 coordinate 6,754,470, forward strand.
CTTCTGACTTTTAGACCTCCCCTGATCGCTCCCATAGGAAGCTCAACGACATGCTCCGCTCTTTAATCTCCAACCCTGCCCAGAAGTCTATTTGAAGAGAGAATCTCATGAAGGCTATTGCAAAGAGGCCCCCACATTCTCCATATCCCGAGGTGTGCCCCCTTCTCCAGCATTTGTGTGATAGGAAAGAAATGAAAGGAAATCTCTTTCGATTCCTCCCACTTCCTACAGACTAAGGGGGTGGCCATGGGCACCCGCATGGGCCCCAGCTATGCCTGCCTCTTTGTAGGTTACGTGGAACAGTCCCTCTTCCGCACCTACACAGGCCCCAAAGCCCACCTCTTCCTCCGGTACATTGATGACTGTATCGGCGCCGCCTCTTGCTCCCCAGAGGAGCTCGAACAGTTCATCCACTTCACCAACACCTTCCACCCCAACCTCAAGTTCACCTGGGCCATCTCCAGCACATCCCTCACTTTCCTGGACCTCTCAGTCTCCATCTCAGGCAACCAGTTGTAACCGCACCACACCCGGCACCTTCCCCTGCAACCGCAGGAAATGCTACACTTGCCCCCACACCTCCTCCCTCACCCCTACCCCAGGCCCCAAGATGACTTTCCATATTAAGCAGAGGTTCATCTGCACATCTGCCAATGTGGTATACTGTATCCATTGTACCCGGTGTGGCTTCCTCTACATTGGGGAAACCAAGCGGGGGCTTGGGGACCACTTTGCAGAACACCTCCCCTCGGTTTGCAATAAACAACTGCACCTCCCAGTCGCAAACCATTTCAACTCCCCTTCCCATTCTTTAGATGACATGTCCATCATGGGCGTCCTGCATTGCCACAATGATGCCACCCGAAGGTTGCAGGATCAGCAACTCATATTCCGCTTGGGAACCCTGCAGCCCAATGGTATCAATGTGGACTTCACCAGTTTCAAAATCTCCCCTTCCCCCACTGCATCCCAAAACCAGCCCAGCTCTTCCCCCCCACCCACTGCATCCCAAAACCAGCCCAGCCTGTCTCTGCCTCCCTAACCTGTTCTTCCTCTCACCCATCCCTTCCTCCCACCCAAAGCCGCACCTCCATTTCCTACCTACTAACCTCATCCCACCTCCTTGACCTGTCCGTCTTCCCTGGACTGACCTATCCCCTCCCTACCTCCCCACCTACACTCTCTCCACCTATCTTCTTTACTCTCCATCTTCGGTCCGCCTCCCCCTCTCTCCCTATTTATTCCAGTTCCCTCTCCCCATCCCCCTCTCTGATGAAGGGTCTAGGCCCGAAACGTCAGCTTTTGTGCTCCTGACATGCTGCTTGGCCTGCTGTGTTCATCCAGCTTCACACTTTATTACCTATGATAGGAAAGATATTGTTTTGTGACAGATATTGTTCAAATTTCATATTATCATTCAGAGAAGGTTCCTTCGGTTGATCCCCAGTGTAGTGATTGGAACAAGGTGGACCCATTGGCTATGAGATCCTTGTTTGTTGTTGTTAACCTGGGCCAATCAGGGAGACTGGGTGGAAAGATACAAACATGAGATTTAGAATCTCCTCAGTTCAGGCTACTGACTCCAAGCTAACAAAGTGTGGAGCTGGATGAACACAGCAGGCCAAGCAGCATCTCAGGAGCACAAAAGCTGATATTTCGGGCCTAGACCCTAGCTGGTCAGAGCCCAAATACTGTGTACGTGTAAACAAAGGAGGACGTGGTGATGGGAGATCAGCCTCTGTGCAGTTATTTCACCTAGTGGAGAGGGAAATCTAATGAGCAAAAGCTAAACAGGTTGAGACCCTGCTCACCGGAGTTTAGAAGTTTAGAGGTGATCTCATTGAGACATTTTGGATTAATATAGAACATAGAACATAGAACATAGAAAAGTACAGCACAGTACAGGCCCTTCGGCCCACGATGTTGTGCCGTGGAATAATCCTAATCCAAAAATACCCTAACCTACATTCCCCTCAATTCATTGCTGTCCATGTGCATGTCCAGCAGTCGCTTAAATGTCACTAACGACTCCGCTTCCACGACTACCACTGGTAAACTATTCCATGCGCTCACAACTCTCTGGAACCTCCCTCTGACATCTCCTCTATACCTTCCTACTAATACCTTAAAACTATGACCCCTTGTGGCAGTCAGTCCTGCCCTGGGGAAAAGTCTCTGGCTATCGACTCTATCCATGCCTCTCATTACGTTGTATACCTCGATCAGGTCACCTCTCTTCCTCCTTCTCTCCAGAGAGATAAGTCCGAGCTCAGTCAACCTTTCCTCGTAAGTCAAGCCCTCCAGTCCAGGCAGCATCCTGGTAAACCTCCTTTGCACCCTCTCCAAAGCTTCCACATCTTTCCTATAATAGGGCGACCAGAACTGGACACAATATTCCAAGTGTGGTTTTAACAGGGTTTTGTAGAGCTGCAGCATAACCTCGCGGCTCTTAAACTCGATCCCCCTGTGAATGAAAGCCAAAACACCATATGCTTTCTTAACAACCTTATCCACCTGGGTGGCAACTTTGAGGAAGAGTTGGTCTGAAGGGTCCGTGCTGTATCCATGTGAAATTCACCTCAGTGGGGGCATATGGGATAAAACTGAGTCTTTGCTAAGAGCCATTTGTTTGATGGAAGTGGAATGTCAGAGGGTATTAGTGAATACCCTAGTGGCCCACGTACTCTACACATTTCTGGAGTTAGGCTATCTACTAATATCCATCTTAGAATACCAGTGGGAGCTATGATTGCACTGCCTCACCATACTTCCTGCATGGACATTTCTTCCTCCCCATTTCGGAAATATATTTTCTGATGATGTTAGCTACCATGTCACTCTTCCACCATTGCCTCCTGTTTCACCCCCAACTCAGGAACTCTATCCTCTTGTGGTAGGCAAGGCCTTCAGCCATGTCCAACCCATTTCCTGTATTTGCTTTCTGCCCTATCTGACCTTCTCTTTTGTTTCACTTATCCCACTCCTTCCCCACTCTTAACAAGGAGGATATAAAGTTGGCAAAGAGATTAATGGTGAATAGTTGCTTATTTCCAGACTGAAGGGGCACTACAATGTTGTAACTCCAGGATATTGCAATCACTGTTCTTTTTGAAGTGTTCCTGTCACTTAGACTTGGGTATCTGGTATCAAAACTTGCACATAACATAGATTCTTAAGGAGATTCACAGAGTAGATGCTGAGAGGATGTTTCACCTCAGGGGAGAGTCTCAGAATTAAAGGGTCACCAATTTAAGACTGACGTGAGGATGAGGGTTTGCGAGTCTTTGGTATTCCTTGTTGCAGAGAGCTGTGGGGGCAAAGTCCTTGTATATATTTAAGGCTGAGATAGTTACATTTTCAATCAGTCAGGGAATCAGTGGTCATGAGGAAAGGGCAGAAAAGCGGATATGAGGAATGTCAGAGCAGCCATGATCCTACTGAATAGCAGAACAGGCTTGAGCGGCCGAATGGCCTACTCCTGTCCAATTTCTTCTGGATTTCTTCATCTAATAGGACACTCCTTGAAATCAGGCCTAATACTCTGTAACATTCAAAAAATCTCTCACAGTAATTCTAATACATTAAACCATCTATTGTAGTAATATGTTACAATAAATCTCCAACAGTAACTCTGATATATTAAATCTTATTGTAACATTGATATATTCCATTTCTCACTCCAGCACCCTTCAATATATTAAATCCCTGACTATAACACTCCCTGATATATTAAACTTTTTATTGTAATACTCCCTTACATAATAATTCCCTCACTACATACTGGCACATTTTTCCTCACTGTACTTCTCTGATACATTAAATGTTGCTGCAACAGTTTCGAAGACATTAAATCAGCTATTGTAAAACTCTGTTATAATCAATCTCCCTCTATACTACTCTGATATAATCAGTCTCCCTCTATTACACTCTAATATAATCAATCTCCCTGAGTAACCCAGATTCAGTCTCTCATTCTGACATTTTCAGATATAATTCTCACTAACTCTGATATTTAGATTGCATTTTCTAACATCATTTGATGTATTCAGCCTTGTTTTGTATTAATCTAATTTTAAATTGCCAATTAAAATACATTCCTGCAATATACATATAAACACTGATAATCCAACTTGCAATTAATGTAGTTACACATCCTAGGTGTTCCACAAGTCAATTTTGACACAAAGTCACATGAAATACCAGGACAGGTGACCGAAAAAGAAGTTACGTCAAATAGGTTTGGCAAATGAGGGAGATTTTAAAGAGTGAAATAAAACAAAGAATGATGGATGCCGGAGATTGGAAATTAGACGAAAAACATGAAATGCTAGAGAAACTCAGCAGGTCTAGCAGCTAGTTATCAACAACATAGGAAGGACTGGGAAACTGGCTCTGCTTAGGGAGCTGGAGAAACCAGGGACTAAATTTTAATAAAAACTTCTGTGTTATTAATCTCTAATTACTGCCTGAGCCATGAGCAAATTAGCACAGGGCAATTTTTTTTTTGTAACAATTTATATTACATATTGCACAGAGTTCTGAAGTTTTGAAGTTGTGGAACATTGTTTTATTCTTTAGAGTGGACTTTTTCTTTTTAAAGATATAATTGAAAGGCCCCCTGTAAACAGCAGGGTTTTTTAAAACAAGGCCTCCTCGAAATTATACAATTAGCGATAACAACTTGATTTAGTTGGGGTTGCCTAGACAGCGACGAGGTGGAGAGTAATTTGGTACTTTAGGGTAACTTGGGGAATATATTGTTTGTGGGGAAGAGCTGTCCTGCTGATTTCTTCTACTCCTGAAAAGAAGCCTGTTGTTGAATTTAGGGTGAATGCTATTGTTCTTCTGGAATTTTTCAATATTTTTTCTTAGGTAATTTTTTTTTCGTTTAAGTCTTTTTTTTCTCTCTCTTTTCTTCAAAGGAGATTCTTTGTGCAGGCTTTAGCTGTTTCTTCTCCTATCCTCCAATTGGCACTTACTGTTTATTCAACCCTTTGCAGCTCAACCAATCACAGGGCCGTTGTCAGGCAGCGTTTCCATAACTTGAAAGACTCTTGGTGCCTCTCAATTTCAAATTATCCCTTGTTGCTGCTTTGGAAAACAACATTGTATCACATAATCCAACAATACATGTAGCACATGACTTTTTTCAAATGCAAAATTCTCCTATATTTTGAGTTTTCTGAGTTTTGAGTTAGAGGAGCCCAGCTTCCATTTTGGTTTGTGCATAGAACATAGAACATAGAAAAGTACAGCACAGTACAGGCCCTTCGGCCCATGATGTTGTGCTGTGGAATAATCCGATTCCAAAAATAAAATAACCTAACCTACATTCCCCTCAATTCACTGCTGTCCATGTGCATGTCCAGCAGTCGCTTAAATGTCACTAATGACTCCGCTTCCACGACTACCACTGGTAAACTATTCCATGCGCTCACAACTCTCTGGGTGAAGAACCTCCCTCTGACGTCTCCCCTATACCTTCCTCCTAACACCTTAAAACTATGACCCCTCGTGGCAGTCAATCCTGCCCTGGGGAAAAGTCTCTGGCTATCGACTCTATCCATGCCTCTCATTACCTTGTACACCTCGATCAGGTCACCTCTCTTCCTCCTTCTCTCCAGAGAGAAAAGTCTGAGCTCAGTCAACCTCTCCTCGTAAGACAAGCCCTCCAGTCCAGGCAGCATCCTCGTAAACCTCCTTTGCACCCTCTCCAAAGCCTCCACATCTTTCCTATAATAGGGCGACCAGAACTGGACACAATATTCCAAGTGTGGTCTCACCAGGGTTTTGTAGAGCTGCAGCTTAACCTCGCGGCTCTTAAACTCGATTCCCCCTGTTAATGAAAGCCAAAACACCATATGTTTTCTTAACAACCTTATCCACCTGGGTGGCAACTTTGAGGGAGCTATGCACTTGAACACCAAGATCCCGCTGTTCCTCCACACTGCCGAGAATCCTGCCTTTAATCCTATATTCAGCATTTAAGTTCGACCTTCCAAAATGCATCACTTCACATTTATTCAGGTTGAACTCCATCTGCCATTTCTCAGCCCAACTCTGCATTCTGTCAATGCCTCGCTGAAGCCTGCAATAGCCCTCAATACTATCAACGGCACCTCCAACCTTTGTGTCATCAGCAAACATACTAACCCACCCCTCAACCTCCTCATCCAAGTCATTTATAAATACTACAAAGAGCAGAGGCCCAAGAATAGAGCCCTGTGGGACACCACTCAGCACTGACCTCCAGGCAGAATACTTACCATCTACAACCACTCTCTGCCCCTGTCAGCCAACCAATTCTGAACCCAGACGGCCAAATCACCCTGTATCCCATACCTCCTGACTTTATGAATGAGCCTGCCGTGGGGAACCTTATCAAATGCCTTGCTAAAGTCCATGTATACCACATCCACTGCTCGACCCGAGTCAACCTGTCTCGTGACCTCCTCAAAGAACTCAATAAGATTTGTAAGGCATGACCTGCCCTTCGCAAAGCCATGCTGACTCCCTTTAATCACGCTATGCTTTTCCAAATAGCCACAAATCCCTCAGAATTCTTTCCAAAACCTTGCTGACCACAGACGTAAGACTGACTGGTCTGTAATTTCCAGGGATTTCCCTATTCCATTTCTTGAAAAGAAGAACAATATTTGCCTCTCTCCAATCTTCCGGTGCGACTCCCGTGGAGAGTGAGGAAGCAAAGATCTTCACCAGCGGCTTAGCAACCTCCTTTCTTTACCTGAGGATGGGGGAGTCCAAAACTAAAAGGCATAGGCTTAATGTGAGAAGTGAAAGGATTAAAAGGGACGTAAGGGGCATCTTTTTCACACAGAGTGTGGTATGCCTATGGAATAAGCTCTCAAGGAAGTGGTGAATGCTGGTATAAGTACAACATTTAAAAGGCATCTTGATTGGTACAAGATTGGAAGGGTTTAGATGGATATGGGCCAAATGTTGGCAAATCAACTAGATTAATTTAGGCTATCTGGTTGGCATGGATGAGTTGGATCAAAAGGTTTGTTTTTTTTGCCCTTTACTCATTCACACTCATTTACTCACTCATGATGAGGGCATCACTGGCAAAGCATAATTTATTGTCCATCCCTCATTGCCCAGAGGGCAGTTTAGAGTCAACCACATTGCTGTGGGTCTGGAGTCACATGTAGGCCAGACCAGGTAAGGATGGCAGTTTCCTTCCCTAAGGGACATTAATGAAAGAGATGGATTTTTCCAACAATGGATTCATGGTAATCATTAGACTCTTACTTCCAGATATTTTATAGATTTCAAATTCCACCATCTGCCATGGTGGGATTCGAACCAAGGTCCCCAGAGCATTATCCAGGTCTCTGGATTAACAGTCCAGCTACAATACCACTAGGCCATCGCCTGAACTTATGGACTCCATCTCAAAAGCAAGGACATTGATTAACTGATACTTCCACAGTTGTTTTGTATTTGAGTTGACACTTTTTGAAAAATCTCTTTATCCTTGTTTTTATTTGATCTTTCCTCTCATATTGTCTGTGTTGTGAAATATTACCACTCTTTCTCTGACTCCTATCTTCTCGTTTAACTTTACAACAATGTTGATGCAGCCCTACTAACAGAGGGAGTGGGGCATATGCCCCCACTGTTTATGAAGGAGAAACCTTACGTTTCAATCTGTTTACAGACAATTGGTGAGAATAGAGACCAATTTGTTATAGAATTCATAATCCATCTTTAAGATTAGACCTTTAGGCTTAAATTAAGGCAATTCTGAAGATAGAGCTGCTAAAGTGAATTGGAAAATTAGGTTTAGAGATAGATCAGTAGAGAGTTCATGGCAAACATTTAAGTAAGTTAGACAAAGTGGAACTAGTGAATGTGATCTATCTGAATTTTCAGAAGGCCTTTGACAAGGTCCAGCCCAGGAGATTGCTAAATAAGATGAGCCCGTGATATTAGGGGCAAGGTACTGGCATGGATAGAGGATTGGCTGACTAGCGGAAAGTAGAAACTATAGTTTAAGGGGCATCTTAGGAGCACAAAAGCTGATGTTTTGGGCCTAGACCCTTCGTCAGATGATGGGTCAAGGCCCGAAACATCAGCTTTTGTGCTCCTAAGATGCTGCTTGGCCTGCTGTGTTCATCCAGCTTCACACTTTCTTATCTTGGATTCTCCAGCATCTGCAGTTCCCATTATCTCTGATCACTATAGTTTAAGGGGTCGTTTTCAGAATGGCAGCTGGTGACTAATGGAATTCCACAGGGGTCAGTGTTGGGACTACAACTATTCATGTTATACATTAAAAATCTGCTCAAATAAACTGAGGGAATTGTTGCCAACTTTACAGATGGAACTAAGATAGGTGGAGGGACAGGTAGTGTTGAGGAAATGGGGAGACTGTAAAAGAACTTGGACAGGCTAAGAGAAGGAAGGCAGATGGAATACCATGTGGGAAAGTGTGAGGTTATCCACTTTGGTTGGAAGAATTAGACTATTTTCTAAGCAGGGAAAGTCTTCAGACATCTTAAGCACAAAGGGGCCTAAGAGTTCTAGTTCAGGATTCTCTTAAGGTTAATGTGCAGGTTCAGTTGGCAGTTAGGAACACAAATGCGGTGTTAGTATTATTCAAGAGGGCTAGATTTGGTCGCGAATGTAAGAGTAAGTTTGCAAATGACACCAAAATAGGTGATGTAGTGGACAGTGATGAAGATTACCTCACAGTAACGGAACCTTGATCAGTTTGATTGTTTGATTTTTGTTACCTGTACTGAGATACAGTGAAAAGTGTTGCTTTGTGTGCTATACAGGTAGATCATACCATACAAAGTGCATTGGGTAGCAGAACAGAGTTCAGAATTCAGTACTGCAGCTGCAGAGAAGGTGCAGAGAGAGAGACAGATCAGAAGTAACATTTGAGAGCTCTGTTCATACATCTGATAACACCATGGAAGAAGCTGTTCTTGAATCTGTTCATACGTGTATTCAAGCTTTTATGTCTTCTTCCTGACAGAAGAGGGTGGAAGAGAGTATAACCAAGGTGGGAGGGGTTTTTGAATAAGTTGATTGCTTTCCCAAACAAGTGCATAGTATAAATGGAATCACTGGATGGAAGATTAGTTTGTGTGATGGACTGGGCTGTGTTCACGAGTCTCTGTATGGTCTTAGAAAGAGCAGTTGCCATACCACGCTCTGATACTTCCAGACAGGATGCTTTCTATGAGGCATCGATAAAAATTGGCATGAGCCTTTACATTAGAACATAGAACATAGAACAGTACAGCACAGATCAGGCCCTTCAGCCCACAATGTTGTGCCGACCATTGATCCTCATGTATGCACCCTCAAATTTCTGTGACCATATGCATGTCCAGCAGTCTCTTAAATGACCCCAATGACCTTGCTTCCACAACTGCTGCTGGCAACGCATTCCATGCTCTCACAACTCTCTGTGTAAAGAACCCGCCTCTGACATCCCCTCTATACTTTCCTCCAACCAGCTTAAAACTATGACCCCTCGTGCTAGCCATTTCTGCCCTGGGAAATAGTCTCTGGCTATCAACTCTATCTATGCCTCTCATTATCTTGTATACCTCAATTAGGTCCCCTCTCCTCCTCCTTTTCTCCAATGAAAAGAGACCGAGCTCAGTCAACCTCTCTTCATAAGATAAGCCCTCCAGTCCAGGCAGCATCCTGGTAAACCTCCTCTGAACCCTCTCCAAAGCATCCACATCTTTCCTATAATAGGGCGACCAGAACTGGTCACAGTATTCCAAGTGCGGTCTAACCAAAGTTTTATAGAGCTGCAACAAGATCTCACGACTCTTAAACTCAATCCCCCTGTTAATGAAAGCCAAAACACCATATGCTTTCTTAACAACCCTGTCCACCTGGGTGGCCATTTTAAGGGATCTATGTATCTGCACACCAAGATCCGTCAGTTCGTCCACACTGCCAAGAATCCTATCCTTAATCCTGTACTCAGCTTTCAAATTCGACCTTCCAAAATGCATCACCTCGCATTTATCCAGGTTGAACTCCATCTGCCACCTCTCAGCCCATCTCTGCATCCTGTCAATGTCCCGCTGCAGCCTACAACAGCCCTCTACACTGTCAACGACACCTCCAACCTTTGTGTCGTCTGCAAACTTTCTGACCCATCCTTCAATCCCCTCATCCAAGTCATTAATAAAAATTACAAACAGTAGAGGCCCAAGGACAGAGTCCTGTGGAACCCCACTCACCACTGACTTCCAGGCAGAATATTTTCCTTCTACAACCACTCGCTGTCTTCTGTTGGCCAGCCAATTCTGTATCCAGACAGCTAAGTTCCCCTGTATCCCATTCCTCCTGACCTTCTGAATGAGCCTACCATGGGGAACCTTATCAAATGCCTTATGAAGGGAGATTGGACAGATTTAATTTGCGTCTGTTGGAATTTTGAGGAATGTGGCTGTTTTCCCATGTGGGAGAGGTTAGAACTAGGGGACACCTTGAAAAGGGTGAATCCACATTTCAAGTGGAAATTAGGTAGAAATTGTTTCTCTCTAAGAGGTTTGTGGATCTGAATATTTCTGAGGCAGATGTAGATAGGTTCAGTGGAGTCAAATGGAGTTATCAGAAGCTAACAGGATTGTGGAGCTGAGAGCACAATCATATCTGTCATGATCTTCCTGAGCTGTCCAGTAGTTGGAGGAGGCAAATGGGCAATTCTTGTTCATAAATCATGCGTTTGAAGGTGACCACAAGTTGTAGGTATAGAATTTCAGAAATTAGGGTTTAGGTAGTTGAAAGCATGAGCACTAATAACAGGCCAAGTAAAACTGGGATTAAAATTGGAGTATGGCAGAGACTTCTGAAGGTAGTGGGTTTGCAGAAGTTACAGAGAACAGAAAGAGCAAGGCCATGAGGATATTTGGAAAGAAGAATGAGAGTTTGAAAAGTGAGGAATTGATGATGCAGGATGGAGATCAGCGAGCACAGAAGGATGAGCAAACAGGAATTGATGCTCAATAAAATATGGGAAACAATGTTTTGAATGAGTTCGAGTTATACAATTTGGAACAGGTCAGGATGACATTGGACTAGTCACGTCTACAGGTAGCAAAGCTGTGGATGTAGGCTTCCATGGCAGATGGCTGAGGCAGGCTGTGAGATAGACAATGTTATCAAGGAAGAAGACAATCTGGGTGATGGTTTGGATTTGCGACCAGAAGCTCATCTTGGGTTTATCAGTTCCCTCACTCTAACAAGCACGAACACATAAAATCTCTAAACATAATATTTGTAGATATATTAAAGCTGTCTGATATATGAAATCTGTCACTGTAACAGTGTTATACTAAATCTCTTTTTGTAACACTCTCTGGATCTCATAAATCTCACTCTAGCTGGTACATATAATCTACTGCAATTCTCTTAAAAATTAAGTCTCTCGTTGTATCTTTCTCTGATATATTAACTCACATTTTAATAATAGCGTGTATCAAAGCATTCATTGTCACACTTTTATAAGCAATCTCATTGTAACATTCAGATATTAAACATTGCTCGGTAATAATCATATATTAAATGCCTCAGCTGAACACTCACTGACTTATTAAACCTCCTACTGTCGAAACATCTGATATCCTGAATCTATCACTGTGTAACTCTGCAGAATTGAATATACTTGAGCAACAATCTGACATGTTAAATCTAGGCTTGAAGTTGATACTCTAAATTTCTCATTTTAAAACTGTGATCTGTTTAACCTGTCAGTGTAAATGTTTCTGATACACTACACACACACACACACATATATATAAAATATATATATCTAATCTACCACAGACATACCAATAAACAAAATATTTCAAGATCTCTGGTAATTATGAAATCACTCACTCTCTGGCTCATCAGGAACAGAGATTTATCAGCCTAATGGAAAAAGAGTTGAATTAAAGTCTGGGGCTAAATTACTGTAAGTGTCTGGAGCATGACACAAATCCAATTTGTATCCTGGCAGATTTACCTGTGAGTGTGGAACTGAAAATTGGTCTCAGTAATGATGACTATGAAGCTATCGTCCATGGTTGTACAAACCCATCAGATTCACTAACGCACTTTAGGTAAGGAAATCTTCCATCCTTACCCCGTCTGTGACTCCAGACCCGTAGAGAGATGTTTTTGGCCCAGAACTGGCCTCTGAAATGGCTAAACAAGTTGCTCAGTTGTATCAAAACCACTTCAATGTCTAAAGAAAGGCATGAAATTGGTCAGACCAGCTAGCATTGAGCAAGGCTTCAGGGCTGGCAAAGATAAACCTAGCCCTGCTCACCCTATAAAGTCCTCCATACTAACACCTGGGGGCTAGTGCCAAAAAGGGACAGTTGTCTCACAATCTGGTCAAACAAAGGCTTGACACAGTCGTATTCACTGAATCATACCTTAAAGACAATGCCCCAGACAATAGCAGATGACACCAAAATTTGAGGTGTACTGGATAGCGAAGAAGGTCACCTCAGAGTACAATGGGGGGGATCTTGATCAAATGGGCCGATGGGCCACAAAGCCGCAAAGTGGCAGAAGGAGTTTAATTTAGATAAATGTGAGGTGCTACATTTCGGAAAGGCAAATCAAGGCAGGACTTATACACTTGATGGGAAGTTCCTGGGAGTTTTGCTGAACCAAAAGACCTTGGAGTTTAGGTTCATAACTCCTTAAAGGTGGAGTCCCAGGTAGAAAGGACAGTGAAGGCGGTGTTTGGAATGCTTGCCTTTATTGGTCAGTGCAGGAGTATAGGAAATCATATTGTGGCTGTACAGGACATTGGTTTGGTGACATTTGGAGTATTGTGTGCAATTCTGGTCTCCCTCTTATAGGAAGGATGTTGTGAAACTCGAAAAGTTTCCGAAAAGGTTCACGAGGATGTTGCCAGGGTGGGAGGGTTTGAACTATAGGGAGAGGCTGAATAAGCTGGGGCTATTTTCCCTGGAACATTGGAGCTGAGGAGTGACCTTGTAGAGGTTTATGAAATCATAAGGTGCCAAGAAAGGGTAAATAGACAAGGTATTTCCCAAGGTCAGAGGGCATTGGTTTAAGGTGAGAGGGGAAAGATATAAAAGGGACCTAAGGGGCAACTTTTTCACACAGAGGGTGGTGCGTGTACGGAATGAGCTGCCAGAGGAAGTGGTGGAGGCCGGTACAATTACAACATTTAAAAGGCATCTGGATAGTTATATGAATAGGAAGGGTTTAGACAAATATGAGCCAAATGCTGGCAAATGAGACTAGATTTATATAGGATATTTGGTCAGCATGGATGAGTTGGACTGAAGGGTCTGTTTCCATGCTGTACATCTCTATGACTTTATGACCACCATCACCATCCCTGATATACCAAGGTGTAGAGATGGATGAACACAGCAGGCCAAACAGCATCAGAGGAGCAGGAAGGGTCTAGACCCAAATTGTCAGCCTTCCTGCTCCTCTGATGCTGCTTGGCCTGCTGGTTTCATCCAGCTCTACACCTTGCTATCTCAGATTCTCCAGCATCTTCAGTTCCTACTATCTCATTACCATCCCTGGATGTGTTCTACTGGATATGGACAGCCCAGCCAGGATAGAATTGCACTGGAAGTCTTCAACATTGACTCCGGACCCCACAAAGTCTCATGGTATCAAACATAGGTAAGGAAACCTCCTGGTGATTATCGCATACCTACCTCCTTGGGTGATTAATCAGTGCTCCTCCATGTTCAACAACACTTGGGGTGAAGCATTGAAAGCGGCAAGGCTGCAAAATGTACTCAGGGTAGGGTATGCCCATTACTAAGATCTGATTGGTAGCAGCTCTACTGACCAAACTGGGTGAATCCTAAAGGACATAGCTGCTAGACTGGACCTGCAACAAGTGATAAAAGACCAAACCAGAAGAAATAAATTGTTGACCTTGTCTTTATCAATCTACCTGTTGGAGATGTTAATGCCCATGATAGTAAGAGAAGGATTGACCATCACACAGTTCCTGTTGAGATGAAATCCCAGCTTGACATTGAGGATATCCTCCCTCGTGTCAGAGGATAACTGGAGGGAGATGGAAGGTGGGGAACTGCAGGCCAGCTAGCTCAACATCTGTCGCAGTCCAGATGTTAGAACTATTATTAAAATGTTATTGCAGGGAACTTAGAAAAATTCAAGATAATCAGGCAGAGTCAACATTGTTCTGTAAAAAGAAAATTTTCCAACTGGTGCTTGAATTATGCATCTCTAATTTTATCTTTGCTTCCCTATTCTTAATACTTGTCGCTTGTCTCTTATGTGTTTATATGTGGGGGGGGGGGAATATTTTTTGAAAGGGGTAGATTTCAAGTTGTAAATTAGCAATTAATGTTTCTTGCCAACGGTTAAAAATATATGCAGTGCACAATCATTTTCATGTTAGTTGAAATCCTGGTGTAAATTTATTTTCCCCAGAATTTGACAGATAGGTAAGACAAAAAGGCGAAAAGTGGTTTAATCAAAATTTTACATTTCTGATCATTTTGAGATTAGCAGAGCTAGATTTCTAGCAGCCTACCTAGTGAGTCGTGACAAAGTTTGGGAGCTCACTTGGGAGCAAAGACAATGCAAGATTGTGTGTAGAGTTGGAGCATGTGCTAAAAGGGATAAAAAGATAGATACCAGGATTTTTGTGAAAAAGTAAGGTAACACTGGAAGCAGCTATAGCCTTACTACAGGTGCCCTTGGCGAACTTAAAAGAGATTACAAAAGTCAGATCGACTGAATTGAAAAATGGATTCGAGGAGGAATTACCTGCCAGGGCTAAGAGAGAGGAAATAATTGAAATACTAGCTCAGCATTTGGGTTTATCAGAGATACAAGGAAGACCAGTTATTCTAATTATGAGACATTGGAGTCAGTTCAAATTAAATTACAATTAAAGCAATTCATGTATAAGGGAAGAATGAAGAAACTGGAGGTGGAAATGGAAATAAGAAAAGTTGAATTAGAGTTGCAAAGGGAAAACAAAGGAAGAGAGCGCAAATATCAGCTTAAAACGTGGCTGATGCAGAATCTGATGGGGAGAATTCTAATCATAATATAAATTTTGTACGGATCCCACCGAAATCTGAGAAAAAGAATGTGTAATCATTCTTTATGTCATTTGAGAAAATACCTAAGCGGATGCAGTGGCCAAAGGAAATCTGGGCATTGACCATACAGAGCAAGTAGACAGGTAAAGCTCAGGAAATTTATGCTTCCCTACCCAAAACGTTTTTGGGTTAAATTCCCTACAGTGTGGAAACAGACCCTTTGGCCCAACAAGTCCACAATGCCCCTTGATATATCCCACCCAGATCCATCCCCCTATAACCCACACACTCCTGAATACGATGGGCAATTTTAGCATGGCTGATCCACCTAGACTGCATGTTTTTGGGACTGTGGGAGGAAACCGGAGCGCCTGCAGGAAACCCATGCAGACACAGGGAGAATGTGCAAACTCCACACAGACAGTTGTCTGAGGCTGGAATTGAGCCTGGGTCCCTGGCGCTGTGAGGCTGCAGTGCTAACCACTGAGCCACCGTGCTGCCCCCGTAGTTTCTAATGACAATAACGCTGTTTAAAAAAAAGGTTATTCCAAGTGGATTTGATAATTCCAGAAGTATGCAATAAAAGTTTCAAAATCTAAAGGAACAGTCTAGATAAACCCACACTGAATTTGAAGGAGCCTGTGTTGATGCTGCATTAGTTCCATCCAGTCTGATCGTGTCACACACTTTCTTTAGATGGTGGCAAGTAATTCTACATTAACCACAGTAGGGAGCAGCAATATTCTGTGCTGTATCTGAAACTATTGAATATATATACCTGACTATTTATTTCGTTATTGCTATCATGCGAAGCAACATCTTGCTAGCCAAGACAAATGCCTCCTATGTTCAGACCCATCAGTGGTGTAGAAAAGGGAGGAATGGTAGCAGTGAACTATCTCAATGTTTACAACCAACAACCCTTATCCTTTGCTACATACTAGCAGAGGTGTCAGCTATAGCAACCTTTGCAAATACTGCCATAATTGATTCTCCTGAAGTCATTTACGCTGCTCTCATTGTTTTGTATTAGCTGTAGTTTTTGACATTGTGCCCGAGTACAGAAGCTCAGTTTATTTATATATTTGGATAAACACATGGTGCTCAATACTGACCCCTGGAGGCCACCTCCATCTCCAACCCAATATTAAACATTTGATAATATGAGCAGAGTGAAACAGGTTTGTACCGAATCCGCAATACCTCACACACTGCATAACTTTTATAACTTACTGAATTGGGAAATATTTGAAATCAAGTAAATGTGAGTGGGACTAAGAAGCAACTCTCCGAAGGGAGTTTTAACTACAGTTATGCAAACTTCAATGGTAAGAAGCATATAAGGTTGTAAAGGATGGGGACAGGTTAGCTAGAAAGCAGATTGTTTCCAGTTGTTGAAGGGTCTAGAACCAGATGCTATTTATAAGATCCAACGAGCGACATTTAGATAGAGGGGAGGGGAAATTTCTTTAGACAGAGATTTGCAAGGTTATGAAATTCAGTTGTCATCATTGAGGCTGAAAAGATATTAATTTGAACCTGAAATTAAATTAGCAAATCAGGAAAATGGACACACAGAGGATATGAGAACTAGCTGGTTAAATGTGGTTGGCAACATTCTTCAATTGCTTCAACAACTTTTACAGATTCATCATTGAAAGCAAACTGGCCGGGTGCATAACAGCCTGATATGGCAACCACCCTGACCTGGACCGTATGCAACTACAGAGGGTGGTGTGTACCGCCCAGTCCATCATGGGAGGTGACCTTCCATCCACGAACTCCATTTACATGGCTCACTGCCACACAAAGGCTGCCAACATCATCAAAGACCCATCCCACCCTTTTCTTCCAACCTCTTCCATTGGGCAAAAGATACAGAAACTTGAAAATATACACCAACAGGTTTATGAACAGTTTCATCCCTGCCATTATTAGACTGCTAAATGAACCACTCTAACTTCAAATAATGTTGATCTTGCTAATGTCCATCTTACTTTGTGCACCTCCTGAACATTTGTAACTTTGTATACCTTGGTCTGGCTCAGCACCCTATCATCTGTATGTCTTTGTTGGCTATGATCTGCCTGTAATACTTGCAAAACAAAGCTTTTCACTGTACTAAGGTACATGTGACTACAATAAATCAAATCAAATCAAATCAAATCAAATCAAAAGTAGGTGTTCCTATACCCCAAGGACTGCAGCAGTTCAAGAAGGCAGCTCACTGCCACCTTCTCCGGGAGAACTCTCAGTGAACAATAAATGGTGGCCCAGACAATAATTCCCATATACCCTTGAACAAATAAACTGAAAGCCTCCGAAAGGAACTCTATCAAATGCCTTTGTTACATCCATGGACAACATTGCACTCATTTGATCAAATGTTTTGAACCTGTCTACTTTGACTTACCCTTAATAAGCCCATGCTGGCTGAGTTTCTCCTTTCCGTTCACTAAATACTAATCAAATACAAAGTTTATGGATTCAAAAGATTTCCCTATAACTCATGTTGAATTTGCACACAGAGGAGGCAATGTGCGAAACAGGCCATTGAGCTCAACCCGTGCAAGTTCATATTTACCCCCCACTTGAGAACAGGTTTCTACTGGTTTTGATGGTCACAATTCTGATCATTTTGATGGTCAGGTTTCTGGTGGTTTTGATGATCAGATTTCTAATGGAATTTTATGGTCAGGTCTCCGATGGTTTTGTTGGTCGGGGTTCTGGAGCAGGCTTGTTACTCACCCTAAATTTCTGTTGAATGCCTCAAATTCATCAATGACATGATTGTTATGTAGGAGCTTTGCTACTGGATTGGAGAAAGGGTATGAGCCTAAATGGTCAGTATTGGATCTATTTTAAGTTACAGGATCACCAAGCAATTTGTACCCAGTCATAGAATGAGCGCGATCGCTTGTAGTGTGGTATTTTCATTATCTACACAGTGGAGTTGAACGCCTCTGAGTTACTAATTGCCTTTACTCAGTCAGTTATAGGGATGGAGGAGGAGGGGCTTTTTTTTCCTGACAGGCTTCTGTATCACAGAGCAATGGGCTTGACTTTACCCCCTGTGTCTGCAGTCAGTACTCTGAGAATCAGCTCAAAATCATATGTTGCTGTGTACTTATGAGATCACTTTTTCTTTCTCTGGCTGACCTGAGCTGATTTTTATCAGAGGCCTTCCTACTGCCAGATGGTTTCACTGCTCCGGAAACATATTATTCTCTATTTACTGCCTTTAGGATCATTGAATAAATATAGAATGACACATACCCGGGAGTCTGTTACAAGGCTGTAATTCAATCGAGGGGTTTCTAGGGCAATGTCATAAGCAGCAATAACACGCCTCAAGCAATTTCTGGGCCATCCCATGACCCTTACTGTGAGACAGCGGCCTGGTGTGTTAGTCACTTTCAGGAGTGACTTTCTCTTGTAAATGCCATTTCTTAAGGCTTGTGCAGTGCCCACCATTATCTGTCGTGTTAGCTGTCAGGAGGAGGCTACAGAGTGACTGTTAGTTGTGGGGTTCTGCAGTCCCAATCTGCGGCAAATTGTGAAACTTAATCTCCTATAAATCTACTCAGTTGGGGGCTGGCACCAGTTGGAAATGACCATGTAAAGCTCTTGGGATTATCGCTCAGAGCCCAACTGATTCGTCAATGTCTTCGGGGGGGGGTGGAACCTTGATTGCACTTGTACACGACTCGGTTGAATCTTAATGGAGCGAAGCGAGCATCCACCTTCCCAGGGCAACTGGAGATCGTCAGAGTGATCCGAGAACAAATCATAATCGCCTTTATAAAAACATTGCACATCTGTCTCATTTCGATGGAGACCAAAAGGAATAAAAATGAAGAACCTGCATTTCTAAAGCACCTTCCATACTGTCGGGATATCTCAGGGTGCTTTTCAGTCAATGGAGAATTGACACTGCTTTAACTTTGTCTCTTTTATGAGGGTCACTGATAAGACCTTGAACTGAATGTCTTGTTAGGCCCTGTTCAGAGGGCAATTATATTCAACCACATTGCTGCCAGACTGGAGTCACACATGCAGGCCAGACTAGGTAAGGATGGCAGATTTCCTTCCCTAAAGCATGGTAGTGAACCATATGGGTTTCTACCAACAATCACTGATAGCTAAGATGGTCACCATAACGTACAAGTCTAATTTTTATATTAATCAAATTTCACCATAAATTGGGTTTGGAATCACATAGAATCCCTACAGTGTGGAAGCAGGCCATTCAGCCTATTAAGTCCACAATAAGCCTCCAAAGAGTATCCCACCCAGATCCATTGCTCTACCCTACCTTAGTAACCCTGCAATTCCCAAGACTAATCCATCTAGCCGGCGCATCCCTGAACACTACAGGCAATTTAGCACGGCCTATCAGCCTAACCTGCACATCTTTACAGGAAACCCAAGCAGATATGGGGAGAACGTGCAAACTCCACCCAGCTAGTCACTGGGACTGCCTGGAGGGGCATTTGTAACCTGCATCCTCTGACTCAAAGATACCACTGGAAATGGGTGAAAGATCAAGCCTTGTATTTTAAACCATTAAAACTCATTGTTCCAGGATGCAGGAGGAGCACTCATTCAAATAAGGTCACAAACAGCAAGTGAGGCCTGACTCGCGATATTTCTTCCCTGGCTGTAATGCATCTTGCAATGTCTTATGATTGTGAGGAAGCACTACATAAGTGCAAGTCTTTCCTGCTAACCTCACATCTAAAAGCCAGCTAGCTCCTGCAATGCAGCCCTCATCTGCTACAGTCTAAATTGTGCCCTCAGTTGGCGCTTGAATCCACTTTTCATTCAGATATTCTTTCTGAGTCACTGAGCTAAGTTGACACAAGTGAGGAACAGTCACTGGGTCAAAGGCACAGCATGAGCCAACATCTCTTCTTCAGAAGAGACAGAACTAGTACAACAGGGAAGATGCATATAATGACCTAGAGTGGCGTGGCACTTTAAGAAACATGCCTGGCCGTCCTGGATTGACATTCCGATAACCTCCTGGTCCCCAATCAGGGTAATTTGGGCTCTGCTTTCATCTGTCATTATCTTGATTTTCGTTTTTATTAAAACCATAATATATTATATAAAAAAATTACCAATGATTGGGAGCAAGCAGCAAGGATGTAACATAATCTCTGGGTGTAGATGACAGCCATTAACCAATTGAGCTTCAGACCTTGTGGTTTGTGATATCATCTAAATTCTTCAATTAAATCAAAGTTTCATTATTTAATCTTCATCAGCCCAGTTCTTCTGGAACCGAGCAGCCTTTGCACTCCACCTCCCCCCACTCCCCCTTTCACTTTCTTTAGTCCCTAGATAGTTTATTATTTTACATGTTTACTTTGAGACCTTACTGTGCACAAATCACCTGCCAGATTTCCTGCACTTCAAAATTCAAAATTCTCTTTGGGATCTCCTGTGGCCGCGACAGAAGAGCAGATCTTTTCTTTCGAAAGTATAACTTTGACCACTCACTGGGCAGTTCCTTTATAGCACTGTCTCCCCAGGTTCCTTGAACTGGGGGTGCCTTTGAAATATAGTACAGACTGAGGAATATTGACTCAGTATCAATGCTTCTTGCTGTAATGACATCATTGTAAATGTAGCCAAAATCCAGCCAAAGTGCATACTTAAGCATGCCCGAAGATGTGCAGGTTAGGGTGGATTGGCCATGCCAAGCTGCCCGTGGTGCTCAGGAATGTGTAAGCTAGGTGGGTTAGCCATGAGAAATGCAGAGTTATTGGCATAGGCTGCGGACCTGGTTCGGGGTGGGGCGGTCTTTAGAGGGTCAGTATAGGCTTGATGGGCCGAATAGCATAGGGATTCTTTGATTCGCTGATTCTACGAAGACTGATTGGAATTGACTCCCAGGAAATTCCCACCACCCCTTTTAAAAACACATAAGCAATGGCAGATAGGTACAAATCCAATGGAGCATCTAGTCCACCCCAGATCAGCTGCAATATCTTGTGAATAGAGCAGCAGCTCTCCCCAAGTGGGCCTGGGTTTTCCGACATATGGGAAAATTCCTTGCCATGTGAACCCAGTCCAGCAGAGCGCCTGGTTCCTGTGCACTGTGGGTGTTTCCCACCAATGCTTGACACAAGGTTCAGCTCTTGTTTAAAGGAATCCAACAAATTTGAAACTATTATCAGAGCCCAACTGTAAGTGGTTATTCTCTCTTTGGGAATCTAACTCCTTTCAGCCTTCAGTTACCCTCATTTAGGGAGACAGAAAAATTCCTTCCTATTGATTTCCTGCCAAGAGCACTGCTGTAACTGTCAATCTCTCTCTCGACAGACCTCAACATTTATTTTAATTCATTTGTGGGGCATCACGACCAGTATTTATTGCCTATTCCTAGTTGCCCTTGAGAAGGTGCTGGTGAGTTACCTTATTGATCAACTCCAGTCCATGTGCTGTAGGTTCACCCACAATGTCCTTAGGGAGGGAATTCCAGGATTATGACCCAATGTCAGGGAAGGAATGGTGATATAATTCCAAGTCAGGATGGTGAGTAGCCTGAAGGGGCACTTGCAGGGGCTGGTGTTCCCATGTATCTGTTGCCCTTGTCCTTCTAGATGGATTTGGAAAGTGCTGTCTGGGGATCTTTGGTGAATTTCTGTCATGCATCTTCTAGTTGGTACACACTGCTGATACCAAGCGTCGGTGGTGGAGGGAGTTGGATATTTGGGGATGTGGTGCCAATCAAGTGGGTTGCTTTGTTCTGGATGGCGTTGAGCTTCTTGAGTGTTGTTGGGGCTGCGCCCATCCAGGCGAGTGGGGAGTATTCCATCATACTTCTGACTTGTCCCTTGTAGATGGTGGATAGAATTGGGGAGTCAGAAGGTGAATCACTGGCTACTCTGACCTGATTTTGTAGCCAATGTGTTTATCCCAGAATAGTGGGAGATTCAGTGATTGTAAGGCTATTGAATGCCAAGGGGACGTGGCCAGGTTGTCTCTTATTGCCTGGTATTTGTGTGACATGACAGTTACTTGTCACTTATCAGCTCAGGCCTTCATATTGTCCAGATCTTGAACACAAACTGCTTTATTATCTGAGGAGTCATGAATGATGCTGAACATTGTGCAATTATCAGTGAACATCCTCACTTCTGACCTTATGATGAGGGGAAGGTCATTGATGAAGCAGCTGAAGATGGTTGGGTTGAGGACACTGCCCTGAGGAACTCCTGCAGAGATGTCCTGGAGCTGAGATGCTTGACCTCCAATAACAACACCTATCTTCCTATGTGTCAGGTATGACACCAACCACCGGAGAGTTTTCCCCCGATACCCATTGATTCCGGTTTTGGTCAGGCTCCTTGATGCCACACTCAGCCAAATGCAGCCTTGATGTCGAGGGCTATCACTCTCACCTCACCTCTGGAATTCAGCTCTTTTGTCCACGTTTGAACCGAGGCTGTAATGAGACCAGGAGCTGAGTGGCCCTGGTGGAACCCAAACTGGGCTTCACTGAGCAGGTTATTGCTGAGCAGGTGCTGCTTGATAGCACTGTTACTGACACCTTCCATCACGTTACTGATGATCGAGGGGAGACTGATGAGGTAGTAATTGGCTGGGTTGGATTTGTCCTGCTTTTTGTGTATGGTATATTCCTGGAAAAATTTCCATATTGCCAGGTAGGTGCCAGTGTTGTAACTGTACTAGAAGAGCTTGGCTAGGCGAGCGGCAATTTCTGGAACACAAGGCCTCAGTTGGAATATAGTCAGAATCCATGTCCTTTGCAGTATCCAGTGTCTCCAACCATTTCTTGATATCACGTGGCGTGAATTGGCTGAAGACCGGTATCTGTGATGCTGGAGACCACTGGCGGAGCCAAGATGGATCAATCCACTTGGCACGTCTGGCTGAAGATTGCTGCGAATGCTTCAGTCTTATCTTTTACACTGATGTGCTGGGCTGTTCCATCATTGAGGATGGGGATATTTGTGGAGCCTCCTCCTCCGGTGAGTTGTTTAGTTGCCCATCACCATTCACACCTGGATGTGGCAGGACTGCAGAGCGTAGATCTGATCCATTCGTTGTGGAATCGCTCAGCTCTGTCTATCACTTGCTGCTTTCACTGTTTGGTGTGCAAGTCATCCTGTTTGGTGGCTTCACCAGGATGATACCTCATCTTCAGGCATGTCTGGTGCTGCTCCTGGCATGCCCTCCTGCACTCTCCTAGTCAGAGACATAGCAACAGGCAATGAGAGTTAGCCAAAAGGGTCAGGAGACCCGCGCCACACAATGATGGATTCAGGCCCATACCACTGACTTTAAAGCTCTGGCTGTATATTGAGAAAGAGCTGACAGAGGGTACCTTTGTACTTCTCGGCCCAAAAGGAAACCTTTAACAATTAAACTTCACTAATCCTTTCTGGGCCTACATTGAGCCTTCTGTCCCTTGGTGTTTCCACTGAGGCCAATATCAGGTGCCAAATGCATCACTCCCCTCAAGTTAAAAGGCCATCGAGGGTCCAGTTGTATGTCATCAGAATGTCAATGAGGCCCTCAAATCTCTGGGGAAACATGGTACAACATGGCCAGGAATAGTTGTCATGGTAATGGCTAAGCCTGCGAGCTCAACACTGTACTCTCACCCCAAACTGCAGATTCACTGGGGTCTTTCTTGACATTGGTAGCCATGGAACCGTGTGTGAAGCTTGGAATAAATCATATCATCTCAGTGGGTCACTGCATTGCTTCTGATTCAAGCCGTCATGGATTTCAGGAAAAAAATCCAGGCTGCAATCCACGCTGTAACTTAAAAGCCGAGGGAGTGGGCACAGTCGGAGGGTCAGTGCTGAGGGAGTGGGCACTGTCGGAGGGTCAGTGCTGAAGGAGTGAGCACTGTTGGAGGGTCAGTGCTGAGGGAACGGGTACTGTTGGAGGGTCAGTGCTGAGGGAGTGGGCACTGTCGGAGGGTCAGTGCTGAGGGAGTGGGCACTGTCGGAGGGTCAGTCCTGAGGGAGTGCCGTTTTGTCAGAGGGTCAGTACTGAGGGAGTGCCGCACTATCGGAGGGTCAGTGCTGAGGGAGTGATGCACTGTCGGAGGGTCAGTGCTGAGGGAGTGAGCACTGTCGGAGGGTCAGTGCTGAGGGAACGGGTACTATCAGAGGGTCAGTGCTGAGGGAGTGGGCACTGTCGGAGGGTCAGTGCTGAGGGAGTGCCGTTTTGTCGGTGGGCCAGTACTGAGGGAGCGCCGCACTGTTGGAGGGTCAGTGCTGAGGGAGTGATGCACTGTCGGAGGGTCAGTGCTGAGGGAGCGAGCACTGTTGGAGGGTCAGTGCTGAGGGAGCGCCGCACTGTCGGAGGGTCAGTGCTGGGGGAGTGGGCACTGTCGGAGGGTCAGTGCTGAGGGAGTGATGCACTGTCAGAGGGTCAGTGCTGGGGGAGCACCACACTGTCGGAGGGTCAGTGCTGAGAGACTGCTGCACTGTCGGAGGGTCAGTGCTGAGGGAGCGCCGCACTGTTGGAGGGTCAGTGCTGAGGGAGCGCCGCACTGTCGGAGGGTCAGTGCTGAGGGAGTGCTGCACTGTCGGAGGGTCAGTACTGAGGGAGTGCTGCACTGTTGGAGGTTCAGTGCTGAGGGAGCACCACACTGTCAGAGGATCAGTTGTTCTGTACGTTTGGGGGCCCCTATCCTTTGAATGAAATCATTAAACTGAAGCCAAGGTGCTGTCTGAGAGAGAGAGATGGGATAGTTTTCCTGCTTCCCCACGCCAACAGTTCTCCCTTTACCAAGTATCAGATTAACCAGTCATGCATTTAATTTGCTATTGAGGGATTTTGCTGGGAATTTTCCTGCCTTGTTTGCCAGCATAGCAACAGTGAGTGACTTTAAAAATAACTAATTGAAGCTGAAGCGCTTTGGGACGTCCTAAGGTGCAAGATAAAGCCAAATTCTTTCATCTAGGGCTGGGCTCATTCTCCAAGTAAAACAGCTCATTGGGGAATGGGCAGTAGCATTTACAGTTGTTTCGATGTATTTGACTGATCAGTGTTGCCAAATGAGTTAGTTTTAGTCACTCTGGCTGCAGAGAAAGACATTGTTTTGCTGATATCACTAGACTGTCCCTGGCGCCTACGTTCGCTATGGACATGTTTTCCATTACAAAACTCAGTTCAGAGTAATGAACGCTGAGAAAGCCAAGGGAGGGAGAAAGAAAATAAAAGGATCTCTGATTGTGCAGAATACTGTAAGATCTTTTGAAGATCAATCCTGCCCCAGAGAATGAAATTCATCGTTCATTTTTCTTTCCCAGCTCTGTTGCCCTTCTCTTGAGCTAACATTCAAGCCACCACGCAGCTCTCTCTGGGCTATTGCATGAAGAGTTTTCACAGGCTGAGCAAGGAAAGGCTGGCTCCCCTCACTAGGATGCTGATGTTGATGAGGACTCAGCTATTACTAACAGACTGATAATAGGGGTTCAGCAAATAGTCCCTACACCTGTTAATACTCCAAGCCCTTCACAACTGGGAAAAGTGGAGTCTAGCTTCGTCATTTGAAACAGAGTGAGAAAAACAGGGCTTTATGCCGTGGGATTAGTTTTGGGATTGAAACAGGGCTATGTGGAGAGAGCGGGGCAGTGGCATTAGTTTGGGGATTGTTACAGGGCTATGGGGAGAGAGCGGGGCAGTGGCATTAATTTGTGGATTGGTATAGGGTTCTGAGGAGAGACCAGGGCAGTGGGATTAGTTTAGGGATTGGTACAGGGCCTTGGGGAGTGAATGGGGAATGGGATTAGTTTATGATTGCTCTGGAGGCAGCCAACACAGGACTGATGAGCCAAGCCAATCTCCTTAGTGCTGTCCTGAGAACTAACTCCCTCCCCAGGTTTTCAGTCATAGATTTCTACAAGCTGAGGCTGTTCAGGGAGGTGGAACCAAGGTGGATAAATGTTATTAGGGGACAGGTCAGTCATGATCTGACTGACTAATTGTTCAGGCTTGAGGGGCTGAATAGCCTCCGGTTCCTATGTTACTTGCTGGTGCATTGATCTCCTAAGTATCCTTGACATTCCACGATTCCACTGGGACTGCTCAGGCTTGGAAAACATTGATATTTAAAAAGATTACAAGTGAATATTTGAATCACAGGTTACACTGAACGCATTTTTCATACTTGCCAGGACCTGTAGCGATAGCCAAATGATTGGGTCTGCCCTCCCAGGCAAGCCACAGTAATCAGGCAATCGACATGATTTAGAAATTCAACAAATGTGAGCTAAATAAGCAGAAACACACAGGGAGTAATTATCCCCCATCCAGATTTAATGGCAGTGGATTTATTTTAATCTGTTTATCCCTCAGCCTGCCAATGTTTACTGATCCTGGACCTTTCACTTGTGTTACCACAAGCCCCAGCATGACCTAAATGCTGGGCGTCCAATTGAATCCTGTAACCCTTCAAATGCTGAACTTCTTTTGAAATAGTCAGCTGTTTGCATGCCGATTTGGGGCACCTCGCATTCTCGGGGTGTCAGAGGTGCATTGCAATATTCGAATGGTTGGAATGAGGGAAACATTGACTGACAAATTGCACACAAAACCCTGCAACCACTAATGAGGTAAATACACAAGTAAATCTGTCTCTTAGTGGTGATGGTTTCAACACAACATTAGCAAGTACGCAAGAGAGAACTCCTCAAAACTCCTACAGATTACAGAGAAGATCCATTCTAGAAACTACCCATTGTAAAACCAAATGTTGCCCTACTTGAGACTTGAGTTGAAAATATAGGTCAATACTCCAGTAATTAGTGATGGAGTGCTGCACTGTTGAGGTGCAGAGGAGGTATTGGATCGAGACCCTCTCTACCCTTGTTGGTGCAGGTAAAGATCCCCGGCACAATTTCAAACAAGGAGTTCTCTGTGACATCCAAGCCAATGTTTATCTTTTTGCCTCATTAAAAAGAGGACTTTGCAACTTCTTTTGGCAAAGTTTAAATTTTACACAACAGTGCAATCAGAAACAGAATGAGAAGTGGCTAAAGGATAAATGAAGCAAGAAATTTAGATTGAAATACTCCGAGCCACACACCATCTTGACTCGGAACTATATCATTGTAGCTTTATTGCCACTGGGTCAAAAGCCTACACCTCCCTTCCGAACACGCTGTTGAGGTTGTTGACTTGCTCGCCGAGCTGGCTTGTCTTTGTTCAGATGCTTCGTCACCATGCTAGATGACATTATTAGAGGAGCCTCCAATAAAGCAATGTTATCCTACTCAGCTTGGAATTTATACTGTCCAGTCCATTATGGTGAGTACTGTCATTTCCGGTTTTGATCTATATGGGTTTATATATGGGGTCCAATAATATATGTTCATTGATTGAAGCATGGGTGGAGAACCATGCCTCTAGAAATTCCTGTGCGTGTCTATATTTGACCTGGGCTACTATGATTGCTTTGTCCTATTTAAACTGATGGCCTTCATGATCTGAATATATAGATATTTAGGAGAGTTTATCATGCCGTTTTGCTGCCCGCTGATGTTCGTGTATTCTGATGACTGGTTTCCATACGTATATGTGTACGCTGTGTGTATATACCTACAATTGCAATGGTACAGCACAGCAGTTCATCACCAACTTCCCAAGGGCACTCGAGAATGGACAATAAACACTGGTTCATCCAAAGACACCCACAACCCAGGAGCAAATCAAAATAAAAAGGAACTGTATCAGCTGCAACATCTGACAATGTAACTGGGGGGATCTGGGTGGGTCTTGGTGTTGGCGCCAGAGTGGTCAAAGGTTCATTTTGAGGTCAAAAAGACATTAACGTCCCGATTGGATGATTGTTGACTCTTGGTCAACCAACACTTTGATGGCTAATAAGGAAATTATATGAATAAAATAATGATTAATGCATTTATTGAAGTGAATTTTCACCAATATGTTGCTCATAGCAGTATACTGGAAGTTAATCTTACATTCCTGGAGGACTTGGGGAGATTCCTGGAATACTGGAAATTCTAACATCACTGCCAAATGAAAAGAATCAGGATTGAACAGGGATTTTGGGACTATGGTTGTTTGATATTTTCTCCGCTGCAATCTAGGCAGAGACGAATTTAGCCCATCCCAGACTCAGAACATTGGCAGGACCATAACTTTTCGCTTTTCGCTATTGGTATAAAGAGACATTGTGTCTACAGCTGGGGGGCTGGGAGGCAGTTTCTCATCAGATAATAACCTGTGCATTTTCCCTTTAGGGTCATAGAGTCATAGAGTCATAGAGATGTACAGCATGGAAACAGACTCTTCAGTCCAATTCATCCATGCCAATCAGACATCCTAAATTAATCTAGTCCCTCCAAAACCTATCTATTCATGTACCCATTCACATGCTTTTGGAATGAATTAGTTGTGACAGCCTCCATCAACTAGAGGTGGTAGTTAGATTGTTTCTTATTGGTGATGGTCATAGCCTGACATTTGTGAGGTGTGAATGTTACTTGCCATTTGTCAGCCCAAGCCTGGATACTGTCCAGATCTTGTTGCATTTGGACATGGACTGCTTCAGTATCTGAGGAATTGTAATACACGAACATCAGTCATGCACCACACTCTGCATGAAAAAGTTGCTCCTTAATCTTTCTCCCCACACTTTAAACCAATTACTTCTAGTTTTGGGCTCCCCCAGGGGAAAAGACATTAACTATTCACCCTATGCTGCTCATATTTTATAAACTTCCATAAGATCACCCCTCAGCCTCCAATACTCCAGGGAAAATAGCCCCAGCCTATTACGTCTCTCTTTATAGCTCAAACCCTCCATCCCTGGCAACATCCTTGTCAATCTTTTCTGAACATTTTCAAGTTTAACAACATCTTTTCTATAGCAGGGAGACCAGAAGTGAACACAGTATGCCCCTCCCTAGTTGCCCTTGAGAAGGTGGGCGTGAGCTGCCTTCTTAAACGGCTGCAGTCCACCTGCAGTGGGCTGACCCACAATGCCCTTAGGGAGGGAATTCCAGGATTTTGGCCCAATGACAGTGAGGGAATGGTGATATAGCTTCAAGCCAGGATGGCCAGTGGCTTGGAAGGCAACTTGAAGGTGATGGTGTTCCCATGTATCTGCTGCCTTTATCCTTCTAGATGGAAGTGGTCATGGGTTTGGAAGGTGCGGTCTGAGGTTCTGCAGTCCACCTTGTAGATAGTACAGTGTAGACACTGCTGCCAATGAACGTCGGTAGTGGAGGGAGTGGATGCTTGTGGATGTAGTGCCAATCAAGCAGGCTGCTTTGTCCTAGATGGCATCAAGCTTCTTGAGTATTGTTGATGCTTCATTCATCCAGGCAAGTGGAGAGTATTCCATCACCTCCTGACTTATGCCTTACAGATAGTGGACAGATAGGGGAGTCAGGAGGTGAGTTACTCACTGCAGTACTCTAGCCTCTAACCTGCTCTTGTAGCCACTCTTGTGGTGAGTCCAGTTGAGTTCTCGGTCAATGATAACTCCCAGGATGTTCATAGTGGGAGATTCAGTGATGGTAACACTGTTGAATGCCAAGGGGAGGTGGTTAGATTGTCTCTTATTGGTGATGGTCATAGCCTGACATTTGTGAGGTGTGAATGTTACTTGCCATTTGTCAGCCCAAGCCTGGATACTGTCCAGATCTTGTTGCATTTGGACATGGACTGCTTCAGTATCTGAGGAATTGCAAATGATGCTAAACATTGTGTGATCATTGGCAAACATCCCCACTTCTGACTTTATAATGAAGGGAAGGTCATTGACGAAGCAGCTGAAGATGGTTGGGTCGAGGACACTACCCTGAGGAACTCCTGAGGAGATGCCCTGGAGCTGAGATGATTGATCTCCAACAACCACAACCATCTTCCTGTGTGTCAGGTGTGATTCCAACCACTGGACAGTTTGCCCCCGATACCCATTGATTCCACTTTTGCTAGGGATCCTTGATGCCACACTTGGTCAAATGCAGCTTTGATAACAAGGACTGTTGCTCTCACCCGCACCTCTAGAATTTACCTTGTTTGTCCATAGAACATAGAGCATAGAACATAGAAAAGTACAGCACAGTACAGGACCTTCGGCCCACAATGTTGTGCCGTGGAATAATCCTAATTCAAAAATAAAATAACCTAACCTTCATTCCCCTCAATTCACTGCTGTCCATGTGCATGTCCAGCAGTCCATGTTTGAACCGAGGCTGTAATGAGGTCAGGAACTGAGTGGCCCTGGCAGAACCCAAACTGGGCGTCACTGAGCAGGTCATTGCTGAGCGGGTGCTGCTTGATAGCGCTATTATTGACACCTTCCATCACTTTACTGATGGTCGAGATTAGGCTGATGGGTGGGGATTTTTGAATAATGGGGCTGTATTGGCAGCTTTCAAAACCTCTGGGAATTTTCCAGAATCTCTGGAAATCCACTATCTCCATGCCTACTTCCTTTAAAATCTAGGACACAAGCTATCAGGGACTTACCAAGCTTTAGCCCCATTAGTTTCCATAGTGGTGTTTCTAAAGTGATAGTAGTTGGGTTTATTTCATGCAGAACTTAATATGAGGTTCTGACTTCGCCTGTCAAAATCACATCATAAAATGAAAACAGAAAACATTGGCAAAGAAAAGCGTGATTTTCACTCACTCATGGCTCCTTGCATGGCCTCAGCTTTTATGTCTTCTACATGAAAATAGGCCCTTACCACTTTATGTAAGTATGACCGACCATCCCTCCTCCTGCATTGTCCTCATCAACCCTCATCACCTCATTCTCAACCCTAACCCACTGCAATTATTGACAAGATGGCAGCTAGCTCCTAGACAAAAGACCTGCTGTTGACATAAAGCAGCTTCCCTCTAATCAGTTCATTGTGCAATTAATTGTCTGGGCTGCTTAGCAATTTCTGCTGAAGCCAAGGATTACCCACCTCAAATGGCCATTTCCCAGTACAATGGGTGAGGAGGAAGTGAATGCTGCAGTGTGGGCTGTCTTCCAGCAAATCCCTACCCAGGTGGTCCCCACAGCCTTAAATCTAATAGAAGACCCAAAGAACAAGAAATAAACTTCTCAGTACGTTCAGTGTGAAAGAAAGCTTGTCACAGGCTATGCAATGAATTAGC
The DNA here is from genome assembly GCF_030684315.1 of Stegostoma tigrinum. Classification (NCBI taxonomy): domain Eukaryota; kingdom Metazoa; phylum Chordata; class Chondrichthyes; order Orectolobiformes; family Stegostomatidae; genus Stegostoma; species Stegostoma tigrinum. The sequence continues at coordinate 6,785,678 of NC_081363.1, forward strand.
AGCTCATCAATATGTAGAACTAGGTGGAAGAGATTACCTGCTTTCTCAAGCTTCTCCTAATCTCTCCTGGTGTTGCAACTCATGCAGAGTGCTTCAAGATGTAAACTAAGTAAGACGACATAATGACAGACGATGCGGAAGCAAACTGCAAAGGAAGACGTTTAGCTAAATGATAATTAAAGCAAAATCCTGGAGATCCGAAATTAAAAAAAACAGAAAGCATTGGAGAAACAGGTCTGGAAATATCTGTAGGGAGAGAAACAGAGTTAATGTTTCAAGTCCAGTGACCCTTCTTAAACATCAGTTTAAATTAATTAGCTAGTTGCTCGTTCTATGACATATCTGTCTGCAATATATTGAGAATGTTATTTTCCAGCATTCCTGTACACTGAAGGCTCCATTATCACCATTATTCTGTGCCTACATGTTTAATTATTTGCTTCTGCTATTTGCTTGTAATTCACATTTACAATTAAAACTCCTAATATAAAAGTGTCGCATTGTTATTATATACTGCCACCAGTGGAGACGCTGCAACTGCTTAGCTCTGTAACTCTGTGTAATGCTCTATAGAGAACTTTTCAAGCTAGGGATATAGGAACAGGAACAAAAACGAAGTTGTTGGAGAATCTCAACAGGTCTGGCAGCAACTGTGGAGAGAGAAATAGAGTTAATGTTTTGAGTCCAGCGACTCTTCTTCAGATCTCTGATGCATTAACTCGAAATGTTAACTCTATTTTTGTCTCTCCACATGTGCTGCCAGGCCTGTTGAGTTTTTTCAGTAATTTCTGTTTTGTTTCAGATCCCCAGCATTTTCAGCTCTTTGTTTTAACATAGGAATATGATGTCATAGAGTCATACAGGACGCAAACAGTCCCTTTGGTCAAACCAGTCCATGCTAATCATAATGACAAACTAAATTGGTCCCATCTGCCCGTCCCCACCAAACCTTTCTTATTCATGTACTTGTGTATGTGTCTTTAACACATTGTAACTGTGCCCCATCCACCGCTTCCTCAGGAAGTTCATCCCACACACCAGCTGTGTAAAACATCTGCCCCCCATGTCTTTTTTAAACCTCTCTCCTCTCACCTTAAAAAGGCACCTACTACTAATTCTATCTATGCTCTTCATGATTTTGTAAACCTAAATAAGGTTACCTCTGAATCTCCTACGCTCCAGTGAAAAACTGTCCCAGCCTATCCAGCACGTATTTGTAGCTCAGGCCTTCCATACCCGACAACATCCTGGTAAATCTCTTCTGAAGCCTCTCTGGGTTAATAATATCCCTCCTAATTACCACACTTCAGAGCCCACGGTGCCATTGAATTATGTCAGAGCTGACCTGTAACCAACTCTTCATGTATATTTAACCATTTCCCTTGATTCTTTTACCCAATATATAGCTTTCAACATCAGTCTTGAAGCCTCCAATTGCACCAGGATCCTTAAGGCCTTCTATCTCAAGTAAACTGGATTCTACCAATTTTGGGAGCTAGCAGGAAGGATCCAACTATTTGGATAAAAAAATAGAAAGGCAGTTTATAAGGACAACTGGGAAGTAGAAGTGGAGCAGAGTTTAGGTGAGATAACAAAGTGTGGAGCTGGATGAACACAGCAGGCCAAGCAGCATCTCAGGAGCACAAAAGCTGACGTTTCGGGCCTAGACCCTTCATCAGAAAAGAGGATCTGTGCATGTTTGCGATGCGCAAAGGACTAGACAGAAATAAGGCGACAATGGAACGAGCGTGGATTTTAAAACTGGGAAAGGCTAAAGGATGGGACAGAAAGGAAATGCAAACCTGAAGGACTGAAGAAATCAACTCCAAAGCAGGTGAGTGACTGTGGGAATATTTGGGAGCTGGCTTCCGGATGACCTAGCTTAGACCATAAGACATAGGAGTGGAAGTAAGGCCATTCAGCCCATCAAGTCCACTCTGCCATTTAAATCATGGTTGATGGGCATTTCAACACCACTTCCCTGCACTCTCCCCATTGCCCTTGATTCCTTTTGCAATCAAGAATTTATCGATCCCTGCCTTGAAGGCATCCAATGTCCTGGCCTCCACTGCACTCTGCGGCAATGAATTCCACAAACCCACCACTCTCTGGCTGAAGAAATGTCGTCTCATTTCAGTTTTAAATTTACCCCCTCTAATTTTAAGGCTGTGCCCACGGGTCCTAGTCTCTCACTTAGCAAGTGATGGATATGAGAGTTCCAGCAAGCTTTGGAACTGTGAAATCCAGCGGTGACGGCACTGATGAGAATTTAGGCAGTAGATGGGCTGAGGTCGATTTAAAGATGCATCATGTTAAGAAGAATGAACCAGAATGTCTTTGTCATGGTGGAGATGGAGAGGTGATAAGCAGAAGCTCAGTCTAGGGACAAGTTGGGTGTTGAAGTTGAGAACAGTCTGGTCCAACGCAAAACAGCAGCCAGAATGAAGCCTGAAGCAGCTCATGGTGTATTGGGGAGGAAGCAAAGACAGTTCGCCCCCATCTTCTCAATGTCTAACTGGACAAAACGGCAACTCAGTCAGGGTGGCAGGGTTGAATGATATTTCCCGACAATGCAGAAGCAGAGGACAGTTTGCTCAAGGTGGTTCACTTTATCATAAGCTGTCTGAGGAAGTGCTGGATGGACAATGTCAAAAGTAACTTGTCACAGAAAGAGCTACTGCTGAATGTAGCAGCATGGTTTATTCAGAACTGGCAACAATAGAATGAATTAATTTACTCCCATCACTTCTGCTAACCCGACTGAACAGATTTAGAGTTAGCTATAGTTAGATACTATATGCTGGCTCTGCTTACATCTTGCAAGCGTCCATTTTATATTCATTCACAGGATGTGGGCATGACTAGCTGGTCCCAGCAGTTATTGCCCCTCCCTTGTTGCCCTTAAGAACGTGGTGGTGAACGACTGCAGTCCTTGGAGTGTAGATAGATCCACAATGTCATAACGGAGTGAATGCCATGATTTTGAACAGGTGACACTGAAGGAATGGCAATTTACTTCCATGTCAGGATGGTGAGTGGCTTGTTGAGATTCGGCGTTCCCATGTACCTGCCTTGTCCTTCTAAATGGAAGTGGTTATGGATTTGGAAGGCACCGCCTAGAGATCTTTGGTGAATTTCAGTGGCGTGTCTCGGTAGATGGTGCACAGTGCTGCTGCTGAGGGCTAGTGTTGGAGGGAGTGGATGTTGAGGTATTCGATAGAGTGCCAAACGAGAGGGCTGCTTTGTCCTGGATAGTGTCAAGCTTCTTGAGTGTTGGAACTGCTCTTGTCCAGGCAACCGAAGAGTATTCCATTCATTCCAGAGATCATTATTCCATGAAATTGGATAATGTGCCACAATCATTTGATTCCTTTGTGTTAATATCAAACGCAGGCTCAATTGACCATCAATAATTTTTCCACATGGGATGGAATGGTGACAACATTTCAAAAGTACCTAATTGGCTGTTAGGTGCTTTGGGACACTCAGTGATTGTGAAGCTTTCTGGAAGTATAGGTTATCCTTTCCTTGCACCCATCACTCCCTGTGTATTGAATTGCTTCATGCTCTTCCCCTGGAGAACAGTGTAATGTTGTGGAAAGTTCCACCACTCTACTTTATACAATTGGATAGAATTGTCCAGTCTGGATGGACGGAGGGTTTGTTCAAAGGGCAGGGTGAAGGGTGCGTTGACCTACATGCTTCTTGTAGATATATTTGCTACAATAGATGACAGTGTTGATTGAGGCCAACACAGGGTTTGGAACGATAAGTGTGGAAGCTGCAAAAACTGGCTTTTCATAGAGTCACAGAAGCCTACCATACAGTAAAAGGCCTTTCAGCCTATTGAGCCTGCACCCACCCAATATAACCATTTAACTGTTCTAATCCCATTTTCCAGCACATGCCCCAAAGTCTTGTATTTCTTGGCATCAACACTGCATATCTTAAGTACTTTCTCAATGTTATTAGGGTTTCAGCCTATCCACCCTCATAGGCAGCGAGTTCCAGATTCTCACCACACATTTATATCTACCAAAGTGACCCAGTTCGTCCAATCTCTTTTTATAACTGAAACTCTCCAGCCCAGGCAACTTCCTGGTAAATCCCCTCTGTGCCCTCTCCAGTGCTGTCACATCCCTCCTATAATATGAATTCCAGAACAGCACACAATACTGTAGCTGTGGCCCAAACAACATTTTACACTGTTCCAGCATAACGTCCCTGCTCCTAAACACTATGCCTTGACCTAAGCATTCTTAAGCACCTTATCTGCTGATACCTTAAGGGATCGGTGGACATGCACACCAAGGTCCCTCTGATCATCGGTGCTTCCCAGAGTCCTACTGTTCATCATGTATTCTCTTGGCTTGTTTGTCCTGCCCATCACCTCATGCTTATCCAGACTGGATTCCATTCTTTTCTAAAGAAGGGTCTCGACCCAAAACTTCAGCTTTCCTGTTCCTCTGATGCTGCTTGGCCTGCTGTGTTCATCCAGCTCTACACCTTGTTATCTCAGATTCTCCAGCATCAGCAGTTCCTACTATCTCTGGATACCATTTGCCACTGATCAGCCTATCTATATCCTGCTGTAAGCTAAGGCAACCCTCCTCTGCATTTACCATGCCATCAATATGCGTATTGGGTGTTAGTAAAAGAAGTGAAGAACTGGAGACTCTATTAACACAGAATATGATTGAGGGCAATGCTGGAAATCTCCTTTCAGCTTGTGGCTGTCAATGAAACAGGGAAAAGTCAGCATTTCTGGAACAGGCAGCGTGGACGGGTGGCTTTTGTCGTGCATCCTTTCTGTTTGTTTGCCTGTCGGTAAGAAGCAGAATTTCTTCTAATCAGTCATTGAACTCAGAACCCTAGTGATAGTAGGACATTGTATTAACCAGCCATACCACATAATTCCTTGGAAAAATACATTTAATTAGTCATATTTTTGTTCTCAAATATTAAGGAAGGTAATTATCCAATTTTTCTGAGACGAGTTGTAATAACAGAGAGGAAACTTGATAAAGACCCCTGTAAAATAAAGGTTAAGAAAATAAATGAAGCTTTCACTCAATATTGTGCTTTTTCTTTGAGTTGCTGAAATAGTCAGGCCAGGAAAGTTTCAGGTTTAATTCCCTGATTCAGCCGATCCCAGCCTGGTTTCTATTGATCTCGTTTCCGGGGTTGTATACTAGCTGGGTTCCCAGCAGCTGATAGACTGTTCAGCATCTCCAGTACAAACAGGGGCATTGGTCAGCCTCTTCTGCACTATTCATTCACTGGCTCTCTGTGTGAACAATGAAAGGACGATCCTACCTTAGATACTGGAGACCATTGTCTCCCCTTTGAAAAACAGGGATCAGGGAGGGGAACATGAAATGTAGGTAGCAAAATGTAAAGAAAACCATTGTAATGTTGGTATTCATTTTATTGCCTGTGTAAATCACTGAAAAACCATTTATTTTCATAAGGAATGGAGTAGCCCATCAAGCCTGTTCTTCCATTCAATAAGATCTGTTGTGGAGCTCTTTTTCATGCCCCCCCCCCACCCTGATAACTCTTGACTCCCTCGGCTATTATTGATTCCTGGCCTCACTGGCTGGGACAGCAATTATTGTCGATCCCAACTTAACTGGAGAAGGTAGTGGTGAGCTGCCTTCTAGAATTGTTGTAGTCCTTTGGGTGTAGGGATAGCTCAATGGGCTGAATGGCCTCCTTCTGCTCCTATGTCAAATGGTTTAGCATCCACAATGCTGTTAGGGAGATCCAGGATTTTGGCCCAATGACTGTAAATGGATGGCAACATATTTCCATGTCTAAATGACATGTGACTTAGAGGAGAAAGTGGGCAGAGGGTGGTGTTCCAATGTACCTGTCGCTCTTGTGCTTCTAGATGGAAGTGGTTGTGAGTTTGGAAGGTTCTGTCAGAACAGCTTTGCTGAATTTCTGCAGTGCTTCTTGTACATAGTACACACTGCTGCTGCTCTGTGCCACTGGTGGAGCAAATGGATGTTTGTGGATGTGGTGTCAGTGAAATGGGCTGATTGATCCTGGATGATGCCAAACTCCCTGAGTGTTGTTGGAGCTGCACGTATCCAGGCAAGTGGGGAGTATTCCATCGCACTCTCAATTTTGCTGGGAAGATCAATTCTAATTCTTCTGAACTCCAACGGCTATAGTCCCAACCTTCCTCGTTAAACAAACCCACTTATCACAGGAATCAGCCAAGTGAATTTCTCTAAACTGCTTCCAGTGTGAGCACAATGCTCCTTAAACACAGAGACCATTGTATAGACTGAACTCCAGGCGTGGTCTCACCAGTGTCCTATGAGGCTTTCCTACTGTTATATTCCATCCATTCCACCATTCTATTTACCTCCTTCCCTGATTGTCCTGATGAAGGCAGTGGTAAGTTTTCTTCACAAACTACTGAAATCTGCTAGAATCCCTACAGTGTAGGGGAAAGCCATTCGGCCCATCAAGTTCACTAACCCTCTGAGGACATCCCACCCCCAGACCCACCCCTTTCTCTACCCCTGTAACCCTGCATTCCCTACGGCTAATCCACCTAATCTGCACATCCCTGGACACTATGGGGCAATTTAGTATGGCCAATCCACCTAGCCTGTACATCCTTGGACTGTGGGAGGAAACTGGAGCACCCGGAGGAAATGCACGCAGACACAGGGAGAATGTGCAAACTCCATACAGACATTCGTCTGAGGGTGTAATCGACCCTGGGTCCCTGATGCTGTGAGGCAGCTCTTGCCAACCAGTGAGCCATTGCGCTGTTCCATGATCTGGTGCATGCAAAATGCAACTGGACAATGAGTTGCAGGAATGCACCCCATTGACTCTGAAGGTGCATTTGATATATTTCACAGTCAGAATGGTGAATGTCTTGGAGGGGAACCTGTAGATGGTGGTGTTCCTGCGTATCTGTTGCTCCTATCCTTCCAGCTGAGAGATAGTCCAAGTCAGAAAGTTGCTGTCGATGAAGCCTTAGCAACTTTGGCTGCCAGGCATCCTGTAGATGGTACAAACTGTGCTGACCCAGGACAGTCAGTGCACGAAGCTGTTGTCTCTGAGCAAGATAAGCTTTAAAAGGGAGAAGGTTAACCAAAATGGAATCCAGTCCCAAATAAAAATAAAACAAAGAACTACAGATGCTGGAAACCTGAAACGAAATGAGAAATTGTTGGTGAAACTCTGCAGGCAGTGTCTGTGGATGGAGAGTAGAGTTAATGTTTCAAGTCCAGTAATCCTTCTTTAAAACTACATGAAGCTGCCAGACCTCCTGAGTTTCTCCACCAATTACCAAATATAATCGCTGCAAATGCAGACCCCTCAGCAGGTGAGTGAGGAAATCATTTTTCTTGAATTCATCAGCACTGAGGGAATTATTGGGGGAGGGAGACGGCTTCATAGTTAATTCCCTTCTCAGTGAAGTTGGCATTGAGCTTCATGAGATGGAATTTGACAGAAAGAATTAAATATGAATCTATATGGCATGATTCACGCAGTTCAGATTAACTGAGATTTATGTGGGAACTGTTCCGATAAACCAGATCCAAATCTTGAGTTCCTAATGAGTTTGATAGATGAGGGTTACAGCCATTTAACACACATCTGTCAGTCACAGCCTCAGCCAATTAGTGTGAATTAAGCGAGGAATAGTTTCGCAGAGGTCAAAGTATAAGGACTGGGCAGGAAAAGGAAACTTTGTTTGATATTGTGACCTCGAGCATTCCCTCAGGATAAAGTTGCAGAATCTCGCTGGTATATTACAGGAGGATTCATCTCCATATTCTCCACACCTTCACCCACATTTACGACAGATCCCCAACGCACACTGTCATCAGAGCCATCTTCCTCCAATAAGTACTACGACGTGCATTTCTAAAGCGCCTTTCAGGGAGCAAAATATTTCATGGAGCCTTGTAGGAGCATTTAGTCAGCTAGCATTTTGAGATAAAACGAAACCAGAAAATGCTAGAAAATCTCAGCACGTCTGGCAGCATCTGTGGAGGGAAAGCAGAGTTAACATTTCAGGTCCATTGACCCTTCTTCAGAGCTGATGGTAGATTGGTTTTAAACAGAAGATGAGGTAGGGGAGTGGGGAAAGCAAACGACTGGTGGAGATGGAGCCCAAAGAGAGAGAAGAGCAGCTGGACAGGCAAAGAAGTGGATAAATGTCAGCCTGGGGGAATGAATAGCTGCTCATGGGGACTATTAGTGACAGACTATGGGTAGCAAATGGTAGCAGCCTTTGTGATGCCTAGGCCCAGTGTGTGGAAGTGGGGGAAAACATTGGGCAAGGTGATCAAGCCCTAAAATTGTTTCACTCGATATCGTGCCCAAGCGGTGTTGCTTTTTCCAGCTTGTGCTGAGGCTTGCTGGAGCACTGCAGTGAACCTGAGAGAGAGTTGTTGGCCAGGGAACATGATGGTGTGTTGAAGTGGCAGGCCACAGGAAGCGAGTCTGAGATTTCCAGCATCTGCAGTTCTTTGGTCTTTTTTTTAAACATCTGAGATGTTCGGGCAGGTAACCAAAAGCTTGGTCAAACAGTAAGCCTTAAGGTTTTCTGAAGGTAGAAGAGAGGAATCAAGAGGTCAGGTGAAGAGAGGTAACTCCAGGGCTAGGGATCCAGGCAACTGAAAGCATGGCCACCAATAGCTGAGTGTCAAAAATTTGGGTAAAGGTCTAGATAAGGTTAAGTTAGTGGAAAGAGGAAAGTGGTCAAGTGTCCAGGTGTGGTGGGATAACTCACCACTATCTCACCTATTCATTTCCTTACCTTGCCCTATGCTGTCTTGAGCTTTGACCTTTGATCATACAAAGGAAAGATGAACTTATCACTGCAGAATGTCTTCAAGGACCTCACAGCTAATGAAGCACTTTGGAAGTGTAGTGACTGTTGTAGGAATGTAGGAAATGCCGCACCTAATCTGCAAACAGCAAAGCCCTAAAGGCATTATTGTAGTAAGGGCCAGACAACTTGGTTCAAGGTGTGGGTTGAAGGACACAGGAGAGAATCTTTGTTTCCAAATAGTGTTCGCGGGATCTTTCACCTCGACCTAAGATTGGGCCTCAGTTTACCATCTCATGGGGCTGATGATGCATTTTACAATGCAGCAACTCCCCCTGTACTACACAGGGAGCAAATTATGGACTAAGTCCCTGGAGTGGAATTCAGAACCTGCAACCTCCTCATTCTCAGAGGTGAGAGTATGACTCACTGAATCCCGACTGATACAGCTGAGAAAGGCTTGTCTGAATCATCTAGCCTGCAGTTTACTTGTATGGTCCCTTTGGGCTGTAAAGCTGATTTAGCACCTCGCAGTGTGTCACCCAATACTGTGTTAGATATTTCCTGTACTGTTCTGCTGTATGTAACTGGTGAGATTCATAACTGTGTGGGAATGCCAATACAGACGGCGGTTAATGATTTAATGTATCAAGTGAAGTCCAGGCAACAACATCCCACAGGAAGAAGGTTTTGTGTAAAAATGCCGAGCAATGTAATCTTCAGTGGCTCGGAGGGTGCATGCACTCTGATGTGAAGTGATGAAACAGATACAGTTCTGGTTAGGTTCAGCACATGTTACATATAGCCTAAAAGTCAGATTCAGCATGAATCAAATATATTCATCAGGTATAGCTCATAAAATACTGTTCAGGTCAAACAGAGCATGTGTTTAGATACAGCACATATCAGACACACCTATGAGACAGAACCCAACATGCACAGGGTTTAGGTACGATATAATTCAGCTACACAATGTGGCAAGTACATTGCAAAAAAGATACAGTCCACATTAGACACAAAATGCATCAGATACAGAACAGAATATACAGCCCATGCTAATTACTCCATATGTCAAATAGAGCACCTGCCGTTCACAACACAAAAGAGACCAGGCCAGATGCAGTACATGTTACACATGGACCAGGTCACGTACAGGGCATAAACAGAGAATGCTAGAGAAACACAGCAGGCCTGGTAACATCTGTAAAGAGAAAACCCTCAGTTCTCTCTCCAAAAGCTGCCAGACATAGAGTCATAGGTTCATACAACACTGAAACAGACCCTTCAGTCTAACTCATCCGTCTGTGTTTCTACAGCATGCTCTGTTTGTGTTTCAGCTTTCCAGTACCCACAGTTCTTTGTGTTTACTTCACATAGAAGAAAAGGTCAGATAAAGGACGTGTCAGCTATGGACCAGGCTAGATGCAGGACACATCAGTTACAGACCAGTTCAGGGCAAAGACATGACAGATAAGGACCAGCCCAGATCCAGGATATGCTAGATAAAGGACATGTCAAATATGGACCAGGTCAGATACAGACAAGGTCAGATACATCACCTTCTTAAATGGCAGACTTCTTATTTTTAAATGTCACCCCCTAGTTCTAGTCTATTACTCAAATACAAAATATCCTCTCAACATTGGAGAAGCATTGGACAAGCATATGGATGTACATGGAATAGTGTTGGTTAGATGGGCTTCAGACCGGTATGACAGGTCGGAACAACATCGAGGGCCGAAGGGCCTGTACTGTGCTGTAATGTTCTATGTTCTAGGTTCTATTCACACTATTTCCCTCAGGACTTAAGCATTTCAATAAGATTTCCTCCCATTCTTGTAAATTCCAATGGATATAGGCCCAACTTTTTCATATAAGACAATTCCTTCACCCAAGGAATCAGTCAAGTGAACTTTTGCTGCACTGTTGCTAATGCAATTGCCTTGCTTGAATAAGAAGAAGGAAATGGTAGACAATTCTCCAGAAATGATATCATCAACAACTTACGCAATATTAGAAAGACACCCCAACTTTTATAATCCATTGCAATATTTGGCAATATTCCATTTCCCTCCCTACTGGCTGTACCTGCAAACTGATTTCTTATTACAAGTACCAGATCACTACATACCTCAGAGGTCTGCAATTTTTCTCCATGGTATGTCTTTTCTGTAAATCCTGCTAAAGTGGACAAGTTTGCATCTTGCCACATTATACTTTCTTTATCAAACTTTTATTACCTATAGTTTTATTTCTAGCTAGCTGGAAATACATAAGCTATTTTCTTCGCTCATGCTCTATTTTTTTCCTCCTAACTTATTTATCCATTGTCTTTGGTCTTTTTAATATTCTGTCTCATCTTCTCACCAGCCACTAATCTTCACAGATTCATGCATTTTCTTCTCAATTTACTTTCTATTTTCATTATTTTAGCACAGGATGGCATGTCCTTCTCTAGATGGCTTATGTTCTCACTGAAGCAATAGAATCATAGAATCCCTACAGTGTGGAAGCAGGTCATTTGGCCCCTTGAGTCCACATCGACTCTTCAGACAGCATCCTACCCAGGCCCATCGCCCTACCCTATCCTTGTAACTTTGCATTTCCCATGGCTAACCCTCTTAACTTACATTATCCCTGGACACTACAGTCCAGTTTAGCATGACCAATCCACCTAACCTGCACATCTTTAGACTGTGGGAGGAAACCAAAGCACCCAGAGGAAACCCACACAGACATGGGGACAATGCACTATCTTTGTTGAATGCTATGAAATATGTCTTTAAATATCTATCACTATTTCTTTACTGTTGTATGTCTTTAACTGAATTTCCCAGTTCATTTTAATTAGGTCTACCTTTATATTCTTATAATTGTTATTTGAGTTTAAAACATTAAGCTTCAACCCACTCCTCTCTCCCTCAAACTGCATGTGAAGTTTAATCATGTTATGATTCGTACCACCTTGAAGTTGCTTTATTATGAAGATCATGAATCAATCCTGTCTCATTACATAATTCCAGGGACTGGATCACATGTTCTCTGGCTGGCTTTAGAATGTACTACTCTAAGAAGCTGCCCTGAACACACTCTATGAGCTCTCTTCCAGATTACCTTTAGCCATATAATTTATCTAATTTATATATGGATTAAAACCGCCTATGTTTATCACTATAACTTTCTCATAAACCCCCTCTTTTTATATCCCATCCTACATTGTTAGGGACCCTATAAACTATTCCCACATGTGACTTCTCACTTTTAATATTTCCTACCTCTACCAAAGCTCATTCTGTATCTTGTTCTTCAGAAGAAATGTTAACAACCACTATCATTCTAATGTCATCTGTAATTAACAGAGATACGCCATCACCTTTTATTAACTTCCTGTCCTTCTAAAATGTCAGGTATCCCTCAAATATTTAGGTCCCAGCCTTTGTCACCTTGCAGTCATGTCTCTGTAATGACAATCAATTAATGTGTCTTTATTCCTATTTGAGCTGACAATTCACCCTCTTTGTTGGGACTGTTACATTCATTCAGATATAGCACTCTTATACCTTTTTGCAATATCTTATTGCTTGTGAGTCATGTCCCTTCCTTGCATGTTCTACCTTCCAATATCTATGTTACTACATTGTCCTATCCTTTCTGTCTGGCTTATCACACACTCATTTATATAATCTCTTATCAGCTCTATTTTGTTTTACATCTTTCTACCTCTCTAGGTACATGACATATCTAAATTATGTTCCCACAACAGCTCAGATATAGACCATCTCACAGTACAGCTCCCACCTTCCCCAGTACTGGTGCCAGAGTCCCATGAATCAAAACCATCTTTCATACAGGAATCTTTCAACTATGCATTTAACTCTCTAATCTTATTTGCCCTTTGCCAATTTGATCATAGCTCAGGAAATAATCCAGGATTACATACCAAAGATGTCAGAATTTAAAGATCATGAACTTTGCGGTCCTGGTTTTAGAATTAGCCTCTAGAAACTCAAATTGTGAAGCAGAACCTCTGCCCTGTTTTGCCCTATATCATTGCTACAGGCTCAATTCCAAATCATTGATGCCTGGACCAATTAATATCATTAAAACCTAAATATCTACAAAACCCTGGTGAGACCACACTTGGAATATTGTGTCCAGTTCTGGTCACCCTATTATAGGAAAGACGTGGAGGCTTTGGAGAGGGTGCAAAGGAGGTTTACCAGGATGCTGCCTGGCTGGAGGGCTTGTCTTACGAGGAGAGGTTGACTGAGCTCGGACTTTTCTCTCTGGAGAGAAGGAGGAAGAGAGGTGACCTATCGAGGTGTACAAAGTAATGAGAGGCATGGATAGAGTCGATAGCCAGAGACTTTTCCCCAGGGCAGGATTGACTGCCACGAGGGGTCATAGTTTTAAGGTGTTAGGAGGAAGGTATAGAGGAGATGTCAAAGGGATGTTCTTCACCCAGAGAGTTGCGAGCGCATGGAATAGTTTACCAGTGGTAGTCGTGGAAGCGGAGTCATTAGTGACATTTAAGCGACTGCTGGATATGCACATGGGCAGCAGTGAATTGAGGGGAATGTAGGTTAGGTTATTTTAGTTTTGGATTAGGATTATTCCACGGCACAACATCGTGGGCCGAAGGGCCTGTACTGTGCTATACTTTTCTATGTTCTATGTTCTATTAATACCTGCACCTATCAATATCATTGATACATGGTCTTATCAATATCACTGATACTTGGTCCTATCAATATCATAGATACATTCTCCTATCTATATTATTTATATATGGAGATATTTGAATCACTGACTCACGGTCCTATCTATATCACGGATACCTGATCCTGTCTGTATCACTGATAGCCGATTGGATCGATATCATTGACACTTTCTTCTTTCAATATCACTGTTACCTGGTGCTGTCAATATCAATGATATCTGGCCTTATGAATATCATTGATATTTGGCCCCATCTATACCACTGACACCTGGTCACTTTATTGTTCCCATTGGCCTTCTGAGCGGTTATGAGTTTGAATCTCAGTTCAGAATGTTGCTCTATCAGAGATTCTGCTTTGACATTGAACTAAGAGCTCATCTCTCAATCAAGTGACCATACAGAATCCCAAGAGATTAGCCACACAAGAGAGGGTGAGTTGACCCTAAAGCCACAACTCCAAGATTTATCCCGCAACAAACATACAGAAAATAAAATTTCCTGGTCATTAAAACATTGCTATTTTGGGAAGCTTCCTGTGGGTTCCTTGACAGCTACGCTTCTGCCCCTACAACAAGGAACTGCAAGAGTATTGCTGTTGCAAAGCACTTTGGGACATTTGGTCATCATAAATGATGCTATACAAAATCTTTTCTTTCTTGAAGGACAGAACTGGATAAAAGGGACCTCAATTCATTTGCTTCACACCCATTCAATGAAACAGTGTAACAGCACGCCCAGAAAGTTCCATCTGCCACAGAGGAAGAAAACTTCATCGCCACGTTTGCTTCGGTCAACATGAAGAGCATGCTCAGCGAATTTGGGTTTCCCCCGAGCTGGGGAGTGTGCCTCACTTTCATACAGCTGTTTGCCTTAAGAGAAAAGCATAGATTTGATTCTGTGCTTGGATTGATAAATTAATAGGGTTTGCATGTCAGGTTCTTCTGTAGATACTGAAACTGTATATGCAGGAAGAGAATTCGTAACAGAGGTTTGGGGGATTTCGTCTCTGATTTAATAAATGAAACAGGATGGATTTGAGGAGCTATAGCATAAATCTTCCCTTCCTCTAATTGGAAGGAAATTAACCTAAATCCAGCTCAGAGTTTTCTTCGCTTTCTATCCAAATATATAAATCTCTCCGTTTACATACATATAATACTCCAAAGGACTCCAGCAGGCAGTGACCAGGCTTTTTGTGGTGAGCATTAATTTAATTAGTCACAGAAAATTCTTACCTGATCCAGTCAGTGTTGAACAGGAAGAAGGTTTACTGTGTGTAACAAGAGTATTTTTAAAGAGTGCTGCTTCTTGTCCTGAGACTGAAGTTTTAAGGACTTTTGTCTTTCAAAGGCCCAAACTTACCAGGTTTCATTGCAGATTTTCTCATATAATTTGAAGGATTGTGGGAGCCTTATTTTATTTTACAACTGCTTGTATTTTCAATTTTAAATTTTCGTAATTGTCAGTAACTCACAAAGTCCACATGAAATCAAGGAACTGCTGAAGGCACTGACAACATGCTATGTTGTGCTGAAGGCTTGTGCTCCAGAACTTGCCACTCGCCTGGCCTAGCTGTTTCAGTACAGTTGCAACACTGGTATCTACCTGACAATGTGGAAAATTGCCCAGGTATGTCCTGCACATAAAAAGCAGGACAAATCCAACCTGACCAATTACCGCCACATTAGTTTATTCTCAATCATCGGTAAAGTGATAGAACGGTATCATCGTTATTACATTTGGAAGAGGGTAAGTTGCACCTCAGCTGGGTTCTCCCAAAGCCACACTGCTCTTGATCTCGCCAAAGCCTTGGTCTAAAATGGTCAAAAGTCAAAAAACCAGTCAACAGCATTGTTTAGCCAGGTACATAAAGAGGGGCTGTTGGGACATCAAGTTGGGAAGAGGCAGACAAACATAATGCTGCATTGTTTAAATAAGAAACTGTTAAGACTAGGACATAACAAGGTGTACAGCTGAATTAACACAGCAGTCCAAGCAGCATCAGAAGAGCAGGAAGGCTGATGTTTCGGGCCTTCTGAAGAAGGGCCTAGGCCTGAAACATCAGCCTTCCCGCTCCTCTGATGCTGCTTGGCCTGCTGCTTTCATCCAGTGCTACACCTTGTTATCTCAGATTCTCCAGCATCGGCAGTTCCTACTGTCTCTGTTAAGAATAGGATTTACTTTGAATTAAATTCTTCACCAACTGTCTTGAGATCCATTAATCAGTTTTCTGATCTCAATGTTCCAGCTCCCATGGCATTTTGAAAAATGTGATGGGGTGGGCCATTTTTCAGGCAACTGCAATGGTCATCTAAAGCATGTTAAGACTATGAGGAATATGGGAACAGAAGAAGAATGTATAGTCATCAAAGCCTGTTCCAGTTGATCTGTGATCTAACTCCAAGTACCCACCTTCAGTTCCCAATCCCTTTAAAATTGTCATTGATCCCGCCAGTTACATCTAATCATCTACAATCCTTTGTGTAAAGGTATGTTCCCTCATTTTATCCCAAAACGTCTGCCTCTCATTTATAGGTTATTTTTTCAGTCCTAGGGCCCACAAATAATTGAAAAAATTCTCTCCGTCAACCCTGTCAGTTCCCATCTTATCTTGAAAACTTCTATCAAATTATTCCTAACTTTCAAAATTCAGAGGATACAAGCCTAGATGCCAATGACAGAACGAATGCCTTTTTGAAGATCTTTATCTCAATTCCCCAGCACCAGTTGGATGAATTTATCAGGAATTCAACATGCCTCCTGCCTCCACAGACCCTATGATACCCTGAGGTTAGAAATAATTGACAAAAATGTGCAGATATTCATTTTCGTATCAAAGAGAAAACAAAATATTTGCATGTTTCTGTGATTTTCCTCCTGAATCCTTCATGGGAAATAATCAAGAGATTAACCTTCAATTCTCATACATTCCACTTCAGTGCTTCTGGGTTACCACTACCAGACATTTGCTTGCTTGAACATCCCAGGCCTCAGCTTTTAGAGGATGGTACAGTCTATTACCCAGAAACGAACCTCTTTTCAAATTTCTACAGAGTTGAGACAAGTAGTGTTACGATTAGCCTCTATTCTCAATCAATGGAAAGGGAATTAAAGTGGGATGTGGTATTGGCCAGCAGGGAGGCAATGGCCTAGTTATAATGGATCAGCCATGATCTTATTGAATGGCAGAGCAGGCTTAAGGAACCAAATGGCCTACTCCTGTACCTATTTCTTATGGCTCTATTATACTCTTATTGGGCTAGTCATCCAGAGACCCAGGCAATGCTATGGGGACCTGGGTTCAAATCCTGCTCTGGCAGAGAGTAGAATCTGAATTCAATAAAAATCTGGAATTGAGAGTCTCATGATGACCAGGAAACTATTGTCGATTGTTGGCAAAACCCATCTGATTTGCCAATGCCCTTCAGGGAAGGAAACTGCCATCCTTACCTGATCTGGCCTATATGTGACTCCAAACTCACAGCAATGTTGTTGACTCTGAACTACAGTCTGGGCAATTATGGATGGACAATGCATGCTGTCCTAGCCAGCAACACCCGTGTCCAGTGAATGAATAAATATAAATTATTAACAACTTTTTGATGCTTAACAGCTACACCACAAATCTCCTCCAATTCACCAGCTTGCATGAGATTTTTTTAATATTATGTGTGTTCCTATGAAGTTGTATCTGGGCCTTACTTTACAAAATCTAACAATAATAATATAATTTCAGAAGTGTAATTGGGTGCCTCAGAATGCAGCATTACTTGCCCATGAGGTTGTCTAATTTTCATCACAAGACTTTCAGTTTAATAAATTCTTAAAATGTGGCCCAGCAGTTCTAAGATAAAGGTCTTGTTAATGAATATGAATACTTTTCTCAATCATTCACAGGATAGGGGGATCGCTGGCTACACCAGCATTTATTGTCCATCCCTAATTGCCCAAACAGCACTTTGCTGTCCATTGCTGTGCATCTGGAGTCTCTTTAGCTTTGGATTTTTTCAGACTCGTCGCTCCATCACTTTTATTGCTTACCTCCCA
Source organism: Stegostoma tigrinum (assembly GCF_030684315.1). Lineage (NCBI taxonomy): Eukaryota > Metazoa > Chordata > Chondrichthyes > Orectolobiformes > Stegostomatidae > Stegostoma > Stegostoma tigrinum. The sequence goes on from NC_081363.1 coordinate 6,803,254, forward strand.
GCTTAGTGTGAAACTCATGTGCCTCTCACTTTTTTTTTATTTGTTCAAGGGATGCAGACATCACTAGTCAGACCCTTAGTTATTTCCAACCCCTAGTTGCCCTTTAGAAGATGGTGGTGAGCTGCCTTTTTGATCTGTTGCAGTCCAGGTTGACCCACTATGTCTGTGGAAGGGCATTCCAGGATTTTGACTCAGTGATACTGAAGGAACAGCGATATATTTCCAAGTCAGGATGGTGAGTGGCCTGGAGGGGAACTTGCAGGGGGTGGTGTTCCCATGTATCTGCAGCTGTTGTTCTTCTAAATAGAAGTGGTCCTGGATTTGGAACGTGCAGTCTAAAGATTGTTGGTGAGTTTCTGCAGTGCATCTTGAAGACAGCACACACTGCTGCTACTGAGCGTCAGTGGTGGAGGGAGTAGATGCTTGTGGATGTGGTGCAAATCAAGCAGCTGCCTTGCCCTGGATGGTGTTGAGCTTCTTGAGTGTTGTTGGGGCTGCACCCATCCAGGCAAGTGGGGAGTATTCCATCACACTCCTGTAGATGATGGAAAGGCTATGGGGAATTAGGAAGTGAGTATTCCTCATCTCTACTTTATTCCTTTTCTCTGGCTTGCTCTTAAAACCACTGTATTTATATGGCGAGTCCTTTCAATTTCTGGTCAATGGGGCGGCACGGTGACTCAGTGGTTAGCACTGCAGCCTCACAGCACCAGGGACCCCGGTTCGATTCCAGCTTCGGGCGACTGTCTGTGTGGAGTTTGCACATTCTCCCCGTGTCTGCGTGGGTTTCCTCCGGGTGCCCTGGTTTCCTCCCACAGTCGAAAGATGTGCAGGTTAGGTGGTTTGGCTAAATTGACCCGTAGTGTTCAGGGGTGTGAGGGTTATAGGGGGAGGGTCTGGTTGGGATGCTTCAAGGGGCAGTGTGGACATGTTGGGCAGAAGGGCCCGTTTCCACACTGTAGGGAATCTAATCTTTAAAAAAAAGCCCCAAGTGTTTGAGAGCAAAGGCTTCAGTAATGCTAATGTTAATGAATGTTAACGTGAGCTGGTCATTTCTCTCTTGTCGGAGTTGGTCATCGCACAAATGTTACTTGCTAGTTATCAGCTCAAGCCTGAATATTGTCCAGATCTTGCTGCATGTGGGTTCACTCTGCTACCGTATCTGAGGAATCAGAAAAGGGCTCAATATCGGCAAACATCTCCACTTCTGACCTTATGATGGAGGGATAGTCATTGATAAAGCAGCTGAAGACGGTTGGGCCTAGGACACTACCCTGAGGAACTCCTGCAGAGATGTCCTGAATTTGAGAATACTGACCACCAACAACCATATGTGCCAAGTATGATCCCAAACAGTGGAGAGTTTTCCAGTTGTGCTAGGGCTCTATGATGCCAGCCCCAGTTGAATGTCACTTTATTGTCAAGTACAGTCACTGTCACCTCACCTCTGTAGACCATCTCTGTTGTCCATGAGCTCAGGAGCTGAGTAGCTGTGATGGAACACGAACTGAGTGTCAGTGAATGGGTCATTCCTTTGAAAGTACTGTTCTATGTTCTATAACTGTACTGTCGAAGACTCCTCCTATCAGCTTGTTGATGACTGGGAGTAGATTGATAAGACAGTAATTGGCTGAGTTAAGTTTGTTTTGCTTTTTGTGTACAGTAGGTACCTGGGCAATTTTCTCCATGGTCAGATAGATGCCGGTTTTCTAGCTGTACTGGAACATGCAGCTTCCCCTTATACCAGTAAAGTGGTGCTGGTGCTTCTCACAGAGTAATTTCCTGGGAAAAGTGTATTGAACATTATCTTGTGCATTTGGTCCACTTGAGGCTACCATGTACCAGGAGAGAGCATATGCTAGGAATGGATCATGCTCAATGCAACAACAACAAAAACGGAAGTTGCTGGAAAAGCTCAGCAGGTCTGGCAGCATCTATGATGCAAAAAAACAGAGTTAACGTTTCAGGTCCGATGACCCTTCTTCATAACCCAAGATCTGAAACGTTAACTCTGCTTTTTTTTCCTTCACAGATGCTGCCAGGCATGTTGAAGCTTTTCCAGCAACTTTGTTTTTGTGCCTGATTTACAGCATCCGCAGCTCTCTCGGTTTTTAATGGATCATGCTAGTTGTTGTTGGCTGAATATATCGCTGTTTCTATCCCAAGAAACCATCCACCAGCTGAACACATCTAAACACATAGGAACTGGGAAGACCATCCAATCTCTCCAGCCTTTTTGGCTATTCATTTAGATCATGGTTGGTGTGTAATTTAACTCAACTAGTTAGATCCCATCTCCCTTAATATCCAGTGCCTATGTTAACTTGCATTTGTATAATGCCTTTAGCATAATAAACCATCACAATAAAGATTATCGCAAGTGAAATGTAAACATCAAGCCATGTTAGACAATATTACGAGTGATGTCTGGTCGAAGAAATTGATTTTAAGGTACACCTTAAAGGGTTGAAGGAGTTTAGGGAGGGTATTTCAGAGCTCAAGCCATAGGCAGTTGCCAGTGGCGGGGCAATTTTAATTAAATATTGATGTACAAATCAAGTCAAATATTTAATAGAATTCGTTGAGTAGGAACAAGCAGAATAGATAAAGGGGAAGCAGTTGATGTATTATGTTTGGATTTACAGAAGGTGTTTGGCATGGTATAACACATTAGGCTATCTAATAAGATAGGAGTCCATGATGTTGGAGGTTATAAATTGGCATTATTAGAGAATTACTTAATGAATAGATGAAAAAGGATTGGGATAAAAAGGGCATTTTCAGGTTGACAGACTGTAATTATTGATATGCTATAAGGTTGGAGCCACAATTATTTACAATATATATTAATGACTTGGATGAGGGCTGTAAGTGTATTGTCGCTAAGTTTGTGGATGATTCAAAAATAGGAGGAAAAGCAAAGGGTGAGGATCATAGTCTACAGAGGGATATAGACAGGTTAAATGAGTGGGCAGATGGATTATAATGTGGCAAAATGTGAGGTTATGCACTTTGACAGAAGAATAGAGGTGTTGAATATTATTTAAATGGAGAATGGCTGCAGAAATCTACAGAACAGAGGGATTGGCAGTCTTCATCCATAAAGCTTATAAAACTAGCCTTCAAGCTGAGTAGGTAATAGGGAAGGCAAATGGAATGTTGGCCTTTATTCAAAGAGAGTGGAATATATAAGTCGGGAGGTCTTGCTAAAACTGTATTCAAGGCACTAACGAAATCACAGCTGGAAAACAGTTTTGGTTCCCTATTCTAAGGAAAGATTTGGCATTGGATCCAGTCCTGGGAAGGTTCATGAGGTTGATTCTGGGTATGGAGGGACTGCCTTATGAGGCAAAATTGAGCAGATTGGGCCAATGCTTGTCACAAGAGGTGACATTAATGAAACATACAAAGTTCTTAGGGGATCTTGACAGAGTGGATGTGGAAAGGTTTGTTTCTTCCTGGGGGGAGAGCCATGGACCAGAGGGAATCATTTCAGAATCCAGGGTTGCACATTTCAGACAGAGATGAGGATAAATTTCTTCCCTCAGTGGGGAGTGAACCCATGGTATTTTTTACCATGGAAGGCTGCAAATGTTGAGTCATTAATCAAATTCAAGGCTAAGACATGCACACTTTTTAATCATTAAAGGAGTCAAGGGTTATGGGAAAAAGACAGAAAGTGAAGTTGAAGAACATTGTATCAGCCATGATCTCAGTGAATGACTGGAAGGGCTGAATGGTTCCTACGGTCTTATATGACAGGTCAGCGCAACATCGAGGGCCGAAGGTCCTGTTCTGCGCTGTATTGTTCTAAGTTCTATGTTCAAAGTCACAGGCAATCTGGTTTAGTCTCAACCAGTTTATAGGGAGAGGGATGGATTCGGAAGCTAACTGATAAAATTTGGAGTGGTGACCAAAAACAATGGCTTTAGCCTTCCTAATATTTACTTTAGAGGAAATTCCTGCTCATGCAGGAACAGGGCGAAGGATAAGCAGTAGGATCTTTGAGGAGGGGTCTACCAATCTCAGTTTTGATATTATTCATGGGCCCCCAGTCTTCATTGCTTCACACCCTTTGCTGGAAGTTATCCTGTCATTACCCAAATTCAGTTTTTTTGGCATTGTGTTCCAGATTCCCCGACCAGAGGAAATCGTTTCTCCCTATCCACCCTAAAAAAAATCCATTAATCATCTTGGACAGTGTCTTGGTGAGTAAGTCTGCCGTGTGAAAGAGTAATGTGTCCAGGCTCACTGACATGAGCAAAAAACAGAAATGATTGGCCATGAACTGTCATGACCATTAATGTCGTGTCAAACCCAGACCTGGCAAACATCACGTCAGACGGGATTCGAGCTGTTAATTATGTCCGGGTTGATTCAAGTGATAGAAATAATAATTATTACTATAATTGCAGGCTTATTGAGAAAGAACCTGGAAGGTCCAAAGAAATTGGCTTCCATTTGAAAGGTCATGAGGGGTATTTCTGGGTAACTGCCCTGGGACATTAACTTCACATCTGTTTATCTTCCTGTCCGGCCTCTCTCTCTGGAGCTGGAAACCTGCCACTAGTAAGATCATGGAAAGACTCAGTGAGAGGAATTTGAGAAGGATTATATGATTGTATTTGTTCACATGTATTGAAGCTGATGGAGTACTGGTGCCCAGACAGTGTAACTCGCTTCAGTACTCCTGGCCCATAGTGAGGCAGATTTGCTGTCATAAGTGAATACGTTGGATGGATTTTCACTTTCACACATTGGACACTTAATAAATGGTAGGAAATCAATCAGTCATGCAAAACTGCTTGTGTGGGTCTATTTCTGTGAGTGGATGTCTGACTTTCTGTTTCCATGTTTGTGTCTGTATCTGATTGAATATGAGTGCATATGTGTCTTTCTGTACATATCTGGCTGTGTGAATATAACTCTGTGTGTGTGTGCGTGTGTGTGTGTGTGTGCGTGTGTATGTGTGTGTGTGTGTGTGTGTGTGTGTGTGTGTGTGCGTGTGCGCCTGTCTATCTCTGTCTGTGTACATATGATTAGGCGTTTATTGGTCGATCCATATGTGCCTGTATGTGAATGTGAGTGCTTATGTAAATCAGTGTCAGTCTGTGAATGAGTGTGTGTGTGTGTGTGTGTGTGTGTGTGTGTGTGTGTGTGTGTGTGTGTGTGTGTGTCTATCCGTCTGTGTCTGTGCGTCTGTGTGTGTGTGTGTGTGTGTGTGTGTGTGTGTGTGTGCATGCCTATATGTGTGAATGTATGTGTCTGTATATGCATGCATGCCTGTGTGTGTGCATGTACATGTACCTGTGTGTGTGTGTGTGTGTGTGTATGGATGATGCGCTCTCTCACTCTGCATGGCAGAGAATGAATAGATGTCGCCCCAGTCATGAATTCTGTCTCGTAGGTCTGCAGTGAGTTCCTGTGGTGCAGTGGGAAGGCAATGACCTAGTGATATTATTATGTAACCAAACCCACCAGCTGGCGGCAATCATGTCTGCAACTTAATGGTATTATTGCTAGAATATTAATCCCGAAACTCAGCTCATCTTCTAGGTCCCTGGGTTCGAATCCCACTGAGGCAGATAGTGGGTTCAGTTCTGAAGAAGGGTCACTGGACCTGAAACGTTAACTCTGTTTTGACCTTCACAGATGCTGCCAGACCTGCTGAGCTTTTCCAGCAACTTCTGTTTATGTGGCAGATCATGGAATTTGAATTCAATAATCTGGAATTAAGAGTCTGATGATGACCATGACTGTCAGGAAAAGTCCATCTGGTTCATTAGATCTGCCCATCCTCACCTGGTCTGGTCTGCATGTGACTCCTGACCCACAGCAATGTGGTTGACTCTCAACTGCTCTCTGGGCAATTAGGGACGGGCAATAAATGCTGGTCTAGCCAGTGACCCCCTCATCCTTGAGTGAATATTAAAAAGGTGGGCACGTTCCCTATCATTGGTCTAGACAATTTGCCTTGGTGGCGTGCCTTAACAAATCTGAGCAGGGCAATTTAAAATTTTAGGGCTGTGTTATATCTCAGAGTTTAAAGAACAGCAAACTGCAGAACCAGACTGGATACTGAAATGGTTTTCAATATATTTTATTGTCACTGATAAAATCAAAATCCTTTTTTCCTAAAATAAGAAAGTTCAGGTGCCAAAAACAACATACTTGAGAACTTGATTTAACACTGAGTAAGTTTTATGGACCCAAAGGTTGCCAATCACATCAATTTTAATCTTTCAAGAACTTTCACCCATGGATTGCAAACATTTGAAAAGTGCCACAGAGTGATGCTTCGAACTGCTTACAGGTGGTTTAACCATCTGCACAGGGACTACATTAACAAGCCCCATTCCACAAACCCCCTCCCCTCACCCCCACAACTGGCCTCTTCCTCCCACTCTCCCATCACAGTCAGTCTCTCCCCATTAACTGCTCCAATCCATCAAAGACATTCGCTTCCATACTGGAACAGCATTGGGTGTCTACGGGGAGGTTGACCCGCTGCACAGATACGGGGGTCTCCTCAGACAGCCATATTTGCCAAACTCCTTAGATAGCATCTTCTTAACCCACAACCACTTCCTTTTGGAATAGAACTACTAAATGTTTCTTTTCATTCTCCACTTTAAAAGTCTTAAGGTGTACAAGGTAATGCGAGGCATGGATAGAGTCGATAGCCAGAGACTTTTCCCCAGGGCAGGATTGACTGCCACGAGGGGTCATAGTTTTAAGATGTTAGGAGGAAGGTATAGAGGAGACGTCAGAGGGAGGTTCTTCACCCAGAGAGTTGTGAGCGCATGGAATACTTTGCCAGTGGTAGCCGTGGAAGCGGAGTCATTAGTGACATTTAAGCGACTGCTGGACATGCACATGGACAGCAGTGAATTGAGGTTATTTTATTTTTGGATTAGGATTATTCCACGGCACAACATTGTGGGCCAAAGGGCCTGTACTGTGCAGTACTTTTCTATGTTCTATGTTCTACTTAAAAGATTAATAAGGTAGCTGACTCAGCTGACTGACTGGTATCAGTCAATCACCTCATGCCTGAAAAGTGCCTTCACATGAGTTAATTACTACTGAAGCTCAACCAGCATGACAAAGCCCAGAAGTCAGATGATACCAGGTTATTGTCCTATAGGTTTATTTGAAATCACAAGTTTTCGAACTGCTGCTCCTTCATCAGGTGGTGAAGGGAAGCACACAGGCACAGAATTTATAGGCAGAGAGATAATAATAAGATAATTCCAGGTAATTAGGAGTGTGAAAAGGTGAGTACACATTATATGAATGGAGTGTCAACAGGCTGAATAACAAATCTTTGATGGTGATCAAGTGTCAAACACTATGAGTAAAACCAGTTTGAGTCATCTCCGCTCTCCCCAGCTCTATTTAAAGCACATGATCAGAGAGCTTCCCACAGTCAGGAAGGAGAAATCACATACAAAGTCAGACACAGCCCAAATGGATCAGCATTGGGTTTGGGGAATTTGGAGGCAATGTGAGAATTCGGTGCAGAGGGGAAGAGGTGCTTCGTGCTTGCTTTTTTGACTCATAGTTTACAAGTTTTTTGAAAGCAGGACAAATTGAAGATAACAAGGTGTAGAGCTGGATGAACACAGCAGCCCAAGCAGCATCTCAGGAGCAGGAAGGCTGACGATTTGGGCTTAGACCCTTCTTCAGAAAAGCCCAGGATCAGGAGCACATCACAAAAGAGTAATGTCGCAGGTAAAGTGCAAATTCATTGGTTGGTGATAACTACTAATCTGGCTATCCATTAGAGGTGTTCTTTCAGACTGAAGGTAAATAGATAATATGTTTACAGGCTCCAAATAGACCAGTATCAATTTTTTCATAATTAAGTAAAGAACTACTGAATTAAAATCGAGATATGGGGCTAGGTGATGTGTTGGACATGCAAGATGTGGGAGCTGATGTATTGAATAAAAACCAAAGGAACTGCAGACACTGTAAATCAGGAACAAAAACAGAAGCTGCTAGAAAAGCTCAGCAGGCCTGGCAGCATCAGTGAAGAAAAAAATCAGAGTTAACATTTCGGGTCTGAGGAAGGCTCACCGGACCCAAAACATTAACTCTGCTTTTTGTATTCACAGATGCTGCCAGACCTGCTGAGCTTTTCCAGCGACTTCTATTTATGTTGTAAAAAGTATTGGTTGCTGGGCTGAGAGGTGGCAAATGGAGTTTAATGCAGACAAGTGTGAGGTGATGCACTTTGGTAGGAGTAACCAGAAGGCAAAGTACTGGGCTAATGGTAAGATTCTTAGCAGTGTAGCTGAGCAGAGAGATCTCAGTGTCCATGTACACAGATCCTTGAAAGTTGCCACCCAGGTTGACAGGGCTGTTAAGAAGGCATACAGTGTTTTAGCTTTTATTAATAGAGGGATCGAGTTCCGGAACCAAGAGGTTATGGTGAAGCTGTACAAAACTCTGGTGTGGCCGCACTTGGAGTATTGTGTACAGTTCTGGTCACCGCATTATAAGAAGGATGTGGAAGCTTTGGAAAGGGTGCAGAGGAGATTTACTAGGATGTTGCCTGGTATGTAAGGAAGGTCTTACGAGGAAAGGCTGAGGGACTTGAGGCTGTTTTCATTAGTGAGAAGAAGGTTGAGAGGTGACTTAATTGAAACATATAAAATAATCAGAGGGTAAGATAGGGTGGATAGGGAGAGCCTTTTTCCTCAGATGGTGACGGCAAGCACGAGGGGGCATAGCTTTAAATTGAGGGGTGAAAGATATAGGACAGATGTCAGAGGTAGTTTCTTTACTCAGACAGTAGTAAGGGAATGGAACGCTTTGCCTGCAACGGTAGTAGATTCACCAACTTTAGGTACATTTAAGTCGTCATTGGATAAGCATATGGACGTACATGGAATACTGTAGGTTAGATGGGCTTGAGATCGGTATGACAGGTCGGTGCAACATCGAGGGCTGAAGGGCCTGTTCTGTGCTGTAATGTTCTATGTTCTTAAGAAATTCCAGCAGAGAGTTGAAGCAGAAGACAGGAAACTGTAGGCAGGTCAGCCTGATCTCATTCATTTGTAACATTTTAGTATCCATTACTATGGATGAGATTAGAGTGGTCAGAATCATCAGAAATGCATGGTAAAATGGGGCTGAGTTAGCATGGCCTTCCACTGTTATCTTTGGTCTGCATAAGGGAGAGGATTAATAATGAATAACACATCCTTCTGACTGGTCCTTGTGTGGAACTTCCTATAACTTGTACTGGACACAATAGTTAATGTTTGTCAAAGGCCTAACCCCCAGGCTTCTCACTTTCTCTCTCCACCACCCCACTCCCTTCACCATCTATGATGAAATGCCCATTTATCCCTCTCTTCCAAACCTCTGAGTCTGTGGGCTTTGGGATTGTGAGTGACACCACGCGCTGTCTTCATCCTTTCCTCCATATTATGGCGTGTCCCCTTCTGCCCGTGAACAAAGACTTTTCTGCATCTCCGAGCTAGTGACTTTCACAGAGCATGGTTTCCCAGGAGCAAGTGTGATGGTCCAGGGCCAGGGGTTGCCCTGCCCATGATGGGCAGTGCTGCTGCTTGACCCCAATGCCAATCATTAATTCAGCATTGCCTTCGGGAAAAGCTGCCCATTTCTATGGATCAACAGGTGTGCCTTGAGGAAGGAAATGTGTGGCACACTAGAGGATCATCTGACATCACTGAGTTACCTGTAGCACCACAGCTGGGCTGCTAAAGAAAGGAGCAAGGGAAATGGGGAATGGGTGCTCGTCCAATATAACAAAGAAACCTGAGTGGAGATCACTGAGGAGCTCGGCAGTGATGGAATCATCCTTGAGGAGTGCAACACGGCAACATTGTGCAGTGGTGGATCTGCCACTCCTCGGCCCACTGGCCCATCTGATCAAGGTCACATTATAATCGAGCTAACCCTCTTGGCTGTTCACTACACCACCAATTCTGGTGTCACCTGCAACCTTACTAAACATACCTCCTACGTTCACATCCAAATCATTTATATAAATGATGAAAAGCAGTGGACCCAGCCCCAATTCTTGTGGCACACCACTGACCACAGTCCTCTAGCCTGAAAAGCCACCCTCCACCCCCACCCTCTGTCTTTTGCCTTTAAGCCAATTTCTCATCCAATAGGCTAGCCCTCCCTGGGTTCCGTGTGATCTAACCAGTTTACCATGTGGAACTTTGTCAAATGCCTTGCTTTGTCAAATTCCATATGGAAAACATCCACCACTCTGCCCTCTTCAATGTTCTTCATCACTTCTTCAAAAAGCTCAGTCAAGTCAGTGAGACACGATTTTCCACACAGAAAGCTATGTTAACTCTCTCGAATCAGTCCCTGCCTTTCCAACAATATGTAAATCCTGTCCTTCGGAATCCCCTTCAACAAATTACCCACCACTGATGTCAGGTTCACTGGCCTGTAATTCCCTGGCTTTTTCTTATCATCTTTCTTAAATAATGGCACAACATTGGCCACCCTCCAGTCTTCTGACACCTCAACTGTGGCTATCAATGATACAAATGTCCCAGCAATATCTTCCCTAGCTTCCCACAGTGTTCTGTGAAACACCGGATCAGGTCCTGGGGGTTTATTTATCTTATGCATTTTAACACCTCCAGCACCTCCTCTTCTGTAATGTGGAAAGTTTTCAAGATATCTCTATTTACTTCCTCAAGTTCCCTGGCTTTCATGTCTTTGTATTTTTTCTGACTCTATTTCTGTGTAGGCTTGTGTACAATCCTTTCAATTTAGATTCTATTTGTTGGATTCGTACTAAAGAAAATGTACTAAACATGTCAGCCTCATTGTACTTACCTTTATCCTTTTTATTTAAAACTCAAAAATTGTATCTGATAGCTGAATTTCCAAATCATTTCCCTGTTTCAAAGACTCTTTTTCTTGCTGTCTAAACCAATGAGTTTGAGATCTAATCATAATACAGTCAGGAAGCAATCTGGGATGGAGCTCCATTTAGTTTCTTTTAAATCTACTGGTTGTTCTACCACCCTCAGTGAGGCCAGCATTTTTGAACCAGCCAGTTCTTTTCCCAAGATAAAAGCAATTCCTTCTATGCGCGATTCGCAGCACTATTCCAACTACAACTTAAATAAAAGCAAATTACTGTTTCTGATTCCCAGCATCCACAAACAGAATGCTGGAGAAAGTCTTGCCAACATCTGTGGCGAGAGAAACAGAGTTAACATTTTGAGTCAGAGATAACAGGAACTGCAGATGCTAGAGAATCCGAGATGACAAGGTGTGGAGCTGGATGAACACAGCAGGCCGAGCAGGAAGCCTGACATTTTTGGGGTCTAGGCTCGAAATGCCAGCCTTCCTGCTCCTCTGATGCTGCTTGGCCTGCTGTGTTCATCCAGCTCCACACCTTGTTGTCTTTTAACGTTTTGAGTCATGTATGCATCTTCCTCCTCTGAAGAATGGTTATACCAGACTCAAAACATTAACTCTGTTTCTCTCTCCACAGATGCTGCCACCCTTGCTGTGTTTCTCCATTATTCTGTGTGTTGGTTCCAACTACAATTTCTCTATTTACTAAAGTCACTCTTTAATCCAATTCTATATCATGGTACTGGTTTGTAACCTCTGTACGCACTTCCAATTCATATTTTCTGCTTTGTTCCTCCCTATGGAAGACAATTAGCATCTTCGGGAAGACTGCTACATAGCCTGTAATTGTCCTTGGTAGAGTAACTTCTGGTTACCACGCATTTCTATCCATAGTAGTAAAGACATACCGATGTCCTGCTTTTGTTTTGGCTAATAGTCCTGAGCAATCCATGAATATGCAATTGATTGGATCTTTCAAACCAGTGATGGGTATTAAAGGAGTTGGTTTGATTACATGCTGAGGGTTTCATACTGACACATATGATGCCTTTTGCAGAATTTCACTACGTTCCTAAATGTTCTGACCATTGTAAAGTACCTATCAATACTTGAGCTCTCCATTTTCCAATAAAGTCCAGCCATGGGAATTTTATATGCCACTCTCAGCATATCCTTACGGTACCTGTGTCCAAACCATTATTTAATGATTCATCTGTAGGTCTATGAGGAATCCTTCACTCCCACACCAGAACTCCACTTCTAATGTAATAACACGCTGGAATGCCTTCAGCCTCAGGGTCAGTGTGAGCTGACTCACTTAACGTCAGATACACTTTCTGAGGCTCAATTACTGAAGACAAGTCTAACACTTAGAGTCATAGAGATGTACGGCATGGAAATAGATCCTTCAGTCCAACCTGTCCTTGCTGACCAGATATCATAAATAAATCTAGTTCCATTTCCCAGCATTTGGCCCATATCCCCCTAAACACTTCCTATTCAGATGCCTTTTAAATGTTGTAAATGTATCAACCTCCACCACTTCCTCTGGTAACTCATTCCACAAACGCACCACCCTCAATGTGAAAAAAGTTGCTCCTTCGGTCCCTTTTAAACATTTCCCCTCTCATCTTGAATCTATGCCCTCTAGTTTTGGACTACCCCACACTGGGGAAAAGACCTTGACTAATTACCCTATCTATGCTCCTCATAATTTCATAAACCTCTATAAGGTCACCCCTCAACCCCTGAAGCTCCAAGGAAAAATGCCCCAGCCTATTCAGCCTCTCCCTGTAGCTCAAGCACGCCAATCCCAGCAACATCCTTCTTTGGAATTGCCCTCATTCTTAAAGAGAGCTTCAGCTATCCTAACATCTGCTTTGACTTCTGGTGACAGACTTTGCCTAGTAGTTGTTCTGGTCAGTATGCAAGATGCAGAAAGACTTGGAACTCATTCTTCCAATTGCTCAGTTTTTACAGCCTCACTCAGATGTTTTGATTATAGACAAAGCTATAAACTTTGCTTCAGCCAAATCATTCCCCACAAGTGAGTCCACTTCGGCCACAGGTAATTTCTCAACTACCTGGGCTACCACTAAACCAGACAACAAATCATGCTGAAAATGGATTTTGTATAACAAAGCCAGGATTTTCCAAGTGCATGAAAACTTTAAAACTATGCTGTTGTAGAATTGAGTTCCATTGAAATAACCATAAGTTTTAATCTGAAAACCTTTCTAAAACCAAAATAAAAATTTGAAGGATTGAGGTCCATATCAGTCCATAACAATTTCTTCCACTTTATTGCTGATGAATGTTTGAAAATGTTGTAAAGCCAGCATAGGGCTTTGTCTCTTTATCAGCAATGGAATATTTATTGGAGACCTGTGGTCAGTTTCTTTGAATAATGGCTGACAGACCATTTCAGCCCCTTGTCATCATTTTCCAGGAAAACAACCACCACACCAATGTCACTGGAGCCAACGGGTCTGTTTGAATGTTTAGCGGTGGCTAAAACTGTTGCAGTTATCAGTTACATGATCAAAGGTTTTTTGATATCCATTCTTACATCCATTCAAATTTTCTGCTTTTTCTCAATGCATTAGCTAGAATAGATTAACGTGGATCAGGAGCGGCATGGTGGCTCAGTGTTTAGCAATGCTACCTCACAGCACCAGGGTTTGGTTCCACCCCCCCCCCCCCCCCCCCCCCCCCACCGGGCGACTGCCTGTGTGGAGTTTGCACATTCTCTCCGTGTCTGCGTGGGTTTCCTCCAGATAATCTGGCTTCCACCTGCCATCCAAAGATATGCGAGGTTAGGGTGGATTGGCCATGCTAAATTGCCAGTAGTGTTCAGGGATGTGCAGGCTAGGTGGATTAGCCATGGGCAATGCAGGCTTTGGGGGTGGCATTTGGGACAAATGTTCTTCAGAGGGTCAGTGTAGACTTGATGGGTTGAAAGGCCTGCTTCCAAACTGTGGGGATCCTATGAAGTTTGTTGAAGTTTCAGTAACAGTTCATAGATCAGACATGCAATACTATCCAATCACACCAACTGAACACAAAATTTTACCTGGATGATAAAATGTGAGGCTGGATGAACACAGCAGGCCAAGCAGCATTTCAGGAGCACAAAAGCTGACGTTTCGAGCCTAGGCCCTTCAGCTCTCTGATGAAGGGTCTAGGCCCGAAACGTCAGCTGTTGTGCTCCTGAGATGCTGCTTGGCCTGTTGTGTTCATCCAGCCTCACATTTTATTATCTTGGAATTCTCCAGCATCCGCAGTTCCCATTATCTCTCAAAATTTTACCTTTTGTCCTGGACATGGGAAAAATCCAAAGCAGCTTATACAAAGAAAAAAATACAAAAAAAATGACAGCACAGGAACAGGCCCTTCAGCCTTCCAAGCCTGCGCCGATCCAGATCCTCTATCTAAACCTGTCACCTATTTTCCAACGATCTGTATCCCTCTGCTCCCCGCCCATTCATGCATCTGTCTAGATATATCTTAAATGATGCTAATGTGTCTGCGTCTACCACCTCTGTTGGCCACGCGTTCCAGGCACCCACCACCCTCTGCGTAAAGAACTTTCCCTGCATATCTCCCCATCTCACCTTGAAATCGTGACCCCTAGTAACTGAGTCCCCCACTCTGGGATAAATCTTCTTGAAATGCACCTTATCTATACCCCTCATGAATCTGTAGACCTCAATCAGGTCCCCCCTCAACCTTTGTCTTTCTAATGTAAATAATCCTAAGCTACCCAACATGTCTTCATAGCTAGCGCCCTCTGTACCAGGCAACATCCTGATGAACCTCCTTTGCACCCTCTCCAAAGCATCTACATGCTTTTGGTAATGTGGCGAACTGAACTTTACACCGTATACCTTCTCCTTTTTAGGTGCTACCTGGCTATGTCCTACATTGTGACCCACATAAGTCACCTTTCCCTTAGCAACTTGACACTTAACCAGAGGGTTATCACCATGAGACCTGGTGGTTTCTCTTGCCATATCTTAACAAACTTGCCCCGTTGCACAAGAGCAATGACCGAACAAAGGTCAACACCAGAGGGTACGGTAATACCACAAGCAGGTGTTATGGTAGTTGAAACTCTATTGGAAAAAGGAGACTCATCAAGAGAAGTGCTTGGCATGTCCTTAGTAATTGAGCTCTGGAAGCAGAGTTTAAAAAGTTAGCCTAGTTAGCTCACACTAAAGCTGAGGATTAAAGCAGAGAAGGATTAGAATATAAGGCAACTTCTGATTAAGGACTGGAGGCACCGTCACAGACCCACAGATGATGATTAGATGGCTGTTCATCAAATAGTAGAACCCTACAGGTATTGTAAGGAAATACTATGAGTAAATTATGAGATCTCTATGGCATCAAGAAAGATGGGAAAATGCAAGCCTCGATAAATAGGTATTTTATATGACCAAGACGTCATAAGGACATAGTGTAAAATGTATCAGGTGGCAGGAAATCTTCAGCATGTAATCAAACCTGCATTTCTAATATCCATAGCCATTTTGATAAAATCTCTCCGTCAAGTGCTTAGGGTCATTGTCAAAGATGTGTATATCCTGACAATTATAGGTGTGAGAATCTGATTTTCAGGAACTAATCCTTTTAACACAATTAATGGTAGGGTTGGCAGAGAAGTTCTGAAGAAGAGTCATATCAGACACAAAATGTTAACTCTGTTTCTCTCTTTGCAGATGCTGTCAGACCTGCTAAGTTCCTGCAGCAATTTCTTTTTCGATTCCAGAGTAGTTTGCTTCTATTTCGGCAGAAAAGTTGACCAATGTTTTACATATTATGGCCAACCAGTTGAAATACAATGTGATCAAGATTCTAACTTCACGTGTAAATTCTTCCTGGACATTATCAACAGGTGAGGTATAAAACAATTGCAGTCAATTGCATGTCAACCACAGATACAAGGAATTTTAGAGAGACAGCAAAAGACTCTCAAAACAGCAATTAAAAGCAGACTGTCATAAATACTAACAGAATTGACCTTGTTCAGACAAATCGATGGGCCGAGGAATGGCAGATGGAGTTTAATTTAGATAAATGTGAGCTGCTGCATTTTGGTAAGGCAAACAAGGGCAGGTCTTATAACATTAGTGGTAAGGTTCTGGGGAGCGTTACCAAACAGAGGCCTTGGAGAGCAGGTTCATAGTCCCTTGAAAGTGGAGCCGCAGGTGGCAGGACAGGGAAGAAGGTATTTGGCACGCTCGCCTTTATTGGTCAGTGCATTGAGTAGAGGAGTGGGGAGATCATGTTGTGACTGTACAGGACATTAGTTAGGCTACTTTTAGAATACTGTGTGCAATTCCCTGCTATAGGAAGGATGTTGTAAGACCTGAAATGGTTTCGAAAAGATTTACAAGCATGTTGCCAGGATTGGGAGGTTTCAGCTATAGGGAGGAGCTGAATAGGCTGGGGCTATTTTCTGGGAATGTTGGAGGCTGAGGGGTGATCTTGTGTAGGTTTATAAAATCTTAAGGGCAACAGATGGGGTAAGTAGCCATAGTGTTATTCCTAGGGTTGTGAGTCCAAAACTAGAGGGCACAGGTTTAAGGTAAGAAAAGAAAAAATTTAAGAGATCTGAGGGTAATTTTTTCATGCAGTGGGTGGTGGGTGTATGCAACAAGCTGACAGATGAAGTAGTGGAGGTGAGTACAACTACAACATTTCAAAGGCATCTGGATGGGTACAAGAATAGGAAGGGTTGAGGGGGATATGCGCAAAATGCTAAAAAATAGGACTAGAACAGTTTAGGATAACCAAGTGTGAAGCTGGATGAACACAGCAGGCCAAGCAGCATCTCAGGAACACAAAAGCTGACGTTTCAGGCCTAGACCCCGATGAAGGGTCTAGGCCTGAAACGTCAGCTTTTGTGCTCCTGATATGCTGCTTGGCCTGCTGTGTTCATTCAGTTTCACACTTGGTTACCTTGGATTCTCCAGCATCTGCAGTTCCCTTTATCTCTAAAACAGTTTAGGATGCCTGGTTGGACCAGAGGGTCTGTTTCTGAGCTGTATGACTCTCTGATTCAATGATTTACTCCATGAAATATGAAGTATGAATAAAGAAATGAACATCATCTCAAACAGCAGCCAGTGAGAAATACAGTAGCCCATCAAGTGATGTTTCCATCTGGGTATCATAGTGGCATTTTATCGTTGGCTTACAAAACTCCAAAGGCGACTCGTGTAGGTGTTTAAAAAAAAAAGGGGCTAAATTATGAAACATTTTTATTTATAACAAATATACAAGATGTGGTGAAATGTTTCCAGCTAGTGTGAAAACCTTAACATAACATAAACCCAAACTTCGCATTCAAAAGCAGCTTTTGATGAACAGTTTAGCCCTGTTTTAATAGATTGTGAAGGATCTCTATCTAAAAGAAGGAATGGCTTTAAGTATATTTTAATAATTATGGATGTTGCCAAACAATTTCCTGAAGCAATGCCTTTGGAAAATAAAGGGAAACGGCAGTGAAAAATTTAGTTCACATTTCAAAAGAGATAGACTAGTGAAAGAACTACAATCAGATCAGGTTTCAAATCCTATTCTGCAAACGTTCAAAGAAATGATGACTATTTTGGAATTGAAACTATTTACACCTTCCATGTATCACCCACAATACCAGATGTAACAGAAGGATGACATAAAATCTTAAGATAATAATTACAGCTTAAAGATAAGGTCCTAATGATTGGTACAGAGCATTCAGCTTGTTATTGTTTACCATTAGGAATGCCCCCTAATGAGTCCACAGGATTCAGTCCTTTTTATCTAGTATATGGACATGAGGGAAGGAGTCATTTAAGTTGAGTAAAGAAAAAATAATAAAGCAAAGCTGAGGAGCTATGTTTGCAGCTTCTGTTTCAAGTTTCAGAGGAAACTAACTGAAGCATCAGTTGGCCAAAGAACAATTGAAGACTGTTCAATAAACAATGTAAACAAGTGCAGATAAAAAGGCCAAAGTTTGACATTTTGTTAGTGCAGGCAAGGTGTCAGTGTTGTTACCTGTCTCTGGGAAATCATTAAAAGCAAGATTCACAAATCAAAAAAAAAGAAACTGATAAAAATTGAAACATTCACTCATGGGACATGATCATCACTGACTGGGCCCAGCATTTATTGCCCATCCCCAGTTGCCCTTGAGAAGGTAGTGGTGAGCTGCCTTCTTAAACTGCTGCTGTCCATGTACTGTAGATAGACCCAAATGCATTAAGGGAGGTAATTCCAAGCTTCTGACTCAGCACACTAAAGGAATAGCAATAAATTTCCAAGCCAGGAGGGTGAATGGCTTAGAGAAGCACTCGCAGGTGACGTTGTTCCCATGTATTAGCTGCCCTTGTCCGTCCAGTGAGTTTGGAAGATGTTGTCCAAGGATATTTGATGAATTTCTGCAGAGCATCTTGCTGCTAGCAAGCATTGGTGGTGGAGGGAGTGAATGTTTGTAGAAGTAATGCCAATCAAGAGGAGTGTTGTTGGAGCTGCATCAATCCAGGCAATATTCCATCACATTCCTAACTTGTGCCTTGTAGATGGTGGACAGGCTTTGAGGTGTCAGGAGGTGAGTTACTCGCCAAAGTATCCCTCATCTCTCACCTGCTCTTGTATGCATTGTGTTAATGTGGTGAGTCCAGTTGAGTTTCTGTTCAATGGTAACCCCCATGATGTCGATAGTGGGGGATTCAGTGGTGGTAACACCATTGAATGTCAAGGGGCGGTGGTTAGATTATCTCTTGTTGGTGATGGTCATAAACTGGCATTTATGTGGTGCAAATGTTATTTGCCACTTGTTAGCTCAAACCTGAATATTGTCCAGATCTTGTTGCATGTGAACATGGACTGCTTCAGTATCTGAGGAGTCATGAACGGTGCTGAACATTGTGCAATCATCGGCGAACATCCCCACTTCTGACCTTATGATGGAGGGAAGGTCATTGATGAAGCAGCTGAAGATGGTCGTGTCCAAGGCACTACTCTGAGGAACTCCTGCAGAGATGTCCTGCAGCTGAAAGTATTGATGCCCAACAACCACAACCATCTTTCTAAGTTCCAGGTATGACTCCCACCAGCAGAAAGACTTTTCCTGGATAGCCATTGATTCCAGTTTTTCTCGAGCTCCCTGATGCCACATTCAGCTGGATGTGGCCTTGATATCAACGTCTGTCACTGTCATCTGATCTCGGAATTCAGCTCTATGGTCCATGTTTGAACCAAGGCTGTAACGTGGTCAGGAAGAGTAAAGAATCAGTGAGTGTGCCATGTTAATATGTAAATGTAATATAATGACAGGGCCAATAGTCAGGAGAAATTTCTGTTTATAGTTTTGAGAAAAAGGAATGAAACAATAATATCAGAATAATTCCTTTATTCACTAGCAGGATAAGGGCGTCGCTGGCTAGGCAGCATTTATTATCCATCGTTAATTGCCCAGAGGGCAGTTCAGAGTAAGCCACATTGCTGTGGGTCTGGAGTCACATATAGGCCATACCACATAAGGATGGCAGTTTCCCTCCCTAAAGGAAATTAGTGAGCCAGATGGGTTTTTCCAACAATCAACAATAGATTCATTGTCATCATTAGACTCTTAATTCCAGATATTTTGTTGAATTCAAATTCCAACATCTGCTGTGGTGGTATTTCAACCCAGATCCCCGGAACATTTTATGGGTCTCTTGATTAACAGTCCAGCAGTAATACCACCAGGCCAACATCTGGAAAATTAACCAGAAATTGAAAATTCTAAAATTGATTCCGCAGCAATGTGATTAGATAATACAGAGGTTCATAAACAATGAGATATTGGGGACTGCAGATGCTGGAGAATCTGAGATAACAAGGTGTAGAGCTGGATGAACACAGCAGGCCAAGCAGCTTCAGAGGAGCAGGAAAGCTGACGTTTCGGGTCTAGACCCTTCTTCAGAACCTTATTATGAAGAAGGGTCTTGACCTGAAACCTCAGCTTTCCTTCTCCTCTGATGCTGCTTGGCCTGCTGTGTTCATCTAGCTCTACACCTTGTTATCTCAGATAACCCAATGACTTATCTTCCAGAAAGCAACTGAAGTGACTTTACAAATGTTGTTACAGAATCATAACTGAATGTGTGGATAGGACAGAATAAATGTCTTGGTTGTTTGTGGTCTTAATGCAAAGGATGTGTTACCTATAAAACAACATCCTTACTGACCTAATCAAGAAAAATTAACTTGAAAGAATAAATTAAGTACATGTTGGAGATTGACATTATTGACTGAGTCAAAGGAGCTGGAGCTCATTGTATCATGGATGATGTCAAAACCAGATTATTTGCAAATATTCTGCATTATCATAAAGTCCTTCCCTTAACAAAAGTGAACTCCTATCCTATTTTAAGATTGGAGGACTGCATTGAATGAATTGGAAATTCAGGGCTCATCGCTGAAATTAAAAGGCTCTTTTCGGAATGGCAACCGGTGACGAGTGGTGACCCGCAGTGTTCAGTGTTGGGGCCGCAGCTGTTCACCCTATATATTAATGATCTGGATGAAGGGACTGGGGGTATTCCGGTGAAGTTTGCCGATGATACGAAGATAGATGGACAGGCAGGTAGTACTGAGGAGGTGGGGAAGCTGCAGAAAGTTTTAGACAGTTTAGGAGAGTGGTTCAGGAAATGGCTGATGAAATTCAATGTGAGCAAATGTGAGGTTTTGCACTTTGGAAAAAAGAATACAGGTATGGACTATTTTCTAAATGGTGAAAAAATTCGTAAAGCAGAAGTACAAAGGGATCTGGGAGCGTTGGTCCAGGATTCTCTAACGGTTAACTTGCAGGTTGAGTCCGTGATTAAGAAAGCAAATGTAATGTTGTCATTTATCTCAAGAGGGTTGGAATATAAAAGCAGCAATGTGCTTCTGAGGCTTTATAAAGCTCTGGTTAGGCCCCATTTAGCATACTGTGTCCAATTTTCGGCCCCACACCTCAGGAAGAACATACTAGCCCTGGAGCATGTCCAGCGGAGATTCACACGGATGATCCCTGGAATGGTAGGTTTAACGTATGATGGACGGCTGACGATCCTGGGATTGTACTCAGTAGAGTTTAGAAGGTTGAGGGGAGATCTAATAGAAACTTACAAGATAATGTATGGCTTAGAGTGGTGGATGCTGGGAAGTTGTTTCCGTTAGGCGGGGAAACTAGGACCCATGGGCACAGCCTTAAAATTAGAGGGGGTAAATTTAAAACGGAAATGAGATGACATTTCTTCAGCCAGAGAGTGGTGGGCTTATGGAATTCATTGCCACGGAGTGCAGTGGAGGCCAGGACATTAGATGCCTTCAAGGCAGAGATCGACAAATTCTTGATCTCACAAGGAATCAAGGGCTACGGGAAGGGTACAGGGAAGTGGAGTTGAAATGCCCATCAGACATGATTTAAATGGTGGAGTGGACTTGATGGGCCAAATGGCCTAACTTCCACCCCTCTGTCTTATGATCTTAACTTGCAAAATGGATATTAGCAATGTCCTTTGATAACAGATTGTCCTATTGACAGTTGGCTGATCCAACATTCCTCATGTTCACTTTTCTATAATTTCCCTTCAATGTTTTTTATTAAATCATTAAGTTTTGTGCTGACCCCAGGAGGATCAGAGAGCTTTCCCAAGTGGGTCATAACAAAGCTAATATTTCTTTAACTCTCTCAGTTCAAGGAGCATGCCAATTTCCCCTTAGGAGGTCAATTTTAGTAGCAAATTGTGCATGGTCCAATTCATTCAATGCAGTCATCCAATTTCAGTTTAAGGTGAGCCCACTTTCATTCCAATATTGACACTGAGATAATCAATACATGGTAGGTGAGCTCGATGACTCGGTTCAGTAATGTTTCTGCGCATCATGAACTTAATCCTTTCCCTGTACTGAGCTAATCTCTGTTAATTGAGCCTGTACAAATGCTCTTTTATAGGTAACACAATTCCACATCCACATTGTGAACAGTCAAAACTATTTTCCCTGGCCTATTCCCACAAATTGGTTTATAATTCTATAATAGCATTCATAAGTCATCTCCAGAGTTTTTTGTAAGATAAAACATCATGTTATCTAACCTATTAAGCACCTCTGTGATAACCAGTCTGATTGTTGAGCATTATCTTTTGAATTTTTCATTTCAAATTCAATCTCCAACTGCTCTGATTTTTCTATTACACTCTATATGTCCTTCACTACTGTAAGTGCACTTTTCTGTTGACTATCATGTTGTCTTGTTAATATGTTAATGTGGCATACTCACTGATTCTTTCCCTGTCTGGAATACTCGCTACATAATTTGCACGTTTGAAGTTCTGTTTGATTTGATAGGATCCCATGAAACTTGCTTTAAATGGCTCCCCAGAGACAGGTAACAATAGCAACACCTAGGCTCTATGAATAAAATTTCAAATGTTGGCCTTTCTTGTCCTCTTCCATTTTTATTTCTTTGTTGACCTTTCTACAAGCATTTTTTAGCTCACTAATTTATGTTGATTAGCTTCTCTCAGGAATTCTGAAGTAAATATAGATTGGAAGTGCATTTAAATTTTGGCTTGTCAACTTTTCTGTAATTAATTTAATACTCACCCATATATTGGTTCAAAAAGACTAAATCCTGTGGATTAATTAAGTGCATCCCGAAAGATAAATAGGAACAAAGGAATTCCTTTTTCCCAATCATTAGGAAATTCTGAATAAGAAGCTGTAACCATGGTCTTTAATGTTTGATGTCCCCTTCCTAATATGCCTTGAGGTCATAAGAGGTAACAAAAAGATGTAAATGGTTTAATTTCTAAATTAGTCGTTATTTCCTTGAATATCTGCGACATAACATTTGATCGTTGATCTGATTGTATTTCTTTGGTTAATCGATAGCATTTTCAAAAGTGAACTACTTTTTCAATACTGTTTATGCAACAATTTTTTTTCTGAAAAGCACAGCTTTGGGAAATCTTGCTGAAACATTCATAATCATGAAAAGATATCAATAGCATTCCTGGTTTTAAGTAGAGTCCTACGCAATCTATTAAAACACTGTTAACTTGTCCTTTAAAATATGGATCCTCATTTCTGGTTTTAGGTAGAGTCTACTCAATCTATCAAAATGTTGTGAAATGGTCTTTTAAAACCTGGTATTACATTTCACAGCACAGGCCAGGTGAATGGTTGTGAGTTTCCCCAATACCTGACAGGTCTGGCAAAAGTTGACGGCATCTTCATATAATCCCAGCCAATAAAAATGTTTTCATATTTTAGCCTAGGTTTTCCTACATCTGAATGGCCTACTATTGGAATGTTGTGAATCTCTTATGAAATTTCATTACGATATTCAGATGGTAAGTGCACCTGGTGGATCATTCCTCGGCAGCTAGTATCTGAGTTGATCTCCATTTCCTGATTAGCACATTGCCTTTCAAACAATAATACTCAGGCTCAGTTTCTGACTTAATCTCTGAGTAGGCTGTTAAGTGAATGCATTGTCACCAAGTTTGTGTTTATCACAAAAACAGGTAGGAAGTAAATTGCGAGGATGACACCAGTTGTCTACAGAGTGATAGAACATAGAACATAGAACATTACAGCACAGTACAGGCCCTTCGGCCCTAGATGTTGTGCCGACCTGTCATACCGATCTCAAGCCCATCTAACCTACACTATTCCATGTACGTCCATATGCTTATCCAATGACGACTTAAATGTACCTAAAGTTGGCGAATCTACTACCATTATAGGCAAAGCGTTCCATTCCCTTACTACTCTGAGTAAAGAAACTACCTCTGACATCTGTCCTATATCTTTCACCCCCTCAATTTAAAGCTATGCCCCCTCGTGCTCGCCGTCACCATCCGAGGAAAAAGGCTCTCCCTATCCACCCTATCTAACCCTCTGATTATTTTATATGTTTCAATTAAGTCACCTCTCAACCTTCTTCTCTATAATGAGAACAGCCTCAAGTCATAGAACAGAGAACATAGAACATAGAACATAGAACAGTAGAGCACTGAACAGGCCCTTCAGCCCACAATGTTGTGCCGACCATTGATCCTCATGTATGCACCCTCAAATTTCTGTGACCATATACATGTCCAGCAGTCTCTTAAATGACCCCAATGACCTTGCTTCCACAACTGCTTCTGGCAACGCATTCCATGCTCTCACAACTCTCTGTGTAAAGAACCTGCCTCTGACATCCCCTCTATACTTTCCTCCAACCAGCTTAAAACTATGACCCCTCGTGCTAGCCATTTCTGCCCTGGGAAATAATCTCTGGCTATCACCTCTATCTATGCCTCTCATTATCTTGTATACCTCAATTAGGTCCCCTCTCCTCCTCCTTTTCTCCAATGAAAAGAGACCGAGCTCAGTCAACCTCTCTTCATAAGATAAGCCCTCCAGTCCAGGCAGCATCCTGGTAAACCTCCTCTGAACCCTCTCCAAAACATCCACATCTTTCCTATAATAGGGCGACCAGAACTGGACGCAGTATTCCAAGTGCGGTCTAACCAAAGTTTTATTGAGCTGCAACAAGATCTCACGACTCTTAAACTCAATCCCCCTGTTAATGAAAGCCAAAACACCATATGCTTTCTTAACAACACTGTCCACTTGGGTGGCCATTTTAAGGGATCTACGTATCTGCACACCAAGATCCCTCTGTTCCTCCACACTGCCAAGGATCCTATCCTTAGTCCTGTACTCAGCTTTCAAATTCAACCTTCCAAAATGCATCACCTCGCATTTATCCAGGTTGAACTCCATCTGCCACCTCTCAGCCCATCTCTGCATCCTGTCAATGTCCCGCTGCAGCCTACAACAGCCCTCTATACTGTCAACTAAGTCCCTCAGCCTTTCCTCGTAAGACCTTCCCTCCATACCAGGCAACATCCTAATAAATCTCCTCTGCACCCTTTCCAAAGCATCCACATCCTTCTTATAATGCGGTGACCAGAACTGTACACAATACCTCAAGTGCGGCCACACCAGAGTTTTGTACAGCTACAGCATAACCTCTTGGTTCCAGAACTCAATCCCTCTATTAATAAAAGCTAAAACACTGTATGCCTTCTTAACAGCCCTGTCAACCTGGGTGGCAACTTTCAAGGATCTGTGTACATGGACACCGAGATCTCTCTGCTCATCTACACTACCAAGAATATTACCATTAGCCCAGTACTTTGCCTTCTGGTTACTCCTACCAAAGTGCATCACCTCACACTTGTAGACAGGTTAAATAATGGGACAAACGTTTGGCAGACAACATAGAAAAATGTGAGTTTATAAACGTTGGCAAAAAGAATAGAGGAATTGAATATTATTTACATGGAGGAAGACTGCAGAAATCTACAGTGCAGAGGGATTTGGGAGTCCTCATGTAAGAATCAAAATAATTTTGCATCCAAGATCCGTGAGAAATTGAGGAAGCAAATGAAATGTTGGGCTTTATTTAAAAAAAATTGAGTATAAAGTTGGGAAGTCTTGTTAAAACTGTACAAGACATTAGTCAGAATACATCTGGAATAGTGAGAGCAGTTTTGGGCTCCTTATCCTAGAAAAATGTATTGGCATTGGATGCAATCCAGAGGAGGTTCTCCAGGCTGACACCAGGTATTAAGGTAATATCTCAAACAGGAAAAAAAAAACCAAAAATTGCTGGAGAAATCCACAAGTTCTGATGAAGGTCACCAGGCCTGAAATATTAATTCTGTTTCTCTCCCACAGATGCTGCCAGGCCTCCTGACTTTCTCCATCAGTTTCTGATATTTACTTGTTTCAGATCGCCATCACCCATGGTTCTTTGTTTTATTTTTACCAAGAGACTGTCTTGTGAAGAGAATTTGAGTATGTTGGGCCAGTACTCAATGGAATTTAGAAGAATGAGGGAGTGGTCTCATTGAAACAGAGAACAAAGGAACAAGGAAAATTACAGCACAGGAACAGACCCTTCGGCCCTCCAAGCCTGCACCAACATGCTGCCCATCACAACTAAAACCCCCTACTTTCTGGGGACCGTATCCCTTTATTCCCATCCTATTCATATATTTGCCAAGATGCCACCTTTAAAAGTCACTATAGTGTCTGCTTCCATTACCTCCCGCAGAAGCAAGTTCCAGGCACCCACCACCCACTGTGTAAAAACCGTGCCTCGTACATCACCTTTAAACCTTGCCCCTCACACCTTAAACCTATGGCCCCCAGTAACTGACTATTCCACACTGGGAAGAAGCTTCTGAAGCTCCCGAAGCCCTTCAGAATCTTGTAGACCTCTATCAGGTCATCCCTCAACCTCCAGCGTTCCAGTAAGAGCAACCCAAGTTTCTCCAACCTCTCCTCATAGCTAATGCCCTCCATACCAGGCTACATCCTGGTAAAACATACAAAATTCTTAGGGTATTTAACAGGAGAGTATATATGGTGAGGCTGTTTCCCCATGTGGGTGTGCCAAAGACTGAAGCGGCATCATCTCAGAATAAGGGGTCATACACTTAAGACAGAGATGAGAAGGAATGCCTTCTCTCAGAGGGCAGTGATTCTTTGGAATTTTTTTACCACAGAGGGATATCAAGGCTGGGTCATTAAGTATATTCAAGGATGAGATAGATTTGGAATCAGTAAAGGAATTAAGGGTGATGAAGAAAAGGTAGGACAGTGGTGTTGAGGGTCATCAGATCATCCATTATCTAATTAAATGCCCCATGATGGCCTGAATGGCCTATATCTATTGTCTTATAGAATGCAGAGCGTAGACAGTTTGCAGAGGAACACACAGCCCTATACGCACAGTTATTCCTTGTAAGTGTTTGTGGGGAATGGGCGTGTGTAACAGAGACTGTGATGCTGCCATCCCTGGCTTTCCTGAAGCTGTTGACAATTATAGCCCTGGTCTGCGAGTTGTTGTCATCAGTGCCTGATGGCCACACACATGACTGTCACCAGCCTGAGTGATCAGACAAAGGAGTCCTGTTTTCTTTCACCTAAATCTGCTCTGACTGTGGAGAAACTGGTGCCTCTGAGCTCAGCAAACTCAGCACAGTAGTAAGAGATGAATTAAATGTGGGATCTTCCTGTTTAGCTACGTTCAACACAGACCACACATTGAACCATCAAGGCACTCGGTGTGGCTTAATACTTCATTGATTTGGTAAATCTTGATCTCGCTCTCATTCTAAGCATGTACTCTAAGCTCAGTGACTAGTTCTGAGAATTTCAAATCTAGCCAGATCCAATAAATCTTTAATTGGAAGCCTCTTCAGAGTCTGACAGAACCATCAAAGTGGGAACTCTTAGACACAAATCCACTTCATTTACAAAGAAAAATCATACTAAAAGCAGCCACCAGGAATGGGAATTCAATCATTTCTTGGTCGAACATCAATGATTTGAGCTTCATGACTCCAAGATCAACATGACTGGAGATTCTTCAAATGACTCCAGGGCCCAGAGCTGTCTTTCTTTTATTCAGTGTCCGAGCTATACTAAGGCTTTTAATTGGCCCCAAAACAGTCTGGTTAGTGGGAAAGTGTCACATTTTAACTGTCACTGTTTCCAAACTGAATTTCCATTCTCACACTGCTGCCCACACCCACATACCGTGACTCTCTCAATTCGCTGCCCACCAACTCTCAACATCCGGAAGCAATTCACACTGAGTCAAAGAAATGATGTACTGTTAATGAGTTTGAACAGCCCCTGGAACAACATGAGGTAATTTATTATGGCCCTGGATATTCTAGCACATCCAGAGAGTCATAGAAGTCTACGGCACATGGAAAGGCCCTTCAGCCCATCGAGTCTGTACTGGTCACAAACAGCCAGCTAAGTATTCAATTCACTGCAGGAGTGAT
The DNA here is from genome assembly GCF_030684315.1 of Stegostoma tigrinum. Taxonomy (NCBI): domain Eukaryota; kingdom Metazoa; phylum Chordata; class Chondrichthyes; order Orectolobiformes; family Stegostomatidae; genus Stegostoma; species Stegostoma tigrinum. The sequence goes on from NC_081363.1 coordinate 6,831,006, forward strand.
CAGAGTTTCCAAAAGGTGACCCGGGGTCACTTAAACATTAATCGGGTTCTGCATGAATTGCAACACAGCCCCAAGCAAATCATTCCTCACAACGACAAACAGTAAGGTAGAGGGGAGATCTAATGACATTGAATCACAGACTCAACAAACTTCATGGCATAGGAAGAGGTAACTTTGCCCATGGATTTTTTGCTGCCTGAATAAATGTTAGAATAAGCCCACATTTTGTAGCTCAGGGTCTTGTAAGCAAGAGACCTTTAGCGAAGAGAATGTACTATTGCCAAATTTGCAGACGACACTACAACAGGTAGAAAGGCAGGTTGTGAGAAGGATTCAGGCAGTTTACAGAGAGATAGTGATGAGTTAAGTAAGTGGGCAAACAGGAGGAAAATGGAAGATATGTGAGAAAATGTGAAGCGGTTTTTTTCGAAGGGAGAACAAAAGAACAGAATAATGTTTAAATGGAGAATAACTGCAGAAAGCTGTAGCACAAAGGGATTGGGGGTGAAACTTGCGCATGAAACTTAAAAAGCTAGCACATGAGCGCAGCAGCTAATCTGGAGCACCGATGGAATGTTGGCCCTTATATCAAGCGATTTGGAGTACTCTCTGGTATTTGTGAAAAGTGATGTGATGATCCATACTCACTGGCCTTTCAGGCAGAGAACTCCAAACTCTGCCACCCTCTGGGCAAAAAAATCCATCCTCAACTGTCCTCTAATCTTCCTACCCTGTGACCCTATGGCTATTTCCTCTCTCTCCAATCAGAAATAATTTCTTCCACTTTCTCTCAGCCTCTTGTAATTTTAGATGCCTCAGTTAAATCTCCACTCAACTGCATCTGTGCTAAAGTAAACATTCCCAGTTAACCAATTTTGCCTCATCACTAAAATTCACCAGTGCCGGCATTTTTTCCTCATCAGTGTACTCTGCAGTCTGTGCCATTGCCAGAATTATACACAGTGCTTTACCTGCCATCTAACCAGTTTATACAATTAAGACCAGAAGGTGCAGGGACAGGAGCAGGCAGTTTGGTCTCTCAAAGCCTGTTCCACTGTTCAATAAGATGCTGATCTGACATTCGTCACGTTCCATTTTCTTACCTTTTCCCATAACCCATAATTCCCTGACTGATCAAGAACCTAACTCTCTCAGCCTTAAATATACACACGGACTTTGCCCCCACAGATTTCTGTTCCAAAGACTCACAACCCTCTGAGAGAAGGAATTCCTCTTCATCTCAGTCTTAAATTAGTGCCCCTTTATTCTGAGACTATGCCCTCTGGTCCGAGACTTTCCCATGAGGTGAATCATCTTTTCAGCATTTAGCCTGTGAAGCCCATTAAGAATCTGATATGATTCAATGAGATAGAACACAGAACATAGAGCATTACAGCACAGTACAGGCCCTTCGGCCCTAGATGTTGTGCCGACCTGTCATACCGATCTCAAGCCCATCTAACCTACACTATTCCATGTACGTCCATATGCTCATCCAATGACGACTTAACTGTACCTAAAGTTGGCAAATCTACTGCCATTGCAGGCAAAGCATTCCATTCCCTTACTACTCTCTGAGTAAAGAAACTACCTCTGACATCTGTCCTATATCTTTCACCCTTCAATTTAAAGCTATGCCCCCTCGTGCTCGCCGTCACCATCCGAGGAAAAAGGCTCTCCCTATCCATCCTATCTAACCCTCTGATTATTTTATATGTTTCTGTTAAGTCACCTCTTAACCTTCTTCTCTCTGATGAAAACAGCCTCAAGTCCCTCAGCCTTTCCTCGTAAGACCTTCCCTCCATACCAAGCAACATCTTCGTAAATCTCATCTGCACCCTTTCCAAAGCTTCCACATCCTTCTTATAATGCGGTGACCAGAACTGTACACAATACTCCAAGTGAGGCCGCACCAGAGTTTTGTACAGCTTCACCATAACCCCTTGGTTCCGGAACTCGATCCCTCTATTAATAAAAGCTAAAACACTGTATGCCTTCTTAACAGCCCTGTCAACCTGGGTGGCAACTTTCAAGGATCTGTGTACATGGACACCGAGATCTCTCTGCTCATCTACACTGCTAAGAATTTTACCATTAGCCCAGTACTTTGCATTCTGGTAACTCCTACCAAAGTGCATCACCTCACACTTGTCTGCATTAAACTCCATTTGCCACCTCTCAGCCCAGCTCTGCAGCTTATCTATGTCTCTCTGCAACCTACAGCATCTTTCGTCACTATCCACAACTCCACCGACCTTGGTGTCGTCTGCAAATTTACTAACCCATCCTTCTACGCCCTCATCCAGGTCATTTATAAAAATGACAAACAGCAGTGGACCCAACACCGACCCTTGCGGTACACCACTAGTAACTGGTCTCCAGGATGAACATTTCCCATCAACTACCACCCTCTGTCTTCTTTCAGCAAGCCAATTTCCGATCCAAACTGCTATATCTCCCACAATTCCATTCCTCTGCATTTTGTACAACTCTCATTCTTCTAAACTCCAGTGAATAGAGTCCCAACTTGTTTAGTCTTTGCTTATACATAAGCTCTCCATTCTCTGAACTGCTCCCAATAAAATAATGTTTCCTTAAATAAGGAGACCAAAACTGCTCACTGCACTCCAGATATGATCTCCCCAGCACCTTGTTCAGTTGTGGTAAGACTTCCCTACCCTTATATTCCAACTCCTTTGAAATAAGAACCAATGTTCCATTAGCCTTCCTGATTACCTGCTGCTCCTGTGCGCCAGCTTTCTCAGTTTCACGCACAAGTTTCCCTAGACCTTTTGTGCAGGCTTTCTCCATTTAAATATTATTCTGCTCTCCCTTCCAAAACAAACAACTTCACATTTTCTCACATTATTTTCCATTGTCCTCATGTTTGCCCCCTTGCTTTATCTATCAATATCTCTCTGTAAACAGTCTGAACCTCTCTCACAATCTGCCTTTCCCTCCATTGTAGTGTTGTCACAAACTTGGTGACAGTGCATTCATTTCCCTACTTCTCTGTAAAATCTCCCTCCTCTTATACAATATGCCTCAGCCATAAAGGGAAAGACCATCAATATTGTCTTAACCACCTTATCTCCTTGCACTACAAAATACAGGGATCGGATTCGTTCACACTGTTCCTATATATATCACCCACTGTCTATTCTCCCCTGATCTTATATGTCCTCACCAAATGTCCCCCATTAGTCCAGGCTGAATTCTATTTCCTACTTTTCTGCTCACCTGATCAGTCCATTGAGATCTTCCTACAGTCCCCAGCCTTTTTCCTTCCAGTATCATCTGTAGATTTCTTAATCAATGTCTTTACAGAACAGTCTAAATCATTGAGGTATACGATAAGACACAAGGCACCAATACTGAAAGAAAGGGGTCAGAGATAATGGGAACTGCAGATATTCTATTCACATATCCAACTGGACATTGTGTTTGGATCTCTCAGAGTTCTAGTTCCTGGACTCTTCTGCCATGTGGCACTTTCCTTATCTGAGGAAACCTAATGATTTAGCTGCTTTTGAGGAAGCTAAATCTTTCCTCTCTCACAATGTTTATCCCATATTCCACGCTCTTCATTTTCAGAATGTCTGCACTGTTGTTCTCTCTTCTGTGAAGAGCAATACAAATATTCATCAAGGACCATGTCGAGATCTTCCACATTGTCTTCTTAATCTCTAAAAGGTTCAACTTGTTTTTTTTCTCCTCTTTGCATATTTATATAACTACTGTCTACCTTTGAATTGACTTGCTGATATTATTTCACAAACACCCTTTGCTTTCGTAATCTTCTTTTAAATTTCACTTCTGCCATTTCTAGATCTTCTAGATGTTTCTGGAATGTATCCAACATGGTGGCGATCACTCAGGCAGTCTGAGTTTCCATGGTAACGTGGGCTTTTCCATGCAGCCAGGGATGGTGATGGTAGAAGCTCCCATTATATCCATCACGGGCAGATCAGGAGTCATTGCCATTCTGTCTTCCTGCCATTTGTTTTGTTGGAAGGATTTGCAAATAACATTCACACTGCACAAGTGCCAGGCAATGAACATCTCCAAACAATACAGAATCTAACCATTTCCCCTTGACACTCAAAGGTGCTACCATCACTGAATCCCCCGCCATCAATGTCCTGGGAGTTAGCATTGACCAGAAACTCAAATTTCTTTTATGGTAGAATATCTTTAACCAGGTTAGCCATGTAGGTACCGAGGCTACAAGAACAGGTCAGAGGCTAGGAATCTTGTGGCGAGTAACTGATCTCCAGACTCCCACCATGCCTGCCCACCATCTACCAACACAATGTGGTAGTCTGGTTGAATATTTCTCACTTACCTTTACAAGTGCAGCTCCAAAAACACTCCAGAAGAACACATCATCCAGGGCAAAACACATTGCTAGATCAATAAAACTGAAAGTACTGTGGATGCTGTAAATCAGAAACAAAAACAGAAGTTGCTGGAAAAGCTCAGCGAGTCTGGCAGCATCTGTGAAGAGAAATCAGAGTTAATGTTGCAGGTCCCTGAGTGATCAACACCATGTTGTTGGATACAAGGAACAAAGTATTAGAAACGTCCAGAAGATCTAGAAATAGCAGAAGTGAAACTAAAAAGGAAATTAGGAAAGTAAAAGGTGAATGTGAAACAATATCAGAATTCAAGTTAAAGGTAGCCAGAAGTTGTTCTATAAACATACGAAGACGAGAAAAAATAGATTTGAGCCTCTTAAAGGTAAAGAAGATAACATGTGTATGCAGATGGGCTTCTGAGGAAAGGTCACCGGAGTTAACTCTGATTTCTCTTCGCAGATGATGCAAGACTTGTTAAGCTTTTCCGACAATTTCTGCTTTCATTGCTTGATCAATACCCCATCTAACATGGATGATTGAAAATGTTTTCACTGTGCACTATGTGTATATCTACAAGAAATATTGACACAATTCCCTGTGTGCTTTTTGTTAAAAACACCTTCCAAACCCATGATCACCTTCATCCAGAAGGAGAAGGACAGCAGATACATGGGAACACAACCACGTGCCATTTCCCAACCAAGACACACACCATCCTGACTCGGAAATATATCTTGATTCCTTCACTGTCACTGGGTCAAAGTCCTGGAATTCTCTCCCTGACAGTCTTGTGGTTCCAAATAGATAGTAGAAGATAAGGAAGCTTGTTCACTACTCAGTTCTCAAGGGCAACGAGAGAAAGGGTTAATACTACCAATAATGAACATTGAAATAGTAGGAGCTGCAGATGCTGGAGAATCTGAGATAACAAGGTGTAGAGCTGGATGAACACAGCAGGCCAAGCAGCATCAGAGGAGCAGGAAAGCTGACGTTTCAGGTCTGGACCCTTCTTCAGAAAATATTGTTTGCAAAAAGTGGTGATTTGTATGGGGGGCAGAATTTGTAAACCAAAGTAATTGGAATAAAATAAGCTGGGCCAAAAATAATAAATTTAGCAAATAAAAGCCTAGGAAATTACCTTCTAAAGTTCAGCTCACTTTTCCACTGAATGACCCCAGTGCAACTCTTGCTGTGTCTGCTAACACGCCCCAGTAAATCCCCTGCACGTTTGCCTTCAGATGATACTCTGCTTATATCCAAGATTTATTCCAAGTCTCCAAAATTAAGCAACAACAGAGTGCCCATTGTGGTTTCACATGAGCTGCATCTGCCAATTAATAATCTTCAATGCCCACTGTTGACAAGATGGAATTAGCTGCATATTTTTGTTCAAAAAAAAATTCAACCTTCTACCCTCTCGTATGAGCCAGTCTTAATCCCATCCTTAAATTCGCTGCAAGCGACTATACTTGGGAATTAGCCTTCGTTCTTTAGACCCCAGGGGCTGAATGACACAGGTGGGGGAGGGAAGGGTCGTGGAGGATTTTCTTGGGGTGTTGGGAGGTTGGCATAGTGGGGGGAGGTGAGTACCACCATCTGTTTTTGTAGAATGAAGGTAGCTTTGCTCCGTCCTGCAAGTCTATCCTGCCAATAAAAGCTTCCAAAAACCTTGGAATTGATACAGAATTATAGTTAAGCCTCGAAATAATGATCCTCATTAGGTGTAACTGGAGCAGAGCAGGGATGAATCCAGTTATATATATATATATATATAAATTAATACTGTACACTATAGCTTGCAGGAAGTATAGATGTAATTTAATGACTTTGGAATTTATGCTTTCAAACCTTAAATTCACTTTAACTCATTAAGTCCTGAACTGTCTCCATTTCTCTTTCTGCTTTTTTTGGCAGAGATTTCCCCAACTCTATCTTTGCTATCATTTCCCATTTTTACTACTACTAAAAACGTACTGTTTTATGAATATCGTTCAGTTCATATTAGTGCTAGCATTAGGATTAGGGTCAATTTTACAGTGCAGGTCAGACTTAGAGGTCAGGCTAAAGTTAAGGTTAAAAATAGGGTTAAGGGACAGTCAGAATCAGGTTTGAGGTGGATTAATGGTTTGGATGAGTGTTTAGGGTAACTGACATGTTGGTTATCATTCACTGTAAGACCACCTGACCACTAAATGCCAAGGGAAGATAATAGTCTGTGATATTTTCGCTGGAAAACTAATCCAGCAACTCAAGTAATGTTCTGGAGAAAATGGGAAGAACTGCGGATGCTGTAAATCAGAAACAAAAACAGGAATTGCTGGAAAAGTTCAGCAGGTCTGCAACATCTGTGGAAAGAAATCAGAGTTAACATTTCGGGTTGAGTGACCCCTCCTCAAGAATAGAGGCCTGCGCCCAAATCCTACCATGATAGATGGTGAAATTTCAATTCAATAAAAATATGGAGTTTGAATAGAAATGTGGTTGACTCCAGAGAATTTTAAGTGACTCTTGGATAGGCATATGGAGGAAAGTAAAATGTAGGGTATGAAGGGTTGATTGATCTTAGTAGGATAATAGGTCAGCACTTCGTGGGCCGAAGGGCCTGTTCTGTACTATATTGTTCTATGTTCTATACATTCCTGTGAATGAATCTTAAAAAAATACACATTCTTCATGTCTGGGTCACATAAGAAGGATCTGACAGATTATTACAATCTGAGTTTACTCACTGTCCAAAGATAAAATTTTTACAAACACCCTTTGGATTATCCCATCCTTGCCCAGGTGTAACTCTAATACCTGCAATGCCCTGATGGGGTATGAGGTCAGCACAGGTCAAATTCAAACTATTAGTCTCTCAGTAGCTAGACATTGGCTTTACCCAACTGAGCTATTAAACAACCCTTGTCTTAACTTTGACTAGCCATTGCCTTTATCCAACCATAAATTGCTAGTGCTTTTATCTAGCTAAGCCATTGAGGAGTCTTAACATTAATTGCAATTAGCCATTGACGTTGTGCAACTACCCCCCAGCTTTCGTTGTGCCTCCACATGATGGAGTGCCGGGCATAGATTCCAGAGCAGCTTTTGAAAGAAAATTGGATGATTCTTTGAAGGAGAAACCTCCCCTCCAATGCTCCATAATCATTACTTTGCAGTGACTGCTACTGATAGCCGTTCTGATATTGCAATTTCCAGTTCCTCTATGCCAGAGTTGTCTCACAAAACGTCCTTGCCACCAAACCTGTGTTAATTGGATCACCGTATTCACCACATTCCAAATTTCGTAAAATCAATGCGCAAACTTGTCAAGATAAGGTTGATGTCTTAACACCACCAGCAGTCACAACGGACATACACCTATCAGAGCCAGGAGAAAAGCTTCCAAATGGCTTTGCAGTACGGCAATTCGACCACACAAGCTCATTCTATAGGCTCTTGAAGGATGGTGACAAGCTGTTAACTGTGTTTAAGGTTAGGGTTTCTGACAATGTGCTTCATTTTATACGGCCATAGAGATGTACAGCAAGGAAACAAATCCTTCAATCCAACTCTTCCATGTAGACCAGATATCCTAAATTAATCTAGTCCCATTTGTCAGCATGTGGCCCATATCCCTCCAAAGACTTCCTCCTCATAAACCCAGCCAGATGCCTTTTAAATGCTGTAATTGTACCAGCCTCCACCACTTCCTCTGGCAGCTCATTCCGTACATGTGTCACCTTCTGTGTGAAAATGTTGCCTCTTGGTCCCTGTTAAAGCTTTCCCCTCTCACCTTAAACCTACGCCCTCTAATTTTGGGCTCTCCAACCCCATGGAAAAGACCTTGGATATTTACCCTATCCATGCCCCACATGATTTTATAAGTGTCTATAAAGTCACCCCTCAGCTGCCAACTCTCCAGTGAAAATAACCCCAGCCTATTCAACCTCCCCCTAAATCTCATACCCTCCATTCTAGCATCATCCCTGTAATTCATTTCTGAATCCTTTCAAGTTTCACAACATCTTTTCCATTGGGGATCCTTGCAAAAAAAGACACAAATTTCCTCAAAAGTAAACAATGTTTTATCAGAATTAATATACAGGAGATCCCGATTTACAAACATCTGAATTATGAACACTCGCACTTCAAGCATGATCCCATACAGAGGTGTAACTGAAGGTTTCTTTATACTGATGAACAGCTATTTTATGTTGTCTTGCAGCATGTTCTACCTTGCATATACGTTGACTTGCAAATGAACTCAAGACCATTCCTGACCCAGGGGCAGTTTGTATTTAGATACTCTGGGATGGAAAGTATCAGCAAATGTCTTACCATTATCTTTCATAAACTTTAGGAACAGAACTAAGCCATTGAACCTCTCAAACTAGAAGTGCCATTCAATAAGATCATAGCTGATCCAACTGCTCCACATTTCCAGCTGGCCTCAATGCCAGTGCACCTCCCCCACACTTTGCTTATATTCTATCATTTGGCATTTCAGCATCCAAACATTTGGCAGACTATGTGGTTCATAGCTTGATTCATGAGTATGCTGCTCTCACACTCTATTCCTCTCAATCCCTGATTTCAGCAGATCTATCAAAGAGGAAGGATAAAAGTTTTTGTTCACCAATGGGACATGGGCATTGTTGGCTGGCTAACATTTATTTCCTATCCCAAGTTGTCCCTTGAGAAGGTGGTAGTGAGCTGCCTTCTTGAATCGCTGCAGTCCACCTGCTGTGGGTTGACCCATAATGCTGCCAGGGTGGGTTTTTTTCCATTCACAGATGAGGACATTGCTGGCTAGGCCTGTGTTTATTGTCCATCCCTAATTGGCCAGCCGGCAGTTACAAGTCAATCACATTGCTGTGTGTCTGGAGTCACATGTAGGCCAGACCAGGTAAGGATAGCAGGTTTCTTCCCTAAAGGACATTAGTGAACCAGATGGGTTTTTCCGACAATCGGCAAAGGATTCATGTCATCATTAGACTCTTAATTCCAGATATGTATTGAATTCAAATTCCACCATCTGCCGTGGTAGGATTTGAACCTGAGTCCTCAGGGCGTTACCTGGGTCTCTGGATTAACAGCTCATTGATAATACCACTAGGCCATCGCCTCCCCTGGAATCCCAATTCCAGGATTTTGACCTAGCGACAGTGAAAGAACAGTAATATATTTCCAAGTCGGGAGGTGGTGAGTCCAGTTGAGCTTCTGGTCAATGGTAACCCCCAGGACGTTGATGGGGGGGATTCAGTGATGGCAACACTGTTGAATATCAAGAGACAATGGTTAGATTCTATCTTGTTGGATGTGGTCATTGCCTAGAACTTGAATGGCATGAATGTTACTTGCCATTTGTTAGCCCAAGCTTGGATACTGTCCAAATCTTGTTGCATTTCAGTCTCCGAGGAGATGCAAATAGCGCTGAACATTGTGCAATCATCAACAAACATCTCCACTTCTGACCTTATGGTGGAGGGAAGGTCATTGATGAAGCAGCTGAAGATGGTTGGGCCTAGGACACTACCCTGAGGAACTCCTGCAGAGACGTCTGGCCATCAACAACAACCATCCTCCTTCGTGCCAGATATGGCCCCAACTAGTCGAGAGTTTGTCTCTGATACACATTTTCTAGGGCTCCTTGATGCCACACTCGTCGAATGTGACCTCGATATCAAGGGCAGTCACTCTCAGTCCTCAAATCACTTTGGTGTGACTGCAATTTATTAAAAGAAAAGGGGCCATTTCATCAACCTCCCCTATCACACCAGTTGGGAAATCTTCTTGTGCTGCTGAAGGCTGATGATGGGGCCAGACCACAGAAGGTCTGGGGAAGTCCTTGTAAAGACGATCTCCAAACAGGGACACCAGCTGGTCTGGACAGAAAGGGATGGTGCTTTGTCCTGTTTGGAACTGGAAGAACTCAGTAAATCTGATAGCAATGCGGCCAACTCTTCCTTCTGCGGTCTCGGATGGATGATAAATACCTGCATAGCGCCCGACCCATCCTCAAACCCACCACCGCATCTTTAACTCACATCAACTTCATGTGGCTCGGAAAATGGGCAATTTCAACTCCCCGCAAGTATGGAGCTGCACTGATCTAAAGCGTTTTGTGTTTCTTTACTCTCTACCACCCTCTCCTGCCTTGAACTAACATCTCTTCTGCCATTTACTCTCTCCTGCCTTCCTCATTGTGGCAAATCTTTCCTTTCATTATGTTATTTTTCCACCCCGCGCTTCACAAATGTTAAAAATTATTACCCCTGATATTTTTAGAAGCTTGACCAAGGACACACCAATGACAGAATAACGCTGTCTCTGTCTGTCTCCGTCCCTTTGTAAATGATTCTTGCCTTGTTGAGTGTTTCCAGCATTTTACTTTTTTTTATTCCAGTACTCCAGGTGCTACTTAAGTAGATTGTGGCACAGCTTCAGCATGCCAAGTAAATGGAGACTTGATCCCCACTTACTTGGCAAATGCAGTCCCAACATCTTGTTCCATTTTACTGCGTTGTGCTGTTGTACAAAGTGAGCGTCCACTCAGCCTTCAATCAGGAGCAGGAACCCTGGCTGATTTGATTTCCGAGTAGTGGAAAATTGGTTGGTATGTGTATAAAAATAGTATTGAACATTACACAAAAATCACTGAGACAGAGAAAAAAAATAAGAATTGCTTTATATCACAATCAAGCAATGTACAGCAGCCAGGCACTGCTAATATCAGGTTCTAAAATGAAGTCACTGAAATCACATTACAACGCTCAAAATTCTCTCGTGAAAAGCAGGTTTGCCAAAGTATCGTCTTTCTCAGAAAAAACTCCAAACCATCATTCCTGATTTTTCCTCCTGATTATGATAAAGTAATTTGCTTGAACCATCAGTGGTGAACACAACTCATGGCCATGGCACTGTACTTTGCTAACCATCCACATTTTATTAGATAAACCCACCTTGATCCTGGTAATTATGCACTTAGGGGCATGAATTATCAGCCAATTAAGCGCGGCAGAATTTACTTTGGCTCAGGTTGAGGTGAGGTATTTAATCGCGATGTTTCCCGTACTTTGACTCCATCTCTGCTGGAGAAATTACAGTGTGGAGACTGAATTGAAGGAGATTAATTCAAATCAGCAGCCTACTGTGAATGATTTACGCAATTTCTAGGCTCCTTGATGGTTCTGTGGGAGAGGAGCCAAAATTTCTTTTCAAAATAAAGATATTCTTTATGACTGTGTGGTTTTTAATGGGCGGGGGTGACAAGGACCAAAAGCTTTTGGAATCTAGTAAAGGCACAGAGAGTCTCTTGGATTTTGGTAAAGTCAGTGCTGGTTCACTCGCCCCTATTCATGCCCTCTATCACGGGGTTAGCGGGCATCAGATGGGAGGAACTCTCAATCTCATTCCCACTCTCACTCTCACAGTGTCGCTCTCTCACTTTCATTCCCACTCTCACTCCCTCTCCCACTCTTGCAGTCTCACTCTCTCACACTCTCACTCCTACTCCCACTCTCACTCCCACTGTCTCACTCTCACTCCCACTCTCACTCCTAACGTCTCATTCTCTCACTCCCACAGTCTCACTCTCTCATTCTCACTCCCTCACTGATTCCCATTCTCACTCTAATTCCCACTCTCACTCTTATAGTCTCACTCTCTCTCACTCCCACAGTCTCACTCTCTCACTCTCACTCCCACTCTCATTCCTATTCTCACTCTCATTCCCACTCCCACTCCCACTTGCGCAGTCTCATCCTCCCGCTCCCACTCCCTCACGGAAAATCAGACACTAAAGCACTGACACAGGACCCTGCTTTCAAGTGAGCTGTTTAACACAGTAGTACTGGTGGGTGCCAGTTACTGATTCATTCAACTAAATAAATACCAACATCTTACAAGAGTGCCCCTCCACATTAAAATCAATACCCTTTTTTGGTCTGACCATCAACATCAATTTTCCCTTGGAGGTAACCAGAAGAGGGAAGGGAAAAGTGGTGATTTCACGAAACCAGACTTCCTGGTTTACATCTCGTCATGGCAGAAGGTAAAATATGAATTCAGTTAAAAAAATCTGAAGTTAGAAGTTCACCTGCTGGCCCCTCTAGTGTGAATTTCTTGTATTTTTGGTAGTACCAACTCGATGGGCTGAAGGCCCTGTCCTGTGCTTGTATGATTTGGTGGAGACTCTGCAACCACTGTTAATTGTTATAAAAACTGAACTAATTCATGGAACCCATGAGGGAGGGAAATCTGCCATCTTCATCTGATCTGGCCCATATGGGAATCCAGACTGCACAGAAATGTTGTTAACTCTTAACTATCCTGTGGGTAATTAGGGATGAACAATGAATGATCAGCTAGTCAGGCAGTTATGAGTCAACCACATTGTTGTGGGTCTGGAGTCACATGTAGGCCAGAACAGGTAAGGAAGGCCTAAAGAATGTTAGTGAACCAGATGGGTTTTCCCAACAATCAGTTCATGGCCATCGCTAGATTCTTAGTCCCAGGTATTTTTTAATTCAAATTCAACTATCTGCCACGGTAGGATTCAAACCCAGGTCCCCAGAATGTTATCTGGTTTGAAGGTCCAGCAATAATACCATTGGACTATCGCCTCCCCTAATGATCAATGTTAAGATTGAGAGCATCTGATCTGCTACTTCCTTTCCTACCCCTCATCCACTGGCTTGAATTTGCCTAATGACTGCAACATAAAAGGTTAACAGCTGTTTCACTACTTCCTAGAGAGCATCACTAGATGATATTGGATCACATTATCGAACATGAAACTGGGACCTGAGGAAAGAAAGTTCTAAAGACTTGCAGAACCTTTTCTCCATTAACAGTTCATAAATGTTCATTACTTTGCACTAATATGCAGTTTCCAATCCTCATCCGTCAAAAAAACATCCTGAACCTGGTCAGAATACTTTTACAAGGACATGAAATGTGCTATAGAAATGTACGTTTCATGCGCGCTAGATTTCATTCCCCGTCTTAGAACATTTTCCACACAGAGATTTCAGGGATGCTGAATACATCCACCATGAACTGAAAGATGCTAGCACTTCTAAAGCATTTGTAAGTGACTTGAGAAATGTTTGCTGCTGCAGGAGCAGTGTAAAATCATAAAACACATGGCCAGAAATAAACCATTCAGCCCATCTAGGCTGGTCTGCCATTCAATGTGATTATGGCTGATCTGATAATCCTCAACTTCACGTTTCTACCTTTTTTGCATAAGCCTCAATTCCCTGTCTGATTAAAAGTCTGTCTATCTCAGCCTTGGATGTTCTTAATGACTGAGCCTCCACAACCATCTGTGGTAGAGAATTCCACAGATTCATGTATTTCTGAGAGAAGAATTTTCACTTCATCAAGTCAGAAAAGGTTCACTAGGACAATGCCTGATGTGAAGGGGGTGTCTTATGAGCAAAGGCTAAACAGGTTGGGACTCTACTCATTGGAGTTTAAAAGAATGAGAGGGGATCTCATTGAAACATATAGAATTCTTAAGGTGCTTGACAGAGTTAATGCTGAGAGGATGTTTCCCCTCATGGGAGGGTTTAGGACCAGAGGGCATTGTCTCAGAATAAAGGGGCACCAATTTAAGACTGAAATGAGGAGGAATTTCTTCTCACAGAGGATTGAGAGTCTTTGGAATTCCTTGTCACAGAGAGCCATGGCGTAGAGTCCTTGTGTGTATTTAAGCCTGAGAGAGTTAGGTTCTTGAACAGTCAGGGAGTCAAGGGAGATAAAGCAGGAAAGTGGACATGAGGAATATCAGATCAGCTACAGCAGGCTCGAGGGGCCAAATGGGCTTCTCCTGTTCTCTTTTTTTATGGTGTATTGGTCCCCTGTCTGATTAAATTGGGCAATCCCTTACTCTGAGACAATGCCCTCTGGTCTTAGGCCCTCCAAAAGGGGACACAACTTTTCCACAACTTTTCAATAAGGTTATCTCTCATCCTTCCAAATTCCAATGAGTATATTGGAAGGCGTATGGTGTGTTGGCTTCCATTGGCAGCGGAATTGAGTTTAAGAGCCTTGAACTTATGCTGCAGCTCTATAAAACTCTGGTTAGACCGCACTTGGAATATTGTGTTCCGTTCTGGTTGCCTCATTATAGGAAGGATATGGAAGCATTAGAGAGAGTGCAGAGAAGATTTACCAGGATGCTGCCTGGACTGGAGGGCAGGTCCTATGAAGGAAGGTTGGGGGAGCTGGGGCTTTTTTCACAAGAGCAAAGAAGGACGAGAGGTGACTTGATAGAGGTTTACAAGATAATGAAAGGCATAGACAGAGTGGATAGCCAGAGACTTTTACCCAGCGTGGAAATGTCTATTATGAGGAGACATAATTTTAAGGTGATTGGAGGAAGGTATAGGTGAGATGTCAGAGGTAGGTTTTTCACGCAGAGAGTGGTGGGCGTGTGGAATGCGCTCCGGCAGTGGTAGTGGAGTCAGATACTTTAGAGACTTTGAAACAACTCTTGGATAGGCACATGGAGGATAGTAAAATGTAGGGTATGCAGGGTAGATTGATCTTAGTAGGATAATAGGTTGGCACAACATTGTGGGCCGAAGGGCCTGTACTGTGCTGTACAGTATGTTTTGTATGTTCCGTATTCTGTGTTCTGCAGGCCCAACCTACTCAACCTCTCCTCATCAGATAGTCCCTCCATATCCAAAATGAGACTAGTGACCCTTCCGTGGACTGCCTCTAATGCCAGTATATCTTTTCTTAGTCAAAGGGCCCAAAACTGTTCCCAGTATTCCAACTGTGGTCTGACAAGAGACTTGTACAGTTTTAGTAAGGCCTTCTTACATTTGTATTCCATTTCTTTCAAAATAAAGGCCCACATTCCATTTGCCTACTCCATTACCTGTTGAATTTGTATATTAACTTCTTGCAAATCATGCACAAGGACTTCCAAACCTCGTGCTGAAGCTTTCAGCAACTGTTCTCCATTTAAACACTATTCAGTTCCTCTATTCTTCCGGTTAATGTGCATAACCTCACATCTCCCCACACTATCATCCAACTGCCACCTTTTCCTATTTACTTAACCACACAACATCCCTCTGCATATAATCTGTGTCATCCTTAACACCTATCTTCTGACCAATTCTGTGTATTCCACAAACTTGGCTACAGACATTCTCTTCCCTCACCAATGGTGTGTAGGTGCCAGTGTTGGACTGGAGTGAACAAGGTCTAAAATCACATGACACCAGGTTATAGTCCAACAGGTTTGTTTGAAATCACAAGCTTTCGGAGATAGCCTGAAGTGAGAGAGTAGAACACAGACACAGAGTTTATAGGCAGAGAGATCAAGGGCAGAGAGATCAAAAGATCACAAGGTGTGAGTGGAGAGTTGAATAATAAGTCTCTGCAGGTGACCAAGAGTGTTAGATGGTGTGAGTAAAGTATGAACAGCTGGATAACAAGGAAAAGGATGACCTATATTCTGACTCAATGAGGCAGAGAGATGATTGCCAAAAATTAAAAATAAGGTGGAGCTGGAGACAAATCAGACAGCTAAAATAACAAGCTGAGTATGAGTCGCATGGTGAGGGGCTAGTAATAAGTAATCCAATACCATGCAAACTAATCAAGGTAGAGAGATCATAACAATTTATCAAGGTGATGGTGTCGAAACAGGACAGTAAGGAAGGTTTTACAAATATAGAGGAGTGTGGTGAGGTCACATGTAGCGTGACAAGAACCCAAGGTCACAGCTGAGGGCATCTCTTCACAGGCATGGAACTTGGCTCTCAATCTCTGCTCAGCGATTCTGCGTTGTTATGTATCTCAAAGCCCACCTTGGAGGATGCTTCAGGGCAACATCGACCACAACACCACACAACCTCTGCAAGACCTGTCAGATCATTGACATGGATGTTACCATCACACATGGGAACACCACACATCACGTACACAGCAGATACTCATGACTTGGCCAACGTTGTCAATCTCCTATGCTGCAGGCAAAGATGTCCCAAGGCATGGTGTATTGGCAAGACTATACAGATGCTACAACAACAGATGAATGGACACAGAGTAACAATTTCCAGACGGGAAAGTTCCATTCCAGTGGGGGAGCACTTCAGCTGTCAAGGACATCTCTGGGCAAGCGTCCTCCAAGGTGGACTTTGAGATACACAGCAATGCAGAATCATCAAGCAGAGACTGAGAACCAAGCTCTATACCCGTGAAGACAGCCTCAACTGTGATCTTGGGTTCATGTCAAGTTATATGTGACCCCACCACAGTGTTCTGTGTCTGTAAAACCTTCTTTACTATCACCTTGATAAATTGTTATGATCTCTCTACCTCAAGTGGCACGGTGGCTCAGTGGTTAGCACTGCAGCCTCACAACAACAGAGACCCCGGTTCAATTCCAGCCTTGGGTGGCTGTCTGTATGGAGTTTGCGCATTCTCCCTGTGTCTGCATGGGTTTCCGCCAGGTTCTCCAGTTTACTCCCAGAGTCCAAAGATGTGCAGGCTAGGTGGATTGGCCATGCTAAATTGCCCGTAGTGTTCAGGATGTGTAGATTACATTGGCTATAGGTGAATGGGTCTGGGTGGGATGCACTGAGGATTGGTGTGGACTTGTTGGGCTGAAGGGCCTGTTTCCACACTGTAGGGATTCTATTATTCAATTAGCATGTACATTGTTGAATTATTTATTACTTTAATTAGACCCGCAGCATATGGCTTTTATACCTATTGTGTTATTCCATTCATTTAGTTTGTCTCCAGCATCACCTTATTTTTAATTTGTTGTAATTATCTCTCTGCCTCATTTAATCAGATAACAGATCATTCCTACATAACAAAGTGTGAAGCTGGATGAACACAGCAGGCCAAGCAGCATCTCAGGAGCACAAAAGCTGACGTTTCAGGCCTGAACATTCATCAGAGAAGGGGATGGGGAGAGGGTTCTGGAATAAATAGGGGGAGAGGGGGAGGCGGACTGAAGATGGATAGAGGAGAAGATAGGTGGAGAGGAGATTATAGGTGGGGAGGTGGGGAGGGGATAGGTCAGTCCAGGGAGGACAGACAGGTCAAGGAGGTGGGATGAGATTGGAAGGTGGGAAATGGAGGTGTGGCTTGAGGTGGGAGGAGGGGATAGGTGAGAGGAAGAACAGGTTAGGGAGGTGGGGACGAGCTGGACTGCTTTTGTGATGCAGTGGGGGGAGGGGAAGATTTTGAAGCTTGTGAAGTCTACATTGATACCATTGGGCTGCAGGGTTCCCAAGCGGAATAAAAGTTGCTGTTCCTGAACCTTCGGGTGGCATCATTGTGGCACTGCAGGAGGCCCATGATGGACATGTTGTCTGAGGAATGGGGGGGGGGAGTTGAAATGGTTCGAGATTGGCAGGTACAGTTGTTTATTGTGAACCGAGCGAAGGTGTTCTGCAAAGTGGTCCCCAAGACTCCACTTGGTTTCCCCAATGTAGAGGAAGCCACACCGGGTCCAGTGGATACAGGATAATAAAATGTGAGGCTGGATGAACACAGCAGGCCAAGCAGCATCTCAGGAGCACAAAAGCTGACGTTTCGGGCCTAGACCCTTCATCAGAGACCCTCTCTGATGAAGGGTCTAGGCCCGAAACGTCAGCTTTTGTGCTCCTGAGATGCTGCTTGGCCTGCTGTGTTCACCCAGCCTCACATTTTATTATCTTGGATTCTCCAGCATCTGCAGTTCCCATTATCTCTGACCCCAGTGGATACAGGATACCACATTGGCAGATGTGCAGGTGAACCTCTGTTTGATGTGGAAAGTCATCTTGGGGCCTGGGATAGGGGTGAGGGAGGAGGTGTGGGGGCAAGTGTAGCACTTCCTGTGGGTGCAGGGGAAGGTGCCGGGTGTGGTGGGGTTGGAGGGGAGTGTGGAGCGGAACATCCCTGTGCTTATTATTCAACTGTTGACACTTTACTCACACCATCTGACCCTTTTGATCACCTCCAGAGACCTATCATTCAGCCTGCCCACACTCCACTCTCGCCATTTGTATGATCTTTTGATCTCTCTGTCCATTGATCTCTCTGCCTACAAATTCTGTGCCTGTGTGCTTTTCTCTCACTTTACCTGATAAAGGGGCTATGCTACGAAAGCTTGTGATTTCAAATAAACCTGTTGGACTATAACCTGGCATCCAAGTCGTTAATATATATTGTAATTGACTGCAGCCCCAGCTTCCTGAAGTTGTGAAGCAGGCTGTGAAAAGACAGTCTGTTTGATCTTTGTCTCGCTATATATCTCACTGGATTTTAAAAATAAGATAAAGGTGCTATGTACAACTTAGAATAAAAGCAAAATACTGCAGATGGAAACACTACACCTGGAATGTGTCACACCTGAAACACACACCTGAAACATGCCACATCTGGAAAGTGTCACACCTGGAGCATGCTCCACCTGACTTGTGCTACAACTGGAGTGCACCACATCTGGGGCATCTGATAGAGATTAATTAGAAGGAGGCAGTTGGGGACACTGTTGTCATGGTAAGTTTTGGAAAAACATAGATAGTGCCTTCATAAAACCTAGAGAAACGTTGACAGTTTTAACCTCAGATATCTCTAGATATTTATCATATTTACATGGCTAGAGTGAAAAAAAACCCGTCCATAATATTATGAAGTAGTCCAAGTTGCTTTTCAGGACAATGTCATGTGAGCCGCTAATATATACTACCACACTGTTACATCTAGTGAAAAACCTGAACACCAACACCACTCGATGAGTTAACTTAACAATTTCTAAACCAAATTAGTGGTGCCTGCCCTGTGTATGTGCCTACACTGGGCCTGGGCTTGAATTTGATGGGAAAACCTAGAAACACAGACAGGGCCAAAAAAATATCATAGACCTGGGTTGAAAAAGCATTAGAGTGGCAATGTTGGTTAGGAGAGGGGCAATGCTGGTTACTAAACAAAAGGATATGGTGATATTTCAGAGCAGCTATTTGGATAATGATACACAGAGGGAGAGGGGAAGGGACAGTGTGCACAAACATAGAAAAACAGCTGCAAATAGAGTCAAAAGGGAAAATTCCAGTGAGGCAAAATTAATGGCCCATACGTCAATGAACGTAACATTTGGAAAAAAGGCTGATGAATTAACGGCACAAATAGAGGTTTTTGATGAACTCATAACCATTTTGGAGATACCATCACAAGAGACCAAAGCTGGGAGTCAAATATTCACAGATGTGCTTTTTTTTGAAAGGACAGGCAAGAAGTTGAAATGGTTCGCGACATTTCAACTCCCCCTCCCATTCCTCAGACGACATGTCCATCATGGGCCTCCTGCAGTGCCACAATGATGCCACCCGAAGGTTGCAGGAACAGCAACTCATATTCCGTTTGGAAACCCTGCAGCCCAATGATATCAATGTGGACTTCACAGGCTTCAAAATCTCCCCTTCCCCCACTGCATCCCAAAACCAGCCCAGTTCTTCCCCTCCTCCCCTCACTGCATCACAAAACCAGCCCAGCTCGTCCCCTCCTCCCCCCACTGCATCCCAAAACCAGCCCAGCCTGTCTCTGCCTCCCTAACCTGTTCTTCCTCTCACCCATCCCTTCCTCCCACCTCAAGCCGCACCTCCGTTTCCTACCTACCACCTCATCCCTCCTCCTTGACCTGTCCACCTTCCTTGGACTGACCTATCCCCTCCCTACCTCCTCACCTATACTCTCCTCTCTACCTATCTTCTTTTCTCTCCATCTTCGGTCCGCCTCCCCCTCTCCCTATTTATTCCAGCTCCCTCTCTCCAGCCCCCTCTCTGATGAAGGGTCTAGGCCCGAAACGTCAGCTTTTGTGCTCCTGAGATGCTGCTTGGCCTGCTGTGTTCATCCAGCTCCACACTTTGTTATCTTGGGTATCTGAGAAAATGTCTTAGTTACTCCAACAAAACTTACCAATTCATCCACATGGGCGATAGAAAGTATCCTATCTGGATGTGCCACATCTTGCAATGGCAATTGCTCTGCCCAGGGCCGCAAGAAACTATAGAGAGTTGTGAACACAGCCCAGTCCATCACACAAACCAGGCCACTATCCATTGACTCCATCTATACTTCCCATTGGCTTGGGAAAGGAACCGACATAATCAGAGATCTTTCCCACCCCAGTTATACTCTCTCCTACGCTATTCTGTCCAGCAGAAGATATAAAGATTCGACTGGGCATACAAACAGATTCAAGAACAGTTTTTTCTCCCTTATCAGACCTTTGAATGGACCTCTCAAATGTCAGTTCTGACTCTCTCCCTGCACCTTCTCTGTGGCTGTAATACCACATTCTGAGATAACAAAGTGTGAGGCTGGATGAACACACTGGGCCAAGCAGCATCTCAGGAGCACAGAAGCTGATGTTTCAGGCCTAGACCCTTCATCAGAAAAGGGGGATGGGGAGAGGGTTCTGAAATAAATAGGGAGAGAGGGGGAGGCGGACCGAAGATGGACAGAGGAGAAGATAGGTGGAGAGGAGGGAGGACGGACAACTCAAGGGGGCAGGATGAGGTTAGTAGGTAGGAAATGGAGGTGCAGCTTGAGGTGGGAGGAAGGGATGGGCGAGAGGAAGAACAGGTTAGGGAGGCAGAGACAGGCTGGGCTGGTTTTGGGATGCAGTGGGGGGAGGAGGGGACGAGCTGGGCTGGTTTTGTGATGCAGTGAGGGGAGGAGGGGAAGAACTGGGCTGGTTTTTGGATGCAGTGGGGGGAGGGGAGATTTGTTACCTGATGCACTCTGTATGGTACGATCTGCCTGTATAGCACACAAAACAACACTTTTCCCTCAGTACAAGTGGCAACAGTAAATAAATCATTCAATCAAAAACCACCAGGGTTAGAGATTACCAAGCATTTGTTCAGCCAATCCTGGAGTCGACAAGTGGAGCCCTCGTATGGTGAAAGAGACAAATAAGGCTCAGGTGACCTGACTGTGTGCATTTTCATTCTGACCAGTGTCACATATTCATCAAAGATTTGGCATGGCATCCCTACAGCAAACAACAGAGAAAGCAACACTACGTTCTGTAATCTGTGGAAGGGACTGGTGGGACCTGACAGAAACAAGTAGCCAGTGCTCTCTGGAAATGACAAATCACACGATGGATACCAGCTCAAGAGAGTGTGTCAATAATTGTTCTGGGAGTAAATGAAATGTCTATAAAAAGCTGATTGCATATTTCTGTGCAGTCTTACCAACAAGCATTCAATATATTTGTTTCCTGCTGTATAAATAATCTAATTGGCTCAATATTACTCTCAGACATGCTCAAAGTAACCTACTAAACGTACAGTGATACAAAAACAGAAGTTGCTGGAATAGCTCAAAAGGTCTGGCAGCATCTGCGAAGAAAAAATCAGGTCCAATGACCCTTTCTCAGAACTGATGGTATCTGGGAAAACGTCAGTTCATATGCAGAAAATTGGGAAGAGGTTGGGTTACAGCATAGACTATAGGATAGAGCCTCAAGAGAGAGTATCTGCAGTTCTTTCGGCTTTTATATGGTGATACAATATCGCTGGATGCTAAAATGTATCCATGGCTCGCTTTGATAATTTCTTCAGATTTCAAACTCTCTACCTGCCTTAAAGGTGCGTCGCCCATTTTTTGCATGCACCCAGATTGGATGCCAGCTACCAGCAGCCCAGTGCCGAGCGAGGCGGTAGCTAGCAATCCGATCGTGTGGAGACCTCCTGGGTTGTTCTGTTGTGGGCAGCCCTTAGAGACAGACTGTGATGTCTGTCTCTTTAACGTTGCTGCTTGCTTTTTCTGACCTATGGTCATTATAGTGTATAGCTGTAACATAACTTATTTTTTCTTCATTTCTCTATTCTGTAACTAAGGATTATATCTTGGTACCTTTGTACCTAAGATGGCTCTGTAAGTAGTGACTTATAAACTTTTCACTGTGCTCGTTGGAGTACATGTGACAATAAAACTAATTCAATTTAATTCATCGTGTGCATTCATGTGCTATTTGACTATTGAAGCAGCACACCCAAGACAACTGTTTGCTTCTACTCCCTCTGATTGTTTTGACATCACATAGAGGGGAAGCAGTGGCCTAGTGGCATTATCACCGGACAGTTAATCCAGTGACCAGATATCATTCTGGGGACACTGGTTCGGCAGAAATCAGGAAAATATCTGGAATTAAGAATCCAATGATGACCATGAATCCATTGTCAATTGTCAGGAAAAAAACCATCTGTTTTCATTAATGTCCTTGAGGGATGGAAACTGCCATCCTTACCTGGTCTGGCCTACATGTGACTCCAGACCCACAGCAACGTGGTTGACTCTTAACCCTGCCCTTTGGACAATGAGGGATGAGCAATAAATGCTGCCTGGTCAGCGACGCCATCATCCCATGAATGATTAAAGGGGAAATAAAACAAATTATTATATTTCACTAAGTTGTGCCATTGAAAGCAGGCATCATTCGCTGAGATGATGCTTCTCTCAAGACTTTCAAATGGAAATGGGAACATAAGAACAAGAGTAGGCCATTCAGCCGTCACGACCGCTGCAGTATTTAATTAGATCATGGCTGATCTTCAATCTCAATGACACTGTTTTGCACTATTTCCCATGCCCCTCGCATCACTCATCCCCAGAAATCGCAGTCTCAAACCTGCTGAACAATTACCCTTACTCTGTCATCTGAGACAGAGAGTTCATAAGATTCACCACCCTCTGAGTGAAGAAAATCTTCTTCATCTCAGCCACAAATGCTCTTATTTGTAAAATGATAATGATAAATTTTAGCACCCAGCAACATGTATGCTTAACAGGCTTCTCTCAGTGTGTCTATTATGAACTATAACGTTGAGCCAAAAAGATTATTTATACAGCAGGAAACAAGTGTATTTAATGTTTGCAGGGGAGACCGCACAGTAATACACAATTAGTCATTTATGGACATTTAATTTACTCCCAGAATTTTATAGCCTGTTTCACTCAGTCACGTTCATGCTGGACAAAAGTGAACTCAAGAGTGTTATAAAAACTGCTGGGAGATTTATAACACCAGGAAATCCCACTCCATCTCACTGCCATGGAGAAGTTCCTGCTTGCTTAGTGGTCAAAGGGTGTGGGATGTTTGGGAAATCAGTGCTTTCACTGAGGGTCTTATGAGACGCTGAGGAGACTCAGAGAGAAACAGGTATTATTCTCACATTGAATCAGAAAGTGCGGCCATCAATCTCCATTGGAAAAAGCCTCTAAGCCATGCTCTACTATACTGTTGGAGCTCTACGGTGTCAAAAATACTGCCTTTCAGACAAACTCAATTTCTTCCATCATTTCTGATGACTAGCAACTCAAAGTACTTCTGGTAAATACATTTTGTTCTGATGAAGCCAGTCAATCTGGAACACGAAGCCTCTCTTGACCTCCACAGATGCTGCTGGATCTGCTGAGAACTTCCAACACTTTCTGTTTTAATTTCCCATTTACAGCATTTGAGCTTCGGTTAACAGGTGCTTGTGCTTGGAGACATGCTGAAGTTATGAAAGGTGCTATAGAAATGCAAGTTCTTAAAGAGAACTTCTAACTGATCCTCACTGGAAAGTGCATGTGGCTGGACCATAGCCTGGGGCAAGAATGAGGCCTGACTAACTTGAAATGCTCACTGTCCAGCTCACATGGAGGGGTTAGGTTGAGTCTGAGCAATATCAGGCTGGCAGAGGAGTCATAGAGACAGTCAACACGGCAAAACTTCCACAACGGGGAATGGCAGGTTGACCAAGAGTTGCCACGTAGGAATTAGATTAGATTCCCTACAGTGTGGAAACAGGCCCTCCGGCCCAACAAGTCCACACCGCCCCTTGGAGCATCCCATCCAGACCCATCCCCCCTATAACCCACACACCCCTGAACGCTTATGGGCAATTTAGCCAATCCACCTAGCCTGCACATCTTTGGACAGTGGGAGGAAACCAGAGCGCCCGGAGGAAACCCACGCAGACGCGGGGAGAATGTGCAAACTCCACACAGACAGACACCCGAGGCTGGAATCGAACCCAGGTCCCTGGCGCTGTGAGGCTGCAGTGCTAACCATTGAGCCACCATGCCACTCTTATGAAGAGCATAAGTTGGACTACTTCCCACCTTCTGGCACCAGCTGGTCAAGTTTAAATTCATAGAGTCATGGAGTCATACAGCACAGAAACAGACCCTTCGCTTCAACTAGTCCATCCCGGCCAAGTTTCACAAATTACACTTGTCCCGCCTGCCAGCATTTTTAAAAATTCACTTATGAGACATAGACGTCACTGCCTTCTTGCCCGTCCCTAGTTGCCCTTGAGAAGGTGGGGGTGAGCTGCCTTCTTGAGCCGCTGTAGTGCTCCTGCTGTGAGCTGACCCACAATGCCCTTAGCGAGGGAATTGCAGGATTCTGACCCAGCGACAGTGAAGGAACAGCAATATATATCCAAGCCAGGATGGTGAGTAGCTGGGAGGGGTACTTGGAGAGTGTGGTGTTCCCATATGTCTGCTGCACTTGTCGTCCTAGAAGTGGTCAAGGATTTGGAAGGTGCTGTCTGAGGATCTTTAGTGAATTTCGATCTTGTAAGATTGTACACACTGCTGCGACTGAGCGTCGGTGGTGGAGAGAATGGAAGTTTATGGATGTGGCGCCAGTCAAGCAGGTTGCTTTGTCTTGGATGGTGTCAAGCTTCTTGAGCGTTGTTGGGGCTGCACCCATCCAGGCAAGTGAGGAGTATTCCATCACACTCCTGACTTGTGCCTTGTAGATGGTGGACAGGCTTTGGGGAGTCAAGGGATGAGTTACTCACCTCAGTATTCCCAGCTTCTGGCCTGCTCTTGTAGCCACTGTTTTAATGCAGTGAGTCCAGTTGAGTTTTTGTTCAATGAAAAACCCCAGGATGTTGGTAGTGGGGGATTCAGTGATGGTAACACCATTGAATGTCATGGGCGGTGGTTAGATTGTCTCTTATTGGTGATGGTTATAGCCGACTTATGTGTGGTCCGAATGTCTCTTGCCATTTGTCATCCCAAGCCTGGATATTGTCCAGAACTTGCTGCATTTAAACACGGACTCCTTCAGCATCTGAGGAGTCATGAATCGTGCTGCACATTGTGCAATCATCGGTGAACATCCCCACTTTTCAACTTATGATGGAGGGAGGTTCATTGATGAAGCAGCTGAAGATGGTTGGGTTGAGGATGCTTCCCTGAGGAACTCCTGCAGAGATGTCCTGGATCTGAGAAGATTGACCTCCAATAACAACACCTATCTTCCTATGTGCCGGGTATGACTCCAACCACTGGAGAGTTTGTCCCCTGCTACCCATTAATTCCAGCTTTGATAGGACTCCTTGATGCCACACTCAGTCGAATGCAGCCTTGATATCAAGGGCTGTCACTCTCATCTCACCTCTGGAATTCAGCTCTTACATCCATGTTTGAACCGAGGCTGTAATGAGACCAGGAACTGAGTGGCCCTGGTGGAACCCAAACTGGGCTTCACTGAGCAGGTTATTGCTGAGCAGGTGCTGCTTGATAGTGCTGTTACTGACACCTTCCATCACTTTACTGATGATTGAGAGGAGACTGAGAGAGAGGTGATTGACCGGGCTGGATTTGTCCTGCTTTTTATATACGTGACAAACTTAGACAATTTTCCACATTGCCCAGTAGATCCCAGTGTTGTAACTGGACTGAACAGCTTGGCTTAAGGAGCAACAAGATCTGGAGCACAAGTCTTCAGCACCATTGCTGGAATGTTGTCAGGGCCCATAGCTTTTGCAGTACCCAGTGTCTCCAACCGTTTCTTGATATCACGTGCAGTGAATCGAATTGGCTGAAGGCTGGTATCTGTGATGCTGGGGACCACTGGAGGAGGCTAAGATGGATCACCCACTTGCATTCACAGCAATCTTCAGCCAGAAGTGCCTTCAGCCTTATCTTTGCACTGATGTGCTGGGCTCTTCCATCATTGAGGATGGGGATATTTGTGGAGCCTCCTCCTCCAGTGAGTTGTTTAATTGTCCACCACCATTCACAACTGGATGTGGCAGGACTGAAGAGCTTAGATCTGAACAATTAGTTGTGGGATTGCTTAGCTCTGTCTGTCACTTGCTGCTTATGCTGCTTGCATGCAAGTAGCCCTGTTTCGTACCTTCACCAGGTTGCCATTTCACCTTCAGGTATGCCTGGTGCTGCTCCTGGCATTCCCCCCTGCACTCTCCTTTGAACCAGGATTGATATTCTGGCTTCGCGATTACAGATTGTCCTGGAGTACAGTTCTGCTGCTGATGGCCCACAGCGCCTCATGGATGCCCAGTCTTGAATTGCTAGATCTGTGTGAAGTCTGTCCCATTTAGCACAGCGATAGTGCCACACAACAAGATGGACAGTATTCTCAATCTGAAGGTGGGACTTTGTCTCCTTTCGGTCAGTGCAGTGATCACTCTGACCGATGCTCTCATGGGCAGATGCAACTGCAGCTGGCAGATTGGTAAGGATGAAATCAAGTACATTTTTCCGTCACTTGCCACAGACCCAGTCTAGCAGCTATGTCTTTTAAAAGCTGACTATCTCGATCGGTATTACTGCTGCCGAGCCACTCCTGGTGGTGGATATTGAAATCCCCCACCCAGAGTACATTTTGTGCCCTTGCCACCCTCAGTGCTTCCTCCAAGTGTTGTTCAATATTAAGGAATACTGATTCGTCAGCTGAGAGAGGACGGTACGTGGTAACCAGCAGGAGGTTTCCTTGTCCATGTTTAACCTGAAGCCATGAGACTTCATGGGGTCCAGAGTCAATGTTGAGGGCTCCCTGAGCAACACCCTCCCACCTGTATCCCACTGTGCCGACCCCTCTGCTGGGCCTGTCCTGTCGTTGGGACAGGGCATATCCAGGGATGGTGATGGTAGTGTCTGGGACATTGTCTGTAGGGTATGACTCTGTGAGTGTGACTATGTCAGGCTGTTGCTTGACTAATCTGTGAGACGGCCCTCCCAACTTTGGCCACTAACCCCCAGATGTTAGTGAGGGGGGCTTTGCATGGTTGACAGGGCTGTTTCTGCTGTTGCCTTTCCCACTGCCAAGGTCGATGTCAGGTGGCCCGTCCAGTTTCATTTCTTTGTTGAGACTTTGTAATGATTGAAATAACTGAGAGGCTTGGTAGGCCATTTCAGAGGGCAATTGAGAATCAACCACATTGCTGTGGGTCTGGAGTCACATGTGGGCCAGAGCAAGCAAAGGGTGGAAGATTTCCCTCCCAGAAAGGCATTAGTGAACCAGATGGCTTTTCTAAGAATTGGCAATGATTTC
Source organism: Stegostoma tigrinum (assembly GCF_030684315.1). NCBI lineage: Eukaryota > Metazoa > Chordata > Chondrichthyes > Orectolobiformes > Stegostomatidae > Stegostoma > Stegostoma tigrinum. The sequence goes on from NC_081363.1 coordinate 6,858,681, forward strand.
ATGGTGATCAATAGATTCTTGAATTCAAGTTCCACCATTTACCGTGTCGGGATTCGAGCCTATATCCCGGGAACATTAGCTGAGTTTCGGGATTAATTGTCTGACAATAATACCATTAGGTCATCGTCCGCCCATTTGGCTCATAGCCCTCCAAATATTTCCTATTTATGTAATTATCCAAATGTCTTTTGAATGTTGTAACTGTACCTGTGTCCACCACTTCTCCTGGCAATTCATTCCACACACAAACCGCTCTCATTGTGAAAAAAATTGCCCCTCATGCCCTTTTTAAACCTTTCTCCTCCCACCCTCAAAACATGCCCCCTAGTCTAGAATCCTCCACTCTGGAGAAAGGACACCCACCATTCACCTCATGCCCCTCATGATTTTATAAACCTCTATAAGGTCATCCCACAGCCTACTACAATCCAAAGAAAAAAGTCCCAGGCCAATTCATCCTCTCCACATAACTCAAACCCTTCATTCCCGGCAATATCCTGGTAAATCTTTTCTGAACCCTGTCCAGTTGAATAATGTCCTTCTAAATAGCAGGGTGACCAGAACTGCACATAGTAGAAGTAATTTGTAAAAGAAATTCTGGAAAGGGAAATTAGTCGCAATTACAGCGACAATCTTAAAATGCTTTTTTAAAAAAAAATCTGGTTCACTAACGCCTTTCAGGAAATCCGCCATTGGAAACCATCAAAAAGTGACATCACAGAAAGAGGCCATTCAGCTCATCATGTTTGTCCTAACTGAATAAAATAGCCACCTATTCTAATCCCACCGGTCAGCACCTGGTCTGTTGCATTGCAGGTTTCAACACTGCCTTATAAGTGAGTAGAAGGCAGTGAATTCCAGATGCCCATCACCCTCATTTTCCTGCGAATCCTTCTACCAATGACCTGAAAGCTGTGCCCCTTGATAATTTACTTCTCTACTAGGGGAACCAGAACATAGAATCCCTGCAGTGTGGAAGCAGACTTTCGGCCCATATTGACCTTCCAAAAAGTATCCATCCTAATCCCTGCATTTTCCATGGCTAATCCACGTAGCCTGCGCACCTTTGGGCTGGGGGAGGAAACTAGATCACCCGTACATGGGGAGAATATGCAAATCCCATGCCCACCCAATCACCAAAGGGTGGAATTGAACCCAGGTTCCTGATGCTATGAGTCAGCAGTGCTAACCACTGAGCCTCCATGCCACTCTGGATCTTCCCTGCCCCCTCCATTCAAGACCCTCAATATTTTTTGTGTCTCAGTTAAGTCACCCCTCAGTCTCCTCTGTTTTAAGTACTCCAGACCAAGACCAATAGGATTGGCTCTTCATGCCTGAAATGGCTGAGCAAGCTGCTCAGTTTACGGCCAATTAGGAATGGACAACGGATGTCAACGTTGCCACTGGTGAAAGATCCCACAAAAGATAAAATTCAGACTGGTGCTTTGGCCTCTGAGTTTAATTAATTCATTCATGTTCATGTATCCTTGCTTTAAATTTAAAATGCACTTCTCTTAGCTCACCATTTAATGTCATGTCTATTTACATTCCAGCTGTTTGGTAAATACTGAAGAGAAATAATTATTTAATATCTTTTGCTGTCTTTCTACACTTACCCCTGGTTTTCTGCGATCTGGAGGCTGTGGTGGGATGGATAAAGAGAAAATCGATACATTCATTTTGGGTTTCATTCTGCTCACCAGATTAGACTGACCTTGGAGTATCCTCTGTTTTGAAATGTTTTCACTGACATTGGGAATCATCTTTCATGGGAAGTGTTATTTGAAATGCAGAAGATTAACATACATGCAAATTCAAAGTGCTTTTCTGAACTAGGTAATGTATTGAACACTCTCAAGAATGTTATTGATGTCAGATTCAGCAGACAATGTTTTCAAAGAAAGAACTGCATTTAATTTTGATTTAAGTCATCCGTGGGATGTGGCATCGATGGCTGGGCCAGCATTTATTGCTCATCAAGCTGTCCTTGGGAAGGTCATGGGTAGCTACCTCTTGAATTGCTGCAGTCCATGATACAGAGATTTGATGGTACTGTTAGGGAGGCAGTTACAAATGTGCAGAATAAGAACAGAGGTAGGCCATTCAGCACTCCCCCACCCCGAGACCACTCTCCTGTTCAACAGGATCATGAATAATCTATTTATGTTCAAAATTCTATTTTCCCTGCTACCCCTGACAACCTTTAATTGTCTTCCTGATAAGAATTGGTCTATGTCTGCCTTTGAAGTTTTCAATGACCCAAGCCTCATGCCTTCTGAGGCACAAAGTTCCAAAGCCATGTAACTATTTGGGGGGAAATGTTTCCACTCAACTCTGACCCGAATGGGTCAGCACTCATTTTGAAACCATGTTCCTTTTCATGGACTTATTATAGGGGATCACAAAACATAGGAGCTGTTACAGACCATTTGGCCCACCGAGTCTGCTCTGCCATTCAATGAGATCATGGCTGATCTGATAATTCTCAACTCCACTTTCCTGCCTTTTCCCCATAACCTTTGATTCCCTTCCTGTTTAAAAACCTGACTGTCTCAGCCTTGAATATATTTAACAACCCAGCCTCAACAGCCCAAAATGGCAATTAATTCCTCAGACTCACTACCCTCTGAGAGAAGAAATTCAATACGGCACAGGGATAGGGCCCTCAGCCCACTCAGCCTGCTCCCATTCTAATCCTTACTTAAACCCATTACTTATTGCCTGAATGTACTTCCTATCCCTCTGTTCACCTCCTCTTCATTACCTATCAAAATATGCCTTAAACATTGCTAACATGCTTGCTTCCACCATCTCCACTGGCAGTGCATTGCAGGCACCCACTTCCCTCTGTGTGAAACATTTTCCCCGCACTTCTCCTCTAAACTTTCCCCATCTCACCTTGAACCTGTGCCCCCTTGTAGCTGATCTTCCCATCCTGTGAAAAGGCCTCTGACTATTTACCCAATAATTTTGTAGACCCCTATCAGCCCGCTCCTGCCTCAACCTCTGCCCTCCCAGCGAAAACAATTGAATTTATCCAACCTTTCCTCATAGCTAAAACCCTCTGGACCAGGTAACACCCTGGAAAATCATCTCTGTACCTTCTCCAAAGCAACCATATTTTCTGGTAGTGTGTGACAAGAACTGCATGCAATATTCCAAATGTGGCCTAACTAAAGTTTTCTATAGTTGTAACATAATTGCCAACTTTTATGTTCGATGCCCCAGACAATGTAGTAAGCATGCTATATGCCTTCTTGATCACCTTATCCACCTGTGTTGCCACTTTCAGGGGTCTGTAGACCTGTGTGCCCAGACCTTTCTTTATGTCAATGCTTCCAAGGGTTCTGCCAATTATTGTATAATTTGCACCTGAGGTTCCTCCTCATCTCTGTCTCGTATGATTCCTTACTCTGAGATTGTGCCCTGTGGTCCTAGACTCTGCCACAACAGGAAGCATCCCTTCCGAATCTATCCTGTCAAATTCCCTACAAAACTTGTAAGAATTTCAATAAAGTATCCTCTCATTCCACTGAACTACACTAAGTACAGGCTCAACCTATTCAACCTCTCCTCATAAAACAGACCCTCCATACCTGGGATAACACAGCACAGAGCTGGAAGAACACGGCAAGCAAGCAGTATCAGACGAACAGGAAAGTTGATGTTTCAGATTGAGACCCTTCTTGAGAAATTCAGCATCTGCATTTCTTACTATCCCTCCATACGTGACATGAGTTTAGCAAGCCTCCTCTGAACTGCCTCTAATGTCAGTATATCTTTCCTGAGTGAAGGGAACCTAAACTGTTGACAGCATTCCAGTTATGGTTTAATTAGTAACTCGTATAGTTTCAGCAAAACCTCCTCACTTTTATGCTCCATTCCCAATGAGATAAAGTCCAACAATCTGTTTACCTTCCCTATCACTCACTGAATCTGGATGCTAGCTTTATTGTGATTCATGGATGAGACTCCCAAATCCCCTAAACTTGAGTTTATTTCTTTCTACAAATGTTCAGAATCTTATAAGCTTCATTAAAATTACCACTGAGTCTTCTAAGCTCCAGTGGGGACAAGGCCAGTCTCAAATCCTTTCTCATAAGACAACCTGTTCATCCCAAGTTTCAGTCTAGCAAACCTCCTTTGAATTGCTTCCAATGCATTTCCATCTTTTATTAAATTTGAAACCATACCTGTACATAGTATTCAAGGTGTAGCATCATTAATGCTCTTAACATGAAGAATTACATCTTTGTTTGTGTTCTGTTCATCTGATAATGCAGGTCAGCATTCATTAGCCTTCCTGACTCTATGCTGTACCTGCATACTGACCCTTCAATGTCTCATGCTATAGAATGCCCAGATCCCTGGGAATTCTACAGTCACTTCCAAATTAAATAATATCCTGTTTTTAAAACTTCCTGACAAAATGTACTAATTCATATTTTCTCACGTTATAACCTATCTGCCAGATTTTTGCCCTCTCATTTAAGCTATCAATATCAGTCTGTATCCTTCTTATGTCACTTTTACAATACTTTTTCCTACCAATCTTTGTGTCATCTGCAAATTTAGCTGCCCTCCCTTTAATCTCCTAATCTAACTCACTTGTGTAAATATTTAAAATTTGAGGGTCCCACTCATCACGTGCTGCCAATCTGAAAAACACCTACTTATACAAAGTCTCTGTTTTCAGCCACCCAGCCAATCCTCTCTTCATGGTGATGCATTGCCCTCAAATGAGCACCTACTTTACGCAATCACCTTTTTACGTGGAATCTTGTCAAATGCCTTTGGAAACAAAAGTATGGTACATCAACTGGCTCCCCTTTATCCACAGGGCATGTTCATTCCTAAATGAGTACCAATGAATTTGTTAAACAGTATTCCCCTTACACAAAACCATGCTGACTCTTCCTGAAAGCCTTGTGTTTTCCCCCAGAATTATAATCTACTTACTGACTGATTTGAACACATTCACCATGATCGGTTTGGCCATTTTTGGAATACTGCATTCAATTCTAGTCTCCCAGCTAAAGGAAAGTTGTTGGAAAATTTGAGAGAGCACCACAAAGATTTACAAGGATGCTGACAAAGTTGGGAGGTTTGAGCTATAGAGAGAGGTTGAATAGTCTGGGTCTATATTTCTTGGAGAGTTTGAGGCTCAGGAGTGACCGTATAGAAGTTTACAAAATCATGAGGGCCTTGGATAGGGTGAACAGCCAAAGTCTTTTCCCTAAGGTAGGAGAGTCCAAAACTAGAGGGATAACAAGATGCTGAGCTGGATGAACACAGCAGGCCAAGCAGCATCAGAGGAGCAGGAGGGCTGAATTTCTCTGAAGGGTCTAGACCCGAAACGTCAGCCTTCCTGCTCCTCTGATGCTCCTTGGCCTGCTGTGTTCATCCAGCTCTAAACCTTGTTATCTCAGATTGTCCAGCATCTGCAGTTCCTACTATCTCCAAAACTAGAGGGCATAGTTTAGGATGAAAGGGGAAAGATTTAAAAGGGACCTAAGGGGAACTTTTTCACATAGAGGATGGTGCGTGTATGGATTGAGCTGCCAGAGGAAGTGGTGGAGACTGGTACAATTACAGCATTTTAAAGGCATCGGGATGGGTGACTGAACAGGAAGGGCATAAAGGAACATGGGCAAAATGTTGCAAATGGGACTAGATTAATTTGGGATAGCTGATTGGCATGGACAAGTTGGACTGAAGTTATATTTCTATGGCACTGACAGACATTAAGCTATTGGATCTATAGTTCCCTGTCCTCTGCCTGTCTTCCTTCTTGAATAAAGGAGTTACATTTGTTATTTCCCAGACTAATGAAAACTTTCCAAGAGCCAGTAAATTTTGAAAAATTAACAGCAGTACATCTACTATCTCATAGTATAAAGTCTGTTAGGACCCATAGTTCCATCACTCTGTTCAGTGTTATTTCCATCAGGATTATCACTTTACTGAGTTCCTCTCTTATTTTAAACTCTCAATTTTATAGGTATCCCTGAGATGATTTTGTATCCTCCGTCATTAACACTAAAGCAAAATATTTATTAATTATATCAGCCAGTTCATTACCATCTACTATTAACTCACCATTCTCACACTCTAAAGGACCAACCCACATATTTTTCTCTTTCCCTTTTTTCCTTTTCCTTCTTAGAAATGTATAGAAATTCTTGCTATCTGCCTTGTGGCACAGGGAGTGTTATTTATAGGTATATTAATATTATTTTTGATTTAGATTTTTAATTGCCAATAATGGCATTTCCTGTGTAAAGAAGTTGTTCCTGATTAAGGAAGTAGCTGGTTTAGATTTGTTATAAAATCAGTTATCTTAATGTAAAGTGTTTATTAACAGTTCTAGACCAGAAATGATTGGGTAATGCCCTAAAGGGATCATTTGAAGCTGAGAAAATTTAAGAAAGCTTCAGGAAGAGGCAATCAAACTAGGAGTTAACATCATCATGAGGGAGATTATGTTGTAATTTCATAGTAAAAGGGTATTTTGGAATATGTTTGAGATTAGATTAAATTCTTTACAGTGTGGAAACAGGCCCTTTGGCCCAACAAATCCACACCGCCCCTTGCAGCTTCCCACCCAGACCCGTTCCCCCATAACCCACACACCCCTGCACACTATGGGCAATTTAGCATGGCCAATCCACCTAACCTGCACATCTTTGGACTGTGGGAGGAAACTGTAGCACCCGAGGAAACCCACGCAGACATGGGGAGAACGGGCAAACTCCACACAGACAGTCGCCCGAGGCTGGCATCGAACCAGGGTCCCTGGCGCTGTGAGGCTGCAGTGCTAACCACGAAGCCACCCTCATGATTAATGAGATCCTATTTTAACATGTGTTTATAAATCTGTTCTGTGTGTAAATAATATGAGTTGTTTGACTTTAACTTAATTTTGTTGGTGTTGTAAACTTATGTTTTATTGGTAAACCCAAATCCACATTATTGCTGAAAAAGGGTCTAGGCCCGAAACATCAGCTTTTGTGCTCCCAACATGCTGCTTGGCCTGCTGTGCTCATCCAGCTTCACATTTTGTTATCTCCACATTACTGCTTTTTATTTTATGTTAGTGGCCTAAAAGGACCATGTATCAAGCCAAATTCCGTTCTCCAATCTGACTTGTCCAGTAGTAATAACACCTGGGATCATAATAGTTTTTATACTTCTAGCTAGCTTCCTCTAATTTATTTGACCTGATTAATCTGTTAGTTATAAGCTGATGTTCTTTGTATTGTGATCATCTGACTCACACTGACTTTTGTGCAATTATTTGCTTTTTTGACCGAGGGTCAGAGCAGGACCAATTATATATAGATCACATGAACGGGGAAGGGAAGCTAATATAGCACCTTTCACAATGTTGTAATGTTGAAACACAGCTGTTAATTTGTGAACATTAATCTCACATAAACAACAGTAAGATAACACAATTAGGTCATTTACCTTTAATGAGGTCACTTGGGAGCATAGAATTGTCTGGGGGACCAATATCTCACCTTTTACTCTAAACCCATCAATTGAACGAAAGATGATAATCTCACCTTCACAAGCTCTGCAATACATAAAGTGATTTATTGTGCCAATAGATTCAATTAAAACACCTTGGTAACAGGAAATACACAAGCCCAGGGCACGAGAGAGCACTTGACAGCTGATGGAGTAATTTTGCAGTCTATATCACAAGAATCATTGCAGAGAATTTGCGTAAAGCAAGCTCCTATGACAGGAGTTGACCAGGAGTTGAAAGAATATGTGATCATGCTGATTAACAAATAAAAGATGACAAGGATATGAAAGTAAACACTTCTGCTCTTCTTCAACATATTTATGTAATTATTTACATTACCGTAGCCTCCAAGCTGCAAAATGGGATTTGAGCACACAGCTCTCTGTTGAGTGACCCAAACATGATGGGTGGATTCCATGTTGTATGAAAAGATAATCCTAGTAGTATTGTCACTAGACTAGAAATTCAGAGACCCAAGTGATGTCCTGGGGACTTGTGTTCAAATCTTGCCTTTGCAGATGGTGGAATTTAAATTTTGTAAAAGACGAGAATGAAGAGCCTGGTGACCATGAAACAATTGTTGGAAAAAGCCATCTAGGTTCTTATGTCCTTTAGGGAAGGAAACTGCCATCCTTATCTGGTCTGGCCTGCATGTGACTCCAGACCCACAGCAATGTGATGATGTCGTTGACTCTTAACTGCCTTCTAGGCAATTAGGGATTGTCAATAAATGCTGACCTGACCAGCAATGCCCCAGTCCTGTAAATCAATATCACAAACTACTGAGCCCTGAGTCCCTATAGTGTCTTGTGATATTCCAAAACCATCCAACAGGGCAGATGTGGTCTTAGTTTAGGGCTCGTCTAAAGACCAACAGTGCAACACTCCCTCTGTGCTACATGGATGTGTTAAACCTACATTTTTTATGAGTTTTCTCTGGGTGAGTCTTGAGCTCACAACCTTCTGAGTCAGAGGCACAAATGGAAGACATTCTTCTAATTCTTCAACCTAGGGTCTCAACAGTGAGTGTAATGGTCTCTTCAGTTGCAGAGAATATAACGGCCAAGTGCCATTCAAACCACATTCTGAAAACGTCACATGTAAACCTTGCAGGTAGCTCCAAGTTAATATGACCAGGAATGCAACAGAAGCCGAAAAGATCATAAAAGATATTACAGCACAGAAAAAATGTATGTCAACACTGGCTCCCTGTTGAAGAATGCTGACAGTCCTTTTCATCCTTCCACCTCATAGCCCTGCCGTTCATTTTCCTCAAGAGCCCACCAATTTCTTTTTGAGATAACAAAATGTAGAGCTGGATGAACACAGCATGCTAAGCAGCATCAGAGGAGCAGGAAGGCTGATGTTTCGGGCCTAGACCCTTCTTCAGAAATGGGTCTAGGCCCGAAACTTCAGCCTTCCTGCTCCTCTGATGCTGCTTGGCCTGCTGTGTTCATCCAGCTCAACATCTTTTTATCTCAGATTCTGCAGCATCAGCAGCTCCTACTATCTCTGAAACAATTTATTTTTGAACCCAGCTCTGAGGAAGGATCACCGGACCTGAAATGTTAACTCTGTTTTTGTCCTTCACAGATGTTTCCAGAACTGCTGAGGTTCTCCAGCAACTTTGTTTGTGTTCTTTTTGAAATCATACATCATCACATCTTCCAAAATTCTCATGGGCAATCACTTCCAGGTCATTACCACTTGCTGTGTAAAACAAAAGTTCTTCTTTATCATTTGCCAAAACCGTAAGAACATAAGAACAAGGAGCAGGAGTACGCTGTTCAGTTTCTTGAACCAGCTCCACCATTTAATACGATCATGGCTGATCACATTTTGGCTTCAACTCCATTTTTCTACCAACTTTCCATAACCTTCAACCCATTACTCTGTCTATCTCCCTCATAAATTCACTCTATGTTCCAGCATCCACATGCCCTCTGGGCTAGAGAATTCCTCAAATTTGTGAAATTTTGAAAGAAGCAATTCCTCCTCATCTCCATTCTCACCTTAGTCTATGTACTATTAGTTAATGGATATAGCTTGTCTAGCTTTTTTTAAACTATTATAATCTTGTACAATTCTATCAAATCTCCCCTCTATGTCCTTTAATCCATGAAGAACAATCCCGGCTCTAAACTTAGCTTTGGCGATAAGCTCCTGGATCCCATTGTGTTAAACCCTCTCTGAATCTTTCGCGGCCCCTCATACCCTTCCTGAAATGTGATGGCTAGAACTGGATGCAGTGCCTTATTTGGAATTTAACTAGAGCACCATGAAGGTTCGTCAATATTTCCTTGCCTCTGAGTTCTATTTAAGAAGCCCATAAGCTCTATTAATTACACATGCACAGAATTATTATGATGTAGAAAGAGGCCATTCAGCCCACCATGTCTGTACTTGCTGTCTGAGCATTTTTACTTAGTGCCAATCTTCAGTCTTTTCCCCATGACACTGCACATTGTTTCTATTAATATATACATCTAATGTCCTTTTCAATGCTTGAATTGCACCTGACATTCCAGACTCAACTGGTCTTTTGCATGAAAATGTTTTTTTCTCACATCGCATTTGCTTCTTTTGCAAAATACTTAAAGCAGCGCCCTCTGGTTCTCAATCCTTTCACAAGAGTTTATCTCTATCTGCACTGTCCAGACCAGCCTAATGATATTGAAAACTACTATCAAATCTCCTCTCAGACTTCTGTCCAAAAAAACAGTCCCAGCTTCTTCAATCTATCCTCATCACTGCTGATGCCTCACCTCTGGAACCATTCCCATAATTTGCTGCCCTCTCTCCAGTCAGTTCACATCCTTCTGATAGTGCAGTGCCCAGAACTGTACACAATTAAACGCAACACTTCAGCTGAGATCTAAGTTTTTCAGGGTAACATTATCTCCCTGTTCTTGTGCATTACACCACTATGAATCACACCCAGAATACTGTATATTTTAATAGCTCTCACTACCTGTTCTACCATGTTTATGTACATACTAATTTTTTCCCAATTTACAAACTGTACAAACAGTCATATTTACCAATGTGATCCCATATATCTACTAGAGACTATATTTCATTCTCAGTGAGTATAGCCTGGGCAGCATCTGCCTCATGGCTAAAAATATTTAACCTCTCAACCATGCCTCTTCCCTCTGTATTAATTTTCTTATTGATCCCTGATTTGTCCTATTCTCCTTTTTACTATATTAATGTAGAAGATTTGTAGATTCACCTTTATATTAGCTGCCAGTCTTTTCTCATAATCCCTATTTGCTTCTCTTATTTGTTGTTTCACCTCCCCTCTGAACCTTCTGCATTCACATAGGTTCTCAATTGTAGTTTCCAATTCTTCTCAGGTTCTCGAATCTCCTACTAGTGGAAGCATCCTCTCCACGTCCACTCTATCCAAACCTCTCATTATTCTGTAAATTTCAATCAGAGCTCCCCCCCCCGCCATCCTCTGAAACTCCATCAAGTACGGACCCAGAGTCCTCAACTGCTCCTCAAATGACAAGTCCTCCATTCCTACGATCATTCGTGTAAACTTCCTCTGGACCCGCTCCATGGTCAATACATCCTTCCTTAGATATGGAGCCCAAAACTGCTCTCAATATTCCAAATGCAGTCTGACCACACACCCTTATACGGCCTGAGCAGTGCATTTCTGCTCTTGCATTCTCGTTCTCTCAAAATGAATGCTAAAATTGCTTTTGTCATCCTAAGTAAGTAGATACTTAGGAGGACAAATTTTATTTGCAGTAGAGCACCTGCATGTTAACCTTTAGAGGATCCTGAAATAGGACGCCCAAGTCCATTTGTGCTTCAGATTTCCAAAACCTTTCGCCAGTTAGCAAATAGTCTACATCTCTTCTTCCCATCAAACTGCACAGCTTCACTTCCGAGGAGGTAATGGCCTAGTGGTATTATCACAAGGCTATTAATCCAGAGACGTTCTGCAGACCTGAGTTCAAATCCTGCTGCGGCAGCTAGTGGGACGTGAATTAATAAATATCTGAAATTAAGAAGCTACTGATGACCGTGAATCCATTGTCAACTCCAGAGCCACAGCAACGTGGAGAATCTTAACTGCCCTCTGGGAAATTAGGAATGGGCAATAAACGCTGGCCTAGTCAGCGACACCCTCATCATGAATTAACAAAAATGAATTTCCACATTGTACTCCATCGCCACTTCTTTGCCCTCTCTTCTAGCCTGTCCAAGTCCTTCTGCAGCCCCAAAGCTTCCTCAACAGCAGCTAACCCTCCATCCATCTCTGTAATATCGCAAACATAGCAACAATACTCTCAGTTCCTTTATCCAGGTTGCTAATGTATAACATGAATAGTAGTCCCAACGCTGACCCCTGCAGAATTCCACTAGTCACTGGCTGCCCATGCTGAAAAACACCCCTTTAACCTCACTACCTGCCTTCTGCCAGACCGCCAATCCTCTATTCATGCCAGTGCCTTGCCTCTATGGACACCATGGGCACTGTCTTGTTTGGCAGTGTCTTATGCAGCCTTCTGGAAATCTAAATATTAGATTTTTAATTTGATTTATTATGTCACATGTACTTACTTACAGTGAAAAGTTTTGTTTTGCGTGCAGTATAGGTAGATCATACCATACAAAGTGCATTGGGTAGTAGAACAATGTAATGCTATGGCCACAGAGAAGGTGCACAGAGAGCAAGCTCAAAATTAAATTTGAAAATTTTCATAAGTCTAATAGCAGGAGGGAATAACTGGTCTTGAATCTGTTTGTACGTGTGTTTAATCTTTTGTATCTTCTGCCCAATGAAAGAGGTTGGAAATAGATAACATCCACTGGTTCTCCTTTTTCTAACTTGCTCATTATCTCCCCAAAGAATTTTAACAGACTAGACAGTTCCCTTGACTACGCCATGCTGACTCAGCCCCATTTTACTATGCACAACCAAGTACTCTGTAATCTCATCCTAACAATGGACTCTAAACTCTTACCAATGAGCGAGGTCAAGCTAACCAACCTATAATTTCCTGCCTTCTGAGTCCCTCCCTTCTTAAATAGGGAGTTACAGTAGCTAATTTCCAGTCATCTGGGACCATCCCTGACTCCAGTGATTACTGAATGATTACCACCAATGCTTCTACAATCTCCTCAACCTTCTCCTTCAGAACTCTGGCTGTAGTCCAGCAAGTCTGGGTGATCCACTACCTTCAGGTTCCATTACCTTCTCTGTAGTAATAGCCATTGCACTCAGCTCTGCACGCTGACTCTCTTCAAGTTCTGGTATTCATAGAATCCCTACAGTGTGGAAGCAGGCCATTTTGCCCAACAAGTCCACACCAACTCTCTGAGGAGCTTCCTACCTCGGCCCACACTCCTGTCCTTTTCCTGTAACACTGCATTTCCTATGGCTAATCCACCTAACTTACACTTCCCAGAACACAATTGCCAATTTAGCATGGCCAATCCACCTAGACTGCACATCTTTGGACTGTGGGAGGAAACCGGAGCACCCGGAGGAAACCCACACAGACATGGAGAGAATGTGCAAACTCCACACTGACAGTTGCCCGAGGGTGGGATTAGGCCCAGGCCCCTGGTGCTGTGAGGCAGCAGTGTTAACCACTGAGCCTCCCCTGATATGTTGCTAGTACCTTCCACTGTGAAAACTGGTTTATTAAGTTCCTCTACCATTGTTTTGCTCCCTATTACTGCTTTTCCAGCCTCATTTTCCAGCGGTCCAAGGCTCACTCTTGCCTCTCACTTAGCTTTTATATATCTAAAAATGCTCTCGCAAACTTCTATTATATTGCTGTGTAGTTTACTCCCATTTTTTTCTTCTCCTCCATTATCGTTTTATTTAGAGTCACAGAATCATAGAGTAATACAGCATTGAAACAAGCCATTTGACCCACACTGGTCCATGCTTATCATGCTGCCCACTCAACTAATTCCAATTGCCTGCATTTGATCCATACCCCTCTAAGCCCCATCCATGCACCTATCCAAATGACTTTTAAATGTTGCTATTTTATCTGTCTGAACCGCTTTCTCTGTCAGCCCATTCCATATATGTACCACTCTCTGTGTGAAGAAATTGTGCCTCATGCCCTTCTTCAATCTTTGCCCTCTCACCTTAAACCTATGCTCTCTACTTTTTGATTCCCCATTCCTGGGAAAAGACTATATAGATTCATCCTATCTATGCCTCACGTGATTTTATACATCTCAATAAGTTCACCCTCATTCTCTTACATTCCAAGGAATGAAGTCCTATCCTGTCGAACGTCTCCCTCCAACTCAGGCCTACATCCTCATAATTCTTCCTTTCACACTTTCTGGTTTAGCTATGCCTTTTTCCTATAACAGGGTGACCAAAACTGTTCACAATATTCCAAGTGTGGCCTCACCAATGATTTACACAACTATAACATAACATACCAAATCCTATACTCAATGTCTGATGAAGGCCAACATGCTAAATGCCTTCTTCACCACCCTGTCTATGTGTGACACCGCTTTCAATGAACTATGTACTTGTTCCACAAACTCCCCAGGGCCTTACCATTTACTGTGTAAGTAGCACCTTGGTTTGACTTTCCAAAGTGCAACACCTCGCACTTATTTGTTGGAATTTCATTTGCCAATCCTCAACTCACTTCCCATCTGGTCAAGATCCCTCTGTAATTTTGTATCATCCAAAAACTTAATAACCATGCCTTGTACATTCACATCCAGATCATTTGTTGGCCTCTGCAGGTTTTTAAATGTTTCCCGATCATTTAGCTTCCCACTAATCCTGACCACGTTATAGGCTTTTTCCTTTTGCTTTCATGCTGCCCCTGGCTTCCCTTATCAATCATTGTCACCTTGTCTTCCTTTATTATAGAACATAGAACATAGAACATAGAACAGTACAGCACAGAACAGGCCCTTCAGCCCACAATGTTGTGCCGACCATTGATCCTCATGTATGCACCCTCAAATTTCTGTGACCATATACATGTCCAGCAGTCTCTTAAATGACCCCAATGACCTTGCTTCCACAACTGCTGCTGGCAACGCATTCCATGCTCTCACAACTCTCTGCGTAAAGAACCTGCCTCTGACATCCCCTCTATACTTTCCACCAACCAGCTTAAAACTATGACCCCTCGTGCTAGCCATTCCTGCCCTGGGAAATAGTCTCTGGCTATCAACTCTATCTATGCCTCTCATTATCTTGTATAACTCAATTAGGTCCCCTCTCCTCCTCCTTTTCTCCAATGAAAAGAGACCGAGCTCAGTCAACCTCTCTTCATAAGATAAGCCCTCCAGTCCAGGCAGCATCCTGGTAAACCTCCTCTGAACCGTCTCCAAAGCATCCACGTCTTTCCTATAATAGGGCGCCCAGAACTGGACGCAGTATTCCAAGTGCGGTCTAACCAAAGTTTTATAGAGCTGCAACAAGATCTCACGACTCTTAAACTCAATCCCCCTGTTAATGAAGGCCAAAACACCATATGCTTTCTTAACAACCCTGTCCACTTGGGTGGCCATTTTAAGGGATCAATGTATCTGCACACCAAGATCCCTCTGTTCCTCCACACTGCCAAGAATCCTATCCTTAATCCTGTACTCAGCTTTCAAATTCGACCTTCCAAAATGCATCACCTCGCATTTATCCAGGTTGAACTCCATCTGCCACCTCTCAGCCCATCTCTGCATCCTGTCAATGTCCCGCTGCAGCCTACAACAGCCCTCTACACTGTCAACGACACCTCCGACCTTTGTGTCATCTGCAAACTTGCTGACCCATCCTTCAATCCCCTCATCCAAGTCATTAATAAAAATTACAAACAGTAGAGGCCCAAGGACATAGCCCTGTGGAACCCCACTCACCACTGACTTCCAGGCAGAATATTTTCCTTCTACTACCACTCGCTGTCTTCTGTTGGCCAGCCAATTCTGTATCCAAGCAGCTAAGTTCCCCTGTATCCCATTCCTCCTGACCTTCTGAATGAGCCTACCATTGGGAACCTTATCAATTGCCTTACTGAAGTCCATATACACCACATCCACAGCTCGACCCTCATCAACTTTTCTAGTCACATCCTCAAAAAACTCGATAAGGTTTGTTAAGCATGACCTACCCCTCACAAAGCCGTGTTGACTGTATTTGATCAAACCATGCTCTTCCAGATGGTCATAAATCTTATCCCTCAGAATCCTTTCTAACACCTTGCAGACGGCAGACGTGAGACTTACCGGTCTATAATTGCCGGGGATTTCCCTATTTCCTTTCTTGAAGAGAGGAATTACATTTGCCTCTCTCCAGTCCTCAGGTACGACTCCAGTGGAGAGCAAGGATGCAAAGATCTTCGCAAGTGGCGAAGCAATTGCATTTCTCGCTTCCCAAAGCAGCCGAGGACAAATCTGGTCCGGGCCTGGCGACTTGTCAATCTTAATGTTTGACAAAATTTTCAGCACATCAGCTTCCTCTATCTCTATCCATTCCAGCATGCACACCTGCTCTTCAAAGGTTTCATTCACTACAAAGTTCGTTTCTTTCGTAAAGACAGAAGCAAAAAACTCATTTAGGGCTTCCCCTACCTCCTCAGGCTCCACACACAAGTTCCCTATGCTATCCCTGATCGGCCCTACTCTTTCCTTGATCATTCTCTTATTCCTCACGTAAGTGTAAAATGCCTTTGTGTTTTCCCGGATTCCTTCTGCCAAGCCTTTCTCGTGCCCCCTCCTCTCCTCAGACCATTTTTGAGCTCCTTCCTTGCCTGCATGTAATCCTCTCTAGCTGAACTTGACCCTAGCTTCCTCCACCTTATGTAAGCTACCTTCTTCCTTTTCACAAGAAGCTCCACCGCTCTCGTCATCCAAGGTTCCTTAATCTTACCCCTTCTTGCCTGTCTCAGAGGGACATATTTACTCATCACTCCCAACAACTGTTCCTTAAACCGTCTCCACATGTCTATAGTTCCCTTACCATGGAACAACTGCTCCCAGTCCATGCTTCCTAACTCATGTCTAATCGCATCATAGTTTCCTCTTCCCCAATTAAATATCCTCCCATTCTGCCTAATCCTCTCCTTCTCCATAGCTATGTAGAATGTGAGGCAGTTATGGTCACTATCACCAAAATGCTCTCCCACCACAAGATCTGATACCTGCCCCGGCTCGTTTCCGAGCACCAAGCCTAGAATGGCCTCTCCCCTCGTCGGCCTGTCAACGTACTGCGTTAGGAAACCCTCCTGAACACACCTTACAAAAACAGCTCCATTCAAATCTTCTGCTCGAAGGAGGTTCCAATCAATATTAGGAAAGTTAAAGTCACCCATTACAACAACCCTACTGCGTGCACACTTTTCCAAAAATTATGTTTCTTCTTCCTTGGAATGAGGTTCTGCTGAGCATCTTAAATTACCCCCAGAAATTCCTGCCATTACTGCTTCACTGTCTTCTCCGCTAGGGTCCCCTCCCAATCAAGTCTGGGCAGCTCCTTCCTCATATCTTTTTAGTTACCTTTACTCGATTGTAACACTGTTACAACTGAGTCTAACCTCTGCCTCTCAAACTGCACGGTGAATTCTATCATAGTATGATCACTGGCCCCTAGGGTATCCTGCACCTTCAGCTCCCTGGTCAAGCCTGCCTCATCACACATCACCCAGCCCAGAATTGCTTGTGTCCTAGTGCAGTTCACCAAAAGTTGCACCAAAAAACCATCTCCACAAATTCCATTTACTTTTTAGATCCAGTACCAAATTGATTTTCCCTGTCGACCTTCATATTGAAGACCCCCGTGATTATTGTAATAGTGCCTTTCTTACATGCCTTTTCAATCCCCTGATTTATTTTCTTCCCCGTATCCTGACTACCGCAAGGAGATCTGTACACAACTCCCATCAGGGCCTTACTACTTTGCGGTTCTTCAACTCTACCCACATGGATTCTACATCTCCGGCCCTATGTCACAACTCACTATCGTTTTAATTTCATTTCTTTCTAACAAGGGGGAGGTCTCATGATATTATTGTTGGACTGTTAATCCAGAGTCCTAGGTGATGTTCTGGGGACCCGGGTTTGAATTCCATCACAGAACTTGGTGGAATTTGAATTCAGTACAAATCTGGAATGAAGAGTCCAATGACTGTGAATTCATTGTCAATTGTCAGGAAAAACCCATCTGGTTCATTAATGCCCTTTAGGGAAGGAAGCTACCACCCTCACCTGGTCTGGCCTATATGTGACTCCAGACCCACAGCAATGTGGTTGACTCTGAGCTGCCCTCTGGGATAGGCAATAAATGTTGTCACAGCAGCGATGCCCTCATCCGTGCATGAATTTAAAAAATCTGCCCATCTGCCTGTCACTTTGATAGTACATGTATCTTTGGATACATAGCTCCCAGCTTCAATCCTATTGAATGGTGTTTTAGGCTTGAGGGGGCCAAAAAACCCACTTCTGTTCCTTTTTCTAATGCCTTTCTTGTGTATCTGCTGACATTCTCTCTGCTAATTGCTTCTTAAACCTTAAACCCACTGACATTAAATTGAGTGACCTGCAGTTAGCAGTAATCCTGCCATTTAATACCAACTAACAATTTGAAAGCCAGCAGGAAATGTTAGGATTCCTTTTTATATTAACTGCCACACCTTTCTTGCATTCTTTCTTTGTCAGTCATGTTTTCCTCTTCCCTTCCTCTCTCAAATCATGGAATTCGACCTGGTTCTTGTTTCAAGAAACCACCCAACAACATACATGTGCAAGAACATATGAAATACAAAATGAGGGAGGCCATTCAGCCAATCAAACATGCTTCCCCATTCAATAGGATGATGATTGATTTGTTGGTGCTCTAACTGCATATTGCCATATACCCCAATGACCTTTGACCTTCCTGCCTGACAAGAATCTATTCTCTCCATCGTAAAAATATTCAAAATACCCAAAGCTGCTCAACACTCTGCGAGTGGATATTCATCCTTGGTTCTTGTCCTTAAAGGGAAATTCTCACTCTTTTAACAGAATCCCTACAGTCTGGAAGCAGGCTATTCAGCCCATTGAGTTTATACTGCCCTTAAAGCAGTGGTTCTTGGTTCTGAACTCACAAACAAGAGTAAACATCCTTACCAGGTCCACCTTGTCAGTATCATTTAGATCCTCAGCATTTCAATCAAATCATTCCTCATTCTTCTAAACTCCAGTTTTCTATGTTCCTCATGACCTGAGAAGGCCTGACTTTCCTTCCCCTATCTTTCACCCTCGTACTCATGTGCCTAGCCAGTCCCTGAAATATATCTTCCTTAAAGATCACCCATTGTTGACAAACATGTTATGCTGTTAACTTCTGGTCCATTTTCCCCGAGGCCAGCTCTATCCTTTCAGCCCATCAAATTCACTCCTCTTTGCATTTCCAAGTTCTCCTTTCAATCATTCTGTGCTCCTCGTCTTTGTTAATCTGAAGCTTTGTCTCACAGAATTCCTGAAGTGATTGTTAAGGTAGATGTGAAGAAGGTAGGCAGAGGGAGAAGTTCAAAACCAGAACCCATGAATAAAAGACAGCAATTAATAAATCCAACAAGTAATTCAGGAGATGCCAGACTGATTCTTGGAGTCCAGTGTTAAACTATAAGGCAAGATTACAGTGATAATGGGAAGTGCAGATGCTGGAGAATTGCTGGAGGCAAGATGACATGCTTGTATTCCTGTTGTGAAAGTAGGTGACTATTGGTGCATCTATTCTGATGGCCAGATGTCATTAATTCAAAGTCAAGTTGAATGTTAAGACGATGGAGATTTCCTGAAGAAGCAGTCTTCAAGGGAATTGCTGGGATTTTGAAAAATCGAACAGGAAATTTCCCTGCATCTGGGAGCTCCAATAAAACTCCTTAAAGCAGGACAGTTCTGACTCAGTAAAGTTCCACAGTTACCTAGTGAAGGTTAGAAAATTAAAAACCAATTCCGACTTAGAATCAGAATCAGAATAGCATTTATTGCCATGTGCAGTTGAATGAGTGCAGCCCCCGAAAACAGGGCCACTCGGCCTCCACACACCAGCTTCCATCCAGGACTCACTCGACAGCCGATCCGGCTCGGGCCCGCTCTACTGCCGCTGCAAGATTTGGTCCACTGACTCTGTACGCTCTGCCGCAGGGCACGGCCTGTGAATCGGTCTGTTCACTCCACGTGAGTTACCCAACTCCTGGGTAGCTCAGAAACTGACTGTCTGACACAGCACTGACACTTCCTACAACGCTACCCTCTCCCCAACTACCCCCCACCCCACCACCACCTCAATTTCTCTCCCAAGCCTCTACCCTAGCCTCTTCCTGATCGCTTCTTCTCCCCCATCTAGCACCCTACCCTCTCAACTCACCTGGCACTATACCATCTACCCCACATGACCCTGTCCTCACCTGACACCATACCTCTCCCCACTCCCCACCCTGCTCTTTCCTCTGCCCCACCCTAAATGTCCCCCACCCAACACTACCCTTGCCCCACCTGGCCCCACAACGTCTCCCCCATCCGTCACCCTACCCTCTCCTGCACTGTCCACTCAACCTTCTCCCCCATTGGGACCCTACCAGTCCCTGAATGAACCCCACCTTCACACCCTTGTCTCTATGAGGGAGATTACACAAACTAAGTCTTGCATTGTGCCTTTATGAAGTTTTTATTACTGTTGCTCTATCTATTCTGAGGACCAGACATTGTTAATTCAGCATAAACTGGAGTAGTAGGTTACCATACCTGGTATGTCACCTTCTTCCCCACCTCACATGTCTTACACGTGTGCCCGTCCTCAGGCACTATCAAAATGACTTTGGGACTTTAAAACAATTTAACTCCTGAAATAATACAGCAAATGAGTGTGTTTCTTCTTCTCGGGATACAATTGAACGAACCCAGAAGAGATTTCTGGCCAGAAGAATTGTCAACGGGTAAAGCAGTAAGTTTAATGTGGATTAGCTCTGGTTGAATATGTTCCAACTGCAAACAGAAGATATGGGCCATTGTCGTTTTTTTGAAGACTTCATTTGAAGTGCTGAGGAAATACCTGAATTATTTTAAAATGTCATTGAAAGCTTTCTGTGGGACATACTTTCTTGAGTCAACCTGAACTTCGTTTACTGGAAGGCACATGTCTTGAGTTTATGGCTGACAAGTGTTGTGACTAGTTGTTATTGTCTGGGCATTTCGATATTGGTTCCTGTGTTCTGAGGAAGGGCCACTGGACCTGAAACATTAGCTTTGATTTCTCTCCACAGATGCTGCCAGACCTGCTGAGCTTTTCCAGCAACTTCTGTTTTTGTTCCTGATTTCCAGCTCCCGCAGTTCTTTCGGTTTTGATTTGAAATTGTTTGGAGTTCTGTTAGTGTGCAACTGCTGAGACAACTCTCAAATGAATTCTCATCTAAGTGTCCTGAAAGATCTGCATCTAGTCGAACCCATTTACATGTAAGAGTATACCAGACTGAAAACTGTCCGCTCGTAGCTTGTTCTTTCTACTTCAAGAAATGACAATATTTGGCCTATTTCTTTCGGAAGCTAATATGTGCAGAGCAAGTTTATTTAATCCTGCTTTAACTTGCCTGTACATGTGTGAGGTTACTTCAAAGGGTAAATATTTATACTTCCACATTTCAGCTTTATATCTTTGCCAAATAAGATTTGTTTCAGAATATCTCAATACTTTTACTGTTTATGAAAGAAATCTGGTCGATTTTTTTTATTATGAACCCAATTTAAATAAAACATATAATTGGTCATGTTGATAAATTGATATTTAGGTTGTGACTGGGGGTGGTTGGATCATTCTCTGTAATCAACCACTTGACTCTGCTCTGCTATTCAATGAGATCAGAGCTGATCTGATATTCCTCAGCTCTGCTTTCCTGCCTTTTCCCTCTAACTCTTGATTCCTTTACTGAATAAAAATCTGGCCATCTCAGCTTTGAGTATACTTGAAGGCCCAGCCTTAGGAGGCCTCTGCAATCAGGTTGTTTGAGGCAGTTTGCTACCAAAAATTCCTCCTTTGGTTTTGTTTTTTCTTGGGCCTATCTAATGATTTGTGATAGAAGGTACCCCACCAAGGAGCATTGACTCTATTCTCAATAGGCAAAAAGGTTTACTTCATGATAGCAATGAGGGCAAAATCATTCGATTAGGCATCTCCATGATGGCCTTCAAGTTCTAGAGGAAAGAACAATTGGACTCAAAGCATTAACTCTGTTTCTCTCTCTCTCTCCACAGATGCTACTGGAGCTGCTGAGTTTCTCCAGCAGTATGTTTTTATTTCAGATCTCCAGTACAGGTATTTCAGATGTAACGTGTGTGTCGTTAATTCAAATTGGCTGTAATGTGATTGACGAATAGTGGGCACTGTTTGGATAACGTGAACTTTCTGCTGTACAGGTATAGCGATTTTCTAAAGCGATTTCCCTCCTTCCCTTGTTAGAGGGAAAAGGCAGGAAAGCGGAGCTGAGGATTCTCAGATCAGCCCCGATCTCATGAATAGCAGAGCAGAGTCAAATGGCTGAATGTCCTCCTTCTGCTATTATGTCTTATTTCCCTACAACATTGTTTTCTATAGTACAAGGCTGCACAAGAACGCAACTATCACGTTACAGGAGAACTAGCTGTATCTTCTGCATGTTGTTTTAATATGATATTGATGGGATTTGGTTATCCAGAGATTTTCAGGGTCAGAGAGCATGGGCAAGTATGTGGTGGCAGATCAGCCACTGTTTGATTGGTGGAACGGGCTTGAATAACAAAATGCTCTTATCATAGTCTATTTTCCTGGAAATATCATTACCCAGAGGGCAGTTTAAATACGGAACGTGCCACCTTACAGGGTAATTGAGGTGATTAGCACAGGTAAGTGCATGAAGGAATACAAAGAGGAAAGGGAAGACTTGAAGATGAAGTAAAGTAGGAGATGATCTGTGTAGAGGCCTGTTAATACTAACAAAGGCCAGGCAGGCTGGATGGCCTGTTTCTGTGGCCGACATCCTATTCAAAGAGTTGTCACCAGCAATGGATCAGGAGCTGGAAGATTGACTAATGTTCCTTTTATAACCACCGTGACTTGTCAATGGATCTAATAGAGCTTGGCTTGACAGTGACACAAGCCAGTGCTCAGCCTTGCATACTCACTATAAATGTCGATGCAAAGTGAGTGCTCTGAGGCTCGGTGAACTACTGGATATTTAACACAGTTTCCAGTTCCTTGCTGGTAAGACACTGGATATGACAGTTGATCATAAAGCTCAGTAAAATTTACAACCATCAAAAGAAGCAGAATTAAATAAATTCCTGGACAGGATCAAACTACTCCTTTTCTGTGTCTTCACTCAATCATACGTAACTACTGCCTCTCATATGGATGGAATAAATCAGCTTCATTATACACAGCCCTTCCTATAGCTGCTGTGTTTCTGAACCAAGCTAACATCAAAGGTGTTTTACAATGTTCAGGCAGGAGACAGAGATACACATGGCGACAGAGAACAGAGAATGGGAAGCGTGCAAAAGAGAAGGGGAGAAACTGAAGACTGGAAGCAGGCAAGAGAATAAGGAACAGTGCCCTGTGATACAATGTCTTGGAAAGAAAGACAGAAGACTTACTCCTAGTGAAAGAAGTTTAGCTAAACAGATCAAATTTCAGAGCAGCACAATTTGGAGGTGTCCTGCTGAAGGTCTGTAAATGCATTAAAAGAAAATAAAATAAAGAACTGCAGATGCTGGAAATCTGAAATAAAAACAGAAATATCTGAGAAACTCAGCGTGCCTGGTAGCACCTGTGGAGAGAGAAAGCAGAGTTCATGTTTCACCTTTAGTTACCCTTCTTCAGAAATCAACTATTCACAGATGTTGCCAGAGGCTATTACTATTGGCAAATCCACCACCATCAATATTCTGGGATCACTATTGAGGAGAAAGTGAATTGGGAAACGTGTGTGTGTGATAGAGAGAGAGAGAGTGCGTGTTGTACTGTGCCTGTGTGTGTGTATGTGTGTGTGTACGTGTATCTGTGCATGTGTGTGGACATGTGTGTGTGTATGAGAATGTGCACGTGTGTGTATCTGTGTGTGTATATGTGTTTGTGTATACGAATGTGTGTGCGTGTGTGTGTATGAGAATGTGTACGTGTGTGTATCTGTGTCTGTGTGTGTACGTGTGTGCGTGTGCGTGTACATGTTTGCATACATGTGTGTGTATGAGAATGTGTACATGTGTGTATCTGTGTCTATGTGAGAGAGATGGTCAATCGGACACTACTGCTGATATACACTAAGTGGTGCTGTCCAGCAGCTGTCATAGCACTGTGTAGGATAGTTCACTTCATCTGAACAAAAGGAACATCTTGTTACAGCTCAAGAACTCCTTACTCCATCGCCTCAGGAGCTGTGCAGCTCTGTGGGAAAATCATAAAGAATTCACCTCATGTGAGGCTATTCAATCCATCAGTTCCATTGCCCTGCTATCTATATTTCACACACACACGTACACATGCACACATAAAACACACATGTACAGACACATAGGCACAAACACATTTTCATTCCCAAATGACATCTCAGGGGTCAGCTAAGTGTCAAACCCACAGCTATGTGTTTGGAGTCACACGCAGACCCAACCAGATAAGGACAGCAGAGGACATGAATGACCTGTAAAAGGCTTTGGTGAATCTGGAGTTGGGAGAAGGATCTTCTCCATCCTGCTCCCACTCACAAGAGGCCAGGCAAAGTCTTGCCTGCCCTGTCACTCTCGCTGTTGCTCTCGCTCTCACTCTCTCTCAGTCTCAGTCCCTCTCAGTCTCTTTCTCACTCACTCTCTCACTCATTCTCGCTCATGCTCTCTCTCTCATTCTTGCTGTCACTCTCTCACTTACTCGTGCACTCTCTCCCACTCTCTCTCACTCTCTCAGTCACTATCTCCCACTCTCCCACTCTTCCAATCTCTTACTCTCTCCCACTCTCTCTCCCACTCTTGTGCTTATATACAAAGGTTGATGCCAATGAAATTGTGATGGTGTTTGAAACCAGATGATTCTCTGAATCACTGCTGACTGCTTGTCTCCAGCTAATGAATGAGAGTGGCTTTTAATACAGTGTTTACATATCAAAGGACTGTTGTGCACTTTCTGTCAGAATTGCCCATGAAGTTAAACACCAGCTGCCGTTTCATTAAACAGTAGTTGCTGGGAGTAAGATTTCTAATGGCTCCAATTTGATTGACTGGAGATGGCTGTTAGCATCAGAGAAAAGAAATAACATTTATTCCATCATTTGATTTGACAATAAAATGATATGACTTTTATCTCTTTCTCCAATCCCAACTTAGGTTTAGAGGAACAGCAGGAGGCCATTCAGCCCATTCAGATCATGACAGCTCTGTATCCCAGCTCCATTCTCCAGCCTTTACTCCATATCTCTTATGGACTCATTGCTATAATCCCAACAGATTTAATTATTGAATACATTAGGTCCCTGGATGAAATCTGGCTTCATGGGTCATATTCTGTTTTGGTTTTAACAAGGTGCTCATTCGTTGAAACATAAGGTCACTAAGTTGAAGATTTGATTTCAACAATAAAACTAAAGTTTATTTCACAATAAAGCTAATTCTAATTCTAACTCCAAAGAAATGAAAGCAAAATAGAAGAAGCAGAGAATGTAGAAGTAGATAGCATAGAATTGATCCAGGAGCTTATTGATTGACAACATTGTTTTGGCTCCTGGTGGCGTAACTGTGGCCTGTGTAAGGCTAGTGCAGCAGTGAAAAGTATGGCCTGCAAACCGAAAGGATCAAAAAATCTGTGTGTGTGTGTGTGTGTGTGTGTGTGTGTGTGTGTGTGTGTGTGTGTGTGTGTGTGTGTGTGTGTGTGTGTGTGTGTGTGTGTGTGCGCGCGCGCATGTGTATCTTGTGTGTGTGTGTGTGTGTGTGTGTGCGCGCGCGCGCGTGTGTGTGTGTCTGTGTGGCTGTGTGTATGTGTGTGTGTGTGTGTGCATGTGTGCGTGTGTGTCTCTGTGTGTGTGTGCGTGTGTGTCTGTGTGTCTGTGTGTGTGTCTGTGTGTGTGTCTGTGCGAGTGTCTGTGTGTCTGTGTGTGTGTATATGTGTGTGTCTGTGTGTGTCTGTGCGAGTGTGTGTGTGTGTGTGTGTGTTTCTGTCTCCTGTGTGGCATTACTAGAATGTCTCCAGTAACTCCAGTTGGCTCCGACTCACATTCCTCCACGGATGCAGACACAGAGAAAATCACCTTCAGAGGCTCTGAAAGGGACAAACTGAAGCCATCATCAGTGTGCAAACAATCTTATGTCATCATGAAAGGGAATTGGAATAATTCAGAAGAAAACAAGTTGCCAAATCCTATGGTCCTGATTTGTGCTAACCAGTTTGTTTCCTCAGTGACTTGTTTCCCGTTAGCCACATTCAATACTTTGACCTTTGAGGTAGAGACTGTGAAAAGATCTTTCCTCTTATTAGCACTTTGCTTAAACAAGGGTAGGACTTATATAAGTAATGGTAGTGTTGTAGAAATGTTAGATCTAAGGGTTCAGGTATATAATTGTTTGAAAATTGGATCACAGGTAGACAGGTTGATTAAGAAGTGAGGAACTATTTGGGGACATAGAGGTAACTCCCACCATTGCACCTCTCCCTGTTATTCCTTAGTTCAACCCAAGCCAATATCACATCATGATCCATCACACCAAATCACTACTTACCTCCGCACAGATACTTACCTTTATTACCAAAGGTACTCAACCTCCTCTTTTCTGCCTATTTTTCTGCAAAGTTTCACACCCTTGAATATTGAGCTCCAGTCCTGGTCCCCTTGCAGCCGTATCCCTGTAATAGACATCAAATCACATACAGAGGGAGGCAATGACCCAGATGTTTTATCACTGGGCTGTAATCCAGCAACCCAGGTAGTGTTCTGAGGACCTGGGTTCAAATCCTGCCACAGCAGATGGTGGAAGTTGAATTCAATAATAATCTAGAATTAAGAGTCCAACAGTGACCATGAAACCATTGCCAATTTTTTATGAAAAACCCATCTGGCTCACTAATGCGCCTTAAAGAAAGAAACTGTTATCTTTATCTGGTCTGGCCTACATGTGATTCCAACAACAGGATGTTGTTAACTCTCAACTGCCCTCTGGGCAATTAGGGATGGGCAAAACATGCTGATCTAGCCAGGGATGCTCACATGCTGTGAATGAACTGAAAGACTTTGTTTATTTTTATTTGGGCTGTCAATTCATCTATCTCATTACAAATACTATGTGCATTCAAGTAAGAACCTCATGCTTTGGCTTTTTACCATTATTATTTACCCCTAGTTCTAATATCTACTGCATATATATCCTATTCCTTTCAGTCACGCTTTGATTATCATCTATCTTTTCACCACCCTGCACCTCTGTCCTCTTGTTTGTTTTTGTTTTAAATTGAATTAAATTAAATTTTCAATTGAAATCCCCTCCCACACTAGTTAGTTGAACCCCCATCTACCACCCTCATCATACAATTCTCCAGAACGCTGGTCCCAGCCGTCACAATGGGACAGTTCTCTCTTTGCCCGGTACTGATGCCAGTGCAACATGAGTCAGAACCCATTTCCCCCACTTCAATCTTTAAGCCACACATTTACCTCTGTTATTAACCCTCGGCCAATTTGTACATGGCTCAGGGAAAAATCCAGAGACTATTTTCTATGTGTCTCTGTTTTAAAGTTAAGCCGCAAACTTCTCATAATCCCTTCACAGAACCTCTTTCCAAGTCTGACCAATTGTATTGGTAGCCCATGTGGACCATTACAACTGAATCCTTCACCACTCCAGCTCCCCTATCAATCCATTAGAGACATTCTGAACCTTGACACTGTGTCAGCAACACAGATTTTGGAACTCTCTGTCTTTGCTACAGAGAACAGTGTCTATCCCCTAACTATGCTATCCCCTGCTACTACTATACTTTTCTTTCCTTCACCCATTTGTATGCTGCTCTAGATGACGGTGGATGGGTCAGTTTTCTCAGTACCCCCTGCATTTTGTGTGCTTGTTCACACCAGGAACACAATCCTTTTACTGAATAGATAAGGGAACTAGTGATGGCTCCTCCAATGTTAAATTGTGGATCCCATGCTATCTCACTTGCAGTCAGACCCTCCTGTCCCTGACCACAAACATAATTAATCTAAGGGCTGCAGTACTGCACCCCCTCCCTATTGCTGCAATTCATTAGCTCTGAATTAAAGCTCCTCAAACACTTAACACTTGCTACAGATGTGGTCACTATGGATACCATGTCCCACATACTACAGCTGCAAAACATCACCCACTCAGCCATTTCCATTCTAGTTAATTCAATAATGATGTTAAATATTTTTAAAGTAAATTTTCTAACTATACTCTTCAACTGTAATATCAGCTCCTTATTTAAACCAATGTGGCCAGTGAAAAGAAATACAGAGAACATACCCACGCATCACCTAAATCCTTTTCTATATGGTCACACTTGGGCTGTGCTCGATCAAAATAGGTTGAAGGGGTTTCATGCTGCCAGTTTTTAATGTCCAGCTACTTCTGGACCTTCTCTCAAAGGTCCACTCTCCCAGACTGCTTCACAGTGATACTGCCTGAGTACACACAACTCCCAGTCTCCTTCACAGAGAAACCGGCTTCTGCACACTCCTCTCAGTCTGTTTCACAGCAATACTGACTCACTGCACAGTCCGTACAGTCTGCTCTACATTGGTATTGCTTTGCTGCACATACCTTCCAATCCAGACAACAGGTTTTGTACCATCAAAAATCAGATAGCCAAAGAAACTGTATTTTTGTAGGTGGAAGACATGTATCTGCCAAATTTTAATTTCTTTTTTATTTATTCAATTGTGGGATGTGGGTGTCGCTAGCTGGCCAGCATTTCTTGCCCATCCCTGGATGCCCTTCAGTAGGTGGCAGTGAGCTGCCTTCTTGAGCTGCTGCTTGAGTCATCCTGCTGCAGGCTGATCCACAATGCTATTAGGGAGAGAATTCCAAGATTTTGACCCAGCAACAGAGAAGGAGCGGCGATATATTTCCAAGTCAGGTAGGTGAGTGGCTTGGAAGGATACTTGCGGGGGTGGTGTTCCCATGTATCTGCTTGCTGCCCCTGTTCTTTTGGACAGAAGTGGTCGTGGGTTTGGAAGGTGCTGTCTGAGGATCTCTGGTGAATTCCTGCAGTGCATCTTGCTGCTACTGAGCATCGGTGGTAGAAGGAGTGGATGCTTGTGTATATAATGGCAATCAAGCGGGGGCTGCTTTGTCCTGGATGGTGTCAAGCTTCTTGAATGTTGTTGGAGCTGCACCCATCCAGGCAAGTGAGGAGTGTTCCATCACACTCCTGACTTGTGCCCTGTAGATAACAGACAGGCTTTGGGGAGTCAGGAAGTGAGTTACTCGCTGCAGTATTCCAAGCCTCTGATCTGTTCTTGTAACCATTGCATTTACATGGTAAGTCCAGTTGAGTTTTTGTTTAATGATAACCCGCAGGATTTTGGTTGTGTGGGATTCAGTGATGGTAACACCACTGAATGTCAAGAGCTGGTGGTTAGATCGTCTCCCACTGGTGATGGTCATAACTTGGCATTTGTGTGGCACGAATGTTACTTGCCACTTGTCAGCTCAAGCCTGGATATTGTGCAGATCTTGTTGCATGTGAACATGGACTGCTACAGAATCTGAGGAGTCTCAAATACTCAACATTGTGCAATCATCAGCGAACATCCTCACTTCTGACCTTATGATGGAGGGAAGGTCATTGGTGAAGCAGCTGAAGATTTGGGCCTAGGTCATGACCCTGAGGATCTCCTTGTAGAGATGCCCTGGACTTGAGATGATAGACCTCTGACAACCACGACCATCTTCCTATGTGTCAGGTATGACTCTAACCACTGGAAAGTTTGGCCCCCTGATTCCCATTGATTCCAGTTTTGCTCGGGGTCCTTAATGCCGCACCCGGTCAAATGCAGCCTTGATGTCAAGGACTGTGACTCTCACCTCACCTCTGGGACTCAGCTCTTTTGTCCATGTTTGAGACAGGGCTGTAATGAGGTCAGGAGCTGAGCGGTCCTGGTGGAGCCAAAATGGGCACCACTGAGCCTATATAAGTGATTCCAAAAGCTAGGTTATTTGAACAGGCAAATAAATTAAAAATGGAATTGTCTGTAAAGGCTAAGAGGGCAGAAAATAATTGAAGTCCTATCACAACATTTGGGCTTATCAGTGATACTAGAGAGACAAGGTACTCCAAATACTAAGACATTGGATCAGTTCATATTGAGTTACAGTTAAAATAGCTTCAGTTAAGGAAAAAATGAAGAAGCAGGAGATAACAGAAAGACAAGGAGAGCGCAAAAGGGAAAATGGTATGGAGTTGAAAAGAATGCAAATGGGAATCAAACTGAGAAGACTGGATCTAAAGATTCAAGGAAGAGAGAGAGAAAAGAAATTTGAATTTAAAATAATGCAGATATAAAAACGCAACCTCAGAAGCTAAAGAAAGTTCCAATGGGCACATTCTAGTGTGTCCAGAAGTGAATAACAGACAGGAGAATTCATGGGTTTTTGTCAAAAGGCAAGTAAACCCCTTTTCCTTCAAATTGCTTAGTAAAACCCGTAACAATGCTAAGGGAACTGAAGTGTCAATCACCAGGAGGCAGAGATTTAAAGATAAGGAGCAGGAGATTCAGAATGGATTTGAGACAAAACCTTTTTCACTCAGAGGGTGATAAAAGTCTGGAATGCACTACTGGGGGCCAGAAGCCTTACAACTTTTAATAAGTATTTAGATGAATACTTGAAATATCATGACATTCAAGGATTAAGAAAGGAAGCAGGGATAATCTGGGAAATTGTAGGATAGTGAGCCTAATGTCTATGGTGGGGAAGCTCTTGGAAAAGATACTAAGGGACAAGATATATGCACATTTGGAAGAAAATAGACTATTTAGTGACAGGCAGTACAGGGAAGATCATGTCTCACCAACCTGACTGAAATTATTAAAGAGGTGACAAAGATAATTGATGAGGGAAGGGCTGTGGATGTAGTTTACATGGGCTTTAATCAGGCATTTGATAAATTCCCACATGACAGTCTGGTACAAAAACTAAAAATGGGCTTTGGGGTGGGCTGTCTAGATGGATACAAAACTAGTATGGTCAAAGAAGACAGAGGGTAGCAGTGGAAGGATGTTTTTCAGATGGGGACCAGTAACTAGTAGAGTACCAAAGGGGTCCGTTGTTTGTAGTATATATAAATGATGTGGAGGAAAATGTGGGTGGTCTGATTAGTAAGTTTGCAGATGACACAAAGATTGGTGGAGTTGCTGATAGTGCTGATGACTGAAAGGATATTACAGGATAGATTGGTGACTTGGGCACAGAAATGGAAGATGGAGTTTAATCCAAGCAAATGCAATATGATGCATTTTGAAGGATCAAATTTAGTGTGAATTTTACTGTTAGTGGCACAACCCTTAAGAACATTGATATACAAATGGAGCTGGGCATGTGGGTCTACAGTTCCCTAAAAGTGGCAACTCAGGTGGCCAAAGTGATTAAGAAGGCATACAGCATACTTGCCTTCATTGGCTGGGGCATGGAGTACAAGAATTGACAAACCTTGTTGCAGTTATATAAAACCCTTTTTAGGCCGTATTTGGAGTATTGTGTGCAGTTTTCGTTGCTACATTACCAGAAGGACATGGAAGCTTTGGAGAGAATGCAGAGAAGGTTCACCAGGATGTTGCCTGGTCTCGAGAGCATTGATTATGAGGAAAGGTTAAAACAACTAGGATTGTTTTCACTGGAAAGACAGCGGCTGAGAGGAGGCTAATAGAGGTCTACAAAATTATCAGAGACACAGATAGGGTGGACAGTCAGATGCTTTTTTGCAAGGCTGGAGTTCCAATTACAAGGGGGCACAGGTTCTTGGTGAGAGGGAGAAAATTTAAGAGAGATGTGTGAGGGAAGTTTTTCACACAGAGAGTGGTAGGAGCCTGGAATGCTCTGCCAGAGGAGGTGATGGAAGTGGGCACTTTGTGACATTTAAGAGGTGCCTGGATGGCTCCACGATTAGGGAGGGAATCGAGGAATATGGACCAAATAAGGGCAGAAGCTTTGTTTTTCACTTCGAAGAACAAAGAACAAAGAAAATTACAGCACAGGAACAGGCCCTTCGGCCCTCCAGTCTGCGCCGATCAAGATCCTCTGTCTAACCTGTCATCTATTTTCTAACGGTCTATGTCCATTTGCTCCTTGCCCATGCTGTTCTAGAGAAGGAAATCAGTGTCCTCTCTTGATCTGGCCTGCATGTGACTCCAGGCCCACAACAATGTGGTCAACTTAAATTTGCCCTCTGAAATGACCTAGAAGTGACCTAGAGATGGGAACTCAGATGAAACAACTGCTAGAAAGTCTTAACAGTAATAAAACCAGTCAGCAGCCTGACATCACCTATCCACTGGAATTGCCAACAGTAAAAACACCCCATCGACCCTAGAAAAGCTGGGGCTAGTGCCAAAATTGTTCTGAGGAACAGTCACCGGACCCGAAACATTAACTCCACAGACACTGCCAGACCTGCTGAGCTTTTCCAGCAACTTTGTTTTTGTTCCAAAATTGGAGAGCTGTATCACAGACTCGTCAAGCAACAGCATGACATAGTCATACTCACAGACAACATCACAGATACCATCTGCAAGGCACAAGCCAGGAGTGTGATGAAATACTTCCCACTTGCCTGGATGAATACAGCCCCAACCACACTCAAGAAGCTCAACACCATGCAGGACAAAGCAGTCTGTTTGATTGGCACTATATCCACAAACATGCACTCCCTCCACCACCGACGCTCAGTAGCAGCAGTGTGTACTATCTACAAGATGCACAGCAGAAATTCACCTAACATCCTTAGTCAGCACCTTCCAAACCCATGACCACTCCCATCTAGAAGGACCAGGGCAGCAGATATAGGAACACCACCCCCTCCAAACCACTCACCATTCTGACTTGGAAATATATTGCCATTTCTCCACTGTTGCTGGGAGGAAATCTTGGAATTCTCTCCATAAGGGCCTTGTGGGTCAGCCCACAGCACATGGACTGCTGCGTTGGAAGAAGGCAGCTCACCCTCACCTTCTCAAAGACAGCAAGGGACGGGCAATAAATGATGACCCATAAATTTCTTTGCCTTCAACTAATTCTCTTTCTGGTCTTTAACTCGTTATTTGTCTCAGCTGTAAATAATTCTGACCTCTTTCTGACTCGTTTTTGTTCTTGTTGTAACTCATCTACTTGCTCACATCAGAAGCTCATTTTCTCTCATTCTGTACCTGATTCACCCTTTTGTCTGTAACTCATTCTCTGTGACCTGGAACCAATTCTGTCTCTCAACTGTAACCCATTCCCTCTGTCACCTGTTGCTGGTTTGCTCTCTCTCTTTAATTCACTGTCCCTGCAGGAGGGCTGTTGTGGTAGTGTCCCTACCTCTGGAACAGGAGGCCTCGGTTCAAGTCCCAGCTGCTCCAGAGGTATAGGGGTTGATTAGAAAAATACCTTATTCATTTTCTGTCTCTGCAACTGATTTTCTCGTACCCATCAGTCACACGAGACAGTAAATAGACATGACCGAGGAGGATTCTGGGAGATGTTGGCCCTTTCACTACAAAGGGCATCATGGGAGGACCCGATGTCTAAGTCAATAAATATGATATAATCTCCTAGATGAGAGCTGGGGTTGGAGGAGGAGGAGGGTTAACTAATAGGCCTAGTTTTGTAAGCACCTTGGAAGGGAAACGAGTGAAGATGGGGAACAGGGAAAGGAAGTGAGGGAAGGCTCAAATGTTGACAGCAAACAAAGAAATATTCGCTTCCCAATGAGCAGGAGAAAGAGAAGCGTACGGTTAGATTGTATGAATGTAAATGCATAAAACATGGTGAATAAAACTAGGAACTGGAAGCAAAAACTGCTATAGGCAGATATGACACAGTCACTTTGACAGAAGTATAGTTCAAGGAAGAACAGGACTGGATACTCAACATCCTGGGTTATAAGGCTTTCAGTAAAAACAAGGTGAGTAAAAAGGGAGGAGGTGTAGCAGCCTCGGTCAAAGATAATATTATAACTTTTGAATGACATGCAGTTCCTGCATTAGAATCTGTCTGGTTGGAGGTGAGAAACAGGAAGGGAGCGGTGACCTTGATGGGTATTTATTATAAACCTATTATAAACAGGGGTGGGGCAATAGAAGAGAGCATGTGTAGGCAGATTATGGAAATCTGCAGAACAAGAGAGGGCTGTGATGGCCGATGGTTTCAATTACCCGAGTGTAGACTGGGAAAAGGGGAGAGCAATTCCTGCAGCAGAAATTCCTGGAACAGTGCATTCCTGTTCTCCCAGAGAGGGAGCTGTACTGGATCTGGTCCAAGGAAATGAGGCAGGCTAAGTGGAGAATAGGAGAATGGGAGAGCATTTAGACATTAGTGATCATAAAATTATTATGTTAATAGTGAGTTGGAAAAAGATAAAAACCAGTCAAGGATTAAGATGCCAGACTGGAAAGGGCAAGTTTTAGTTATCTCAAAGTTCAATTGGAGCAAATTAATTAGAAAGGCATTTTGGTGGATAGAGCAGTAGTTGGAAAATGGGAGACTTTCAAAAGGGAGGTGAATCGGTTAAAAGCTAGATACAAACCCAGGAGAAATAAACACAGGGCATCCAAGCTAGAACACCCTGAGTAGCTAAGGATATTAATGAGAAAATAAGGAAGAAAAGAAGGGGCTTATGATGTACACCAGAATAATAACAGTAGAAATCAGGAAGAGTATCTAAAATGCAGGATAGAGGCCGAGGTTGGAATAAGGAAAGCTAAGAGGAAGCGTTAGGAAAGGAAGGCAGGCTGTGCTAAAACCAAGAGTAAAATGTTTTTCAAACATATTAATAGTAAAAGATTAGTAAAGGATAGAATGGGGCTTAAGGAACAAGCAGGACAAAGTGTTCATTGAAGCAAAGGCTATGCCAAAGCTAAAAACTGAATATTTTTCTTCTATCATTGCCAAATTAGAAAATGATGACAACAGCCCAGTTGAAAATGTGGGTGTTGAGAACTGACCATTCTGGTGATAGATAAAGAAGCAGTGCTAAAAAGGCTGGCAGTATTCCAGGTAGACAATTCACCAGGCTCAGATGGGATGCATCCAAGATTCTGAGAGAGAGGTAAGGGAACGAATTGCAGAACTATTGACAGAAATTCTCCACCCCTCTGTGAGCACAGGATTAGTCCTGGAGGATTGCAAATGTGACACCAATAATTAAGAAAGTTACAAAGTATAACTGAGGAAATGACAGACCTGTCAGCTCAACATCAATAGTGGGAAGAATGAGAGGCCATAATACTGTATAAGGTAAACATATACTTAGAGAGAAATAATTAATACTAGAGAGTCAACATGGCTTTGTCAGGAAAGGTCATGTCTGACGAATCTCATTGTATTCTTCGATGAGATGACACAGTGAATGAGACTAATGCTGTGGATGTTAGATACTTGGGCTTTCAGAAACATTTAATACATTGCCATTTGGTCTATTAGAAAATTAGAAATGTTTGGGTTGATGGGTCCAGGGCAGCATGGATTAGGAGTTTGCTATAAAATTGGAAACAGAGGGTAGGTATAGATGGATATTTCTCAGATTGGAGACGAGTTGAAAGTGGTAGACCCCAGGGGCCGGTGTTGGGACACTTGTTTTTTTCTGATTTATGTAAACAATTTTGAGCTGGGTATTGAAGGCAGAATCTCTAAACTTGCAAATGATACTAAGCTGAAAAAATAATGAACTACGAGGATGATGCTAAACGATTTCAGAGAGACGTTGACAACTTGGTCAAATGGGCAGACACCTGGCAGATTAATTTCAAAGCATAGAAATGTGAGGTAAGGCATTTTCCTCAAAGAAGCATGTAGCTCATTCAGTGTTTCTGCCTGTAACCCATTCTCTCTCTCACTTATTCATTCTCTCTTCCCCGGGTGACTCATTCCCTTTCATTTCAGCAGATGTGGCACCAGTACTAGGAAACGTAGTGTGAAGCTGGACGAACACAGCAGGCCAAGCAGCATCTCAGAAGCACAAAAGCTGAGGTTTCGGACCTAGACCCTTCATCAGAGAGGGGGTTGGGGAGAGGGTTCTGAAATAAATAGGGAGAGAGGGGGAGACGGACCGAAGATGGATAAGGGGAAGATAGGTGGAAAGGAGGGTGTAGGTGGGGAGGTGGGCAGGGGATAGATCAGTCCGGGGAGGACGGACAGGTCAAGGAGGCGGGATGAGGCCCTAACTTCTCCTCTCTCCATCTTCGGTCCGCCTCCCCCTCTCTCCCTATTTATTTCAGAACCCTCTCCCCGCCCCCCTCTCTGATGAAGGGTCTAGGTCCGAAACATCAGCTTTTGTGCTCCTGAGATGCTGCTTGGCCTGCTGTGTTCGTCCAGCTCCACACCTTGTTATCTTGGATTCTCCAGCATCTGCAGTTCCC
Source organism: Stegostoma tigrinum (assembly GCF_030684315.1). NCBI lineage: Eukaryota > Metazoa > Chordata > Chondrichthyes > Orectolobiformes > Stegostomatidae > Stegostoma > Stegostoma tigrinum. The sequence goes on from NC_081363.1 coordinate 6,894,789, forward strand.
ATTATCTCTAGGAAAAGTAGTATTGTCCTGATGGGATGGTCTCCACCCGAAACATACCAGGGCTGGTGTCCTTAAAGACTACATAAGTGTGGAAGATTACAAGATGTGGTAAAGGCCAAAGTCAACGTCAAAGAGAAAGCTATGAATATGGAAGATGATAAACAGACTGTGACAGGAAGGGGTAGAGAGACAAGCAAAGCATAAGACTGAATGTTACACGAATAGCAAAAGGGCAAAACTAAAGGCTTTATATCTGAGTGCATGCAATATTCAAAATGACACAGATGGACTGAGAGCACAAATAGAAATGAAAACGTGCCATCTGATAGACTTTGTCAAGATATGGCTGCAGGATGACATGGATTGGGAACAGACATTTAGGAACCGCTGGGAAGTGGGAACAGGTGGAATGTTAGCTCTGTTAATTAATGATGGCATTCGCTCAATAGAGAGCAATAACTTGAGCTTAGGAAAATGAGCCTACTTACGTTTTGGGTAGAAATGATAAAAGCAAAATGTCAATTGTGGGTGTGTCCAACGAACTATAAAGTGTGGTAAGGCATGAAGAAAGAACTGATGAGAGCTGAATGTAACATCTCACTGGGATTAGCAGACCGGAAATCAAATCCTGCTATTCCCAGAGCCGTCACGAAAGCTAAGCATTTGATCAAGGTACACAAAATTCCCCAATTTAACTTATTTTTAGACCCTGGTTAACAGAAATCATGAGCTAGCTTTTTGTACTTAACAAGAATCATTATTTATTACAAATAAACAGGTTCTAACTACAGGTAAACAATTATGAGCTGTTAACAAATAATTGATCATGTTAGCAGAAAGAATAATAAAAAGCATATTGACAAGATGGTGAGAGATCATGTAGCTTGAGATGCAGAGGGATCTGAGAATCCTTATGTATGAATCACAAAAGGTTAGTATTCAGGTACAGCAAGTAACTGGGAAAACAAATTTGCATGTCCTGCTTTATTGTGAGAGGAATTGAAAGCAAGAGTAGGGAGGTTATGCTTCATTTGTACAGGGCATTTGAGGGCATGTCTGCAGCACTGTGTACAGTATGGGTCTCCTTATTTAGGGAAAGATGTAAATACACTGGAGGCAGCTCAAAGCAGGTTAATACCTTGAATGGGCAGATTGTCTTTGAGAATAGGATGGACAAGCTAGACTCGTACTTGCTGAGTTTAGAAGAGTGAGAGGTAACTTGATTGGAATATATATGATCTGGAACTGTTTTGACAGGGTACATATGCAAGGATTTTTCATCTTCTGGGATAGTCTCAAACCAGGTGCCAACACTCTGACCCCTCCTCCTACAGCTCCCTCAATTATGGCCCCATCCCTGACCACCAAACCATCGTCTCTCAAACCATTCATAACCTCATCACCTCAGGTGACCTCCCAACATACAGCCTCCAACCTCATTGTTCCCCAACCTCCCGCTTCTACCTCCTTCGCAAAATCCACAAACCTGACTTCCCCAGCTGAGCCATTGTCTCTGCCTGATCCTGCCCCCCTGAGCTCATTTCCTCTTACCCTGACTCTGTTTTCCCACCTCCCCCACAACTGCCTTCCCCAATCCATGAGTTCCCCACCTAGGTCGTGGACACTGCCCACACTTTTTACCTCCTCCAGGCTTTCAATTCCCTGGCCCCCAACACCTCATCTTCATCATGTACATCCAATCCCCAAACACCTGCATCCCCCACACAGGTGGCCTAAAAGTTCTCTGCTGCTTCCTCTCTCATAGGCCAACCAGATCCTCCCCACCAATACCCTCATCCGCTAAACAGAGCTTGTCCTTAACTTAACAACTTCTCTTTTAACTTCTCCCACTTCCTACAGACTAAGGGGGTGGCCATGGGCACCTGCATGGGCCCAAGATATGCCTGCCTCTTTGTAGGGTATATGGCACAGCCCCTCTTCTGCTGCTATACTGGCCCTGTCACCCACATCTTCCTCCACTGTAATGACTGTATAGGCACTGCCTCAGTCTCCCATGAGGAGCTGGAACACTTCATCAACCTTACTAACACCTTTCACTCCAACCTCAAATTCACCTGGACCATCTTCGATACCTCTCCCTCTTTCCTGGACCTCTCTGTCTCCACCTCTGGTGACCACCTCCAAACTGATGTCTATTTCAAGCCCCCGACTCCCACAGGTACCCAGACTACACCCCCTCTCACCTACCTTCCTACAAGAATGCTATCCCCTACTCTCAATTCCTCCACCTCTGCTCCCAAGATGGAGCATTCCACTCACAGATATCTCAGACGTCCTCCTATTTCAAAGGCTGTAGCTTCCCTTCTCGATGTTCAAAAATGCCCTCAAATGCATCCCTTGCATTTCCCGCACCTCTGACTTCGTATCCCCTCCCAAAAAAGCAAAGACAGAATCCCCCTTGTCCTCACATATCACCCACTAACCTTCATGTTCAATGTATCATTCTCCGTCACTTCTACCATCTACCAACCAAAGGTATTTTTCCCTCCCCACCCCTATCTGCCTTCCGGAGGGACTGCTTCTCCGCAACTCCTTCATCCACTCTACACTCCCCACTAACTCCACCACCCCAGGAACCTGTCCCTGCAACTGCAGGGAGTGCTACCCCTGCCCCTACACTCCCCCTTCACCTTCATTCAAGAACCAAGCCAAACCTTTCATATCGGACAGACCTGTACATCCATCAAGTTGGTCTACTGTATCCACTGCTCCCGGTGTGGCCTTGTCTACATTGGTGAGACCAACTGAAAGCTCAGAGACCATGTTGCAGAGCATCTGTTCTCTGTACGTGACAAACAACACCTTCGAGTTGCCATCCATTTTAACTCCCCCTCCCATTCCCTGGGTAACATGTCCATCCTGGGCCTCCTCCACTGTCACAATGACACCACCCACAAACTGGAGGAGCAGCACCTCATATTCTGCCTCAGGAGCTTATAGGCCGATGGTCTAAACTTGGAATTCATTATCCCTAAAATCTCCCCAGCCCCGGCCTCATCTTATGACCAACCCTCCCTCTCATCCCCGTCTCCTTTACCCGACACAATCTGTCCATCTTTGCTCCCACCTATCTGCCTCACGCTTCCCATTGACCAGTCCCCACCACTCCCTACCTGCACTTACCTATCACCGTCCCACCTACCTTCCCCCAGCCCCACCCCTCCTCACTCTATTTATTTAGAACATAGAACATAGAACATAGAACAGTACAGCACAGAACAGGCCCTTCAGCCCACAATGTTGTGCCGACCATTGATCCTCATGTATGCACCCTCAAATTTCTGTGACCATATACATGTCCAGCAGTCTCTTAAATGACCCCAATGACCTTGCTTCCACAACTGCTGCTGGCAACGCATTCCATGCTCTCACAACTCTCTGCGTAAAGAACCTGCCTCTGACATCCCCTCTATACTTTCCACCAACCAGCTTAAAACTATGACCCCTCGTGCTAGCCATTTCTGCCCTGGGAAATAGTCTCTGGCTATCAACTCTATCTATGCCTCTCATTATCTTGTATACCTCAATTAGGTCCCCTCTCCTCCTCCTTTTCTCCAATGAAAAAAGTCCAAGCTCAGTCAACCTCTCTTCATAAGATAAGCCCTCCAGTCCAGGCAGCATCCTGGTAAACCTCCTCTGAACCCTCTCCAAAGCATCCACATCTTTCCTATAATAGGGCGCCCAGAACTGGACGCAGTATTCCAAGTGCGGTCTAACCAAAGTTTTATTGAGCTGCAACAAGATCTCACGACTCTTAAACTCAATCCCCCTGTTAATGAAGGCCAAAACACCATACGCTTTCTTAACAACCCTGTCCACTTGGGTGGCCATTTTAAGGGATCTATGTATCTGCACACCAAGATCCCTCTGTTCCTCACGCTGCCAAGAATCCTATCCTTAATCCTGTACTCAGCTTTCAAATTCGACCTTCCAAAATGCATCACCTCGCATTTATCCAGGTTGAACTCCATCTGCCACCTCTCAGCCCATCTCTGCATCCTGTCAATGTCCCGCTGCAGCCTACAACAGCCCTCTACACTGTCAACGACACCTCCGACCTTTGTGTCGTCTGCAAACTTGCTGACCCATCCTTCAATTCCCTCGTCCAAGTCATTAATAAAAATTACAAACAGTAGAGGCCCAAGGACAGAGCCCTGTGGAACTCCACTCACCACTGACTTCCAGGCAGAATATTTTCCTTCTACTACCACTCGCTGTCTTCTGTTGGCCAGCCAATTCTGTATCCAAGCAGCTAAGTACCCCTGTATCCCATTCCTCCTGACCTTCTGAATGAGCCTACCATGGGGAACCTTATCAAATGCCTTACTGAAGTCCATATACACCACATCCACAGCTCGACCCTCATCAACCTTTCTAGTCACATCCTCAAAAAACTCGATAAGGTTTGTAAGGCATGACCTACCTCTCACAAAGCCGTGTTGACTGTATTTGATCAAGCCATGCTCTTCCAGATGGTCATAAATCTTATCCCTCAGAATCCTTTCTAACACCTTGCAGACGACAGACGTGAGACTTACCGGTCTATAATTGCCGGGGATTTCCCTATTTCCTTTCTTGAAGAGAGGAATTACATTTGCCTCTCTCCAGTCCTCAGGTACCTCAGTTCCCAGCTCCCTTCCACCTCCCCATTTCTAAAGAAGGGTCCCAATCTGAAACGTTAACTTTCCTGCTCCTCTGATGCTGCCTGGCTTGCTGTGTTCTTCCAGCTCCACACTGTGTTGTCTCTGACTCCAGCACTGGCAGTTCTTGCTAGCTCTTGGAAAGGTGACCCTTGTTTTCTATGTATCTCTCCTCTCTGTCCCTCTCTCTGTAACCCATTCCCTCAGACTATAACCCATTCTCTCCCCATGTAACTGGTTCTTTCCTACCTGTAACTCTCTCTCGCTCAGTAATTCATTTTCTCTCTCTTCCTGAATCTGATTTGTGTGCTTATGCCTGTACTCTCTCTATCTCCATCTGTCTCTATAAGACCATGAGACATAGCAGCATAAATTAGGCCATTTGGCCCATCAAGTCTGCTCCACCATTCCATCATGGCTGATAAGTTCCTCAACCCCATCCTCCCGCTTTCTCCCAGTAACCCTTGGTCCCCTTGATAAAAAAGAATCTATCTAGCTCAGTCTTAAATGTACTCAATGACCTGGTATCCATAGCCTTCTGCGGCAGAGAATTCCATAGATTCACCACTGTCTGGCTGAAGAGGTTGCTCCCTAAGTCCATTCCAAAAGGTCTTCCCTTTACTCCAAGGCTGTGCGCTCGTCTCTCCTACCAATAGAAGCATCTTCCCAACATCCACTCTCTCCAGGCCATTAAGTATTCTGTAAGTTTCAATTGGTTCCCCCCTCATCCTTCTAAACTCCAATGAGTGTAGTCCCAGAGCCCTCAAACGTTCCTCATATGTTAAGTTTTCTATTGCTGGGACCATTCTCGTGAACCTCCTGTGAACTCGCTCCAGGACCAGTACATCCTTCCTGAGCTATGGGGCTGAAAATTGCACGCAATACTCCAAATGTGGCCTGACCAGACCTTGTAAAGCCTCAGTAATATATCCCTGCTTTTGTATTCAAGTCCTCTCAAAATAAATGCCAACAATGCATTTGCCTTCCTGACTACTGACTCAACCTGCAAGTTTACCTTAGAGAATCCTGGACTAGAACTCCCAAGTCTCTTTGCACTTCAGACTTCTGAATTTTCTCTCCATTCAGAAAATAGTCCATGCTTTTATTCTTCTTACATAAGTGCAGGACCTCACACTTTCCCACATTGTACTCCATTTGCCACTTCTTTGCCCACTCTCCTATTCTGTCCAAGTCCTCCTGCAGTGTCCCCACCTCCTCAATACTACCTGTCCCTCCACCTGTCTTCGTATCATGTGCAAACTTAGCCAGAATGCCCACAGTTCCTTCATCGAGATCATTAATGTGTAAAGTGAAAAGTTGTGGTCCCAACACTGACCCTTTTGTCGCCAGCTGCCGTCCTGAGAAAGGCCCCTTTATCCCCACTCTCTGCTTTCTGCCAGACAGCCAATCTTCTTTCCATCCTAGCACCTTGCCTCTAATACCATGGGCCTTTATCTTAGTCAGCAGCCTCCTGTGCTGCACCTTGTCAAAGGCCTTCTTGAAGCCCAGGTAGATAACATCTATTGGCTCTCTTTGGTCTACCCTGCTTGTTACTTCCTCTCTTGCCAAATCATTGCTAAATCTCTCAGATGGAAGTTGCGGCTGATTTTGACCTGTGTGTCCACTTGAAAGTGGACATTCTGTAAAATCCTGTCTGAAAGTGAAGCCAACATTGCAGCACTCTGTCTGTACAGCACAGAACTGTCAGCCTGTGCTGTGTGTGTAATCTTTGGTGATCTTAAAGCCACAAATATCTGACTCTGAGAAAAGAGAATTTTAACAAACGCAATGTGCCACTACAGCGATACTTTCATTATTAGTGTTTAAATATTCTGTGATGTTTATCAAAGTAATAAAATGATACAATCTACAGGTATATAAAACTAAAGTTATAAAGAACTATAGGGACACAGAGCTAGGAGAATAAGTGATTAGATGTCGGATAAAGGCAGCTAGAATTAGTGTGTATTTTTCACTGTAATGTTTAACAGTTGGATGATCATCATTAAAGTCAGGAGTTTGACCTATTTTGTTTGGTTAATTCCAAAACTGCCCAATTATTCAATCTTTCAACATGTCCTTTCATTGTAATCTGAAGGTTCACAGTCATCAGATGGAATAACACCGGTCATTCGCCGGTCCACAAATTCTATTTCTTAGATGGAAATCAGAAAATAGCTGCAATAACAGGGAGAATGGAGCTGTCTTTAGCATTGAGTCTGATTGTCCATTAGTTTAAATTTAGTGTATTCAACCACTATCCACAGCTAACCCGAACCCCTGCTGTTACTTCCCTTCAGAGCAATGTAATGCTTAGCAACACTTGTAGAAATGTATTGGGAAGCATTGTGTTGATATTATAAAATGTGTTTTTGTGCAAGTTAACTCAATTTTACAGGCAGGGAGGTATAACCACTGTAATTTTCTTGGAGCTTTGCAACCAACTTCGCAGTTTGAGGATTATGTGTTTGCTAGAACCACAAGCTGCCATTGAGGGTATTGAAGGGGAAAGTATACAAGAATAAAAATACATTCAGCAACAGCAATGCAAGGAATAGAATTAGACCAAAACATTTGGCAGTTTTCCTCTTCGGTATCTCCCTCACTCTCAGTGTCCGTTCACATTTGGTATGCCTCACTATCTGCATTCTCCCTCACTTCATGTGTGTCTCTGTGGCAATCCCTCAGAAGCAACTGAAGAACCTACCCTACTGTATTTTCACATGCAGAGGCCTTTCGACTTAAATGCTTTATTAACCCTTTCTCAATGTTCCCTATAACCTTGTGCACGTCACCTCATATCTGTCTGCTCCTGCACTCCCTTTAAAATCATACCCTTTATTTCACCAAAATTATACTCTCTTCAATCTTCCTGCCGAATGGAATCACTCCACCATGCTGTGCATTATGCCAACTGCCTCGTGTCCACTAATCTATGCCCTTGTGATTTTTATTGCAATCCTACTCACAGATCGCAGTAATTCCACCGTCTGTGTTATCAGTAAAATTTCCCCTGTACACCCAGGTTTAAGTAATTATTATTGAATAGTAAAATCACACTTTCTAACAAAAGCTGCTGGGGAGCCCTACCATCCTCAACCTATTAATCAGTCATTCCAATGCCAAGGGCATTGGTCATGCAGTACTGAGGGATTGCTGTTCCATTGTAGGTGCTTTCTATGAGATTTGACCTTAAACCAAGGTCCATATGCCTTCTGAAGTCTCTATCAAACAGTAAGCATTCACAGCCCTCTATGGTAGAAAATTCCAAAGGATCACAACCTTCTCAGTCAAATCATTTCTCCTCATCCTGACCAAAATGGCATCCCCCCTTATTTTTAAACTGTACCCCATGGTTTCCAACTGCTCAAGCAAGGGAATTGTCTAATTCACCTTTTATTTCTCTTTAAGTGTTTTGTGGGTTTCAAAAGGCCACTCTTTGAATCTCGAGAGAATACAGGCCCAGCTTTCCCAATCTCTCTTCATAGCATAGTCCCAGCATCCTGAGGACAAGTCTGTTGGACCTTTGTTGCACTCCTATGGTAATAATATCTTTCTTAAAATAAGGAGTGCAAAAATTCACACTGTACTCCATCAGCAGTCTAACTGAGCTCTTTCAAAATTGAAGCAAGACTGCCAATGTGTTCTGAAGAAGGGTCACTGGACTCAAAATGTTAACTCTGCTTTCTGCCAGACCTGTTGAGTTTCTCCAGCAATTTCCGTTTTTGTCAAAAGTTTAAATTAAACATGTCTGCAGCTTAAAATTCAATCACTGCAAGCTTTGAACAAATTTATTTTCAAGGGGTGCATTGAAAAAGCAGCTTAATTCATAACCAGCCAAACCTGGATCATCATTAAGTGACTCAGCTAGGCCCCTTCTGTGGCCTGTACATATAAGTTGTCAACTTAGTACAAGTTAGCACTGGAGTGTAGGTTACTGTAGAGAGCTGGATTTGAGCATCTCAAAAAGTTCAGCAGAGGAAGGAAGGAGGTGTTTAGTTGTTGTTGTCTAAACAAAACTGATCTCCACCTATCTGGACTCCATTTTCTCCCCTTTGGTCCAGGAACTCCTCACCTACGTCCGTGACACCACCCACGCCCTCCACCTCCTCCAGAACTTCCAATTCCCTGGCCCCCAACACCTCATATTCACCATGGACGTCCAGTCCCTGTACACCTGCATTCCGCATGGAGATGGCCTCAAGGCCCTCCGCTTCTTCCTGTCCCGCAGGCCCGACCAGTCCCCCTCCACCGACACTCACATCCGCCTAGCTGAACTCGTCCTCACACTCAACAACTTCTCTTTTGACTCCTCCCACTTCCTACAGACTAAGGGGGTGGCCATGGGCACCCGCATGGGCCCCAGCTATGCCTGCCTCTTTGTAGGTTACGTGGAACAGTCCCTCTTCTGCACCTACACAGGCCCCAAACCCCACCTCTTCCTCCGGTACATTGATGACTGTATCGGCACCGCCTCTTGCTCCCCAGAGGAGCTCAAACAGTTCATCCACTTCACCAACACCTTCCACCCCAACCTTCAGTTCACCTGGGCCATCTCCAGCACATCCCTCACCTTCCTGGACCTCTCAGTCTCCACCTCAGGCAACCAGCTTGTAACTGATGTCCATTTCAAGCCCACCGACTCCCACAGCTACCTAGAATACACCTCCTCCCACCCACCCTCCTGCAAAAATTCCATCCCCTATTCCCAATTCCTCCGCCTCCGCCGCATCTGCTCCCATGATAAGACATTCCACTCCCGCACATCCCAGATGTCCAAGTTCTTTAAGGACCGCAACTTTCCCCCCACAGTAATCGAGAACGCCCTTGACCGCGTCTCCCGTATTTCCCGCAACACATCCCTCACACCCCGCCCCCGCCACAACCGCCCTAAGAGGATACCCCTCGTTCTCACACACCACCCTACCAACCTCCGGATACAACGCATTATCCTCCGACACTTCCGCCATTTACAATCCGATCCCACCACCCAAGACATTTTTCCATCCCCTCCCCTGTCTGCTTTCCGGAGAGACCACTCTCTCCGTGACTCCCTTGTTCGCTCCACACTGCCCTCCAACCCCACCACACCCGGCACCTTCCCCTGCAACCGCAGGAAATGCTACACTTGTCCCCACACCTCCTCCCTCACCCCCATCCCAGGCCCCAAGATGACATTCCATATTAAGCAGAGGTTCACCTGCACATCTGCCAATGTGGTATACTGCATCCACTGTACCCGGTGCGGCTTCCTCTACATTGGGGAAACCAAGTGGAGGCTTGGGGACCGCTTTGCAGAACACCTCCGCTCAGTTCGCAACAAACAACTGCACCTCCCAGCCGCAAACCATTTCCACTCCCCCTCCCATTCTTTAGATGACATGTCCATCATGGGCCTCCTGCACTGCTACAATGATGCCACCCGAAGGTTGCAGGAACAGCAACTCATATTCCGCCTGGGAACCCTGCAGCCATATGGTATCAATGTGGACTTCACCAGTTTCAAAATCTCCCCTTCCCCTACTGCATCCCTAAACCAGCCCAGTTCGACCCCCCCCCCCACTGCACCACACAACCAGCCCAGCTCTTCCCCCCCACCCACTGCATCCCAAAACCAGTCCAACCTGTCTCTGCCTCCCTAACCGGTTCTTCCTCTCACCCATCCCTTCCTCCCACCCCAAGCCGCACCCCCAGCTACCCACTAACCTCATCCCACCTCCTTGACCTGTCCGTCTTCCCTGGACTGACCTATCCCCTCCCTACCTCCCCACCTACACTCTCTCCACCTATCTTCTTTACTCTCCATCTTCGGTCCGCCTCCCCCTCTCTCCCTATTTATTCCAGTTCCCTCTCCCCATCCCCCTCTCTGATGAAGGGTCTAGGCCCGAAACGTCAGCTTTTGTGCTCCTGAGATGCTGCTTGGCCTGCTGTGTTCATCCAGCCTCACATTTTGTTATTATTGATTGGTGAGCAGGATTGGTGAGTATTTCCAGTCATTGTTATAAAAGTGAGATCTTTAGTTTGTGTTTATGTGGCCAGTCTTTTTTCTCTCTTTATCTTAAACATAGCTTGTTAGATCTAATATTGATGCTATTATGTAAGAAAAGGATAAAAGTTAATAGTATTTAGAGTGGGGTTTAATCAAGTGTAAAGAGCAAGGATATTTGCGTGATTTAATTCAACAAAATAGAATAGAAATGGCAGGTGTGTAGCAAAAGCGGCATGTGGGGGATGCTGGGCACCAAGGTGGTCCACAATGGACACATCTATAGTAAATGATGGCAGCTCAAGAAACTTCAGATCCAAGTCGATGAACTAGAATCTGAGCTGCAGGACTTGTGCCTGATCGTGATGGGTTGGGTGGTGGCGAGCCAGTTGGACACTTTATACAGGAGGCAATAACATTCCTTAGATTAGGGCATTCAAACTTGATCAGTGCTCAGAAACAGATGGCAGTGATTTTAGGCAAGGCAGGTTTGGGAGCCCAAGGGATAGCACTCATGGAGACTTCAGCCCTGCCACAGTGCAACTGTTACAAGATTATTGTAAGCTCTGTGGATGAGATAGAGGATTACAGGAAAGATGTACAAACTGACCATGGCACCCTCACACAAGGACCCATTCAATTGGGTGGGGGGTGGTTAAGTAGGAGTGTAGTAAGGGTAGGGAGCAGTTAGGGAGATAGATACTTTTTTCAGTAGCTGTGAGTGGCAATCCCAAAGGCTGTGCTATGTGTCCAGTGAGTGGGTTAAGAACATCTCCTCACAGCCAGAGAGGAATTTGGAGAGGGAGGGGAAAGATCCATAAGGAATCAAGGGTTTGGGTAAAATGCATGAAAATACATGTGAGGAATGTCAGATCAGCTGTGGTGGATCAGCTCAAGGGCCCAAACCCCCTCCTCCAATTCTTAATTATTATGGGCAGTAGTTGCCGCTCACATTGGGACCAACACCATCAGTAGGGCTAGAAAGGAGCTGCGGAAAGACTTGGAACAGTTAGGATCTAAATTGAAAACCAAGATAATAATCTCAGGATTGCTATCTGACCTACAGGCAAATTAGTTCAAGGAAATAATGTCAAGGAGTTAAAAAATAGGTAAAGAACAATTGTTGATCTCACTGCAATCGTAAAAGCAAAAAATATAAACAGGAGATTCAGAAGGCCTCCTCAGTCTAGGGACTGGCTTTGAGCTGGCTGGTCAGAGCCCATGTACAATGCAAATGGAAATAAAGGGTGACTTGGTGATTGGACATTGGCCTCTGTCAGTTATTTCAAAACTACCGCCCTTATCTGGCTTGGCCGACATGTAACTCCAGACCACTACAATCTGTGGTCAATCTGTGGCTGCATTCTGAAATGGTTCTAATGGTCCTATTCATTTGTACTCAAGAACAATGAGGTCTGGCTATAAATTCTGGTGCAGTTTGTGACACCCACATCCTGGATGCCAATAAATAGATGAAATGAACATTATAGCAGCAAAGAGGGTCAAAGGAGTCAAAATGGTAAAATGGCAACATTAATGGCTGGAGCAAAAGCAAAGTTGATGGAAAAACTCAGCAGGTTTGGCAGCATCTGTGGAGGAGAAAGCAGAGTCAACGTTTTGGGTCCGGTGACCCTTCCTCAGAACACTAATGGCTGTTTGCCTAAATGCACGCAGCATTCACAACAAAATAAATGAATTAATGGCACTAATGAAGGTTAATGGAAATGAACTTAAAGTCACTACAGAGACAGAATGACAGGAAATCAAAGCTAGGAACTAAATACCCCGGGGTATGTGACACTTTTAAAGTATGGGCAGGATGGGTCAGACAGTACACCTAAAAAACAACAGCAACAACCAGAAACAAAGGGAGAGGTGGGACAGCTTTGAGATGGAATAAGTACAATAGCAAAAAATGACGTGGGATCAGAAGATGTAGAACTTATATGGATGGAGGCAAGAAATAACAGAGAAAAATAGACAATGATTAAAGTAGTCTATAAGGCCTCTAATGGTGTTCTATGGGATTAAGAATAAATTAAGTGATGCTGTGGCACATAAGAAAGAAGACAATGCATTAATCATGGGCTAATCTTCATGTAGATTGGGAAGGTTAAATTGGAGAGGAGGCCATGAGGAAGAATTCATACTTCAGGACAATTTAGGACAGTTTCCTTTAACAATGTAAGAACATAAGAAATAGGGGCAGGAGTGGGCCATTCGGCCCATCGAGCCTGCTCTGCCATTCAATAAGATCATGGCTGATCAATTTATGGACTCGGGTCCACTTACCCGCCCACTCTCCATGACCCTTATTTCCTTTATTGTTCAAAAATGTATCTATCCTTGCCTTAAAAACATTCACCGAGGACACCTCAACTGCTTCACTGGGCAGGGAATTTCACAGATTCACAACTCTTTGGGTGAAGATGTTCTTCCTCAAGTCAGTTCTAAATCTCTTCTCCTTTATTTTGAGGCTATGTTCCCTAGTTCTAGTTTAAACTGCCAGTGGAAACTACTTCCCTACTTCTATATTATCTATTCTCTTCACAATTTTATAATTTCAACATTCTTCTAAATTCCAATGAGTATAGTCCCAGTCTACTCAATCTTGCCTCATAAGCCAACCCCCTCAACTCCAAGATCAACCTAGTGAATCTCCTCTGTGCCTCCCTCCAGTGCCAGTACATCCTTTCTCAAGTAAGGAGACTAAAACTGTACACAGTGCTCCAAGTGTGGCCTCACCAGCATCCTATACAGCTGCAGAATAACTTTCCTGTTTTTAAACTCAATCCCTCAAGCAATGAAGGGCAATATCTCATTTGTTGTCTTAATTACTTGTTGCACCTATAAACTAACTTTCTTGTGATTCATGCACAAGGACACCCAGGTCCCTCTGCACAGCTGCATGCTGCAATTTTTTACCATTTAAATAATTATGCATTTTGCTGTTATTCCTACCAAAAATGGATAGCCTCATGCCGTGGATCCAATGAGGAATCAAGCTATTTGAGATTTAGTATTTTATAATGAGACAGGTTTAATAAATTATCTCAGAGTAAAAGGTTTCCCAGGGAGCAGTGACCATAACATGATAGAATTTCACATTCAGTTTAACAGTGAGAGATTTGCCCTGGAAACAATGTTTTTAGAAGTTAGCTGAAAAGATGGTTGAGAAATAATAGCAGATGTTTAAGAAATTAGCTAATAACTCAAAACAAAGATATGTCCCAGGGAGAAAGAAAGACTCCAGGATGTGGATAAACTAACCATGTTTAATCAAAGAAGTTAAACGCAAAGTCATATTAAAAGAAAAAAAATGCAATGTGGTAAAAATTTGTGGTAAGCCAAAGGATTGAGAAAGCTTTAAAGGCCAACAAAAGAAGACCAAAAGTAAGAAGAAAATGAGGGCAAACTAGAAAGTAATGTAAAAACAGGCAGCAAGAGCTTCTTTAGATATATAAAAAGGAAGAGAGAGGCCAAAATCACTATGGCCCTTAGAGAACAATACTGGGGTAATCATAATATGGAAGGCTGGAAACTGCAGAGGAGTTCAATAAATAATTTGAGTCAGTCTTCATGGTAGAACAAAAATTATGGTCCACAAAAACTAAACTATGGAGGAGCTAAGCTGGGAGGGGAAGGAAATAAACACGATATTTAGAGAGAGAGGGAGATGACCAGGAATAGTTTAACCTGAGGGCTGCTACACCATAGGCAAGGGGAAAGGTTACAGAGGAGATTCCTATAGAGTAACCTCAGCTGGTGTCTGAATGGAACCCATGCTGTTGGCATCACCTTGTGTTACAGACCAGGCAGTTGTGCTAACCAACCCCTCATTAAGTGCACTCGAGCCTGACAGCAACAGATTTTTAGTCTGGAAAAGATTCATGGTGTATGGAGATAAAGCAAGAAAGTAGCGTTGAGGGCTATCAAGTCAATCATCTACTCTGATCCTAATCCATCCAGTCTCTCTTCATATATCAGTCCTGCCATCCCAGGAATCCGCCGGGCAAACCTTCACTGCATTCCCTCCATAACCAGAACATCCTTCTTCAGATAAGGAGACCAAAACTGCAGACTGTACTCCAGGTACTGTCCATTTTCTGTCGGTTGTAGGTAGCGGGATGGACAACAAGTGCTGACCTAACTAACCAGTGATGCCGAAAGATGGGAGGAACTGCCGATGCTGGAGAATCTGACATAACAAGGTGTTATGAACATAAATAATGGTCCACAAAAACTAAATTATGGAGGAGCTAAGCTGGGGAGGGGAAGGAAATAAACATGATATTTAGAGAGAGAGGGAGATGACCGGGAACGGAAAAACACCCTCCCTGAAGAAGGGTGTAGACCCGAAACGTCAGCCTTCCTGCTCCTCTGATGCTGCTTGGCCCGCTGTGTTCCTCCAGCTCCACACCTTGTTACCTCTCCTTAACCAGTGATGCCCGCGTGCCGTGTAATAATAAAATCAAAATTGAAAGTTCCGAGCTGAAATGGGAAAAAAGGAGAGCCTGTCAAAGGGTGGGGGGATAGAAGAGATCACATGTCAAGAGGAATTACAGTGCAACTAAAGTACAATAATTAGGTTTATATTCGGGAAAATTGACGAAATATGGAACTAGTTTTGATGATGAGTCGAGGCGCTTTGTCCTGTCAAACTGGGAATGAGCCAGTGCATATTTCTAAACATGTCCAGCTGATCTCTCAGACTTCCAACAGCCGTAGCTGTTACTGCCCTCTTTCTTAAACAAAAATGCTAACTTTGACCTTTCCTTTGATGCGTTAACGCGTTTTGTCCTTTCAGTGATCATTCCTGAACTAGCCAGTCCGGCACGGGGAGAGGCTATTTGGTTAAAGTGGCGGGGCAGAGAATTTTAGCGATTCCGCAGCGAAGCACATTTACACCGAAACAGGGGGAGAACGAAACAGAAACTCAGCAGTTCTGGCAGCGTTTGTGGGGAGAAAGCAGAGTTAATGTTTCGAGTCCAGCGAGCTTTCTTCAGAACTGATCACCTTCACGTTGAAGCTTCCAAATTGTAACAGCACCTTCAGAAATTGAGAACATTTAGAAATGAAATAAATTATGAAAATGTCGTTAAGATATAAAAATTCCTAGTTATTTACAGAGATTGTAACTTGAGCGAAATGAAAGATTCTTACAATATTGTGTGTGTGTGAGATGTGCTGCTTGCTTATTTGTCTGTGTCAGCATGGTTTACGTCTGTTTTACATTAGTTGCATCTCATTCTATCTGCGCGTACAGATTTCTCAGTGTTTTGCATCTTATTCATAGTTAACATCCCCAACACTGCGTGTTTGTGGCTGTGTCTTACATCTCCCTGAATTGTGTGTGTTTTTCACATGGCCCTGCCGCTGTGTGCTGTCTCTGTGAGCGTGTTTATTCACGGACCGAGGAGACGTGCTCAGATTTCGTTCGCCGCTGAGCAACTGCTCCCCCCGCCCTCCGCGCCCCCCAGGAATTGCCAAGACCCCTCTCACCCACCTCCCGCCGTACCCTGCTAACACCCTCCCTGCAACTCCGTCTGAATCAAATCGCCACGAGTTCCATATGATCGGATCGAACTGGCTGCCACCGTTCATGTCTGTAGCGGGAGCAGTCCGCCGGAGAGAGAGAGAGACTGTAATCAAGTCCACTCCTGTCTAAGGGTCTCTGTCTCTCTCTTTCTCTGTCTGCTCGGTTCCCCCCTGAGGGAGTAAATGAGTACAAGCACTCCTCAATTCCAAATCACCGATCACAGCTTGTGAGGTAAGTGTCCGCTACCCCAGCAGTTAGTCAATTGTATGTGGGACGTGTCTATTTTAATCTGAAATTTCTTCCTGGTTTCACCTTCTCTTGGTACAGCTGTTCTGTCAGCCAGCTCCAAATTATTCCCCTCAGTTAAAACATTGTGTTTGTGTTTTTTTTCAAAAGGTCCCATCGTTGTTGTTACGTCTGCTGTAAACAAACTAAATAAACAAGACTGACCTAGGTGTGTTTGTTACAGAATTCTAATGTCAAACATTTTGTCTCAAACTTCCCAGTCTGTCAGAACTCGTGTCGGCGGGAGCCTCTCCCTGGGCACTCAGAGGTTCAGGGCGATGTGGAAATTTATGGAGAATTGTCCCGTCCTTTCTCTCTCTCTCTCTCGCTTTCCCTCTCTGTCTCTCCCCTCCTCCGTCCAGCTGTAAATGTCAGTTTACCTCTCTCTCACCTCCACTGACCTGCATAAGCCCCTAATTATAAACAATTCTAATGTAATCGGGGCTATTGAAAAATAAACACAATCTCCATTACAAATCTTCAGCTGTGAGATTTACTCAGAAACCCAAATAGAAGGGTGTCGAGTTAAATTTTATAAATTATCAAACGGCGCAGCCCCGAGAAAGCTTGATTCAGAAACTCTGATGGTGATTTCGATCACCCACAAGTTCCCTTCTGAAACGAGAGTTTTAATTCAATCGAAATGTCACGCTCACTCCTTCTGTTAAAATTTCTCGAAAAAAAGCAATGGATTTTGGAATACTCGATACTAAACCATTTTCAATTAAAGAGTTTTCAAAAAGGTAAAGATTCAGTACACAATTGTGGCTCTGATATAGGGTCACTGGATTCGAAATGTTAACTCTGATTTCTGTCATCAAACCGTCTGAGTGTCTCCAGCAATTTCTGCTTTGTTTCAGATTTCCAGCGTCCGCTGTTTTTGTTTTATTTTATTTCTAAGAGTTGTGATCAACTCGCGCTCGGGCAGTGTTCTTCATTCAGTTCCACACACTGCCCCAAAGATCTCTGACTGTTTGTGTCATTGCAGCCTTTTCTGTTTAATCTGCAATTTCACTGAGAACAGAAACTACTTAGCATTCGGGAAATGTATTGCAGATTGTTTTAAAGTTAGTTTGCATTCCGTTTGTGAGCCCTTGCAAAACGAGAGTTCCGCGCAGACTGCGCAGAGCGGGAGTGACTTGGGAGGAAGACATTGAGTTCGAGAACGGCATCTCTAGGAACTCGCTTCCATTCACACACACAAATACACGCACAGAAAACAAATTCACGTAAGTGACAAGTCCACACCCGCACAAACAGATGCACAAGCTGAATAGTCAAGCACACAGCAAAATCACATTTACAACCTCATGTTAGACAACAATAGATCTACGCCCCATCCCCCAAACCCCCTCAGAGAGGCAAGTATATAACACACAGTAATGTTTCGGGTATTACCCTTCTTTACCCGAAACATTGACTGCTCCTTTCCTCCAGATGCTGCCTGGCCTGCTGTGTTCTTCCAGTCTCCGCTTGGTCTACCTGGATTCCAGCATCTGCAGGGTTTTTTTTGTCTATATATAAGACACAGACCAGGCCTTTTTCGGCATAGTGGTATGTCCCTACTTCTGGGTCAGGAGACCTGATTTTGATTCGATTTATTGTCACGTAAACACAGTGGGAAAACATTGCTTACGAACAGCGCAGGCAGATCGTACTAAATCAAGGACATACAGATCACTGTGAGAATTAAAAACAAACTTGGATAGAGGCATACAGGTTACATCGCACAGGGCGTGCGCTGGGCAAGATGGACATTAGCATTTAAGTTGGGTTCAAGTCCCACCTGTGTTCAGGAATATATAATGCCACCTCTGAACGGGTTGATTAGGAAAATTACCCATCGTGCACATAACAGGCTCTGAACAAAGTAGGTGGGAGGAAGTGTCCCCATTGGTGGAGGGCATGATTTTAAGGCGATTGGCAAAAATATCACCTGGTGAAATGGTAAAGCTTTGGTGGGGATTTGAACTGTCCTGTCTGAGGGTATGGTGGAAGGAGGGACATACCAGCCTTTAAAGGAACAAATCGGATTTAGCTCCTAAACAGACCAAAAAAAAATGAAACAATTTCTGATGTGGGAAGGGGCAGGCTGAGTTCCTCTCGTAGAGAAATGTCATGGACATGAAGAATCCCAATGGCCTGCTGCTTTGCTATAACCATTTCATTATATGCGCAGACAAGCGCATGACCACATACCCGTACGGACTCACAGAAACTCCACAGATTCACAGCACAGGAGGAGATCATTCAGCCTGGATGTGAGTTTGCTCGCTGAGCTGGAAGGTTAGTTTTCAGACGTTTCGTCACCATTCTAGGTAACATCATCAGTGAGCCTCCGACGAAGCGCTGGTGTTATGTCCCGCTTTCTATTTATCTGGTTAGGTTTTTCAGCCTATTGATTCTGTGCCAGCCACAGGACAGCTGTCCAGCCTCATTGCATTCTCCAGCTCTCGGTCAGATAATCACAGGAATTTTACAGGACAGGATGAGCTAGTATCTTCTCTAGCTTTCCAGATAGGCAATGTCTCCATCCTCAGGCCTTCGCCCTCGAACCACTTTCAAATAACCGTTTCACTCTGTTGAAAGACTGGATAACCTGCCTCTCCCACACTCTCAGGCAGCGCTTCCAGACTGTCACCACTCACTGTGCGAAAATGTCATCTCTTCTGTTACTAATGACTTTCATCCTGTAGCCTCCTGAACTCCATCCTTTTTGTGAGGAATATGGGTTTCTCCTCATTTATCACCCCTGATTCTGAATACTTCAATCAGATCTCCCTTCAGCCATCTCCGAGAAGGACAGTTCCAACTTCTCCAATGTATCTTCATAACTGAAATTCCTCATTCCTGGAATCAGTCTGGTAAAACACCGCACTCGCTCCAGTGCCTTCACACCTTTCCTAAAGTGCAAACCTCAGAATTTTAGTGTCATCTAATTTTACAATTACAATGACGCGTGTGCTGTTGCATTTGAGATATAGTGTGTATCTTAGAGATAATCTGAAATCAGAGTTTCGGTTATGTGATCTTTAGAACAGTTCGTTAACTCTGATTTCTCTCCACAGATGTTCCAGACCTGCAGAGATTTTCCAGCAATTTCTACTTTTTAAAAAAATGCTTCTGTCACGGCTTCCGGTAGAGATCTCTTGAAAACAAAATCCCCAACTCCTCTCTAAATCTTCCCCGAATTATCTTAAACCAAAAAATTCTGTACGAGTTTAAGTAGGTTCTTCCTCATCCGCTCTTCCCAGATTTCTTTATTTCATACACTCTAATTAAATCTCCCCTCTGAGCCTCCTCTATTCTAAAAAAAAGCCTATTTAATCCGTCCAATGTACCGTCAGAATTAAAAATCCCCCATGCTGGGGAATCTTGTGTGCCAGTCCATCAGCCCAGCTCGAAGCGAACTTTCCGAATTAGCGATATCCTCGTAAAAGAAACGGAAAGTGCTGGAGAAACTCAGCAAATCTAACAGTGTCCGTGGAAGAGAGAAACAGAGTTAACATTTAGAATCTGGTGGCCCTTCTGCAGAACTGACCTGCTGAATTTTCTCCAGCAATTTCTGTTTCTGATTTCCAGCACTGCGTTGATTGCTGTTTGTTGCATTTAAGTAAAACCTTGGGTTTTCATTTCTGTCTCCCTAATCAAACTGTTCAGTGATATTATAACGCACCCCTGGAACAGATGGGACTTAAACCCGGGCCTCCTGGCTCAGAGGTAGGATCACTACCGCTGCCTTTCTAAGTTTGTTAGCAACCCTTCCCGGCTATCCTGCGAGCTGTGACTCACGGACAGAGAAAGACACAAACACACACACACACACACACCTATCACCTGACCAGTATCATGCTTGTGTTAATAATGAGTTGTAACGAAAGGTTTGGGGTCAGGGGCCCGGTGGCCTCACTGGATACCTGAAAATTTAAGAATTCTCCAGGGCCCTGTTGAATCATTGTTAGGAGCTGGATATGAAGCAATACAATCTGTGTACTAGCCTGCAGTCAGGGTCTGCCGTGCAGAGAGCGGTCATTGCCTCAGTCTGTCTGATTCCTCACAGAGGGCGGAAATTTCCGGAGTAAATACAGATACACAGTGCGCAATAGGCTTCACATTGCACAGGAACCAACTCGAACACACAGATCTCTCCTGCGTAGAGATGAGCACACTAAGACAAAGGCAACTTTCAGTGTTGCTGTGTTCATAAATATCCAAGCACAGGCAGGGCTACATTCGTCATACACGGTGCAGATCACTCCGAATACATGCCCCTGATCAGGTCACTGGGAGAACCAGAACTCTGCTGGTTGCTGGAGCTCTAATAGAAAACCAGAAAGTGCTGGAGAAACACGGATGGAGTTAATGTTTCGAGTCGGTATCTTTTCTTCGAGACGTCAACTCTGTTTCTCTCTCCACAGCTGCAGCCAGGCTGGCTGGCTTCTCCAGCACCGGGGAAAACTGGGGTTCCCTGTCAGTGCAGGGCCCCGTTGCCCTGCTCCGTGTCCGTAGCGGAGGTGGCAGCACTAAAAGAAAGTACTGAATCACCAAAAAAAAGTGTAGGTACTCGGACACGCGTTCCAACTAACTCGAGCAATTCCCAAAATCCGTTCCCCCTGGTTACTGTTTATATTCTGCTTACGGAATGTTTACACTTCACGCTGCTGAGTTCTCACGTTATGTGAGAGAGAATGGGAGTATGAGCATTAGATCTGTTTGGATTTATGCACGTGTATGTTTGCATTTGTGTGTGTTCATATGTGTGATTACGTATGTTTGCAGGTATATTTTCATGCGCGTATATGTCTGTATGTGTGCAAATGCGTTGTGTACCTGTATGTAAGTATATGTGTGTATCTGTAGATGTGTATTTATGCGTATGTATATTTGTGTGTATGTGTATGCATATATTTGTGTGCAATTATGTATGTGTGTGCTTGTGTGTATTTGTGGGTGTGTATCTGTGTGTATATTTGTGTGTGTGTATTCGTGGGTGTGTATCACTGTGTATATTTGTGTGTGTGTGTATTCGTGGGTGTGTATCACTGTGTGTATATTTGTGGGTGCGTATGTGTGTGTATTTGTGTGTATATCTGTAACTATGTATTTGGGGGTGTGTATCTCTGTGTGTGTATTTGTGTGTGTGTCTCACTGTGTGTATATTTGTGGGTGTGTATCTATGTGTATATTTGTGGGTGTGATCTGTGCATGTGTATTTTTGTGTGTGCCTGTGTGTGTCAATTAGTGTTTGGGACTGGCCATTCGGCTCAGATGCTGTCGGCGAGGCTGCTTCGCTGTTCAGTCCGAGCTCTTAACTCTGAGGCGATCTGTGGGATGGGATCCCTCTCCGTCTAGGCCTGTGGCTGGGCTGCTGGAATGAAGAGCTGGAGTTTTATAATTTCAACACGAAAGGAGAGTTGATTCCCAGAACCAGAAGTCACACAGGATCTGACTGATAATATGTCAAATCCTGTTAGTGTGTGTCTGCCGTTGAGTGAATGTTGGTCAAGGTATGGTATGAACATCATGAGGGAGATGAGTCTGTGTGACCAGAAAGTAATTATCGCAGTGAATGTGTCAGAGTGCGTCTCAGCGCGTATACTGGCTGTGTGGGGCATGATGTCTCAGTTATAAAGCGTCCGAAGAAAAATTAATTTGTATTTTTATCGAGTTTGTTCTACTCTCATGACGCCGCAAGACCTTTCAGTCCAAGTACTTTATAAAAGTTGTAATATCAGAAATGCGGCCGATCATTTACTCACAGCGAGACCCCACAAATCGGCAATGTGTTGCCGACCATATCAACCTGTTAGCGATGTTAACTGAAGGATTAACTGAAGTGACTCGAGATCTGTCAATGTCGCTAACATATTAGTCAGACCTTGCTTAATTGTTCATCCAAAACATAACACTTGCGACAGTGCAGCGCTCGCACGATTCGTATAGTCTGACAGTGCGGCGCTCCCTCAGCACTGACCCTCTGACAGTGCGGCGCTCCCTCAGTACAGACCCTCCGACAGTGCGGCACTCCCTCAGCACTGACCCTCTGACAGTGCGGCACTCCCTCATCACTGACCCTCCGACAGTGCGTCACTCCCTCAGCACTGACCCTCTGAGAGTGCGTCACTCCCTCATCACTGACCCTCCGACAGTGCGTCACTCCCTCAGCACTGACCCTCCGACAGTGCAGCACTCCCTCAGTACTGTCCCTCTGACAGTGCGTCACTCCCTCAGCACTGACCATCCAACAATGTGGCACTCCCTCAGTACTGACCCTCCAACAGTGCGGCACTCCCTCAGCACTGACCCTCTGAGAGTGCGGCACTCCCTCATCACTGACCCTCCGACAGTGCGTCACTCCCTCAGCACTGACCCTCCGACAGTGCAGCACTCCCTCAGTACTGTCCCTCTGACAGTGCGTCACTCCCTCAGCACTGACCATCCAACAATGTGGCACTCCCTCAGTACTGACCCTCCGACAGTGAGGTGCTCCATCAGTACTAACTCTCTGACAGTGCGGCGCTCCCTCAGCACTGACTCTCTGACAGAGTGGCACTCCCTTTGTATTGACTCTCCGACAGTGTGGCACACCCCCAGCACTAACCCTCTGACAGTACGCAGTACTCCCTCAGTACTTATCGTCTGACAATGTGGTGCTTCCTTAGTACTCACCCTCCGATAGTGTAGTGGTCCCTCAGTACTCATCCTCCCACAGTGCAGTACTCCCTCAGTACTGACCCTCCGACAGTGCGGCACTCCCTCAGCACTGACCCTCTGACAGTGCGGCACTCCCTCAGCACTAACCCTCTGACAGTACTCAGCACTCCTGCAGTACTGACCCTCTGATAGTGTGGTGCTCCCTCAGTACTCACCCTCTGACAGTGTGGCGCTCCCTCAGTACTCACCCTCTGACAGTGTGGTGCTCTCTCAGTACTCACCCTCTCACAGTGCAGCACTCCCTCAGTATTGACCCTCTCACAGGCCTGCCCTCTCTCATACTGACATATTTGATAGTGCAACACTCCCTCAGTACAATGCTGCAAGGTTCAGCACAGATTTTCATTTTAAAGCCACTAGAGTGGGAAATGAACTTTCTCAACCACTTGATCTTGAGGGAAGACTCCAAGCAGATGAGCCCCAGTCTTTTGTACAGATGTATTCACATGCGTATGCATGGTTGGTACACATTAATTACAGTGTGAGTGTGTTATTATACTTGAGTAAATATTAATGAATATTAGTGAGTTTTGTCATTGCGTACATGTTTCTCAGTGTATATGTGCCTGCTAGTGTATACTTGTTTTTCTGTGTGGGTTTAATATACAATTAATAGTGTCTTGACTGTGTTTTATTGCATACTATTATGAGTATGGGTTTCATGTATGTGTCTATTTACTGTGTTGACACATACCAGTTTGAGCGATAATGTGTGTGAGCATTAGTTCTCTGAAAGAATTAAACATGGTTGTTTACAATCTTAATGTCTGACCCTGCAGTGAGTTTCTGACTAATACCTGCAGCATCACTGAGACCACAAATTCCCAACTTTGGCCTATGTTCACCCTCATAGGCCATTGGAAATGACAGGGCATAATGTGAGAGGAGTTCACATAGTATATGGGATCTTGGACTTCATCTAAAGTATTGTGCCCAGTTCTTCTCACCACACTTTAGGAAAGGACAGGTGTGATTTACCAGAATAGTTCTGGGAGCAAAGGATTTTAGCTATGAGAGTAGAGTGGTGAAACTAGGCTTATCCTCCTTGGAGCAAGCCAGAGTGTGGGGATATTTGGTGGATGAATACCAGAAGATAACAGGTTTGGATAAGGTGGGCTAAAAAAAACAAGTTCCCATTAACGGATGGCATGAAGACCAGAAAACTGAAGATTTAAAGATTGGGGCCAAAGTCGGAGGGAGATCTGCAGAATAATTTGCTAAAATAGCGAGTGATAATGAGCAGAAACCCACTGGCCATGAGGGTGGTGGAAGTAAATATATTAACAATTTCAAAGGGAAACTGGGGGGGGGGTGCGGGGTAGAAAGCAGAGAAATGAAACTGAGCAGGATTTTTCAACCAAGAACTGGCTTAAACTTTCTGGGCTCAATGGCCTCCTTTTTGCTCCATAGTTACTTATTGATTCTGTGACTCTGCTCCATCTTAGCTGATCTGCTGCTGAAATCCACATTCGGGTCTTTGCTACACTTAGACTGTTCCAATGTTTTGCTGGCTGCTTTCCCAGTTTTCTCTCTGAAAATTTGGTTTTCAAATCTCTGCTGCCAATGTCTTTCTTCACACCAAGGCCCATTTAGCGATCACCCTAAATGCTCCTTAGCTTCCATTGGCTCTCAATCAATCTGCATCTTGGCTTTAAATTCTCATCCTAGTTCTTAAACCCTCTCCATGACTGTCCCTCTCTCTCTCTCTCTTCGTGTGTAATTTCTTCAAGACCCACAACTTTTCATGAGACATCTTCTCCCCTCTAACTCTGGCCTCTTGCACATCCGTGGCTTTCTTCGTTTTAATTAATTTGTGCCTTTTTTGTCAATTGCTGAGGGCCAAAGCTCTGAAAGTTCCTTCCTGAATGCTTTCTCCTCTTTCTACATTTACTGTATTAAGATACTATGTTAAAATCTAACTCCTTGACCAAACAACATTTCTGTAAGGATCAATTTCACAGTTTGTTTAATAGTACTTCTGTGAAATGCTGTGAAATATTTTCATTAAGTTAAAACATGATATAAATAGAAATATGTCATTATTAATGCTTTAATATATTAGTGTTAGCATAGGAATTAGCATGTTACTGCATATGAATGCTTTGGTAATAATGTATATTTGTCTGTGTGTGTGTTGTATTAATTTTGTATAAACATTTATTCGGGAATATGTAAGAGCTAATGTAAATGAAGGTTGATGTTTTAATATATAAGCAAAATGGCGTTAATGTACATGAGAAGTAATGTATTTATATATACTTGTTAACATATTAAAAAGTTCCCTGTGGTGAGATTGCGTTAATGCCTACGAGAAGTATTTATTTTTATATGGCATAACTGTTAATATATATGAAAGATAATGTATTTACATATGGTGTGAATGTGTTAATGCATATGACAGGTAATATATTTATATATTGTGTGACTATTAATGTGTATGATTGTTAATTATTTATATATGGTGTGATTGTGTTAATGTAAGAGAGTTAAATGTGATATACGGTCTGACTGTTAATGCATATGAGAGTTAATGTATTTATATGCAGTGTAATTGTGTTAATACATATGAGGGCTAATGTATTTAAATATGACATGACTGTGTTAATGTAGATGAGGGTTAATATACGTATATACATGACAGTGATCATGTATACGAGCCGGCACAGAGTAAAATTTAGCCTGTGCCCGTTTCTCTCTCTCGAACTCCAAATGGCTATGGTGAGGGTATGTCGAGAACTTTTATGGAACGGGTTTTCAAACCATCCGACAACCTTTCTCCTCCGCTTCGAATATTATATAAGAAAAGAAAAAGAATTCCGATTATTTGGCCTGAAACGGAAAATCTCAGAACCATTCACATCCTGAGCCGTTTCTCGGTGAGGCCCCGGGGTGAGGAGGAAGCGGCTGTCGGAGGGGGCTTCAAATCCAAAAATGAATCAGTTTAGGGAGAACTCAATAGTTTACCGCTGAAGAGGGTTTGTTTAACATTTTCACAGGGTTTGGTGATATGAAAATGTTTCACAATATTTGTAATGTCACTGTTTTAAATGCATTTTCTGAATGAATTAGTTGTGGTTTCTGGCTTGTTTGTTAATAGGTCATTTGTTTGCACAGTCAGCGTTGCTCGCGGGGAAAAAAAAACTTTTTAATGGCCTCTTCTCATTTTAAAAACAATCCCAGTCCCAGGGATTTCCCCGGTTTGTGGATTGGAGCAGGGTAGATTATTAACATCTCAACCTTGCGATGGTCACCTCTCACCTCTTCACAATTTAAATAACTAACCCCCACCAGTGTAAATTGTCTATTGTTCGCTCTCAGCTGGAGAGTACCATTTTCAAAACAAAATAATTACAATAAAAATCAAACCGAACGCGCTCAATCTCTTCTCTACGTTTATTTTCTCTCCGATTTCGTTTTAACCAGCTCGTGCTGTGATGTGAAAATTGCGTGTTCTCTTCAAGATCAAAATCGGATTAAACACTTACAAAGCAAAACCAATTTTAAATATTATTTCAGGAGCCAAGTCCCTGCCTTTTCGCTCCTCAGCCGTTCATAGAATTACAGTAAAAACGATGTCTAGGTCCTAAATCAGAAAACAAACTCCGGGCAGAAAGATATTGACCAACAGATATTTGTGGTTTATTTCGGGTGATGATTATTTTTCTAGTTTTATATATGGATACGTAAATGTATACATTTTAGTCAGAGACTGATACATTGTATTCGTAAACATTGGTAAGAGTTTAACATCAAAAAGAGAAACATTTTGGAAGACGTGCAGGCACAGAATAGATGGTCAGACAGAAAGGCAAAAGGAATTTGCATTTTTTTAATACAGCAAGATTTTTTTTCCCTGCGCGGATAAAACTGGAGGCTAGTCAAACTGTAAATGATGGAAATTAGGGACGAGAAACACTTTGTAACACTTTGTATGGTGTTTTCCCTGAAGCCGGATTGTGGACAGCTCGGCCTAAATATTGGGAAGGGTGAGAAAAAGGTGGATTATTTAATGGGGCAGTTCCCCCCAAGAACAAGAACCCGGAGAGAGGAACTGATCCGCGTTTTAAATCCACATTCACGCACCAACCCGCCCCCACTCCAACTCCTTCGAGCACACTGTTAGATGCGGTGTGTCTGCAAACCGGCCCTTCCCACAACGCTCACTAATCGGATTAGAGGGTGAAATTAACTGTTACTGGCCAGTTAGATGGGGGGGGGGGCGGGCGTGTGGTTTGCTGGGATGGAGGCGGGTTCAATTTAACACCAAACGATTACAAAGCCTTAAAAGTTAATGTAGGGGTGGGGGGTGGCTGGGCTAGACACAGTGAGGAAAGATTACATTTTTTAATTTCTTTAATCCACAATACTGAGGCTCCGGGCCCGGATCCCCCTGTGTGTATGTGTAAAATAGAGAGGAGGGGAATGCGACAACAAGCAGAGTAAGGTTGTTTTCTCTTCCCGATGACACAAAGTTGGAGGGGGGGGAGGTGGCTGATGGGGAAGGGGTGGGTAGGAATAGGTTCATGACGCGGGCTGTGTGTATAAAGCAGTGGGAACAAGCCTAGTCCGGCGAACTGAGTCAGACAGAGGGAGAGAGATAGAACGCTGTATGAACTAACTCCAGTCAACTTTGTATCTGTCAAGTGTTACCTTCAGTTGTGTTCTAACGCCGCAATTTGTTTGTTTGTTTTGGAAAGTAACTGATTCTGTGGTTTTATTTTGGATGTAGATGCATGAGTCCCTTCCCTTGGTGTTCGGGGTGAAGTGGTAATGCCGGCTGCGATGTTCAGCATCGACAGTATTTTAGCAGGAGTGCCCTCTCGGTGTAAGGGCTCGGCGTCTCTGCCCAGCGCTCCGCTGCCCACGTACCCGGGGCTCGGCGCTGACTCGCTGTGTGCCAGCGCTGACTATCTCAGTCTCTACCCTCCAGCCGTCGCTCCTCCGCCTCCTCCACCTCCTCCTGCACCCCCTCAACACCCCAACCTGGCCGTCGGTGCCTCAAGGATGGGTTATAATTATTACTATGTGCCCGGATCGCCCAGGGTCTCCTGCTGTGGCACCGTACCCACATGCCAGCCTCTGACTAGTCAACACTGCTCCTGCATTCCTCCAGGTAAGACTCCGTTATAACCATCTCCATCTGTGCAGGGAAGCTGTACGTCCCCGTCACAGCGTCTCAGTACACTTATCGGTTCATCGGTCTCAGTGACATGGAATGTTAGTGAAATTTATTCAATTTTTACAAGCTTAATTTTCTTCTTTCAATGATACATTGTCAGAGAATTGCTGTGTTCAGACTGGCGCGGTGAATGTTGAACGGGATTTTCACTTATTGTACCCTGATACCTAGCCAGAGGGAGAGAGAGGGAGCCCACAGAGAGACAGACAAACAGCCACATAGCCAGAGAGAGAGAGAGAGAGACAGAGACAGAAATACTCACAGACTGACCCACACCCACTGGCACAGAGACATTCCCCCAGACACAGACTGATCCACACCCAAACACATCCACTGACACTGACAGATCAGCACACACACACACACACACACACACACACACACACAGTCCCAGATTCATAGACTGTGGGCATCAATGGCTGGGCCATCATTTATTGCCCATTCATAATTGCCACTGGAACCAAATGGTTTGCCGGGCTATTTCAGAGCCTGCCACATTGCTGTGGGTCTGGAGCCACTTGGACCAGGTCACATGGACCAAACTGACCACAAGCAAGAACATGTAACGAAAACAGAAATCCTTCCCTGGACATTAATGAACAAGATGACAATGGCTAGGAAATTCTGGACTGTCATTGATTTCTGAATCCATGTTCCCATAGAATTAGCCTTGGGATCTGTGGTTTATTAGGTATGACATTACCACTACACCACCGCCTCCCCAGTGATGAATCCTTCATTCCCGACTTTCTCATGCATTCACTGGAAGTAGATGATGATTAACTCGGAAAGGCTGTGATGTGTGGAATTGACTGGTAGCAGGAGAATTGCCTATAACAATGCTTTTAGAACTGAAAGGAGAACTGGCCATTTCAGAATTAACCATAAGAAAGGAACCAGAATTGTCCACACTCTGGTGGCAGTAATGAGTAACGCAAGTAATGGAGAGGGACCTCAGACAAGGCCAGGTTTTATGCTTTGGTAATGGTGACTCTTAACATAAACTGACCATGTTAGACTAGGCTGAGCTGTTAACAGTTAAACCTATAGAAAAACAAGAGAGCATTTAGTTACAGTATAGTGTCATTCAGTGTCTTTGAGACAGATAGATAGGTTCTTCATCACTTAAGGTGATTGAGGGTTATGGTAGAAGGCAGGAGAATGGGGCTGAGAAACAGTCATCCATGATTGAATGGTGGAGAAGACTCAATGGCCTAAATGGCCTAATTCTGCTGCTTTACTTTATGATCTAATAGAGCCCCAGGTCCTAAAGAGCAAACCTTCCACTTCTTCAGTCAAGCAATCACTGTCAATATATGAGGCAAGTCCAAAAATGAAAGCCATATGACACAGGTCTTAGATCCTGGAAAGGTAGATGTGGCCCTTCAGGCTCCTTCAGTAGGATCATGGCTGATCAGGTTGTAGTCTAAGCTTCACCTACCAGTCTGACCCCTCACAAACCTTGACTCCTTGGTCAATCAGAAATCCATCTCTTGAATGAATTTGTAGAGCCAGCCTTCACTACCTTGTGAAGATAATTCCTCATACTAACAACCCTCTGAGAGAACAATCAAGCTCTCCAGCGAGGTCTCAGTGGCCTATGGAAAAGGCAAGTGAAATAGTAATCCAGAAAACTCAGAGAGCTATAGAAAGCAGCGAAGAGGTTCAAAGAAAATATTGCAGTGGAATTGGGTGCAGAGAGAGGGAAATTCACACATAATAAAGAAACCAAAAGTATAAGTTTAATAAATACATTGTAAAGAAGGATAAAGTGAGGAGAGATGTGACTCTAGCAAACAAAGATAACTATAATTTTGTAACAAACCACAAGGGGCTATACTAGAATTTTAGCTTGAGATTTCCACATCCATTTCCACAATAACAGAAGAGTGTAAGGTACCAGTGATAGAATAGGAACTTAAAAACAACCCCGACTCAATTAATTTAACTTAAATAAGAAAATAGTAATGGAGAAAATATTGTGACTTAGAAATAAATCTCAGAAATGTGATAATTTCTACCTGGTGGCTTTAAAACAGGTGGGTGGGAAATTTATGGAAGTATTGGCAAGTAATCTTTCAAAGATTTGGGAAGTGTGATGCTAGCAAGAAAATTTGTTAATCTTTCTCTGTTACTTAAGGTGGGTCTCTGTCTATCTGTCCTATATCAGCTATGGGTAAGCTTTTAGAATAGTTGAGAACCGAGCAGACAGATTCATCGCTGCTCTGTTTTAGAAAGACAGCTTTGTTCATTTTCTTTTTGTGGAGGTCACTCATAAAATATGCTATCTCTGTTAACTTGGATGTGGTTTCACACATGACTGGGATGGGTATAGACACAACCAGAAATTGCTGGCGGGACTCAGCAGGTCTATAGCATCATGGATAGAAAATGGAGTTAATATTTCAAATCTAGTGACGCTTCTTCGGAATTGGGAGCAGCCAGGAAAAGATTATAGGTATGCTGCTGTCAAGGCCAGTGGGGAATAGGGACGGGGAAGGAATGAGCAGATAGGTGGAGAAACAGAAGGGAAAAATATGGGAAAACCAGAAGATTGTTAATGATAAACCAGAGAATAAGAAACGCCAGATAGGTGATAATGGAGGCTATGAGGAGGTGAAAATAGGTTGGCTGGGCTGAAAGCAACATATTCCATGAAAGGAACAAAAACAAAGTTGCTGGAAAAGCTCAGCAGGCCTGGCACCATCTGTGAAGGAGTAAACAGAGTTAACGTTTCAGGTCTGGTGACCCTTCCTCAGACCATGAGAGGACCTGAGATGTGGGGCTGGGTAAAAGACACAGACAGAGATGTTCACACTCTGAAGTTGTTAAATTCTGTGGTGAATCCCAAAGTTTGTGAGGTCACCAAGCAGAAGATGAGGAGTTAGTCATCCAGCTTTTATTGAGATGTGTATTTATTTAGCAGGCTGGGCTCAGAGATGATTCACAGAAGAGATGAGGGTTATGGTTAACCGGCTGAGACTGGTAAGGACACATTAGAATACACTATTTTAGTTTACAGCTCTGACTTAGTTTTACCCCACATCATTCCAAGTTGAATCATAATTCCCAGGTTGTATTATCGAAGGATGGAAATAAATTCCGTCATTCCAATTGGTGGAAATCAATTATAGCTGTGGGGTGGAAGGAGATGGTGTGGGCATCTGTCATGTATCTATATAGGCAAGGGGCTGACAGTGTGGATCAGCCATTCATTGTAGAAGCTGCGAGACTGTCAAATCCATGAATTATGCAGTGTCTGTACAGGCGACCACCCCATCTGTAATGAGGGCTTTAGTTCTGGGAATATACACAGAAACCTGCTCCTGAGCTTTACCTCAGCACCACTTTCCACCATTTCTTCACTGCCTTTGATTTGTCATGGCTGCTTCCCTGACATTCAGAGTTGAATGGCAAGAGATTCTCTCAAAACTGTCCCCACTACCAATTGTATTCCATAGCCACCAACAGTAGCCCCCTTCCTGCCTCCTGCCTGGGGCCATCCTGGACCACTCCTGAGATGACCTTCCAACCTTGCATTCACACTGTCAGTAAGAATGCCTACTTCCAGCTTTTTATCATCACCTGGTTGTGCCCTGCCTCTGCGTATCTGTGATGGGCTGAATGGCCTCCTTCTGTACTCTAACAATTCTGTGATCTGCAACTCAAAGCTTTTGCCTATGATTTTTATCTACTTTAAATTTGACAATTCCAGTACACCTCCAGGCAGTCTCTCACATTCTGCACTCCATAAGCTTGAGCTCATTGAACACTTTCTAGCCAAAGACACACTAAGTCCTCTCACAGAGCATGGGAGGTTGAGGGATGACCTTATAGAGGTTTATAAAATCATGAGGGACTTGGATAAGGTGGATATCAAGGGTCTTTTCCCAAGGTTGAGGGAGTTCAAAACAAGGGAGCATAATTTTTAAGGTGAGAGGGGAAAGATTTAAAAAGTTCATGAGGGCCAATACTTTCACTCAGAGAGAGGTTCATGTGTGGAATGAACTGCCAGGAGGGAGCGGTGGTTGTGGATACAGTTACAACATTTAAAAGACATTTGAATAAGTATATGAATAAGAAAATGTTTGCAGGGATATGGGCCAAAAGCAGGCAGTTGGGCCAGTTTAGTTTAGGATAATGGTCAGCATGGACTGCTTGGACCGAAGGGTCTGTTTCCATGCTGCATGACTTTATGGCTCGACAACACAGCATTGTTTTCACATTAGCTCCCAATTTGACAGTACAACAGTAATTCTCATCATTGGGCTGCATCAGTCATGGTCTAGTTGATAAATCCAGTTGTAAAAGAGTGGGAGCTGATTTTCTTCTTTCCTGTTCTGAAAGGATTGGAAGGGGCTGCTTCTGCATACCTGTCCCCAGTTGCCCCCCAGGTCCTGCCCTACGTGAGCCTGGGGGCTCTATCCCGCACTGAACTGCAGCTCCTGAACCAGCTCCACTGCCGGAGGAAGCGTCGTCACCGAACCATCTTCACAGATGAACAGCTGGAAGCTCTGGAGAACCTTTTTCAGGAGACCAAGTACCCAGATGTGGGCACCAGGGAACAGTTGGCCAGGAGAGTCCATCTCCGCGAGGAAAAAGTGGAGGTAAGAGGAAGGGAGGTTTCCTGCATTCATATAGCACCATCTTTGAACATTCCAAAATACTTACCAGCCAATGAAGAATTTTGAAGGACTTTTCACTGCTCACGCTTAGGAAGTATAGAAGCCGATCCTGCAGATAAACAGCAATGTGACATTATCCATGTTCCCGGACTTTGTTCTCCTAATAACATTGTTTAAGGCGTAAAGATTAGGCATAAAGATAGTGTTGCAGGATTTTTTTTACATGGATTTGAGAGAGTAGCTGAGGTCTCAGTTTAATGTCTGAAAGTTGATCATCTTTGACTGTGTATCACTCCCTTTGGATTACACCACAAGTCCCCACATGGATTATGTGCACGATTCTCTGGAGTGGGTTTATGAAACCATAACTTTCTGGCTCAGAGTGCATGAGGGCTACCCATTGAGCATCTAAAGTAAGATTCCCACTTCCATTCACTGGAAAACTGGTGAATCGTAGAGTGTCCTTCCCTTTGTTACAACATAGAGAAAGACAACTAAACTAAATCTAAACTACCTCTGTATTTGTAATACAGTAAAATTAAATAATTTTCAAGACCCCCCAAATAGTCACTCCAATGGCTTTGAATAACAAATCCCAGACTTCGCAAACAATTAATTTCCAGATACTGGTTTTGAAACTTCATCAAAAGACTTACCTGTTTGTTCGATACACAGAAGTGTTAGCAGAGAAAATTAACCCACTTGGTAATCTGATTAATGTC
Source organism: Stegostoma tigrinum (assembly GCF_030684315.1). NCBI lineage: Eukaryota > Metazoa > Chordata > Chondrichthyes > Orectolobiformes > Stegostomatidae > Stegostoma > Stegostoma tigrinum. Next base: position 6,928,500 of record NC_081363.1, read on the forward strand.
CATGTTTCAAAACCCAAAACATTCGTTTTCAATCACCATTCACACAAAACAGAGACAAACACAGGTAAGAGATAAATAAAAGAAAATTTTAAAACTGGCCAAGTCAATTAAAATGGTCAATGAAAATCAAGTCAGCATAGTTTTACCAGACCGTAAGGCTACTCTCTCATTAGATTTACAGAGAGGGTACAACACCTCAGGCAAGGAGAGAGGTTGTGACGGGCAGTGCTTCATGGTAACTTTAGTCAGGCTACAAAGTGAATCCAAACTGTTGGCATCACTATGCAATGTACACTAGCTGCGTAACTAACTGAGTTAACTGACCCCTCTTATGAAGGAGCTGTGTAACCCCGCAGATGAGCAGTAAAGGGTGAAACCCTGCAATCATGAAGGAAGCATATGGTTGATGCTGCAATGTTCTTGATCCTCCACCAGCTGAAATAATTTCTCCTACTCTATCAAATTTCTTTAACATTCCATACCCTTTGGTTGGATCAGTTCTCACTCTTTGGTAGTCACAAGGCTGCAGCCAAATCTATCCAACTTGACCTCTGACTTAAAACGTCTCAAAGCACCAGTATCAAACTCAATGGAAATAGAACAGCTTCAATCTACTCAGATGGAATGTTCCAACAAGCTGAGTTATGGCAAAGAGATGGAAGATATGGATTGTGTAAGAGCACAGACTGAATTTACTATCTATGTGGGATGACCCTATGGGATCTTGTTGGTCCAGAGCTCCAAATGGAACATCAATGGGACAAGCCAAGGATTCCCAATGTTCTGATATTGCTGTTAGTGGTTTAGACATTCTGTGGCAACACTTATCTGTAAAATGTGGCCCTGAGTGCTTTGGTGAACCAGTGAGGGCTTTTCACAATCTTTCAGTTTGTCTGATTCATGTTTTTCAAAGCTCAGTAGGAAAACCTGTGGCAAAATTATAGGAACAAAAAAGATTCTCACTGGTAATCTCCATGTCAGGCCATATGCCAATCTAGTCCTGGTCTCTGAGACACCAAGGGAAAATTCTGAGGCACTGGTGGTAATGCAGTAAAGAGACATAAAGCCAACCCCCTGGAATTAAAAGTTTGTAGTTAAAAGAATTGGACTCTTCAACCCAGGAAAGAGGGATCTGAAAGGTGATCCTGTACATTGGGCACAGAAAACATAATTATTTTAAAATTAAATTGTCAGGAACAGGACAAGGACACTCAGACTGAAACAACTAAAACATAAACATGAATACAATCTTTATACAACAAGTGATCAACAAGTGGACTGACTCCTGGATACAGTCATGGAGGTAAAGTCACTGGGTTGATGACAAATGGGCTTTAAAAGGTACCACTTTAGCACAGTTCGTAATGGAATATATAAGCTGTGCTTAATGGTCTTCATCTATTACCTTGTTATCTGTTGGTCTTTATTTATCTTAATGAGGCAACAATATAGCAGTAGATTGATGATAAAATTTACTCAAATCCTGGATTTATTGTTTATTGTCTGTGTTTAAAACTATGTAAACATTAACAGAGCAGTGGTTCTGTTCCATGCAGGTTTGTTTTTTTTCCCAGTGAGTGATGGTACAATGGATCTATTGTATAATGGACTAAGTTTTTACCTTACCCAGTGATTGAACTATTCTGTTTTATAGAAGTCTACTTGTGTGTGCTATTCAGTGAGTGATGGGACAATGAGTTTGTATTATGTACAGGAATTATTAAATATTATGTACAGAAATGGTTATATATTACATCTATTGCAGTTAATGTTAATAGTACAACTTTTTATTTTTGTTAATCTTCACTGTTAAATTTTAAATTGAATTTTAAAACTATTCACAATTAGTTTGTTGTTAACTGGCTTTCACCCATAAATTCCTATTTCTCGTTTTCTACTTTTGTGTGAGACTATTCCAGGCTCTTTCCAGTATATACAACCACTCCTAAAGTGGTCTGTTGAAACTGCTGAGCACGATTGCACTCTATTTTTGACATAGAATTGGTGCCTGGTGTGGTTCCCAGTGTGTTTCCTTGTATCCTGTCCAGCAGATCTCACAAAATCTGCATTTTCCATAAAAAAAGAACTAAGTTACAATTGACTGTCTGTCACACCTTTGGAATATTTCAACATGTTTTGCCTCTGAAGGGCTTTCACATTTTTTTTTGTGACGCAGACGATTTAAGCACAGCAAGATCTCACAGGAAGCAAATATGACAAATGGTCAGTAAATCTGCTGAGGTGCCAAGTTGTGAATGTCAGCCAGGACTCCTCAGAGAACTTCATAATCTCCTTTGAGAAAGTGTCACACAGTCTTTTACAAGCTCATCCTACCTATAAGACACTATTACGTCCCTCGGTACTGCACTGAGCTACCAGCGTAGGTTATCTACTTAAATCCTAGAGTGATGCTTGAATTGTGAAACATTTTAATGCTGAGATGAGATTATTACCATCTGGACAATTCAAAAATATGAGGCAGCCACGTTAGCTTAAATCATTCAAGTGAGCCAAACCAGTGCTTGAGCATTTGCCCAAACTGGATAAGGACATATTACTTTTTCTCTGTTTTTGATCCCTTTTCTCATTTTAGTTTCCTCCTCCTCCTCTCTCTTTGCAAAAGGTTCACTTCTTGCTGTCTCATTACGTCAAATTAACAGCACATAAACCGATCATTCAATCCAACTGGCCTCAGACACTCTTTAAGCCTCCTCTCAATTCTATTCATCTCACCCGACCTGCACATTCTCTGTTCCTTTTTCGCTTAAAAACACCCATGCCATTTTCCTCAATCACTTTGGTGGTAGTCAATTTTATATTTTAATCACTGCGTAAATGAGATTCGCCTGAATCCTGAAGGGGGATTCGTTAGTAATTATATATGGTAACATTTCCTAGCACTATCTTGTAAAATACCTTCATGAGCGTAAATACTTTGATTGGATCACCTCCTTGGTCTTCTCTTTTCTAAAAAAATAGAGCCTCAACCCATTCAGGTTTTCCTGAAAATTCTTGGAATAGAAAATAAGGGAAATGGAGATGGCTGAAGTGATCCATTATCAGGCACAGTAGACATCTTTCAGAATCCCTACAGGGCTATTTAGCACATGAAGTCTGAACTGACCGAACATCCCACACAGACCCAATTCCCTATCCTATACCCATAACCCCACATTTCCCATAGCTAATCCACCCAACCTACACATCCTTGGATACTATGGGCAATTCAGCACAGCCAACCCACCTAACTTGCACATATTGGGACTAAAGGTGGAAACCCGTGCTCCCGGAGGAAACCCACACAGACATGGGGAGAATGTGCAAACTCCACATAGATAGTTGCCCAAAGGTGGAATTGAATCCTGGTCCCTGTCACTGGACGGCAGCAGTGCTAACCACTGAGCCATCATGCCGCCCTATGTCATTGTGATTTTGACCAGTACAGCTTCATCTTGGGGCACAGCATTGTCCAAACTGGAAAGTCTATTCGCCACATACTCTACACTAGCATCCCAGAGATCAGAGAATGACACTGTGGTCGTGTTTGACCTTTCAGCTGAGTGTGGAAGATCCAAAGCAGAGTGGGGAATTCCTCCTGATGCCCTGGAAAATATTTACCTCTCAGACAAACTAATTATTCCTTCACTGGATGTGCATTCTTGCTGTGTGAAAATCAGTTGTTACATTTCCTTTAACATTGCAATTCAAAAGAATTTAATTGGCTGTGTAAAAGTGTGAGACGTCCTGAGGCATTATAAGTGATTCCAACTTATTTTTCCAAGACCTTGGAGAGGGTCCAGAGAAGATTTACAACAACACCAGGAATGACTAATTTTATTAGAGGATTTCAAATTCATCTCCTTGGGTGAAGTAGGTTAAGGGGATTTTTTTGTCCTCCTATTTTCTTTGTCTTCTTCAAATTTTCTTTAAACAAGAGAAGGAATAATATTAAAAAAAGATTGAGAAAACAATTCAAAGTGATGCCAGGAGTAGTATTGTGGCTAGACAAATAATCACACCATAAATTTTATGGATTAGCCCATTTTGACCATTGGCCTCTCAGCTGATGGTGGGTTGTATTAGAATGTGGAATGAGGGTCAAACTCCTTTTCTCACTTGGGAGAAATTACCTGATTGCACATTCTGTTTGAAAGGAAAGTATGCTTACTTTCCACAAATGAATCAATCCAAAGGGAAACATTTCCAAAGTTCAGCAACACTTGGGGAAGTTAAAATGAGAGCATTGGAAATGGAATAAATTCCTAATTCAGATAATTATCTTGGTAATCAGATTCCAAAATCAAGTTGGATCTTTCATCACGTGGTGCTTTAGAATGAAAAATATGTAACGGGACTGAATATCCCAGGAGAGAATTTGTGTGTGAAAAATGTTTCAGTGTGCACAAGTGAGTAAGTTTGCATGGGTGTGATCCCGACTCCAGAGAAAGAACCTTTCAGTATGCTTCCTATCAAGCTTTCTCAGATGTTTGTAGATTTCAATGAGATCAGCTAAACTTGAGAATTCTACTTCATTTACCTCATAGGGCATTGCTTTCATCTCAGGAATCAATCAAGAGAACACCTACTATCACCCCTGTTAGAGAGCAAAATTCTGCCTTTGTTCAAGGTGTGATCTCAGCAAAACCCTGTACCATTGCAGGAAAATTTCTTCCTGTTGTACGCCAAACCCTTCAAAATGAAAGCTAAATTAACGCTTTCCTTCCAATGTCTTGTTGTAGTTAGATGTTAACCTTCCACATTTCTTGTAAAAAGACAGCCAAATCCCCCTGAACACCAGTATTTCGTAATTTCACATATGAAAATGCTATTCTGTTTTTCTATTGCTTCTAGCAAAGTACGCAATTTCTCAATTTCCGCTTGCCCCCAACCCTACACCTAAGATGTATACTCATGTTGCTAGCTTCTTGCCCACTCACTCTACCTGGTTATATTCCTTTGCAGCCTCTTTTTGTGCCTATCATAGGTTACTTTCCCGAATAGCTTTGTATCGTCAGCAAATTTTGATATGTTGCTCTCAGTCCCTTCAGTAGTCCTTAATATAGATTCTTATGATTTCAGCTGGTGGTGCTGATCCTTGTGTTTCCTGTGTGTTATATATCAGCACTATGTGTGTACTCAATAGAACAGGTTATTTAAACTGAAAAAAGAACTTTTTATTGAGTTCCTACAGTGTGCAAGTAGACAATTCAGCCCAATGAGTCCACAGTGACCCTCCAAAGAGCATCCCACCGAGACCCATCCCCTTATCCTACATTTCCCATGTGGAATGCAACTAGTCTGCACATGCCTGGACTCTATGGCCAATCCACCCAACCTGCACATCTTTGCATTGTGGGAGGAAACCAGAAGAAACCCATACAGACACGGGGAGAATGTGTAGACTCCACGCAGGCAGTTGATTGAGGCTGAAATCGAACCCGGGTTCCCGGTGCTGTGAGGCAACAGTGCTAACCACGAAGACACCATGCCAGCCCTGAAGAAAATGGAGATAAACAAATATTTGATTTCAATGATGCTGCCTGTACTTTGTGTGAATCTGGTTATATTAATCCTTTGTTGAGATTGTTAACAGTAAAAAAGGAGTCGAGGAGTTGAAAAGATAATACAATTGTGAAATTGGCTAATATGTACAGTAATATGGACAGTGGAGTTGAGGTTATTAAATGTGCTTCAGGACTGAGAAATGATTCTATTTAAGGATGGTAGGTGTTGTTGAAATGTCTCACGTAGGGAGGCCTTCACGTCATGAAAATTTATATTTAGTGAAACAAAGTAGGGTTTCCTCACAGAGTAAGGACGCCCTGTGTTCAGCACACTGTGAGCTGACAACAGTCTGTGCTTCAGGGATTAAGAAGGGTAAGTGAGGCCATGGTTCCTTCTCCCGACAGTTCCTTCTGTCAGTGTAGTGTCCATACACAGATATGTGTCAATATGGAAATGAGTGTTTATACAGGTATTGCAAGAGATAAAAAGGCTGCACTGTGGCCTAAGCCCCCTGACAGCATACACACAGTATCAGTGTTTAAAAGTTACCTGGAGAGTGAGAATTTGTTATTAAGTGAGAGGTCAACACTCGGTGATTTACCAGCACATCAGCTATTAATTAAAGCTGATGGGGAAACTAATGTGCCCAAGCTTTCAATTATACAACATATTCAATGTTGCAGGGTGCAGTTTAATACAGCCTGAACTTTATCATTCTGCTTTTCCAGCCAGACAGCCAACCTTTGCTTGTTCTTAGTATGTGACCCCCTTTTGCGTATTCACACATAAAACAGTTTACTCCTTTGCACTCTAAGGCCTCCACACAGTGTTATTGCTGAACCAATGAGAGAGCCTTTTTAAACACACATCTATATTTCACTCATGGCCTGATGAGCCAATAGATACAAGTGCCCATGTGCAGACAGATCATGGTTGGGCGTTTTTAATGAAGGTGCCCTATCTTATGCATCAAAACAGAGCACAAGAGATCAGGCTAGGCAGAGTCATGGTCAACTTGCTGACAAAACTCATGTGTAGAATGGCCATTCGAGTCATACAGAGATAATGGGAACTGCAGATGCTGGAGAATTCCAAGATAATAAAATGTGAGGCTGATGAACACAGCAGGCCAAGCAGCATCTCAGGAGCACATGTGCTCCTGAGATGCTGCTTGGCCTGCTGTGTTCATCCAGCCTCACATTTTATTATCTTCGAGTCATACAGAGCAGTCTTTGTCTCACTGAGTCTGCACTGAAACGGTGGATGATGTACTGGGATGGTGTCCAGCACCATTGCTTTGGAAACCTCTCCCACCAACATCTTGGGAGGCGCTGGAGGGGACAAGGCTGACCAGAGGAGCTGAGTTCTTTGAATTTTGGCAACAAATGAAAAAGTTACTTCTGACCAACGTCAAATTGTTCATTGCTATCAGATCATCAGTGTTGACTGCAACGTTATGAAAAGTTCCATAATGACTAGGTAGAATCTACACACTGCAGACATGCAATGTAATATTTGTACACTACAAGGCATCACATCTAAACATTTAATTTAACAAAGAATCCCAAAACTCCTGAGGTGGCAGGGATTGAAGTTGGGGTGGGCAAATTCAGGAAAGTGAGAGATGATGTGACCAGACTGTGTTATGTTGAGGAAACGCAGCACTGGCTCAAAGGATCTACAAATATTTGAAGAGAGAGGGGAGGAAGGGTAAACACCTCAAGCTAGCTGTGAAGAGAGGTTGAGTAGATTGGGATTATTTTCATTAGAAAGACGGAGATTGAGGGGGGACCTGATTGAGGTCTACAAAATCATGAGGGGTATAGACAGGGTGGATAGCAAAGAGCTTTCTCCCAGAGTGGGGGACTCAATTACTAGGGGTCATGAGTTCAAGGTGAGAGGAGGAAAGTTTAAGGGAGATATGTGTGGAAAGCTCTTTATGCAGAGGGTGGTGGGTGCCTGGAATGTGTTGCCAGTGGAGGTGGTAGAGGCGGGCATGATAGCATCACTTAAGATGTATCTAGACAGATACATGAATGGGCAGGGAGCAGATGGATACAGATCCTTGGAAAACAGGCAACAGGTTTAGATAGAGGATCTCGATCGGCGCCGGCTTGGACGGCAGAAGAGCCTGTTCCTGTGCTATAATTTTCTTTGTTCTTTGCTTGTTCTTTGTTCATTCACTCCCTCCATCACCACTTTAAGAAAGCAGCTCACCACCACCTTCTCCAGCATGGTTTGGAATGGAGAATAAATGCTAGCTGTGATGATGATGCCAACAGGTGAAAAATAAATTTAAGGATACAACCTATATACCCGGCACACGAGATTGAAAGAAGTTCCAGAATAGGGGAAAATTAGAAGGAATTTTTACAACTGCTTCAGTTCCATTTCCGGCCCTCAGCTAGAGTTACCCTCGCTAGTTGAAAGTTCAAAAATTCAGATCCTTCTTTCTAGAGGATCATAAATAACTGATATGCTTAAAATCACTGATGTTTGCAGTGGATTTAATCTCCACTTGATCATTATTTTTTCCTGTGTGTGATGGATACATTGGTAACATAGAGTAGGCCATTCAGTCTACTGTCCCTGCTCTTGCCCCGTATACCTGAAAGAGATTTCTTTTCAACTATATATTCAGATCTCTTTTGAAAACAACTTTTCAATGGCCTTCCACCATTCTTGCAGGCAGTGTATCCCAGTTCGTAACAACTTTTACTGTGCAAAAACATTTCTCTATATCTCACCTCTATTTCTTTTGCCAGTCATCTTTAAATCTCTGGTCACTGTTGCTCCTAATCCTGCTGGTTTCTCCTTATTTAATCAATAAATAATCTTCACGACTTTGAAAAACTCAATCACATCTCTAGCAGTCTGGCTTCTCTTGTCTCTCCATATAGTTGAAGTGTCTCATCAGGAAGCAAAGTGGAGGGTACACCCCTATCTATATTAATGGAGCTGAGGTGGAGACGGTCGAGAGCATCAAGTTCCCAGAGTGACAATCACCAACTATCTTCCCTCGTCCTTCCACGTTGATGTGATGGTCAAGAAGGCACAACAACACCTTTTATTCCTCAGGAGGTTAGGGAAATTCAGCATGTCCATAAGGTCTGTCACTAACTTTTATACAGATGCACCATAGAAGCATTCAATCTGGATGCATCACAGCTTGGCATGACATCTGCTGCACCAGGACTGTAAGAAACTACACAGAGTTGTGAACACGGTCCAGTACGTCACGCAAGCCCATTTTCCATCCCAATGATTCCAATTACACTTCTCAGAAAGATAGTCAGTATCATGAAAGACCCCTCCCACCTGGTTATAATCTCTTCTAACCTCCTCCATCAGGCAAAAGACACAAAAGCTTAAACACATGTACCACCAGATTCGAGAACAGCTTCTTTCCCATTGTTATTCACCTTCTGAATGGACTCCTCAAATTTCAAATCTAATGTTGATTTTGCTTTTTGTGCACCTTCTTTGCAGCCATAACTTTGTGCTCCTCACTCTTTTCTATCACCCTGTGACCTTTGTACAGTATGATCTGCCTGTACTGCAGACAAACGTTTCACTGTACCTGGGTACCTGTGCCAACAATAAATCGAACCATTGATACAATGCCAGTAAGTTCCCTTTGCACTAGTTTTGGAGAATCTTAACAAAATAAGAACTTGCATTTGTATAGTGCCTAGTATGCCATCAGGAGTCCCAAAGTACTTTCATTGGAACTATATTATTGTTCCTTTGCTGCTGCTGCGACAAAACCCTGGAATTTCCTTCCTGTCAGCATTGGGTGTGGTTCCTATCTTGTACTGCAGCAAGTCACAAAGGCAGCAAACGATAGCTTTACAAAGGCAGTTAGAAATGTTAAAGATATACCAGTGTAGACAAATATTCTCACATTGGATGTAGGAAACGTGTCAGCCAATTTACACATAATTAGACAGTGAGCAGATAATCTGTTCAATAATATAGGATAAGGGTTAAACATTGACAGGACACGAGGGAGATCTTAACTTGTCTTCATTAGAAGGATAGCTCTGGAGTCCTTTACTAGCTGTGGTAGGGTCTTAGTTTAACATCTTCCCTGAAAGACTATGCCTCAAACTGTGTTGCATTCTTGTAATACTGAGTCAAAGGGTCAACCTAGATTCTGTGCTCAGATCTTTTGACATCTCTGATAAAGTGCGCTCCCTCAGAAATGAAGGTTTGAACGGTTTCACTTTTGTTTCTCCTGCTCAGGTCTGGTTTAAGAACCGCCGAGCCAAATGGAGGCGGCAGAAGAGATCATCATCGGAGGAGTCGGACTCCCAGAAATGGAATAAAATTTCGAAAAACGCCCCAGTGGGGAAGGCTTCTGGAGAATCCACTTCAGCAGCCCAGGAGAGTGAGGTAGACTCAGACAGCTGATAGCTGGCACTGATTAATCAGGAGCATTCACCCACCCTCAGCTCAGACTGTGGCTGGTATCTTGCACTTTGTCCCTCTGGAGGACTGAGGCTGCTGTAAATACTGTACAAATACATATTATATATATGTGTGTTTTTGTATGTGTGCCTGTTTTGTTAATAAAAAAATGTCGAGATGTTACTCAGATGAGACACAGTTCTGCTTTGTTGGAACAAACTTTGCATTCCAGGCTTGTTCCTGGGATGGCAGGACTGTTGTAGGAAGAGAGGCTGGTTCGGATTATACTCACCGGAGATTAAGAGAATAAGAGATATCTCATAGAAACCGATATAATTCTAAGAGGACCAGGCAGGGTAAATGCAGCAAGGATGATGGGGGAGTCCAGAACCAGTCTAAGGATATGAAGGTCATTTAGGACTGAGATGGGGAGAAATGTCTTCACCCAAACGAGGGGTGGGGGGAGCCTGTGCAATTCTCTACCACAGAAAGAGGTTGAGGGCAAAAAGCTGAATGTTTTCAAGGAGTTCAATATTATTCTTAGAGCTAATGGAGGTCAAAGGGTATGGGGTGAAAATGGGAACAGAGTCCTGAGTTGGATGATCAGCCATGATCATAATGAATGGTGAACAGGCTCAAAATGCCAAATGGCCTACTGCTGCTCCTATTTTCTATGGTTCTACAAAGATCCGAAAATAAGCAGATGTGAATTTAATGCTGCTTGGCAGATGTCACAAAACCTGCTGTAGAAATTTACAGCAGAGACGTCCTTTTGGTCCCTCCTGTTCATGCTGGCTGTTTGAAAGAGCTTCATTCCACAATCCTACTTCTTGTTTATATAATGCAAGTTCCTAACCCTGAAGGACCTGTCTAACCTCCTTCACAAATTACTTGTGGAATAGCCACGTTTCCAGTTCATGTTCTCGATTGCATAACTGATGGTGGGTGAGGCCAGGAGTTTGCAATGCACAGCAGGGTACAGGTACAGAAGGTATGTTACAGGACTGAGAAACTAGAGGTCCGACCTACTTACCCAGCAGAACATGAGGCCAGATCCACCCTGGGCAGTCTAGGAGTCTGGGGTCAGCTTGGTAAAGTAGGTCCAGAAATCAAACCGCTGGTGCGCAACACATGGAATTTTCAGATTGTCAAAAAAAAACACATTGGTTTGGAGATGGAAGCCCACCCTTTTAACCCACTCTGGGCCTAAATGTGGCTTAGCCAGAGATATGAGTTCAAATAACAAAAACAGAAATTGCTGGAAAATTTCAGCAGATCTGGCAGCATCTGTGGAGAGAAATCAGAGTGAACATTTTGGGTCTGGTGACCCAAAATGTTAACTCTGATTTCTCTCCTCAGATGCTGCCAGACCTGCTGAGGTTTCTGCTTTTGTTTCAGATTTCCAGCATCCACAGTTCTTTCGGCTTTTTATATGAGTTCAAATCCCACCACAACAAATGAGGAATTTAAATTGAATTAGTTACAACTGGAGGGACGGGTATAAGATCCAGCATTGGTTATGGTGACCATGAAGGTACCAGATTGGTTCTTAAGAGCAAATTGGCCCTCCAAAGAAATCTGCCATCCATACCCAGCCTAATCAACCTGTGACTCCAAACCCAGGAAGGTCATTGAGTTAACCTGTTCACCACCATCTTCTCAAGACTAACTGGGTAGCATCAATAAATTTCAGCCTTATCAGGATGCCCTGTGAAGGAAACATAGAAAGATGAGCATGCAAAGAGATTAGCTATTCCTTGCTCATTCAAACTCTTCCATGGCTTTGACCTAAAGGACAGTCAAGTGGATGGCTTAAGATTTGTCTCCCTGCTTGGGGTAAGCTGGCTGGTTGGACATGCTCATGACAAACTGCCACCCAGGCCTGAAGCCCAATGATTGTCCATTCTCAGTTCAGGAGAATGTGTTTTAGAGATGTGCAGGACAGAAACAAACCCTTCCATCCAACTAGTCCCTGCCAACCAGACATCTTAAATTAATCTTGTCCCATTTGCCAGCATTTGGCTCATATCCTTCTAAGCCCTTCTTAATCATGTACGATGAGACCAGCTTATAGTCCAACAGTTCTATTTGAAATCACAAGCTTTCAGAGGCTGCTCCTTCATTAGAATTCAGGTGACACCCCAGACAAAGGGACTTTGCTCTGAAAGACTGTGATTGCAATAAACCTGTTGGACTATAACCTGGTGTCGTGTGACTTCTGACTTTGTCCGCCCCGGCCCAACACGGGCACCTCCACACCAAAATCATATACCCATCCTGAGGCCTTTTAAATGATGTAATTGTACCCTCCTCCACCAGTTCCTCAGCCAGCTTATTTCATACCAGCGTCACCCTCTGTGTGAATAAGTTACCCCTTAAGTCCCTTTAAAATGTTTCCCTTCTCACCTTAAATCTTTGCCCTCTAGTTTTGGAATCCCCTACTCTGGAGAAATCCCCTTGGCTATTCACTCCATCCATGCTCCTCATCACTTTATAAACCTCTTTAAAGTCACCCCTTACTGTTGTTAATCTGGACTAGAAAATAGACGAGTTTCTGAGCCTGTGTGCGATGGCTCTAAACAGACCTCTTTTGACTTGTCATTGGCTGCATTTGGAACTAACAGACAGCAAATTAAATGTTCAGGCTATGATTGTCAATATTTGTGAATATCACAAGCAAATTCTGGACTGAATTACCCTTCCTCCATACCCAGGCTTCCAATAATATTCACGCTGTGGCCCGGAGGGAGATCTGTGTTGCAGTGAGTAACCAGAAATTCCATGTACGTCCAACTCAGGGGCTTGGTGAACTTGATGTGTGTCTGTAACATGACTGAACCAATTTATTCATTGCTTGTGGGTTTCATTGGTTAGGCCAGCATTGGTTGTCTATCCTTGAATGTTCTAGAAAAGGTAGACATGAACGTGTCAACGCCTCCAACACACATTAATGGCAGGTAGTAGGAGTGGGGTTGTTGTTAGTTGTAGGCTGATGATCCAGATTGCAAAACTATTCCATATTAGTCAAACAGATATGGACACATCCTTCCTTCTTTACATTCTCAACACTATATTCGGCAATTTTATGTAAGATCTAAGGAACGGGCTCTGAAGAAGAGTCCATAAGACCGTAAGACACAGGAAGAAAGGCCATTCGGCCCATCAAATCCACTCTGCCATTTAAATCATGGCTGATGGGCATTTCAACACCACTTCCCTGCACTCTCCCCGTAGCCCTTGATTCCTTCTGAGATCAAGAATTTGTCGATCCCTGCCTTGAAGGCATCCAACGTCCTGGCCTCCACTGCACTCCGTGACAATGAATTCCACAAGCCCACCACTCTCTGGCGGAAGAAATGTTGTCTCATTTCAGTTTTAAATTGACCCCCTCTAATTTTAAGGCTGTGCCCACGGGTCCTAGTCTCCCCGCCTAACAGAAACGTCTTCCTAGCATTCACCCCTTCTAAACCATACATATTGGGCTCAATATTAACTCTGTTTGCCTCTCCACAGGTGTTACCAGACCTGCTGAGTTTCTCCAGCATTTTCTGTGCCTAGTTTAGATTTCCAGTACCTGCAGTACTTTGCTTTCCTAACGAGAAAGTAATCCGTTTGCCTGGCACCACTCCCGCCACCTTCAACATTGACTCCCTTCACCACCACAGCATGAAGGCAGCATGTGAAAGATGCATTGCAGCAATTCACCAAGGCTCCTCCAACAGCATCTTCAAAACCCATGACTGTAACCACCTAGAAGGACAAGGGCAGCAGATATGTGCAAACACCAACACCTGAAAATTCTGGCCCAGACATACGCCATCCTGACTTGGAAATATATCAGTGCCACAGGGTTACAATCCTGGAGCTCCCTTCCTGATGGGAATGTGGATGTACCTCTAATCCAGGGACTCATCACCTTCTTTTCTATGGCACTGAAGAATGGAAAGTAAAGGCTGCTCTCCCCAGCGACAGCTTCATCTCACAAATGAGTAAAAAGAATAACATTCCCCATATAGGGTTAAAGACAATTCATTATCACAACTGCGGGATGTCGCAAAACACTTTTTAGTCAGTGATGTACTCCTTAAAATATCATCACCGTTTTAACCAGAATCCACAAACAGTGTTCACAATTACCACTGGATCTGATCATGTAAACTGAGGGCCAGTACTGCTGCAGACTGGTGATACACATGGTTAGTTCAGTTAGTTGGCTGGTTGGTTTGTGATGCAGAATGATACCTACAGTATGGGTTTAGTTCATGCACCAGCTGAAAAATCTCCTCAATCTTCTCACCCTCTCCCTCTCCTGAGGCATGGTGACCGTCAGATTAAACTAGCGTCAGTCATCTCTCACCCTCTAATGAGAGAGAGCCCAATGGTGATTTTACCTTTTACAATGCAGTGAGATGAAGAAAGGCAGTCGCTTTTGGTGAGAACAAGCTCAGAGAGGGGATCAGATTCCCTCAGAATTTCAACTGCTCAGACTCATTCCCACACTTCAGTTGAGAATGAACAAAACAGATGAAGCTGAAAAAACTCAGCAGATCTGAAAACATCTATGGAGAGAGAGAGATAGAGATAATGGTTCACATTGAAAAACATTGAACACATGTAGAATAAGGGATAGTTTACATACGAGATACACATGTGCATCCACTTAGATACACCTTCTGCTGGCCCCTGGAAGCCACAACTGGCCCAATGGTGGGCAGGCAATGGTGATGGCATGGTGCTGCCACTGGACTAGGAGTCCAGAGAGCCAGGCTAGTGCTCACGTGACCTGGGTGCAAATCCCGAGGGGAGCTCATTGAATTTGGAAGTTATTTAATCAATCTGGAGTAGAAAGGTAGGGGGAGTAGGTGGCCCTGTCTACAAAAAGGCCACATGGAAGGGTGAATCCCTGGGGTCCGGCAGGGAGATGCAGCAGAACCCAAACAGAGCAAATTCCTAGCAATAGGAATTCTCATCAGTGTTCTCCTGCACCCTGCCTCATTGAACTTTGTCTGTGAACTCACTTCCAGTGAGTCAATGAACTATTCTTTACCCCCAATCTGACTGCAGCCTTCTTGTGTCTGAGCAGTGGTTGCCAGTATTAGACCAAGTGAATCTTCAACGTTGTGCTGTTAGTCTTCCTCTGTCTCCCCTGTGGGAACTGCTGTGGCTGGGTGGGAACTTGCAACTGGAAGCTAGGCTCAGAGAACGTGCATGTGAGGCAATCCAGAATTTGGTAGAATCATAGAATCCCTATAGATTAGATTAGATTAGATTAGATGCCCTACAGTGTGGAAACAGGCCCTTTGGCCCAACAAGTCCTCACCGCCCCCTGCAGCATCCCACCCAGACCCATCCCCCTATAACCCACACTCCCCTGAACACTACAGGCAATTTATCACGGCAAATCCACCCAGCCTGCACATCTTTGGACTGTGGGAGGAAACCGGAGCACCCGGAGGAAGCCCACGCAGACATGGGGAGAATGTGCAAACTCCACACAGACAGTCGCCCGAGGCTGGAGTCGAACCCGAGTCCCTGGCGCTGTGAGACAGCAGAGCTAACCACTGAGCCACCGTGCCACCCATTGATTGATTACTGCCTCTTTAGGGAAACAAATCTGCGTTTTTTTTTAAAACTCAGTCTGGCCTACATGTAACTCCAGCCCTCACAGCGAAGTAAGTGACCTGTAACTATCCTCTGAAACTGTGTAGCAGTACAGGGGTGATTAGGGATGGCGAACAAATGGTCAGTGATGTTCACATTGCGCAAAAGGATATTTTGAAAAAAAGCCCACACGGAGTTAGGGATGGAGTAAGAGAAGTGGCTGTTTAGGGTTCTGCCCGAGCTGCCTGGTGGTAGTTTTGTTTCATTCCCTCTCACTCAGGCTCGCTGATCCTGAGGTTCATTTCATACCCTTTGGGAGGTAACGAGCTCTTTTGAAAGTCATTAAAGCAGTGGATTTACTTGGCACAGTCCCTGGCAAATAACAGTTCAAAAAAAACATAACCAAAAGTGTAAACATTAGTCGAACGTTTTGTGAAATGCAGTACACCCGAGAGACCAAAGCAATTTCTCTACACAACATTTGCTGAATATTTCACTGATTACAGAATATTACTGGTTCACTGCAACATGTCTGAAAATATATTTTCTAACAAAAACAACTAAACTTGAGAAATGAAGCATTCATCAAACACTTTAACAATAATAAAGCATGTTCTGTGGAATGACAGAGAATGAGGGTGAGGGAGGGCACCCTTGGCTAGAGTTTGTTTTAGTTTTCAGTACGTGTACTGCCTGATAGCCTTGACTTAAAGTTAATCCCAGCTTGTTGCCCTGTGTGGATGCCCAGAAACCATTCAAAAGTCTGTAAGACCACTGCTACCACACACCTCACCATAAATAGATCACGCAACAGAGTCTCATACATTCAACTGTCAATGGGTTATAAAGGACTCTTTTATGAAATATTATGCTCTTGGATACTGGTACAAATTGAACTGTGTCATGGCCTCTTTCCTTCGTAAACCTGGCTGGGGAATGTGAGCCAACTCATCAATGTTGGGGCCATTATACCTGAGCCTATGCACACTTTTGGTGACTCATTATTAAACACCTACTCACATACACACACACACATGCGCGCACACACACGCGCGCGCACACACACACACACACACACACACACGCACACACACGCGCACACACACACACACACACACATGCGCACACACACACACACGCGCGCACACACACACACACACACGCACGCACACACGCACATACACACGCACATACACATACACACACAGACACACACACATGCACACACAGACACACACAAACAAACATGTACACACATAGACACACAGATGCACACACACAAACTGAAACACACACAGACATACAGGCAGACACATACACACACAGGCATACAAACACACTCATACAGTTGCACATATAGACACACACACACAGACTCACACTCATGTGTGCGTGTACACATGCAGACACACACACACACACACACACACACACACACACAAAACACTCTCCCTCTCCCACACACACATGCTTTCATACTCAAACACACACAGAAACAGGCACACACACAGGCACGCACACACAAACACACAGGCACAGACAGGCAAACACATATAAAAACACGCATGTACGAACAAAAATGCAGACATACACACATACACAAATGTACACATACACACACACACACACATATGCATATACAAATGTACACATACACGTACAACACGCACAGGCACGCAGACAGACAATACAAGCTCACACATGTGGCTATCAGTGCAGGTTTAAGCATATCCACACAAACAAGCACTCACATGAACATGATCAGGATACAGATGGTGATAGTAACCTTACTGCATGAACCATGGCATTCTGTGCAATGGAGATACTCCCATGGAGCTGGCAGGGAAGGACTCCCTGGATTTTGACCCAGCCATAATTTTGCCATGATGGGGTGAAAAGTATTCAGGGGAGTGAATACATCACTCATTACCTAGCCAATTAAAAGCCTAACAAGGGGTTAGTTCATTTGGTCAACTGTTTATAAAAGGTCAGGGAGAAAGAGTGACCAATTGTCCCATATTTTAAGGAATTGTCCACTATTTTGAGTGTTAGTTCCATATCTCTTAAGGAATGCCTTTATTTTCATGTTTCTGGGACAGCTTATCGGAGACTGAACAGCTGAGTGACTTCAGCAGGATTGCAAGTCTGTACAAGATCAGCTGGTAATACTGGGGCTCCACAAGATAATCTTCATTGTTTCTCTCACCCCTGACTCACATCACCTACTCACGATCACCAGCAATCCTCCTTGTGCACAGTCTCACAGTTAGTGTTTATGTTATTTAATAGGGTCACCTGCAGGGGGGCAATGAACCCATGTGTCTATCATGTGGATGGGTTCATGTGCAAGTAACTGGAACAACTTTGAGCCAGAAGCTGTACAGGAAAAAGCTATAATTTTTAAGAAATGTCTATAGAATCTGTAAACATCAAGAATGCTTGCAACTGAGTTTTAAGAGCTTGAATCAATTGAAAAAGGATCGATTCTACATTTCTTGCCTTATAAGGAGTACTGGCCTACGGAATCAGGCAACCCTTGACATAGAAGCAGTACCAACAAAAAGGAAGTTAAGACTGGAAGCCTTGTGGCTGACAGACACAAAAGACTGCTACAAGTAGAGGAGTGGGAGTGTGAAGACACAGGTGTAAGCACAAGAAGAAAGCATTGACAGAAAGAAAAACATTCTGAACTGCTGTTAGGAGTGAGGAATCACAGATCACAAAATTATCATATTTGAGAAAAATGCTATTTGGCCTATTTTCGCTCTGCTGGTTCTCCAGTGCCATTCTCATGCTTTTCTCTCTAACACTGCGTATTATTTCTATTCTAATAATCATCTCATGTCTTTTTGAAATTTTCAATTTTCATGCACTATGTTCTCCGAACACATTCACTTCTGTTGACAATTTAACTCCGAACCCTCTTGTTTTTAATCCTTTTACAAATGGAAACAGCTTAACTGGACCTCTTCCTCCTTTACTTTGATGATTGTATCGGCGCTGCCTTGTGCTCCCACGAGGAGCTCGAACAGTTCATCCACTTCACCAACACCTTCCACCCCAACCTCAAGTTCACCTGGACTATCTCTAACACCTCTCTCACCTTTCTGGACCCCTCTGTCTTTATCTCAGGCAACCATCTAGAAACGGGTATCCATTTCAAGCCCACTAACTCCCACAGCTACCGAGAGTACACCTCCTCCCATGCAGCTTCCTGAAAAAATGCCATTTCCAATTCCTTCGCCTCCGCCGCATCTGCTCCCAGGATGAGGCATTCCACTCCCGTACATCTCAGATGTCCTTGTTTTTCAAGGACCGCAACTTCCCCGCCACAGTGGTCGAGAACGCCCTTGACCATGTCTCCCACATTTCCCGCAACACATCCCTGACACCCCGTCCCTGCAATAACCACCAAAAGAGAATCCCCCTCATCCTCACATACCACCCCACCCACCTCCAGATCCAAGGCATCATCCTCCAACACTTCCACCATCTGCAATCAGACACCACCCCCCCGCCACCAAAGTCATTTTTCCATCCCCACCCTTGTCTGCTTTCTCTGAGAGACCACTCTCTCTGTGACTCCCTTGTCCGCTCCACACTCCCCTCCAACCCCACTACACCCGGCACTTTCCCCTGCAACCACAGGAAGTACTACACTTGCCCCCACACCTCCTCCCTCACCCCCATCCCAGGCCCCAAGAAGGCTTGCCACATCAAGCAGAGGTTCACCTGCACATCTGCCGATGTGGTATACTGTATCCATTGTACCCGGTGTGGCTTCCTCTACATTGGGGAAACCAAGCGGAGGCTTGGGGACCGCTTTGCAGAACACTTCCGCTCGGTTCGCAATAAACAACTGCACCTCCCAGTCGCGAACCATTTCAACTCCCCCTTCCATTCCTTAGACGACATGTCCATCCTGGGCCTCCTGCAGTGCCACAACGATGCCACCTGAAGGTTGCAGGAACAGCAACTCATATTCCGCTTGGGAACCCGGCAGCCCAATGGTATCAATGTGGATTTCACCAGCTTCAAAATCTCCCCTCCCCCAACTGCATCCCAAAACCAGCCCAGTTCGTCCCCGCCTCCCTAACCTGTTCTTCCTCCCACCTATCCTCTCCTCCCACCTCAAGCCACACCCCCATTTCCTTCCTACTAACCTCATCCTGCCCCCTTGACCTGTCCGTCCTCCCCGGACTGACCTATCCCCTCCCTACCTCCCCACCTACACTCACCTTTACTGGCTCCATCCCCGCCCCTTTAACTTGTCTGTCTCCTCTCTACCTATCTTCTTTTCTCTCCATCTTCGATCTGCCTCCCCTCTCTCCCCATTTATTCCAGAACCCTGTCCCCATCCCCCTCTCTGATGAAGGGTCTAGGCCCGAAACGTCAGCTTTTGTGCTCCTAAGATGCTGCTTGGCCTGATGTGTTCATCCAGCTCTACACTTTGTTATCTCCCCTTTCTACTCAGTTTGGACCCCATGTGATTTTGAAAATTTCTATCAAATCTCCTTTCAGCCATCTCCTTTCCAAGGAAAGCAGTCCCAATCCCTTCAGAATTAAATTTCTCATCCATGGAAACATTCTTGTAATCTTTTCCTGTACTTTCTCCAATGCATTCACACGCTTCCCATAATGAGATGCCCAGAACTGTATACAATACTCCTGCTGAGGTCTAATTAGCATCTTATGTAAGTCCAGCACAGCCTAATTGTTTTGTGTTCCATACCCCTAATAATAAAGCCTAGGATATTTTCTGCTTTATTAACTGTTTTCTCTGCCTGTCCAGCCACCTTTGACAATATGCCCACAAATACAGCCAGGTCCCTCTTTTGCTGCACTCTGCTTAGTATGTTCTGTATTTTACATTGCATTGCCTTAAGCCATTTATTGAACAACAGTGTAATGTTTGCAGTTCCCCAGTCCTCTGGCACTACATCTGAGTCCATGAAGCCAAAAGACCTGAGCTGCAGAAGCAAGCCACTCAGCCCATTAAATTGATCTCCATTCAATGAGATCATGGCTGATCGATTCCACTTCCTTGCCCTTTCCCATCACCCTTCATGAACTTACTAATGAAAACCTGTTTCTCTAAGCTTTGAAATTACTTATACCAGGCACAACGACCCTCTGTGGACCCACTATGTTCTGACAGAAATTCCTCCTCAGGTCTGTCTTACATGTGTGAACTCTTACTTTGAGATTACACCCTCTGATTCTAGACTCTACTACACGTGAAATATCTCCCCACATCAACAAGTTATCTGAAAATATCATTTATTTCAATAAAGTCTCTTCTCATTAGTCTAAATGAGTCCAGTGAAAATTTAAGAAATATTTCCAGTGCCTCTGTAATTAACACTCTCACTTTCTTTAGTATTCTTAAGGATTTGTTCCTCTACATCCTCCTAGTTGGGAGTCTACAGACCACACCAAACAATGTAACTGCACATCTCTGCCAATTTGGTTCTAACCAAATCAGTTATATCATTGAACCCCCTGGGATGGTCTCTTTCCCCAGCACTGTATTGCTATCCTCACCCATACAGCTACCCCTTCTCCTTTCCAATTTTTCCTCAATACTCCTGTCCAAGAATATTAACCACCAAAGCCACTCTTCTTTAAGCTAGCTCTCTGTCTAGCCTCAGCATTGTAATTTCATACACCATTCTGCATGTGTAACTCATCCATTTCTTCAACTATACTTTGGATCACTCAGATACATGCAATATATCCCTGGTTCAAAATGTTTTAATTGTGCTCTATTTCTACTCCACTCATTAACTATTCTCTATTCTAGTATTGTCTCTCCCAATATTTTATGTGTCACTGGACCCTATCTGATATCTTCTGTTGATTTTCACACCACTGTCAATTTAGTTTACACCTTTCCCCACCAACAGTTTTAGCAAAATGCCCCTCACGGAGCTCAGTCCTGGCTTTCTTCAAGAAGAGAAGGATATTGCACTCAGGAGCAGGTCAGCTTTCCTGTTTGTCAGGAAAGCAGACAGGACCTCTTGAGGGCAATGCGTGAGTTGGTGAAATATCCTGGAGACTCTCATGAACTGGGTGCTTTCCCATAAGTAGCCAAACCATGAATTGGGATCTTATTATTCGATTAATTGGAAAAAATTCTGGAAAGTTAGACCATCAGGAATATTGTGACCCAAGTGTGCAAGGGTTCATAGAGATATGCCTTGTAGGTAATATCTGTTCTCCTGAGAATCAAAGGTGAAAGCTATTGTTGGATAGCATACCCGACCTGCCCTGTGTAAGTATGCAGTGTCACATTTGTGCAGACAGTAATATAAATTTTTTGTGGTCTATAAGAAATATCTTTGTTGTATCGATTATTTAAAGTGAAAAGTACATTCTTAAGTACCATTGGCTTATTAAATTTACATTGATTCTGATTCTTGTTAAAGTTTAAAAAGTAAGTCCCATTGCCATTGAATATCTTCAAGGGGTCATTTGGTAAATTTGATTAATTTGGTTTACGGCTTCTCCATGAGGGTTGTAACTATGTGTTTGTGCATGCATGTACGTGTTTGTGTGTGTGGTGTGTGTTAATTTGTGTGCGCACATGAGTGTGTATGTATGTACATGCATGTATGTGTGTGGTGTGTGTGCAAACGTGTGTGTGTTTGCATGTGTGCTGTGTATGTGTGCATGTGTTGTGTGTGCCTGCTTATGTCAACATGCATCTGTACATGTGTGCATGTGTGTTGTGTGTGGGTGCATGTGTAATGTTTGTGTGTGTGCCTGCATTTGTGTGTGTGTGTGCGTGCATGTGTGCACATGTGAGTTTGTGTATGTGTGCAGGATATGTGCCGGGTTTGTGTGCATATATGCCTGTGGGTGGGAAGTGTTTGCTTGTATGTGAAAACGTGTGTCTATGTGGAAGTGTGCTGTGCTTATGTTTATTTGAAAAGGTGTTGTGTGTAGCCGTGTATGCTTGTTACCGTGCATGGGGTTGTGTGTACGTGTATCTCTGTACATGTACTAAACATGACAAGGCAAGTTTCCTTTGGGTTAAACATTGCTATAATATCAGATACTCAGCCTTAGGTCTATGAACCAAAGACATTGGAGGTTCCTGTGGCCAGGGATGTGCCAATATCGTTAAAAAACCAGCCTGAAAGAAGACAGCTCATTCCCACCTTCTCAAAGGCAACCAGGATGGACAACGGTGATGTCCATGTCATATGGATGACTAAAACTGGAACTGTCCCTGTCAGGGGATTTTAACAGCACAGTGCTGCAGTGGTGGAGTGTGTCATTACTTTAGAATGTTGCACAGGCTTCAAGCTAATACACAACAGGTAATCTGGCCCACTACTTTGACGAATGGAGAATATGTGAAGACTCTCCAACACTGTTATCCTTCACCTCAGACAGGCTGGGATAGCTGTTCAGGAATCAGGAATGCTAATTAGAACCTGCTGAACCTTCTTAGAGACAAGAGTGGTCCCTACAGAATCATGGTGATCCTCTCTTGCATGAAACGACCCTGTGCAGTACACCATAATCTAAGTGAGGGATAGTTTCATGTACTTACCTGAGCAAGAAGACGCATTCCCTATCTCATGTGCTAATATACATGTCATTAAGTACATCATGACATACATCATCATATGTGCCATTAAATGCACCACTGTCACATGTATCATTCCATTTCCTTTTTGAAAAGTATATATCTTCCACAAAATAGGACCATGATTGCTCTAAAAAGTCAGTACATCCCTAAGTAGATCTCAGTAGGAGGACACAATTGTCAGCTTTAAAGGTAGGGAGCCTGGGTACTAGTGAATTGCAATTTCAAAGTGACATAAAAATGTGTTTCACGTACACAACCAGCAAAAGAATCTGCAACAAAGAGCACATGGCTGAAAAGAAACAGAGAAAGGAAGGGGGCAGTGCGGTGTGTGGTCATTCTACTCAGTTATTTAGATGTTGGATGGTTCCCAAAGACTGTTGGCTAAATTATCTTTGGACTTTCTCAGTGTTTATGCAAGTGGTATGAGGTATGTTAAACTGGTCAGCAAAGTAATGCTCATTATTAGATGTATAGTAATGTAACAGGTTATCAGCAAACATGCCTTCCCTCGCCTTTCCCCTCCTCTCCTCTACTTTCTTCCAGTCCTTTGATGGGGATGTGATTGATGAGGTGGTTTGGCACTGACTCAACCTTGCACAGATTTATAGTTCTAAATACTTTAAGAGGTGAAAGGAGAGTGAAATGAGATCTTCTCGGATATAGGGTGTTTGCTCCTTGTAAACTTTAATGTGGTTTTCACTGCCAAGGGAAAACATGGAAAAAGGTTTGAAATGCATGTGGAGTGTTATTTAAGAATAAGTTGACTAGAGTGCACAGTGGACACGGTTTCAATGGCAGACTGGTCAGTAAATAGTTCAGGGTAACAGTCACCTTAGCTGGTCACTGGTCTGGGTCAAGTGAACTGAATGGGGGCATCGTGGTCAATGAATGGCTTAGGTTAGGGGACACAGGGAATCATCCAGGACCAATAGACACAGTGATCAGTAAATGCCAGCAGCAACTGGTCAGTGAAGAACCTAACTCACAGGAACAATGGTTCAGGCCAGTGGGAAAGTGGTCAATGGATGGCCCAGGTATATGGGTATATTAGTTGGTGAGTGGGTACAGCAGGAGAGACAACCCCTGTTGATCAAGTTCCAGTAGTGGGAGCATTGGTGAGCAACTGGTTCCAAACAAGTTGGGTTTGGTCCTAACAATGTGGTTGACTCTCAACTGCCTTCTGGGCAATTGGGATTGGGCAATAAATGCTGCCTGGCCTGCAAGCATATTGGTCAATGGATTGAGCTAGACCTCGTGGTAATGTAGTTTTTTAATCGAGGTAACTCCTGTCCTGAAGATCATTCAAACCATCCCAAACATTGTAGACAATGCAATCCCCTGTTCTTCCATCAATTTCACTAACCTCAGTGCAAGTTGGAATGAGGTGGGTCAGGGTCATGGGCAGGAAAGAGGAGGAAATGTAGAAAACCAGTATGTTACCGGATTAGTAATTCCGAGGCCTAGACTAAAACTGAAGCTGTAAGCTCAAAACTCACTATGAAAGATTAAGCAGTTAATTAAATAAATCTGGAGCATAAAAGCTAGCACCAGTGATTGTGATCATGAAACTATGGAGTGTTGGCGTAATAAAGCAGCCTGCAGAAGGGCATTTGTCATTTTTACTTGAGCTGCGCAGATGTGACTCAAGATTTGGGAAAACGATGCAATGGTTTATGTTGAGGATAATTTTGAGCACCCGCACAACATGGGACTTTGTTTTCTGTGGGCTTTTATTGGGGGACACATACTGAGGTAAAAATGAACTTTGCCTGGAAGATAAGTGACACAATGAAAAATGTTTTATTGGTCTTCCCCAAACCTGCTGGTCATCCATTTCCCAAAGTTACTCCTGAATGAGTGTTACAGACTGGCTTGTTCCGAGGCACAGGACTGTGTGCTGAGGGACACACTGAAGTTTGGGGCAGCCACCTGGGCCACAATGGGGAAAGTGCACTGTCTCAGCGCACTTTCAGCCAAAGTACATTGTGGGACTGGGAATGGCAGAACGCCTTGGGCTACATACCTGAGGAAAAAATGTACATCGAGTATTAAAATTGTATTGAGGGACTCCATAATGAAACATGGCAGAGGGGGAAAATCGATTTCTACTGCACTTTCAGTAAGTTTCAAATTGAAATGTTCAACCCTTGGGCTGTGTAACTGAAATATTATGAATATTGTCAACATAAAGACAGTTACAATTGCACTGAAGAACCTCAGCAGTATAGAATCAAGTTGAATTTTGTTGCATCTCCTGTAATTTTCAACTCAAAGTGTTTTGTATTATACATTTACAAAAGTTATGAATGAGGCATATGTTTGGGAAAAACCATTTGAGACCCCATAAGGTCAAGAGGTGAGTCACATTACCCCATCACAACTCAATGGTGTAGTACACTTACCCAAGTCAGAAGATGAGAAGTTCATAAACCTCAGACACTTTGAATGTAACATTAGGCTGCGATAAGGCTGTTAACCCCAATGAACTACTGAGGGAATTGTGAATGGTCAGAACTGCCGAGGCCTTAACCCAAAGCCTAGGCTCCCCTCTCAGGTGGAACTAGAATATAGCACAGTGTACGATTAAAGTAGGGGTGTAAGCTCTGCCAACTTGGGCCATTATTTAGCCATCTTCACTAAAATCAATGCATTATCTGGTTATTACCATACTGTGGGACTCTGTTATATTAAAATTGGTTGGCACACTTCCTATGTTACAACATCTCTGACAGTTTGAAAGTATGCAATTGCCTGTAAAACATTTTGGGGAATGCTGAAGTCTTGAAGGCGCTAATGAGATGCAAGTTAGAAATAGTCACAGAGATCTCTTTTTTATTTGTTATTCATTCATGAGATGAGTGCATGACTGGCCAGGCAACATTTACTACCCATCCCTAATTGATCAGAGGGCAGTTAAGAGTCAACCACATTGCTGTGGATCTGGAGTCACATGTAGGCCAGACCAGGTAAGGATGGCAGTTTTCTTCCCTGAAGGACATTAGTAAACCAGATGCGTTTTTCCCCAACAATCGACAATGGATTCACAGTCATCATTAGATTGCTAATTTCAAATATTTATTGAATTCAAATTCCACCATCTGCCGTGGTGGGAGTGAACCCGGGTCCCCAGAACGTTATCTAGGTCTCTGGACTAACAGTCCAGCAATGAGACCACTAGGCCATCATCTCCCCCAGTCTACAGCACAGCAAAAAGCCCTTCAGCCCATCGAATCTGTACCTGTCAGAAACAAGCACATACCTGTTCTGATTGTATTTTTTTAGCACTTGGCCCATAGCCTTGTAATGGCAAGTGCATATTTAAACACCACTTAAATGTTCTGAGGGTTTTCTGCCTCTACTACTCTTACAGACTGTGAGTTCCAGATTCCCACCATCCTCCAGATGAACAATCGTTTCCCCACATCTCCTCCAAATCTCTTGCTTTGTTGTTCTTGGGGACTAAGGCCAGTCTAGTTCAGCTTTCAGGAGGTGCTACCTGTGATAATGTAATCGTGGGGAACTGGATAATTGATGATCAGGAAAAAACACTGAATTTTAGTTAATAATGGCACTTAAGCTGCTACTTGTGCAAAGTAAATGGCATTTGTCTGATCATGCTTGTGTTTCATAGACTTAATGACAATGATGGTGTATTGGCAATGTCACCAGACTGATGGTCATAAGCATTACAGGTAAATGGCCTTGGGAACCAAATTCAAATCCCACCATGGGAGCCTATAGAATTAATATTTAATTCATTAATCTAAAAATTTGCATGTTAAAAACTCGTGTAAAGGTGAAGAGCAGCAGATCACAGATTTAAACTGAAGAAGAGTCCTGACCTGAAACGTCAGCTTTCCTGCTCCTCTGATGCTGCCTGGCTTGCTGTGTTCCTCCAGCTCCATACTGTGTTATCTCTGACTCCAGCATCCACAGTTCTTACTATCTCTCTGGAAAACAATGCATTGTGAGAAAGCAATATTTCACCCAACAAATGGTTCAGGTCTGGAATGCACTGCCTGGAAGCGTGTTGGAGGTCGACTCAATTAAAGAATTCAAGAGGATTTAAATGAAAATAATGTACAAGGAGATGTAGAAAAGTCAGGAGATTGTCACTGAGTCATGATGTTCATTTGGAGAGTCGGTGCGGATATACAAATCTCCTTCTGTACTGTAACACTCTGTGTGATTCTGATTCTGTGACCATGAAACTACCATAGGTTGATGGGAAAAGGCCCATCAAACTCATTAGTATACTTGAGGGAAGGAAATCTGCTGCCCTTACCTAGTCTGGCCTACATGTGTGTTATGGACCAGACCAGAACTCCTCAAACTATTATCAGAAGGTAGTCTAGATCTTAACTTTATCCTATTTTAACAGTAAATATCTGGTGCAGTGTTCCAGATGCAATTTGCTTGGTCAAACTATTCAACATTAAGCAAAACACAATTCATTCAAACACTGTTGATAAGACACAATGAAATAAGGAAGAACTTGGAATTACAACTCTATTGGAAAACTTAACAGAATAACTGATACAGTAACTATAACTAGTTAACTATTTCAATATAGCAACATTCCATAAACAAACCCTTGGCAAAAAGCAAACTTGCTCATCGAATCCCTACTGTGTGGAAACGGGACCTTCAGCCCAACAAGTCCACACTGACCCTTATAGCATCCCCCTATTAACCCTCCTAATCCACTCATCCCTGGGCAATTTTGCACGGCCAATCCACCGAGCCTGCACATCGCCAGACTGTGGGAGGAAACCAGAGCACCCAGAGGAAACCCACACAGACACAGGGAGAGTGTGCAAACTGCAACAGACAGCTGCCTACAGGTAGAATTGAACTCAGCAGCCTGGTGCTGTTAACCACTGAGCCATGCAATCCAACAGCCCAGGAAGAAAACCCTCATCTTTTGGCTGCAATCAAGAGAGGGAAACATAGTTTCCACATCTTCAAGACCTCAACAGCAACTCCTGAAAGCTAAACCTAAAAGCCCCGGTTCTGTGGGTGGAAGCTTGACCACACACATTCAGGCTGCATCTATTGTTTCAGCTTAAAAAAAACCCAAGGCTTCACAAGTTGTTTAACTGCTCATAGACAGCTCATCACATGTCCCCCAGTCTCTCTCTAAATGAAACAAAGACAAAACAAAAACAAAAATTGCTGGAAAAGCTCTGGCAACATCTGTGCAGAGAAATCAGAGTTAATATTTTGGGTCGAGTGACCCTTCCATAGAACTTAGTTTCCCAGCGATTCCTATTTTTGTTTCTGATTTATAGCACCCACAGTTCTTTAGGTTTTTATTTAGTAAGACTAAAACAAACCTCTTAAAGCCACAGTATCATCCCGTGACTCCAGATCCACACCGAACTACCTTCTGAAATGGCCACACAGTTGTCAGAGACAAATATCTCAATGATGAAGTGGAATGCTTCACTACTGCAGGAGTTGTGACTGAGTTGAACACTGGAAAATCATCTAAAGAGAAAGTCCCCCCACTCTTGACCTGATGATGAAGGGAAATAGATGTGGGACAGTTTTACACACCTTCTGACTTTCTTGAATAATTGCATTCAATTCAAAGCAGCAAAAAGGAGAATGTGTGCTCATTACACAGGAAAGGTGGATGAAATGAGGATTTGTTTATTCATTCTTTACATAATTTATTCAACTCTGGGAGCTTGGACTTCATTTCCTGCCTATTCCCCAAGCTGAGCAGGACCCACCTGACTCCTCTCACTCATCGCTGACATGTGGAATCATAGATTACAAGTTACTTACAAACAGCGATTTTAAATAAATATAATTTTGGATTTGAAACAAACCAGGGATTGTTTTATTTCTCCTAGATTTATTCTCAGGAACTGTGCTAGTCTGTTGAGAGCTGAAGGACATGATGGGTGGTAGTTTGACAAGTTTAACCCAACTGTTGTGAAACTATTGGGTTTAGGTGTAAGAACTGTTCTTCTTGCTTACCCTCCTGAATTTCCACCTAATCCCCATATTTTCTTATAGGTACATTAGGTTATCATGTGAATAAATGGGGCATGGTTAGTAAATTTGCAGATGACAACAAAATAGGTGGTGACATTGAGGAAGATATTACAGAGTACAACGGGACCTTGCTCAGATGGGCCAATGGGCTGGGAACTGGCAGATGGAATTTAACTTAGATGAATGTGAGGTGCTGCATTTTGCTGAAGCAAACCAGGGCAGCACTTAATAAAAACAGAAATTGCTGGAAAAGCTCAGCAGGTTTGGCAGCATCTGTGGAGAGAAAGCAAAGTCACTGGACCCAAAACGTTAATTCTGATTTCTCTCCACGATTACTGCCAAACCAGCTGAGTTTTTGCAGCAATTTCTGTTTATGCTTCTAGTTGCCAGCATTCACAGTTCTTTTGGTTTTTATTCTGGGCAGGGTTTATACAGTTAGTGGTAGGGCTGTGGGATTGTTGCTGAATATAGAGACCTGGGGTGCAGGTGCATAGCTATTTGAAAGTAGAGTCGATGGTAGACAAGGTGGTGAAGAAGGCATTTGGTGGAATGGGCAGAAAGGTGGCAGATGAAATTCAATGCCGAGAAGATGCATTTGGTCAGAAGAATGTTGAAAGACAATATAAAATTGAGGGTAGAGATAAAAAAAAAGTGTAGAGCTGGATGGATACAGCAGGCCAAGCAGCATCTTATCTTAAAATTGAGGGTACCATTCCAAAGCAGGTGCAGGAACAGAGGGACATAGGCATGTTATGTGTGCACAGATCGTTGAAGTTGGCAGGTTAAGAGAGAAGTTAGTGAGCATACAGTGTTCTCAGCTTTAGTAATAGAGGCATACAGTACAACAGCAAGCAAATGGTGTTGAACTTCCTTGAGGCACTTTTTAGACCTCAGCTTTTCCTGACATATTTTTATTAATGATCTGGATTTTGCTGTGCAAGGGATAATTTTAAGGTTTTCAGCTGACACTAAACGTGGAAGAATGTTAAATTGCGAAGAGTACAGTGTGGAACTCCAAAAGGGCATTGACAAGTTGGCGAGTGGGCAGATGGGTGGCAGATGAAGTTTAAAGCAGCCAGGCATGAGGTGATGCACTTTGATAGGAATTTCAAAAGACAATATAACACATGGTACAATTCTAAGGTGGGTGCAGGAGTAAAGGGATCTGGCCATATCTGTGCATAGATCATTGAAGATGGCAGGACAGGTGGAGACAGTGTCCTAAGATTTATTAGTAGGAGCACAGAGTACAAGACAATGTAGGTAATGTTCCAAGACCCTTGTTAGACCTCAGCCGGAGTACTGTGGACAGTTGCGCTACATTATAGGAAAGATGTGAATGCATTAGAGACAATTCAGAAACAATTTACAAGAATTTCTCCAGGGTCAAGAAACTTCAGTAGAGGATACATTGAAGAAGTTGGGACTGTTCATCTTGAAGAGAGGAAGGCTGAGGAGAAACTGAAAAAGGCTTCCAAAACCATCTCAGTAATGGATAGAGTGGATAGGGAGAAGCTGTTTCTGTTTTCAAAGGGAAAAAGAACAAGAAGGCATTGATTTAACATGATGTGAAATCAAAGCAACGGTGATGTGAGAACATGCTTTCAGACCATGAGTAGTTCTGGTTCTAGAATGAACTGGAAATGCGGTGGAAGCAGGTCCAATGGAGACATTCAAGAGGGCACTGGATGGTTAACTGGATAGTAACAGTGTGTGGATTATGGGGAAAAGGCAGGAGATTGGGACTAGGATATAGAATCAGTGCAGACAAAACGGGCCAAATGGCCTCCTTCTACGTTGCAGCAATTCTGTGGTTCTGTTTGTACCCTAACTGGCTCTCCAATGCTCCATTATGGTAATGGTTTGGACAATCTTGTCAAGAAAAATTTTCTGCTGTTTCACCTTGACTTTGTCAATCATGCTTCATTAGTTTTTGTACTGTTGGAAGAGTAGTTTGGGTATTATTTGACATTAATCTTAGTACTGGACTACCTTCCATGTCTTCAGTAGGTGCATTCTTCTACTTGAGGATTGCACACACCCTGTGTGAGATTTGCTTGATTTCTTTATGATTCTTTGGCGATTATCACTGCAACCTCAATCTTTCCAACTGTTTGGGAAAGGTGTGAAGGTGATGTGTGGTGTTCAATTTCCCAATCATTTATGAAGCAACTAATATCTTTATTCATGGTATTTCGCAATCTCAGCAAAGGTTGATGTCAACTGCTCTGCCTTCCAGTGGTTAGTGTGACATTGCTGTGTCTTTATTTTGTCCTGTTTGTTTTTAAGAGAGATTTTAAGGAAAAGGAGGAGAGCAGTCTACCAGAACCACTGAATAAACAGCTTATGAGGCCTTGATTTTTTTTTAACGTTGGAACAATTAAAGCAGCCTGAAGGGGTGTGGTCAAATGCCCACAAAATCGTCCAGCTCTACACCTTGTGATCTCAGGATCTTTAACTTTCAGTAGAAGCTGCTAGCACTGTGAAAAGCTGTCACGTCTCTCTTTTCTACAGCTGAAAGCAGGCATTCTCTCGCTCTCTCTCTCAGAGTTGTCTTTTGATGATTTTCCTCCTGGATTGGAGAACTGCATGTGAGGTAATCCATTTTCTGAATTTGCCTTTCGCCAAAGCTATGTTTATGGGATGTTACTATACTGGAATAGTTAATTAGTAATAGATATTTGTTCTGTTAATTCTTACAACAGAGTTAAAAATTATTCCAATTCCTTGTTTATTTTGTTGTATTTTAACTACAGTGAATGAATAAAGTGTGTTTTGTTTTAAATCATGTTGTTTGGCCAAACGAATTGCACCTGAAATGCAACAACTTACATTTATCTTTAAAATAAGAAAAGGTTAAGGACTAGATTACCATCTGAATATTTTGAAG
Organism: Stegostoma tigrinum; assembly: GCF_030684315.1. Classification (NCBI taxonomy): domain Eukaryota; kingdom Metazoa; phylum Chordata; class Chondrichthyes; order Orectolobiformes; family Stegostomatidae; genus Stegostoma; species Stegostoma tigrinum. The sequence goes on from NC_081363.1 coordinate 6,960,512, forward strand.
GATGGGTCTGGCCCATAGCATCAGAATAGTAGTCCATTGGGTCAGGAAAATCAGCTCCAGCACGAATCAAGTGCATATCCCGTGCTTTATCCAAGATCTGGATTTCAATGGTCTTTAGCTTGCTACCAACATTTCCTTTGAGCTACACACCTGTTGAGGGGTTACCCCCACGTCAATCAGCATGTTAATGCTTTCATTTTTACCACATATAGACCTTGGATGTCCACGCAGCAGAAATAATGAATTAAAGGGAATGTAGCTTTGTACCCGTTACATAGCAACAAGCATGTCTATGATGACTTTCATCATCACTTTTCTGTAACACTGGGCGTTTGTTGGGTCATTTGCTTGATTTCAGCTTGTCTGTAATTTTCAATGTTGGGTTGATGTCTTCCAGAGTATGACAAATGTCTGCTTGATGTTGAATATGGGAGACTCTATGGTTTTTATAGCATCCTTTATTTTCTTCATCGGATGTGCAGCTTTCAACAACATGTGCACAATGTACATCTATTTCACTTGCCTGTAGGTTACATCCAGATGGTATCACTGTTACTGGAGTAACAATCTTTAAAGATTGTTTGGAGCAGATAGTGGCAACTTAAGGAAAAAGTTTAGGAAGTGTATTGTGGTTGGACTCAATTGTCACTTTGTCTCTTCCAGGCAGATGTTGATGAAAATGTTCACAAGCAAAAACACACGTGCTCAATCAGAGCATAGCAGTCCATTTGTGTTAACACCCTGGGTGCAAATGCAATCTTTTGTCCTTGTTGCATTGACGCTGCTCTAACCCTGTCTCACTGGCATCTATCTACAGTGTGATTTCATCGCTTATGGCATTGTATTTTAGCACTGTTTGATTTTATTGAACACTGCTCCGTGTTCCACGCCTCAATACTGATGCATGTCTTTGGCCATGAGTTGACACAATAGTTCACATTTCTGTTGGTCACTGCATCTCTGCTACAGCTTTCACCCGTTCAGGATCCAAACGAAAGCCTTTTGTTGTCAGCACACAGCCTATGGACTTGACTTCAGATTTCTTTAGTTGTATTTCTTGATAAGCTTCAGGTTCAAATGGTGAGCTCTGTCTGGTCAGCAATTTTTTTTTCTATCAAGTCTCTGCATCCATAAACTAACAGATCACCCACTGTAGGCCCGAAATGTCAGCTTTTGTGCTCCTGAGATGCTGCTTGGCCTGCTGTGTTCATCCAGCTCCACGCTTTGTTATCTTGGATTCTCCAGCATCTGCAGTTCCCATTATCTATTTCACAGTGTTTGTGTTGATAGTCCTCCAGAAACAAGCATGTGGCACCACTGGTATCTCCTGAAGGGAGTGTAGAATGTTGTAAAACTAATGCTGTCAGCCAGCTTCAATTGTCAGGAACTCTCTGTCACATTGAGGAAAGCGAAGACTTCTGCTCTGAAAATTGTGGCAAAATTCCTTCGATGGTTAGCAAGGGATAGTGAGATCTCCTCAGATATTCATTTGGGTCCTTTGGGTCACTGCATACTTTCAGCTTTCCAAGCTACTAAATTACTAACCCATTCTGTAGGAGTTGTCACTTTATTGATCGTTCCCTTCTTCTCTAGCCCGTCTATTTTATTCTTCTGCTAACCTTGAGGCCAGCTAGAACATGGTGGCACATAGTGAATAGGTCTTATACTCACATCTACTATGAGATGATATTCTTGATCTTTGCTCATATTATCAGATGATCTGGTTAAAACAATTTTAAGGGATCCTGCATTGAGAGCATATCTACTGAGGAAGTACAAGCTCATGCTCAGGAAAGTGTCAGATATATATCAGTGCATTATGCAATGTCATGTACTTCAAATACCATCCAAAACAAAGTGCTCAAAAGTAAGTTTGAGGCTATATGATGGAACCATATTCCTGCCGAGAGGATAGATGATTCAGTAGATCCAATGTTTTAATATGAACAAAGATCTGGAGTTACAGATCAGAGATGGCAAGCAAAAATCACTTATCTCAGCTGGAGCAAGTGTAAAGCTAGGCTGGCTACCCTAAACCCCAAAAGAAATTTGCAGCATGTCAGAGACATCAAACCACCGAGCATGGAACAAATTCTAGAGGAGGAAAATAATATATTTACAAAGGTAAGGATGTCTTCCAGGAGATTCTGCGAGCTGGGCTAATGAGATCATATATTGATCAATGGATCATTTTAACCTCAGGCCTTAACATCATAATACATATCATTGATGTTTATTTTGGGTTCAAAGCATGTCTACAAGGTTTTCAAAATGATAGGGACAGTGTAGAGGAAGCTTTAATCTTTATCTGATCCAGTGCTATGACTTGCCAAGGAGTTGGGAGGTTTGCATTATCACTCCAGCCAACATTATTTTAATTTAGTCAGTTTCCATTGGACTGTTAAGTTGTGTTTGATTTCAATACTGTTTCATTATTATTATTTTCGACTTCTTGTTTTAGTAAAATAGTCAAGGGAACTTTACTTTCGATTTACTTTTAATTCAAAGACTGGAGGGAGCTTTCTTCCATATTTAACCCTGTTCTGGAAGTGTTTGATGGGGACACTGTCAAGGAAACTTTGAGTTTAATTTTAGTTTAAAAGAGTTAAGGTAGCTTTAGTCTGTATTTAACGGCGCTCTGTGCCTATCCCAGGAGTGTTTGACAGGGCAATATGGAAAGAGCTTTACTCTTCATCTAACTCAGTTCTGGGGAAGGGTCACTGGACTCGAAACGTTAACTCTGTTTTTTCCTTCACAGATGCTGCCAGACCTGCTGAGCTTTTCCAGCAACTTTGTTTTTGTTCCTCATTTACAGCGTCCGCAGTTCTTTCGGTTTTTCACTCAGTTCTGTACCTGTTCCGGGAGTATTTGATGGAGACATTGTGGTAAAATCTGACTAAGAGCAGTGCCTGACTGCAAATAAACATTTCAAATTAAAAACGGTTTTTTGGAGGAAAAAGTTGACCTCGCTGCTAATTGTAAAATGCTGCCCTTGTTTGTAGGGATTGGGATGGAAGCGAGGAAAGGGGTGCTCTCCACATCTACTGTGCTCATGACATCGTTTAACTTCCTGGTTTTGACTGTTCACTGACACTCCGAGTGACCAGTGGAAACGTGAGCTCTAAATTTTCCACAGCACGTACATTTGTGAAATAAATACGCCCTGGTGCAGTGTCTGTAACAAAAAAAAAGCCTCGGCCAAAACAAACCTGACAGCCAGAGATTTGCTGAGTCCCTTTAGTGGAGGTAGGGGAGGAGGGTGTGGGCTCCAGATTTAAAGGGAGTGTTTGTGTCTGCGTTTCGGGGGAGGGGACCTGCTTTGGCCTGATCATAATTACTTCAACGTGAGAGATGTTGTCCGTACAGCTAGTCAAAAAGCAGTTGACATAGAAATGAGCTGGGGCGGGGGGCTGATTTAGACAACAATTGCATTTCCTTTCTCTTACTGCCCCACCCTTCATTGCTCCTCTCTGCAGCGAGAAACACATTCACCAAAACAGTCCCTCTTCCGCACCTACACAGGCCCCAAACCCCACCTCTTCCTCCGGTACATTGATGACTGTATCGGCGCCGCCTCGTGCTCCCCAGAGGAGCTCGAACAGTTCATCCACTTCACCAACACCTTCCACCCCAACCTTCAGTTCACCTGGGCCATCTCCAGCACATCCCTCACCTTCCTGGACCTCTCAGTCTCCATCTCAGGCAACCAGCTTGTAACTGATGTCCATTTCAAGCCCACCGACTCCACAGCTACCTAGAATACACCTCCTCCCACCCAACATCCTGCAAAAATTCCATCCCCTATTCCCAATTCCTCCGCCTCCGCCGCATCTGCTCCCACGATAAGACATTCCACTCCCGCACATCCCAGATGTCAAAGTTCTTCAAGGACCGCAACTTTCCCCCCACAGTGATCGAGAACGCCCTTGACCGCGTCTCCCGTATTTCCCGCAACACATCACTCACACCCCACCGCCCCCCCCACAACCGCCCAAAGAGGATTCCCCTCATTCTCACACACCACCCTACCAACCTCCGGATACAACGCATCATCCTCCGACACTTCCGCCATTTACAATCCGACCCCACCACCCAAGACATTTTTCCATCCCCACCCCTGTCTGCTTTCCGGAGAGACCACTCTCTCCATGACTCCCTTGTTCGCTCCACACTACCCTCCTACCCCAGCACACCCGGCACCGTCCCCTGCAACCGCAGGAAATGCTACACTTGCCCCCACACCTCCTCCCTCACCCCCATCCCAAGCCCCAAGATGACATTCCACATTAAGCAGAGGTTCACCTGCACATCTGCCAAAGTGGTATACTGCATCCACTGTACGCGGTGTGGCTTCCTCTACATTGGGGAAACCAAGCGGAGGCTTGGAGACCGCTTTGCAGAACACCTCCGCTCGGTTCGCAACAAACAACTGCACCTCCCAGTCGCAAACCATTTCCACTCCCCCTCCCATTCTCTAGATGACATGTCCATCATGGGCCTCCTGCAGTGCCACAATGATGCCACCCGAAGGTTGCAGGAACAGCAACTCATATTCCGCTTGGGAACCCTGCAGCCCAATGGTATCAATGTGGACTTCACCAGTTTCAAAATCTCCCCTTCCCCTACTGCATCCCTAAACCAGCCCAGTTCGTCCCCTCCCCCCACTGCACCACACAACCAGCCCAGCTCCTCCCCCCCAACCACTGCATCCCAAAACCAGTCCAACCTGTCTCTGCCTCCCTAACCAGTTCTTCCTCTCACCCATCCCTTCCTCCCACCCCAAGTCGCACCCCCATCTACCTACTAACCTCATCCCACCTCCTTGACCTGTCCGTCTTCCCTGGACTGACCTATCCCCTCCCTACCTCCCCACCTATACTCTCCTCTCCACCTATCTTCTTTTCTCTCCATCTTCGGTCCGCCTCCCCCTCTCTCCCTATTTATTCCAGTTCCCTCTCCCCATCCCCCTCTCTGATGAAGGGTCTAGGCCCGAAACGTCAGCTTTTGTGCTCCTGAGATGCTGCTTGGCCTGCTGTGTTCATCCAGCCTCACATTTTATTATCTTGGAATTCTCCAGCATCTGCAGTTCCCATTATCCCTTCACCAAATGGGGAGCTGGTCTGCTGAATGAATTGACTGGACTGGGCTTGGTGTTGGTTTTGAGGGCCAGTGCAAACAGTTGGCCGGCTGCTTAAAGCTGGGTCTGCCACTGCCAAGCAGGTAATTGGAAGCGAGCCTTTATATATTTGTACAAAGCTCCGGCAGAATATTTCCACCCGCCGCAGTGAGGCCTGACCTAATCAACTGCGTCGTGCTGTTTTTTTCAGGCTGACAAGTTTACAAGTCACGGGACTGACGAAAACCTGAAGTCTTGTCACCCTTCCAGATAAATCTCTGAAGTGAGGTTTTGGCCAGGAAATGAGTCCGGAATGAACGTCAAGCCAACGTAGACCGATGTGCTGTCAGGCTGAAGGCTTTAATTTGTTATGAAGCTTAAAGCAGCTCGACACTGAAACTTACAGGGCTGTCACCAGGAGAGATCTATGCAAAAACAAACAGTGTAATCACCTTCACCCCTTAAAAATTAGGCATTGTTTCTTACAAGCTGCTCTCAGGGGTTTTGTGCACCAGTTGCATTTACAGGCTCTCACGCCCGCTCTTTCTTTACGGCTCAAAAGCATTCAGTGCCACCATCATCCTGCTGCATCCTACAGCATCGTGCGTACAGCATACACACAGGCCATTCGGCTCGCCTTATCTACACACGTGTTGATCCTTCACAGGAAGCTCCCATTTCATTTAACTTCAAACCATGCCCTTCCCATTGTTTCTCCCTGGTTTAATTACCCAGTTTTCCCTTAAGTATATCTATCCTACTCACATCAACTATTGTATGTGGCAGAAAGTTTCACATTTAACAGTGGTTTCTTTCCAATTCATTAATGTATTAATTAATGGCAACCTTATATAGCTGGCCTCGGGGTTTGTTCTCCTGGCCAATGCAAATTTTTTCACAGCCAATCTGTATCCTAGCTGCACCTTTTCCCCCCTTGTTGTACACCCCTTGAGCTACTTGCATAACAAACTTCTATCAAATACAGGATGTCCCCAATTAATGAACATCTGACTTGTGAACACATACAAATGTAATCCCTTGCAGGGGTGTGTTTTAAATATCCAACATAATATTTCTTGTCCTTATAAATGGCTGCTTTATGCTGTTTGGCATTGTGTACGAATTAACTTGCAAACAAACTCAAGAATAGAACTGTTCACAACCTACGGACTGTCTGTAATCTAATCAAGGCATTTGGGAACATAGTAACAGAAGTAGGCCATTTAGCCCCTCAAGCCTGCTCTGCCATTCAATTAGATCATGGCTGAGCTGTGGCTTAACTCCATTAACCTACCTTTGACCCATATCCCTTAATACTTTTGCTTAGCAAAAGAAAATCCATCTCAGAAATTAAAAACTAACAACTGATCCTGCATCAATTGCTGTTTGTGGAAGAGAGTTTGAAATATCTACCACTCTGTGTGTAGAAGTGCTTCCTGACATCTCTGCTGAGTGGTCTGGCCCTAATTTTTAAATTATTCCATTAATTCTAGAATCCCTAACCAGGGGGGAATAGTTTATCTTTCCCTTCCCTGTCTTTTCCCACTAATATTTTGAAGTCTTCAGTCAAATCATCCCTTAACATTCTCGGCCTCATTTCTATAATCTATGTTAAAGGTTGCTTGAGACACTATATAAAGAAAAAAACCATTTCTCTCTTGTTCTAAACTTGCCCAAAAACTTTAGAATTTGAACTAAGCACATTAGAAATGAAATCAGCAAGTATTTTTTCACATGAAGCCAAGTAGGATTCTGGAAATCTCCCCCATTAAAAAACAATAGATGCTGACAAAGTACAGTCAAGGAGTCAATTAGAATTTCAAGATTTTATCAGAAGAGTATCAAGTGGGAGGAAGAAGCTACACACAAGTGGAAGGGATGGTGTAAGGGTTCTATCACTAGACTATTAATCTAGACAGGCAGGTAATGACCTGAGTTTGAATCCGACCATGGCTGATGGTGGAATTAAAATTCAATAAAAGTCAGGAATTAAGAGTTGCTGAGTGTTGGAAAATTGTTCATTAATGTCCTTAACGAAAGAAATCTGCTGGCCTACATGTGACTCCAGACCCATCGCAATATGGTTGGCCCTTGGCTACTCTCTGGGTAATTAGGGATGGGCAATAAATGCTGAACCTCGCTACTGATGCCCACATCACTAATGGATAAGTAAAAATAGCCCTGATCTAGGTGGTGATGGCACAAGCTCAAAGGGCTAAATGACCTCCTTTTCCGATGCTCCTCACAGTACCCAGTATAAAGATTAGAGCCCCTTTCAGTGTTAACATTACAGTATAAGGACTTTGGACAATATCGTGCAATACCATATGTAGCCACAGGATGGCGGTAGACTCCTTTGATTCTAAGATGCTGCTTGGCCTGCTATGTTCATCCAGCTCCACACTTTGTTATCTTGGATTCCCCAGCATCTGCAGTTCCCATTATCTCTCAGCCTCCAGCCTAGCTTGTACAGGAAAACTTGTGAGAGTCATAAAACTCCCGAACTAAGAACAGCTCAGGGTACATATTCTGCCTACCCAGTATCCCCTTCCATAGAAACGACAAATATGTCAATCACAATAGGTTGAAAATATACTTTCTCCACCATCAGCACAGAGTGACTTGGTTAACGATGTAAGAAATGGATCAGAATGCTATATGACCCAGAGAGCTCGCTCTGTCATTCAATAAAATTGTGGCTGATCTTGTATCTCTACTTGAATTCCGTTTCCTAACCCCAAGAGTCCAAAAATATATCCTGTCAGTCTTGAACATACGCTACAATGGGTTTCGGCCTGAAGCGTTGACTTTCCCGCTCCTCAGATGCTGCCTGACTACTGTGCTTTTCCAGCCTTACACCCATAGACGCGCACATCCACAGCTCTTTGAAGTTGATAACTCCCAAAGATTTTGCAGTGTGTACTAACAACTGATTGTGGTGTCGCCACTCAATGAAGCTTCTTTGATAGTGTTTTATCATTCTCGTTGTGGTAGTGCGCTGGAAATCAAGCCCCTCCTGAAGTTGTCACAGATGTGATATTCAATGACTTGTCCAACTTTACTTCTCTAACTCAGGTTAAAGGATTTTCCTAACAACACCAAAATACCTATTGTAATCAAACTGCTTTTGAAAAATATATGAATTGCTGATATGTAATTTTATAACTTAAACTCTTACCGCATTAAAATTTTGATATACATTCAAACAGACAGAGAGACAAGTATTATGGGACGGTGTAAAGTCAGACAATTCTGGCACCAGTCTGGATCATAGACATTGAACAGCAGCTTTTATTTTGAGTTTCTCTGAATTCCTCCTGACTCTTTGCTAATAACACAACATTGTGTATATACCTGTTCTCGGTCTTTCATTCTCACTGGTTGAAGCCTCATCCTTTCGGTTCCTCTGTAGGTGGCTTTTCCCCTTTTCCTTTCAATAGTGGAATTTGCAGAGAGCAGTTACAGGAAAACATGAGTTGGTACAGCTATTAGGAGATTTTCTGTTTTTCTCCACAGAGGAATTAGAGAGATTCAGGTCCTGTTTCTTTGCAGGCTAGAAGCTGTTTTGCTTATTGAACACAGGCTGAGGATATATGAAGGGTCATCAGACCCAAAACGTTAACTCCACAGTTTTCGACTCCACAGATGCTGCCAGACCTGCTGAGCTTTTCCAGCAACTTTGTTTTTGTTTCTGAGGATATGATTACCTACTTAGAGACAATAATTTATAAAGAGGAAATCATACTTGGCAAATCTACTTGAATTTTGAGGATGTTACGAGTAGAGTTGATACAGGGGAGCCAATGAATGTGGTTTACTTGGAAATTCAGAGTTTTTTTTGATAAGTTCCTACTTGAGATTAGTACATAAAATTGAAACATGGGGATTAGGGATATTACTGAGATGGATAGAGAACTGGTAGGAAACAGGAAACCAGCAGTATGAACAAACAGGACTTCTTCTGAATGACAGGCAGTGACAAATGGTATACCACAGGGATCACTGCTAGGATCCCAGCTATTCACAACATAGATTTAGATGAGGGAACTATATTAATATCACTAAGTTTTCAGTTGACACAAAGCTGCATGGTGGGGTGAACTGTGGGGAGGATACAAGCAGGAAAAATAATTAATTAAAGGAACTCATTGTGAGCACCTCGCTGGCTGCTGTGATCCTTGATTTTGTTACTCATGTTTGGCCAGTCTACCACATTTCTTGCTTTCCTCAGACTTGACTCAATTCCTAAATGGCTTGCATAGATGTACTTTAGCATTTCTCCTCTGAATTCATTTGGGATAATGACCATTTTCTTTCCACAATATATGATCTTTGGACTGTCAATTCACCTCTAAAGCAACAAGCACGTCCTTGATGTCTTTCATCACTACTCTTTGCGACACTGGAAGAGGTGTAGTTTTTTTGGGTTAGTTGTTTGAGTTTAGCAAGTCTGTTGTTTTCCAGTGGAAAGTAATGGGGCTAAAGAACTGCACATCTCCTGGAGCTGATGGAATGGATCCTAGGATATTGAAACAGGTAGCTAAAGATAGTGAATGCATAGATCATACAGTTCCAAGAATCCTTACATCGGAAAACTACCATCATAACATCTTTATTTAAAAAGGGGAGGAGACAAAGAACAGGTTAGTGAAGCTAACGTCCATTATTGGAAAAACTGTTAGAGTTTATCAGAAGGGTACAATTACAGACTATAGAGGAATACAGAACATGATCGGGCAGGGTCAAGCATGGCTTCATGAGGGAAAATCATACGCGACAAATGTATTGTAATTCTTTATGGAAGTACCAAGCAGGATAGACAAGGAGGAAGCTGTGGATGTAATATATTTGGATTTTCAAAAGACATTTAATAAGGTACCATGCATGAGGCTACTTAGTTAGATGAGACATGTGAATAGAGATTTGACAAAGTAGTAGAAGACAGAGCTGGGATAAGGGGTCATTTCAGAATAGCAAACGGTATATCTAGTGGAGTGCCACAGGATTAGTGCCACAATTATTTATAGTGTATATGACTTGGATGAGGAAAAAGAAATGTACTATAGCCAAGTTGTGGAAAACATAAAACAAATAAATGGGAAGGCAATCGGTGAGGCTGACGCAGATTCTACAGAGGATTCAAGAGACAGGTTAAGTGAATGTTCAAAACCTTAGCAAGTTGAACACAATGTGGAAAAATGTGAAATCATGCACTTTGGGAGAAGGAATAGAGAAGCTCAATGTAGTTAAACAAAGAAAGACTGCAAACTGCTACAGCACAGAGGGATTTGGAAGCCCTCGTATATAAATGCCAAAAAGCTAGCATGCAAGTTCAGCAGATAATAGGGGAGGCAAGTGGAATGCTAGTCTTTATTTCAAAGAAAATGGAGTGCAAAACAGGAGACTTGCTAAAACTGTACAAGGCACTAATCAGGCAACAGCTAGATATGCTGAACAGTTTTGAGCCCCTTGTCTAAAGGGGAGGATATACTGGCATTGAGACAGTCTGGATAAGGTTACTTAGGCTTATAACAAAAACAAAGTTGCTGAAAAAGCTCAGCAGATCTGGCAGCATCAGAGAAAGGGTCACTGGACCTGAAAAGTTAACTCTGTGAAGGAAACAAAACACATGCTGCCAGGCGTGCAGAGCTTTTCCAGCAAGTTTTTTGTTCCTGATTTACAGCAGTTCTTTTGGTTTTTAATTAGGGTTATCCTAGGTATGGAAGGACTAGCTTATGAAGACAGACCTTACTGAAATATACAAGGTTCTTAAAGGGCTTGACAGGGTAGCTATGGAAGCATTCATTCCCCTTGTGGGAAAGTCGAGGGTTACAGAGCAAAATCTCATAATTGAAAAGTTGCCCTTTTAAAACAGATGAGTAGGAATCCTCAGGGGAGTGAATCTGTGGAATTCTTCACCACAGAGAGCCAGCGAGTCTCAATTGTTGAGTACATTCAAGGCTGAGATGGACAAATTTTAACGAGTAAAGGAATCAAGGGTAACGGGAATAAAGTAGGAAACTGAAATTGAAGATTATTCAATCAGCCATGATCTCACTGAATGGCAGAAGAGATTCAATGGGCAACATGATCTATTTCTGCTCTACAGCTTATGGGTCACTGGGCCAGAAGGAGAGGAGCAAGAGACTTTTGAGCTAATTGGGTCAGCCAAAATTATTGTAGGTTTGAAAACAACGATGACACTTCCAACATTAAGACATTGCGATTAGCTTTTAGGTCCGTGGAGAGGAGAGAACAGAAAAAATAGGTGCGAGTTCAAAAATAGGCAGAATTTGGGTAATGAAGTGTGAAGCTGGATGAACACAGCAGGCCAAGCAGCATCTCAGGAGCACAAAGGCTGACGTTTCGGGCCTAGACCCTTCATCAGAGAGGGGGATGGGGTGAGGGTTCTGGAATAAATAGGGAGAGAGGGGGAAGCGGACCGAAGATGGAAAGAAGATAGGTGGAGAGGAGAGTATAGATGGGGAGGTAGGGAGGGGATAGGTCAGTCCAGGGAAGATGGACAGGTCAAGGAGGTGGGATGAGGTTAGTAGGTAGGAAATGGAGGTGCGGCTTGGGGTGGGAGGAAGGGATGGGTGAGAGAAAGAACAGGTTAGGGAGGCAGAGACAGGCTGGGCTGGTTTTGGGATGCAGTGTGGGGAGGGGAAGAGCTGGGCTGGTTGTGTGGTGCAGTGGGGGGAGGGGACGAACTGGGCTGGTTTTGGGATGCGGTGGGGGAAGGGGAGATTTTGAAGCTGGTGAAGTCCACATTGATACCATTGGGCTGCAGGGTTCCCAAGCGGAATATGAGTTGCTGTTCTTGCAACCTTCGGGTGGCATCATTGTGGCACTGCAGGAGGCCCATGATGGACATGTCATCTAAAGAATGGGAGGGGGAGTTGAAATGGTTTGCGACTGGGAGGTGCAGTTGTTCATTGCGAACCGAGCGGAGGTGTACTGCAAAGCGGTCCCGAAGCCTCTGCTTGGTTTCCCCAATGTAGAGGAAGCCACACCGGGTACAATGGATACAGTATACCACATTGGCAGGTGTGCAGGTGAACATCTGCTTAATATGGAAAGTCATCTTGGGGCCTGGGATAGGGGTGAGGGAGGAGGTGTGGGGGCAAGTGTAGCATTTCCTGCGGTTGCAGGGGAAGGTGCCGGGTGTGGTGGGGTTGGAGGGGAGTGTGGGGCGAACAAGGGAGTCACGGAGAGAGTGGTCTCTCCGGAAGGCAGACAAGGGTGGGGATGGAAAAATGTCTTGGGTGGTGGGGTCGGATTGTAGATGGTGGAAGTGTCGGAGGATGATGCGTTGTATCCGGAGGTTGGTGGGGTGGTGTGTGAGCCCTGCCGAATCTTCACCGTCCCCCCAGACCTCCCACTGACTGAGGACGAACGGTCAGTCTGAAGGAAGGGGCTCACCTTTGTCCCCCTCCACCCACACATCAACGAATACCAGTCACTTTTGGACAAGGAGCAGTTTTTCTGCCGCCTTCGCCTCCATGCTTACTTCTTCAACCGGGAGCCTAACTCTCCCTCCACTGACCCCTTCACCCACTTCCAACACAAGTCCTCTTCCTGGACACTACTCCCAGGCCTCCTACCCTCCCTCGACCACTTCATCTCCAACTGTTGTCGAGACATTAACCGCCTCAACCTCTCCACCCCTCTCACCCACTGCAACCTCTCCCCCGCAGAACGGGCAGCCGTCCGCTCCCTCAGCTCCAACCCCAACCTCACGATCAAACCCGCAGACAAGGGAGGCGCAGTGGTAGTGTGGCGCACTGACCTCTACATCGCCGAGGCCAGACGCCAACTCTCCGACACCACCTCCTATCGCCTCCTCGATCATGACCCCACACCCGAGCACCAAACCATCATCTCCAACACCATTCATGACCTCATCACCTCAGGGGAGCTCCCACCCACAGCCTCCAACCTTATTATTCCCCAACCCCGCACGGCCCATTTCTACCTCCTTCCCAAAATCCACAAACCTGCCTGTCCTGGTCGACCCATTGTCTCAGCCTGTTCCTGCCCCACCAAACTCATCTCCACCTATCTGGAGTCCATTTTCTCCCCTTTGGACCAGGAACTCCCCACCTATGTCCGTGACACCACCCACGCCCTCCACTTCCTCCAGAACTTCTGTATTCCGCATGCAGATGGCCTCAAGGCCCTCCGCTTCTTCCTTTCCCGCAGGCCTGACCAGTCCCCCTCCACCAACACCCTCATCCGTCTAGCCGAACGCGTCCTCACCCTCAACAACTTCTCTTTCGATTCCTCCCACATCCTACAGACAAAGGGTGTGGCCATGGGCACCCGCATGGGCTCCAGCTATGCCTGCCTCTTTGTAGGTTACGTGGAACAGTCCTTCTTCCGCACCGACACAGGCCCCAAACCCCACCTCTTCCTCCGATACATTGATGACTATATCGGCGCCACCTCATGCTCCCCAGAGGAGCTTGAACAGTTCATCCACTTCACCAACACCTTCCACCCCAACCTCAAGTTCACCTAGGCCATCTCCAGCACATCCCTCACCTTCCTGGACCTCTCAGTCTCCATCTCAGGCAACCAGCTTGTAACTGATGTCCATTTCAAGCCCACCGATTCCCACAGCTACCTAGAATACACCTCCCGCAAAAATTCCATCCCGTATTCCCAATTCCTCCGCCTCCGCCACATCTGCTCCCACGATGAGGCATTCCACTCCCGCACATCCCAGATGTCCAAGTTCTTCAAGGATCGCAACTTTCCCCCCACAGTGGTTAGGAACGCCCTTGACCGCGTCTCCCGCATCACATCCCTCACACCCCGCCCCCACCACAACCGCCCCCCCCAGAGGATCCCCCTCGTTCTCACACACCACCCCACCAACCTCCAGATACAACGCATCACCCTCCGACACTCCTGCCATCTACAATCCGACCCCACCACCCAAGACATTTTTCCATCCCCACTCCTATCTGCTTTCTGGAGAGACCACTCTCTCCGTGACTCCCTTGTTCGCTCCACACTGCCCTCCAACCCCACCACACCCAGCACCTTCCCCTGCAACTGCAGGAAATAGAACATAGAACATAGAACATAGAACAGTACAGCACAGAACAGGCCCTTCAGCCCACAATGTTGTGCCGACCATTGATCCTCATGGATGCACCCTCAAATTTCTGTGACCATATGCATGTCCAGCAGTCTCTTAAATGACCCCAATGACCTTGCTTCCACAACTGCTGCTGGCAACGCATTCCATGCTCTCACAACTCTCTGCGTAAAGAACCTGCCTCTGACATCCCCTCTATATTTTCCACCAACCAGCTTAAAACTATGACCCCTCGTGCTAGCCATTTCTGCCCTGGGAAATAGTCTCTGGCTATCGACTCTATCTATGCCTCTCATTATCTTGTATACCTCAATTAGGTCCCCTCTCCTCCTCCTTTTCTCCAATGAAAAGAGACCGAGCTCAGTCAACCTCTCTTCATAAGATAAGCCCTCCAGTCCAGGCAGCATCCTGGTAAACCTCCTCTGAACCCTCTCCAAAGCATCCACATCTTTCCTATAATAGGGCGCCCAGAACTGGACGCAGTATTCCAAGTGCGGTCTAACCAAAGTTTTATAGAGCTGCAACAAGATGTCACGACTCTTAAACTCAATCCCCCTGTTAATGAAAGCCAAAACACCATATGCTTTCTTAACAACCCTGTCCACTTGGGTGGCCATTTTAAGGGATCTATGTATCTGCACACCAAGATCCCTCTGTTCCTCCACGCTGCCAAGAATCCTATCCTTAATCCTGTACTCAGCTTTCAAATTCGACCTTCCAAAATGCATCACCTCGCATTTATCCAGGTTGAACTCCATCTGCCACCTCTCAGCCCATCTCTGCATCCTGTCAATGTCCCGCTGCAGCCTACAACAGCCCTCTACACTGTCAACGACACCTCCGACCTTTGTGTCGTCTGCAAACTTGCTGACCCATCCTTCAATTCCCTCGTCCAAGTCATTAATAAAAATTACAAACAGTAGAGGCCCAAGGACAGAGCCCTGTGGAACCCCACTCACCACTGACTTCCAGGCAGAATATTTTCCTTCTACTACCACTCGCTGTCTTCTGTTGGCCAGCCAATTCTGTATCCAAGCAGCTAAGTTCCCCTGTATCCCATTCCTCCTGACCTTCTGAATGAGCCTTCCATGGGGAACCTTATCAAATGCCTTACTGAAGTCCATATACACCACATCCACAGCTTGACCCTCATCAACCTTACTAGTCACATCCTCAAAAAACTCGATAAGGTTTGTAAGGCATGACCTACCCCTCACAAAGCCGTGTTGACTGTATTTGATCAAGCCATGCTCTTCCAGATGGTCATAAATCTTATCCCTCAGAATTCTTTCTAACACCTTGCAGACGACAGACGTGAGACTTACCGGTCTATAATTGCCGGGGATTTCCCTATTTCCTTTCTTGAAGAGAGGAATTACATTTGCCTCTCTCCAGTCCTCAGGTACGACTCCAGTGGAGAGCGAGGATGCAAAGATCTTCGCAAGTGGCAAAGCAATTGCATTTCTCGCTTCCCAAAGCAGCCGAGGACAAATCTGATCCGGGCCTGGCGACTTGTCAATCTTAATGTTTGACAAAATTTTCAGTACATCAGCTTCCTCTATCTCTATCCATTCCAGCATGCACACCTGCTCTTCAAAGGTTTCATTCACTACACAGGTCGTTTCTTTCGTAAAGACAGAAGCAAAAAACTCATTTAGGGCTTCCCCTACCTCCTCAGGCTCCACACACAAGTTCCCTATGCTATCCCTGATCGGCCCTACTCTTTCTTTGACCATTCTCTTATTCCTCACGTAAGTGTAAAATGCCTTTGTGTTTTCCCGGATTCCTTCTGCCAAGCCTTTCTCGTGCCCCCTCCTGGCTCTCCTCAGACCATTTTTGAGCTCCTTCCTTGCCTGCATGTAATCCTCTCTAGCTGAACTTGACCCTAGCTTCCTCCACCTTATGTAAGCTACCTTCTTCCTTTTCACGAGAAGCTCCACCGCTCTCGTCATCCAAGGTTCCTTTATCTTACCCCGTCTTGCCTGTCTCAGAGGGACATATTTACTCATCACTCCCAACAACTGTTCCTTAAACCATCTCCACATGTCTATAGTTCCCTTACCATGGAACAACTGCTCCCAGTCCATGCTTCCTAACTCGTGTCTAATCGCATCATAGTTTCCTCTTCCCCAATTAAATATCCTCCCATTCTGCCTAATCCTCTCCTTCTCCATAGCTATGTAGAATGAGAGAGTGTTATGGTCACTATCACCAAAATGCTCTCCCACCACAAGATCTGATACCTGCCCCGGCTCGTTTCCGAGCACCAAGTCTAGAATGGCCTCTCCCCTCGTCGGCCTGTCAACGTACTGCGTTAGGAAACCCTCCTGAACACACCTAACAAAAACAGCTCCATTCAAATCTTCTGCTCGAAGGAGGTTCCAATCAATATTAGGAAAGTTAAAGTCACCCATTACAACAACCCTACTGCGTCCACACTTTTCCAAAATCTGTCGACCTATGCTTTCTACAATCTCCCTGCTGCTATTGGGGGGCCTGTAGTAAACCCCTAACGAGGTGACTACTCCCTTGCTGTTCCTAATTTCCACCCATACTGACTCGGTCGGCAGATCTTCCTCGACAATGGAAGCTTCTGTAGCTGTGATACCCTCTCTGATTAGTAGTGCTACACCCCCTCCTCTTTTTCCCCCCTCCCTATTCTTTTTAAATGTTCTAAACCCTGGAATATCCAGCAACCATTCCAGCCCATGAGAAACCCATGTCTCTGTTATGGCCACAACATCATAGCACCAGGTACTGATCCATGCTCTAAGTTCATCACTTTTATTCCTGATACTCCTTGCATTAAAGCAAACACACTTTAACCGATCCCTTGGTTCCTTCCCAGGAAAATCCTTCCCACTAGCTGGTCTACCTCTTGCTACTGCCTCACCTGCATCAACGCTCACCTCTGGTATACAGCTCAGGTTCCCACCCCCCTGCCATACTAGTTTAAACCCTCTCGAACTACTCGAGCAAACCTTCCACCCAGGACATTGGTCCCCTTCCAGTTCAGATGCAACCCGTCCTTCTTGTACAGGTCCCACCTTCCCCAGAAGGCATCCCAATTATCAACATATCTGAAACCCTCCCTCCTACACCAGCTGCGTAGCCACGTGTTCAGCTGCGCCCGCTCCCTGTTCCTCACCTCGCTATCTCGTGGCACCGGTAGTAAACCAGAGAACACTACTCTGTTCGTCCTGCTCTGCAGCTTCCATCCTAACTCCCTGAAATCACTTTTTATATCCTCAAACCTATTTCTGGCTATATCATTTGTGCCAATATGTAACACGATTTCTGGCTGTTCACCCTCCCCTTTCAGAACTTTATACACCCGATCGGAGACGTCCCGGACCCTGGCACCAGGGAGGCAACATACCTTCCGGGAATCCCGATCTTGCCCACAAAATCTCCTGTCGATTCCCCTAACTATCGAGTCCCCTACCACGAGTACTTTTCTATTCTGCCCCCTTCCCTTCTTTGCCACAGTGTCAGGCTCAGTGCCAGAGAACTGACTACTATGGCTTTCCTCTGGTAGGTCAACCCCCCCAGCAGTATCCAAAACGGTATACTTATTGCTGAGGGGAATGCCCACAGGGGATCTCTGCACTGTCTGTCTGTCCCCTTTCCTCCCCCTAACTGTAACCCATCTATCCTCGTCCTGAGCCTTAGGAGTGACCAACTCCCGATAACTCCTCTCAATTACCCCCTCTGCCTCCCGAATGATCCGTAGTTCATCCAGCTCCAGCTCCATTTCCCTAACACGGTTTTCAAGGAGCTGTAGCTGGGTGCACTTCCCGCAGATGTAGCCAGCGGAGACGTGTGCCACATCTCCCAACTGCCACATTTTGCAGGAGGAGCAAGCAACTGCCCTAGCATCCATACCCCACTTATCTGAACACCCACTCAATACTAAAGCAGAAAGCTCACTTCAAGTAATAATAACAAATTAATAACAAACTTATGTTCAATAGAGAAAGTTTAGAATGAACCTTACCTTATTAACTAGGTTAGAGGAGGAGGGCGGGTGGGAGACACTACAGTTGTAGAGTCTCGGGTTAAGCCGCCTTGCTGATATATATGGTCACTGCTTTCCTTCCCGGCTGCCCCTCTGGTCCTCGTCACTTCCTCTGATGCTCCCGCTCCTTCTCTGAAAGAGGAAAAAAAAAACACCGCTGCCCGCTACCGGTAAGTAATTTTACACTTGCCCCCACACCTCCTCCCTCACCCCTATCCCAGGCCTCAAGATGACTTTCCATATTAAGCAGAGGTTCACCTGCACATCTGCCAATGTGGTATACTGTATCCATTGTACCCGGTGTGGCTTCCGCTACATTAGGGAAACCAAGTGGAGGCATGGGGACCGCTTTGCAGAACACCTCCGCTCGGTTCGCAATAAACAACTGCACCTCCCAGTTGCGAACCATTTCAACTCCCCCTCCCATTCTTTAGATGACATGTCCATCATGGGCCTCCTGCAGTGCCACAATGATGCCACCCGAAGGTTGCAGGAACAGCAACTCATATTCCGCTTGGGAACCCTGCAGCCCAATGGTATCAATGTGAACTTCACCAGCTTCAAAATCTCCCCTTCTCCCACCGCATCCCAAAACCAGCCCAGTTCGTCCCCTCCCCCCACTGCATCACACAACCAGCCCAGCTCTTCCCCTCCCCACACTGCATCCCAAAACCAGTCCAGCCTGTCTCTGCCTCCCTAACCTGTTCTTCCTCTCACCCATCCCTTCCTCCCACCCCAAGCCACACCTCCATGTCCTACCTACTAACCTCATCCCACCTCCTTGACCTGTCCGTCTTCCCTGGACTGACCTATCCCCTCCCTACCTCCCCACCTATACTCTCCTCTCCACCTATCTTCTTTTTTCTCCATCATCGTTCCGCCTCCCCCTCTCTCCCTATTTATTCCAGTTCCCTGTCCCCATCCCCCTCTCTGATGAAGGGTCTAGGCCCGAAACATCAGCTTTTGTGCTCCTGAGATGCTGCTTGGCCTGCTGTGTTCATCCAGCTTCACACTTTGTTGTCTTGGATTCTCCAGCATCTGCAGTTCCCATTATCACAGAAATTGGGTAATGCCAAGTTCACAAAGATTTGAATGAACAAAGCCGGCTGGAAGTGTTTTGTGGGTTTCCTGCAGGCTGTCAACCTCTTGTAAGTTGTTTAAAGTTGCTTTGGTCTAGTCAGGTGGGGACTGTTCCACCACACTCTTGCTTTGTGTGTTATAAAGGCTTTGGGGAGTCAGGACGCAATTTACTCGCTGCAGGAGGCTCTAAAAAGGAGAATATTAGGCGAGAGAGACCTAGGCAGCTGGAAGCACACTTTTTAAAAATCAATATTTATTCTGGGAAGGTGGGTGAATTGACCATCCAAACTGCCTTTGAGCTGGTAAGCTGTTTTCCTGAACCACTAGAGTCCATGTTGTGTAGTTACACGCACAGTGCTGATAGAGACGGAGTTCCAGGATTTTGATGCCAAAGCAGTAAAGTAACAATGATCAGAGATAATGGGAACTGCAGATGCTGGAGAATCCAAGGTAACAAAGTGTGAAGCTGGATAAACACAGCAGGCCAAGCAGCATCTTAGGAGCACAAAAGCTGAAGTTTCGGGCCTAGACCCTTCATCACAGAGGCGGATGGGGACAGGGTTCTGAAATAAATAGTAGGAGAGGAGGAGGCGGACTGAAGATGGATAGAGGACAAGATAGGTGGAGAGGAGAGTATAGGTGGGGAGGTAGGGAGGGAATAGGTCAGTCCAGGGAAGACAGGTCAAGGAGGCAGGATGAGGTTGGTAGGTGGGAAATGGAGGTGCGGCCTGAGGTGGGAGGAGGGGGATAGGTGAGAGGAAGAACAGGCTAGGGAGGCGGAGATGAGCTGGGCTGGTTTTGTAATGCAGTGGGGGGGGGAGGGGACGAACACATCCCTCACACTCCGCCCCTGCAATAACTGCCCCAAGAGAATCACCCTCGTCCTCACATACCACTCCACCAACCTCCGGATACAACGCATCATCCTCCGACACTTCCACCATCTACAATCCAACCCCACCACCCAAGACATTTTTCCATCCCCACCCGTCAGCTTTCCGGAGAGACCACTCTCTCTGTGACTCCCTTGTTCACTCCACACTACCCTCCAACCCCACCACACCCAGCACCTTCCCCTGCAACCGCAGGAAGTGCTACACTTGCCCCCACACCTCCTCCCAGGCCCCAAGATGACTTTCCATATTAAGCAGATGTTCACCTGCACATCTGCCAATGTGGTATATTGTATCCACTGTACCCGGTGTGGCTTCCCCTACATTGGGGAAACCAAGCGGAGGCTTGGCGACCGCTTTGCAGAACACCTCCGCTCGGTTCGCAACAAACAACTGCACCTCCCAGTCGCAAACCATTTCAACTCCCCCTCCCATTCTTTAGACGACATGTCCATCATGGGCCTCCTGCAGTGCCACAATGATGCCACCCAAAGGTTGCAGGAACAGCAACTCATATTCCGCTTGAGAACCCTGCAGCTCAATGGTATCAATGTGGGCTTCACAAGCTTCAAAATTACCCCCTACCCCAGTGCATCCCAAAACCAGCCCAGTTCGTCACCGCTCCCCCCGCCCCCCCCCCCCCCAACCTGTTCTTCCTCTCACCCCAGGTTGCACCTCCATTTTCCACCTACCACCTCATCCCGCCTCCTTGACCTGTCCGTCTTCCCTGGACTGACCTGTCCCCTCTCCACCTATCTTCTTTTCTTTCCATCTTCGGTCCGCCTCCCCCTCTCTCCCAATTTATTTCAGAACCCTCTCCCCAATGAAGGGTCTAGGCTCGAAACGTCAGCTTTTGTGCTCCTGAGATGCTGCTGTGTTCATCCAGCTCCACATTTTGTTACAAAGGAACAATGATGTAGTTTGAAGTCAGGATGGTGGCGATCTTCCAGTTGGTGGCATTGCTGTATATCCGTCGCAGTTACCTTACTGAGTGGTTTAGGTTGCAGTTTTGAAAGGTGCCATCAAAAGGTAGAACAAAGGTTGTGAGGAATGTGCAAGAAACCTGAACTGAAGAACAATGGAACTTAGAGAGCTGTAGGACTAGAGGAGGTTACTCAAATCAAGAGAAGGTTAAGACCACAAAGTGATCCAAAAATAATTCAGAATGACTGAGTGTGTAAGGGTGGAAAAGGGTAGTATGGCTGCAAAAACAGGCGCTTATGGGACAATATATGGAGTTTTGAACTGTGTCAAGCACATCATCATTTGAGATTAAAACTTTCTGCTCAATGCTGGGCCTATAACTTTGCATTCTAAAAATGGCCTGCAATTTAGGAACTAGTTCTAACTTTGCTAAACGTACCCTAATCAAGCTTCAGTGTGCTCTTATCATCTCTGGGCACAAAGTACCTTGATTCTACAGTTTTTTTTGCTGCATGTATCAATTCCAGGATAGTGTACATAAACAGGAATTAACAATCACACCACGTCAAATAAACAAGCCGTTTATTTAATCAAAATTTTACTGAACCATGTCACAAAAATATTAGGCAAAACAAAGCCTTTAAATTACACTATTTGAATATACACTTTATCTACAGATAGTGTGGCCAAACTGTTCCAAGCTATTCTTACACACCAACTATAAAAAATAACTATGGGCACAAGTTCATAAATCCCATGATTCCGGCTGACTGAAGAATTTGGTCCTTTAGCCAGTGGATCTGGGTTCCACAGCCTACTACCGAACTAAGCCAGAGAGAAGTATGGAGCCTAGTTACACTAACATTTCCAAAAAAAAAAACAAACGACAAAACAAATTGGTAACAACCTTGTGTGTTTGGGGTTTCTGTCTTTTAAATTAATGGGACTAATTTTCTTCATGTTCTTTCTTAAAAATCACAGGCCACCACACTGGTTTCTGTCCAGACAGGTGTTCTTCAAATGCTGCAAATGTGATGACGTGACCAACAGCAACTCTGTTCCAATGCACTGCTCACTGTCTGTAGCACAGCTGATATCACCAAGTTGCATTCACTTCTAGTGCAATGGAGTATCTCAGTACCAATGACCACGGTGAACCAGACCTTGAATGGAGGCAGAAGTCTTGTGAAGCAACAGCTCACAGCATGTCTTGGGGTGGTGGGATGGGACATTTTGGTCTCAGGCTAGAGGGAGGTGGCAAACCAAGTAGTTGCCAGTGTTATGACTCATGCCATCTTAAAGAGTAATGATGGAAGATTGTTTCTGAAAAGGAATAGCAAGGATCCAAATGTTCACAAGCACAAAAAAAAACCTTTGCCAACATCAAATCTTAATCCCAGCAGGGGTTACTACAAACCCATAAGCATCAGGAACTCTGCTTGATATTTTCCCTTATCTCCATAGAGGATGCAGGCCATTTGTGGTATGATGAGCATGAAGCATTCAAAATGTTTCCTTTTTCCAAATAAATTGTCCGTCATCTTTTTCTTGGTTCTTTTTGCTCATTTTAGGGATCAGAGCAAAACAAAAAAAAAAAAAGACCGGTCCTCATTCCTTCTGACTCCTGGAATGGAAACCCTTAGCAGCTCCTCAAGACAGTACAGTTCATATCTATAATTAGCCACTGATATCGGCACAAAGTCGCAGCTCCTTTGGCACGGGATGCAGGAGTTCCAACTCACCTCAGGAAAACCAAAAGTATCCTCAGATAAGCTTGCCCTGCCACTCAGCAGTTGTACTGCATCTTAAAAGTCCAGCTTTAAAACAGGAGGAAGTGCAGGAAGGATACTTTTTTTTAAAATTTGATGTCAAAATAGCTCTTCCTTGACTCAATTTAAAGTAAACCTATAGTCATGGCAATGAGGTGGGGATAAGGATTGGCAGGGAGTGCCCAGTTTAGTCTGGATCCTAATTCAAAAGCTGCACTGGAGGCTTAACTGCTCAAGGCCAGAAATTCACCTTATCAGAAATCCTTACTCTCTCAACAAACGTCTCCCCATCATCAAAATCGCAGTGCCCTGGAAAAGCCAAGCTTTTAACTTCTCCAAAGCAAGGTGGGGTTTCATCATCATGGGGCCAATACGATTAGGATCGCAAGAAACCAAAAACAAAACAAGGTGGTAAATGGGAAAGATTAAGGCTAAGAGCGAGCAATGTTGTTTTACAGCTCACAGAACCCAGAAAGTTACATCCCAATGCAGTAGCAAGACAATTTCTAACAGAGACATGGCACTAGAAACGGCTTAAGAGAGCAGCTCAGAGAGAAGGGGGATGGTAGTTTAGGGACCTGCTTCCATGGCTTTGGTTGGGGAAGTAAGAAATGAAAAGTTGATCTTCCACTGGTCCTATGGTGAAAGAATCGCCTAAATGACAGTAAAGCCATGAAGGCCACAAATCCAAATCCATCGACCCCTTCTAGAAAAGATTGGGCTGGGCATCAGTTGATGTCAGGATCATGGAAAATAAACAAAATGATATAATGAGGTGGAAAAGGGGCAAAAACTTCATTTAAAGAAAAAAAAGACCAAAAAAAAAGGGGGACACACTTAACAAGTGAACAAAATAAGTCAGCCTGTACTGAGCCTGACAAGGACTCCTTACAGAAGACTATGAGTGAAGCAGGGATGTCATCAACGAGGTGAGCATCCAAACAGCATCTACTGGAGAGATTCCGCTTTGAATAATTTACGTTGCATTCATACTCATTGCTTTGGCTGCTGTTGTGCCTATGATTCAATGTTCAGGTATCACATCACAACCTTCTGGTGAGAAGCTCTGAGCATGTGCACAGCATTTTTCACAGATGCATGTTGGCCAATTTCACTTCTCATTCAGTTCCAAAAACAGAGTTATACTTTGGAAGTACATTCAAAATTCTGGCAACACACCCATCAATGGTCTAGCTGATAGGAAAGGCAGCTGAGGCCTAACGATCAGGAAAAATCGCAGCTAAAGCCCTGTGTCTGCTTAATTAACCAAAATCAGACAATGGGAAGTAACAACATAAAAAAAATTACACAGGGCTCCTGTAGCTGATTATCACTAATATCATGGGCCCTCTTGTTTGATTGAATACCAGGTAAGGGCAGGATTGGCACTCTGAAATGATGCCCTCCTCAGATGTACAGTCTCCCAAACACAAAGAATTTCAAATTTGACACAGGTTGAGAAGGGTAACCAGGACCTGTCCTTGAAGACTTCAGGTGACAACAGGTTCAAGGTAAAAGGTAGAGGAAATGAAGGAAATGGCCATTAAAAGTAAGAAGTTCCAGTGGTAAATTACAATAACACTGGTTTCTGAAAGGGCTCTGGTGGGACAGCTTACCTGGAACAAAATTACACAAGAATCACATTCTGCAAGCTCTAGATGGTAAGATCATGAACTGATTTGCCTCTTAACCAACTGATGTTCCTTTGGCATTTCCATTATCTTAAAAGCAGCACACTTGAAATTCTAGTCCATTAAAAGAAATAAGTATTAAAATAGCCTAAATTAGACCTTAAAATGGAGATTGGGCATCTTGCATCAGAACTTCATTCTGCTCAGCAGGCAGTGTCTGTCCATGAAACTTCATGAGGGCTCATTTGCCATGTGCAAGACTCACTAGTTGTGTTTCTTAAAAAATCAACCAAGGGGTTTCAATCCAAACTTGGCAAGCAGCGAGAGGTGATCAGATGAGCAGATGCCATTGGGCAACCCGTTGGCCAGCCAGATGTCATGTTCAGACAACAAGGAGAGTCGGCCCAGCAGCTTGAGGGGTCCGTCTTTGTACCGCCTACGCCCTATCAGGAAGAAAAGAAACGATGGTGTCATAATGCTGGGGAGGATGGGGTGAGATTCGAGTGCTCACACTGATCATTTCAAAGGCAGGATTAATAGTCATGAAGAATGGTCTGAAGTCACTGCTTTAGGAAGTGCAAAACAGGACAGCAGCTGCTTCAAACATTGATGTTAGATGACAAGTATTTATCAATTTATCATAGTAAATAAATTAACTGATGTCAGTCAGAAGTCACCAGTCCTTAAATGGACAAAAAAGACTTAACATTTCACAACGTGACCTCCCCGAACAGCCAAAGAAATTTTGATCTATTGAAATGCAGTAGTCTCAATACTCAACCTCAGCGATAAACCCAAACAAAACGGGCTCAGAAACCATAACCACTCTCCCCTACATCAAAGACATTTCCGAAATGACTGCCAGACTAGTCGGACCTCTTGGCATCAGGGCAGCCCACAAACCCACCAACACAATGAAACAGCAGCTAATGAACTTAAAAGACCCTATACAGACAACAAACAGAACAAATGTCATCTACAAAATACCTTGCAAGAACTGTGACAAACACTACATTGGACAAACTGGCAGAAAGCTAGCCACCAGGATACATGAACATCAACTAACCAAAAAATGACATGACCCACTATCACTCGTATCCTTACATGCAGATGAGGAAGGACACCACTTTGATTGGGACAACACATCCATCCTAGGACAAGCCAAACAGAGACATGCACGAGAATTCCTAGAAGCATGGCATTCCAACCGGAACTCCATCAACAAACACATTGATTTGGAGCCAATCTACCATCCCCTGAGAAAAAGAACAGGAAATGACATCACCAACCCAAGGAAACTTAACCAAATAAATAGAAAGCGGGACATAACACCAGCGCTTCGTCAAAGGCTCACTGATGATGTTACCTAGAATGGTGAAGTAACGTCTGAAAACGAACCTTCCAGCTCAGTGAGCAAACTCACATCCAAAACCTCAGCCTGAGCTACAAATCTTCTCAAAACTCACTATGCAGTATTCAGTTTACATATAGCAAATTCTCCCAAAAAGAATTGTTAATTCTTTTTAAGGCATTGATCAAGACGTATATTTTAGCAAAACACTGGAGATAATTCTCTTCTTAGATGTTTGGTAGTATGGAACTCAAGTATTGCTGATAAAGGACACACTTTGTCAAAGCCGTGCACTGAGCGTGACAGTTCACAACACCAATTCAAAGGAAGAACAGGATAGAGTGGACTTTGATAATTAGTGTGCTACCTCTGAGGTACGGATCAGCACATCCCTTCAGCTGCTCACAACAAGCAAGATACCGACCGTACCCAACCAGCCCCTGCTTACAAAACTCAAATGTCCAACAGTAGATGTAATTCCGCAATTGGAGAACATTGGCTGGATAATACTGAGTGCATGAAGAATTATGCTGATAAGCAATTTATGATTGTTAGTCAAGGTCAGATGGTGGCACACATGCATGTACTGTAAGCTACATTAACACAAAAGAACCTGTTCTTTGCAGACAAAGAACATACACACACACAGCATATATTTTAACTCAACAAAATAGGTGAGGCTGTTTGCTAGTTCATTTATTAGGGCAATTTCCTGACCAACCACAGTTAAGCTGCTTGGTTTAAAATTCGAACAACATATGGCAGTTAACTGTCAATCATTAGCTGCTGCATGCAATATCACTTGCCAACAGAGCAGCATTCTCCTCTCATACAATGTACCTTTGAACTGGTATTCTTGCAAATTGTCCTAATGAGTAAAAGACAATAAGCTTCAACAAAACGTGCCTTTTTCAGTAATACTCATGTCCTTCTCTTCAAAATTCAATCTTCCATACCTACCCGAGTGGGAAAAATGGAGGTCTCAATGTCATGCACGAGATGGTAATATCAACAGTTTGACATTCCCTCAGAAATGCACTCGTGTCAACCTGAATTTTGTGCTCAAATACCTGGAGTGGCATTTTAGCCTATAATTTTGTGACACAAGTGAGAAAACTTGACAATGAGCTCAGTGTCTGAGGGATTAATACAAAATGGGCCAAGGATGGACTTTAATTTAGATAAATGGGAGGTGCTGCATTTTGGATAGGCAAATCAGGACAGGACTTATACACTTAATCGGAAGGTCCTGAGGACCATTGCACGAAAGTCTCTTTGTTCAGCAGGTCTGTAATTCCTTGAAAGTGGAATCCCAGATAGACAGGATGGTGAAGGCAGCATTTGGTACGCTTGCCTTTATTGGTCAGTGCACGGAGTATAGGAGTTGGGAGGTCTCATTTGCAACTACAGCACATTGGTTAGGCAACTTTTGAAATATAACATGTAATGTGGTCTCCCTGCTAACAGGAAGGATGTTGTGAAACTTGGAAGGGTTCAGAAAAGATTTACAAGTATGTTGCCAGGGTTGGAAGTTTTGAGCTACAGGGAGAGGCTATTCTCCCTGGTGCGTTGGAAGCTGAGGGTGACATTATAAAGGTTTAGAAGATCATGAGTGGCACTGATAGGTTGAATAGCCAAGGTCTTTTCTAAAGGGTAGTGGACCCAAAACTAGATGGCATAGGTTTAAGGTTAGAAAGGAAGATTTAAAAGGAGCCCAAGGGGCAACTTCTTTGTGTGTGTGTATGGAATGAGCTGCCAGAGGAAGCTGGTACAATTACAACATTTAAGAGGCATCTGGATGAGTACATGAAATAGGAAGGGTTTAGAAGGATATGGGTCAAATGCTGACAAATGGAGTAGATTAATTTATGATGTCTAGTCAGCACGGACGTGTTGGACCAAAGAGTTTGCTTCCGTGTTGTACAGCTGTATGACTAAGTGCTGTTAACATTTCAGGGGCACACTTCATCAAAACTCTACTGTTATTTCTAGTAAAACATATCTAATTTTTTTTTTAAAGCCAGGGAATTTATAACAAATATCCAACAATTGCATTGCTTCTTCCATTTAAACTGGTGTTATAGTTATCATCACACATTAAAATGCCTTGGACTGTGGAAGATGGTTTTCTACTTTAATTCCACGTATCTGTCATCTATCTGTCATAAAGCCCAATAACAAGATATAACTATATGGCCCTCTGCAGCTTCTGAAGCCAAGTCTGTTCTACACACCAGGAAAGGAAAGTTGGAATTACGTTACCATACCTGTGGTCGAGTATATGCATGTAGGAGTGCTAAACATGCAATCCCGATATCAAAACAGAACAGCATTCTTAATTCAAACCGTTGAATGCAAATCTACATTCCCACCACCCACGTTGTGACACATTCCTGGATACAAACCCTTTCCACTCTTATCAGTGACTGGTTGTGCTGAGTAGAAGATGTAATCTACAGTGAGGCCAAAACCAGATGAGCAGGTTGTAACCTCAGGCCGACCTGTATCAGGCAGATAATGACTGTAGACTGATGTTAGGTTGAGGTTGTGTCGGAGGGTGGTTGGAGACCTGAGGGGACAGAAAGAGACCAAACAACATCATATCTGTCACATTGTTAATTTCAAGAACCCAAGTGCAGATAACATAATGATGGATGGGAAGCCGACGGAGTTGAAAAATGAAACTCCACAAGTTGTGAAGAATATTAGTGGAGCAAGATGTCAATTTAAAACAATCTGGCAGCTTTTATAGCTAGTTATTCTGTTGCCAAACTATGACAATCTTTCTTGAACAAGGCTGTAATTTTTCTAAGGATAATGCCAGCAATTACAGGGGGTTAGTTTAACTTTGGTGGGGCAGAAGTTTTAGAAATTATTTAGAACACAATCAGAAGTCACGTGAAAAAAAGCAGGAGCTGGCTATGAAAAGTCAACGCAAATTTCTAAAAGGAAAATCACAATTAACTAAGATAACAAAGTGTGGAGCTGGATGAACACAGCAGGCCAAGCAGCATCTCAGGAGCACAAAAGCTGACATTTCGGGCCTAGACCCTTCATCAGAGAGGGGGATGGGGAGAGGGAACTGGAATAAATAGGGTGAGAGGGGGAGGTGGACCGAAGATGGAGAGAAAGCAAGATAGGTAGAGAGTATAGGTGGGGAGGTAGGGAGGGGATTGGTCAGTCCAGGGAAGGTGGACAGGTCAAGGAGGCGGGATGAGGTGGTAGGTGGAAAATGGAGGTGTGGCTTGAGGTGGGAGGAAGGGATGGGTGAGAGGAAGAACAGGTTAGGGAAGCAGAGACAGGCTGGGCTGGTTTTGGGATGCAGTGGGGGAAGGAGAGGTTTTGAAGCTGAAGTCCACATTGATACCATTGGGCTGCAGGGTTCCCAAGCGGAATATGAGTTGCTGTTCTTGCAACCTTCGGGTGGCATCATTGTGGCACTGCAGAAGGCCCATGATGGACATGTCATCTAAAGAATGGGAAGGGGAGTTGAAATGGTTCGCGACTGGGAGGTGCATTTGTTTGTTACGCACCAAGCGGAGGTGTTCTGCTAAGCGGTCCCCAAGCCTCCGCTTGGTTTCCCCAATGTAGAGGAAGCCGCACCGGGTGCAATAGATACACAATATCCCACATTGGCAGATGTGCAGGTGAACATCTGCTTGATGTGGAAGGTCATCTTGGGGCCTGGGATAGGGTTGAGGGAGGTGGTGTGGGGGCAAGTGTAGCACTTCCTGCGGTTGTAGGGGAAGGAGCCGGGTGTGGTGTGGTGGGGTTGGAGGGGAGTGTGGAGCGGACAAGGGAGTCACGGAGAGAGTGGTCTCTGCACAAGGCAGACAAGGGTGGGGGATGGAAAAATAGCTTGGGTGGTGGGGTCGGATTGTAGATGGCGGAAGTGTCAGAGGATGATACGTTGTATCCAGAGGTTGGTGGGGTGTTATGTGAGAATGAGGGGGATCCTCTGGGGGCGGGTGTGGCGGGGGCGGGGTGAGAGAGATGTGTTGCGGGAAATGTGGTCGAGACCATACTCGACCACTGCGGGGGCCAAGTTGCGGTCCTTGAAGAACGTGGACATCTGGGATGTGCGGGAATGGAATGTCTCATCCTGGGAGCAGATGCAGCAGAGACGGAGGAATTGCGAATAGGGGATGGAATTTTTGCAGGAGGGTGGGTGGGAGGAGGTGTATTCTAGGTAGCTGTGGGAGTCAGTGGGCTTGAAATGGACATCAGTTTCTAGCTGGTTACCTGAGATGGAGACTGAGAGGTCCAGGAAGGTGAGGGATGTGTTGGAGATGGCACAGGTGAACTTGAGGTTGGGGTGGAAGGTGTTGGTAAAGTGGATGAACTGTTCGAGTTCCTCTGGGGAGCAAGAGGCGGCGCCGATACAGTCATCAATGTAACAGAGGAAGAGGTGGGAAGAAGTGGCCTATTCCAGGGATGCCTAACCTGAAGAAGTTACCCTCCTCCCTCCGGACCAACCTCAGGGAATCTCTCTCCCACTGCAACTCTCTTGTTTCTCCTCACCTATAGTCTCCTCTCTACCTATCTTCTTTTCTCTCCAACTTCGGTCCGCCTCCCCCTCTCCCTATTTATTCCAGTTCCCTCTCCAAAGAAGGGTCTAGGCCCGAAACGTCAGCTTTTGTGCTCCTGAGATGTTGCTTGGCCTGCTGTGTTCATCCAGCTCCACACTTTGTTATCTTGGATTCTCCAGCATCTGCAGTTCCCATTATCACTGATACAATTCTAACCTCACTGCGAAGCCTCTTCCAGGAATGCCTAACCTGAAGAAGTTACCCTCCTCCCTCCAGACCAACCTCAGGGAATCTCTCTCCCACTGCAACTCTCTTGTACCTCCTCACAATTAACTAACTTTCTGGAGTTTGTTAAAAGTAGAAACAGAAAGGCTTGATGATGGTAATGCTGTTGATGTGATTTGCAGAAGGCATTTCATACAGTGCCACACAGCCGACTGTGAGAAAACTACAGGTCATAGTGAAAAAGGAACAGTAGCAACGTGGATACAAAATTGGCTGAGCGTTAGGAAACAGAGTAACGGTCAGAGTTTTAAATATCAGACTAGAGGAAGGTTTAGTAGTGGCGTTCCCAAGGGTCGGTCTTGGGGCCCTCGCTTTTCCTGATGTATATTAATGATCTGGAGCTCGCTGTGAAGGGGACAATTTTAAAGTTCTCAGATAACACTAAATTTGGAAGACCTGTAAGGAGGATAGTGTGGAACTCCAAAAGGACATTGCCAAGTAGGTGAAATAAGCAGATAAAGTTCACTGCAAAGAAGATTAATTTTGATCAGAAAAACATTAAAGGCAATACAAAATACAGGACACAATTCTAACAGGTGCAGGAGCAGGGGGGCCTAGGTGTGTATTGAAGGTGGCATGTCAGATGGAGTCAGCAGTCAGTAAGCTTACAGCGTTCTCAGCCTTATTAATAGGGGCATCGAGTACAACAGCATGCAGCTGATGTTGAACTTGTACAAGACACCTGTTAGACCTCAGCTGGAATACTGTGCATAGTTACAGGCATTACATCTTAGAAAAGATGTGAATCCATTAGAGAGAGTGCAGAAGTGATTTGTTAGAATGGTTTCAGGATTGAGAAAGTTCAGAAGTGAGGGCTGTTCTTCTCGGACATGAAACAGTTCAGACAAGATTTAACAGAGGTTCACAAATCACGACAGTGTGATGGACAGAGTAGATGGGAGAAACTATTCCTGCTCATAAAAGGAAAAAAAGGCACAAATTTAAAAATGATGAGCAAACATGGGTGATGTGACAGAAACAAAATCAGACAGAAACTAGTTGGGAGTATGGAATACACAGCCTAAAGATATGGAAGAGGGAGCTATTCAAGACAGCATCGGATGATTATTTGGATAGAAATGTGCAAGGATATGAGGAAAAGGTAGGAAATTGACACTCGTAACAGGCCATCTTCTGCACTTTAAGAATGCTGTAAAAATCCGATTTATTAAACTGGATTCTATAAGACAGTAGGTATGGAATCTGAACTCAAGACCTCTAGATTGCTAGCACAGTGACATAACCACTACAACAACAACACCACCATCATCTTTCTTCACCCAGCCAGAAGTCACACAACACCAAGTTATAGTCCAACAGGTTTATTGGAAACCATACGCTTTCAAAGTGTAGTCCCTTGTCTGGTGAAGTGAGCAGGGAAAGCACACAGACCCAGAATTTACAGGTAGAGAGAGCAAAAGATCATACAACTCGTGTGAGTGGAGTGTCAAATAATAAGTCTCTCCAGGTGACCAGGGGTGTTAGACAGTGTGCGTAGTGTCAACAGCTGAATAACAAGCAAAGGAATGATCTATAAACTGATTAAAATGAGGCAGAGAGAATAATTACTAAAAATTAAAAGTAAGGCAGTGCTGGAGACAAACTAAATGACTAGAAATACCATGATAAATATAACAGCCGCATGCCAAGGGTGTGACAAAGTAATAAGTAATCCAAAACTATACAAACTAATTAAAGGTAGTGAGATCATAACAATTTATCAAGGTGATAGTAAAGAAGGTTTTACAGACACAGAACACTGTGGTGGGGTCACATATAACTTGACATGAACCCAAGATCACAGTTGAGGCCGTCTTCACGGGTATAGAGCTTGGCTCTCAATCTCTGCTTGATGATTCTGCATTGCTGTATATCTCAAAGTCCACCTTGGAGGACGCTTACCCAAAGATCAGAGGCGGAATGTCCTTGACCGCTGAAGTGCTCCCCCACTGGGACGGAACTTTCCTGTCTGGCAATTGTTACTTGGTGTCCATTCATCTGTTGTCGAAGCATCTGTATAGTCTTGCCATTACACCATGCCTTGGGACATCTTTGCCTGCAGCATAGGAGATTGACAATGTTGGCCAAGTCATGAGTATCTGCTGTGTATGTGATGTGTGGTGTTCCCATGTGTGATGGTAACATCCATGTCAATGATCTGACAGGTCTTGCAGAGGTTCCCATGGCAGGGTTGTGGTCATTGTTCTGAAGGCTGGGCAGTTTTGGTGTGATACCACTATGTAGTTGCTTCAGTAATTCCTTGCCATGAATCCAAAGGAAGAACGTGTCAATGAATCTGGTGTATAGCATTGGTCTGAGGTCCTGCACAGCAAAGCAGTCTTGTTCGAAACAGTGCAGGAAACTGTTGGCATATTCGGATGCTAATCTGGTCCCCACGGCTGTTCTGTGCACATAGTTGAAAAACGGATTATAGAAGTTGAAGACATTATGGTCGAGGATGAAGCGTCTGGAAATTGGCAGTTGTTGGTATTGAGTACTGAGGCTGTTTGTGGTGGTGCCATCATCGTGGGACATGCAGATGTCGAGTGCAAAAATGTCCATCGTGTCGAGCCTAGTGCAGCGGTCTTCTTGAGGGGTCCAGTTCGACTTTTTCTTCTTTGGTTGCTGCAGCATGGATCTCTTGGTCGACTGTTCTGGTTTATTGGTCATCTCATTGGGCTCGCTGCTGACATCTTGGGTTAATGGAAGAATTCCTCATTTACCTGATGAATTCCTCCGTGTCTGCCATGAGACCAATGGGGTCTATTTTGGTAGTGGGGCAGACATTGAGCCCTCAGCTGAGAATTTCCATTTCTTCCGGTTGAAGGGTGTGGTCAGACATGCTGACGACAGATTTCCCTGTGTGGGTAGCAGTTTCAACTGTGGGACCAGGGAAGGCTCAGTTGCTGCTGACGGTGATGCCAAGTTTCTCCAGTTTCTTGTGCTTTGGTGTGCATGTATATGATGTAGTTCCATTGGTGTCATGTGACCTCTGACTTTGTCCACCCAAGTCCAACACTGGCACCTCCATCATCACGGCTACCATTGAGCTGGCAGTTTGTGTTGTCAAAGTGGAAGAGACCTCCAAGAAGACTGCGCATATTGACACAGGCATCAAGTTTATGTTGAGATGTATGAAAGCACAGAAGATCCTGAAAAGACGACAGATCACAAAACCAAGATAATAAAATGTCAGGCTGGATGAACACAGCAGGCCCAGCAGCATCTCAGGAGCACAAAAGCTGACGTTTCGGGCCTAGACCCTCAGGCCCGAAACGTCAGCTTTTGTGCTCCTGAGATGCTGCTGGGCCTGCTGTGTTCATCCAGCCTCACATTTTATTATCTTGAATTCTCCAGCATCTGCAGTTCCCATTATCACAGATCACAAAACCAACCAGGTTGACCAACAATACAGACTATGCTGACAGACTCTGCCATCGCACCCCTCGCACACTCCTCAATCATCTTGTACAAGAACTCTACACCAGATGTTGCAACCTTGAAATTTAGTGGAGTCCATATTACCAGCTAGTGGTCAGTATAAAGCAGAGCAGCTACAAGGCACCACCAATCAGATGAGGCAATGGAACTATACCATCTACACTCTCACCAAGAACAAGAAACTGGAGAAACTTGGCATTACTACCAGCAGCAACCAAGCCTCCCCTGGTACTATGGTTGAAGCCAGTACCACCAGAGAAATCCATCATCAACTTGTCTGACTACACTGTTCAACTGGACAAAAATCAAAGTTCTCAGCCAAGGGTTCAGTTTCTACCAAAATGGACCCCATTGGTCTCACAGCATACACACAGGAATTCGTCAAGCAAATATGAGGAGCCTCTGGGGATTCTTTCACAAACCCCAAGATGTCAGCAGCGAGCCTAATGAGACAACCAATGAATCAGAACACACAGTCAGAGAAATCCGTGGGGCAGCAACCAAAGAAGGAAGAGTCAAATTGGACCTCTTTGGAAGACCACTGCACTAGGCTCGAAATGTATGTCCAAGATGTCAGGAGAGACGTTCACGCTAGATTCATCAGCAGTGCTCACAAAATAGTGCAGAACATCACCCAAGCCCAACGCAACACTGTGCTCTCAAGACCAATCACAACACTGTCTGCTGGTTTGATGACAAAGGAAGAGCCATCATCTCAAAGAGAAGGGAGCACTGCAAAGAAGCATACTGACAACCGAACAACCAGGAACACTACAGACAACTACCAGTCAATCCAACCAAAGAACACACCCATCAACTCAAGAGACAGATCAAGACCTTTCAGTCAGATCTTCAGAATATCCAAGCACTCTCATCCCACATATTTCTCGCATAGGAGACTTTCACCACCTTCCAAAGATACACAAAGCCAAGATACCTGGACGTCCCATCGTATCAGGCACTGGGACCCTGTGTGAGAATCTATCTGGGTGTGTCAAAGGTATCTCGAAACCCACTGTACAAGGAACTCCCAGCTTCTGTCACAACACTACAGATTTCTTGCAGAAACTCACTTAGACCACTAGAACCAGGAATCTTCTTCGTCACGATGGATGTTTTGGCACTTGGCACCAGCATCCCCCATGACAACGTCACTGCTGCAACCGCCTCAGTATTCAATACCAACAAATGCCAATTTCCAGACGCCATCCCACAACTTATCTGCTTTATCCTCGCCCACAAATCTTTCACCTTCGACAACCAGTTCTTTATTCAGGCACGTGGAACAGCCATGGGGGCCAGATCTACAACACTGTCATGCACAAGTTCGAACAAGACTTATTTGCTATACACCAGATTCATTAACATTTTCTTTCTTTGGTCTCATAGCAAGGAATCACTGAAACAACTATATAGCGATATCAACAAGTTTTATCCCACCATCTAACTTACCATGGACTACTCTTCAGAATTAGTCTCATTCTTGGACATAGCCATCTCCATCAAGAACAGAGATCTCAGTACTTCATTCTACCGCAAGCCCACAGATAAACTCAATGCTGCACTTCTCTAGTTTCTACCCTAAACATATTAAAGAAGCCATACCCCACAGACAAGCCCTGCACACGTGCAGGATCTGCTCAGATAAAGGAGGAACTCAACAGGCTACCTAAAGATTTTGAAAGACACCCTCGTAAGAGCAGGATACGATGCCCAACTCATTGATCACTAGTTCCAACATACCACACCGAAAAACTGCAAAAACGTCCTCAGAAGACAAACATAGGATATGACTTCCATGGAGTGGAGAGACGATGCCATGTTCTTCGCTGCCTTCAACATGTCATCGATGACAGTGAGCATCATCATCCCTCCACTTCTTACCTTCAAACAACTGCCAAACCTTAAACAGACCATCGTTCACAGCAAAACTACCCAGCATTTGGGATAACATTGACCACAACACTGCCATGGCAACCTCTGCAAGTCATGTCAGATCACTGAAAATGGATACTACCATCACATGTGGGAACACCACCCACAACGTACACAGTGGATACTCATGCGACTTGGCCAATGCTGCAGGCATGGTATATTGGCAAGACCATGCAGATGCTACGACAACAGATGAATGGATACTGGGCAACGATCGCCAGACAGGAATGTTCCTCCCAGTCAGGGAATACTTCAGCTGTCAAGGAAATTCAGCCCCCAATATTCAGGTAAGTGTCCTTCAAAGCAGACTTTGAGATATACAACAACGCAGAAATCGCTGAGCAGAGACTGATAGTCAAGTTCCATGCCCATGAAAACAGCCTCAACTGTGATCTTGGGTTCATGTCGCTCTACATGTGACCCCACCACACTGCTCTGTATCGGTAAAACTTTCTTTACTGCCCTGTTTGGTCACCATCACCACGATAAGGAAGGATTTTTTCAAACGAAGGTGCTTATCTCTCATATCTCATTAATCCTACTTGAGATAATGGCTCAATTGTATCCAAAACACGACCAACGATGGGATTCATTTGTGGATAAACTGAAAAATTCTCTAAATTTCTTCGCAGCTCTTAGATATCTAAGATCACAAATCTACGCTGCTCAGAACATTTCAATTGGGTTTTCAAAATTTTAGCAAAGTTCAGTCAAGACACACTTTTCAACACAACTCACCCTGCTCATGCCTTTCTGCAAATTTCAGCAATCTGCAAGGCCCAATACCTGACCAATTGCTCAAAGATTTTCTCTGCTAAATTGCAAACATCACAATTTAAGGAAATTAAACATGGAACATTCCAAGGCCATAGAAAGGGTATATACACATTTACTGAAAATTTTCAAACAATGAGGGAAATTAGTTATGTGGAGAGACTGGAGAAGTTGGGGTTAACCTTCTTATAAAGAAACTTAAGGGGACATTAAACGGGAATGCTTAAAACACTGTTGCAAACTGGAATTTGTTGGAATAGTTTGGACTATGCCAAGTTTCCAAAGAAACGCATTCCAAGATGTCATGAGTTCCAATATTTCAGCACTGTAAGTGGTCCCAACACTTATTTCCAGCTGCCGTTTAAAGCTAGATTTTAAAAATATTAATCCAGTTGCTGTTGACAACACAATACATACCTATTACAGAAGAGTTCATCCTCTGGCTCGGATACACTGACATAGCCTTCTGAACCATCCCCTGGAGGCTCTGAATGGAGACATCAATAAGATTGGCAGACTGAGAAACAATGGCCTCACTATTAAACATCATCCCACAACAAATTGGAGAGGAAAGGGTTTAAAAAGTCTAACCCAACCCACTCACTTGGGGTGGAGAGAATCCTGGAAGTTAGAAGATAATGGGGCATCTC
Source organism: Stegostoma tigrinum (assembly GCF_030684315.1). Lineage (NCBI taxonomy): Eukaryota > Metazoa > Chordata > Chondrichthyes > Orectolobiformes > Stegostomatidae > Stegostoma > Stegostoma tigrinum. Next base: position 6,998,014 of record NC_081363.1, read on the forward strand.
CCTTTCAGGTGAACAATCCCCACCACCCAACCTCTCACTCACACAGCTTTGTTGTCCCCATCCATCTCCATGTCAATGTCCAGGCCAGAACTTCACTATACATCAACCTGACTGTACCTGGTTTTGCATCAGTCACACCTTCAATGAAGACAAGATTCTCTGGACGTTCGAGTGCTGGCGCGGAATATTGTAGCTGAAGGAGAAACTCACGGCCATATCTGCGTTTTCCTAAATGAGGAAACAAAATCAGATACCAAGCACTGCAAGCATCACTTGAATAATGAAACTTGGCAGGAAGCTATAAAGTGTGTGACATATATGGTCACATTGGATTTCCAAATTTGGCAGTGACACACCAAACAGATGTTGACCACAGCCCAAAAGATGACAGGTACAACAAAAAGAATTTCCAAACTTATCTTAGATAACAAAGTGTGTAGCTGGATGAACACCGCAGGCCAAGCAGCATCTAGGGAGCACAAAAGCTGACGTTTCAGGCCTAGACCATTCATCAGAAAAGGCGGATGGGGAGAGGGCTCTGAAATAAATAGTGGGGGGGGGGGGGGAGGCAGATTGAAGATGGATAGAGGAGAAGATAGGTGGAGAGGAGACAGACAAGTTAAAAGAGGTGGGGATGGAGCCGGTAGAAGTGAGTATAGGTGGGGAGGTAGGGAGGGGATAGATCAGTGCGGAGAGGACGGACAGGTCAAGGGGGCGGGATGAGGTTAGTAGGTAGGAAATGGAGGTGCAGCTTGGAGGTGGGAGGAGGTGATAGGTGAGAGGAAGAACAGGTTAGGGAGGTGGGGTCGAGCTGGGCTGGTTTTGGGATGCAGTGGTGGGGAAGGGAGATTTTGAAACGTGTCAATGTGGATTTCACAAACTTCAAAATGTCTCCTCCCCCCACTGCATCCCAAAGCACCTCCTAGACGCCAACCATTTCAACTCCCCCTTGCATTCCTTAGACGACATGTCCATCCTGGGCCTCCTGCAGTGCCACAACGATGCCACCCGAAGGTTGCAGGAACAGCAACTCATATTCCACTTGGGAACCCTGCAGCCCAATGGTATCAACGCGGACTTCACCAGCTTCAAAATCTCCCCTTCCCTCACCGCATCCCTAAACCAGCCCAGTTCAATCCGCCTCCCTAACCTGTTCTTCCTCTCACCTATCGCCTCCTCCCACCTCAAGATGCACCTCCATTTCCTACCTACTAACCTCATCCCGCCCCTTTGACCTGTCCATTCTCCCTGGGCTGGCCTATCCCCTCCCTACCTAACTCACCTCTACAGGCTCCGTCCCCACCCCTTTAACTTGTCTGTCTCCTCTCCACCCATCTTCTTCTTCTCTCCATCTTCGGTCCGCCTCCCCCTCTCTCCCTATTTATTCCAGAACCCTCTCCCCACCCCCCTCTCTGATGAAGGGACTAGGCCCAAAACATCAGCTTTTGTGCTCCTACGATGCTGCTTGGCCTGCTGTGTTCATCCAGCTCCACATTTTGTTCTCTCGGATTCTCCAGCATCTGCAGTTCCAATTATCTCTCTCCAAACTGATCTTTTTCTTTTAGCAGTCTGCCACAGAGCAAGCGAGATCATAGGCTAAATCCACCCACTAGAGCAAAGGGAATCAAGATAATGAAGTGGATACACTTTAAGTTCAGAATGGTGGCAGTCATGTCGGTTACTACTACAACAATTTCACTCAGCAGTACAAATTAACCATTCCTTTCCTCAAAACTTGTTAAATGTCAACCGAATTGCAACAATAATTGTGAAGAGGTCAGGAAAGTGCACCGCTTTGCTAAGTGTAGGCATTTATTTCTATTACTTGGCATTTTCATAAAGTGTACTTACTGTGAAATGTAGAAATACAGAACATTCTCAACATTAAGTTACATATTTAACAGGAGAAAAAAAATCCTTACTTTAAAAGATTCCGAAATAGGCCAGTTTTGAAACTCGAGCTCATTCACACAAGATGGACTCAAGACAAAACTCTGCCGTTAGTGTTATGTTGTAAAATTCACAGAATCATAGGATACAATCACAGAATCTCTCCAGTGTGGAAACAGGCTAGCAAGTCTACACAGACCCTCCAAAGAACATCCCACCCAGATAAAACTTTCCGCTGGCCTATGCTTGTGACTCTGCATAATCCATACCTACATACCAATGGACACAATGGGCAACTTTGCACAGCCAAACCAACAAACCTGCGCATCTTAAGACTGTATAGGAGGAAGCCGGAGCACCTGGAGGAAACTCACACAACCATGGGGAGAATATGCAAACTCCACATAGAAACTTGCCTGAGGGTGGAATCGAACCCGGGTCCCTGGTGTTGAGGCAGCGGTGCTAACGACTGGGCTATCATTCCACCTTATTCAGCGTGACACATACGGAACATACCATTTAAAAGTTTGGAGACAACCAATCTGTAACATTCTATCACAGCCCAAATTCAAGCATCCTTCTGCATACAGAATTGGCTGTCCAATAGAAGACAGAGGGTGTCAGCAGATGGAAAGTATTCAGCCCAGAGCTCAGTGGCCAGTCGTGATCTGCAGGAATCTGTTCCGGGGCCCTCGCTCTTCCTGATCCTTATAAAGGACTTGGATGAGCAAGTGCAAGGGTGGGGTTAGTAAATTTGCCGATGACACAAAAGTTGATGGAGTTGTGGATAGTGTGGAGGGCTGTTGTAGCTGCAGTGGGACACTGGCAAGATGCAGAGCTAGGGAAAGAAATGGCAGATGGAATTCAACCCAGAAAAGTGCGAAGTGGTTCATTTTGGTAGGCCCAATTTGTCTGTAGAATACAGGGCTAACGGCAGGATTCTTCGCAGTGTGGAGAGATGTTGGGGTCCTCGTCTCAAAGTTGCCACCCAAGTTGATAGGGTTGTTAAGGTGGCTTATGGTACATTAGCTTTCAGTGGCAGGGGAATTGAGTTTTAGAGTTGCAAGGTTATGCTGCAGCTCTGTAAAACCCAGTTAGATCACACTTGGAATATTATGTTCAGTTCTGGTCGCCTCATTACAGGAAGGAGGTGGATGCAGAAGCTTTACAGAGATGCAGAGGAGATTTACCAGGATGCTGCCTGGACTGAAGGGCAGGTCTTATGAGGAAAGGCTGAGAGAGCTTGGGTTTCTTTCTTTGGAGTGAAGAAGGATGAGAGGTGACTTGATACAGGTTTACATAATGATGACAGGCATAGATAGTGGATACCCAGCAAAATTTTCCAAGGGTGGAAACGACTATTACAAGGGGGCATAATTTTAAGATGACTGGAGGAAGGTATAGGGGAGATGTTCTTCACACAGAGAGTGTGGTGGGTGTGCGGAATGCCCTGCCGGCACTGGGAGCGGGGTCAGATACATTAGGAACATTTAAGCAACTCCTGGATAGGCATGAGAATGATAATAAAATGTAGAGTATGCAAGGTAGTTTGATTTAAGAGTTGGATAATTGGTCCACAATGTTGTGCCAACCTAAGGGCCTGCACTGTTCTATGGTCTTAAAACAGAACTTGTGTCAAATTATCCTGATCTTACATCTCATACCATTCTCCAAAACAGCTCAGTGCCATGATGAAGCCTTAGTTTTGTCCTCAAGAATGTAGAATAATTCAAAGTAATAGGTGGCTATTTAGTTCAGTGGGTCAGTTCTACCATTAAACAGCTCATTTACACTACAACTCCGCATACTGCCTTTACCTTTGATATAACTTTACCCATTAAAGATTTTGCAAATTTCAAGAGATCCATAATTTATCAGAATTGAATTCCTACACTTTGCATAAAGCAGTATTCCTGATTTCACTTCTGAATGACCTGTCATCTTAAGACACTGTGCTTTTGTTGTCTAATTATATGTCCCTTTAAACACCTTGATTAGATCATCACTCAATGCTCTAAAGCGAGCTAAATACCTTCATCATCATCCTGTCGACATATGACAGCACTTTCAACAAACTATGTACTTATACTTCTAGGTCCCTGTTTTACAACACTCCTCAGGACTTTACCATTTACTGAATAAGTCTTAGCTTGGTTTGACTTTCCAAAAGTGCAACGCACACACTTATCTATATTGAATTGCATTTGCCAATCCTCAACCCACTTCCCCATCTCGTCAAGACCTCGCTGTAATTTTTGATAACCTTCCTTGCTATCAATAATACCTCCTAATGATCTATCATCCACAAACTTACTAATCACGCCTTGAACATTCACATCCAGATTACTTATGTGAATAAAAAATAACAAAGGTCCCAGCACTGACCCTGTGGGACACTGCTAGTCACAGGCCTCCAGTCTGAGAAACAACCTTCAACCATCACCCTCTGCTTCCTACCATTCAGCCAATTTTGAATCCAATTAGCTAGCTCTCCCTGGATCCCATGTGACCTTTCATTACTAGCCTGCCATGCGGGACCTTGTCAAAGGCCTTCATAAAGTCCATTTGGATACCATCCTTTTGTTTACCTCCGAGAATCTCTAAAAGCTTTGAGAGATATAACTTCCTGCTCACAAATCCATGCTGACGATCCCTATTCAGACTGTGACTATCCAAGTGTTGGTTAATCCTGTCCCTCAGTATCCTCTCCAATTATTTGCCTACCACTGTTGTCAGGCTTACTGGCCTGTAGCTCCCTGGCTTGACTTTGCCACCTTTCATAAACAATGGAACAACACTAGCCACCCTCCAGTCTTCTGGAACTTCATCAGTGGCTACAGATGAAGCAAAAATCTCTGCAAGGGCCTCTGCAATTTCATCCATGGCCTCTCACAATGTCCAAGGAGGGACGTGATCAGGCCTTGGGGATTTATCCACCTTAATGTGCTTTTAGTCTGCAAACACCTCCTCTCTGATAATGTGTATTGGGTCCAAAACATCACCGCTTCTTTCCCTTATTTTCATAGCATCCATGATTCTGTCCTCAGTAAACACTAAGGAGAAATATTTATTAAAAACCTCCCCCATCTCCTGTGGCTCCAAACATAGACAGCCATGCTGATCTTTCAGGGGACCTATTCTTTACCTCGCCACCTTTTTACTCTTAATATAGCTATAGAAGCTCTTGCAATTATCCTTAACCTTATCTGCCAGATGCATCTCATACTGTCTTCTTGCTCTTCTGATTTCCCTCTTAAGTGTGCTCCTAGTCATCTAGGGATTCACTTCAGCTCTAAAGCTTAAAGCCAATGTATGCCGTCTTCTTTTTCCTGACCAGAGCCTCAATATCCCTTGTCAGCCAGGAATTCCAAAACATGCCAGCTTTTTCCTTCACCCTAACAGGGACATACTGTCCCTGGCCTCTTGATATCATACTTTTAAAAGCCTCCAATCTGCTCGTCATTCCTTTCACTTCAAACAGATTCACTCAATCAACCTCCGCGAGATTCTGCCTAATGGCCCCAAAATTAGCCCTGCTCTAGTTTAGCAGCTTAACCTGTGGACCTCAACTAGTTTTAACATAGTTATGGAAAAAGATAAGAGTTATGGTCACTGGGCACAAAGTACTCTCTGACTGACACTTCAGTTATTGCCCGACCTTGTTCCCCAAGAGGAGATCCAGTGCTGCACCCTCCCGTGCAAGCCCATCTACGTACTGATATTGAGGACCCTATTCCGAGTGCCAAGTGCTAGAAAGAGTAGGAATAAGAAGACAGAGAAGATCAATCAATGGCAAAGGAGATGGTGCATTAAGCTAGGATTGAAATCTTTGGACCATTTGAATCTCTTCTGGGGCAAAAGAGACCTGTTCAAAAGGGACAGGTTTCAACTGAATTAGAAGGGGGCCAATACCCTAGCAGGGAGATTTTCTAGATCCATTCAGAAGCCTTCAAAGTAGTCAGCAGGAAACGGAGGAGCAAATATACAGAGAAATCTCAGACACATGTAAGAATAATAGGGTTGGGGGAAGCAGGCCATTTGGCCCATCAAGTCCATACCGACCTTTTGAAGAGAATCAGAAAGTATGTAAAACCACGTATGTTCAGGGTGACAGAGAAAGCAGGAAGTACGAGTGTATATGAGACCCAAAGTTTCAGTTCTTGATTAAACGTTCAGAACACACAGAGGTGGTGAGCAAACAGCACAGTGGAAAAGCAAATTTGCAACTAACCTGTTCTCTTCTTTTCACACATATCCACATACTGACAATTGTCAGTTATCCTAAGTCTGCTTGGCCACAAAGGACCATAGAGTTTTCTTGGACACATCTGGTGAGAACAGTCCTCCTGACTGGACACCTGCCAAAAAATGAAATAGAACAGCTCAAAATGGTTACTGGTGTTTCTTGGAGACAGGCTGCAGGTCAAAAAAAAACTAATCTGGGAAACTGGCCAAATGTGATTTACCTTCCATGTTGGCATTCCATAATAGTAGAGCTCACCATTTTGAATGAGTTTATACAGAGGAGATTCCGGGACAGAGTTCAGATCACCACAGAGAAGGATTGGACTTCGGTTACCATCAGAACCTGCTGTGTGTATCAGTAACTCAATTTCAGCAAATAACACAGCAAGCTGGGTGAGTTTAATATCGCCCCGTCTGGGATTGAATATCAGGTGAGTGTTTGCCACACAGATGTCAGGAAACTTGGAGTTTCCTTGGACACAGTCTGGGCTCAGAGGTCGGAGGAGAACAAGCAGCGCTACATTATCTCTGTTCAACGTTTCCACAATAGGTCGAAAGTACTCCACAGGGTGCTCGAAGACCAGGGAGAACCGCTCCCTTTTGTAGCAAACAGCACACCCATCTGTCTTGATACCAGTGCGTCGTTTATAAACACACTCATAGCCTGCAGAGAAAACAGCAAGATTAAAACTTGGGTAACCCATTCAGTGTTTTAAAAAAAAATAAAGAATTGTGGATGCTGGAAATCAGAAAACAAAGCAGAAATTGCTGGAAAAACTCAATTGGTATGGCAGCATCTGTGCAGAGAAAGAAGAGTTAATGCTTCAGGTCCAGTGCAGGGTTTTTCCAGCAATTTCCCTTTTTGTTCCATTCACAGTGTTCTTCCATTTATAGACAGTAACAAAAAATAACTCTGCACTGCACTGGTGGAACTAACTCGTTCCATGAACCATGAGCACGATAACTTTTAAGTTCGCATGTATGCTGAACAAATGAACTTGATGTTTGGTAGTATGTAATGAAAATGGACAATTTATGAATAGGGAATTTCAAATAATGCCCCTGAAAATAATATCTAAAGTACACAACTGGTAATCAAAAGGTGAGGTCCCATTTCCTGTTAATCCAGACCTTTACTCTCACCATTGATAGTTCAGTAGCTTTATCTAACACTGACCTTTGCAGGCACAACTCTAGAGGTTCACAAGTTATGATAATAAAATACTTATACTGCCCTATCCCATTGATGTATCCGAAAGTGCTTCAGTTGAAATATAACAAAGTACAGAGGTTAAAACTTACCAGAAAAATTCAAACAGCAGCAATTGTGTAAGTGACTAGGTTATCAGAATTGAAAACCAGGAGGCCATTCAGCCCTTGCAGGTCTATCCTGCCATTCAACTAGAATGGCTGATCTGTACAACAATTGCATCTACACACTTTAGATTTTTAATTTGGCAAATGTCTATCAATCTTAGTCTTGTGAGTGATTAAGTTGGTCGAGTAAAAATTGTTAGCGTGAACACCAAAAGAAAACTCCACTCCCTCTCAAATCATGACATGGGATTTTTTACTACCCAGCAGTTTGGAGTGCAAAATTGACCTGGGCGCTATTTCTACTCTTGGTTCCCATCCAGTGGTCATTGCTGGAAATTGCATTCAGTGAGGTACCCCAAAGCAAACAGCTTTGAAGCACTCACTACATTAATACAAAGGTGACACACTGTGGAATAGTAGGTCTCATGTTGCAGATTCTATCAGGCATACTGAGCATTTCCAACGGTTTCTATTTTTATGTCTCAACACTCATTGTCGAGTCTCACACATGGAGGCATTCCAGTGAATTCAAAAGAGAACAACAAAAGTAAAAATAAACAAATTAATTAATGCTGACACTTCATGGCTCATTGTTTCTACAACACTCACCCTGTAGTTGGAGAGCTGGTCGAAACTGCTGATGGTAGTGGTTCTCCTGAACTTCCTGCAGGCACAGAATCTGAAAGAGGGCCCACAAGATGTCAGGCTGTCACGTCCTCTTAGTACTTGGTTTGCACTTTAAAAATATTTATTGATATTTAGTTGGACACAGCCACTGCACAGAAATGAAAAGACAACCACCTGTTCTGGCAGTAAGATCAAAGCCAGAGATATACGGTCAGCAATGTACCCCAGTGCTAGTCTGAAGTGTTTAAGATTGGGCGTATAAATCAACTACGGACTTAAGTTTAGAAAAGGCCATTGCAGTGAAGTTACATATTTCACACAGCAGGCAGTCTCATAACATACCTGAATAAAAAAGACAATTCACTGTCACTTGAGAGGCATTTGAGCTTTTGAATAAACATTACCGAGGATGTGGATGAAGTTAACCAATCATTTAATTCAGGATCCTTTCAGTTCAAAAAGATACTTTCATTTTATGTAGAGCTGGCATTATGCCATGTTTTGCAACACTCTTGTATCTTTTCCAACAGTTAGAACATCAAGTCAAATGCACTGCTCTCTACAGGGAACTGCGGTAGCAGGCACACATACTGACATGCCTGAGTAGGGAAAACAAGCCAACCAATGAGGCTTCAGGCAAGAGAATTAAGTTGGTGAAAATCTTTCAACCAGTTTATGGTTTAAACTGTAATCCTCACAGCAAGATCCAGCACCGTTTTCACTGCATTTCTTGCCCAGAAGGTACCCAACCTTCACCGTAATTTTGAGTGATTCTGTACGTCAAAACATATCAAAACACGCAATGTGGAACTGGAGGAACACAGCAGGTCAGACAGCATCAGAAGGGCAGGAAAGTTGACATTTCAGGTCAGGACCGTTTTTCAGAGGTTTCTTCTCTGAAGAAGGGTCATGGCCCGAAACATTAACTTTCCTGCTCCTCTGATGCTGCCTGGCCTGCTGTGTTCCTCTAGCTCCACACTGTATTACCTCTGACTCCAGCATCTGCAGTTCTTACCATCTCAAAGCACCCAATAGCAGATTGAAGGGTCAACAGGATATTGGCCTACACTAACCCACTGTCTAAACGCTGTTCTTTTTTTGTGCGGCAGACAGTAACCAATAGTGGATAAGCGAATTGGCCAGATGTTTCATTTATCTACAGTTTGTCAGCCCAGTCATCTTCAGCTGTTTCATCAATGATTTTCCTTTCATCATAAAAGGTCTGAAATGGGGATGCTCATTGACAATTGCACTATTTTCAACACAATTACAAATTGATGTGAAAAGGGGACATCTTCCCCGAATACAAATCAATAGTCTGTGAGACCACTTCAGAAGATCACTAAGAGTCAAGAGCATGAATCACACAGTTTAGGGGGATGACAACAACAGAGGGACTCAGGGGAATAATTTTTTTCCTACAGAATGTAATGGGAAGGACAACAATATAGTATTTTGACAGTGACAATTGTCAATCCCGAGTGTTTAAATTCTGTATTTATTTCACTAGTTTTAACAGAACATTGGTTCATTTGTACCGTACTCACATCAGGGTCCCAGGTCTCAAATTCCTGCAGAATATTCTGAAATCTAAATTCCCACTTAAGGAACTCAGGCTGGCAGTGAGCGTACAAATCAGAATTTGTCTCCAAAAGGTCCTGCGAAAGAATATTGTATGACATTATGGTGAACTCAAATGGCTTGTTGTCATCTTTGCCATCCACCTGGGATCTTGGTAAATCCTCCCATACTCTGGCAAGAAGACCTAGAGGCAGAAAAGATAGACGAGACTGCATAAGTAAACATAAATTAAGATATGAGAGTGTTTAAGAGTGAGTTGCTGTTTGTGAACAGTTGGCTGGTGGTAATTGATCACACTGGGGATTTTGCATTAGTGAACCACACATATCCCACTCTCAGTCACGATTCCATCATAAATTCACTTGGGCTGTGAATCAGACTTTCTTACCCTGCATTGCTCATAAATATTAGGCAAGGATCATTTACAACAAGCCCCATCTATTTTTCAACATTACTATCACTGAATCCCCTACCATTTGTTTCCTTACAATTGATCAATCATGGCCTTTTCAGAGAGGTACCTACCAAGTGGGAAGTGCTAACAAATTTAAGATTTAAAATTCTCAACACATTTGACAGACCAAATCTCGGTTGTTTTAAGGATAACAATGTGGAGCTGGTGGAACACAGCAGGCCAGGCATCAGAGCAGCAGGAAAGCTGACGTTTCGGATCAGAACATCTCCCGACCCGAAACATCAGCTTACCTGCATCTCTGCTGCTGCCTGCTGTGTTCCTCCAGCTCCACGCTGTGTTATCTCCGACTCCAGCATCGGCTGTTCTTACTTCCTCTCGGTTGTTTTAAGGGTTTCGTTTTGGCAGAACTCCAGGCCAGGCCAAGTTTCTCTTACGCAGAACTGAACAGATCAAGGAATGACTTGCAATTCTGGTGAAGAGTGAGCAGTGACACTGAAGTCATTGCAAACAGTTGTTCATGTATCAGTTTAGTTTTGGTAACTGAAAGTAAAGAGATTTCTAACTAGAGATAATAGGAGCTGCAGATGCTGGAGAATCCAAGATAACAAAGTGTGAAGCTGGATGAACACAGCAGGCCAAGCAGCATCTCAGGAGCACAAAAGCTGACATTTCGGGCCTAGACCCTTCATCAGAGAGGGGGATGGGGTGAGGGTTCTGGAATAAATAGGAAGAGAGGGGGAGGCGAACCGAAGATGGAGAGAAAAGAAGATGGGTGGAGAGGAGAGTATAGGTGGGGAGGTAGGGAGGGGATAGGTCAGTCCAGGGAAGATGGACAGGTCGAGGAGGTGGGATGAGGTTAGTAGGTAGGAGATGGGGGTGCGGCTTGGGGTGGGAGGAAGGGATGGGTGAGAGGAAGAACTGGTTAGGGAGGCAGAGACAGGCTGGACTGGTTTTGGGATGCAGTGGGGGAAGGGGAAGAGCTGGGCTGCTTGTGTGATGCAGTGGGGGGAGGGGATGAACTGGGCTGGTTTTGGGATGTGGTGGGGGAAGGGGAGATTTTGAAACTGGTGAAGTCCACATTGATACCATTGGGCTGCAGGGTTCCCAAGAGGAATATGAGTTGCTGTTCCTGCAACCTTCGGGTGGCATCATTGTGGCACTGCAGGAGGCCCATGATGGACATGTCATCTAAAGAATGGGAGGGGGAGTTGAAATGGTTCGCGACTGGGAGGTGCAGTTGTTTATTGCGAACCGAGCGGAGGTGGACTGCAAAGCGGTCACCAAGCCTCCGCTTGGTTTCCCCAATGTAGAGGAGGCCACACCGGGTACAGTGGATGCAGTATACCACATTGGCAGAAGTGCAGGTGAACCTCTGCTTAATATGGAAAGTCATCTTGCGGCCTGGGATAGGGGTGAGGGAGGTGGTGTGGGGGCAAGCGTAGCATTTCCTGCGGTTGCAGGGGAAGGTGCTGGGTCCGGCAACAAATCTTACCACAATCTACAAAGTATAAGCTGGAGTGCGACGGAATACTGTCCAATTGCTTGGATGAGTGCGGCTTGAAAAATACCCAAACACGCCACATCACCCAGGACAAAACAACTTGTTTGACAGGCACACCATCCATCAGGGGTGCAGAGCAGCAACAATGTGTACCATCTACAAGATGCACTACAGCAATACACCAAGGCACCTCTGACAGCACTTTGCAAATCCCTGAACCCTACCACCTAGAAGAATAAAAGTAAGTAGGCTCTAATAACACCATCTAAAGTTTCCCTCCAAAGCTGACACCATCCTGTCGTCAAACCATATCATTCCTTCACTGTTACTGCATCATGATTGTGGCATTCTCTCCTGACACCACTGTGGGCGTACCTGCACCACATAGATTGCAAGGATTCAAGGCAGCAGTTTACCAACACATACTGAAACATAATTAGGAATGGGCAAAAATTATTGGCTTTTCCAACAATATCCAAATCCATAAATGAATTTTTAAAAAATTGACGATATTATGAATGAGCATGGCAAGTTCGTACATTTAATGGGTCTATTAGTTAAGAGTCCACTAAAGACATGTTATGAACGTACTAAGGATTTGTCTGCTCATACTGCAAAGTAATTCCACTGTTTTCGACATTCTTGGTACAAGCCAAAATTAAAATGTGCACCTCATGAATTTGTGTAACAGTCAAATCCTCTCAATACTACACTAAAAAAAATTATTTGCATCCTGAAATAGTGCAAACAGTTTTGGTCCCTATCCATAGCATTGGAGGCAGTCCAAAGAAGGTTGACTAGAATGATACCGGTATAGACATCTCATAAGAACATGTAATTGATGACAATGAGCATCTCACCAAGGTCATCCTTATGCCTCCATTTCTCGCCTTCAAACAACCACTGAACCTTGAACAGACCATTGTTCATAGTAAACTGCCTAGCCTTTAGGGCAACATCACAAAACCATGACTTGACAAACACTGCAAGACATGAATACTACCACACGTGGGAACACTACCCACCACGTACACGGCAGATATTCATGCAACTCGGCCAATGATGTCTATCTTACACGTTGCAGGCAAGGTTGCTCCAAGGCATGATACAATTGGTCAGACCATAATTTCAAATAAACCTGTTGGACTACAACCTGGTGTCGCCTGACTTCTGACCGAGAAGGGCGAGTAGATTGGGCCTGTACTTGTTGAAATTTAGAGAACAAGATGAGACCTTTTTTTTGAAATAAACAAGATTCTTAGAGGATTTGACAGGGTAGATGCAGAAATAACACCAGCGCTTCGTCAGAGGCTCACTAATGATGTTACTTAGAATGGTGACGAAACGTCTGAAAACTGTCCTTCCAGCTCAGCGAGAAAACTCACATCCAGAATCTCAACCTGAGCTACAAATCTTCTCAAAACTCACTAGATGCAGAAAAGTTGATTTCCCTCGTAAGACAGTCTATAACCAGATGGCATAATCTCATAATAAGTGGTTGCACACTGAGGAGGAATAAGGAGAAACTTCTTCTCTTGGAAGTGTAAAATCCCTGCAGTGAGGAAGAAGGCCATTCAACCCATCAAATTCATGCCAACCCTCCAAAGAACATCAACCAATAACCACCCCAATCTTATCCCAATAACCCTGCATCTCCCATGGTTAATCCACCCAACCTGCACATCTTTGGACTGGAGGAGAAGACTGGAGCATCTTGCAGAAACCCATGCAGACACGGGAAGAATGTGCAAACAACACACAAACATTCACCGAAGATTGGAATCAAACCCGGGTTCTTGGCGGCAAGGCTGCAGTACTAACCACTGAGCCACTGTGCTGCTGAAAAATAGTGAACCAATAGAATAGAGGACTTGAGTCAGGCTCATTAAGTACATCAAAAGCTCCGATAGACAGATTTTTAATTTTTAAAGAGAATCAGGAGTATGAGGAAAAAGGCAAAGTGGAGTTGAAGATTTTCATATCAGCCATGATTTCATTGAACAGCAGCACAGGCTCAATGGACCGAATAGTCTACACTTCAATGTCTTATGATCTTACACACACACACGGGAAAAACAATACTGATAATATTAGCACGTAACCACAATCCATGACCTTATGGTTCCTATCATGTCGAGCAAATCATTCAAGTGCACAAATATAGTATTTGGATTCAACTCATGTTTTAAGGTCAAATATCCATATCTGTATTGCTGGGAATGTGATTAATAAGTAAACACTTGGTACTAAACTGTGTAAAGTTAAAATCAGCCTACACACTTTACTGAAACGCAGTAGCTCTTTTACAGAGAGTCTAAGTTGTTACTGCTCAGAAAACAATGTATTTTTGACTTTCATATCATTATTTTGAATTCTTTTCACTATTAACACAGTTGTGTGTTTATGGTTTCAAGAGGTATGACTGAAAGGTGTAGAAACATACATTGTGGTTAGCTGGAGACTTGGTTTTTGACAAAGATTAGCATGCCAATATTAATTCAAATGTAGAAATATCACTGTTATTCTACTGCTAGGTGGATTAATACAAAAACAAACATAAGTGCCAGTTTGATATCTATCTTTCTAACGCATTGTTGGAACAGGTAGGAGAGGGAGCCGAGTGCATTAAGATCTTTTATTCTGACAGATATCCATAGGATCTTGAAGCAAGCTGGCCTCAGTCACCTGGCATCAGGTCAAAAAACCAAACCAGCCAGGATTATTGATGCTTTAACAGCTGCATCAAACATGAAAACACAAGGATAGCCGGAGCAGGGGCATCATATCCTACAGACTATTTTCTTGGATAACTCTGTCATCAGGACTCGAATTACAGGTTTCTATTGGGCTACTCACACTTAGATCATAGTCTACATTCAATCTCCTGTCAGTTAAAAACTCAGAGCTTGTTTTGAATGTGTTGTGTCAAAAATCTAGTAGACTTTGAAGGGTACTTTGGGGAAAAGGCGCATTTTGGTTGCGTTTTCACATCTAATAAGAAGCATGCAATATTTACATGTACATACCATGATTAAGTATTAATCATTTTTTTAAAAATCTATTGAAGTAAATTGGTGCTTTAGAGCCCAAGGCTCACTCTGACAGAATGTAAATTCAAATGCCTTGAGGATAAGATATGTGCTGGGAGTACGTTTCAATTACCAGTCGACCTTGCTCAATTACTGGATCTTGCTATCATTTATATTGGTGTAGAGCAGGTAATAGCAAAAGGGGACACAGTTAAGATTGGCAGTTGGTATGACTATATGACTGTATAATGTGGGATCCAAGTAGAGCAGCTGGCAGAAAAGAAATGCAACAGTGGTGGCATGTTCAGATATGAACATTTACCATCAAACGGACTACGGCAGCACCAAAAACTATCAAACAACAGCACCATTCTACAACAATCTTATTTATATGGCTACTTTTATTGATGATTAAATCAAAAGTGGTCTCTGGCTGAGAACCATTATTCATTCATTCACCATCCTTACCTTGATAAGGGTCTGTGCCCAATACAAGATTGCTTTCACTTTGGAACTGCCACAGATCATTTGCTGCTGCATCATTCACATCCAAAAGAGGGGTAAACTGCCACCCCGTAGTGCCAACTGGGTCATTCATGTGTGCTGGCCATCCCATAATACCACCAGCCTGGCAATCACGCTGCCGAGGTTGAAACTCCCAGCCTGTTGGGAGCTCAACCCCACCCATACTCTGTGCAGGTACTGGTGTCCAACCTGCAGTGCCATCCTTCAGTCCTTGGATTGTCAATGTTGGCCAGGCTGTGGCAGTCTCAGATGTAGAAGTCAACTGCCATCCCACAATACTCTGGTCCTGACTGATACCCTCTACAGCTGCAGCCTGCCATTGTTCTGACTGCTGGGATAATGTTGGCACATTCTTCGATTGCTGCCATGCCATGGTAGCCTCTTCTACCTCCCAGTTCTCTGATGGTTGATCCTGGGGCTTTTTCTCCATGTCAACACTCACTGATGCCTCCCCTGCTGACTCCCCTCTTGGAAGTTCACTTGGCCCTCCCCGAAGCCAATCCTGAAGCAAAACAGTCTGGTCTTTGCTAAGTGGTAACCGTGGAGCAGAATCTCCATCAGAAAGTCTGTCACTTTCCAGTAATGACGCTTTTGAACAATCTCCTGAAGAGTCATCCTCAATGTAAGGGCCTGTCAAGAAAAAGAAAAGGGCAATAAAAATAACTTGCTGCATTTATATGAGCACTGAAAAACAAAACTGCATACAGAATTCCAATTCAGAATTCAGTTCCCATTTAGAAAAACACACTTCCATCACAGTAATCAGCTAACTTTTACAACTAAATTCACACACAGAATCAAGTTCCCTTCCTCATTATTTACTTCTCTGTCATTAGAGTTTCCCTGCAAACTCAAGATTAAACGCAGTGCCTCATTGCTCTAACATTTAATTCCCAATCCATGCATGCTGATAAAACCCAAGCTTACTGTCAACTAACTGGTTGGCCTGATCTGCTTCAAATAATAGTATTTGTGATGGCTATCTGAATAAATAAATAGGGTGATGACGATGACAAAGTGTGGAGCTGGATGAACACAGCAGGCCAAGCAGCATCTCAGGAGCACAAAAGCTGACATTTCAGGCCTAGACCAGTCATCAGAGAGGGGGATGGGGAGAGGGAACTGGAATAAATAGGGAGAGGGGGGGAGGCAGAGGCAGACCGAAGATGGAGAGAAAAGAAGATAGGTAGAGAGGAGAGTACAGGTGGGGAGGTAGGGAGGGGATAGGTCAATCCAGGGAAGACGGACAGGTCAAGGAGGCGGGATGTGGCGGTAGGTAGGAAATGGAGGTGTGGCTTGAGGTGGGAGGAAGGAATGGGTGAGAGGAAGAACAGGTTAGGGAGGCAGAGACAGGTTGGACTGGTTTTGGGAGGCAGTTGGGGGGGGGAGGGGGAAGAGAGATTTTGAAGCTTGTGAAGTCCACATTGATACCATTGGGCTGCAGGGTTCCCAAGCGGGATATGAGTTGCTGTTCCTGCAACCTTCGGGTGGCATCATTGTGGCACTGCAGGAGGCCCACGATGGACATGTCGTCTGAGGAATGGGAGGGGGGAGTTAAAATGGTTCGCGACTGGAAGGTGCAGTTGTTTATTGCGAACCGAGCGGAGGTGTTCTGCAAAGCGGTCCCCAAGCCTCCGCTTGGTTTCCCCAATGTAGAGGTAGCCACACCGGGTACAATGGATACAATATACCACATTGGCAGATGTGCAGGTGAACATCTGCTTGATGTGGAAGGTTATCTTGGGGCCTGGGATAGGGGTGAGGGAGGAGGTGTGGGGGCAGGTGTAGCACTTCCTGCGGTTGCAGGGGAAGGTGCCGGGTGTGGTGGGGTTGGAGGGGAGTGTGGAGCGGACAAGGGAGTTGTGGAGACAGTGGTCTCTCCGGAAGGCAGACAAGGGTGGGGGTGGAAAAATAGCTAGGGCGTCTCAGTTTCACACTGTGCCTGAAAGACAGCACTTTTATCAATGCTGCATTCCCTCACTGCAGACTAGTACAAATTTAAAGTTTTATGCTTATCATCACTTAATGTGTTCCATTCAGAAGGCCTTGCTCCACCCACCCATATCCACATTCCAGACAGGCCAGTGATACGATTAACAGGGGAGATGATGGCCTAGTGGTATTATCAGTGGGCTGTTAATCCAGAGACCCCGGTAATGTTCTGGGGACCTAGGTTTGAATCCAATCATGGCAGTTGGTAGAATTTGAATTCAATAAAAATCTGGAATTAGGAGTCTATGATGACAATGAATCCATTGTTGATTGTTGGAAAAACCCATCTGGTTCATTAATGTCCCTTAGGGATGAAACCTCTATCCTCACCTGGTCTGGCCTACATGTGATTCCAGATCCACAGCAACGTGGCTGACTCTGAACTGCTGTCTGGCCAACAAAGGATAGGTATTAAATGCAGAGATTAACCAGTAATGCCCACATCCAATGAATGAACTAAAAAAAAGGTGGTGTCCTTGCTCTGCTTTCTTTGGGTCTTGAAGGCACACCTTCCAATTCAACGGCAGCAATGGTAAAGATGTGCCAAGTTGACATGCACCAAAACCAACATTTCAGATCTTGGAGGAAAACCACCATTTTGCCACTCATTCTATCCCTTTCCTGCCACTTTGGACTGAATCAAAGCCATGTAAAGTCCCAACAAAACATTCCATTTGTATTTGAATTTCAGCTCCACTGACCATCCACTCCCCAAACCATTCCACCCAGACTACCTTTCCTCCCCATGACACCCACTGCCTTTGCCTCACTCACGAAGCCATTACCATCTAGGTGTGATTTTTTGCCAGTGTATCCCAATTGCAGCTTCCAAAACTTCTCTTTACATGTTCAATCCCAGCCACCCCTCTATTACAAGTTGTATTTATCACCTGCATCCTCACTGACCTACAGTACCTCCCCGTATGCTGACATGGTAAACAGAAATAACTGAATCTCCCTATTAAATCTCTCCAAGATTTTTCTCCAGACCATTTTTTCAACTTTTAAAAACACTGACCTTCTGTGAATGCTCCCCTTCAGTTCATTCTTGGTGGAACAAGCTGAATACAGCTTGCACCCCTAACCCTGGACTTTACAATCCTAATCGCCAACACCTACACCTTTAACATTTTTTTTTAAAAATCTGTCTTTTTGGCAAAGATATCTTCTAACTCGTGCCCCACAGTTTGGTAAATATTCATTTTGGTCACTTTCTGTAAAGTTAACTCTTGTTAAACGTGAAACAAAATGCATTTAATGTTGCAAGATTACAACTACAGCCAGTCTTATCGTCTAAAGAAAGTGCTGAATCTACTCCTTGAACTGTTTCAGTTCCTTGGGTCATGGTTGCCCTGTGACTGTGTTATGGAATTTAGCAAGTTAGCAACCAAGACTTCTAAACGATTTTGTCCTGAAACTGGCTTGGCAGTGCTTTTGTTTAAATTCATTCACAATATATGACATTCCTAACAAAGTCAATGCTCATAGGCAATCAGGGATTGGCACTGAAAAGGTTACAGTGAGCCATTTTGTCAAAATACAACTGAGTAGCTTTCTAGGTCATGTCAAAGGATAATTAAGGCCAACCAAATCCTATAAATCCGGAATCACTTCCAAGCAAAGATGGTAAGGACGTCACATTTCCTTCTCTAAAGGATATAGGTGAGCCTGACATTTTTTAAAACAAGTGTAATAGTTAAATGACTATCACACCAACTTTTCATTTCAAATTTGTAAACAATTTCAGCATTCTAACTGCCAAGATGGAATTTTGCCACATCACCAGCCCAGCCCTCTAGATTATCAGTCCAATCATAAATCCATTCTACTACCATGCCCTGCAAGAGAATGAAAGATGGGTTTGCATTTTTATAGCACTTTCCATGACCTCATGATATCCCAAAGCACTATGAAAGTCACTTTTATGATGCTAGAAACAAAACACAAAGTGAAATCTCCACAAACACAGCAAAATAAACAGCCACTGGTTTTAGGCAGTGATTGACAAATGCGATTGCTAGGACACCAAACAGATAATTCTCCAGAATCTTCCTTGCCCAGGTGAGAGAGCTAACAGGCTTCAGCTCATCTGAAAGGCTCAAACTTCCACAAGCAAGACACTCTATCCATGCTGCATGAAAGTGTCAGCCCATGATACATCTTCCACACTGGGACTCGAGACTGCAACCCACTGGATCAAGAACGCTGCCTGCTGTGGATCCCTGAGCAGTGGCTCTCCTGCTGGTTTCCATCCTCCCCTGCTAACCTGTGCCAGCCAACTGCCCCTCAACAATATGATTCACTCACACAGGCGAGCTCAAAGGGCATAAGGCAGAGGCTGGCACAGACTGCACCCTGGTGTGTTAAGTAGGGGCATGCCCCCAACACTGGAGCTGGCACAACCTGGGCAGGGGGGAAATGATCCAATAACAGAGGGAGGCCATTAGAGAAGCGGAGGCCAGAGGGAGAAAGGGTGAAACCCTCCGACAACGAAAGGACACCGAACAAAAATTCCAGTTTAGACTAGACCTGGGCGCGGGTGGGGCTAGTTTTAGCGGATAGTCCGACGGGAGGCCCAGGGGTCAGGAGGCCATACTCCGTCCTCTTCGCCCACGGCCCATGGCGTCGCCCGGGGCAACCGCCCTGCCCCCTGTTTCCAGGTAACGGGGCTCCCCGGGCCCAGGTCTCGCGCTCTTTCCCCCCTCCTCCGCGGCCCCAGCGCTGCACCCTCGCGGGATTTGGGGGTGCGAGGGTTACAGCCCGCCTCGGGGCCCGGCTCCCCGGAATCCCCACCCGCTCGCTCACCTGCAATCCGGCCGAGGAGCCGGGCCAGCGGCGCCAGGATGAAGTAGAGCAGGGAGCCCACCATCCCGCTCGGGGGCCGCCCGCGCGCACGCGCCGCACCGCACCGGCCCTCCA
Organism: Stegostoma tigrinum; assembly: GCF_030684315.1. Taxonomy (NCBI): domain Eukaryota; kingdom Metazoa; phylum Chordata; class Chondrichthyes; order Orectolobiformes; family Stegostomatidae; genus Stegostoma; species Stegostoma tigrinum. The sequence continues at coordinate 7,018,055 of NC_081363.1, forward strand.
CAAGCAACTTTATTGACAGTGATGACAGCGGGATCACACTGGATCACAGCGAGGTTACACAGCGGGATCATAGCGAGGTTACACAGCAGGATCACACTGGATCATAGCGAGGTTACACAGCAGGATCACGGCGAGGTTACACAGCGGGATCATAGCGAGGTTACACAGCAGGATCACGGCGAGGTTACACAGCAGGATCACACTGGCTCACAGCGAGGTTACACAGCAGGTTCCCAGAGAGGTTAGACAACTAGATCACAGCGAGGTTACACAGCAGGATCACACTGGATCACGGAGAAGGTAGATAGCTGGATCACACTGGATCACTGAGGTTATACACCAGGATCACAGCAAGTTAAGGCAGCAGGATCACACTGAATCACAATGAGGTTCTACACCAGGATCATACTGATCACAGCGAGGCTAGACAGCAGGATCACACTGGATCGCAGTGAGGTTAGACAGGATCACAGCAACATTACACACCAGGATCACAGTGGAGTTACACACCAGGATTACACTGGACCACAGCAAAGCTATGCACCAAGATTACGGTGAGGTTACACACCTGGATCACAGCAAGGTTACACAGCATGATCACACTGGATCACAGTGAGGTTACACACCTGAATCACAGTGAGGTCACACACCAAGATTGCAGTGAGGTAACACACGAGAATCATACTGGATCACAGCAAGGTACCACACCAGGATAACAGTAAGGTTACACAACAGGATCACACTAGATCACAGTGAGTTTACAGCCAGGAGCACAGTGAGGTTACACACCAGGATCACACTGGATCACATCAAGGTTACACACCAAGATCACACAGATCACAGCGAGGTTACACACTAGGATCACAGTGAGGTTACACACGAGAATCACACTAGATCACAGCAAGGTTACACACCAGGATCACACAATCACAGTGAGGTTACACACCTGGATCACAGCGAGGTTACACACCAGGATTACACTGGATCACAGCAAGGTTACTCACCAGGATCACACAGTCACAGTGAGGTTACACATCAGGATCACAACGAAGTTACTCACCAGATCAAGGTTACACACCAGGGTCACACTGGACCATAGAGAAGTTACACACCAGGATCACAGGCCAATTACACTGGATCACAATGACGTTTACACAAGGATCCTGGCCTGATCACACTGATTCACAACCCAATCACACCAGGATTGCAGCCTGATCACACTGGATAGCAGAGATGTTACACAATGATCAGAGAAAGGTTACACTAAGATCACAGTTTGATCAGTCAGGAGAAACCCTGATTTGGATTACATCATGATCACCTGCCCTTTGGGATTCAGATCACCTCGGTGCTGAAATCTACACCACACCTTGGTCAGTCAAGAGACAGGCAATGCCACATTTATATTCTACCCAGATCAATCAGGATGGAGGCCCGATACCAAATCACACCCAAACACTCACCCTCTGGATCAGAGTCTGGATATGGCCAGGTCCTGGGATCCAGAACATGTCTGAATCACCCAGACTCAGACCTGGATCACAGTTCGGAGACAGGCCAGTCTCTGAGATCTGGATCACACATACTCAACTCAGGATCACACCCAGGTTACCCAGACATCTGGATCAGTCCTGGATCAATCATTAACAGATCCAGATCAGATTAACACACAGAGGTCTGGATTCAACCCGGCTCATTCGCACAGTAGTATACAAACAGCTATGGATTTTATGCTTGCCTCCCCATGTGGAGGCGCACCCCCATCTTATTGGAGTTTCGCACCCTTGCTCAGTCATCCTTCAGAAATGTTATACATCAATCTTCTCGAAATTTTCCATTTCCCCCACTCAAGGTGCTGCTTCCCACAACAACAGGAGGAGAATGGAGGATGTCCTTGCAGTCATTACTTCCTCGACTGCTGTGAAGAAGACAGCCTGGTAGATCAACAAGCTGGCAGAGTCGATGTTTATTGGCAACAGAGAGATGTGGCTCTCCCACATAGCTGCCAATTTGTCCATAGAATCATTCACTGGAAATATTAAAGTCTGTGCATTGTTGACTTGAATATATTTTTCTTGTTAATTCTAAATAAGCTGCTTCATCTGCTGTATGCCTCCTCAGAGGGAGGTGTAGCCTTTAAGGAAGCACCATCAATCATGCTTAACTTTAACAGTGCTGACATTCACTCCTTAGTGGAGACTCCAGTCAAAATTCCAGGAACGGGTGGTGGAATGGGGAAAACCAGCAAAGGATCCCCATTGAAAGTCTCAGGACATTTGCAATCTCTGTTCAACTTAACTTTAGGGATCATGCATGAAGAAGATATTGAACAGGGAATCTGTGTCAGCATTCCAGAGGCAGTGTACACCTTGGGAAAGAGATTTGAGGAGGCCCTTGAAATAACTCCACAGAGGTTGGTATCCCTTCACTGGGTAACCCTTTGTTTATACGTGATGAGTCCTTGACAGGATCCAGCTCCCTCAGAGCCAGCTGTTGGAGTGAACAGAACCTCCTGTCAATATCTGTCACCCAGGGGTCCCTGATTAGACAAGATAAGCAGCCACAGATCTTCAGGTAAACATTTTCCAAGGCGGACTTCAGAATACACAACAACACAGAGTCACCTAGCAGAGGCTGATAGCCAAGCTCGGTACCCATGAGGACAGCCTCATCCGGGATCTTGGGTTTATGTCACACTACAGGTGATCCCACCACACTATGCTCTCTCACTCACATAAACACACTTATACACAGTCACACTCACACAGATCCTCTCTCATATACACACTGTCTCTCACACACACATTCTCACACAGATCTTCTCCATACACACACTGTGTCTCAAGCACGCGCGCACACACACTCTCTCTGAAACATACACTGTCTCTAACACGTGCACACACATTCTTTTTCTCTCTCTCTGTGTCTCTCTCTCTCTCCCCTCACACACACATGCACACACTTTCTCCCACACAGACTCTTTGTCTCTCTCTCCTACCCTCACACACACATGCACACACACTGTATCTCCCCCCTCACACACACACATACATGCATGTGAATCTATGTGGTGAGTTTGTATTTACAGATACATTCTATTTTGTTCAAAAAGCACTCAATTTACAGACAGAATGTCAATGTGGCATCTGAAAAATTCCTGCTGTAAAAATTAAACCAGTCTGACTCCAAACCAAAACACAAACAGATTCTAAACGAGGCCTCGCACCTAACATGCCTTGTCTGACATAAAATGTCACCTCTTCTTTACACTGATAAAACTTGTAGTTCACGCAGTACAGTGACTAGAAAGGAATTCGGAGGTTTACATATACATATTTGTATATTTTGAAGAGGTAACAAGTATGTTAGACCAGGGAAACCCAGTAGATGTTATCTATCTAGACTTCCAAAAGGCCTTTGATACAGTGCCTCACGGGAGGCTGCTGAGCAAGGTGGTGTTCGAGGTGAGCTACTGGCTTGGATTGAGGATTGGCTGTCTGACAGTAGGCAGAGAGTTGGGATAAAAGGCTCTTTTTCGGAATGGCAACCAGTGACAAGTGGTGTCCCGCAGGGTTCAGTGTTGGGGCCACAGCTGTTCACCTTATATATTAATGATCTGGATGAAGGGACTGGGGGCATTCTGGCGAAGTTTGCCGATGATACGAAGATAGGTGGACAGGCAGGTAGTACTGAGGAGGTGGAGAAGCTGCAGAAAGATTTAGACAGTTTAGGAGAATGGTCCAGGAAATGGCTGATGAAATTCAGTGTGAGTAAATGTGAGGTTTTGCACTTTGGAAAAAAGAATACAGGTATGGACTATTTTCTAAACGGTGAGAAAATTCGCAAATCAGAAGTGCAAAGGGATCTGGGAGTGTTGGTCCAGGATTCTCTAAAGGTTAACTTGCAGGTCGAGTCCGTAATTAAGAAAGTGAATGTAATGTCGTTTATCTCAAGAGGGTTGGAATATAAAAGCAGCGATGTGCTTCTGAGGCTTTATGAGGGTCTAGTTAGGCCCCATTTAGAACACTGTGTCCAATTTTGGGCCCCACACCTCAGGAAGGACATACTAGCCCTGGACCGTGTCCAGCGGAGATTCACGCGGATGATCCCTGGAATGGTAGGTTTAACATATGATGAATGGCTAAGGATCCTGGGATTGTACTCAGTAGAGTTTAGAAGGTTGAGGGGAGATCTAATAGAAACTTACAAGATAATGTATGGTTTCGAAGGGGTGGACGCTAGGAAGTTGTTTCCGTTAGGTGGGGAGACCAGGACCCATGGGCACAGCCTTAAAATTAGAGGGGGTAAATTTAAAACTGATATGAGATGACATTTCTTCAGCCAGAGTGTGGTGGGCTTGTGGAATTCATTGCCGCAGAGTGCAGTGGAGGCTGGGACATTGGATGCCTTCAAGGCGGAGATTGACAAATTCTTGATCTCAAAAGGAATCAAGGGCTACGGGGAGAGTGCAGGGAAGTGGAGTTGAAATGCCCATCAGCTAGGATTTAAATGGCAGAGTGGACTTGATGGGCCGAATGGCCTTACCTCCACTCCTATGTCTTATGGTCTTGTATTAATCAATTAAAGCCCACTAACCGATTAAAGATTTAACAGTATCTTAAGTTTGTTTAATACGTCCTCATCAGTGGTGTGACCCTTAGATCTTTTACTTATAAGTTCTGTATCGGATACTACCTCCCTCACTAACACCTGAAGAAGGAGCGAGGCTCCGAAAGCCTGCATTTTCAAATAAACCTGTTGGACTATAACCTGGTGTCGTGTGATTTCTGACTTTGTCCACCCCAGTCCAACACAGCACCTCCATATTGTAGACATTTGACAGGATTTGAGAAATCAGGAGGTAAGTCACAGACAAGAGCGAGAGGTGAATTGGATAATTTTCACTGTCATCTTCCATCCATATCAGATGTGTAACTTTAATTATTTTTCTGTTTTATTTCCTTTTAAAATTGGCGGTTATATGTTCTTTCAAACCATGCCATAGTAAGTTATTTAGGGTCAATGCAAGTTAGAGTTTATTATGCGTTTGATAACTTTACTGATTATTACTGCAATCTGGGGAATGGTTTGTGGTGTATACACAAATGCTTGTATCCAAGAAGAAAGGGAGAGAGAAAAGATTAAACCGGTTGGGATGCTATTTATTTCAATTTAGAAGAATGAGAGGTGATCTCATTGAAACATATAGGATTCCTAAGAGGTTTGACAGGGTAAATGCTGAGAGGATGCTTCCACTCATGGGTAGTCTCAGAATAAATGGGCACTAATTTAAGACTATGAGGAGGAATTTCTTCTCTTGGAGGGATGTAAGTCTTTGGAACACTTTGCCACAGAGAGCTGTAGGCGCAGAATGTGTATGTATATTTAGGGCTGAAATAGATAGATTCTTGTTCAGCTTGGGAATCCAGGGTTATAAGGAAAAGGCAGAAAAGTGGATCAGTGATAACGGGAACTGCAGATGCTGGAGAATCCAAGATAACAAAGTGTGGAGCTGGATGAACACAGCAGACCAAGCAGCATCTCAGGAGCACAAAAACTGACGTTTCGGATCTAGGCCCGAAACATCAGTTTTTGTGCTCCTGAGATGCTGCTTGGCCTGCTGTGTTCATCCAGCTTCACACTTTGTTATTTAGGCAGAAAAGTGGATGTGAGCGGTTTTGGATCAGCCATTATCCTATCAAATGACAGAGCAGACTTGAGGGTTGGAACATCTTACTATTCTATTTCTTATAGAATGTGAAGTAAAGTGGTCAGAAATTAATTAAAATCAAATATATCAGAATTAGTTCATGTGTATGAGAGAGTCCAGGAAGTCAGATTTCAGTTAAGGTTTTATTCTATTGGATATGCACAGAAGCTCAGATGGATTCAAATGGCTGGTGAAGGTGTAGTAGTTGTAAGCTAAGTATTATTACATTTAACAGACAAAACACAGGTTATTTTCCACAGGCTTTTGATAGATATTGAGATCAGAAGTATGCATTAAACTAATCCTGGAGCTGCTTACTGTTCTAGTGTTATAGACTAACTGGAATTCCCTCCTGAAGGGCACATGTACTAGAAAGGTTCAAGAAGGCAGTTAACCATCAACTTCTGACACCCATGTCCCACAAAAATATGTTTCGGGCCTAGACCCTGATGGAGGGCCTAGGCCTGCAATGTCAGCTTTTGTGCTCCTAAGATGCTGGTTGGCCTGCTGTGTTCATCCAGCCCCACACTTTGTTATCTGGGATCCTCCAGCATCTGCACTTCCCATTATCTCTGGTAACAGTTTCAGTCATTTGACAATGAAGTCATAGGAGTTTAGGGTGAGATTCTCAGCGAGGAATTTGGATTTGATGAACCCTCATTAGATTGTTCTGTAGCAGGTGAATGCTAAATATTTCCATTGAGTAAAGCAACAATAAGTTTGATGGTCTCCATGTTCAGAACTGACTGAGGTAGACATTTCATGGTCTTTTGTTTTTTTTTTGGCTGGAATGTTCATACAATGCGAGGCGTGTCACACATTCCAGAAGGTGATAAACTTGATTTTGAACTTATAATTGATTAACATTTCTAGAAGGAGTCAAATTGCTTGTTTGGTGTTTAGTTGCAATCGTGCCATTAATAGTCCATTTAAACAAAAAGACAAATAACCAAGAAAATAAATTTTAAAAATGTGATTTAAACCTCTCTCTTCCTCCCCTCAAGGAGTCACCATTACTCTCTGAAAATTCTTCCGACCAGCTCTTATAGCCACTGTACACGGCTGTATCAGTTCAGTTTCTGGTCAGCAGCAACCTCCAGCATATTGATAGTGGGGGATTCAGTGGTGGTAACACAATTGGATGTCAAGGAATGATGGTTGGATCCTCTCTTGTTTAAGATGGTCATTGCATGACACTTATTTGGCATGAACATTGTCCAAATCTTATTACATTTGTACACAGACTGCTTCATTATCCAAGAAGATATGTATGGTGATGAACATTGTGCAATCACCATGAGCATCCTGACTTCTGACCCTACGATAGAGGGAAGACCATTGATGAAGCAGCTGAAGATGGTTAGACCTAGGGCACCATCCTAAGGAACTCTTGCAGAAATGTCCTAGGGCTGATCTTCAACAGGCTCAACTGTCTTCTTTGCACTCCCTGATTCCCATTGATTCTAGTTTTGCTAAGGTTCCTTGATGCCACACTCAGTCAAATGCTACCTGGATGTCAAGGGCAGTCACTTTCACCTCATTCTGGAGCTAATTTCTTTTTTCTATCTTTGTAGCAAGGCAGTTATGTAGTCGAGCTGATTTGTCCTGGCAAAACCCAAACTGACCATCAGTGAGCAAGTGTTGTTGAGTAACTGTCATTTGATTGCACTCATGGTGCCCCTTTCCATCACTTTACTGATCATTGAGAGTAGATCAATAAGGCAATATTTTGCTAGCATAGATTTGTCCTTTTTTTTGTGGACAGGACATAGCTGGGCAATTTTCCATATTGTCAGTAGATGCCAGTGTTGTAGCAGTACTAAAACAGCTTGGCTTGGGGCATGGCCATCTCCAGAGTGTAAGTTTTCATTACTTCTAAAGGTACTTGCTTAATGATTGCCATTGTGCCCAGAAGGAGCTGGAGATGGAAAATATTCTGGGTTATGATGACCTTGATGACCACAGGCAATTCATTCCCACCTGATCTTCTGAGAAGGAGGTCACGTTTCAAAAAGATGTAAATTTCAACAATGCCCTGTTACAGAAGCTGGGCCTCCTGAGGCACTGTTGGTTTGTCATGTTGTGGAAGTTGACGCTGTACCTGTGGTAGGGGGCTAGTGCTTTCTTCGAACTGGAGCTCAACATCCACCCCTTTTGCCCTCTGGAGTGATGTGTGGTTGTGGGGAAGGCAGCTATTGTTGCAGTCACTGGTGTTGGCCATAGCTGCTTGCATTGTTCTTCAAGAGATCCCCGTAAAAATACGGGCATAAACTATTTCCATCCTCCTCCAGTGAAGACCAATAGCAAGGAAGTGTAGATGAAACTGAAATGCCTTCCAAAAGTTTGAATTCATATGTGAATCTCTCAGAACACAAGCTGTGAGCGGACACTTTTCACAGCTATATAGTTCCACAGCTATATAGTTCCACATTTTAAATGCTGGTGAGACTGCACCTGGAGTATTGTGTGCAGTTTTGGTCTCCAAATTTGAGGAAGGACATTTTTGCTATTGAGGGAGTGCAGCGTAGGTTCACAAGGTCAATTCCCGGAATGGCGGGACTATCATATGTTGAAAGATTGGAGCGACTGGGTTTGTAGACACTTGAGTTTAGAAGAATGAGAGGGAATTTGATTGAGACATGCAAGATTAATAAGGGATTAGACACTCTGGAGGCAGGAAGCATGTTCCTGCTGATGGGGGAGTCCAGAACCAGAGGACACAGTTTAAAAATAAGGGGTAGGCCATTTAGAACAGAGTTGAGGATAAACCTCTTCACCCAGAGAGTGGTGGATATATGGAATGCTATGCCTCAGAAGGCAGTGGAGGCCAAGTCTCTGGATACTTTCAAGAAAGAGATGGATAGAGCTCTTAAAGATAGTGGAATCAAGGGTTATGGGGATAAGGCAGGAACAGGATACTGATTGTGGATGATCAGCCATGATCATAATGAGTGGTGGTGCTGGCTCGAAGGGCCAAATGGCCTACTCCTGCACCTATTGTCTATTGCCTTTCCAGCCTGTCAGTTTTATTTGACTTTCCACGGTGCTTTTGACTTACTGACCTTCGTAAATTCCTTGCAGCTTAGAAAACCCTTTGCTCTGGCTGATAAAGGCAGAATTCTGGAATAAGTTGTCAATGAATTGAATTATCAAATTTTTAAATAACTTAAACCAATGTTTCCACAAGGTTTTCCCTTTGCCTCAAAAGTTATCTCAGTAAGAGACTGAAATAGGCAGGATCATGCTGGGTTTCTGACATGCCAACATTTTTTGGAATACTTCACACATGCTCACTTCTAAGCCTAGCTTCTAGCCACAGTGGGGCCAGTCTATTGTCAAGAAGACCTTGTGTTGGCAGCATGTTGACCCATATTGCTCTTAAAGTGGCCTAATGGCAGCTGCCATTGTTGGGCAGATAGCTGCTAACATCTTGATCCTGCTTCTGGCAAGATTGCTCAGAGGCAGGAATGTGGTGAATAGTTGATGCTATCTTCTCTACCTTCAAATTTTGGTCATGGAGCCTTGTCCAAACCATCTCCATTGGACTGGGAAGGTTTTGCCCGTTCAAACTGAAGTGTGGCACATCTAACAGTTCATTTGAAATATTTGGCATAAATAAATGAATTAAACAATCCATTCTAAGCCAAATACTCTTTGTGATTAGGGCCATCAGAGTCTTTACTCTGCAAATTTGGTTGATAGCTCTTCCTGGGATAAAGATATGACACTGCTTGGTGAAAGACAGGGGGACAGGGCCAAAGATTCTTTGTAATCAATTCAATGGACACCGTGATCAGCAGCCTCTGATGTCCTGTCTACATTCAGCTCACCAGTCAGACTGAGGCAGAGACAGTGAGCAGGGCAGCAGTTTCCAGTTGTGTTTTGACATATGAAAATGAGTGTGTGACTGAGCTTCAAATACCAATTTTTACATTAAGCATTAACTTAGGAGTGCATTTGGCACTGTGGGATAGTATAAAATACTGAATACCTATTTTCTATGGAACTATTTATTTTACAGTGTTGGCAGTACATGGTTTATACTGCAATGTGCAGTGTACCTTGAGTGAGGTCTTATTTTTGTTTTAGGGAAGTTAGAAAATATTTTCAAAATAGTTCTCAGGATGAAGGTGTTTCTGACCAGGCTGGTGTTTATTGTTCATTCTGTAGTTGCCCGAAGAAAATGATGGTGAACAGCCTTGAATGCGTATTTCTGTTTACTTGCTTTAGGAAACAGTCAATCAGATCAATTTGGGGATGAGAGTGTGTCCATTCCAAACCAGGTGAGGCTGACAGGTTTCCTTCCTTAAAGAGCAAAAGTGAGGCATTTGGATTTGCAGGCTTCAAGGTCACTTTCATTGCCACCAGATTTTTATTTACATATTTAAACCTAAATTTAAAAATTCTCATTCTGCCATGGTGGGATTTGAAGTCGCTGATTACTGATATAGCCACAACACTTCCCATCAATACAGTGTGGAGCTGGAGGAACACAGCAGGTCAGGTAGCATCGGAGGAGCAGGAAAGTCGATGTGTCATGGTCCTGATGAAGCATGTAAACCCAAAACGTCGACTTTCCTGTTCCTCCAATGCTGCCTGACCTGCTGTGTTCTCCAGCTCCACACTGTATGGACCCTGACTCTGGCATCTGCAGTTCTTGCTATCTCCCATCAACTCTTCCATACCTGTTGAGCTAGGTGATCAGCAGATGCACATTCTGGTTTATTAAGGAAGTAGCTAGTGATCCAGGGAGAATTTTCTGAGCAAAGGAGCACCATTTTTTAGCACAGTAATTTTAGAAAGTATATTGTTTTGATATTTTTTGCAAAAACAGGGAACAGAGAGATTTCATATAAATATGTGGGAATTATATTTAAAACATTGGCCGCTGAAATATAATGTGGTGAAATGTGATTCATGTCTGTAGGAAGAATAAAAAAGACAAATACTTGTGTTTAAAATGGTGAGAAATTATTGAATATTATTGTCCAGGGTTATGGTGATCTTATACACAAATATCAGAGAATTAACATGATGGTAGAGCCCTGAAATTCTGCCATCAGTTACATGGCTATTGACAAACCATGCTCTGAAACTAGGAAGGTTGAGTTCTGCACATACATGAGGAAGACATATTTAATGTTTCTTAAGAGGCACCTCAAAAGGCATTCACCTACAAAACAACACTTTGTTATTTGAATCATAACGTGGTTTATTTCACCAAAAATGCTTGGCACCATGTGAAGAATGGTGAACACATGTTACTGTCAAGTTTCTTTAAGTAAATAATAAGTAAAAGAAAGATTTCATGCTATTTGTAGTTATTGACAACTGGAGTGAGTTCTGATGTAAAGTTGTGGCCTGGATTGTTTCCCTTCCCAAGGCTACTATCAGACCCCTTAAGTATCGCCACGTTTATTTTGTGTCATACTTGGTTGTTCCTGGCACAGCACACGAAGAGAAAAAAAAAGCCTATTCTTTAAGCAGACTCCAGTAGGCCATTTAATCAGCTGTTGTTTTGGCCTTCCTAGACCTGGTTATGGAGAGGTGCTGCACGCTCTACTCACTTTAGCTGAAAATGACAATTGGGCTAATAGATTGGCATGAATGCAATTTACATATTTAAGCAACCTCCCATCTATTTCAAGTCTAAAAACTGCTCACCCATTTGCATTTTCTAATCAACCTGTTCAGAGGTATGACAACAATAGAAGTTGTTTCCATTAGGCGGGGAGACTAGGACCCATGGGCACAGCCTTAGAATTAGAGAGGGTCAATTTAAAATGGAAATGAGGATACATTTCTTCAGCCAGAAAGTGGTGGGCCTGTGGAATTCATTGCCATGGAGTGCAGTGGAGGCCGGGACGTTAAATGTCTTCAAGGCAGAGATCGATAAATTCTTGATCTCGCAAGGAATTAAGGGCTACGGGGAGAGTGCAGGGAAGTGGAGTTGAAATGCCCATCAGCCATGATTTAAATGGCGGAGTGGACTCGATGGGCCGAATGGCCTTACTTCCACTCCTATGTCTTATAGAGTTATGGACAGTACTAAATTAAAACGGAAATGACTGCGGATGCTGTAAATCAGGAGCAAAAACAGAAGTTGCTGGAAAAGCTCAGCAGGTCTGGCAACATCTGTGGAGAAAAAAATCAGAGTTAACATTTTGGGTTCAGTGACCCTTCCTCAGTTTCTGTTCTGTTTTTTTTCAATTTATCCATTCTTTCAAATATAGGAGGCAATATCATATTCCTTTAGTCTTCTTAGTTTATTTGTTGCATTTAAATTATTCACTTAGGCAGGGCTGCCCCTTGTTGCTCAAGGTGTACAATAGCTCTACAAGCTGTGTCTCATTGTTTCCCCTGGGTCCCTAGCTTCCTAACAATGAAACATAATCATGACACAGTATTGATGACAGTAACGATACAGATTTATTATTTATTCAGCAAAGGTAATGATTACTCACTGCATCATTTTATTGTGTTCTTGTTTAATTAGCAGAACAATGATTAAATTCCTTGTAAATATTAAGATTAGCTCCTGCCCACTCAGCAGTAAGACTTACTGCAGAAGCAAATGGCTTCCCCACTTCTGGACAACCACATTTCTGTGATTCTGGAGACACAGGTAGGTAAGTTTTCCTTCTCTAAATGGCACTAATGAACAACCAGATGGCGTTTTATGATGAGAGCTTCATGATCATCATTAGACTTTTAATTCCAGATTTAAAAAAAAACAAATAAAATTTCACCAAATTGCTGTGGTGGGGTTCAAGTCCAGATCCCCCGAATTTTACCTGAGTCTCTGTAGCTTGAGTCCAGTGACAGTACCACTACAGCGTTCCTGGCTTCAACAAACGGAGCTTGGTCCTTCAGATACATCATGATTGAGAAGTTGACAACTGATACCTAGTCAATGAAGCTTACAAAATTCTTAAAGGGCCAGAAAGGTTGTTGCAAATGTTTCCCTGGCCGTGGTATCTAGAACCAGGGGATACAGTCTTGAAATAAGGGTTAAGCCACTTAGGACTGAGATGAGGAGCAATTTCTTCAGACATCAGTGAACCTTTGGAATTGCCACACCAGAGGGCTGTGGAAAATCAGTTATTGAGTATGTGATAGACAGAGATCAATACATTTCTTGATATTAATGAAATCAAGGAATAACGGGATAGACTGAGAAAATCGCATTTGAGGTCGATGATCAATCACAATCTGGAATGACAGAGCAAATTCAAAAGGCTGAACAGCTTACTTTCCCTCCTGTATTTCCAGCACAGCTGAGTGCTGAGACCTTTCTTATGAGGCAAGCTGTTACGATCTGGAATGCACTGCTGAAAGGATGGTAGAAACAGACTCAGTATAAAACATTCAAAAGGGATTTGGATATATATAATAACTTGTATTTACAGGACGTAGAACAGTGCAGCACAGTACAGGCCCTTTGGCCCACCATGTTGTGCCGAACTTTTACCCTAATCCTAAAGTTTATCTAACCTCCACCCCTACCCTATACTAACATCCATATGCCTATCTAACAGCCGCTTAAATGCCCCTAATGAAGCCAACTCCACTACCCTCTCCGGCAACGCATTCCACACCCCTACCACTCTCTGAGTAAAGAACCTACCACTGATGTCTCCCCTATATCTACCTCCTTTCACTTTAAAACTATGCCCCCTCGTAATAGCTACCTCCACCCTAGGAAAAGTCTCTGGCTGTCCACTCTATCTATACCTCTGATCATTTTGTACACCTCTATCAAGTTACCTGTCATCCTTCGTCATTCTAAAGAGAAAAACCTTAGCTCTCTCAACCTTTCCTCAGTAGACCTTCCCTCCATTCCAGGCAACATCATGGTAAATCTCCTCTGCACCTTTTCCAACGCCTCCACATCTTTCCTGTAATGAGACGACCAGAACTGGACACAATACTCCAGAATCAGGCTTTTGTATAGATGGAAAGATGTTGTGCTTTTAATGTAGTAAAGTGAAGTTTGACATGGAAGCAAAGAAGGAGATATTTAAAACGTTTAAATTTTCATCTTGTTTTCAGATTCCTCTCTATAATCTCTGGTAGTCCCACAACACTCTAAAATTTCTGTGTTCCACCAATTCTGGTTTCTTGTTCAACCTCAATTATAATGGCTTCACCTTGAAGTGAATGCCATCAGCTGCTAAGGCTCTATGCTCTGGAAATTTCTCCTGAAGCATTTTGCCACTCCTTTCTCCTTAGCACGTTCCTCAAAGTATACCTCTTTGACCAAGATTTTGCTTATCTGACTAACATGTCCTTAAGTGGCTCAAGAGTCAAATGTTTTCATAGAATCATACTTAATTGAAACATATAAAATAATCAGAGGGCTAGATAGGGTGGATAGGGAGAGCCTTTTTCCTAGGATGGTGACGGCGAGCATGAGGGGGCATAGCTTTAAATTGAAGGGTGAAAGATATAGGACAGATGTCAGAGGTAGTTTCTTTATTCAGAGAGTAGTAAGGGAATGGAACGCTTTGCCTGCAATGGTAGTAGATTCGCCAACTTTAGGTACATTTAAGTCGTCAACGGATAAGCACATGGACGTACATGGAATAGTGTAGGTTAGATGGGCTTCAGATCGGTATGACAGGTCAGTGCAACATCGAGGGCCGAAGGGCCTGTACTGTGCTGTGATGTTCTATGTTCTAATCCCTACAGTGTGGAAACAGGCCCTTTGGCCGGCAAGTCCACACCGACCCTCAGAGCATCCCACCCAGGCCCATCCCCCATAACCCACCTAGTCTACACATCCCTGAACACTATGGGCAATTTAGCATGGCCAATCCACCTAGCCTGCACATCTTTGGTCTTTGGGAGGAAACTGGAGCACCCATTGGAACCCACGCCATCGTGGGGAGAATGTGCAAACTCCACACAGACAGTCATCCGAAGGTGGGATCGAACCCAGGCCCCTGGTGCTGTGAGGCAGCAGTGCTAACCACTGAGTCAACATATTGTTTGATTACACTTCTGTTAAGCCCCTTGGAATGTTGTAGTGCATTAAGTGCACTATGTAAAGTATTGTTATTTGTATAGATTATGTTCAAATTACATACTCATCAGAACAGTTTTGACAAATAGCAATAACAGTTAATAAGGAGTCAATCAAAAATAAACATCAATGTTAATATTGTTGCTCTTTTTTTCTTTTTATTGGACTCTTAACCAACTGCAAGGAGCTATCCACCTTGAGTGTTTCTAGGGAAACGACTACTGCTACTAAACCCATCACTGGTTTTACTGTGACATCAGTGCTTGTGATGTAGCTAAAAGATGTGGCAGGGATTTTTCAAAGTTTGTTGTGCCATACAAGAACAGGAAAGACAAAGTGGTACCAGCCAAAAATGAACAAAATTGCAGGCATGACCAAGGTATAGAGGATAAGGATAGATCATGGGATATGGTTGTCAAACCTCACTCAACAGAGATTAAGGGATTGTATCCTGGGTTGCTGACAACAATACCCATGTGATTAAGCTTTAGGGGAATTTTAGAAATTATGTTTTATATTAAGCAGTAATTGAAATGTGGTGAGGATAAAAATTACAGTTTGACAAGCCATTTTGGGGAAGGGGAATGGACAGTGTAAATGGCAGTAGGTTATGTGCTGACGGCTCCAAAAATTTGTTTGTCAAATTTGGTAACTTTAAACATGGGTAAAGCACAGAATTAAGTATTGGCCTTGTCCTGAACCAGAAGCTAGTCTGATAAAATAGAACTCCTACAATGTGGAAAGAGGTCATTCGGCCCATTGAGTCTCTCACTGACTCTCTGAAGTGCATCTCACCCAGATCCCCACTCTATCCCCGTCAACCCAAATTTTGATCGTGGCCAACACACCTAGCTATCACATACCTGGACGCTACAGACAATTTAGTATGGCCAATCCAGCTAACCTGCACATCATCTTTGGACTGTGGAAGTAAACTGGAGCACCCAGAGAAAACCCACACAGATACAGCGAGTATGTGCAAACTCCAGACAGACAGTCACCCGAGGTGGAATCGAACCAGAGTTCCTGGCGCATGAGAGGCAGCAGTGCTAACCTATGAGCTACAGTGCCACTCCAAAAGGTGTATGATGTATCATTGTCATTTGAGAATTAAGAACTTTTTGAAAATAGAAATAGGTTTCACTTCTTTGATGATTTTTTTATAGATGTCAAAAAGTCATTTGGAAACAATGATTTATTTACAAGAAAGGATATGATTCATTTAAGTACTTAACATTGTACTGTTGTTGTTAATTGATGAAATAGCTATTTCATGGCAGTAAACAAATGCCGAGGGGTGAACTAATTTAGTTTCGAGTTCAGAATAATCAGGAGTTTAGTTCATGGGAATGGTTTTACCATCGTAGAAGGATCAAGATTATAGTTTGGGAGAGCCATTTACAACCAAGCAGAAGTGATTTCATTTCTGATCTGATGTTTCCAAGCTGTGAGAGTTTATATAGACATTTACAAATTGTCAGAACTGAACTGAACAGAAGCGAACTATACGGTAAATGGAAAAGCCCTGGGGAAAATTGATGAACAGAGAGATCTGGGTGTTCAGGTCCGTTGTTCCCTGACAGTGGCAAAGCAGGTCAATAGGGTGGTCAAGAAGGCTTACGGCATGCTTTCATTCATCGGACGGGGTATTGAGTACCAGAGTTGGCAGCTCATGTTACAGTTATATAGGACTTTGGTTCGGCCACATTTGGAGTACTGTGTACAGTTCTGGTTGCCACATTACCAAAAGGATGTGGATGCTTTGGAGATGGTGCAGAGAAGGTTTACCAGGATGTTGCCTGGTATGGAGTTTGAGTAGGTTAGGATTATTTACATTAGAAATGGAGGTTGAGGGGGGACCTGATTGAGGTCTGTAAAATCATGAGAAGTATAGACAGGGTGGATAGCAAGAAGCTTTTTCCCAGAG
The DNA here is from genome assembly GCF_030684315.1 of Stegostoma tigrinum. Taxonomy (NCBI): domain Eukaryota; kingdom Metazoa; phylum Chordata; class Chondrichthyes; order Orectolobiformes; family Stegostomatidae; genus Stegostoma; species Stegostoma tigrinum. Next base: position 7,034,717 of record NC_081363.1, read on the forward strand.
TGGGGACTCAGTTACTAGGGTCACGATTTCAAGGTGAGATGTGGAGATATGCAGGGAAAGTTCTTTACGCAGAGGGTCATGTGTTCCTGGAACGCATTGCCAACAGAGGTGGTAGAGGCGGGTACGATAGCATCACTTAAGATATATCTAGACAGATACATGAATGGGCAGGGAGCAGAGGGATACAGATCTTTGGAAAATAGGCGACAGGTTTAGATAGAGGATCTGGATCGGCGCAGGCTTGGAGGGCTGAAGGGTCCATTCCTGTGCTGTCATTTTCTTTGTTGGATGTGAGATTGCTCGCTGAGCTGGAAGGTTCGTTTTCAGACGTTTCGTCACCATTCTAGGCAACATCATCAGTGAGCCTCTGATGAAGCGCTGGTGTTATGTCCCGCTTTCTATTTATCTGGTTAGGTTTCCTTGGGTTGGTGATGTCATTTCCTGCATTGGTGATGTCATTTCCTGTTCTTTTTCTCAGGGGATGGTAGATTGGCTCCAAGTCAATGTGTTTGTTGATGGAGTTCCGGTTGGAATGCCACACTTCTAGGAATTCTTGTGCGTGTCTCTGTTTGGCTTGTCCTAGGATGGATGTGTTGTCCCAATCAAAGTGGTGTCCTTCCTTATCTGTATGTAAGGATACGAGTGATAGTGGGTCATGTCGTTTTGTGGCTAGTTGATGTTCATGTTAACCTGGTGACTAGCTTCCTGCCAGTTTGTCCAAAGTAGTGTTTGTCACAGTTCTTGCAAGGTATTTTGTAGATGACGTTTGTTTTATTTGTTGTCTGTATAGGGTCTTTTAAGTTCATTAGCTGTTGTTTTAGTGTGTTGGTGGGTTTGTGGGCTACCCTGATGCCAAGGGGTCCGAGTAGTCTGGCAGTCATTTCAGAAATGTCTTTGATGTAGGGGAGAGTGGTTATGGTTTCTGGGCCCGTTTTGTCTGTTTGTTTGGGTTGGCTGCTGAGAAATCGGCGGACTGTGTTCATCGGGTACCCGTTCTTTTTGAATACGCTGTATAGGTGATTTTCCTCTGCTCTGCGTAGTTCCTTTGTGCTACAGTGTGTGGTGGCTCGTTGGAATAATGTTCTAATGCAGCTTCGTTTGTGGGTGTTGGGATGGTTGCTCCTGTAGTTCAGTATTTGGTCCGTATGTGTTGTTTTCCTGTAGACGCTGGTTTGAAGTTCCCCATTGGCTGTTCGCTCTACTGTGACATCTAGGAATGGCAGTTTGCTGTTGTTTTCCTCCTCTTTTGTGAATGTTATGCCAGTAAAGGGTATTATTGATGGTCTTGAAGGTTTCCTCTAATTTGTTTTGTTTAGTGATGACAAAGGTGTCATCCACATAGCAGACCCAAAGTTTGGTTTGGATGATTGGCAGAGCCGTTTGTTCGAGTCTCTGCATTACTCCCTCTGCTAAGAACCCTGATATCGGAGATCCCACGGGTGTACCGTTGGTTTGTCTGTAGGTTTTGCTATTGAAAGTGAAGTGGGTGGTGAGGCATAGGTCCACTAGCTTGATGATGTCCTTGCTGATGAGGTTGGTGGTGTCTGGTGTAGGTGTTTTCGGTTCTTCTAATAATGTAGTCAGTGTTTCTTTGGCCAGGTTGATGTTGATGGATGTGAACAGGGCTGTTACGTCAAAGGGGACTATTATTTCATCCTCTTCTATCTTGGTGTCTTTGATGGTGTTCAGGAATTCTTGGGTGGAGCGAATGGAGTGGTGAGGAAGGATACCACTTTGATTGGGACAACACATCCATCCTAGGACAAGCCAAACAGAGACACGCACGAGAATTCCTAGAAGCATGGCATTCCAACCGGAACTCCATCAACAAACACATTGATTTGGAGCCAATCTACCATCCCCTGAGAAAAAGAACAGGAAATGACATCACCAATGCAGGAAATGACATCACCAACCCAAGGATATTGGGGAAAGTAAGAGTGGAAATTGTGGATGTACTGACTGCAATATTCCAATCCTCCTCAAATACAAGATATTGACTTAGAACTAGAAAATTGCAGTGATCAACCTAGTTCAAAAAAGCATGTTTGGATAAACCCAACAAGTATAGACCAAACATTTAAACTTCAGTGAAATGCTAGCCTGGAATAGAATTAGCAAGAGATAGGATGTTTGGATTAATTAAGGAAAGTCGGTTTGGATTTCTTAAGGTAAAATTATGTTAAACTAATTTCCTGGAGTTTCACGTTGACGTATCATGGAGGGTCGATGAGAGTAATATGTTTGATGTGTACATGTATTTCCAAATAACATGTAATAAAGTGCCATATTGTTGGTTTGTCAGCAAAGCTAAACCTCATAAATTAACAGGAAAAGTGGCAAGAGCATTGCAAAACCAGATGAGCACATGAAACCAAGCAATGACTGATTTTCACATGGAGGAACGTTTATAGCAGGGTTTTTGAGGGGTTGATATGAGGCCACTGCTTGTCTTGATTTGTTCAATAGTCCCAGATTGTGCAGGATACAATTTCAAAACTTGCAAGTGCCAAAAACTTGGAAGTATCACGCATTGTGAAGACGTTAGCTTGGTCAAAACCTGAACTAAGAGCTATTTAGAGTGAAGCTGTACAGCAAAGTTCTGATCTGAACAATGTAGGATGGAAAGGTATGAAAAAATGTTGTCATTGACCACTATTTCAGGAGCTGGCCCAGACACAATAGCTTCCTCCTGTACTACTGAAATCTCATGATTCTATGTCTGTGTTTCCTTCTGGCTTCCTTCCCATGCTTCAGGATCAATAGAAGAAGCCATTCAACGTAAACTGGTATGATATCTAGATAAAAACCAAAACAGATAGTTATGTACAAAGTAGCACATGGATTAAACTGCCACATAAACATTATGCAGATGTATGTAGCATAATACAAAAACTGCACACACTATTCTGTGGTGAAACTGCCATGGTGTCCTGTGCTCAACTCAATTTATTCGCATGACATCGCGGCTGGAGCATGTTACTTGCAGAATATCAGACAGATCTTAAACACGGGTCAGAAGTAATGGGAACTGCAGATGCTGGAGAATCCAAGATAACAAAGTGTGGAGCTGGATGAACACAGTAGGCCAAGCAGCATCTCAGGAGCACAAAAGGTCTTGTGCTCCTGAGATGCTGCTTGGCCTGCTGTGTTCATCCAGCTTCACACTTTGTTATCTTAAACACAGGTCATTAGTCTGTGGAATTCTCTTCCACAATGAGAGCAGTGGAGGCTTGGTCACTGAACACGTCAAGACTAAGTTTGACAAATTTTCAATCAGTGTGTGAGTTCAGGGGTGTTGGGCAGATGGAGCTTGGAAACTGGAGCTGAGGCCACAATCAGATCGCACAGAATCTTATCAAATGGTGGAGCAGGCAGAAAGGGCTGAATGGCCTCCTCATGCTCTTAATTCCTGTGTTCTTAAAGGCCAGAGCATTACAGAAACGCTGAATGTTGGGCACAAAGTGGCCAATACGTTGGAGCATGTGACATATATGTTACAAGATGCACATGATGTTTTTGATAAAGGGCTGAAATAAATGCTACAAAGCAGAAGACCTTTATACATTCCAAATATGTTATGATTTTGGGATATGTTCCAAAATGGGCTATTCTGTACTTTTTCACAATCTCAGCAGTCACACATGAATATATCAGTTCACAGCAGGAGGAAGTAACTTGGCCCATTGAGAGAAATCAGAGAAGTTGCAGTTGTTCACTATGGTGAAGAGAATTAATAGAGGTATTCAAAATTAAGAAGAATTTTGGTAAATCAGCTGTTGCTAATTCAGAAGGATCAGAAGCCAGAGGGCACACATTTAAGGCATAAGCAAACTCAATAGGAGCAGAGTATGCTGTTTGGCCCTTCAGACCTGCTCAGCCACTCAATAAGATCTGTGCAGATCTGAATGTGATCTCAATTCCATTTACGTGCTTACCCCCAATATTCTTCAACGCCCTTGTTAGACAAGGATCTATCTCCCTGTGCCTTAAAAATATCCAGTTTCTAATAAGTTACTTGGTAGAAGAGCCAGAGGGGAGATGAGGAGTTTTCATTATCTGGAATGTACTGCCTAGAAGGGTTGGTAGTAAATTCAATATTAACTTTCAGTTGGAAATTCAATGCATAAGCTCTTGATCTGAAAAAAAAGAAACTATATGTTTTGGAGAAGCAAAGGAAAATATTTGATGCCAATAGTTTTCTCAAAGAGCTGGTATAGGCATGATGGGCCAAATGGCTTTCGTCTGTTTTGCATGACTCTAAGGTGGTTTCTAAACAGAAAACAGATATCAAGGAGTCAGTTACAGCTAACATCTTATTAAAGGGATTGGATGACTTTAGATATAGAATAAACAGTAGCTCAAGGGGTCAGTTACAGACTAGAACCTAATCATCAAATTTGAATGGATTACAAATAGATTAACGGATGTATAGTAGACACAGCCTGGAATTTAATCAAGGATAAAAAATAATATTGAAATGGATTTCCAACAATTCAAACAAACAAAAGAACACGGGAATAAACAATAATCTCAATCTACCCTAATGCTCTATGGTCTATTGTATAATAACAGGCATCTACTCCACAGGGAATCACAGGTTAGGAATTAATTCAAGGCTCATTTGGTTTAATATATAAAAGCTGATAGCCAGAAATTAATTATAGACTTGAATGTAATAAGATTATTTATATACTTAGAAAGCAGGTAGTTACAGGTTGGCATTTAATCAAGGCTTTTCAATTACCTATATAGCCTGAAATGAATCACAAACTGTAAGTTAACCAAGGGATTAATGCACAAAGTAATAGATATTCAAGATGAGTTTAGGATTGTAATATAGTTGAGGAATTCAGCATTTAAAGTATAAATATTTTCTGGGTAGGGAGATAGGGAGACTAGGTACAAATTTAAACTATAGTAGACTCCAGGTCTTCTCCTGATGCCACCAGCGTTATAGATACCAGTCCTCAGCCAAATGTATTCACTCCAGATGAAATAACTGAAGGCACTGGATACATGGGAGGCTATGGACCCTGACAATATTCTGACTATAGTACTAGAGGTTTAAGCTCCAGAATGAACCTCTAGCCAAATTGTTCCAGTGCAGCTTCAAGATATCTTTACAGCACTGTGGAAAATCATCCTGACAGAATCTGTACACAAGATGCAAACCAAACCTTTGAGTATAATCACGAAAAGATCTAGGGTGGCACAGTGGCTCAATGGTTAGCACTGCGGCCTCACAGTGCCAGGGACCCAGGTTCGATTCCAGCCTCGGGTGACTGTCTGTGTGGAATTTGCACATTCTCCCCATGTCTGCGTGGGTTTCTTCCGGGTGCTCTGGTTTCCTCCCACAGTACAACGATGTGCAGGCTAGGTGGATTGGTTATACTATTGCTTGTAGTGTTCAGGGGTGTGTGGGTTATAGGGGAATGTGTCTGGGTGGGATGCTGCAAGGGTCAGTGGGGACTTGGGTCGAAGGACCTGTTTCCACACTGTAGGATCAATGATCTGAAAATGTTGTTACTGATGAGTGCCTCAAGCAGCACCCGCTACGATGACAGGAGGAAAATGGAGCTCGAAGAAATGTTATCTATCATCTAGGTCCTCCTTGTGTTCTCGGGGTGTACCTTGAACCGAATTGCTAACTTTACATGCCTTACTGGGACAGAACACTAGAAATAAAGCCCCACCATTCTCAGAGTGATCACGTAAGTTAACGAGTTTAAAAAGGAAATGTGCAACATCGCTAAACGACTTGACTTTCATGTTGAGATTGATAAAAAGAATTGACTAGATTTCTTTAGTTAAGAACAAACAATATTTGCTATAAATAATTTCTGGCTACAGGTAAACAATTAAATCAAATTCAGTAAAATCTACAAATTAGGAAAAGAAACACATGAGCAGAGGGAAATCTAGTAATATAATTTGGCAGAGATAACAAAGTGCGGAGGTGGAGGAACACAGCAGGCCACGCAGCATCATTTCTGAAGAAGGGTTCTGACCCGAAACGTCAACTCTCCTGCTCCTCTGATGTTGCCTGGCCTGCCACTGTGTTATCTCTGACTCCAGCATTCGCAGTTCTTGCTATCTCAATATAGTTTAGTAGTCTTTGATCACAACAGCTGCAGGGTAGGCTCTTGCTGACATGTGGATTTCTCCTCAACATTATTTATTCTGAATGCCTCCACTGAGATTGCAAGTGGCAAAGGGTGGCTGATTTACTTAGGAAGGGTCTCCAACTTATCCAATTCAAAATCATAACTTCCATTAGTTGCTGAAGGACAGGTGGACTGGTTTTCTCATGTTTAAAGTGGCTTACTGCAGAAAGCTGAGAGCTTTTGGTGGTTTCTCCTCTGCTCTGAACTAGTTTCTCTTTGTCTCATTCACAGCCCAGTCTGTTCCGGTAACTGACAACAAATCAAACGGTTGTTGGCAGGCAGAGGGCCTTTGTCATTGGTAATTGGTCCCTAGTCCTGAGTCCACTACCTAATTTGTTACACTTATAAACAATCTTTGGCTCCAGTTTGTCTTCACACTGCTGGAATCCACTGCTACACAATCAGTACTCGCCATAGGTATCAAACTCTCTACTTCCAAAACATACAGCCATCCTCGTAAATCCTTGGTTGCCAAAACAGTTCTTTCATAGAACATAGAACATTACAGCACAGTACAGGCCCTTCAGCCCTCGATGTGGTGCCGACCTGTCATACCAATCTGAAACCCATCTAACCTACACTATTCCATGTACGTCCATATGCTTGTCCAATGATGACTTAAATGTACTTAAAGTTGGCGAATCTACTACCGTTGCAGGCAACGCGTTCCATTCCCTTACTACTCTCTGAGTAAAGAAACTACCTCTGACATCTGTCCTATATCTTTCACCCCTCAATTTAAAGCTATACCCCCTCATGCTTGCGCCTGGTATGAAGGGAAGGTCTTATGAGGAAAGGCTGAGGAACTTGAGGCTGTTTTCATCAAAGAGATGAAGGTTAAGAGGTGACTTAATTGAGACATATAAAATAATCAGAGGGTTAGATAGGGTGGATAGGGAGAGCCTTTTTATTTCAGTTTTTTATCGAATGGTGGAACACGCTCAAGGGGGTAAATGGTCTATTCCTGATCCTTTGCTCCTCTGTTTCCTTTTGTTAAAAAGCACAAAACATAAGAATGCAGGGTCTTTATAACTTGCAGTAAACTGCACCTTGTTAGACTAGCAAGTGATTTTCTTCTGCCACACCAGGCTAAGCAGGCCCTATAGATCGTTATACTAAAAGAGGATGGTGGTTGTAAATCTACTACATGGTGTGCAATAGAGCAGATCCCTCATACAACAAGGTTTCAGCAATGGGGATTGCAGTACAACAACTCAGCCCGACCAATTAATGCCCCATCAGCCTACTCTCAATCATAGCAGACTGATGCCATGCGTCACTGACTGCTATCAAGTGGCATTTGCTCAATTGTAGCTTGCTCACTGCTGCTCAATTTGGTTTATGCCAGAACTACTCAGCTGCTGAGCTAATTACAGCCTTGCTCCAAATCAGGACAAAAGAGCTGAATTCCAGAGATGAGGTAACCATGACTACCCTTGACATCAGGGTAACATTTAACTGAGGGTGGCATCAAAGACCCCAAAGCATCTGAAGTCAATGGAAACTGGGAAAACCTCTCTTGAGTCATGCATATCACAAAGGAAGATGGTCGTGACTGTTAGGGGTCAAATATCTCACTTCCAGGATACCTCTACAGGAGTTCCTCCGATTAGTATCCCAAGGCCTATCTTCACCTGTTTTATCAAAGACCCACCTTCCATCTTCAGGTCAGAACTGGGATGGCCACTAATGATTACAAAATAGTCAGAGCATTCACAGATGCTGAAGCAGTATGCCCAATCGCAACGGAACCTGGTCAACATCCAGGCTTGGACTGAAAAGTTGCAGGTCACATTCATGCCACATTAGGACCAAGCAATGAACATCACCAATAGGGGAGAATCTAACCATCTCCCCTTGATAGTCACTTACATTACCATCATTGCAGCCCCCTCTATCAACATGGTGGAGGTTATTTTTGACCAGAAGCTCAGTTCAACTGGCCACATAAGTACGGTGGCTACAAAAAACCAAAGACAAAGAATCCCGCAGCATCTCCTGACTCCCAAAAGCCTGTCTATCATCGACAAGGCTCAAATCAGGACAGTGAATTCTTCCCACTTGAATGGATGACAGCAGCTCCAACATCACTCAAGAAGCTTAGCACTATCAAGGATACTTAAGCAACTTACCAAGTCTCCTTTGACATCACCTTCTAACCCTGTGGCCTCCACCAGCCAGAAGGACAAGAGTAACAGATGTGTGGCTACACTACACCTGCAAGTGCCCACGCATATCCCAAACTTGGTTCCTTCATTGTCAGTAGGAAAAAGTCCTCGAGCTACTTCCCTACAGTGCTGAGGAAGTACATGTCTCCAATGGATTGCAGCAGGCTTCTTACTTTCACTTTGTCAGGAGGAATTCAGAATGGAAAATAGATGCTGGCATAGCCAGCAACACCAAAATTCCATGAAGAAAAATCAAAGAAAATGTCAGGAAAGAAGAGCATTCAAAGATACAGTTTCTACGTATAACGTAGGAAAATAGAAGTTAGAAGCAGGAGTAGGGCATCCAGACCCTTAAGCCTACACTATCATTCAATAAGATCATGGCTGATATGGTTATAGCCTTAGTTCCACTTTCCTGTCTGCAGCTCTCCCATAATCAATAAATTGTGACTCCCTTGTCTATCAAAAATCTATCTAAAAGTCTTCTGATTTTGATAGATGGAGTGCACAAAATCAAGACCCACCACTTTAAAAGCCACACAAATTTCAAATTTAATTACCAGTTTATTTCTTTTATTAATGCTGCCTAAAACAAAAGAGGTTTGCTTTTTATAACTCATCTGCTTGCTTCGACGAATTCAAAAATAACATATTTAATACAATCAGTTACATCCTTACAGTAAGTGGCAAAAGCAAATATTAACTAAACCATTATGCAGCATTCACCTTTATCCCAAACAGAAAGATTTATATAAAATCAGGACAAGACAAAGCAGAGATATTACAGGTGGGATTAAACTTGAAAGAAAAGCAACCTTCTGGAGCAAGATTCCAAACGAAAGAATAGAATGAATTGAAGTTGTACAGTTCCTTCAGTTTCCTATTGATGAAATCAAGTTGCTGCCACCCACAAAGTGATAGCAGATACTCAGTTCAGGTGAAGGTTCAGTTAGACGTGGGTCTTTGGACTGGGTTAACAGTTTAATTTTCAGAGCTTATTAGGAGCTTAAAGAGACTAATTTCTGAAATTTAGTGCATTTTCTTTTAATGGTTATCATTTCCTCACTAAAATAGAGAGATAAAGAAGAGAGCACTACTGCTACATCTGGCTATATGCTGAAAAAAAAGCAATTTTAATTTAGAGGTTGTTGTTAGGCAAGTTAGCAGCCAAAAGTTGATCTGCCAGCCAGCAGCTACTCAGTGCATTCTCCTCGTTGTTCCTATAGCTTCTGCTTATAATAAACCTCACATAGGAGACCGTAAAGAAGAGGTACAGGAACAAAGGGTTCTGGACGCCTATGTAGGAACATCTGTGGAGCTAGATGGAGATGTTGAGGGGGCATTTGAAAGAAATGTGTTGGACCCTTCAATTTATAGACATAGGCACGGAATACAAAAGCAGAAAAACAGCCTTCAACTTTTACATATCACTGCTTGAGCCCAGATCGAGCAATATCTCCAATGCTGGGCATGGCTTTAAGGAACGTTTTCAAGCCTTTTGGGAAGGTGTCAGGGAGAATAACAAGAATGGACCAGGAGTAAGGGAGTTCAATTATATCCAGAGAGTGGATAATCTAGGCTTGTTCTCCCTTGAACACAGAGGAATTCAAACTCATAAAGAGCAACAAAATGACAAAAGGTGCAAGAATCAAATGACACAATTTTAAGGCAAAAAAAGGCAAGATATCAAGAACGTTTTATACACAATTTGTTGTGATCGAGTATATACTTCAAGAAAAGAAGTGAAAGCAGGTTCAATAATAACTTTCCTGAAGAAATTAGATAAACATTGATGAAAAAAATTAGCACCATTGAGCTGTACAGCATGAAAACAGACACTTCATTCCAACTTATCCATGCCAAACAGATATCCTAAATTAATTTAGTCCCGTTTGCCAGCATTTGGCTCATATCCCTCATATCCCTATTCATGTACGCCTTTTAAATGTTGTATCAGCTTCCACTGGTCCCTCCAGCAACTCATCCCATACACACACCACCATCTGTGTGAAAACGTTGCCCCTTAGGTTCCTTTTATATCTTTCCCCTCTCACCTTAAACCTATGGCCTCTACTTTAAGACTCCCCTACCCTGGGGAAAAGACCTTGACTATTCACTCTATCCATGCCCCTCATGATTTTATAAACTTCCATAAGCCCCTCAGTCTCTGATGCTGCAGGGAAAATAGCCCCAGCCTCTCCATATAGCTCAAACTCTCCAACCCTGGCCATATCCTTGTAAATCTTTACTGGCCCTTTCAAGTTACACCACAACTTTCCTATATCAAGACAATCAGAGTGAAAGCAGTGTTTCAGAACACAGTATTGCCATTTGAATAGCAATGGTGAACAACAGGGGAATGGGAGGAATTGGAATTGGGTAGTGCTTTCAATGAGGCCTCACAGGACAAATGGCTGAATGGGATGGATTCCACTGGATTAGTGCTCAGGAGGTGAAAATGTCCTTTCTTTAAAAATACATTGGCAACCTCTTATAAATAAGTTCAGTGACTGACCAGTGTGGTAACCAAATTGCAGAAATAAAACATTTGATTTATCAAGCCAGGTCTCACTCTGCGAACTGAAACGTTCCAGAACTACCACCAGCTACGATCATTGTGCTAGCCATTATTTAGTAAAATATTCATGCACTCAGGCGTGATAACATTGTTAGTCAGATTTGGATATTATACTATTTGTAATTCATAGAACATAGAACATAGAACATTACAGCACAGTACAGGCCCTTCGGCCCTCGATGTTGTGCCGACCTGTCATACCGATCTCAAGCCCATCTAACCCACACTATTCCATGTACGTCCATATGCTTGTCCAATGACGACTTAAAGGTACCTAAAGTTGGCGAATCTACTACCGTTGCAGGCAAAGCGTTCCATTCTCTTACTACTCTCTGAGTAAAGAAACTACCTCTGACATCTGTCCTATATCTTTCACCCCTCAATTTAAAGCTATGCCCCCTCGTGCTCGCCGTCACCATCCTAGGAAAAAGGCTCTCTCTATCCACCCTATCTAACCCTCTGATTATTTTATATGTTTCAATTAAGTCACCTCTCAACCTTCTTCTCTCTAATGAAAACAGCCTCAAGTCCCTCAGCCTTTTCTCATAAGACCTTCCCTCCATACCAGGCAACATCCTAGTAAATCTCCTCTGCACCTTTCCAAAGCTTCCACATCCATCATTCATTCATTACCTCATGGATTTTCATGTATTTAAAGGAGGTGGGATATTTGCTTGCAACCTTTGTTCTGGTTCATTAATATTGTTTAAGGAAGATGACCTGCAGTCATCACATGGCAGTTCTGCACATGATTCCAGGCCCCAGCATTGCAGTTCACTCTGAACTACCCTCTGCAAGAGGAATTTTGTCCTTTCATGCTGGAGTTTCTGGAACAAGGAACAAATCTGGCCTCACCAGTGACACCTTCATCCCATGGAAATATAAGAAAAAAAAAGGAAAAGAAACATTAACCAACAGAATACAGTTCTCAGAGAAATTAATTCAATTCTCTTTCACTTTTCATACTCTGTTTCACAACACATAATTTTACTAACTCATTAGGAAGAACTCTTTTGAAGCTAGCTGTCCCCTAAGTGAACTGGTCCCTCACTTCATTAGTAAAAAGTTATACACTTTTGTGCCTCAGCCCAGGGTTTTGCTTCATGTCCTACAAGTGAAAAGAGATCCATTTCTATGTTTGCCTGTCTCAAGCTCCTTCTCCAAATCAAGGAAAGTGAGAAAAAAGAACAAAGATTGTCCATTGATTCCTATGTGCTTTGACTTTCCAACGAAAGTGACCATCTCAAGCGAAAGACCACCCTCTTGGATAGAAGTTGACACATTTGGATGCCTTGTTCAGCCAAGCCCCTTGTAGAACAGTGACTGAAAACCTGAAATAACACCATACAGGCCAATATCCCATCACCAAATCACCCTTTATTTATACATGTACAGTACTTCACACTCATCTGGCTTCCTCAAAGCCAACTCTCAGAGTGACAGTACCTCTGACAATCCTATTTATATCTATCAGCCAGGCTCCCTGGTTGGGCCAGGTTAACAGCCCCAGTCAGGGAACTCATAATCTATGAGGTCCACCTGGCTGATCTCGTTACAATCACTACAAAACCCGTTTTACCACAGTGGCAAAAAAGCCTTAAATGAGGGATTAAGAAGTCTTATTGTCACAAATCAACACTGAGTAACTTCTCCGAATATGAACTCTGTAAATTTGAACACACTGTATGGATAAGATAGCATAGTTTAGACTAAAATACCTTACATATGGATGTGTCAAAATGTTGTATGTACATTATTTGCTTATAGAGAATGTAGTTATGTGCATGAAAAAGTAGTGTTGTAGGATATGGAAAAGAGCCAGTACTGTGTCCACTTTAATTTAGCTAGATGGAATACTCAATGCTGGGACCAACCTGACATTTGTTCATTCTCTCTGATGAAGGGTCTAGGCCCGAAACGTCAGCTTTTGTGCTCCTGAGATGCTGCTTGGCCTGCTGTGTTCATCCAGCCTCACATTTTATTATTTGTTCATTCCTCAGCTTCTCAAAAATACTCACAGTACGGCAAGCTATGTAAGTCCAGTTCATTCCAATGTGAGTACTGTGGACAGCTACAGTTCACTCTGCGATGAGCCAATGTATCAGCTATTGGAAAAGACCAGTGAAGATGACTATGACACTGATGTGGAGCTTGATGGTGAGAAAATAGAAATCATGATCAATCTGTTCTTCTTGCAAAATATAGTTGAAAGCTAACCCTAGGTCCCTGAAGCAGTAGAATATGTAATAAATGGAGTGGGGGGAATTTGCATGCCATTCCATTTATCTGCAGCCATTAGCAGACATGTGGCTTTACACTGTCCACACGTCAATGGCTCGTAAGTACCATTGTGGGATTTATAGAACATAGAACATAGAGCATAGAACAATACAGTGCAGAACAGGCCCTTCAGCCCTCAATGTTGCGCCAACCTGTGAACTAATCTAAGCCCATCCCCCTACACTATCCCTTCATCATCCATATGCTTATCCAAGGACTGTTTAAATGCCCCTAATGTGGCTGAGTTCACTACATTGGCAGGCAGGGCGTTCCATGCCGTTACCACTCTCTGAGTAAAGAACCTGCCTCTGACATCTGTCTTAAATCTATCACCCCTCAATTTGTAGCTATGCCTCCTTGTACAAGCTGAAGTCATCATCCTCGGAAAAAGACTCTCACTGTCCACCCTATCTAATCCTCTGATCATCTTGTATGTCTCTATTAAATCCCCTCTTAGCCTCCTTCTCTCCAATGAGAACGGACCCACGTCCCTCAGCCTTTCTTCATAGGGCCTGCGCTCCACACCAGACCACATCCTGGTAAATCTCCTCTGCACCTATTCCAATGCTTCCCGTAAGGGGGCGACCAGAACTGCATGCAATATTCCAAATGAGGCCACACTAGCGTTTTGTACAGTTGCAGCATGACATTACGGCTCCGGAACATAATCCCTCTCCCAATAAAACCTAACACACCATAAGCCTTCTTAACAGCACTATCAACCTGGGTGGCAACTTTCAGGGATCTATGTACATGGACACCAAGATCCTCTGCACATCCACACTACCAAGAATCTTTCCATTGACCCAGTATTCTGCCTTCCTATTATTCCTCCCAAAGTGAATCACCTCACATTTATCCGTATTAAGCTCCATTTACCACCTTTCAGCCCAGTTCTGCAGTTTATCCAAATCTCCCTGCAACCTGCAACATTCTTCCACACTGTCCACCACTCCACCGACTTTAGTGTCATCTGCAAACTTACTAAACCATCCAACTATGCCTACGTCCAAGTCATTTCTAAAAATGACAAACAGCAGTGGTCCCAAAACAGATCCTTGAGGCACACCACTAGTAACCGGACTCCAGGCTGAATATTTTCCATCAACCACCACTTGTTGCCTTCTTTCAGAAAGCCAGTTTCTAATCCAAACTGCTAAATCTCCCTCAATCCCATGCCTCCGTATTTTCTCCAGTAGCCTACCATGTGGAACCTTATCAAAGGCTTTACTGAAGTCCATGTACACCACGTCAACTGCCCTTCCCTCATCCACATGCTAATTTCACTAAAATTAACTTGATACTGACTTGTCACCTTGGAAATATAGACTTATTTCTCTCCATGAGGAATAAAATTTAATGCCTTCTTAAGAAGTGGCTTGGGCACAAGTGGGGGCCATATACTCAGGTGAGGACCTGCAAGGTGCAGAGCCCATCACCTTCCCAACATTCGCTGATAAAACTGGGTGGCGAGGTTGATTTAAGCATTCCCATCCCAATCCTACTGGGGCTCAGATGTGATCAATGAAGGGCCACAAAGATTTCACTGAGCTGTTGCTAGTTCCATGTGGCAAAGAACATAGAACAGTAGAGCACAGTACAGGCCCTTCGGCCCACAATGTTGTGCTGAACTTTTACCCTAAACCTAAGATCTATCTAACCTCCACCCCTACATTATACTACCATCCATATCCAAAGCTGCCATGTATGTCTTGATTCTGCATTGTGTATTCTATGTAATTAAGCTAATTTTCAATTGATTAAATGTTCTTTTACGTCACACATTCCCCGCACCCCCTCCCTCCACCATTAAAAGGAAAACCTGGAGAAACTGTAACAGCGGAGCAGGTCTATCGTAGGGCATGTGAGGAAATTGGAGTCAGCCCAATATCTTACTACATCCGTCACCATCACGATGCTCACCTTAACCTGAACTATCGCTGCATGTCACCCAAAGCAGTGAAAGCCTTGTCAGTTGCACTCGTGGTAAGTATTTGGTGTCCAGGGAGAGGGATTGGTGTAGTAAAATCTGTCTGAAGACAGCTTCTAATCATTCAAATTCAAGTTGCACCAACAATGGAAGTCTAAACTGGATTCTCTTAGCATTAATATCTGATGGCATTCACATAAAAGAAATAAAATTACATAAACCCAATAGAATATTGATTATATATATAATGTAGAGAACATTCCAAGTTTGAAACCAAATTCTGAGCACAGAGAACCATAACCGACAGAGGGAGAGAATGAGTCAAACTGAAATTGCCTCAGATTGATAAGAGATAGTGTGAATATGGTCTTGAAGTTCGGGGGAACGTGGGTGATAATGGCCTGTTTGTTTTAGAACATCTGCACTTTCTTTAACTGGGCTGTAAAATAAGCTCGGAGATAATAAGGACTGCTGATCCTGGAGTCAGAGATAACACGGTGTGGAGGTGGAGGAACACAGCAGGACAGGCAAGATCAGAGGAGCAGGAAAGCTGACATTTTGGGTCGTGACCCTTCTACAGAAATGGGGGAGGGGGAAGGGAGCTCTGAAATAAATAGAGACTGCTGATATCATCCCATCTTTAATGTGCCAGTATCCAATGCCAATTTTACCTGCATACAGAGAACCTAAATGAAGTGAGAAACCTAGTTTAGCGCAGTGTGACAACCTGTAAGAAGGAAGAAGACCTTACCTTAATTGGGTAAATATTCATTGGACAGTTGTAGCATGCAGTGCACCTTAACTGGTGGGGTGTTGGGGAACCTGCTTATCTGGATAGCAGATCTTCATTTCAATAAAACGTCTCAGATTCACTGCTGTGGACAGTGGGCAGAGTGAAAATTTGGCTTCAGCTTGGGCCCTTGTAGCAATCATTGTTTGCAGGCTGTACAGTGCAATAATATGGGGATGGGAGCAGGCTGAGAACTCAATCTCTGGGCTCTTTGTGGGACTGTCAGGAAAGACCAAAAGAAGCAAGCAAGGTTGGGAAAGCCAGAGGGTGAAAACAAGCATTGCAAACACAAAAGGGCAGAAACAGTAAAAATAAGAATGACAGACAGAGAGAACCCACATAATGCTTGCTCTTCTGCAGACTAATACAGCAGTGACTACATTGGACTTGGAGCATGACGGAATCAATGCAGAGGGAGTGCAATATCTGATGGAAATGTTAGTCGAAAATTGTTTCATCCAGACTCTGGTAAGATCATCTTGTATTTTTAGGAATCACTGTAGTTGACACAAAGTGATTGTTTAGTTCGAATTAAATAAGCCAAGCAAAATGTATTGCATATTCCATCATAGGAGTAAGGAGAATTTTAGGCTGTAGAATGAATGTTCCTTCCAAGGTTGTCAACTTTGGTTGGACATATTCCTGGACATCTCACAGCTTCGTCTCTGCTGTTATCACAATTACGCCATTGGTTCCCCAAGACAGCATACCCATGTTTATGCCTTCCCATAGCTAATTAACTGATTGCATGACCCTTGATTTACAATCAAATGGCTTTCTGTCCATTGTCCATATTTTTATGACTGACAGATGCTGGAAGAAGATGTTTATCTACTTAATGCCCCTTTGTCTTTTTCTATTATTCCAGGGTTTTGCTCCGTAACAGTGACCTGGAAATTAATCTTTGGCTCCTTTGCTTCTTAAGGAACACTGTTTCTCTGGTCTTTTAGAAATCATTTGCTTTTGGAACTCAGTCATCATTGTAACAATTGCTGAGACAGTATGACTTACTGACCTGATGTGGATGCTGGTGTCTGACTCCAAACCACACCACAGACGCTAAACATGCATTGTCTGACCTAAAATGACACCTCTTCTTTGCACCGATAAAACCTTTAGTTCTCTCAGTGCAGTGACTTCAAATGAATTCAGAGATTCTCATTTACATATTAATCATTTAAAACCATCTAACTGATTAAAGAACTAACCGTATGTTAGGGTCTTCTGCGCATCACCATCTATGTTGTATTTCTTGAGGAAAGTCTTCAGAGAGTCTTTGAAATGCTTCCTTAGTTTTCCTTTTGTTTGAGTGCCTTTTTTGAGCTGAGCTTTGCTTAGGCAATCTGAACTCATGCAGGCTAAGCACGTGGCTGGTCCATAGCATTGATTTTGGATCATTACACCTTGATGCTGATGCCATTAGCTGCCACAAAGTAGGTGATTTTAGTACACTTGTCCTCCCAGCTGATCTGGAGAACTTGTGTCAAACTGCATCAATGGAACTTCTCAAGGTGGTTCACCTGAGATGGCTCAATATGTAGTCTAAGTTTCAAAGCCATAAGGAAGAGTCGGAAGGAGACTTGCTTATACACAAGGACCTTGATATCACCATGGATGTCATGATCATCAAAGACTCTGATTCTGAGGCTTCTGAAGGCAGCTTTCGCGGATTAGATGCAGTGTTGAATCTCCACATCAATGTCATCAATATAGCCTGGTAGCTTCCCCGATAGGGGAAATGTCCAATTTCTGAGAGGATTTCTTAATCGATCTTAACAGAGGGATGGACCAAAACTTGACCTGGAGCCATCGGTAAAGGATTTGAGTCTTCGTGAGATCGAGGTTAAGATCAATTCTTCCATGAAGGCATTAAGTGAGGCTTGAAGATTCTCTTTTGAGAGAGATGGGATGATATTGTCATCCACATACTGAAGTCCCACAAGCAGGGTCAGTGTTGTTTTCTTCTTGGATTTCAATCGGTTGAGGTGGAAAAGTTTTCTGATGACACCATTGAGAAGCTTGTTCGTGGCAAGCTGAGGATAGTAGTGAGGTAGATGGAGAAAAGGATGAGAGCGATGTCACATCTCAGCTTGAGCACTGTCTTGACCTCAAAGAATGATATTATGTCACAGATGGAGATGAAATTTCACCGTACAGCCTGCCGATTGGCTGAGTTAAATGCCTCGGTCAGATTGATGATGGTATGTAGGGTGATTGGTGTTACTCCTGGCATTTATCTTGGAGTTTCCAAGCAGTGATAATCATGAGCATAGTTCCACAGTTTTGTAAGAAGCCACACTGGTTTTCAGGAAGGAGAAGGCACCCAGCAAGGATTCCCGGCAATGAAGAGCAGTAAGTAAGGAGTAGGGAGGTTCCTCTATAGTTCCCACAGACCACTTTGTCTCCTTTCTTGAAGACTGTGCCAATGACAGCATTCTTGAGACCAGCAGAGATTGCTTCTTAGTCCAAGGTTTTCAGGAACAGTTGATGGAGATGACAGGTAAGGAATGCTCCTCCGACTTTGAAAATCTCTGTTGGAATCCCATCTCCTCCTGCGACTTTTTCATTCTTCATGAATCTAATGGTGGCTTCAAATTCTGCCAAACTGGATAGGAGCTCTCAAGGCCATCTTTGATAGGGAGTGGGGGGATTTCCTCAAACACGTCCTACTTGATGACTGCCTTTGAGTTCTTTGAAATGTACTCTCCATTGGAGGCTGATGTTTTCTCGGTCAATCATAAATGCCCGTTCCTTACTCCGTGCCAGTTTGAGTTTTAGGAATTTGGATCCTTGGTGGCAATGAAGGAACCCTGGGTGTCATGCTTGTCAGCGAGGAGCTGATGATGCTGTTTTGCCAGACATGGAGGACTTTCTTCTTCTTGTCAATGAGATCTTGGATGATGCGATCATTCTTGTTGAAACAACCTTGGTGGTTTCTGGACCTGTAAGTGATCATTTCTTCACAACATGAGATGATCGCTGTCTTCAGCTCCATCCAAATTTCCTCGACTCCAGTAAAATGAACTGTTTGGAGATTTTGGTGACGATTTTGTTGGAAGTTCAGTAGTCTGTTTAACACTTGAAGACACTCAACATTGAGTCTTTTTCTGAACTGTTTCTTCGTTTTCAGCTGCTTCTGGTGATATTTGATGGACACTGAGGAGCAGATGAGCCGGCAGTCCATCTAGCAGTTGTGTGCACTGAAGTTAGTTAAACATGTGTGATGGGGTAAATTCCAACTTTTTAATTGCTTTATTCATTTATATAGAATATTTTAATGGATGAGCGATGTACCCAAAATGAATTTCTACAGGGACAAAAAAAGGTAAAATTGAATTGAAACTTCAAGCCTATCTAAAGGTTTGGGAACCTTAGAGCCATGGAAGGCATGCATCACAACTGAGTAATAAGGACATTGTTTTGGTCTCAGGATTGAAGTATTACGTAGTTGATCATGTGCTAGTGCTTCGATCATTTTGATGGAACAATGTGTTGGTGATGACAAGTGTTCCATACATTTGGTGAGCAGGAGAATCCTGTTGGAATTGTAGTTCCCGACCTCATTCACACTGATGGTTTCTTTCCAGAGTTGGGCATCTTTTCCAACCCCGGTGTTGAAGTCCCCAAGAATAATAATTATACCTTCCTTAGGGATGTTGGTAGGTGGTTTAGGGTGGAGAAGGAGGCTCGTCTGGAGCATCAAGAGTTGGAGCATAGGCACTCACAGCCTGTTGTTTCTTGACAAGTTGCAAATAGACAGTCAAGAGATGGTCTTTGATAACAGCGGTGAATGTCAGTTGATGAGTTCATTCTTGACAAGGAATCCAATTCCATGTACCCTGGGTTGATTCTTGGATTTAGCTCTTCAGAAGAAGGTGCAACCATCACCTTCTCCCTTCAATTGCTCTTTACCAGCTCTTCGAGTCTCGCACAGAGCAGTGATATCAATGCTGAATTGCCTGAATTCCCAGGCAACAAAGGCAGCTGTTCATTCTGGATGATTGCTTTGCTAATTGTCCATGAGGGTTCGTACATTCCGGGTTTTGAGATTGAGTTTTCCTTTGGATTTCAGGCCACAGGTGAATGAATCTGTTGCTCACAAGCCAGGTTGGTGATTGAACAACTATTCTAAGAATGAAACAATTGAGTCTAACTCCATTTCCTACATCCCTGTTCAAAGCTAGGAACTTCCAGAAGAACAATCTTGTTCCCTGTATCTCTTCCACAATTATACAACCTCAGAAAATACAAATATTTTTAAATTGATTATCATAATCATAAACTCTTCTATAGCAAAAGCCATTCTTTGTCATAGGAAGATCAGATACAGAAATTATTAAACTGGGCAGGAAGGATATGTATGAGTAGATCTTTCAAAGCCCATACTTTAAAAATTTTGATGAAATTAGGGTGTCATAAACAATGAGAATCATTTCTTGTCTCAATATTTCCTTGGATGCATTCAGGAAAAAGGATACAATCACTCAGTTGCAGGACAAATCAGTTCTGAACACATTTGTGTTGTTCTCAATAAGAAATTTTAAGAGGAATTTAGTAAATGAGTGAAGATTTGTACTCAATCTGGGACCCACTGGCAGTCTGTTTTAATATGTTGTAACTATTTTAAACACTTTTATTGAAGTTAGTTAATCATGTGTGATGGGGTAAATTCCAACTTTTTAATTGCTTTATTCATTTATATATAATATTTTAATGGATGAGTGATGTACCCAAAATTAATTTCCACATGGGCCACAAAGAAAGTAAAATTGAACTGAAACTTCAAGCCAATCTAGTGGGTTGGCAACCTTAGAACCATGGAAGGCAAGCATCACAACTGAGTTTTGACTGAGTGTTGCTTGCTAACTTAAATAACTGTGTGTAAATGAAATTAGAAGCAAGGATCCCAAAGGTGCTGAGATATCTTTGCTGAATCTTTTTTGTCATTCACTGCAGTAACGTAATGATATTGATTTGTTTTTACATAAATTTTATTTCTAACAAATATTAATTGTTTAAGAGATAGCAAGAACTGCTGATGCCGGATTCTGACATAACACAGTGTTGAGCGGGAGGAACACAGCAGGCCAGGCAGCTCCAGAGGAGCAGGAAAGCTGATGTTTCGGGTCAGGACCCTTCTTTGGAAAATTCTGAAACAAAACATCAACTTTCCTGCTCCTCTGATGCTGCCTGGCCTGCTGTGTTCCTTCAGCTCCACACTACGTTATTTATTAAATGCTTAATTTGTGATCTTTAAAATCCTGTCTTTTCACTCAGTGGTCCGAATATAGTTACAGAAAGATGGAATTCTGGAGTCATTACATTGTACTATAAATGGATTATTAAATAAATGACATGAACATTGACATAAAAATCTGTTGGGATTGGCTTTTAAAACATAGGTTTTACACCTCAGCAAAGGTTAGTGCAAGGGAAGCAGATTTCTGCAGCATGAAAATCCAACATACTGCTATCATGTATGCGTCAAGGCAATTTGCACAACTAAGCTAAGGCTCAGAAACAGCAATGATTGGCAGAAAGCGTCTGGAGTAAAAAGATATCAGACCCCTCAAATCTGTTTGACAATCTGCTGAAATAACTTGGTAGTTGTATAAAGAAGAGGAGCAGGAATTGGCCAGGTGGACCATCATGCCTGCTTTGCCGCTCAACGTGACCACGGTTGATCGTCTATATTAACGCCATGTGTCTCTCTCTATGTATCCCTTGAAACCTTTAGTATCAAAAATTTATCGATTTCTTTCTTAAATATAGTGTGACTTAGCTTTCACAGCCTTGTATGGTAGACAATTCCACAAATTCTCCACGTTCTGAGTGAAAAAATATGTTCTCATTCCAAGATGGTCTATCCAGTATCTTGAGGGACCATGGGCCCTTTATCAAGACCTCATCATTCCTGCATCCAGCCTATTCAGCCCTTTCAGAATTTTATATATTTCAATGATACCCTTCCAGTCATCTAAACCCCAGTGAATGCAGTACTAACCAGCCCATTCTCTCCTCATACCAATAACCCTACCATCTCAGGTATCAGTAGGGTGAATCTTTCCTGCACTCCCTTGATGGTAAGTACATAAGATCTGAAAGGAAAGAGACAACAATCTTCCAAGTGTGGTCTCACTGAGGTCCTGTACAGCTGTGCGTGCATTGAGACATCCTAGACCCCACACTTTAATTCTATTGTAACGTACCATTTGTCCTCCTAACTGCTTTCTGCACCAGTATGTTTGCTTTCGGTGGCTAATAAACAAAGAACAAAGAAACCTACAGCACAGGAACAGGCCCTTCGGCCCTCCAAGCCTGCGCCGATCAAGATCCTCTGTCTAATCTGTCATCTTTTTTCTAACGGTCTGTGTCCATTTGTTTCCTGCCAATCCATGTATCTGTCTAAATATATCTTAAAAGACACTAACGTGTCTGCGTCTACCACCTCCGCTGGCAACGCGTTCCAGGCACCCACCATCCTCTGCATAAAGAACTTTCCACGCATATCTCCCTTAAACTTTCCTCCTCTTACTTTGAACTCATGACCCCTAGTAATTGAGTCCCCTACTCTGGGAAAAAGCTTTTTGCTATCCACCCTGTCTATACCCCTCATGATTTTGTAGACCTCAATCAGGTCCCCCCTCAATCTCAGTCTTTCTAATGAAAATAATCCTAATCTACTCAACCTCTCTTCATAGCTAGCACCCTCCATACCAGGCAACATCCTGGTGAACCTCCTCAGCACCCTCTCCAAAGCATCCACATCCTTTTGGTAATGTGGCGACCAGAACTGTACACAGTACTCCAAATGTGGCCCAACCAAAGTCCTATACAACTGCAACATGACCCGCCAACTCTTGTACTCAATATCCTGCCCAATGAAGGAAAGCATGCCATATGCCTTTTTGACCACCCTATTGACCTGCGTTGTCACCTTCAGGGAACAATGGACCTGAACACCCAGATCTCTCTGTTCATCAATTTTCCCTAGGACTTTTCCATTTACTGTATAGTTCGCCCTTGAATTTGATCTTCCAAAATGCATCACCTCGCATTTGCCTGGATTGAACTCCATCTGCCATTTATCTGCCCAACTCTATCTATATTCTATCTATATTCTGCTGTAATCTCTGACAGCCCCCTTCACTATCAGCTACTCCACCAATCTTATTGTCATCAGCAAACTTGCTGATCAGATCACCTACACCTTCCTCCAGGTCATTTACATATATCACAAATAACAGTGGACCTAGCACAGATCCTTGTGGAACACCACTGGTCACAGGTCTCCAATTTGAGAAACTCCCTTCTACTACTACACTCTGTCTCCTGTTGCCTAGCCAGTTTTTTATCCATCTAGCTAGCACACCCTGGACCCCATGTGACTTCACTTTCTCCATCAGCCTGCCATGGGGAACCTTATCAAACGCCTTACTGAAGTTCATGTACATGACATCTACAGCCTTTCCCTCATCAATCAACTTTGTCACATCCTCAAAGAATTCTATTAAGTTGGTAAGACATGACTTTCCCTGCACAAAACCATGTTGCCGATCACTGATAAGCCCATTTTCTTCCAAATGGGAATAGATCCTATCCCTCAGTATCTGCTCCAGTAGCTTCCCTACCACTAACGTCAGGCTCACCAATCAATAATTACCTGGATTATCCTTGCTGCCCTTCTTAAACAAGGGGACAACATTAGCAAGTCTCCAGTCCTCTGGGACCTCACCCGTGTCTAAAGACGCTGCAAAGATATCTGTTAAAGTCCCGGCTATTTCCTCTCTCGCTTCCCTCAGTAACCTGGGATAGAGCCCATCCAGACCTGGGGACTTGTCCACCTTAATGTCTTTTAGGATACCTAACACTTCCTCCTTCCTTATGTCAACTTTACCTAGACCAAGCAAACATCTATCCCTAACCTCAACATCCGTCATGTCCCTCTCCTTGGTGAATACCGATGCAAAGTACTCGTTAAGAATGTCACCCATTTTCTCTGAATCAGCGCATAACTTTCCTTCTTTGTCCTTAAGTGGGCCAATCCTTTCTCTAGTTACCCTCTTGCTCTTTATATATGAATAAAAGGCTTTGGGATTTTCCTTAACCATGTTTGCCAGCAATATCTCATGTCCTCTCTTAGCCCTCTTAATCCCTCGTTTCAGATTCGCTCTACATTCTTGATATTCTTGCAAAGCTTCGTCTGTCTTCAGTCGCCTAGACCTCATGTATGCTTCCTTTTTTCTCTTGGCTAGTCTCACAATTTCACCTGTCATCCATGGTTCCCTAATCTTGCCTTTTCTATTCCTCATTTTCACAGGAACATGTCTCTCCTGCATGCTAATCAACCTCTCCTTAAAAGTCTGTTCAAGGACACCCAGGTCCTTTTACACATCAACATTTCACAATCTGTCGGTATTTAAATAATACTCTGCCATTCTGTTTTCTTCCCTACTGAAGGTAATAACATTACACTATATCTATCATGTATTTGTCCACTTATTCATCTTGTCTAAATTGCCTTGAAGACACTTCACATCCTCTTTACTCACAATCTCAACTAATCTGGTGTCAGCAGCAAACCTGCCAATATTACCTTTGATTTCCTTATCCAAATCATTGACATATATTGTGAATAGCTTGGGCCCAAACAGAGTTCCCTATGGTAGCTCACTAGTCTTTGCTCATTGTCTTCTGCTCTGGAAAAGATCCATTTATTTCCACATTCTTTTTGTTGTCTGCTAACCAACTTTCAATCCATAATGTTGCTCACTTAGGAGAACTCAAACCCTTTACGCGGGCATTCTTCCCTTGTGTGACAGAAGACAGGGAACCGACTCATAATTCAATGAAGCAAACTCTTCTCTACATAACCCTTTAAGTACAACACTTAATATAAAACACACATTTGTTGCAATATTTACTCCTTACTTCATCTAACTTATCTTCAACTTCAACTCATATCATTTAACTACCCTTTCCCTTCCTTTCCTAAATTCACATTTAACATTGAAAATTGAAAATTCAGCATCATGTTGAAAATTGTACGTAAGAAAGACTAAAGAACAGGGAATGAATCTGACATGTATAGCCTTCTTTAACACAAATGCAGCAAGTGGATCCTGAATTGGGAGAGTTAAGCCAAACCGTTTACTCAAGAATTCAGTCAGAGCCAATAAGACAAAGTGATAATGAAAAAATGAAGACTAGCTGAAATACCACCAGATAGTTCCATCAGTTGATAGTTCCATCTGAATAACATAATTATATTCTATGTGCAGTTCACAAAATTCCAATGGTGGATTACTGCCATTAGGAAAACACACATTAAAATACTAAAACATTTTTAATGGTCCAGATTACATAAAAATGTGGTTGAATGTCACCAGACACTCCATAATGACAGGTAGTGGAGAGTGGTCAACCATCAATTAAACGCTTGCATTTAATTCTGATAACAGCTGTTGCTGAATCACTTAACAAAGTCTAAATATATTGTGGAGTACCCTAGCCTAAAATTAGAAATGGGAATCAGTATCTTCTAACAATTATGGATGTACCATCGAGATTTCTTGAAGGAGTACCTTTGAACAAAAATCAGAGCAAAATTGGCAGTGGAAATTTAATTTAATTTTTTACAAGATACAGATTATCCAAGTAAATACAATCAGATCAAGGTTTAAATATTCAAATAAATAATGAATAGCTTTCAAATAAAACAATTTCATTTTTAAGCTTGTTTCCCACAATATTCAAGTGCATTGGAAAGTTGGCATCAAATGTTAAGGACCATGGGTAGAGTTCATTCTCAGTAATACCCTAATGATTGGGATAAAGGAATTCCCTTGTTACTGTTTACCATTAGAGGTGCTTTTTAATGAGCGCAAAGCATTCAATGCTTTTGAACTGATTTATAGGCATGAGGTGAAAGGATTCAAATGCAAGAAATGTTGGAGAAACTCAACTACACTGGCAGCATCTGTGGAGAAACAAAAACAGAGTTAATATTTCCGATCGAGTATAATTCTTCAGTAATGTCAAACTCAAAATGTCAACTATGTTTCTCTCTTTGCAGATGCTGCCAGGCAAATTGAGTTTCTCCAGCATTTTCTGTTTGTTTCAGATTTCCAGCATTTGCAGTTTTTGCTTTTATTTAGATGAGAGGATCCCTCAAATTAATTAATGAGAAATTTATAAACCAAAGATCTAAGAGATAATGTTTCCAGCCTGTATGTCCAGTTTCAGTGAAAAACATAATCAAAGCATGAGATTGGTCAAAAATCATTTGAAGAATGCTCAACAAGCGATTGAATAGTCAAATATGATTATTTCTGAACTTTCAATTTCTGATTCATACTTCAATTAGGGACGGCGCGGTGGCTCAGTAGTTAGCACAGCAGCCTCACAGCTCCAGGGACCCGGGTTTCGATTCCAGCCACAGGCGACTGTCTGTGTGGAGTTTGCACATTCTCTCCGTGTATGCGTGAGTTTCCTCTGGGTGGTCTGGTTTCCTCCCACAGTCCAAAGATGTGCAGGTTAGCTGGACCGGCCATGCTAAATTGCCCGTAGTGTTCAGGAGTGTGTGGGCTATAGGGGGATGGGTCTGGGTGGGATGCTTCAAGGGGCAGTGTGGACTTGTTGGGCCAAAGGGCCTTGTTTCCACACTGTAGTTAATCTAATCTAATCTAAACAATTGGCTAATAGTTTTATTTCATTTTTTTCACTGCCATAAATATACTTTCTCATGACTATCCTCCCTGTCATAATACCTCTTTAACATATTAACATAGACTCTTGGACATTGATATCACACAAGGAAACCATTTGGTCCATCGTGTTTGCACTGGTCATCTAAGATCTGACTACATTAATCGCATTTTCCAGCTTTCGGTCCATAGGAGGCTTTGGCAATGCAAGTAATTGTTACAACAATTTCTGACTTAAACACCTTTTCAGGTGGTGAATTCCAGTGGCCAACCATCCACTGAGTAAAAATATTCTCAACTATTCTCTTGGCCTTCGATCACATCTTAAATTTATGCCCCATGGTTATTGACCTCTCCGTTAATGAAAAATTGCTTGACATGATAAATATGATAAAAACCAAAAGAACTGCGGGATGCTGTAAATCAGGAACAAAAACAAAGTTGCTGGAAAAGCTCAGCACATCTGGCAGCATCTGTGAAGGAGAAAACAGAGTTACCATTTCAGGTCTGGTGACCCTTCCTCATGATGTCCTCATTGATATATCTTCTGTTTAGAGTATTTACAACACGATTCACATCACTGAGTTTCTTTTTGATTTGATGAGATCAAAATGAGAACAAGTCAACTTGTTTTCAATGGCTATTCAGAGATAGGCAATAATACTATTACCTTGTCTCTAGCAACAAAACAGAGTCATAGAGCATGGGAACTGACGCTTTGGTCCAACCAGTCCATGCTAAACATAATTCCGAACTAAACTTGGCCCACATGCCTGCTCCTGGCCCATATCCCTTCAAACCTTTCCTATTCATGTACTTATCCAAATGTCTTTTAAACATTGTAATTGTACCTGCATTCCCCGTAACAGTGTACTCCCTAAACTTGAAATCCCCCATCCTAGGGAAAAGACAACTATCTATACCTTTCATTATTTTATGAACTTCTGTCAGGTTGCCTCTCAACTTGCAATGCTCCATTGGAAAAAGTCCCAGCCTATTCAGCTTTTATTTATGACTCAAACCTTCCATACCCAGCATCATCCTGGTAACTCTCTTCTGAACGCTCTCCAGCTTAATAATATCCTTCCAATAACTGGGTGACCAGAAGCGGATACTGTATTCTAGAAGAGGCCTCATCAATGTTCTGTATAACCTCACATGACTTCCCAACTTCTATACTCAAAGGACTGAGCAATGAAGGCAAGCATGTCAAACACCTTTTAGCCACCCTATCTATATGTGTTGCAAATTTCAAAGAATTATGTAATTGTACCCCTAAGTCAAATGGGATTCAGGGTGACCTTGCCAATTGGATAAATAATTGGCTTAACAGCAGAAGACAGAGAGTAAGGGTGGAGAGTTGGTGTTCAGACTGGAGGCCTGGGGTCAGCAGTGGAGGCCTGGGGTCAGCAGTATTCCACATGGATCAGTTCTGGGTCCTCTTTAGTTTGTCATTGAAATAAATGATTTTGATGAGAATATAGAAGGCATAGTAAGTAAGTTTGCAGCCAGCATCACAATTGGTGGCATAGTAGACATTGGAGAAGGATCTTGATCAAATGGGTCAATGGGTTGAGAAATGGCAGATGGACTTCAATCTAGATAAATGTGAGGTGTTGCATTTTGGTACAACAAATAAGGGTAGGGCTTATACAATTAGTAGTAGGGCCTTGGAAAGTGCTGTAAAATATTGAGCTTTGGGCTTTTTTATCTGCTCTGGTTTTAATTAAGATTCTTGAAAGGTTAGAAAAATATTATCTTACAAAAAAAAGCTTTCAAAGTGACTTACATATATAGTACGGATTCAAATTAAATTTTGTGAATAGTTCAGGAGAAACAGCTTTGGCTATACATTACCTTAAAAAATCCTTACAGACTGAGTTCACAAGACATTAGCTCAATTGAGGGACAAGAAGAAGTTCATGACAATAACATTATTAAATTGAGTTAATATTGGAGCCCACCTTTTACAATGTGGTAAGAAAATTGGACTGTTTTCATATTCCAGCACCAGAGGACTACATTGAACAAGAATTGGCCATGCATCAAAATTGACTTAATAAAAGGATATTGGGAAGTTCCACTAACTAATACACCTAAAGAAATATTAGCTTTTGTACCACTGGATGGACTTTATCAGACCATGTGAATGAAGCATGCATGAGTAGCTTCCCAATGATTAACCAACAAAGCCATTTGAAATTTGAATTCAATTAAAATCTGGAATAAAAAGCTAAAAATCCATCTGTTTCACTAATGTCCTTAATGGAAGGAAATCTGCCATTCTTACCTGGTCTGCCTTACTTGTGACTCCAGGCTCACTGTATTATGGTTGAATCTTAGCTGCCCGCCAGGTAATTAGGAAGAGCAATAAATTCTGGCTTACTCAATGATATCCACATCTCATGAGGAAACTAAAAAAGTTTCATGTCACCAGACTCAAAAAGGCTTGTAAAATTGTCTCTGCAGTTCAAGAAAAGAAACTACTATAATAACCAAACATAAAAAATTAATGTATGGTCTATGAAGTTAGCTTTCCTTCTGGGATCTGATTGGTACAGTATTAACATCGACTGTTATCATACATATCCAGTAGACAATAAAGAAATGGTAGAAAAGATGTTTAGGACGACCTTTTTCTATATCCAAGATGCAATGGCATGAATGGGGTTGCAGAGTCCATTTTCATGTTCTTTGTTTACCTCTGTACCCAGTGGTAATGAACAGAAAGTTGATATGCAATGTTCATTTGTGTTTGAAAGATTACTGAAATCTTGATAGTAAATAAAGTTCATTATTAAATATGTATTACCTTCTAGCTTTTCAAATCTGTTATGAGTAAGGAAGTAATTTTCATTTTGCGTGAGGTTTGTTTTAGTATTCTTTATATGTGATAGTCAGTTGGCTACACGCCGAGGTAAAGGTTTGGCAAGCAATTCCTCCTGCACCTTTTATATAATCAAATGGGATTGATTGTAATTTGTTGCCAAAGTCAGGGAATCACTACAGCATGGAAACAGGTCCTTCAGCCCAACAAGTCCACACTGACCCTCAGAGCATCCCACGCAGACCCATCCCTCTATAACCCACCTAATCTACACATCCCTGAACACTATGGGCAATTTAATATGGCGAATCCACCTAGCCTGCACATCTTTGGACTGTAAGAGGAAACCAGAGCACCTGAAGGAAACACACACAGGTACAAGGTGTGCCCAACCGAGTCGAACGCTTTCGCTAGATCAACAAAGACAACTGCGAGGTCCTTATGATTGTATTTTGCTCCCTTGATGATATTTTCGAGGATAACAATGTTCTCATTGCATCCGGGATTGGCTGCTAGAAACCCTTTTTGCCTGGGGTTTATTTCGGCTGTTTCACTCAGGCGTTTTGCCATTATTTTCATGACCAGCCGGAGCAGCATTGGACCGATGGTTATTGGTCGCCAGTTATCAATGTTTTTCAAGCGTTCCTTATCCTCGCACTTAGGAATCAGGACCGTTCGACTCTTTTTTAGTGAATCGGGGATCGTGCTTGACTTTAGCCACAAGGAGAAGAGGCGGGGTAGATGAGTTTCCTCCTCCTCATGGAGTGCTCTTATGTCCTGCAGTTTCAGGCCATCTGGTCCAGCGGCGCTGTTCTCGTCTATCACCTTGATGGCCGCTTCGACTTCCTCTACCTCAATGGGTTTCATCAAGGACCCGTCATCGACTTTGCCTGTGTATGGGGCATACTTATCGATGTTCGATTTCTTGTTTGGTGCAGACAGTTTCTCACGGAAACATGCCTCCAATTCCTCTTTTGAAAGAGGACAAGCGGATGAGGTCGGCGCCCCCATGATCCTGCGAGCTAGTTGGTGCCGATTGGTTTTGTAAAGCAGCTGTGTTGTTCTGAACAGCGCCTTGCCTGCTGCCTACCGTTTTTTGGCTCCGGTATTGCTACTGGGCTTTTTGTCTTTCCTGGCCCGATCTTTTCGAAGCCTCTTATTTTGGTCCTGTCTTTTCCTACTGTTCATTAGTAGGTCGGTAATGCTTTCCACTAGTCCAATTCCAAGGGCAAGCATGTCTGGGTCCTTCCTTGCCCCCAAGAGCTCCTCAGCTTGTGTAAGCTGATCATCTACGTCCCGATGTTTAGGGATCGAAGCCGGTGTTTTTCGGCTGGCTCTTTGGCGTTGGGCTTGGTCATCGGAATTCTCCTGGACACTCTCTGCCTCAGAATCGTGCGAGTCTACCGTTGGCTCGCAGATGGTCTGGACCTCCGTCGGGGTGTTTGCGAGGAGCCTGCGCCCCTGCCACAACCGCCCAAAGAGGATCCCCCTCGTTCTCACACTCCACACCACCAACCTCTGGATACAACGCATCATCCTCCGACACTTCCGCCATCTACAATCCGACCCCACCACCCAAGACATTTCTCCATCCCCACCCCTGTCTGCTTTCCGGAGAGACCACTCTCTCCGTGACTCCCTTGTTCGCTCCACACTGCCTTCCAACCCCACCACACCTGGCACCTTCCCCTGCAACCGCAGGAAATGCTACACTTGCCCCGACACCTCCTCCCTCACCCCTATCCCAGGCCCCAAGATGACTTTCCACATTAAGCAGAGGTTCACCTGCACATCTGCCAATGCGGTATACTGCATCCACTGTACCCAGTGTGGCTTCCTCTACATTGGGGAAACCAAGCGGAGGCTTGGGGACCGCTTTGCAGAACACCTCCACTCAGTTCGCAATAAACAACTGCACCTCCCAGTCACAAACCATTTCCACTCCCCCTCCCATTCTTTAGATGACATGTCCATCATGGGCCTCCTGCAGTGCCACAATGATGCCACCCGAAGGTTGCAGGAACAGCAACTCATATTCCGCTTGGGAACCCTGCAGCCCAATGGTATCAATGTGGACTTCGCCAGCTTCAAAATCTCCCCTTCTCCCACCGCATCCCAAAACCAGCCCAGTTCGTCCCCTCCCCCCACTGCACCACACAATCAGCCCAGCTCTTCCCCTCCACCCACTGCATCCCAAAACCAATCCAACCTGTCTCTGCCTCTCTAACCTGTTCTTCCTCTCACCCATCCCTTCCTCCCACCCCAAGCCGTACCTCCATCTCCTACCTACTAACCTCATCCCACCTCCTTGACCTGTCTGTCTTCCCTGGACTGACCTATCCCCTCCCTACCTCCCCACTTATACTCTCCTCTCCACCTATCTTCTTTTGTCTTCATCTTCGGTCGCCTCCCCCTCTCTCCCTATTTATTGCAGAACCCTCACCCCATCCCCCTCTCTGATGAAGGGTCTAGGCCCAAAACGTCAGCTTTTGTGCTCCTGAGATGCTACTGGGCCTGCTGTGTTCATCCAGCCTCACATTTCATTATCTTGGATTCTCCAGCATCTGCAGTTCCCATTATCACTCACAGGTGCAGGGAGAATGTGCAGACACCACAGTCAGCTGTGGGTGGAATTGAACCCAGGTCCCTGGCACTCTGAGGTGGCAGTGCTAACCACTGAGCCACCATGCCACTTTAAGTTTGATGCACTTTTGCAGTTTTTTGAAATCCTGGTCTTCCCTCAAAATTAGGTCTGAAGTGGGAACATTTGCTGATAATTGCACAATGTTCAACATCATCCAGGACTCCTCAAGATACTGAAGCAATAACATTTGCACCATGCAAATGCCAGCAAATAACCATTTCCATTCAGAGACAATTGCCCTTCAACATTCAATGGCATTACCATCTCTGACTCTCTCATTATCAATATCCTAGGGGATACCATTGACCAGAAACTGAACAGGCCTAGTTACATACACATACTTATAGGGCAGGCCAGATGTTAGGAATACTGCAGCAATTAACTTACCTCATGACTCCCTGAAGGCTGTCCACCAGCTACAAGGCACAAGTCAGGATTGTAATGGAATACTTTTCACTTGCCTGGATAACTGCAACTCTAGCAACACTCAAGAAGCTTGATACTGTCCAGGACAAGCAGGCCCCTTGACTGGCACCACATCCACAAAAACCCATCCCTAAACCTTCAATGCTCAGGAGCATAAGTATGCACTATGTACAAGATCTGCAGTAAAAATTCACCGAGTTTCCTTAGATGGCACCTCCTATGCCTAAGATCACCACTATCTAAAAAGATAAGGGCAATCGATAAATGGAGTACCACCACCTGAAAGTTCTCCTCCAAGCATCTCACTACCCTGACTTGGGAAAGCATCATCCTTCCTTCAAGGTCACTTGGTCAAATTCCTGGAATTTGCTTCTGAGTAGCATTGTGTGTCTACTTGCAGCACCAGGGTTGCAGCTGGTCGGGGAGGCAGCTCACCATCACCTTTCCAAGGGCAACAAGGGGCTGACAATCAATGCTGGCCCAGCAGTGAAGCCCATGTCCCACGAGTGAATAAAAAATATAACTTGTAAAGTGTATGTGCATATTTGCTCATGTGTAAACATGTCTGTTTGTGTATTAAGTGTGATTGACTGCTTTACTGTGGATTTTGACCTCATGTAACAGTCTAAGAGTGACAGTGAGATAGTGGTCCATTTCAAATGTATCAAGAACTTTAGTTTTATTGATTTCAATGGGATTGAAGGAAATTAAGTTATCAGTTATCATCACTTTCACACTATCACAGAAAGGCAAAATTATATCCCTTGAATTTTCGTTCTTCTTGCACTTGATAGGTTGATTGGCTCCTTCTTGCTGTATAAAATTCTGTGACCTCAGATCTCTTATGTTGTGCTTCAATTAATTTCTGTCATTTCAGAACTTGTCCAACAATGAATTACGAACATGGGGAGTAGAAGTGTTGTGTAAAATGCTTCCATTGAACATTTCACTTAAGTGCATCAAACTCTCGGGTAGGTGCTATGCCTTATAAAGCTGCAAATGTTTATCAGCTCAATGATAGCTGTTCCCAGATAGAAGTGATCTAGTCCAGCAATGGACCGTGATAGATACTCAGGTCACAATGCCTAGTTGTCTATGGTAAGTACCAGACATACAATTCCAAATTAGCAGACCTGCCTGTTCAATTACAGCAAGAAAGTGATTTGAAAGGAAAATGGAATGGAGTAATGCACAACCTTGGGCAGCAAATTTCTCTTCCTGTATCTGAATTTAAAAGTTAAAATAGTCACAAATGCAACTATTAGTGCATTTTTTTTCTCCCTAGTCAGTTGGTAGTCCTTTACCTCTGAAACACAGATTGCTGGGCTCAATTTAGAACATAGAACATAGAAAAGTACGACACAGTACAGGCCCTTCGGCCCACGATGTTGTGCCGTGGAATATTCCTAATCCAAAAATAAAATAACCTAACCTTCATTCCCCTCAATTCACTGCTGTCCATGTGCATGTCCAGCAGTCGCTTAAATATCACTAATGACTCCGCTTCCACGACTACCACTGGTAAACTATTCCATGCGCTCACAACTCTGAGTGAAGAACCTCCCTCTGACATCTCCTCTATACCTTCCTCCTAATACCTTAAAACTATGGCCCCTCGTGGCAGTCAATCCTGCCCTGGGGAAAAGTCTCTGGCTATCGACTCTATCCATGCCTCTCATTACCTTGTACACCTCGATCAGGTCACCTGTATGTCTGAGTACAGAATTTAAGGGTAACATTCCACTGCAGTAGTGAAGAAGCGCTCTGTTGGAGGTCTAGGCCCGAAACGTCAGCTTTGGTGCTCCTAAGATGCTGCTTGACCTATTGTGTTCATCCAGCTCCACACTTTGTTATCTCTGTTGGAAGTGCTGTCTTTCAATTGAGATGCTAAACTGAGGCCTTGTCTTTCTCCTTGTTTGGAAGAAGTGCTGGGGAGTTACCGCCACCGTCCTGGTCAATATTAATCTCTAAATCAACATTGCACAAAGCAAACAGTCTAGTCATCATCTCATGATTGGCTGTGGGAGCTTGCTGGGCACATAATGACATTTCCTACATTACAAATGTTACCATACTTCAAAAATACTGCACTCTGGAAGATCAGTGCTTATAAAGTGCTGAATAAATCCTTTTCTTTAACGTTGGTTGTTAGTTCAGTGACAATAATTACACCTATGATTCATGCATTTGCGTTTTTTATTATTACAAGCCTTATTACAGTGGATGATTTGGTCTTCCATGTACATCATATTTTGACTCAAACAGCAGGAGTGCACTGAAAATCAAGCTCTGCTATACCATGGGTCTTACCAAAACTGCAAATGTTTAGTTAAATTACCAAAATTGGTACTACCATCTGAATAAAAGAAATGCTCACCATTATTTGGCATTTAACTAAAATATATTTTGTGTATTTTAAGGAAGTTTGTTCATACAATAATTGGTAAAACTGGTGAACAACTAAGCTACTCTGCACAATTAAACTATATCCACTTAATTCCAAACACACACTGAAGAGATAATACAGCTCTGCAGAAATGATACAGCTCCTTTAGAAAAACAAACCAAGTGGAAAAATGACATGCTGGGCAGAGATTTCAAGTTCATTAAATGGGAAGACATCTCACAGTCCATTCGAGTTCCTTTGATGGGATTGAAGTGCTCATAGAATCAATGAGACCTTCAAATCCTGCTTGACTTCAGATGAAACACTGAGAAATCTTGATACTTGACTTTGCTAGGCCCTTACAATATTTCAACCAAAGAGAGATCTTTGTAACTGGTTCTGCTTTTGGGCTTTCTGTTACCTTTCAGTGAAGTCAAAGTTTGGTCTCTGTGGCCTGGAGGCCTTTCTTCAACTGATATGCCACAGGTTTACCAGAAAACATATTAACTGGAGTTCAGAAGCTGTTGCTACACAACTGCCAGCACACGGCCACTCGCAAACCAGTTTGTTCAGTGACTGAAGCCGTAAAACCCATCCAGTTCTGCTTGCTTTCTACAAAGTTGTTTGGCTTTTTGTAAGCAGTAAGTGAACCACAACACACTTTAACTTTATGACCTTTCATTTCCAACTCTTCAACTGTTGACATTTTTCACCTATTTCAGCTTCTTTCGCAGAGTAATATTTAAATACTCTATATTCTGAACAAGTAAATGATATGAAACTTACAAAAGCTGACTCTAATGTTTATGGGGAAAAGACTGAAAAGATTATAATTTGACTAAACATCTAAAATTTGACATTAGCCAAATGTTCAGAATAAGACTGTACTGTAGTATAAGAAGTTATAATGGGAACTGCAGATGCTGGAGAATCCAAGATAATAAAATATGAGGCTGGATGAACACAGCAGGCCCAGCAGCATCTCAGGAGCACAAAAGCTGACGTTTCGGGCCTAGACCCTTCATCAGAGAGGGGGATGGGGTGAGGGTTCTGCAATAAATTGGGAGAGAGGGGGAGGTGGACCGAAGATGGAGACAAAAGAAGATAGGTGGAGAGGAGAGTATAGGTGGGGAGGGGATAGGTCAGACCAGGGAAGACGGACAGGTCAAGGAGGTGGGATGAGATTAGTAGGTAGGAGATAGAGGTGCGGCTTGGGGTGGGAGGAAGGGATGGGTGAGAGGAAGAACAGGTTAGGGAGGCAGAGGCAGGTTGGATTGGTTTTGGGATGCAGTGGGTGGAGGGGAAGAGCTGGGCTGGTTATGTGGTGCAGTGGGGGGAGGGGACGAACCGGGCTGGTTTTGGGATGCCCCCTCCCATTCTTTAGATGACATGTCCATCATGGGCCTCCTGCAGTGCCACAATGATGCCACCCGAAGGTTGCAGGAACAGCAACTCATATTCCGCTTGGGAACCCTGCAACCCAATGGTATCAATGTGGACTTCACCAGCTTCAAAATCTCCCCTTCTCCCACCGCATCCCAAAACCAGCCTAGTTCGTCCCCTCCCCATACTGCACCACACAACCAGCCCAGCTCTTCCCCTCCACCCACTGCATCCCAAAACCAGTC
Source organism: Stegostoma tigrinum (assembly GCF_030684315.1). NCBI lineage: Eukaryota > Metazoa > Chordata > Chondrichthyes > Orectolobiformes > Stegostomatidae > Stegostoma > Stegostoma tigrinum. The sequence goes on from NC_081363.1 coordinate 7,071,247, forward strand.
CAACCTGTCTCTGCCTCTCTAACCTGTTCTTCCTCTCACCCATCCCTTCCTCCCACCCCAAGCCGCACCTCCATCTCCTACCTACTAACCTCATCCCACCTCCTTGACCTGTCCGTCTTCCCTGGACTGACCTATCCCCTCCCTACCTCCCCACCTATACTCTCCTCTCCACGTATCTTCTTTTGTCCTCATCTTCGGTCGCCTCCCCCTCTCTCCCTATTTATTGCAGAACCCTCACCCCATCCCCCTCTCTGATGAAGGGTCTAGGCCCGAAATATCAGCTTTTGTGCTCCTGAGATGCTGCTGGGCCTGCTGTGTTCATCCAGCCTCACATTTTATTATTATGTAGTATAAGAAGACAGGGTTTGGACAAGACTCAACATTGAGTTCAACAACTTTATAGCATGAACAGTCATCCACTTGGATGACAGCCCCTTCCCCCACACTGACGTCTAATTTATATGGGTTTGCTCTTACGAGGCTGACGTATATTTTACTTGTCACACTTACCATTAAAACACCTACTTGCACCTATATCACTATAACATTCCCTTTGTTCTTTGGACTGGGCCCTCATTATCTGCTCCACTTGATCTTCCTCCACCTTTATCAACAGTGTAAAAAATATCATTTCCAGCTTCCTTCAGTTCCGAAGAAGAATCATATTGGATTTATTTCTCTCTCTACAAATACTGCTTAACCCGCTGTATTTCTCCAGCACTTAATGTTTTCAATTCAGTTCTCCAGCATCTGCAGTACTTTGCTTTTATGATAGAAAAAGTAGAGATCCAGGTTCCTTCTTACTTCAGAGCACTTCCAAGCACCAGAAGCAATGCAGCTGATACAGGACCCTGGAGGGTGAGAGCTGGTCACCAACCATTCCAAGATTCTCTGCCATCAGGAAGCATTCTTGAGAGTCAAGTTTATTTCCATGCTATTTCGTATTAATGGAAGAACAAATCAGTCATGGTATAAAGGTTCTAATTCTTGAACAAAACACTCATACATGAATTGTAAGTACTAACATCTCCTTATTCATGATAACCACTAGGAAACCCACTAACAGTAAATGTACCATTTATTTTGTGTTCTTTACAGTGATGGATGTCAATGCCAGGGAATGGGATGCCCATTAAATGCCAAACACTTTCAAATTGAGTATAACATGCTCACATAGGAGGCATAGATAGAGTTGATAGCCAGAGACCATTTCCCAGGGCAGAAATGGCTAGCACGAGGGGTCATAGTTTTAAGCTAGTTGGTGGAAAGTATAGAGGGGATGTCAGAGGCAGGTTCTTTACGCAGAGAGTTGTGAGAGCATGGAATTCGTTGCCAGCAGCAGTTGTGGAAGTAAGGTCATTGGGGTCATTTAAGAGACTGCTGGACATGTATATGGTCACAGAAATTTGAGGGTGCATACATGAGGATCAATGGTCGGCACAACATTGTGGGCTGAAGGGCCTGTTCTGTGCTGTACTGTTCTATGTTCTACATTAATTCCCAATCTAAGAAGACCACAAGAGACACACAGCACTGTGCCAATTGCTACTTACCTCTGTCCCTGCCTGTCAAATTCACTCACAAAAGGGAAACATTGGCTGCTCTGAAAGCCCTTTAGTGACAAATTAATGGCCACTGATGGCCTCCTTCCACTCTCACTGAGCTATTTATGTGGCAGAGAGATTCTTCCTAGATGTCCAGTTCACCCAGTTAAAGATAGCAGACAGATTGATGGTCCGGTGACAGTTGTCTCCTGTTGGGACAATCTGTACACTGCAAAATGGTTGCAGAATGGTATCCTAGTGGTGATTCAATGCAACATAATCTCACCAATACTTCTTCTCCAATCTGCAGGAAACAAGTTGAAATGCAATGATGCTTCATATTTTGCAGAGACTTTATCTGTAAGTAAAGACGAATGTCCAATATCCAATGTCCAATGTTTATTTCCAACTAAACTGAAAACAGCCTGGCATTTCCATTGTTTTTCTACTAGATAGACTAGTTGGACAGTTGAGTACTTATTTCATCACATTCTCACCTTTTCTGTTTATTTGTGCTTCCTATTTGCAATGTAGCTTCAGCAATCTGGATGGCAGCCAGTTAATATCACCCCACACCAGGGCTAATCCCGTCAAATATCGGGGCTTGGACTGATATTTATTTTCTGGGGTGGGATTTGAAGGTTTTAGTGATGTGACAGACATGTTCAAATAATGCACAAACAAGCAGGTTGCTGGAATATTGGACAAATTGTTGATATTGCTTGTAACAGGTAGCTTGATAATCAGAGATAGTCGGAACTGCCAATGCTGGAGAATCTGAGGTAACATGGTGTGAAGCTGGATGAACACAGCAGGCCAAGAAGCATCAGAGGAGCAGGAAAGATTGGTGTTTCGGGTCAGGACCTTTCTTCTGAAGAAGGGTCCCAAGCCGAAACGACAAGCTTTCCTGCTCCTCTGATGCTGCTTGGCCTACTGTATTCATCCAGCTTCACACCATGTTATCTCAGCTTGATAATCATTTCATTTAAAGGCTGGTATGCTTTGTTAGTCACTGTTCTAACGAAATGGAATTAGTTACACAGGACGTTTTGTATGGTCTGATGAGTCAAGTAACTTATGTAGCATTTGGCTGGCTTAGACTTTTTTTCAGTTTTTTTCATGGAGAGGAAGCATCTGACAATTTTACATTTTGCCAGGAGGATGCTAGTTTTGACCTTGGCTTGGAATAGCTGGGGGCAGAAGCTTTTTCACATTAAAAAAAATTTCAGCATTATGGTTAGAATGTTGTCAGTGTCAATATCCCTTGTTACGTACAGTGGATTTTAATGCTCAATGAAAATTGAACATAGCATCTAAAATGATGGTAACTACAAAAAGAGTTTCTAGACTAAGTCACATGGAAAAATAATATGCTCATGTATAATTAATTTGATGGCAAGTTTTTAAAAAAATGCATCTCTAGTTATTTTGCTCAAAGTTGCACCTATAGTCTAATTTCAGAATTTCAGAGCTGGATCTCAGTTACAATCAGTTTGGAGACAAAGGAGCAGAGTTCCTGGGACAAATGCTAGGTAAGAACTAACTTCACAGATGTCACATGATCATTCATTTGATTTTCTTCTTTTACACAACATGGAATTCTTCCTACAGATAAATGAATGAGAGCCTGAACATATTTGTTGCTCCAATCAACAACATGCTCAACAAGAAAGCATGTTTTTTATTCTAGAAATCCAGTGGGAAGGATGAAATTGAAGCCGATCTTATCATATATTTAGATTTCTTTACGGAATTACACTTGCATGCACCTTCCAACTTAACAATTTTAGTGATATCTGTTTTATACGGCACAAAGGAATCCTCAGCTAATACCCACCAGGTATACTCAATTAATAAACAGTTAGCTAAGTGACATCTTTTATTTCCTCAATCATCTGCATGCTCTGCATTGCATACACGAGTGACTATCCCATGATAAGTTCAATAAATCAATCTTCATGCAAGAGCTTAGACAGTGAGGAAACTGATAGGGTAGAAAAAACATTACAGCCTAGGACAATACTGTTCTCAATGAAATTTAGAAGAATGAAAGGTGGATGCATATCTTACAACCAGGTGAGGAGAGATATTAGCTCTTCCCTTATTAACCTTTTGTGGTCTGTCAGAACAAATAGCTTATTTTGTTTTTGCAGTACAGCTATGATACTTCAATTAAAAATGCATTTACCAAAATGAAAAGGTTTTCTTGAGTGAAAGATACAGGACCAGAGTTATGTAATCTTCATAAAATTAATAAAACACATCAAACACAGGTAATGTATTTAAAAATGACCGAGTGACTGGTACAAACAGGCATACAATTTAAACATTCTCAGAAATCTTGAGGTGTTAGATTTTCAACTGGAAATAGAGTTGTTTAATTGCTGACTCATATCCTCTGCAGTAGTGACATTTGTAGATATATTTGAGTTTTTAGCGAGTGCCTGCTTTGCCAATTTGTTTTCTCACCAGCGACTGTCTCCTGTTACGATGAGAAGGGATAAGACATAAAGAGAGAGACAGAAAGCCTTCAAGATGCTATTATATGTCCATTGTTCGTTCGCTCCGTTCTGCTACACAGAAGTATAGTTTGTTTGTACAATGACTGTAACAAGGTCAGCAAGGTGGACCTCATACAATATGAATTCAGTGACTGGGCTGTTAATATGGTCCAATCAGGAAGCCCTGACTGGCAGATATAAAGTGGAGCACGGGAGGTTCTCTTCACTCTGAAAGCTAGCTCTGAGGAAGCTGGATCAGTGTCAAGGACTCTCCACAAGTAAATAAAGGATGACTGAGTGACAGAATACAGGCCTGACTGAAGTAATGCTTGGTGGCTGGGAGTGGATGTCAACATTGCTGCGTTGGTGGGGCAGTGCCCAGACTGCCAATAAGGGAAGCAGCTCCCCCACATTCATGGGAATTGCCATGTAAACCCTGGATTCCATTACAGGTCAATAGTGCAAGACCTTTCATGGGCTCAATGTTCTTAGTCATTTTGGATGCCCACTCAATGTGCCCAGACATGCATAAAGTTCATTCATTGAACGTGGGGATGGCGATAGAAAGATAGCATGCATCTTTTGCAATATGTGGACTCGGGGAAGTGTTGTTGTCAGACAACAGGCCATTGTTTACCAGCAGGGAATTTGAGTACTGCCCAAAGTCAAATGGTATTCGTGATATAAGGACAGCGCCATATAATACATGGGTGGGTGATGGCCTAGCAGTATTACCGCTAGACTATTAAGCCAGAAACCCAACTAATGCTCTGGGGGCCCGAGTTTGAATTGCACCATGGCAGATGGTGGAATTTGAATTCAATATTTAAAAACAAAGTCTGGAATTAAGAATCTACTGATCACCATGAAATAATTGCCTATTGTTGGAGAACCCTATCTGGTTCACTAATGTCCTTCTGAGGAGGAAACCTGCCACCCTCACCTGGTCTGGCCTACATGTGACTCCAGACCCATAACAATCTGGTTGACTCTCAATTGTCCTCCGGAAATTGCCGAGCAAGCCATTCAGTTGTACCAATCACTACTGAGTCTCAAAAAAATGAAATTGGATGGATCAGCAGGCATCGACCAAGACATTGGAAAAGACAACGGCAGAAACAGCCGGATCGACCATGCAAAGTCCTCCTCACTGACATGTGGGGGTCAGTGCCAAAATTTGGAGAGCCATCGCACAGATTAGTCAAGCAACAACCTGACATAGTCACACTCACAGAATCATATCCTACAGACAATGTCCCAGACACGACCATCACCATCCCTGGATATGCCCTGTCCCAACGACAGGACAGGCCCAGCAGAGGTGTCGGCGCAGTGGGATACAGTCAAGAGGGTGTTGCTCAGGGAGTCCTCAACATTGACTCTGAATCTCATGGAGTCTCACAGCTTCAGGTTAAACGCGGGCAAGGAAACCTCCTCCTGATTACCACATACTGTCCTCTCTCAGCTGATGAATCAGTACTCCTCCACGTTGAACAACACATGGAGGAAGCACTGAGGGCAGCAAGGGAACCAGATGTACTCTGGGTGGGGGATTTCAATGTCTGCAGCAGGTGGTGAAGGAACCAACAAGAGGGCAAAACATACTTGACCTCATTCTTACCAATCTGCCAGCTGCAGTTACATCTGTCCATGACAGTATCGGTAAGAGTGACCATTGCACTGTTCTTGTGGAGACAACGTTCCACCTTCACATTGAGAACAACCTCCATCATGTTGTGTGGCACAATCACTGTGTTAAATGGGACAGACTTCACACAGATCCAGCAACTCAAGACTGGACATCAATGAGGCACTGTGGGCCATCAACAGCAGCAGAACTGTACTCCACCATGATCTGTAACCTCATGGCCTGGCATATCCCCCACTCAACCATTACTATCAAGACAGGGGATTAAAGCCAGGGCTCAATGGAGAACGCAGGAGGGCATGCCAGGAGCAGCATCAGCCATAACTGATGATGAGGTATCAACCTGATGAAGCCTCCAAACAGGGCTACTTGCACACCAAACAGCAAGTGATAAACAGAGCACAACCAATGGATCAGATCTAAGCTCTGCAGTCCTGCCACATCCAGTCATGAATGGTGGTGGACAATTAAGCATCTCACTGGGTGAGGAGGCTCCACAAATATCCCCATCCTCAGTGATGGAAATGCCCAACACATCAGTGCAAAAGATAAGGATGAAGCTTTCGCAGCAACCTTCAGCCACAAGTGCTAAATGGATGATCTATCTCGGCCTCCTCCAGTGGTTCCCAGCATCACAAATACCAATCTCCAATGAATTCAATTCACTCCATATGATATTCAGAAATGGTTGGAGGCACTGGATACTGCAAAGGCTATGGGCCTGAAAACATTTCAGCAATTGTACTGAAGACTTGTGCTCCAGAATTTGCCAATCCCCTAGCCAAGATGTCCCAATGCAGTTACAATGCTAGCATCTACTTGACAATGTGGAAAATTGCCCAATTATGTCCTGTACACAATAAGTAGGACAAATCCAACCTGGCCAATTACTGCCCATCAGTAAAATGATGGAAGGAGTCACCAAAAAAGCTATCGAGCAGCACCTGCTCAGCAATAACCAGCTCAATGATGCTCAGTTTGGATTCTGGCAGGGCCACTCAGCTCCTGACCACATTACAGCCTTGGTTCAAACATGGGCAAAAGAGCTGAATTCCAGAGGTGAGGTGAGAGTGACAGCCCTCAACGTCAAGGCTGTATTCCACCGACGGTGGCATCAAGAAGCCCTAGCAAAGCTAGAATCAATGGGATAAAAAACAAAGTTGTTGGAAAGCTCAGCAGGTCTGGCAGTATCTGTGAAAGAGAAAACAGAGCTAACGTTTCAGGTCCGGTGACCCTTCTTCAGAACTGATAGTGTTGTTGTTGTAGAATTAATGGGTATCTGGAGGCAAATGCTCCAGTGGTTAGAGGCATACTTGACACAAAGGAAGATGAATGGTGGTGGACAATTAAGCACCTCACTGGATGAGGAGGCTCCACAAATATCTCCATCCTCAATGATGGAAAAGCCCAACACATCAGTCATCTCAGCTACAAGACATCTCTGCAGGAGTTTCTCAGGATAGTGTCTTGGGCCCAACCATCTTCAGCTGCTTCGCAAATGATGTTCTGTCAATCATAAGGTCAGAGATAGGGATGTTCGCTAATGATTGCACAATGTTCATCATCATTTGTGACTCCTCAGACACTGAAGCAGCCTGAGTTCAAATGAAACAAGATCTGGACAATATCCAGGCTTGGGCTGACAAGTGGCAAGTAGCATTTGGACCACACAAATACCAGGCTTTGACCATCTCCAATAAGAGACAATCTAACCACTACCCCTTGACTTTCAATGGTGTTACCATCACTGAATTCCCCACTATCAATATCCTGGGGGTTTTCATTGACCAGAAACTCAACTGGACTCACCACATAAATGTAGTGGCTACAAGAGCAGGTCAGAGGCTAGGAATACTGCGGCAAGTAACTCACCTCTTGACTCCCCAAAGCCTGCCCACCACCTACAAGGCTCAAGTCAGGAATGTTTGGATGAGTGCTGCCCCAATAACACTCAAAAAGCTTGACACCATCCAGGTCAGAGCAGCCCCCGCACTGCATCCAGAAGCATTCACTCCCTCCACCACCGACTCTCAGTAGCAGCAGTGTGTACTATCTAGAAGATGCACTTCAGAAATTCACCAAAGACCCTCAGACAGCACCTTCCAAACGCACGACCACTTCCATCTAGAAGGACGAGGGCAGAGATATATGGGAACACCATCACCTGCAAGTTCCCCTCCAAGCCACACACCCTCCTGACCTGGAAATATATCGCCGTTTCTTCACTGTCACTGGGTCAAAATCCTGGAATTCCCTCCGTAAGTGTATTGTGGGTCTACCCACAGCAGGTTGACTGCAGTAGTTCAACAAGGCAGCTCACCACTACCTTCTCAAGGGCAGCTAGGGACGGGCAATCAATTCTGGCCAGCCAGCAACGCCCACATCCCACAAAACTTTATTAAAAAAAGGGTTGATTGAATTTGCTGAATTTATGGTCGGTTCATCACGCCAGCCATTTTAGGTCAGTATTTATACTATTTTTGAAAACATATTACGGTTCATGAAAGGTCTTAGGTATAACAACCAGCGAGGGAATCTAAAATTTTATCATTTGTACTTAACGATCTCATGATGCATAATATTTTTAAAAAGCTTGACAGGGTAGATTTTGGAATGCTGCTTCCCATGGTTTGAAGCCTAGAAATAGGTGCTGTAATGTCAGGGTTAGGGATTTGCAAATTTGAAATGAAATAATGAGACATTTCTGCAAGCAGATGGTTGTCAATATTTGGTACTCTCCTTGCTAAAGGGCTATCATTCAGTATTTTCAAGACTGAGGTAAAGTTTTAGACAACAAGTGATCCAAAGAATATGAGATCATTTGGTTAAATGGAGTTGTTGTCGAGTGGCAGTAATATTCTTTTTGAATGAAAAGGCAGGCCCAAAGGTTGTACGATCAATTCCAGCTCTTTTTTTTTCTGTTCTCACTCACATCCATGCATTTCCATACAGGAATCTGAGCACTGACTATGATAGTGACACTTTGAGCCAATTGTAAAATTCTGACCAAAATCACCAAGCTATCTGCAGAGATCAAGAACTGAATTTCTCACTGGCTCAGTACTAACAACATGCAGGGCATTTATTTACTAAACCAGTGGCATGGTGGCTCAGTGATCAGTACTGCTGCCTTACAGTGTTAGGGGTCTGGGTTTAATTCCTGCTTTGGGTGACTATCTGTCTGGAGTTCGCACATTCTCCCATTGTCTGCCTGGGTTTCCACTGGTTCCTCTGGTTTCCTCCCAGAGTCCAAAGATATGGATTGGTCATGCTCAATTGCCCATAGTGTTCAGGGACATGTTGGTTGGTTATAGTGCAGGATTATAGGTAGGGGGAGGGTGAGTCTGGCTGGTATGCTCTTTGGCGAGTCGGGCTGGCCTGTTTCTACTCTAAGGATTCTATTGCATGAATAAACAATAATGGAGACCCAGCAGGCATTTTCCTTCTCTTTGAAGGAGCTTACTACTGTTATTATTATGAAGTACAGCAATGCCATTGAATAACGGCACAATATTCATTCATAGATAACAACACAAAATGCTGGAGAAACTCAGCAGGTATAGCATTAATATTTCCACTTCAGTGTGAATTGTCTTCAGATCTTCATAGACAGTAGCACTCAAGATATAAGTAATGAACTGGGTTTTACTCATTTTTCCTGTGATTTAAAGGACCTGTGTGCTCGAGTGAATGCCACATTACAGGAATCCGCATTATCCAGCCCTTAGCTATTGTGATCTCAATTGTTAGTAATACTAGCTAAGTCACATCTCAAAGTGAAACCTAACCTGATAGATCACAACTTTTATTTTTGCAATTTTTAATACCAAGGTGGTTGGACGCTGAACATATTCACATAAATAAGCAAAAAAGCACAAGAAAACAATATAATATAAAACAACCTCAAAAGACTTTAACATTAACTGCAAAAAGAAAAAAAGATCAACTCTTTTCCCAGCAATATCTTTCCCAGACTCTCAATTCTATTGAGTTATCAGTGCAATCATAACTCTTTAATTTCTTACTTAACTGGTCAGATTGCAAGCATTTTCTTTTAGTGACTTTCTGTCTCTTCACCAAATGTAACTTTCTCTGTTACTTCATTGAGATACCCCAGCAATTTCCCTGACATTTTTCTCAATGAAGTTTAAGAAAAGCCCTGTGTACTTTTAAACCGCTAAAACACTTGAAAGACATCTTTTCATCTCTGAAAACCTGGACTAGGCCTTTTGCTGGTATGGAACTGTTCTTATCAACTGAAAACTGATTGTGGCCCCAGTCTGTCTTTCTGTATGTCATAAAACATGGACCTTGTAAACATTTCATTAAATAACTCCCTAGATCGTTTATATAGTCATTTGATTTAGGTCATTTCTTGGAAATTCACGGCTCAAAAATGACTTTCTGACCTCTTGGGACATCTAATTCACCTGTACAGAGCTAAAACTAACAACCCAATTATCTTCATTTTAAAATCCAAATTCTCGGATGATAATATCTGTCAGATATTTCATTTTGGCTTGAGAAATAGAGTGGTGGCATATCATTTAAATGGTGAAAGACTGCAGAAAGCTATAAAACATGAATTACAAAATATCTGGCATCCAAGTTCAGTGGGTAATAGTGAAGACAAATGGAATGTTGCCATTTATATCAAATGGAACTGGGTATAAACACAGGAAGGTTTTTCTAAAACTATGCAGGAGTCTGGTAAGGTCACAGCTGAATACTGTGAACAATTTTGGACCCCTTATCTGAGGAAAGATATACTAGCATTAGAGGCAGTCCAAAGAAGGTTCCGTAGTCTGACACCAGGAACGGAGACACTGCCTTGTGAAGAAAGGTTGACGAGATTTGGACCTGTACTCATTGGAATACAGAAGAATGAGAAATGATCCTATTTAAAATACAAGGTTCTTGAAAACTAAAAGAACCATGGATGCTGTAAATCAAGAACAAAAACAAAGTTGCTGGAAAAGCTCGGCAGGTCTGGCAGTATCTGTGAAGCAGAAAACATAATTAACGTTTTAGGTCCGGTGACCCTTCCTCAGCATTCTCAGGAAGAGTCACCCGGATCTGAAACATTAACTATGTTTTCTCCTTCACAGATGCTGCCAGACCTGCTGAGCTTTTCCAGCAACTTTGTTTTTGTTGTTGTTGACGAGATTTTTAAGGCTTGACAGAGTATCTGCAGAGAGGTTGTATCCCTGATGGGAGAGTCTAGAAAAGAGGGCACAATCTCAGAATAAAGATAAGAATAAAAAATGAGGAGGAATTTCTTCCCTCAGGGAGTAGTGGATCTCTGGAATTAGTTACCACAGAGAGCTGGGTCATTAATTATATTTAAGGCTGAGATAGATTTTTAATCAGTAAGGGAATCAAGGGCGATGGGGCAAAGGCAGGAAAATGGAGTTGAGGATTATCAAATCTGTCATGATCTCATTGACTTGCAGAGCAAACCTGTGCTGTATTGCTTTCATCTGATCCACCTCCTATGGCCTTAGACACTCAAGACAATAAAAGCATAATGGCTGATGTTGTTCTGAAGCCTTACTATGTTTAAAATGGGAACTTTGAGCTTCTTAACATCAGCACTGATCATTGCAGTTTGATCCATGAAGCTGGAGAAGGTTGAAGGTGAAATTTGAGTTGATAGCTCAAGAGTACAACAAGACAGTACATTATTAAAATACTTCTGAGTGTGCTGCTTCATGCAGATTATTGGTACTAGTGATGACACTCTGCCACTTCTTGTACCACCTTGAATATTGGACTCTGCTGCCCTGCCTATGTCAGAAAATACTTTAAAATTTTGTCACAGTGATTACAATTTAAATAGACTGTTCAATATGCTTAAATTTCTTTTCTTTTTTGCTTGAAGCAACCAATGAAAGTTTGGAAATACTGAACTTGCAATGGAACCAGATTCAAACAGAGGGCGCAGTTGCTTTGAGTGCAGGACTACGGGTGAGAGAATACACTTGACACCAGTGTTTACTTTTCTCCTTCTTTCCTCTTCTCCAGAGCATAGTACCTCCTGGTGAGGTGTAGTTCCATTGACTGGTTGTATGTGCATATCTAGGGGGGATGATATGAACCTCACTAACTGTGCAACAAATTCACAGATTGGGAGAATTGATGGATTCACACCTCACCTAATATTACACTTTATTGATGTCAGTGGGGAATAAAGTTCAGCAAGATGGCAAAACTAGCGTTGTACCCACAAGATGGCTAAACTAGCCTCGTACCCAAACTCATCAGGTGCGGATGCGCTGTCTGAAAGAGAAGAGGAAGCAGGGAGAGTAAGAACTTCTCAAAGGAAATTGGGTGCATACGTAAAAAAGGACAGATTTGGAGGAATACGGGAGTGAGATTAGGGCTAATGGCATCTTTCTGTGCCACACATATACGGGGAAGTGAAAATAAAACCAAAGGGTCTGTAATTCTTTCAACATTTTATGTCTTGCAAGACATGCTAGTTCCCAGCGTTCTGCTTTGTCTTCTCTCATTCAACAGAAAGGGAAAATACAGAGTTTCCCAATTCTGGCTACAATCCTGATATGTTGAGCAATAAATTGTGGCCGAAGACATAAGGAAAGCTGCTGGTTAAAGCTCAAGGTGGTCTTTGGCTTGATTTACATTGAGTGCTGGATCAGCATAGTCATTTGTGTTGTATGTTCATTGTCACAGATCAACTAAACATATTTTGCCACTTCCACAGATTTATAATATGTCTTTTATCTTCAGATGAATATCACGCTGAAGGTCCTCGATCTGTCCTATAATGGCTTTGGAAATGAAGGAGTACTTGCCATGGGAGAGACATTGAAATTCAATAATACCTTGGTCGAGCTAAACCTTGGCACTAACCACATCAACAATGAGGGCATCAACATGCTGTGTAAAGGGCTGGACTTCAATGAAAATATTAAGATCTTGTGTGTACGTTTCGCTTTGAGTAAGGTGGCTGAAAGTTGGTAAGATCAAATACAACATAATAACAGCTTGCATTTGTATAGAAGCTTTAACACTAAAGCATTCCATGGGGCTCCACAGTAACTTATCAGATTTGACATCAAGATATGTAAGATGACTGAAGTTGATCAAATAATTTATTTTTAAATAACATCTAAAGGGAGAGTAGAGAGGAAAACGAGTTTTGGGAGGGAGTTCTAGGTTGTAGTGATTGTAACAAGGTCAGCCAGTTGGAACTCAAAGAATATGACTTCCCAAATTGAGGCTGTTAACCTGGTCCAATCAGGGAGCCTTGGCTGACAGAGATAAACAAGACTATCAGATGTTCTATTCACTCTGACAGCTGGCTCTGAGGGAGCTAGATCACTGTCAAGGACTTTCCACTTGTAAATAAAGGGCAACTTGGTGATGGGATAACGGAGTCAGAGGAGTTATTTCTGTAGCAATGAAAGCAAAGCAGGCTCCTGAAGAAATTGACTCCAAGAGTCATCCATAAGTTACTGTAAGCATTTCTGGCATCATGCCATTACATGGGAAGCTTGGCTCATTTGATTCTGCTGCTGGAGACTGGGCCCAGAACATGGAAAGAATGAGTTACTTTTTCTGGGAAAATGACATTGGGACAGATAAAAAGCAATGGGTAATTTTCCTGATCGCTTGTGGATCCACAACTTTTTTTGATTATTAGGAGCGTAATTTTACCTGATGCTCCAAATACTAAATCAATCAAGACTTGACAGATTTAGTTAAGGAATATTATCACTCAAGCCTCCTCAAATTTTGAGTCGCTATTGTTTTCACTCGGCAATTTGAGAATGAGGGGAATCTTTATCAGGATTTCTCCCTCAGATAAGACATGACAGAGGCATGTAACTTTGGTTTAACACTTAGTAAGATATAGTGAGACTGTTCGGTCTGCGGGATTAGTGATGTAACCATGCAAAAGCACACAATATCTGAAGCCCAACTGGAATTCAGTAGGCACTACAACTGGCTTAATCATTGGAAAATGCAGCAAATGAAGCATCTGAGTTGCAAGGTATTCCGAATGAAGTGGATACCTCGCCAGTCCAACAGAGCCTGGGAAACACCACATGAGTGAAGTAATTGTTTAGCCTCACTCGGGGCATGTTCTCACAGCAAAATCCCAAAACAAGGCCAACCTTGGCCAATTGGCTGAAATTTTCTTCAGGATCTGGCAGGCAAGTCAGCATAGTTGCTGTCAGTATGCAGACTCAAGACAGCAAAAGAGCACCACGAGAGCCAGCTGGAGTAAAATAACTCATTGACTGTTATCCAGGAGTGTACACACCCTGGAAAGTCCACTGACATCTGGTTTGGAATAGTTAAATGGCTTAGCAACATTAAAATAAGAACCATCAAAATGAGCGTCTGGTTAAATGGACACTCAGTAGTAACAGAAGTCGATACCTGCTCGACTGTTCCAGTGATCACAGAACCAGTCTTTGACAAAATTCGCTCTCAACTCCAATATTTGCATAAGACCTCGGCGAAACTGAAAACCTATTCTAGGGAATCTTTACAAATAAAGGGCACAGCGTTGGCTCTGATCTCTTATGAGGAGCAACTGGTTTAGTTACCACTCGTCGTAGGAAAAGGCTCGGGGCCAAATTGATTGAGAAAAATTCATTTAGATTGGCTCCACATTTTTCAATTAGAAAATGGCCGCCTGAGCGAAGTTAGACTTCAATAGCCAAAAGCTTTTCAGGGAGATCTAAGGAAATCAAAGAAGCCAAGGCCACACTGCATGTTGACCAGGAAGCAATTGCACAATTCTGCAAGCCCTCCAAGTCTCATTTGTATAAAGGGCAAACGTAGAGGCAGAAATCAGAAGGCTGGAGAGCGAAGGAATCAATTTGTGGAATGGGCGGCACAAGTTGCACTGATTGTTGAACCAGAGTGGTCAGTTCACCTCTATGGGAATTTTAAACAAATGGTAAACTGCTTTTTACAGCTGGATAAATACCCAATCCCTTGCTTAGAGGATTCCTATGCCAAACTGGCAGGGGGCGCTGTTCTTCACAAAGTAGGGCATGAGTTACATGGACTTGCAACGGTGGCTGGCGGATGAATTTTTTCCCTTTATTCATTCATGGGATGAAGGCGTCACTGGCTTGACAGCATTTATTGCCCATCCCCAATTGCCCAGAGGGCAGTTCAGAGTCAACCACATTGCTGTGGGTCTGGAGTCACATGTAGGCCAGATGAGGTAAGGCTGGCAGTTTCCTTCCCTGAAGGACATTAGTGAACCAGATGGGTTTTTCCCAACGACAAACAATGGGTTCACAGCCATCATTAGATTCTTAATTCCAGATATTTCTTGAATTCAAATTCCACCATCTACCATGGAAGGATTTGAACCCAGGTTTCCAGAACATTATCTGGGTCTCTGGATTAACGGTCCAGCGATAATATCACTAGGCCATTGCCTCCCCGATGTGTGTGTAATACACCCATTTGTGAGTTACAATTAATACCCATAACGGTTTGTATCAACGTACCAGACTGTCATTCGGGCTATCATCAGTCTGCTCAATTTTCCAGTGGACAATGGAAAGCATTTTACAAGGTCTACCCAGATTGTCATTTATCTGGATCACATGCTAATAACAGGGAAGACCAATAAAGAGCACTTAGAGAATTTGTACACAGTCCTTAGATATTTCTCCCAGGAAGGCATAAACCTGAGAATGGAAAAATATATGTTCTAGGCACCACAAATGACCTATGGAGATAGCAAAATGCTGGAGTCAGAGTCAATACAGTGTGGAGCTGGAGGAACACAGCTTGTTGAAGTATCCTGACTGTAAACGTCGAATTTTTTCCTGCTCCTGTGATACTGCCTTACCTGCTGTATTCCTCCAGCTCTACACTGTATTGACCACAAATGACCTACTTGGGCTACAGAGTCGACAAGATCAGGATGTACCCATCGCAAGATAAAGAGAGGGTGATCAAAGGCTCCCCAGTCTGTGCCGGAGCTTAGGTCTTTCCTTGGGCTGATGCAGTATTACAGGAAGTTCATATATAACCTGGTCTCCACTCTGGAGTTTGCATCAACTCATAAAAAAAGGGTCAGCCCCTCTTAAAAAAACTCTTTAAACAGAGCAGCACAGCCAAGTCATAGCTTTCAGGAAGCGAAGAAACAGCTATCATCCTTTAAGGTGTTAACACAGTATGATCTGTTATTGACATGTGATGCCTCCCCTTAGAGCATTGGGGTAATACTAACTCATAGATGGCCCAGTGGAAAGGAATGCCCAGTATCCAGGATTTCTGCTGTTGCAGAGGGTAAATATGCCCAGATAGAGAAATAAGTCATATTTGATGTCAGGAGGTTCCACTAATACTTTTACAGATATAAATTTGTAATCGTGACGGACCACAAACCCCTGCTAGTTTACTTAAAGAGGGTGAGGCAGTGCCACCCATAGCTTCAGATCTAATTCAGTGGTGCACTCTAATACTAAGTGTGTATAATTACAAGTTGGAACACCCTCTGGGAGGTGAAGTAGAAAACATAAATACCTTGAGCCACCTCCTGCTGGCAGATACAGCGTCGGTCTGAAGAGTCTGCGATAGCTTTAAATTTTTTGGACACACATCCAGTCACAATGAGACTTTGGAGGTGGAAAGATCCAGTCCTGGCAAAATTGAAACAGCTGGTAGTGATGGAAGAAGGCAGAGGGCTGTCACAACCAGAACTGATACCTTTTTGGATCTGGAGAGACCAGATCACAGTAGAGGACAACATACTATTATGGGAGTGATTATCCTGAGCAAAGGTCACTGCCAAATACAGGCTGAACTCCAACAGGATCATTCAAAGGTTTACAAAATGAAAATGTTGGTGATACGTTCTACCTAGTGGCCAGGAATGCATTCAGACATAGCTGTGTTGGTAGGGCAATGCCCAGTATGTCAAGCAGGGCAAAAATTACCGCCAACAGCTCCACTACATTCACAGGAATGACCGGGTAAACCCTGGACTTTGTTACATGTTGACTATTCAGGACCTTTCATGGGCTCAATGTTCATAGTCATTGTGGGCACTCACTCAGAAGTGGCTGAACATGCATAGACTTCCTTCATCAAGCACAGGAACGACGATAAAAATCTGGGAAGACTTTTTGCAATGTATAGACTCCCGGAAGTGTTGGTGACAGATAATGGGCCATTGTTTACCAGCAGGGAATTTGAATATTTCTGAAAGTTGAATAATTTTCAACACATAAGGACAGCTTCATACCATCCACCATCCAATGGTCTTGCAGAGAGAGCAGTCCAAACTTTGAAGGCAGGCCTAAAGGAACAACCAACAACTCCATTAGAAATCAGACTGTCCTGGGCTCCTATTTGACTGTAGGACCAACCCTCATGAAACCACCGGGATAGCTCCAGGAGAATTGCTAATGGGGAGACGACTCCGCACCAGGTTAAACCTGATCTTCTCAGATCTGGGGCTGGAGGGGAGGGTGAAACAGCAGCAGGAATGCCATATTAGACACAAGACTCTGCTAAACAAGAGAGACAGTTTACTTCAGGCGACCAAGTTTGGTGTAGGAACCACAGCAAAGGCCCATCATGGATAAGAGGCATGGTTGATGTGAAGTCAGCTCCACATCGTGGTCTAATCAAGGTGCTCAGGCTGACAGATAAAAACAAGAAAGTCAGAGATTTTGTTCACTGAGATGAGAGCTGGATCATATTCAAGGACTCTCCGTGTGGAAATAAAACGTGACTTGGTGACAGGATACTGGCCTCTATGGAGTTATTTCAAGGGCGATAGCAGCTGAACGCATTTTCACCAATGAAGGAAAAAATACAGTCAGAAGGAAACGGAATTTGTAAACATTTGCTCTAATAGAAGTGCAAACAGAGGACTACGTGACTCAAAGGGTCACCTCTCTGCTTTTTCAAATCAATTTTCTGAATTCAAGGCCTCAATTTTTGTAGTCAGTCAAGGATACAGAACTGGTAGAAATCCCAGCTCTGAGAACACAACATTTAAAATGGTTGTCTGCATTTATGATTTTTGGTCTAGTGGTTGGTGGGATGGTTAAGGATTCAGTGCAGACAATCTGGGAAAATCTAAAAGGCTGCCTGACTGGGGGCTCCGGCACTCTATACAGTCTGGCACTTCTAAAAAAGAATGAAAAGAAAATATCCCCTATGCTGTCACCCCATCACTCTCTGACTCATCCATGTCAACTCCTTCACCTGCATCCAACGCCACGTCTCTTCTTATCTCTGTATCATACTATGCCATTCCACTGTACCATGGCCCTTCACATCCGCTCCAGACCAATTTATGCCCCTGAACCATATCCGGTCACCTCCCTTATAACCTATGACACTCAATCCCAATCTCCCACAGACCCCTCATGTCTCAAATCATTCCAAAGGCTCTCTATATCCTCTCTGCCAGTTCAGTACCAAAACACAAACCCATCCATTATTCTTTGCCTTTCGGTCCCCATACCATCACGCTTATTAATATGACATTAATCAGGAGGCATTCTAACGGAAATAAAGTTAGCAGCCTAGTGGTTATATCATCATTAAAAAAAACACACTCTCGTTGATAATAAGCCAAACTTCCAAAATTGCTTGAACAAATGTCTTATGATAACAAACACATCATGAAAGTTCAAATAACTTATGCAAACCAAAATTTCACAGAAGTGATTAATACTTTATGCCACTCAAGCAATGCAGTCTGCTTGATTTTGTTTCAGGCAGTCAGATATCCTTGTGTCATTTTATCAAACTAATTGAGGTAAAAATGAGATAACAGGGTGTAGAGTTGGATGAACACAGCAGGCCAAGCAGCATCAGAGGTGTGAGAAAGCTGACGTTTCCTAGGCCCTTCTTCAGAATTGGGGGAAGGGAAGTGGGTTCTGAAATAAATAGGGAGCGAGGGGGAGACAGATAGAAGATGGATAAAGCAGAAGATAGATGGAGAGGAGACAGACAGGTCAAAGAGTCGGAGATGGAGCCAGTAAAGGTGAGTGTAGGTGGGGAGGTTGGGAGGGGATAGGTCAGTCCAGGGAGGGCGGACAGGTCAAGGGGCAAGATGAGGTTAGTAGGAAGGAAATAGGGGTGCAGCTCGAGGTGGGAGGAGGGGATAGGTGAGAGGAAGAACAGGTTAGGGAGGCAGGGATGAGCTGGGCTGGTTTTGGGATGCGGTGGGGGGAGGGGAGATTTTGAAGCTTGTGATGTCCACATTGATACCATTGGGCTGCAGGGTTTGCAAGTGGAATATGAGTTGCTGTTCCTGCAATCTTCGGGTGGCATCGTTGTGGCTCTGCAGGTGGCCCAGGATGGACATGTCATATGAGCAATGGGAGGGGAATTGAAATGACTTGCGACTAGGAGATGCAGTTGTTTAGTGTGAACCGAGCGTAGGTGTTCCGCAAAGCAGTCCCCAAGCCTCCGCTTGGTTTCCTCGATGTAGAGGAGGCCACAGTGGGAACAGCGAATACAGTATACCACATTGGCAGATGTGCAGGTGAACATCTGCTTGATGTGGAATGTCATCTTGGGGCCTGAGATGGGGTTGAGGGGGACGTGTGGGGGCAGGTGTAGCACTCCCTGCAATTGCAGGGGAAAGTGCTGGGTGTGCTGGGGTCGGAGGGGAGTGTGGAGCGGACAATGGAGTCCTGGAGAGATTGGTCCCTCCGGAAAGCAGATAAGGGTGGGGAGGGAAAAATGTCTTTTGGTGGTGGGGTCAGATTGCAGATGGCGGAAGTGTCACAGGATGATGCATGGGATCCGGAGGTTGGTGGGATCCAACCTCCAGATCCAACATTTCATCCTGTGACACCTCCACAATCTGCAAACCAACCTCACAACCAAAGACATTCTTCCCTCCCCACCCTTGTCTGCCTTCTGGAAAGACCACTCTCTCCGGGACTCCCTTGTCCGCTCCACACTCCCTCCGACCCCACCACACCCGGCACATTCCCCTGCAATTGCAGGGAGTGCTACACCTGCCCCCACACGTCCCCTTCAACCCCATCCCAGGCCCCAAGAAGACATTCCACATCAAGCAGATGTTCACCTGCACATCTGCCAATGTGGTATACTGTATTCGCTGTTCCCACTGTGGCCTCCTCTACATCAGGGAAAACAAGCAGAGGCTTGGGGACCGCTTTGCGGAACACCTATGCTCGGTTCGCACTAAACAACTGCACCTCCCAGTTACAAATCATTTCAATTCCCCTCCCATTCCTCATACGACATGTCCATCATGGGCCTCCTGCACTGCCACAATGATGCCACCCGAAGGTTGCAGGAACAGCAACTCATATTCCGCTTGGGAACCCAGCAGCCCAATGGTATCAATGTGGATGTCACAAGCTTCAAAATCTCCCCTCCCCCAACTGCATCCCAAAACCAGCGCAGCTTGTCACCGCCTCTCTAACCTGTCCTTCCTCCCACTTATCCCTCCTCCCACCTGAAGCCCCACCCCCGTCTCCTACCTGTTAGCCTCATCCCGTCCCCTTGACCTGTTCATCTCCCTGGACTGACCTAACTTCCCTCCCTAACTCCCCACCTACACTCACCTTTACTGGCTCCATCCCAATCTCTTTGACTTGTCTGTCTCCTCTCCACCTATCTTCTCCGTTATCCATCTTTTATCCACCTCCCCCTCACTCCCTATTTATTTCAGAGCCCACTTCCCTTCCCCAATTCTGAAGAAGGGCCTAGGCCCGAAATGTCAGTTTTGCTGCTCCTCTGATGCTGCTTGGCCTGCTGTGTTCATCCAGCTCTACACCTTGTTATCTCAGATTCTCTTGCATCTGCAGTTCCTGCTATATCTAGGTAAAAATGATGCTTGAATCCAATCGTCTGGACTCAGGCATCGAGTACAGCTGACTTTATCCGATCCAATTATTTTGGAATTGAGTTGAACATGTGAACATTTTCTAGATTGGTTCTGATCTTCTTTTGAAATTCGTCTATTCAATCAAACTTATGGTTCTTATGTTGTCTTTGTGCCATGTAGATGTTCATTACCAACTGGTCATGTCAATAATCTATGCAGTAGGCATTGTTTCCCACATGGATCAAGTGATCCAAACTTCAATTGCACCTTTAACTCAGACTGCTGAGTAAGGTCATAAAGGTTCAAT
This sequence comes from Stegostoma tigrinum, assembly GCF_030684315.1. Taxonomy (NCBI): domain Eukaryota; kingdom Metazoa; phylum Chordata; class Chondrichthyes; order Orectolobiformes; family Stegostomatidae; genus Stegostoma; species Stegostoma tigrinum. Next base: position 7,092,077 of record NC_081363.1, read on the forward strand.
GTTGGAGACTGCATTAAAATCCTTTCAATCTAATTACGTCATACAGTGTTGGGTGGGGAAATCATGAGGACAGCTCTGAATCCCAAAGGAGTCAGGTGCTTCATTGTGCCTCAAAATAGTCTTAGTAGCAATGTTTATCTAATTGCTATCATGCAATAAATTACATCTTGTTGAGACAAGACCCTGTTCTTGTTAAGACTCATCAATGACTGTTCCTCTACAACTAATGAAAATATAAATGTATAAATATAAATGAGCTAGGCCATTAGATGCACTCCAGGAAAAGGGACTGGTGTTAGCAGCCCTTGACCGAAGGTGATCAGTGGTGAGCTGAATTGCTTAATACCACACGAAATCTCAGTGAAAAATCCATTGGGTCCAGGAGAAGAAATTTCCAGAAGATCAAGTGACTTTACAGTTTTAAAGACTTTACTGCTATTCATACAAACAGTAAGCAGTTGCAAATGCTTAAACAAACAAGCAGTCAGTAAGAACTCAGGGAAAGACTAATATAAGAGAAATGGCACTTCAGGCTAAAGCCTTTACTTCAGACCTAGTAAGGAAGCGTAGAAAGAGCAGTATTGTCCAGAAACAGATTGCAGACTAATTTCACCTAGGCAAGTTACAGATTCCATGAGAAGGTCAAGATCTGGAGGAGTGTTCCTGGTTCAAGTTTGTTTCGAATTCATTCATGGTATGTGGGCATAGCTGGCTGGGCAAGCATTTATTGCCCATTCCTTAGTTTACCGAGGAAGAAAATTTATAGGAATTCCATGAGTGATGTGGGAAAAAAATTGAAATTAATTGAACAGATACAAACTAGGAAAGCTGGATTTATTTTTGAAAATGAGTGCTTACAGCTAACAATGAATATTGTTGCAATAGCAAGTGGACACCGTGGGCATAACTACAATAGGTTACCTAATTACTATCACGCAATAAGCTAAATCTCAACAACAGAAGAGCTTCTTCTAATTAATACTCCCTAGTGTAAATCATCTACTACTGTAGACAAAATAACCCCTTCAACCCAGTCAAGGAAAGAGGAACTGTAGTAATGTCCTTCTATCCACAAACAATAAAGATAATCTATGAAGTGCTAATGTTCCAACCATTGTGCTCCCATGTGATTTTGTATTTGTCATTCTGACGGAAGACGTGTTTGTTATAATGAGGTCATGCTGAAAATACTTTGTCATCAGGAAGATACCGCTTACATTGGCTGTTCCCATGCATTTTTTCAATGGTTCCTCTTCGGAAATAAGTCGAACAGTCTTTAGCAGTGAAGATGAACGCTAGCATTAATGTTCTGCAGAAGGATGATCATTTCCCTTTTTTGGGAAAACACTGAGAATTTCATTAAGGTCAGAATAGAACTTTTCCTGAATATTTGGTTAGATTCAAGGGTTGGGGCAATAGTGCTGATGACTATGGCATATTTATTGCAGCTGACCTGAAGGTTCAATGTCGCAAGCCATTCATTTATAATGGCATGATGACAAAACTGACTGAAATGAACTGGGAGGTAGCAAGAACTGCAGATGCTGGAGTCAGAGACACCACAGAGTGAAGCTGGAGGAACACAGCAGGCCAGGCAGCATCAGAGGAACAGAAAAATTGACGTTTAGGGTCGGGACCCTTCTTCTGAATGAAGAATGGTCAAATTTGTTGTTCCTCTGATGCTGCCTGGCCTGCTGTGTTCCTCCAGCTTCACACTGTTGAAATGAACTGAGAGTCTAGTTTAAAAGGCAGAATACTAGTAATGCAGTGGCAGACTTTCAAAGGGATGTTTAAGGATAACGTTCAGCAAATATTTATCTAAGGTCACAGGTTAAGGGTGATTGGGATGAAGTGAAATTATGATCGGCTTTCCCCTCTTAAGCCTAAGACAGTGAGGTATATTTTGATTTCCTTCTTTCCCTTTTTACTCCCATCCACTCCAGAGGTAGATTAAAATTGCGTTTCTGAAACCTGAATTTCAGATTCTAATTTTTAAATAAGTACACAAAGAAAATCTCCTTCTAAAATTAAATGTAAAGGCTTATTAGCAAAATCCTTCAAAACACAGCAGAATAGCTTTATTACTTCATTCACAGGCACAAGCTCTCAGGAGCTTAAGAAATGCAGAACAAGAGAATTAATAGGCTATAAATGAGAAGTTGCAGTAAATTCAGAGACATTACAGATCTGTTCAATTAAGTTACAACTTCCTGGAAGAAAGCTTCCAATAATAGTATGATCAGAAAGTGAGGGCCTTCAGTTTCCCTTCTTGCAGGCAAGATGTAGATTTCCTTCCACCAGCAGCTTGACAACAGTTATGGAAAGTCGAAGCAGGCTCAATTCAGATTTGATTTCTGGATTCCCTCCCAAGTTCAGAGACAGATGTAGAAGTCCAAAATTGTATATCTATGTAATTCAACCAGCTCCAACTGAACACGTGACTAGGATTACCAGAGCTGATGGCCTATCTCAGTGGATTAACTGGAAGATCATCAAGGTTAAAGTGTACCTTTACCTCCCCCATTAGAGTTCCCCTTCTGTGACAAGGAGTGAACTATAAAAGCATTTTGTGCTCACTTTAGCATAATGAATCTTGATATTTTCCTTTGTCCAAAGCTGGCTACAAGCAGATAGCTCATCTCCAAGTCCTTTGTAGCAGCTTCAGCTGGGAGATCTATACAGTACAGAGGCACCGAAGCTTCTGGAAATATGATCATGTGATCAGCATTGACTACTTAATGAGTCTAGCAAGTTGTCCAATATTTAAAAGAAAACAGAATTTAACCTTAAAACATCTGCTCACTCCCTCTGCTCATGTCACCAGTGAGAATAAAAACATCTCAAGGAAGATGCATCAACTGTGGTTCAATAAGGAAGTTATTGAAAGAGACACTGAACAATTCTGAGAATGTTCCCAGTTGGTCAGACAATTGAACAGATTTTGAGGTGACAAAAAATGGACTAAGTAGAGTATGAGAAAATGCTAGCTCATTATTTCAGATTGAAAAGCAAGTGTTAGTACCAAGTATTTAAGTATGGAAGGAGTATTTAAAACTAGTGTTGATCCTTTTGAGAGTGAATCTGAAGAATTGATAATGGAAAGCAAGGAATTGGCAGAGGAAATGAACAGATATTTTGTCTTTGACATTACTATAGAAGATGCAACAGACTTTCCAAAGACACCTGAAAATTAAGAGGTGAAAAGGAGGGAGGAAATTTAAAAAGTCACCATCACCAGCGTAAAGGTCTGAGAAAACAATTAAACCTGAATGACTTGATAAGTCCCTAGGGTCAGATTGTCTACATTCTAGGGTCTTAAAAATTTACTGTAGAGAAAATAGAGAAATGGTTGTAATCTTCAAAAAATCTATAGATGCTGCATGAGTCCCAGCAGATTAGAAAGTAATGAAGAAACTTTATTCTAAGAAAGCAGGATAGAGAAAGCAAGGAAACTTACGGGCAGAGATAGTAGGAACTGCAGATGCTGGAGAATCCAAGATAACAAAGTGTGGAGCTGGATGAACGCAACAGGCCAAACAGCATCTTAGGAGCAGGAAAGCTGACGTTTCGGGCAGCCAGCTTAACATCTGTCATTGGGAGATTACTAGAGTTTATAGCAGGATACTCAGAAAATCAGAATGTGAACATGCAGAGTCAACATGTCTTTGTGAAAGGGCAATGTTTTGTTAGCATTGTTTGAGAAAGTAACAAGGAAGGTGGAATTATGGGAAACTGTGAAGGTTACTTGGTTTTCCACAATACATTTGATGAGGTAAGACCTCAAAGGCTATTGTACAACATAAGAGCTCATGATGTGAGGGGTAAAATATGAGCACCGATAAAGATTTGGTTAGTTAACCAAAAGCAGAGGAGAGAGATAAATTAGTGTTTTTAAAATTGGCAAACTGTATATAGTGGTGTGCCACAGGAATCGTGCTCTGGTCTTAGTTATTTGCAATCTATACCAATGAGTTGGATGTGAGGATTGAATGGATGACAGCTAAATTTGGCAATTTGAAACAAAGAAACGGAAAATATTGACAGATGGAGTAGAATGTGTAAAATTAAACCCATCCACTTTGGCAGGAAGAATAGAAAAGCAATATTTTATGTAACTGGAGAGAGACTGTAGCATTTGTGGAATCTGAGAGATTTGGATGTCCTGGTACATGAATCACCATATGCATTATTATCTAGGCACTGAAAACAATTAGGAAAGCAAATAGAATGCTGGTGTTTATAGCAAGGAGAATGGAATATAAAAGTAGGGAAATCTTAACGTAGGGTCTTGAAGAGAGCTCATCTGAAGTACTCTACAATTTATTCTCCTTATTTGAAAAGTGATCAACCTGCAATAAAAATAGTTCAGAGATCGGTTTGCTCAATTCATTCCTGGATGAAGGGCCTATCTTATGAGGAAAGGTTAAACATGTTGGGCTTTTGCCTAGTTGAGTTTACAAACACGAGAGGTCATCATATTGAAACATATACGATCCTACATGTGACTCTCGACCCACAGCAATGTGGTTAACTCTTAACTACCCACTGGGCAATAAGGGATGCAGAGCCAGCAATGCCCTCTTCCTGCGAATGAACTGAGTTGCAGAGATTCTTGATAGACAATGGAGGAAAATGGGGTTAAGACCACAATGAGATGAACCATGATCTTATGAAATGGATACAGATTCAAACGGCTGAACTCCCTCTCCCATATCCCATGTTCCTATATCTTTCGTTCAGTCAAATGCATCAACCACAGACAACATAGTTAGAAAGGGGATATGTTGATTGCCTCTTTCCTCCCTATTCTTCCTTGGATGCTCATCAAATACTTGGTGACTAGGACCGTGCCGTACAGGGAGACGCTGCACAGGATACAGCGTATAAAGATGGAATTGCGACACATAGCATGAAGAGCAGCAAATGTATGATTTAAACAACATAATGGTCTGTTCAATCACAATTCAGATGATAAGCTCAGCCTTATTAGGTTGCCCTACCCTGCTGTGTCTAGGTAGCACTTAATGACTAACTCATCGGCAAGAATCCCCAGTTAATGGATAATGATGGGATTGTGTAGAGGGAGGGACTTAGATTAGTTCACAGGTTGGCGCAACATCGAGGGCCGAAGGGTCTGTTCTGCGCTGTATTGTTCTATGCTCTATGTTCATTAGCATTTCAGGCAGCATACCCCAAATTGTTAAATTTATGGGTGAAGAGCAGTGGCTGTCTCCCCTTCTTTATCAGTTCACCCCCTTTCCCCAGTTAGTCATAACAAAGTTAATTTAAAAATAGCCTTTCTTTAAAACTAGCCTTTCTTAACAAAACAGTGAATTTATAACATAATAAATATAGGAAATGATAACATAACACACATACATGGAGCAAAAACAAAAACAAAGTTGCTGGAAAAGCTCAGCAAGTACGGCAGCATCTGTGAAGGCAAAAACAGAGTTAACGTTTCGTGTCCGGTGACCCTTCCTCAGTACCTTAGTTCTGCTGCCAGACTTGCTGAGCTTTTCCAGCAAGTTTGTTCTTGTTCCTGATTTACAGCATCCGCAGTTCTTTTGCCTTTTACTACACATACATGGAGGCTTGAAATGGGAAACGTGGAGAAACAAAGGGCAGAGGTTCTGAAAAAAAGAAAGCTCAGACTGAGCCATAAATCATAATTATCTCCAGCGTGAATGGAATAGTACTGGCTGACCAGTATTTATTGCCCATCCCTAGGTGCCCTTGAGAAAGTGGTGGTGAGCTGCCTTTATGAGCCATTGCAGTATAATTGCCATTAGGAGGGATTTCCAGGATTTTGACTCAGTGACACTGATATATTTCCAAGTCAGGATGGTGAGTGGCTTGGTGGGGAACTTGGAGGGGGTGGTGTTCCCATGTATCTGCTGCCCTTGTCCTTCTAGAAAGAAGCAGTTGTGGGTTCGGAAGGTGCTGTCTGAGGAGCCTTGGTGAATTTCTGCGGTGCATCTTGTAGATAGTACATACTGCTGCTACTGAGCGTTGGTGGTGGAGGGAGTGGATGGTCATGGGTGTTGTTCCAAAAATTTGGCTGCTTAGTCCTGAATGGTATCAAGTTTTATGAGTATTGTTGGGGCTGCACTCATCCAGGCAAGTGGGGAGTATTCCATCACACTCCTGACTCGTGCCTTGTGAGAATCTTCAAGCCTTGCTTTACACTTTACGGAAAGATACCACATCAAGGCCCTCAGAAGTGCCATCTGCCTTCGCTGGAAAGACAGGCATATCAGCATCCTTGAATCAGCCAAAAACTTCAGCATCATGATCATCTGAAATCATCTCCACTTGGCTGTCCATCTGTTTGGGTTGCTGGATAGTTGCCAAGAGGCAAGAGGAACAAGAGAAGGACAACGGAAACATGTCAAAGAGTCCCTGGAATCTTCTCTTAAGAAATACAAAATGCTTGAGAGACCAGTTTTCAGAAGAAACCAACTTGGATGAAGCTCATGTATGAAGGGACACAATACCTTGAGAACACCTCTTGTTAAAAGGATGGAAAAAGAACTGGAGAAATAAATATCAGTAGCCTTGAAGCCAAGGTCCAATTCCACCTCTCAAAACACTTGCCAAATGTGTGGTCAGATATGCAGCTCTAAGATTGGGCTCACCAACCATGCAAGGACATACTGAATCCACGATCAGTTACATGGCATTTCTTAGGTGGACAATCAGATTCATTAATGAGTAACTGCCAGCAACAATGCTAACCAGCTGGACATTGCAGGAATGGGACCTTTTTGTAGTTACAGTATATTGTTGATTCACGTACTGCCTGTAAACTTTCACCAGCTTTTCCAATAACTTCAACTTACTTTGCAAAAGCAGTAAAATGAAATACTCAGCAACAAGCCTGAAAGTTATGATCATCCTTGTTAATAGCACTGAGGATTTTTCCTGCTGCTGAACTCCTTTAGATTTATGACTTTAAGGAAGGGTTAGTTGGAACACTGAAGTTGAAAATAGTACTGCTGGAGAATTTGTTTAAAAAATTACAAGAATGATAACAGATCTAAGAGGGGACAAAATAACTGAATATCCTAGAGTTCTTCAAAACAAAAACTAAGAAGTGACCTGATCGAAATCTTTAAAATTGTTAAGGAATTTGACCGGATAAGCATAGAGTGATTTACGCTTGTGGGGTAATCCAAAACTAGGGGCCATAAATGTAAGAAGGTCACTAGTAACGGATAGTTGGAGCTCTTGAAAGAACGTGAGTTGCTTTGTTGGTTTTCATGTAAAATGTGTATTGTAGACTGACTAGCCAGTGGTCAGTTGGCCATATCTGATTAACCCTAGTTTCCTACTTCAGCTGTCCAACAATCCTGTAACAGTGGATGGTGCCATTCGTCTTTTAGAAGTTGTGCGGAAGAATGACAAGTCAAACTTGGAAAATATCAACATCAATGTGAGTCTCACTTTGTTTATATGATTTAGGACAATACCGAATATAATAACGACCGAATATCCTGAAGTGTGAAATATGGTCCACATACAGAGGTAGTGGATTTTTTCCTATTCCTATCCATCACTTTGGGTTGCCTGGACGCAGCAAATACAGGAAAATTAGGCAGTGGAAGAGATTAGAGGTTAATTACACTACAGAAAAAAAAAGCCATAGGAATATTTCTGGCTTTGGATCACGAAAAAAAATAGAGTATTTGATAAAATTGGTGCAGTCTGCAACAGTTAATTAATCCATTAGATTAGATCAATGACAGTGTAGTGCAAGGGATTAAGCATCAGTCCTAAGATTGAGGAAATTAGTCTACATTCAATATTGGTGCAGATACAACTGGAGTACTGATTACAGGGGCTTGGTTAGCTTGACTGAATGGCTAGTTTGCAATGCATAGTAACACCAATAGTGCGGATTCATTTCTCAAACTGGATGGGGTTAACATGAAAGAAAGTGCTCCTAAGATGCTGCTTGGCCTGCTGTGTTCATCCAGCTCCACACTTTGTTATCCCAGATTCTCCAGCATCTGCAGTTCCCATTACATCTGGGGTTAACATGAAGCTCCCTCCTTCTCAATCCTGCCTGATGGCACAGTGACTCTAAAGCCAAACCACTGACAGTTCTCTCTCTCTTTAGAATGAGAGAGCTAATCCTCTGGGACTTAAGGTGGCTTTTACCTATCGGGTACAACTCTGCTCATACGCAAGAATACCAAGACATTTTAGATATTGCAGATAAGGACAACCAAACTGGTTATGGAGTATAATCAATAATAAGACAATGCTGCAAAACTTGTTGCTGGTCAGGCATTATCAGTGGAGGAATGGATTTAATATTTCCAGTCAATGACCTTTTGTCATTCCTAGCACTAATTTTTCATAGGTAATAGGAACTGCAGATGCTGGAGAATCTGAGATAACAAGGTGTAGAGCTGGATGAACACAGCAGGCCAAGCAGCATCTTAGGAGCAGGAAGGCTAATTTTTCATGCCTGCTAAAGTTATGCAATGCATGGTGAAGATCAATGCATTCTGGATAGTAGAAAAATTGGAAAAATAAAAAATTAACATAGATCTTATGTGGTTAATGAGTTACAGAAACATTCTATTGTCTGATTATGTTGCTTCAGAATGTACTAGTAAATGAAAATTTCATGGAGCTGCTAAAGAGCGTTACTCATGATCATCCACAGTTTGTGATTGAAACTAGAGGAGTTGGAGGATCTATTGTTGGAAGCCAAAAATCTCGACCTGATCCAATGAAAGTGATCCAGGCAAGAATCTATGAATTTGACCCCTATTGAATTAGGTCCTACAACATGTGATACTACTTCTAAAAATATCTTGCATGCTATAAACCTATTTACATTTATTTATAGAGTTCAACATTAAAAGCATATACCTCTTAACTTAGCTACAGCACACTTCTTTATAGATCTTTTTAATCAACCCACTCTGCGATGTTATGACACGTATCTGGATCAAGTGGGATGAGAACCGAAGCCTTCTGGCTGAGAGATAGAGACATTATCACTGCACAATAAGAACATGCAGTTTCTTTACATTCTGATTACATCAAGTAAAGAAACAAACTACATTAATTAACACCGCCCAATCTTTCTTCTACACTCTTCAGTATGCCAATAAAACCAATACATTGACTGATACAACTGTCCAATAGCCACTGTCTGCATACAATAAATTAATAAACAGTCCATAGTCACAAAAGCTTATGTATCTCATTGTAAGGGCAAGTGTGTTCTTCTCACCTGTTGATGTACAACAATGGATTCTATATTTGCTTTTAGGGCTCCCGGTGCAGTGGAAGTATCCCTACCTCTGAGCCACGTTCGAGTCCAAGCTGTCCCAGATATGTGTCATAACATGCCTGAATTAATTAGAAATATCTAAGCAATTAATTGTAGGTAATTATATTAAGGGCATGAATTTTGGATCTTGATGCTTAACTGCAGGCAGATGGTCCTTCCGCCCAACGATCCTATACCTTGGAGCTGGGGATCTTGAAGGCCAGCTGGTTCCATGTTCACCAAAATCAGTTCTAGCCTCCAGCAAGGGTCTAAATTTCCCCAATATAGTTTGAGCACTGGTGCACTGATATTAATTCTGAAGAAGAGTCCAGACCCAAAACATCAGCTTTCCTGCTCCTCTGATGCTGCTTGGCCTGCTGTGTTCATCCAGCTCTACACTTTGTTATTTTAGCACTGATATTATCTGTGGGACTGGATACAATTCAAATATCACAATGAAGGGATGGAAATTTCAGATTAACTGAATTTGGTTCTAAGAGTACTTTCAAAAGGTATCTAAGGGATTTTCGAGGCACCTATTGCTAAACCTCCCTGACAGAGTTGTTGCGGTTATATTACAGATATAAGCAGTATCAGAGGAGCAGGAAAGCTGACGTTTTGGGTCTAAACCCTTCTTCAGACCCTTCCTCTGATGCTGCTTGGCCTGCTGTGTTCATCCAGCCCTACACCTTGTATTCTCAGATTCTCATCATCTGAAGTTCCTACTATCTCATGGTTATATTATATCTGACTTGCCAAGAGTTGATACTGAAATGGACATGAGAAAATGTTCCATTAGCCACCAATGTTATCTAATTCCCTGAAGGAAGAACAGCCAGTGTGCTTGCAAAAGGAGGAAGGAAAGAAATATGGAAACAAATATTTTAACAATGTCAATGACTACTGTGCAATTGCTTCAAATAGGATTACCTAGATAAGCACAAACTCCGACTCTCCGATTTCTTCAGAAACATGGACAAAGCTGGAAACATGAATGTGCCTGTCTCCGATTTCAAGAAAGCTTTACAGGTTTGGGGAGATTTTCACAAAAATGCACTTTTAAAAGGTCCCATCAACAACATGGCACAGTGGTTAGCACTGCTGCCTCACAGTGCCAGAGACCCGGGTTTGATTCCACCCTCGGGCAACTGTCTGTGTGGAGTTTGCACATTCTCCGTGTCTGCGTGATGGTGCTATGATTTCCTCCCACAGTCTAAAGATGTGCAGGCTATGTTGATTAGTCATGCTAAATTGCCCATATTGTTCAGGCGTGTGTAGATTAGGTGGGTTATAGGAGGATGGGTCTGGTTGGGATGCCCTGAGGTTCAGTGTGGACTTGTTGGGCCGAAGGGCCTATTTCCACACTGTAAGAATTCTATGATTCCATGATAACAATAAATGAAGATTTGAAAAGTCAGCACTGCGGAACCTTAGGTGTAGAAATTTCAGTCTTCAACCATAAATTGAGGTTACGTTATACAAATTATAACTAAAAGCAACAAACATAAGATCAAAGGAGGTCTGTGCAGGGTGACGTTAGGAAACAGCTCTTCAGCACAAAAGATTAGTTAAAATTCAAGGCAGAATCTCTCGCACACAATGCTGACAAGAATGTGGCAGGGTCAATTGAAAAATTTGAACCTAAGATTTTTGTCAGGTAAATGTGGCGAGGGTTACAGTACCAAAGTGGGTAAATGAATTATGAAAGAATTCAATCATGATACAAATCAATTAAGCAGCAGACTCGAGGCACTGAATTGTCTGCTGCTGCTTGTCACCTCTCCTGCCAGGAGACCTGCCAACATGGTATGCAACACTTATCTGCTTTGTACTATTCTCACAGATCCATCATGTTTGTTTGCAACCAATCTGCGATATCAACATCAAAATACGTCTCAGCTGGACCTTCTTTTTGTCCTCTGGAAGAGGTCTCTGTAGTTTTTCAGTCTCATCACATGGCCAAAATTTTGATATTTTTCTTTCGGGAAGTCACTTTTAAGAGTTTTTCATGTCCCTGCAGTTCCAAGTGCCTCCCCATTTGACAATGGCATCTATACTTTTAGCAGTCTTATTATCCACATTTCAAAGGCTTCAGTTTCCTTACATGGATCTTCATTTTATTGTCCAGATTTCCTAAATTTTACAAGAAAATGGACTGAATGTAGCCTCTCGTGCCTTTTCCTTGTTACAAACTCAAGTTATCTTGGTGGAAACATCTTTATAAAATTACTGGCAATCTCTATTCTTCTACTAACTTCTGGGTTGCATCTGCCATTTCCTGTTAGCCAGGATGTGGAGAAGCTGGTGTTGGACTGGGGTGGACAATGTCAGAAATCACCAACGCCTGGTTGTAGTCCAACAGGTTTATTTGAAAACACAAGCTTTTGGAGCCTCGTTCCTTCATCAGGTGTTAGTGAGGCGGTATCAGGCACAGAATTTTTAGTAGAAGATCAAAGGGTCACACCACTGATGAGAATGTATTAAACAAACCTGAGATGCTTTTAAATCTTTAATCAGTTAGAAGGTTTTAGTTGATTAAATGAAAACATAAATGCCAGAATTCCTTTCAAGTCACTGCTCTAAGGGAACTAAAGATTTTTTCCGTGTAGGGAAAAGTTGACATTTTAGGTCAGACAATGCATATTAGGTGTGCAAGGCCTTGTTCAGAATCTGTTTGCATTTTGGTGGCAGTTTGACTGATTTTATTTCTAAAGTAGGGGCTTATAAAATACCACATTGCCAGATTGCCTATAAATTGTGTGCTTTTTGAACAAAATAGAATGTATCTGCAAATACAAATACACCCCATAGATTACATGTGCATATGTATGTGTGTGTGTGTGCGTGAGCGATAGAGAGAAAGTGAATTTGTATGTGTGTGTGGGACAGAGAGAGTGTGTATGCCTGTGTGCGGGGTTGGTGAGAGAGAAGGAGAAAGAATGTGTGTGTGTGAGAAACAGTGCGTGAGTGTGGATCTTCAGGCAAACATCCTCCAAGGTGGACTTTGGATACATAACAACAGAGTTGCCAAGTTCCTCAAACAGGATATTGGGTTCATATTGCACTACAGGGTGACCCTACCACACTACACGCACACACACATACACATTTGCATACAGATTCACTCTTATACACACAGTCTCTCAAACACACACTCTCTCTTTCCCACACACACACACGTGTGCGCGCGCACTCCTATACACACATACACTCTCTCTCCCTTTCACACAGACACACTCTCTCCTCCCTCACACACATACACTCTCTCCTGCCCACACACACATTCATTCTCTCCCCCCACCCCACAAACACAGGCACACACACTCTCTCTTTCTCTCTCTAGCTGCTCCCCCTCCCACACTCTTGGGGTGAATTTGTATTTGCAGAAACATTCCATTTTGCTCAAACAGCACACAATTAATAGACAGTCAGTAAATGTGACATTTTATAAATTCTGTTAGCATTTGTCCTACATTGACAAACTTGTATAATACTTCAAATGTGATACCATTTGCTTTAATGTTCACTCTAGTTTCTTCAAATGTATTCCTCCCATCCATCACTGTTTCTGCCTTTTTGGCATTCACACTAAATCCATCTTCACCTGTTAAATATTTTGTAAGGCCTATTCTGAAATGTAAATAGTGTTATCTATCATTTTAATATATTTTAATTCAGAGGTGCACAAATTGCAATTCTTGCCAGCCCTAATTGCCCTTGAGACTTTGATTTATTCTGTCTCCTAGTTTGTGTGGCGAATGTGTATTTCCAAGTCAATCATATAAGCAGTCAAGCCATATGACTTGGAGTGGAACCCATGAGTGGTAGTGCACCTGTTGTCCTTTTCTTTCTAAATAGCAGAAGTCAGAGAAGTCTTGGTTATTTGCTGCTATGCATTTTGTGTATTGGACACACAGAAGTCACATTACACTGATGACAGAGGGAGTGAATGTCAAACAAATAGGCAGCTTTGTGCTGAGTAATGTAAGCGTCTTGGACATTGTTGAATCTGCCCATCCAGACATTTCCAAAAGAACAGAAAATGGTATCAAAGTAGATTTAGCTTTTCCTCTGTCTACTGCATTGCAAATCTCAGTATCCCCACTAGCCCAAGCAATACCCCACTATAACCCCTAGCCAATTTGTAATCCAGAAATGATTGTAGGCAGTTTTGACAGGACCAAATAGGCCTCAAATAGTTTAACAAAGTTAACCTCAGTCATCAACTACATAATTACATCAAGATACCAGCAAAGTTTGCATAGAAGGGGCTGAAGGAGCTTGATGCAAGTTAGGATAAGGCTGCTCAATTCTGGAAGCGTTTATTTTTAATTAAAGTGGAAGGTGGGAAGCCAGCGAGGAAAATATTTGATGCCAACTGACTCAACCCATTCAATGAATGGTTGAAGGTTTCAGGAGATGATGGACTATGTCAGGTGTGGAAACTACACCTATTTTCTGTCTTGGGGTAGATGCCAAAACAGACCTATTGGGTTGAAAACTGATTTCTATTCCAGAAATATTCTCATTCCTTTGTTATTAATCTTATTTCACCAGCAATTCAACATTCCATTGGATCTTGTTCAGGTTGAAGAACTACTCAGCAAACTTGACAGAGGCAATACTGGATCAATTGACTACAGGTAAGGAATAGGGTACAATAGCTTGCTTACATTATTGGACTAATAATCCAAAGGCATAGACTAATAATTCAGGGATATGAATTGAAATCTCACTGACAGATAATTAGAAATAGGAGCAGAAGCAGATCATTTGTGCAATCGAGCCTACTCCGCCATTTAAAAAGATCATGGTTGATCTGACAGTGGCCTTCACTCCACTTTTATTTCCTGCCACCCACACTCCTCCCCAACATCTCACCATAACACTTTACTCTCTTGTATACAGAAAATCTATTCAACATTCCCTCGCAGAATGTTGTTCAGTTGGAAAATTTAAATTCAGTTAATTAAATAAATCTTGAGCAAAAAACAATGGTGACACTGCAATTGGAGGAATATTAGAAAAACCTAGCAATTTGCTAATATCCCTTAGGGGTGTAAACCTGATGTCTATATCTAGTTTGGCCAACATATGATCCCAGAGTCATAGCACTGTAGTTAACTTTTCCCTGTCCTTAAAAATGGATGATCAAGTCACTCCATTATATTCACAATTGAGATTCACCAGCGCTTTCTTAAGAGATATTGGAAATTGGCAATAAATATAGCTTTGCCAATGATTCCTGGATCCCATTAATTAGATTTTTTATAAAAGCATGCATTGTTGATTGTTCATGTTTAGTATGGCTTTCCTTCCAACTGTAGTGAATATACTGGAGGTTGGAGGAGTCAGATATCAAATCGATAACAATATGTGTATTCTCATTAAGTAGAAATTCCTTAATTGTTCTTTTAAAAAAAATCACCAGTAGTTTACTTATTAAATCTCCTTCGATCCTAACATTTTTGTTTGATGGTTGAATTCTCAGAGATAAATGAAACTGCACTGGGGGCTAACTCAATTGTGTTACCCCTGTCTGGGATAGCACACCGACAATCAAGCTCCTCTATTCCTGGAGTCATCACAAAAGTTAAAGATATTCCAGAAGAACACAAATTACTCCAATTTACCTTTTTTAAAGACCCAAACTGAAAGAAAACACAGGCTAGTTTCTGTACTTTCCTAGAATTACTATTTATTACAATTAATTACACTCTAGCTGTAGCTAAACAATTATGAATCTTCTGAATACACCTCCATTAATTAAATATCAAAGCCCCTTCTCTACTCTCCCTTATATACACACCCACACAAACACAGGGAAAATAAGCATGGGTGTTATGGATGGCGGGAATGTCTGGCAGGCTGTTTTATTGTTCCTATATGGAGAGTTGCTGAGACAATTCTTATGCTGGTCAGAATGCTGTTTCTTGGTCTTCCTTCTCCAGAGCTTTTCACTGGTTTGTAGTTGACACAGTTGACCAGTTGACACTTATAAAAGATCTCTGGCCCATTAATTAAAAGGCACAGCTAACAGGAAGTACTGAAGGAAAAATAAACATGTTTCATTAAATTAGTCTTAAATTAGGTTTTACTATAGAGAGAGCTCCTGAGCTGGTAGAGGTTTGAAGGCTTCTCCCTATATTGTTCCTAGCTCAAAGCTGTTCAGCTACCCAAAAACCAATCATATAGTTGTTGGAAGGCAGAAAACCTTTGTCATCAATAACTGACTACCAGTCCATAGACCAAGGAGCTTACTGTTGTCAACCAAAGCTTCATTTGTACTCAGCTTACCTACCAACTGCACTTAAATTAATAATGAACAAATGGCTGCAAAAAAGATGCTTGCAATGAGTGTCATGTTATGTTGTAGACATGCTTTCTGAGCTGATGGATTCGGTTGTAAACGTTTTGTCACCCTGCTAGGTAACACTGTCAGCACGCCTCTGGTGAAGTGTTGGTGTCCTGTCCTGCCTGTTATTTATATGCCTCAGTTTGCTGGGGTGATTGGTATTACTTCCGGTTTTGTTTCTTAGTAGTTTGTATAAGCTGATCAGAGACAGGGAATTCCTGGAGGCCTGGTATTCCAACTGGAACTCCATCAGTAAACGCATTGAATTAGACCCTGTGTACAAACCTGTGGCTCAGCGAGCATGTCTACAACCTCATCCACAACCCGAGCTACAACTCTTCTCGAAAACATTAAGTGTCATGCTACTTGCTTTGAAATCATGTATCAATCGGCAAAGTAATCCTTGATTTTAAAAGAGTTCTTTCCTCATTTCGGTCCACAATGAAAAATACCAAGAAATAAAAAGATATGATCTTTACAACAGTAAAAAGTGATCTTTTTATCAACCAAGTTATTGGTCTCTCCCTCAAAGAAGATTGCTCTCTTTTATTTAAAAAATTATTGAAGTACCATGGGCATCCTTGGCAAAGCCAGCACATATTGCCAGTCCATAGTTATGTTTCATAAGGTGATGTTGTGGCTTCTGCCTGAAGCGCTGTTGTCAGTGTGGTGAAGGTATATAGTGCTAAAGTAGGCAGCACCTGAACTTTGGTACAGCAACAGTGAAAGTAAGGAATGTCCAAGTTGTAATAGTCTCTGACCTGAAGGCAAACATGATAAATTCAACCAGGTGCGTTTTGGGGGCTGAATAGAGAAAGAGAAATAAGTGGAGAATCTCAGCTGTAGTGGGATGCAGAGATAATAAGTTGATGTTAGCCAAAGGCAAAATTAAAGGGAAATTATCTTTCACAGAAGCCATGAGGATCATTCATTGTGTACTGCATCATCTGTTTCTATCGTGTCTTTTGCAATCTCAGGATGTCCCAAAGCAATCTAGAGTCACTGAGCCATTTTTAAGTTGCAATCATGTCATAATGTAGGAAATTGTCAAAGCCAAACAGTACTAAACAAGGTCACAAAAAACAGCATGCAATGAATTATCAGACAATCTGTTTAGTGATATTGACTATGGATTAAATATTGGTCAAGACAGTGAGTGGACTGCCCTGACTTTCTTCAAATTGTACCAAATACACTCCATCTAAACGAACAGGCAAGGCCGCAGTTTAACATCTGATCCAAAAGTAGGCACCACCAAAGGTGCAGCACTGATTTTCAACCAACATTTAATTCTGGCTTCTGCAGTGAGGATTTAATGTTTGACTTTCTGATTGACTGATAGATAATGTCTAATAGTGCTGCGTACATTCATACACACAGAATCATACAGGTAATGTCTCCAATACCGCCATTACCAATCCTGGTTACGTCGTATCTCAACAACAGGACAGATCCAGCAGAGGTGAAGACACAGTGGTATAATTGTCAACATTGACTATGGACCTCATGAAATCTCATGGCATCAGGGAAAACATTAGCAAGGAAACTGCCTGCTGATTACTGCCCACTCTCGGCTAATAAATTAGTACTCCCCCATGTTGAAAACCATTTGGAGTAAGCCCTGAGGGTAGCAAGGGCACAGAAGGTGTACTGGGTGCAGAACTTCATTGTCCATCATCTAGGATGCCTCAGCTGCACCGATACTAACTCAGCTAGTCAAGTCGTAAAGACAGACTGGGTGTGCAGCAGGGTGTTGAGGGAGCCAATAAGAGTGTAGATATGAACCTAAAATTTGCTCAGTTAGCCGAAATGAAATTGAGTTAGAATCAAATAAGATGAAAAAACAAATGAAACCTGGTCTTTACTTAATGACTAAAAGGCAATGGGTTTTTAAAGTGTCTGTGTAAGGATGAAAGAATGTGTGTATTTGTTTACATCACAGTAATGGACTAAACTGTCACAGTTACTCAGGAAAAGCTGAAGTTTTGTTTTAAACAAATACAATGAATCGGATTTTAATGTGGACTAC
This sequence comes from Stegostoma tigrinum, assembly GCF_030684315.1. Lineage (NCBI taxonomy): Eukaryota > Metazoa > Chordata > Chondrichthyes > Orectolobiformes > Stegostomatidae > Stegostoma > Stegostoma tigrinum. The sequence continues at coordinate 7,109,753 of NC_081363.1, forward strand.
ATAACTGCCATGGAATTGTGCTTTGTGAATATCAAACAGTTGATTTGATGACATAAATGCAGCGAATAGCGAGTGCAAGCTAAGTTTTATGTCAAGACTCATTGCAGGCAAGAGATGTGTCTTTCCAAGGAGATACAAGCAAGTATTATGTTTCACAAGCAGGAATTGCTGGAAAAGCTCAGCAGGTCTGGCAGCATCTTTGAAGAGAAATCAAGAGTTAATGTTTCAGGTCCAGTGACCTTTCCTCAGAACTGAAAACAAAACATTAACTCTGATGTCTCTGCACAGAAGATGCCAGACCTGCTGCGCTTTTCCAGCGATTTCCGTTTCTGTTTCTGATTTACAGCATCTGCAGATCTTTCAGTTTTGATCAAGACTTATGTCTTCCACATCAGTTGATCAATTCACTTGGCACGTTTGTGATGTTTGCAAGTGGTAAAATTGATCATTTGCTGAGTGGACTGGATAATGTCAAGACTTTGAATGTTCAGCTTCTATGGAACAAGTATAAAACAACTTCCCTCACAGTAAAAAGCTAGCTAGCTTGAAGAAGTTGATACTAGCTTGTGGAGGGCGATAGATCACTGACGAGATATTGAAATAGAATGTGCCGATCACCTGTTATGGCCTGATCCTTGTATAAGTCGACGTAATAGGGTGCACTTTTGATTGCAGGCGTTATATGGGTGAGATTTTTACAGTGTTTTAGGCAGTATACTTTGCTATAGTAAAGAACATTGGGTACATACCATTGTTAGAATTTCCTTGGACTATTGATAGCCACAGTAAACCTGACAGACCAGGGAAAGTGGGAATAAAAACTTACAAGATGAAAAAACGTACTTGACCTCATCCTTACCAATATGCCTGCTGCAGACACATCTGTGTATAACAATATCAGTAGGACTAACCACTTCACAGTTCTTCAAGAGTTCCACCTTAATATTGATTGATATCATCAACAGTGTTATCAAGCAGCGCTTCCCAACTGATGCTGACTTTGAGTTCCATCAGGATTACTCAATTCCTGACCTCATTAAAACCTTGGTCCAAACAGGGGCAAAAGAGCTGAGTTCCAGGGATGAGGTGACAGTGGTTGGTCTTGACATTAAGGTTGCATTTGTAGCACTAAGAAGCCCTAACAAAACGAGACTCACTAGAGATCGGGGGAAACTCTTTGAAGGAAGATGGTTATGGTTGTTGGAGGTCAATCATCTCACTCCAGGACTCATTGCAGAAGAGTCCTAGGCCCAGCCACCTTCAGATACTTCATCATGGTCTGCCTTCTTTATGTCAAAAGTGGGAATGTTTCTGATAATTGTATAATGCTTAGCACAATTCATAACTCTTCAGAAAAAGCATATATAGAAACTGCTGGGAAAGTTCAGCAGGTCTGGCAGCATCTGTGGAGAGGAATAAGAGTTAATGTTTCAGATCGAGTGACTCTTCCTCAGAACTCCTCAGATACTGAATCAGTCCAGGTCCCAATGCAGCAAAACCTGGACAATATCCAAGGTTGGTGGACAAGTGACTATCTCCAACAAAACAGAATCGAACATCGCCCCTTGACATTACCATTTCAGAATCCCCCAGAAACTTCCTGGGGATTACCATTAACTAGAAATTGAAATGGGCAAACCACTTGAATACTGCAGCTACAAGATCAGGTAAGATGTAAATTGTTGATGAAACTAGATGAAACTGTTGGTTTTCAATTTTAAAGATTAGTATCTAATATGTTTTGCTGGTGAATGCTAAATATAGATCTTAATAATGAATTTACCTGATCCTAAAGTACCTCAGCCATCTGCAACAAATAAAACTTCTTTTTATCTCTTTTCAAAATAGCCTCATACTGCCTCAGGAACAATAGATTTTGATAAGTCAGGTGACATGTAAAAGAAGGTAAAGGTCAACTCGACAGCAAAAAATAATGGAGAGAGAGATGAGGTTAACTACAGGAACAATGTATGTTATGTTAAATCCCTCTCCCTGACAAACGTTTTGCTTTATTTACTATTAAAGAAAAACACATGAAATTAAGTTTTGTTAAATTATAATTTGTTTTAAAGGGGATGTATAGTCTACAGAATTTACCCATGATCCTAAACATTCTGAAGCAATGGTGGACATAAGAAAAGACAAGAATGTAAAGATTACAGTCAATCTGACCAATTTCAAAAATAATAACTCATTGTTTCTCACATTCTCAAATATAAATTTACAATTATTCTGGTAAACATGCATAAAACTTGCACTTTTTAAAAGCTACAAAAATAAATATTAAGAGAATAAGAAACCATTGAACAAGCTAATAATTTCCCTCCACATCATTAACCAATGTTCTACCTCTTGTTTCCTCAATTTGAGGTTGGTCTATCTAGTATGGCTTTAAATTAAGCCTACTGCACCTGGTATTCCCAGTTAGTCTCCCATCCAAATACTAACCAGGCCTCCTTTCTGAGCCTTTTACTTTGTCTGATGGTCACCCATTCCCTTTCTGCCTATATAATCCTCACCTTGCTAAACATGCTGTCCATGACATTGTCAGCATCATGGAAGCTCCATAGTGAGTCCACCTACAGCTCCAGCTCTGAAAAGTGGTAGCTGCAGCTGGACACACTTTTTGCACATGTAGTGGTCAGGGAAGCTTCCCTTATTTCTCACATTGCAAAAGAAGAGCACACCATGGGTCTGAGGTCTCTGTCATGACTTCTCTCTAGACTGAGTTAGTTACTCCCTTTAATAGAGTTTAATTAAGCTAGGGACCATCGTTCATTTCAAACACTTCCATTACAATCAAATGTCCTGTCCTTTAGTTATGCTAATACGTTATGCTTTAAAAACTGTAAGAAAACACCCTGCAGGTATCACTTACAAATTAGTGATAATGGGAACTGCAGATGCTGGAGAATCCAAGATAACAAAGCGTGGAGCTGGATGAACACAGCAGGCCAAGCAGCATCTCAGGAGCACAAAAGCTGACGTTTCGGGCCTAGACCCTTCATCAGAGAGGGGCATGGGGAGAGGGAACTGGAATAAATAGGGAGAGAGGGGGAGGCGGACCGAAGATGGAGAGAAAACAAGATAGGTAGAGAGGAGAGTATAGGTGGGGAGGTAGGGAGGGGATAGGTCAGTCCAGGGAAGATGGATAGGTCAAGGAGGCGGGATGAGGTGGTAGGTAGGAAATGGAGGTGCAGCTTGAGGTGGGAGGAAGGGATGGGTGAGAGGAAGAACTGATTCGGGAAGCAGAGACAGGCTGGGCTGCTTTTGGGATGCAGTAGGGGAAGGGGAGATTTTGAAGCCTGTGAAGTCCACATTGATACCATTGGGCTGCAGGGTTCCCAAGCGGAATATGAGTTGCTGTTCCTGCAACCTTCAGGTGGCATCATTGTGGCACTGCAGGAGGCCCATGATGGACATGTCGTCTGAGGAATGGGAGGGGGAGTGGAAATGGTTCGCGACTGGGAGGTGTAGTTGTTTGTTGCGAACCGAGTGGAGGGGTTCTGCAAAGCGGTCCCCAAGCCTCTGCTTCGTTTCCCCAATGTAGAGGAAGCCACACCGGATGCAATGGATACAATATACCACATTGGCAGATGTGCAGGTGAACATCTGCTTGATATGGAAGGTCATCTTGGGGCCTGGGATGGGGGTGAGGGAGGAGGTGTGGGGGCATATCAAGCAGATGTTCACCTCCCCCTCTCTCCCTATTTATTCTAGTTCCCTCTCCCCATCCCCCTCTCTGATGAAGGGTCTAGGCCCGAAATGTCAGCTTTTGTGCTCCTGAGATGCTGCTTGGCCTGCTGTGTTCATCCAGCTCCACGCTTTGTTATTTTCACTTACAAATTAATTACTTGTGTTGGGACTGTGACACTTTCTGAACTGCCTGGACAGAGACTGAGTACCACACTTACTCTTTCAGATTCACCTACTCCCGTCTCACCTAACTTCCTGTTTTCACCCAATTCCAAAGCACTCCTGTTTAGCCATGCAACAGCCACAGTGCAGCCGGAATATTAAAAAAAAACTTCTAGATGAAGCAGTTTTCTCCAGCTACCCAATAGACCATAAGGAAAAGGATCAGGAGTGGGCTGTTCAGCCCCTTGCACGTGTTCCACCATTCCATAAGATCATAACTGATCTGACATCATTCATGTCCACTTTCTTGCTTTTCCCCCATAACCTTTTTTCCCCTACCAAACAAGTATCTATCTATCTCAGCCTTGAGTATACAAAGGGACTCAGCCCTTATAGTTCGTTATGGTAAGGAGTTCTGAAGACTCACAACCCTCTGAGAAAAGAAATTCCTCCTCGTCTCATTCTTTAGTGCAGCAGGTGCTCCTTTGTACTGAGATTATGCCTTCTGGTCCTAGATTCTCTCATGAAGAAAAATATTCCCTCGGCATTTACTCTGCCATAGAATACTATATGTTTCTATTAGATCACTTCTAATTCTTCTAAATTCCAATTACTAGAGTCCCAGCATGTTTAACCTTTGCTCATGACAATCCCTCCATACTGGGGATCATCTGAGTGAATCTACTCTGACCTGCTTCAAATAAAATGTTTTATTTACAAATAAGCAGACTAAAACTGCTCACAGTACTCCTGAGATAATTCGAACTGCAGATGTGGGGGAATCCAAGATAACAAAGTGTGGAGCTGGATGAACACAGCAGGCCAAGCAGCATCTTAGCACCACACTTTCTAATCATAGTACTCCTGATGTGGTCTTACCAGTACTTTATATGATTGCAGTAAGGCTTCTACTCTTATACTCCAACCCCCTTGAAATAAGAGCTAACATTCCATTAGCCTTTGTGCACAAGTGACCCAAGTCCCCTTGTATTGCAGCTTTCTGCAGGTTTTTCTCCAGTAAACTAATATGTTGTTCTTTCATTCTCCCTTCTAAAATGAACAATTCCAATTTCCCACATTAAACTCCATTTTGCCCACTCTATAACCTATCAATATCTCTGTATCAGTGATAATGGGAACTGCAGATGCTGGCGAATCCAAGATAATGAAATGTGAGGCTGGATGAACACAGCAGGCCCAGCAGCATCTCAGGAGCACAAAAGCTGACGTTTCGGGTCTAGACCCTTCATCAGAGAGGGGGATGGGGTGACGGTTCTGCTATGAATAGGGAGAGAGGGGGAGGTGGACCGAAGATGGAGAGAAAAGAAGATAGGTGGACAGGAGAGTATAGGTGGGGAGGTAGGGAGGGGATAGGTCAGTCCAGGGAAGACGGACAGGTCAAGGAGGTGGGATGAGGTTAGTAGGTAGGAGATGGGGGTGCGGCTTGGGGTGGGAGGAAGGGATGGGTGAGAGGAAGAACAGGTTAGGGAGGCAGAGACAGGTTGGTAATAAAATGTGAGGCTGGATAAACACAGCAGGCCAAGCAGCATCTCAGGAGCACAAAAGCTGACGTTTCGGGCCTAGACCCTTCATCAGAGAGGGGGATGGGGAGAGGGAACTGGAATAAATAGGGAGAGAGGGGAAGGCGGACCGAAGATGGAGAGTAAAGAAGATAGGTGGAGAGAGTGTAGGTGGGGAGGTAGGGAGGGGATAGGTCAGTCCAGGGAAGACGGACAGGTCAAGGAGGTGGGATGAGGTTAGTAGGTAGCTGGGGGTGCGGCTTGGGGTGGGAGGAAGGGACGGGTGAGAGGAAGAACCGGTTAGGGAGGCAGAGACAGGTTGGACTGGTTTTGGGATGCAGTGGGTGGGGGGGAAGAGCTGGGCTGGTTGTGTGGTGCAGTGGGGGGAGGGGACGAACTGGGCTGGTTTAGGGATGCAGTAGGGGAAGGGGAGATTTTGAAACTGGTGAAGTCCACATTGATACCATATGGCTGCAGGGTTCCCAGGCGGAATATGAGTTGCTGTTCCTGCAACCTTCGGGTGTCATCATTGTGGCACTGCAGGAGGCCCATGATGGACATGTCATCTAGAGAATGGGAAGGGGAGTGGAAATGGTTTGCGACTGGGAGGTGCAGTTGTTTATTGCGAACTGAGCGGAGGTGTTCTGCAAAGCGGTCCCCAAGCCTCCGCTTGGTTTCCCCAATGTAGAGGAAGCCGCACCGGGTACAGTGGATGCAGTATACCACATTGGCAGAGGTGCAGGTGAACCTCTGCTTAATGTGGAATGTCATCTTGGGGCCTGGGATGGGGGTGAGGGAGGAGGTGTGGGGACAGGTGTAGCATTTCCTGCGGTTGCAGGGGAAGGTGCCGGGTGTGGTGGGGTTGGAGGGCAGTGTGGAGCGAACAAGGCAGTCACGGAGAGAGTGGTCTCTCCGGAAAGCTGACAGGGGAGGGGATGGAAAAATGTCTTGGGTGGTGGGGTCGGATTGTAAATGGCGGAAGTGTCGGAGGATAATGCGTTGTATCCGGAGGTTGGTAGGGTGGTGTGTGAGAACGAGGGGGATCCTCTTGGGGCGGTTGTGGCGGGGGCGGGGTGTGAGGGATGTGTTGCGGGAAATACGGGAGACGCGGTCAAGGGCGTTCTCGATCACTGTGGGGGCAAAGTTGCGGTCCTTAAAGAACTTGGACATCTGGGATGTGCGGGAGTGGAATGTCTTATCGTGGGAGCAGATGCGGCGGAGGCGGAGGAATTGGGAATAGGGGATGGAATTTTTGCAGGAGGGTGGGTGGGAGGAGGTGTATTCTAGGTAGCTGTGGGAGTCGGTGGGCTTGAAATGGACATCAGTTACAAGCTGGTTGCCTGAGATGGAGACTGAGAGGTCCAGGAAGGTGAGGTATGTGCTGGAGATGGCCCAGGTGAACTGAAGGTTGGGGTGGAAGGTGTTGATGAAGTGGATGAACTGTTCGAGCTCCTCTGGGGAGCAAGAGGCGGCGCCGATACAGTCATCAATGTACCGGAGGAAGAGGTGGGGTTTGGGGCCTGTGTAGGTGTGGAAGAGGGACTGTTCCACGTAACGTACAAAGAGGCAGGCATAGCTGGGGCCCATGTGGGTGCCCATGGCCACCCCCTTAGTCTGTAGGAAGTGGGAGGAGTCAAAAGAGAAGTTGTTGAGTGTGAGGACGAGTTCAGCTAGGCGGATGAGAGTGTCGGTGGAGGGGGACTGGTCGGGCCTGCGGGATAGGAAGAAGCGGAGGGCCATCGTCTCAGCCTGCTCCTGCCCCACCGAACTCATCTCCACCTATCTGGACTCCATTTTCTCCCCTTTGGTCCAGGAACTCCCCACCTACGTCCGTGACACCACCCACGCCCTCCACCTCCTCCAGGACTTCCAATTCCCTGGCCCCCAACACCTCATATTCACCATGGACGTCCAGTCCCTGTACACCTGCATTCCGCATGGAGATGGCCTCAAGGCCCTCTGCTTCTTCCTATCCCGCAGAGGGCCTTGAGCCCTCACACCCCGCCCCCGCCACAACCGCCCCAAGAGGATCCCCCTTGTTCTCACACACCACCCTACCAACCTCCGGATACAACGCATTATCCTCCGACACTTCCGCCATTTACAATCCGACCCCACCACCCAAGACATTTTTCCATCCCCTCCCCTGTCAGCTTTCCGGAGAGACCACTCTCTCCGTGACTCCCTTGTTCGCTCCACACTGCCCTCCAACCCCACCACACCCGGCACCTTCCCCTGCAACCGCAGGAAATGCTACACCTGTCCCCACACCTCCTCCCTCACCCCCATCCCAGGCCCCAAGATGACATTCCACATTAAGCAGAGGTTCACCTGCACATCTGCCAATGTGGTATACTGCATCCACTGTACCCGGTGCGGCTTCCTCTACATTGGGGAAACCAAGCGGAGGCTTGGGGACCGCTTTGCAGAACACCTCCGCTCAGTTCGCAACAAACAACTGCACCTCCCAGTCGCAAACCATTTCCACTCCCCCTCCCATTCTCTAGATGACATGTCCATCATGGGCCTCCTGCACTGCCACAATGATGCCACCCGAAGGTTGCAGGAACAGCAACTCATATTCCGCCTGGGAACCCTGCAGCCATATGGTATCAATGTGGACTTCACCAGTTTCAAAATCTCCCCTTCCCCTACTGCATCCCTAAACCAGCCCAGTTCGTCCCCTCCCCCCACTGCACCACACAACCAGCCCAGCTCTTCCCCCCCACCCACTGCATCCCAAAACCAGTCCAACCTGTCTCTGCCTCCCTCACCGGTTCTTCCTCTCACCCATCCCTTCCTCCCACCCCAAGCCGCACCCCCAGCTACCTACTAACCTCATCCCACCTCCTTGACCTGTCCGTCTTCCCTGGACCGACCTATCCCCTCCCTACCTCCCCACCTACACTCTCTCCACCTATCTTCTTTACTCTCCATCTTCGGTCCGCCTTCCCCTCTCTCCCTATTTATTCCAGTTCCCTCTCCCCATCCCCCTCTCTGATAAAGTGTCAAGGCCCGAAACGTCAGCTTTTGTGCTCCTGAGATGCTGCTTGGCCTGCTGTGTTCATCCAGCCTCACATTTTATTATCTTGGAATTCTCCAGCATCTGCAGTTCCCATTATCTCTGAGACAGGTTGGACTGGTTTTGGGATGCAGTGGGTGGAGGGGAAGAGCTGGGCTGGTTGTGTGGTGCAGTGAGGGGAGGGGATGAACTGGGCTGGTTTTGGGATGCGGTGGGGGAAGGGGAGATTTTGAAGTCCACATTGATACCATTGGGCTGCAGGGTTCCCAAGCGGAATATGAGTTGCTGTTCCTGCAACCTACGGGTGGCATCATTGTGGCACTGCAGGAGGCCCATGATGGACATGTCATCTAAAGAATGGGAGGGGGAGTGGAAATGATTTGTGACTGGGAGTGCAGTTGTTTATTGCGAACCGAGCGGAGGTGTTCTGCAAAGCGATCCCCAAGCCTCCGCTTGGTTTCCCCAATGTAGAGGAAGCCACACCGGGTACAGTGGATGCAGTATACCACATTGGCAGATGTGCAGGTGAACCTCTGCTTAATGTGGAAAGTCATCTTGGGGCCTGGGATAGGGGTGAGGGAGGACATGTGGGGGCAAGTGTAGCATTTCCTGCGGTTGCAGGGGAAGGTCTGGGTGTGGTGGTGTTGGAGGGCAGTGTGGGGTGAACAAGGGAGTCACGGAGAGAGTGGTCTCTCCGGAAGGCAGACAGGGGTGGGGATGGAAAAATGTCTTGGTTGGTGGGGTCGGATTGTACTTGGCGGAAGTGTCGGAGGATGATGCGTTGTACCCTGCAGCCCAATGGTATCAATGTGGACTTCACCAGCTTCATAATCTCCCCTTCCCCCACCGCATCCCTAAACCAGCCCAGTTCGTCCCCTCCCCTCACTGCACCACACAACCAGCCCAGCTCTTCCCCTCCACCCAATGCATCCCAAAACCAGTCCAACCTGTCTCTGCCTCCCTAACCTGTTCTTCCTCTCACCCATCCCTTCCTCCCACCCCAAGCCGCACCTCCATCTCCTACCTACTAACCTCATCCCACCTCCTTGACCTGTCCGTCTTCCCTGGACTGACCTATCCCCTCCCTACCTATACTCTCCTCTCCACCTATCTTCTTTTCTCTCCATCTTCGGTCCGCCTCCCCCTCTCTCCCTATTTATTCCAGAATCCTCACCCCATCCCCCTCTCTGATGAAGGGTCTGGACCCGAAACATCAGCTTTTGTGCTCCTGAGATGCTGCTGGGCCTGCTGTGTTCATCCAGCCTCACATTTCAATATCTCTCTGTGAACCATTTGTATCCGTCTCACGATTTGCCTTTCCAGCTTTTTGTTGGAGTTTTACAAATTTACTGGTTACTGGTCACTAACTGAAGAAAGATTTCGTTAATGACAAAGCAAATTGAATGTATTCATCATTGCCTTGGGGCACTTTGCAATGTCACTGATGTTAGCTAAGAAAGGTTCAGAATGAGCATCCTGCTTAATTTACAGTGAGATGTGACACTCACACACCTACTGTGGAATTTAAAATGTAATATGTGATTAGTCTGCTTTGGTTAAAACTAAAACTTTCAATAATTCATGTATTTTATAGATTTGTGTTTGCCGTACTTCCTTCTTTTGATTCATTTGACCCTTTGTCTCTTCATACAAATTCTGAGTTGAGCAGGAATCTGGTTGACACCAGGAAGCGGATGATCCGGCACCAAAGGGAACAACTCCATAAAGAGGAAACCCGCCAGAGGAAAGAGAAACAAAAGTCCCAGTGGGTACTGAAAACATTGAACAGTGCAATGAAGGCCATCACTCCGCGAAGTTCAATTGTCATTGTACCTGGTCAGATTAAGTTGCCAGCCATCCAACCACTCAAGTCCTTCAGTTCCCAACAGTTATCTGGCACATCGTTGAGCTCGTGGCATCATGTAGAAATGTCAAACAGCAGTCAGTACTCAGTACCAATTCTGAATAACATACAGCTGCACCGCCCAGTTAGCCATTTGGTCTCTGCTGCCAAGTTGGGCTCTTCTGTTAAGGTAAACTCAGTCTCACAGCCTGACCTGCTGCTTAAATCACCTGTCACACCCCAGACCTTTGATCTGGAATCGGACCCTGTTACAAAGTCTAGTCCACCTACTTCATTCTTGACAGCACAAGCTGTAATATCTGGCCATAAGACGAGAGAGCTGAAGACTAAAATGTAGTATCTTCATCATTTTATGGGGATTTTACCAGCCAAAAATGAGTTATTTTCAGTCAGTCACCATCCCTTCAATCATTCCCCGTTACTCACTTCCCATCAGCTACTTCTCAATTATCTTCTAATAGTCACTTCCCAACAGTTCTTATTCTAACCACCTCCTACATGATCTGTAAATCAAGGACCACTTTCAAGAAGAGCAAATTTCTGCCAACATTCTTTCCCTCTCCTCATTTCAAGGAATGGTCTCTTTGCCGTGGTATGTATCCACTGATCTTAGTCCCTCAGAAAGTAACTTTTAATCATGCATGAGTCTTTTATAGCAAGTAGGCATGATCTCCTGCTCACCACTACCTTGCAATAAGCCAAGAATGGAGACCATGGGTGCCCTCCCTTGACAACTGATACCATGCATAGATTAAATGAACTCCAATCAAACCTGGGATGGTCATGGCGAGAATTGTTTTGTGATTCACAGGATTTTTACCAGCTTAATAATCAGAATTTCTTTCCAAAGCTTTTTAATGCACTTCTTTGTGACATATGCAATGTAACTGGCAAAAGAACCAGAAACAAAATCAGATTATTTTTGAGTGATCATAGTCTGGAAAATATCAAAAACTTGGTAGAAATAGATTCACCAACACATTCAAAAAGAATTATTTGAATATCTGAAGGGAAAACTTTTGTCAGGCTATGGAGAAAGGGAAAAGGAGTGGATTTAACAGAATAGTGTTTTCTATGGCAATTAGTACCTGAAAGTTTAACTGACATCAAAGATAAGCTCCACCCATCAGGATGTAAATATCTGCTCCTGGGAGGAATTAACCATCATTTTATGCTTCTTATGAGTTCTGCAGTTGTTCACCGATTGTTTCACAACTTCAGTGATTTTTTTTGTGTTAAGAACATACAGTTAAATTAGAAAGTTACTCAGTCTTAAACTGAATCTGATTGTCTATTGCAAGACAATCATTTTCTCAACTGTAATACATCTAGCAACTAACTGATATGTAATAAATGTATTTATTGTTCATCATGACTGAATCTATTTTCTGCTCAGAAGTTGGTATGGGCATCCTCTCTCATATGGTATCAATAGCTCAGATTGATACCAACGAGGAGGATTGGTGGCAATGGAATTCCCCACAGCATCCAAGGTAACTGCAGCATACAAGATGAATAGTCATTTGGTAGATTAGGACTTGAGAACTGCTGGAAAAGATTTGAATTGTGAATTGTCATGATTCGTGCAAGAGGAAAAGATTTAACAAAATCTTTTCCTCTTGCTCGAATCGAATCATGACAATTCACAAGACTACCACTTCAATGGGAATTGCAGATGCTGGAGAATCCAAGATAACAAAGTGTGAAGCTGGATGAACACGGCAGGCCAAGCAGCATCTCAGGAGCACAAAAGCTGATGTTTCGAGCCTAGACCCTTCATCAGACCCTCTGATGAAGGGTCTAGGCTCGAAACGTCAGCTTTTGTGCTCCTGAGATGCTGCTTGGCCTGCTGTGTTCATCCAGCTTCACACTTTGTTAACTTCAATAGGAAAACAACATTTATACTGCATAAGAGGAGATCTGATTTGTTTTGCCAGTGGTCTCCTATTGCACTTATATACTGCAAAGTCATGAAAAGTCCTAAGGCAGTCACTCTTGACCCTGAAAAGTACCACAGATTATCCTAGAAGCACAATGTATCTCAAGTATTTTGCAACAGGTGAAGTTAACTGTTTGACATAGCCAGTATGAAGACGTAATACGAGTCGTGTTCACCACTAACAGAACACAGATATAGGTGCAGAATTAGACCATGTCTGCTCTTCCAGTCGATCATAGCTGTTGGCTCTCAATTCCATTCTCTTACTAATCAAGAATTTCTTTATTGCTGTCTTAAAGATGATCAATGACTTAGCCTCCACAGCGTTCTGCAGCAATGAGTTCCACAGCTTCACCATCCCCTGGTGGAATAAAATCCTCATCATCTCAGTTCTTAAGGGCCGTCCCTTCACTCTGACACGGTGCCCTCGCCTCTTACTCTCTCCTAGTAGTGGAGACACATTTCATGTCCCCTCTAACCAGACCTCTCAGTATTCTGTGAGGTTCAGTTAGATCCCCTCCTCATTCTTCTAAACTCCATCAAGTACAGGCCCAGAGTCCTCTACTGTTCCTCAAATGATGAGTTCTTATTCCCTGTCATCATTCTTGTAAATTTCCTTTGGACCCTCACCAATGCCAGCATACCCTTCCTTAGATACAGAACTAACCCTGCTCACAATATTCCAAATGTGGTCAGATCAGAGCCTTACACAGCCTCAGTAGTATATTTCTGCACTTGTATTCTAGCCCTGTCGAAACGAGTGCTAACATTGCATTTGCCTTCATAACTGCTAATTGAACCTCCACGTTAACCTTAAGAGAATGCTGAACTAGGACTCACAAGTCCGTTTGCTAAACCTGCTCACAATATTCAAAATGTGGTCAGATCAGAGCCTTACACAGCCTCAGTAGTATATTTCTGCACTTGTATTCTAGCCTTGTCGAAACAAGTGCTAACATTGCATTTGCCTTCATAATTGCTAATTGAACCTCCATGTTAACCTTAAGAGAATGCTGAACTAGGACTCACAAGTCCGTTTGTGCTTCAGATTTCCGAAATCTTTAACTGTTTAGAAAACAGTCTACCTCTCTATTCTGCCTACTAAAGTGCATAACCTCACATTTTCCCATACTGTATTCAATCTGCCACCTCTTTGCCCAATCTCCTAGACTGATCAAGTCCTTCTGCATCGTCTCTGCTTCGTCAAACAATCTGTCCTTCCATCAATCTGTGTCATTGGCAAACCCAAGCAACAATGCCCTCAATTCCTTCATTCAGATCATTAATGTATTACTTGAACTGTTGACGTCCTACACTGATCCCTGAGGAATTCCACGAGTCACTGGTTGCCATCCTGAAAAAGATCCCTTTATCTCCACTCTCTGCCTCTGCCAGTCAGCCAATCTTCTATCCATACCAGTACCTTTACCTCTAACACAATGGACTCTCACCTTATTTAGCAGCCTCCTCTGCAGCAGTTTGTCAATAGTCTTCTGAAAATCCAAACAGATCACGTTCACTGGCTCCCTTATGTATAACTTGCTTGTTACCTTGTAAAAGAATTCTAACAGATCTGTCAGGCATGACTTGATCTAAATGAAGCCATGCTGACCAGTTCTATTTTACCATGCACTTCCAACTAGTCTGCATTCTTGTCCTGAATAATTGATTCTGAAATCATTCAAGTCCTCTGAGACCCTTCCTGACTCCAGTGACATCACCCTCCTGACATCACCGCCAATCACTCCACAATCCTCTGTTATTTCTTTCAGGACATTAGCGTGCAATCCCTCCCATCTGGATGATTTGTCCACCTTCAGACAACACAACTTCCCTGACATCTTCTCCTTAGTGACAGCCTTTACACTCACCTCTGCCTCCTTCAACACTGTGGGTTCTTATCTTATGATTTAACCTTTTGTGGCATACTTTGTCGAATGCCTTTTGGAAGTCCATTTACTGATTTCCCTCTGACCATTCTGGTTAAGACATCCTTAAAAAGCTGCAGAAAATTAATCAGGCACCATTTGCCCTTCATGAAGTCATGCTGACTTTGCTTGATTAGACTATGGTTTTCAAATGCTCTGCTATTACTACCTTAATAATTGATTCCAATACATTTTCAACAATATATGTTGAAAAATATATATTCAACATATATTTAAAGTTGCTGCTTTTTGCCTCCCATTTTGAATTGGGGTGTCATATTGCCATTTTTCCAATTCTCTGGTACTTCTCCAGGATTCAAGGATTTTTGGAATATTACAATCAATGCATCTGTCCATGTAGCTACCTCTTTTAGGATGCTTGGATGCAAGCCATCAGGGCCAAGGGGCTTATCTGCTTTTAGCCTCATTAGTTTGTCTGATACTAATTCTGTATTGAGGGTGATGGTACTTAATTCTTCCCCTGCATTCAATATTCACCTGTGGAGATTGGAGAGGTACTAAATGATTATTTTTCATCTGTTTTCACTGAGGAACAGGAGAATATTGTATTGGGCTACTAGAGTTGAAAGGATTAAGGTTAGTAAAGAGGTGTTATCAATTCTGGAAGGTGTGAAGGTAGATAAATTCCCAGGGTCAGATGGGATTTTTCCGAGTATTGTCTCGGACGCTTGGGAGGAGGTGCCGGAGCCTTTGGCCTTGATCTTTGAGTCCTCATAGTCTACAGGTTTAGCACCAGAGGACTGGTGGATTACAAATGTTGTGCCCTTGTTCAGGAAGGGCAGTAGAGATGAGCCAGGTAATTATAGACCAGTGAGCCTTACGTCTGTTGTAGGAAAAATTTTGGAAAGGATTATAAGAGATAGGATTTATAATCATCTAGCAAGCAACAATTTAATTGGAGATAGTCAGCATGGATTTGTCAAGGGCAGGTCGTGTCTCACAAACCTCATTGAGTTTTTGAGGTGACCAAGCATGTGGATGAGGGAAGGGCAGTTGACATGGTGTATATGGGCTTCAGTAAAGCCTTTGATAAGGTTCTACATGGTAAGCTATTGAAGAAAATACAGAGGCATGGGATTGAGGGAGATTTAGCAGTTTGGATTAGAAACTGGCTTTCTGTAAGAAGGCAACGAGTGGTGGTTGATGAAAAATATTCAGCCTGGAGTCCAGTTACTGGTGGTGTGCCTCAAGGATCTGTTTTGGGACCACTGCTGTTTGTCATTTTTATAAATGACTTGGACGCAGGCATAGTTGGATGGGTTAGTAAGTTTGCAATGACACTAAAGTCGGTGGAGTGGTGGACAGTGTGGAAGAATGTTGCAGGTTGCAGGGAGATTTGGATAAACTACAGAATTGGGCCGAAGGGTGGCAAATGGAGTTTAATACAGATAAATGTGAGGTGATTCACTTTGGGAGAAATAATAGGAAGGCAGAATACTGGGTCAATGGAAAGATTCTTGGTAGTGTGGATGTGGTGTCCAAGTACATAGATCCCTGAAAGTTGCCACCCAGGTTGATAGTGCTGTTAAGAAGGCTTATGATGTGTTATGTTTTATTGGTAACAGAATAAACAATCTCCTGTACTTATAATGGTAGGTGTCACCATTTTTTCACTGAATCTGATAATCAGAGTCGCCACTCAGCATAACTCTGCCATTGTATAGACATGTTACATAAGCATGCCCATTTCGTTATCACATGCATGAAGTGCACTGATGGGTTCAAATCAACCCTTTGCTCACAATCCTCTGATTCATCCCAGATACTTTGTGCTTTCTACTCACTTACTTGGGGGGAGTCACTATTTGGCAAGGCTCTGCATGGTCAACATGTACTCATGCACAGGTTCCTATTGCTATTAATCCTTTTCATTTTCACATTCGAGGACAACTTTCTCCTCATCTCTGTCCTCAGTAAACTACCTTGTACACTTAAAATGTGACCCCTAGTTTTGGATTCTGCAGTTATTGGGAACATCCTCCCTGCATTTGCCCTGTCTATTCCTGTTACATTTTTTGAGATCCCCCTCTACATCCCCCATAATAACCAATCCAATCTCTCTTTATACATCAGTCCTGCCATTCCAGGAATTAGTCTGGTAAACTTTTATGGCACTCCTTCCATCGCCAGAACATCCTTTCGCAGAGAAGGGGACCCTGTACAATTGCAGCAAGAAATCCTTGCACCTGTACACAAATCGTGTCACTCTGAAGGCCAATATACATTTTCCTTCCTTACTGCCTGCTGCACTCAAGTCTGTTGCACCTCCCTCTTTTTCAATCTATCTCTTCCGGTTTTTACAACCAAAATGGATAATCTCACACTTATCCAAATTGTTATTCATTTGTCACTCGATTTATCATTTTATCTTTTTATCCCTGACTCAAGTGTTTAATTGATATAAATTAATGTAACCCATATTCTCTGCCCTTATATAGCAAATGGTCTCATTTTTCTCCAACATGCTTACGTGGTTGACTGAGAAGCGAAAGTAATGGAGGATGCTCTCTATTTCAACCATACATTACCCTTTCCTCAGAAAACCTTTAAATGTTCAGATGAAGGATTATTGGACTCAATATGTTTACTCCACTTCTACCTCCACAGATGCTGCCAGAAACAAAAACGAATTTGCTGGAAAAGCTCAACAGGTCTGGCAGCATCTGTGAAGAAAAACAGTTGAAGTTTTGGGTCCGGTGACCCTTTCTCAGAACAGAGAATCGTTCTGAGGAAGGGCTGCCAGACCCAAAACGTTAACTGTTTTTGTTTTGCAAAGTACCTAAGAAAAAACCTCTTGTAATATTCTTTTATGTTACAAGCTAGCTTATCCTCATACTTCATCTTCTCCCCACTTGCTGCATTTCTAGTTGACCTCTGCTGTTTATAAAGGTTTCCCACTAACCTTTACTACACTGTACGCTTCTTCTTTTAATTTTATGCTGTCTCTGACTTCCCTCATGTACAATGGCTCCTTTCTTCCTTGGAATGAATTTCTGCTGTGCGTTCCAAATTATCCCCAGAAATTCCAGTCATTCCTGTGCTACAGTCTTCTCTGTTAGGCTACCTTTCCAATTAGTTCTGGCCAACTCCTCTCTCAGGTCTTTGCAATTACTTTTACTCAACTGTAATATAGAACATAGAACATTACAGCACAGTACAGGCCTTCGGCCTTCAATGTGGTGCCGACCTGTCATACTGATCTCAAGCCCATCTAACCTACACTATTCCATGTACGTCCATATGCTTATCCAATGACGACTTAAATGTACCTAAAGTTGGTGAATCTACTACCATTGCAGGCAAAGCATTCCATTCCCTTACTACTCTCTGAGTAAAGAAACTACCTCTGATATCTGTCCTATATCTTTCACCCCTCAATTTAAAGCTATGCCCCCTCGTGCTCGCCACCACCATCCTGGGAAAAAGGCTCTCCCTATCCACCCTATCTAACCCTCTGATTATTTTATATGTCTCAATTAAGTCACCTCTCAACCTTCTTCTCACTAATGAAAACAGCCTCAAGTCCCTCAGCCTTTCCTCGGAAGACCTTCCCTCCATACCAGGCAACATCCTAGTAAATCTCCTCTGCACCCTTTACAAAGCTTCCACATCCTTCTTATAATGCGGTGACCAGAACTGTACGCAATACTCTAAGTGCGGCCGCACCAGAGTTTTGTACAGCTTCACCATGACCTCTTGGCTCCGGAACTCGATCCCTCTATTGATAAAAGCTAAAACACTGTATGCCTTCTTAACAGCCCTGTCAACCTGGGTGGCAACTTTCAAGGATCTGTGTAGATGGACACCGAGATCTCTCTGCTCATCTACACTACTAAGAATATTACCATTAGCCCAGTACTTTGCCTTCCGGTTACTCCTACCAAAGTGCATCACCTCACACTTGTCTGCATTAAACTCCATTTGCCACCTCTCAGCCCAGCTCTGCAGCTTATCTATGTAATACTGTTACATCTGATTCCAGTTCCTCTCTCAAACTACAGGATGAATTCTATCATATTATGGTCACTGTCCCCTTGGGGTTCCTTCACCTTAAGCTCCCCAATCAAGTCTGTCTCATTATACATCACCAAATCCAGAACTGACTGTTCCTAGTGGGTTCTACCACAAGCTGCTCCAAATAAACTCACCTCATACATATTCCATGCATTCCTTCTTTTGGGACCCATTACCAACCTTTCTAATATGGCTTTGCTATCTTTTGATTTACTTTTTGCCCCGCATCCTGACCTGTATATAACTCCCATCATGGTCTTTTTCCTTGATGGTCTTCTATATAAATAACTGA
Organism: Stegostoma tigrinum; assembly: GCF_030684315.1. NCBI lineage: Eukaryota > Metazoa > Chordata > Chondrichthyes > Orectolobiformes > Stegostomatidae > Stegostoma > Stegostoma tigrinum. Next base: position 7,128,211 of record NC_081363.1, read on the forward strand.
CTGACTGCACACCTATTAATTATGATTGTAGAAATGGTCACTCAGTAAGTGACTAATCATCAGTCTACAAATACATAAACTGTCAATCTATGACACTGTTAGGACCAAATATTTTTATTTTCATGCTTTCAAAAACTAGGAAATGAAATGAGAAAGAATGGTTTGAAAAACCATTGTTTGAAATTCTGCAGCTTTGAAAGCTGGTAACCTGATACCCATGGCAGACATTGTAAACAACTGTCTGAACAAACAGTATTTGAAGTTCAGGTGACAGACAATCTGAGCCAGTGGTGTGTTATGATACAACTCCTGTTGATAACAGGAAGTTGATTTATAAAACAGAAGTAAGCAGATGTTCTCCCTGCCAGAAGCTGCCTGTTCTCTGCAGTAAAAACCCAGGTTAAACTTAAAGAAGGACTCTTCCTGCAGAATTGCTGTAAGCTGTAATTTCTGAATTGATAAATCAGAGACATTTCCAAATGAATCAGCTACTCTCTGTACTTCTCCCAACAACTTAGTGAAAGATATTTGAATAATAAGGGTTCCAGCCAGCCAAAAAATACATATCAACGTTGGAACCAGCAAGCAAAGACCACTACACTGACTTTCTACCTCTGCTAATAATCTATTTTCATTGTGTTTGTCTGTAATTGTTTAAAGGGGTGTTCATAAGGGGAATAAAGTTTTACTTTGTAATGTCATATACCAATGGTTTATATCTGTTTACCTATAGGTAATCTTGTTACTTCTAATACATAACAATCTTGGTCCATCCTTTCTATTAACCTTGGTTTGAAAGTCAGGTAAATTGGGGTACAATGTTTCAGTTGATTTATTGTTGTCGCATGTACCTAAGAACAGTGAAAGGCTTTGTATGCCGTATAGGCAAATCATAATATACAAGGACATACAGATCACTGGGTGAATAGAGCGAGGTATACAAAGTTACAGTTGCACAGGAGGTGTACTAAAGCAAGATCAGCATTAGATTTGAGATTTGGAAGGTCCATTCAGCAGTCTAGTAACAGCAAGGAAGAAGCTGTTGGTACGTGTGTTTAAGCTTTTGTATCTTCTATCTGACAGGAGAGTTTGGAAGAAATTATAAGCAGGATGGGAGTGGTCTTTGATGATGTTGGCCGCTTTTCCATGGCAACAAGAAGTGTAGATGGAACCAATGGATGAGAGTTTGGCTTGCCTGATGGTCTGGGCTGTGTTCACAACTTACTGTAGTTTCGTACAGTTCTGGGCTCGGTAGTTGCTGTACCAAGCTGTGTTGCACCTAGATAGAATGCTTTATGTGGCGAACCTGTAAGCGTTATTGAGGGCCCTTGTGGATATGCTGGATTTCCTTAGTCTCTGGTAGAAGAAGAAGCTTTGTTGGGCCTTCTTGACCATCGCATCATCATGGGTGATCCAGGACAAATTGTTGGTTATCGTCCCTCTGATCAACTTTACGCTTTTGACCCTCTACACATCAGTTCCACTGATGTAGACAGGGACGTGTCCTCTTCCTTTGTTCCTGAAGTCGATGATCTGCTCGATAGTTTTGCTGACATTGAGGAATAGATTGTTATCTATGCACCACGCACTAAACATTCTATCGCCTTCCTGTATTCTGTTTTGTCATTGTTTGAAATCCGGCCTACAACGGTAGTGTCTTAGTGAACTTGTAGACGGCATTCGGACGAAATTTAGCCATACAGTCATGAGTGTACATCGAGTACAGCAGGGGGCTAAGTATGCATCCTTCAGGGGTTGTTGGTGTTGATGTTTATCATGGAGGAGGTGCTGTTGTGCACTTTCACTGATTGTGGTCAGGGGGTCAGGAAGCTGAGAATCCAGTTGCAGAGGGTAGAGACAAGACCTAGGTCTGGTAGTTTGGAGATTAGTTTGGTTGGGATTATAGTGTTGATAAGTAGAAGCCTGACATAGGTATCCTTATTATCCAGGGTTGAGTGTAGGGCTAGGGAAACAGTTCTGGATGTGAGTTTGCTCGCTGAGCTGGAAGGTTAGTTTTCAGACGTTTCGTCACCATTCTAGGTAACATCATCAGTGAGCCTCCGACGAAGTGCTAGTGTTATGTCCCGCTTTCTATTTATCTGGTTAGGTTTCCTTGGGTTGGTGATGTCATTTCCTGTTCTTTTTCTCAGGGGATGGTAGATTGGCTCCAAGTCAATGTGTTTGTTGATGGAGTTCGGGTTGGAATGCCATGCTTCTAGGAATTCTCGTGCATGTCTCTGTTTGGCTTGTCCTAGGATGGATGTGTTGTCCCAATCAAAGTGGTGTCCTTCCTTATCTGTATGTAAGGATACGAGTGATAGTGGGTCATGTCGTTTTGTGGCTAGTTGATGTTCATGTATTCTGGTGGCTAGCTTCCTGCCAGTTTGTCCAAAGTAGTGTTTGTCACAGTTCTTGCAAGGTATTTTGTAGATGACGTTCGTTTTATTTGTTGTCTGTATAGGGTCTTTTAAGTTCATTAGCTGTTGTTTTAGTGTGTTGGTGGGTTTGTGGGCTACCCTGATGCCAAGGGGTCTGAGTAGTCTGGCAGTCATTTCAGAAATGTCTTTGATGTAGGGGAGAGTGGTTATGGTTTCTGAGCCCGTTTTGTCTGTTTGTTTGGGTTTGCTGCTGAGAAATCGGCGGACTGTGTTCATAGGGTACCCATTCTTTTTGAATACGCTGTATAGGTGATTTTCCTCTGCTCTGCGTAGTTCCTTTGTGCTGCAGTGTGTGGTGGCTCGTTGGAATAATGTTCTAATGCAGCTTCATTTGTGGGTGTTGGGATGGTTGCTCCTGTAGTTCAGTATTTGGTCCGTCTGTGTTGTTTTCCTGTAGACGCTGGTTTGAAGTTCCCCATTGGCTGTTCGCTCTACTGTGACATCTAGGAATGGCAGTTTGTTGTTGTTTTCCTCCTCTTTTGTGAATGTTATGCCAGTAAGGGTATTATTGATGGTCTTGAATGTTTCCTCTAATTTGTTTTGTTTAGTGATGACAAAGGTGTCATCCACATAGCAGACCCAAAGTTTGGGTTGGATGATTGGCAGAGCTGTTTGTTCGAGTCTCTGCATTACTGCCTCTGCTAAGAACCCTGATATCGGGAAACAGTGGGAAACTGTTGTCTGCTGTAGACCTGTTCTGCTGGTAGGCAAATTCCAAGGGTTCAAGGCAGACTGGGAGGCTAGTGCTGATGCGACCCATTACTAGACTCTAGATGAACTTCATAATTATGGAGGTCTGAGCCACCAGACAGTAGTTGTCAAGGCACAGTACATGTGTTTTCTTTGGTACTGGATGGTGCTGCTCTCCTTGAACCCAGTGGTGACTTCAGATTATAGTAAGGAGAAGTTAAAGATGTCAGTGAATAATCCCTCCAGCTGGTCCACACAGAATGAGTGTACGGCCCCAGACTGGGTCAGTTACTTTCCTTGGGCTCACTCTCAAGAAGGCCGATCTGACGTCTGTGGCAGTGACCAAGGGAAAAGGTGAGGCCAGGGCTGTTGGGGCAGGTGATATTTTCAACTTGTATTCAGCTCGAGCTAAGCATGTAAAGCATTAAGTGCATTAGGGAGGATGTGTTTTTGTCTGCTATTCTGTTCTGCTTCATTTTGAATCCTATTATGCAGTGTAGGCCTTGCCTCAAGAGGTGGGTGTCGGTGTGGTTAGTTTGGGTCTCCAACTTAGTCCTGTATTACCTCCTGGCTTCTCTAATTGCCTTGTAGAGGTTGTATCTGGATTTCCTGTAAAGATCTGGGTCATGTGACTTGAACGCCACATGCCTTGTCTTCAGTAGGCAATGGATTTCCCAGTTCCATGGTGTCTGGATGGGAACATACAGATTGATTTCTCCTGCATGTAGTCCTCTATGCACTTGCTAGTGAAGTTCGTGTAGTGGTGGCTTACTCATCTAGGTTGATCACTAAATTTTTGAGTATGGACCAGACCAATTTTTAAAACAAAACTGTAATATTTGTTACGACTTCAAAACTAGTAAGGCTTAATTTATGGCATGCTAACCCCTGTGTGTTGTAAGATCAGACTGATTGTTCAGGATATAGATGATCCCTGCCTGAGTCACCCTTCAGTGACAGATATGGCCATCAAGGATTAATCCACAGTCCATTAATCTCTGAGTGGCCACTCACTGTTGGGCTGACCCATCACTATAGACATATATAAACAGTCACTCACAAATTGACCCTTTATTCTATAATTAGAAAATGTCTCTGAATGACTGAACTTTCAGTATCGAAAGTTACGGATGGTTATTCACTAATGGACTGACCCTCCAGTTTGCAAAGTTGAGACAGTCACTCACCAACTGATTGGCCCCTGAAGGTTGGAATTCAAATGGTCAGTCACACTGACAACCTCACCCTTCAATACAGAAGATTATAAACGATCCCTTACTCACCAACAATCTTCAGTCTATAAAAACAGAAATGGTCACTTACTGACTGACTGACCCCTCACTTGATGTGTAAATGGCCACTCAAGGATTAATGCACCACATAGACAAATTGAGAATCACTAAAAGGAAGACTGACTCTTTGTCTATGGAAATATAGGGAAAACATGGGTCTTTTTGATCAGGATCAAAGGAGTCAAAAGGAATCCTGCTGGGGTATGTGCTAGGGCCTCAGCTTTTTATAATTTATAACGATGACTTGGATAACATGCATATAGAAACAAAGAAGATATAAACAGCAGTTGGCCACTTGGCTCACTGAACCTTCTCTGACAATCAAATCACCATGGTGAAACCTCTACCTCAACACCACAACCCTGTCCCAGACTAAGGGGGTGGCCATGGGCACCCGCATGGGCCCCAGCTATGCCTGCCTCTTTGTAGGTTACGTGGAACAGTCCCTCTTCCGCACCTACACAGGCCCCAAACCCCACCTCTTCCTCCGGTACATTGATGACTGTATCGGCGCCGCCTCTTGCTCCCCAGAGGAGCTCGAACAGTTCATCCACTTCACCAACACCTTCCACCCCAACGTTCAGTTCACCTGGGCCATCTCCAGCACATCCCTCACCTTCCTGGACCTCCCAGTCTCCATCTCAGGCAACCAGCTTGTAACTGATGTCCATTTCAAGCCCACCGACTCCCACAGCTACCTAGAATACACCTCCTCCCACCCAACCTCCTGCAAAAATTCCATCCCCTATTCCCAATTCCTCCGCCTCCGCCGCATCTGCTCCCACGATAAGACATTCCACTCCCGCACGTCCCAGGTGTCCAAGTTCTTCAAGGACCGCAACTTTGCCCCCACAGTGATCGAGAACGCCCTTGACCGCGTCCCCCGTATTTCCCGCAACACATCCCTCACACCCCGCCCCCACCACAACCGCCCTAAGAGGATCCCCCTCGTTCTCACACACCATCCCACCAGCCTCCGGATACAACGCATCATCCTCTGACACTTTCGCCATTTACACTCCGACCCCACCACCCAAGACATTTTTCCATCCCCTCCCCTGTCAGCTTTCCGGAGAGACCACTCTCTCCGTGACTGCCTTGTTCACTCCACACTGCCCTCCAACCCCACCACACCCGGCACCTTCCCCTGCAACCGCAGGAAATGCTACACTTGCCCCACACCTCCTCCCTCACCCCTATCCCAGGCCCCAAGATGACATTCCACATTAAGCAGAGGTTCACCTGCACATCTGCCAAAGTGGTATACTGCATCCACTGTACCCGGTCTGGCTTCCTCTACATTGGGGAAACCAAGCGGAGGCTTGGAGACCGCTTTGCAGAACACCTCCGCTCAGTTCGCAACAAACAACTGCACCTCCCAGTCGCAAACCATTTCCACTCCCCCTCCCATTCTCTAGATGACATGTCCATCATGGGCTTCCTGCAGTGCCACAATGATACCACCCGAAGGTTGCAGGAACAGCAACTCATATTCCGCCTGGGAACCCTGCAGCCTAATGGTATCAATGTGGACTTCACCAGTTTCAAAATCTCCCCTTCCCCTACTGCATCCCTAAACCAGCCCAGTTCGTCCCCTCCCCCCACTGCACCACACAACCAGCCCAGCTCTTCCCCCCCATCCACTGCATCCCAAAACCAGTCCAACCTGTCTCTGCCACCCTAACCGGTTCTTCCTCTCACCCATCCCTTCCTCCCACCTCAAGCCGCACCCCCATCTACCTACTAACCTCATCCCACCTCCTTGACCTGTCCGTCTTCCCTGGACTGACCTATCCCCTCCCTACCTCCCCACCTATACTCTCTCCACCTATCTTCTTTACTCTCCATCTTCGGTCCGCCTCCCCCTCTCTCCCTATTTATTCCAGTTCCCTCTCCTAATCCCCCTCTCTGATGAAGGGTCTAGGCCCGAAACGTCAGCTTTTGTGCTCCTGAGATGCTGCTTGGCCTGCTGTGTTCATCCAGCCTCACATTTTATTATCTTGGAATTCTCCAGCATCTGCAGTTCCCATTATCCCTGTTCAATTCCCATACACTTAACACATTGTCTTCTAAAAAAATGACTTCTTTATTAAACATATTTAGTGACCTGGTCTCCTCTGGTAGAGAATACCACAGATTCACAACCCTCAAAGTAAACAGATTTTTGCTTATGTCAATGGAAATGGCCTACCATGTATCCTGAGACCATGACATCTTGTTCCAGACCTCATGGCCAATGGAAACACCATCCCTGCAATCCAGTCTGTCCAGTCCTGTCAGGGTGTTACGCGTTTCAAAGAGATCCCTTCTCATCTCTTCTAAACTCCAGTGAATACAGGCCTAGTCAACCCGATCTGAGGAAGGGTCACTGGACCCAAAATGTTAACTGATTTTTTCTCTTTTCTTCACAGATGCTGCCAGATATGCTGAACTTTTACAGCACCTTCTGTTTTTGTTTCAACCCAATCTGTCCTCAGACAGCAACCTGTTACAACAGGAATCAGACTGGTGAATTTTTGCCACACTCCATGTTTGGCAAATGTGTTTTTTTTCTTGACCAGACTAAAACTGCACATAATACTCCAAATGTGGTTGCTAAAGGCCTGCATTATGATTTTGTCGCTCCTGCACTCATATAGTCTTGAAATGAAGCCTACCTGTTGCAAAGTTGGGCAGAGTATTCGTAGATTGGAAGGCAGGATGTTAGAATCTGATGTTTACGAAATGACAGGGGAAGAGTGCTTGGTCCTTGAAAAAATTATGTGTTTCTTTAGGCTTTAAGATATTTTAAAAAATGTCTACAAGCAGAAGCAAATATATAGGGTTCTTGAAATTGAAACATTGTATCAAAAGGCTATACTGTTAGCAGGCAAAGCAGCATTTTTAAAAGACGGCAGGTGTTTGAATTTAGCTAATTAATTTAAAACAGGCTCTAGACACCAATACCCAATTAAATTTAAAAATCTGATGGTTTTGACAACCTAGGGCCAATCCTATTGTAAGAAATTAATAGGTCATCATGGCTATAAAAAAGGGATGTGAGAGTCAACTGTCATCTGAAGAGAACAGCTCTCAGCTATGAAGAATCACTGGCTCTCTCAGAATTATCTAAGCTCTCAGTTCTGAGGAACGGTCACCGGACACAAAACGTTAACTCAGTATTTTTTTCCTTTGTAAATACTGCCAGATCCACTGAGCTTTTCCAGCAACTTTGTTTTTGCTTCTGATTTACAGCACCTGCAGTTCTTTTGCTTTTTATTAGGCTGATTTGGTAAATAGGTTTAAAAATAGGTAGTATCCAGGCAGAAAAAATAATAAAGAAGTCTAATGGAATGCTATCAATTATGAGGAATTGAACATAAAAGTAGGGACACTATGCTTCAATTATACAGAGTGTTTGTGATATAACATCTCAGATATAGTGCAGTTTTAGTCTCCTTAGTTCAGAAGGCAAGTAAATATGTTTGATGTGGTTCAGATAAAGTTTACTGGATTGAAGATATCAAAGTGTAGAGCTGGATGAACACAGCAGGCCGAGCTGCTTCAGAGGAGCAGGAAAGCTGATGTTTCGGGCCTAGGCCCTTCTTCAGAATTGAAACTTGCATTGGAATGTGTTTGACAAAACTAGTGTTTTTTTTTGGTACACTATTATAGAATTGATAAGAGAAAATCATTAGAAGTGGCATTCAAAAGGCTTTTGTGAAATTGCAGGAAATTGGTTATTAAGATTAGAGCAAGTAGGAAACAAGATACTAGCATAGATTAAGAAGTAGCTAACAACAGGTAGAAGCAAAGAGTAAGAATGAATGGTCACTTTCACATGGCGAGCTTCAACTAGTGAGGTAATGCAAAGATCAGTACTTGGTCCCTATATTTGCTACATATTAAACCCATATATATAAAATTTGAATATGAGGACTGAATGTGATACTTCTAAGTTTGTAGCTGACTCAAAGCTAGCACAAAGAATGTCTGCAGTGAGGAAGATATAGTGACTTCAATTTGAATTGATATGGCAGATGAAATGTGGAAAATTGTGAGGTTATCCATGTTGATAGGAGAAACAGATATGCACAGTATCAAGTGACACAGATATACCTCTTAAATAGCAAGAGATTTAAAAAGTGTAGATGTAAAAAAGGACAAGGTTCCACATCACTAAATGTCTAAATGCAACAAGCTCCATGAGTGTTTCAAAAAGGGGAGACGACTGAAGTACATGAGATCCTGAATAGACTTGACAAGGGGAATGTGGAAGGATGGTTCCCTCTTCTGTATTAAGTCCAGAACTTGGGGTGCGGGTTGATATTTAAAAATTAGGTGTTATCCTTTAAGGCAGAGAAGAGCACAATATTTTTCTCTGATAAACCTCTGTGACGTTTTAGGTCACTATCTCAGAAGGCAATGGAAGGTTAATCATTGAACATTTTTAAGGCAGTTAAGACCTCAAGACCATGAGATGAAGGAACAGAAGTAGACAATGTGGGATCATGGCTCCACTTTCCTACCTTTTCCTCATAACCCTTAATTCTTTTGCCGATTAAAAGTCAATCTCAGCACTAAACATAGTTAATGACAGAACCTCAAAACCTTTGCAATAAAGAATTGTACAGAATTCACCACATTCTGAGGGGAAAAAAAAATTCCTCATCTCCTACCTTAAATGGGTGACTCCTTACTCTGAAGTTATGTCTTCTGGTCCTAAACCCTCCACAAAGGGAACAGAATTTCTCAACATCTACTGCATCAAGCCTCAGAAAGATCTTATATGTTTCAATACAGTCTCCTTTCGTTCTCCTAAACCCCAACGAATACAAGCCCAACCTACTCATAGGGACATTCCTCCTTACCAAGAATCAACTTAGGAAAATAGGGAGTCCTTAGTGTATACAGATATTCGGATGGAGTGGAGAGATATCTTGATGGTCACTCATTGACCCCACAGTACAGGGATATCCAAATGATCACTTGTTGGCTGATTCCTTCAGTATAGTGACGTCCTGATGGTCACACACTATACGACACCCACAGCATACAGGCATCCTTATGGTCACTCATTCGCTTACTGAACTCTCGCACAGGGCATCCCGATGGTCAAATGTACTGACTGACCCCTCAGTACAGCACACTCCTGGTGGTCACTCTCTGACCTGTCATCACAATACTTCTTTTTTGATGAGAAATAATGGGAACTGCAGATGCTGGAGATTCTGAGATAAAGTGCGGAGCTAGATGAACACAGCAGGCCAAGCAGTCACTGAATGACCAACGGGCACTATCAGTGATCATTCATTTACTGACCACTCAGCACAATGGTCCTCCCAATGATCACTTTAACACAAGGTCCTCTTGACAGTCTCTCACTCATTGGCCTTCCTGCCTCACATTGGGACCCTACTAATGGTCACACTGACATTACACCTCAGTCCAAGGTCTTCTCAGTGGTCGCTCACTGATCCCTCAGCGTTGCTCCCGACGGTCTCTCACTGACTGATCCCTCAACACCAGGTCCTGCTGAAGGTCAGTCACTGGCTGAACCGTCAGCACTGGGCTTTCCCAGTGAACTCTGACTGACTAACCTCTTAGCACTGGGTCCTCCCAATACTTACTCACTTACTGACCCCCTCAGCTCGTGACCCTCTCGATAGTCACTCACTAATTTACCCTTCAGCACTAGGTGCTCACAATACTTACTCACTTACTGACCCCCTCAGCTCGTGACCCTCTCGATAGTCACTCACTAATTTACCCTTCAACACTGGGTGCTCACAATGGTCCCTTATTGATTGAACGCTCAGTGCTGGATCCTCTCGATGGTCACTCACTGATCCCTCAGGACTGTGTCCTTTCAATGGTCACTGACTGACCAGCCCCTCAGCAATAGGGGCCTCTTCATGCTCACACACTGACTCCTCACAGTGGGTCAACCTGGTGATCAAACACTGACTGAACCCTCACACAATGATCACACCCAATGGTCACTCACTGACTGATCCCTGACACAGAAGACCAGCTCAGTGGTCACTTGCTGACACCTCACACAATAATGTCTCCCAATGATCACACACAGTGAGTGTGAACGGTGACCCACTGAACCTACACAGAGTGGGTCAACTCACTGGTCACTCATTGACTGATGGTCACCCTAACTGACCCATCACACAGCAAACCTCCCAATGGTCACTCACTGACTGACCTCTCAGATGGTCATCCTCCTTGTGGTCACTCATTGATTGACTCCTTACATGGTGGTCAGTTACTGAAAGGCCCCACACACTGTGGTCTTCCTGATGGTCACTCACTGGCTGACCCCTCACAGTGGTCCTCTCAACGTTTATTCATTGACTGATTTCTCATAATGGTCCTCCCGCTGGTCACTCACCCCTCATAAAATGGTCCCTCTTAATGGTCACAACTGACTGACCTCTCATATGGTGGTCAATATCTGACTGAACACTCACATGGTGGTCCTCCCAGTGATCTCCACCTAACTGACCCCTCACATGGCGGTCCTCCCAAAGGTCACAACCTGACTGGCCCCTCACACAGTGGTCTTCCTGACGATCACTCACTGAGCCCTGACACGGTGTTTCTCCCAGTGATCACTCACTGAGTGACCCCTTACACAGTGGTACTCCCGGTGGTCACTCACTGGTAGACCCCTCACACAGTGGTCCTCCTGGTGGTCACTCACTGAGCCCTCACACGGTGGTACTCCTGGTGGTCACTCACTGATAGACCACTCACGTGGCGGTCCTCCCAGCGTTCACTCACTGACTGACCGCTCACACATTGGTCCTCCTGGTGGTCACTCACTGAATGACCGCTCACACATTGGTCCTCCCGATGGTCACTCACTGACTAAGGCCTCACACGGTGGTCCTCCTGGTGGTCTCACTGACTGAGCCCTCACACAGTGGTAACAACCTGACTGACCGCTCACACATTGGTCCTCACAGTGGTCACTCACTGCCTGACCCCTCACACAGTGGTCCTCCCGATGGTCACTCACTGACTAAGGCTTCATATCGTAGTCCTCTGGTCACTACCTGACTGACCCCTCATACGGTTGTCCTCCCGGTGGTCAGCCGCCACCGATGGCCGTTCGGCTGGGAGCGCGTGAGCGGGCGGTTTAGGCGGGAAGACGGCCCCTGGCAGGAGACCCCGTGCTGCCTGTCGTGGGGGGGGGGGGAGAGGATGCAACATGGCGGCCGCTGGATGAGGGAGCGGCGGCGGAGTTTCCGAGGGGGGGGGCGGAGGAGTAGAGAGCGGGTGGGCGGCCTCTTACAGGCCGTAGAGTCAGCGAGCGGGGGCAAATAACCTCCTCTTCGAGTTCGGAACAAGAAAGGACACATTCAAAAAAATATATACCGGAATGAGGATTTAAAATCATCCAGAGTTATAGACCTGATTCTGTCATCAACGAGTGGGTGTTGACGCCACGGAGCAGGATAGAATTTGTCGGCTGCGGGAGGGAGAGACTTTTCCCGGCCTCTTATCACCAGAGCCCAAGGCATCGGCCTGGGCCTAGGTCTCGGAAGGATGAGTGCCCTGTGAATTCAGCCCGATTGTCTATTGTTTTTTAAATCTTAGTTTGACTTTTTAAAAGGTATTTATTTTTGTTGTTTCTCAAGCGCGTTTGGAGGAGGGGAGAGTTGAGGTTGGCATCGGTTCCCCTCCACAGCGTCTTCCTACCCCCGGGCTTCCTCCTCCCCTCCCCGAGCCTGAGCCACGGCAATGGCGGACACCCGGAGGCGGGTGAAGGTTTATACACTCAACGAGGACAGGCAGTGGGATGATCGTGGCACCGGACACGTCTCTTCTAGCTATGTGGAGCGCCTGAAGGGAATGTCCCTCCTGGTCAGGGCCGAGTCTGACGGTAAGAGATCCTGGGATAAGATTATGCCCCTTTTCAGAAGGGGTGGGTGGGTGGGACTGGGGGTGGGAGTGTAGCAGCTACCTGACAGCGTGTTCTATCGGTGAGAAATTACAGGCCTCAGCCCTCGATCCATGGTTGTGTTACTCTCTCTTGAACTGTTGTGTTTATATCTGAAGTTGGAGCCTCTCGTTACGAGATCACTGTGGCGTTTTTTGTATGCTTCTATTTTTTTTGTGGCGCTAAAGATCCCTCCTTTGCGCGGCACGACTCGAAAGAAGTTTAGTGTTGTACAAAGAGTTTATACCTATCCCTCATTAATCCTCGAGGGGGTTGTCCACCTGATTTGTATTGGCCAACAGTCTCCTGAAGGCATTCCTTTTTTTTCTCCCAAAGGAGAACATTCTGGCTGTACTTGATTGAATTTTCTATATAAGTCCTGGAGAAACTCAGCAGGTCTGGCAGCATCTGTGGGGAGAATCAAAGTGAACGTTTCGAGAGTGACTCCTTTTCGTAATATCCATTGTGTGATTTTTGATGTGGACTTATATATGGAGTGGCATGAATACTTTCAGAAATAAAGAGAAACATTTAAAATAAACTTGAGAAAAACAAAAAGTTTATGCCTTTTGAGAACCAGCTTTCCCTCGTTCAGCATTGTCAGGGTTATTATTGACTTGTTTAAACACACATTGGAAGTTTTCTTCCAGATGGCATCACTACTTAAGAGAATTGATTACATAGGATAATATTTTCCAACACAATCTTTTTGTCCACTTGTCAGGTGATTTTAAAGAGCTGCAGTTCCACTTCCTGACTGTTTAATACTGTTTCATAAGCAACTTTTGAGGCATATTTTAATCACTACCTCCTCGATTTAACTTTCCTCAGTCTCATTTGTTCTCATTTGTTCCCATTAACCAGTATATTTGGAGATTGGCTGATAACATTCTTCTGTCTTCTACCCACATAGGCACACACTTTGGGTTCTTTCTGGAACATAGTGTATGCTAGGCCAACACCTGTTATCCAGCTCTAATTGGTGTTGCAGTAAGCTGCCACCTTGAAACAGCAGTGTTGCTCAGAAGGAGGTTCCAGGATTTTGATCCAGTGACAGTGAAGGTATAGCAACAGTTAGTGTTGGGACAGTCTATGGTTCAAAGGAATCTGGTCCCGTATATCTACAGTCCTTGTTATTATAGGTGGCAGAGGTTAAGGGTTAGAACATAGAACAGTACGGCACAGTACAGGCCATTAGAGTAGGATAACAGGTTGGCACGACATCATGAACCTAAGATCAAACTACCCTGTATACCCTATAATTTACTGTCATTCATGTGCCTGTCCAAGAGTTGCTTGAATATCCCAAATATATCTGACTCCACTATCACTGCTGGCAGCACGTTTCACACACCTACCACTCTGTGTGAAGAACCTACCTCTGACATCTCCCCTATACCTTCCTCCAATTACCTTAAAATTATGCCCCCTCATAAGTCATTTTTGCCCTGGGAGAGAGGTCCCCAGCTATCCACTATATCTATGACTCATCATCTTGTACACCTCTATCAAGTCACCTCTTATCTTCCTTCACTCTGATGAAAAAAGCCCTAGCTTCCTCAACCTTTCCTCAAGACCTGCCCTCCAGTCCAGGCAGCATCCTGGTAAATCTCCTCTACACCCTCTCTAAAGCTTCCACATCTTTCCTATAACCAGGGTTTTATAGAACTGCAGCATAACCTCATGGCTCTTAAACTCAATTTCCCTGCCAATGGAAGCTAACACACCACATGCCTTCTTAATAACCCTAACAACTTGGGTAGCAACTTTAAGAGTTCTATGGACACGGACCCCAATATCCCTCTGTTCCTCCACACTGCCGAGAATCTTGCCATTAACCCTGTATTCTGCATTCAAATTCAACCTTCCAAAATGAATCACTCCACACTTTTCAGGATTGAATTCCATCTGCCACTTCTTTCCCCAGCTCTGCATCCTGTCAATGTCCAGTTGCAATCTACAAAAGCCCTCCACACGTTCTACAACTTCACTGACCTTCTGAGGAATGGTCACCAGACCTGAAACGTTAACTCTTTTTCCTTCACAGATGCTGCCAGACCTGCTGAGCTTTTCCAGCAATTTTGTTTTTGTTCCACCAACATTCATGTCATCAGCAAACTAACTTACCCACTCTTCCATTTCTTCATCCAAGTCATTTATAAAGATCACAAAGAGCAGGGGACCCGGAACAGAGTAGGTCGGAAAGTGTTTTAAGGGAACCTGGGTAAATTATCATTGATGGGGTAAGTTAATGGCTAAGATGGTGAATGGCATGCCAGCCAGTCAGGGCTCTTTGCACTGAATGGGTTTCTGGAGTTGCCTTCATCTAGACAACTGGAGTGTATTTCAACACACTCTCTCTTGATTTATGCCTTGTGGATAGTCTTTGGAGAGTCAGGAGGTGAATTGCCAAGTCAGTGTGTCTAAATGGCTGGAACAAATATAGCAATTACTGGAGAACCTCAAATCTGGCAGCATCTGTGGAGGGAAAGACAGTGTTGATGTTTTAAGTCTGCTGACTCCTATCAGAATCTCCAAAAGACTGGATCAGTTTCTGGCCAATAGTAGATTCCAGAATGTTGTTAGCAAAGCATTCATTAATGACAATGCCATTGAATGTCAAGGGGTGATGATTAAATTCTGTCCAGTTATATCCTGTTCTCACAACCCAGGTCATCAGCATCTTGAAGGGGGGACATAGCAACATTTTAAAGTCATGTTGAAGATCTCCTTGAAATGTGGTAGCATTGCTGGAAGAAGCTTGCTATCAATCACTTAGAAAGTGACAGCCATCAAACTGCCTCAAGTCAAGTCTGAAAGAAGAGGCAGTGTGATGGTCGTGATGAAAGCAAAAGGTGAACAAATCCTGCTTTTCGGATCTGACAACTCATGGGAAGCCCTTGCCTTATGTGCCCAAGGATCTGAGAATTGAACATTGGCTTGCTCAAGTTGCCAAGGCCCATGGTAGAAATAAGTTGATAGTATCAAAAAATGGACACACAGACAGTGATTGTGACTAGTTCGCCTGCGATTTGAATTTGATGTCAACAGTTCCAAGTTATTCAAACAGTGTTTTGCTCTCAAACTTGAGTATTGCTGAAAAGCTTTTTGTTATACACTGGTCAGGACAAATACCAGAGTAAAGAAAAAATAACATTTTATACCTCATGAGTATGGAATGTTGATTAGTTGGTTGGCAAGTGGACTCTGATTGGTGGAGCCATTACCATGGAGAATGTATTGGTTAATGATGATTGACAGTTAATTGTCAATTTTTGTATATGTTTTAAACCAAGTTGCTTGACTTTCATTGGTCAAGGCATTGCCTTGACAAACAAACTGTAGAATTCTGTTTGCTAATTTGTTGAGCTGAAACAGGAGAAGTGTCTGTAAAGAACAGAGCCTCGTGTATGAATATATATAGTTTCTAGTGCATTGAAATGTGTCACACTAAACTCAACTGACAACCCTAAATTGTTTGCGGGGAAAGGTGGTAGCAGTGGAGGATGAGAATTGACTATACTTCGACCATGATTGCTAATTTTGTGTTCACTTTCTCATTTCCAAGTTAGTAAAATTGGTTTGTATGTAGTTATTCATAAAATCTAGTAAACATCATATCACCTAGTTAAAAGAAGGTTTATTTGTCGATCATTTTAAAGATAGCTGTTTCCATTGACCACTTTTTTAAAGTTGGTTGCGTCATCTTTGGGTAATGGTGCACAGTTTAGCAAACAAAAGTATGTGATAACAGGCCCCCTCATTTTGCTGCCCACATTTGGTTAATTGTTCAGAATGAGTCCTGCATTATAGAAACAGGCCCTTCAGCCCACTATGTCTGTGTTGACCAACAAACACCTAACTACAGTAATTCCATTTACCTGCACTTGCTCCGCAGCCCACTATGTCCTGACATTTTAAGTACTCATCCAGCTGCTTCTTAAATGTTGCAGGAGTAGTTGCTTCCACCACCCCCTCAGGCAGCTTACTGCATATATCTACACCCTCTGGGTGAAAAATGTTTCCTTGGATCTTCTCTAATACAATTACTCCTCATCTTAAACTTGCACCTTCTGATCTTAGACACATTTGCCATGGGGAAGAGATTCTCACAAAACATGATGTCAGTCTCTCTAATAATTTTGTGTACCTGAATCAAAACCCCCAGCCTCCTTTGTTGCAAGGAAACCAAACCAGTCCTGCCCAGCCTCTCTCCTCGTAACTGAGATTTTCATCCCAGGCATCTGACTCTTTGTTGCACTGTCTCTCATGGAGTCATGTCCTTCTGATAGTGTGGCAGTCAGAACTGCACACAGCACTCCGTCTGTGGCCTATAAAGTTGTAACAAGGCTTCCTCGCTCCTAAATTTTACACCCTGACCCCTAAAGGCGCAAACCCCTTATGCCTTCTTCACCACCTTGTCCATCTATGCTGACACCTTCAGACATCTATGGATTTGTACGCCAAGATCGCTTCCACAGTACTCTTAAGGACCTCCTATAGAATGTGTATACCCTTCCCTTATTAGACATCCCAAAATGCATCACGTTTCACTTATCAGGATTAAATTCCATCTGCCATTGCTGTGTCTCATTTACCAGCTGATCAGAATTAAACTGTAGTCTGTGACTGACTATCCTCACTGTCAACACCACCACCACTTTCACTCACTCTACCATCAACATTCACATCCAAGTCATTAATGTACACAACAAACAGCAAGGGTCCCGGCATCGATCCCTGTTGTTACACTGCTGGTCACAGGCAATTACAAAAACAACCCTCAACCATTACCCTTTGCCTCCTATTTGTAAATCTGTTTTGAATCCAGTTTGCCAACTTGTCTTGGATCTCATGGGCTCATCCTTTTGAACCAACTGTCTATGTGTGACTTTGTCAAAGGTCCAAAGCAGTTCTACCCAGTCCATGTAAATTGTCCAGCTGCACTACTCTCATTAATATCTTTAATCACCCTTTTGAAAAACTCAATTTATATGAGTGAGACAGGACCTTCTTCTAACAAATCTGTGCTGACATCCTAATCAATCCCGGTCTTTACAAATATTGTTGGGGAGGCAATTGCCTATTGGCATTATCTCTGGACTGTTAATCCAGAGACCCAGATAACATTCTGGGCATCCAGGTTCAAATCCTGCCACGGCAGATGGTGGAGTTTGAATTCAATAAATAATTGGAATTAAGAATCTAATGATGACCATGAATCCATTGTCAATTGTTGGAAAAACCCACCTGGTTCACTAATGAAGGAAACTGCCATCCTTACCTGGACTGGCCTACATGTGACTCCAGCAATGTGGTTGACTCTGAACAGCTCTCAGGGAAATTAGGGATCGGCAATAAATGCTGTCTAGCCAGTGATACCCTCATCCTGTTAATGAATATAGGATTAATCCTGTCCTTCAGAATTCTTTCCAATAATTGCATCCCACTGATGTTAGACTAACTGGTCTGTAATTACCTAGCTTATCCCTTTTGCCCTTCTTGAACAAAGGAACCATAATAGCTATGCTCCAGCCATCTAGCATTTCAAATGTAGCCAGCAAAGTATTAAATATCACTGCCAGAGCCCCAGCAACCTCTTCCCTTGTTGCTATGGGAGGCAACTCATCAGGTCTTGGGGATTTATGTACCTGTATGCCCACTAAAACATCTCTAATCTTCTTATCAATCTTAACATGTTCCAGAATTTTGCCATCCCAGCTGAATTCCTGGCTACAGTGTCTTTCTCCACTTTGAATACTTCTCGTCTGTAAATTAATTCAAACCGTCACCCATGACCATTGGCACTGTGCTGAGGTTGCCCCTTTGGCCTCTAAAAGATCCTACTCTTTTCCTGGTAAACCTCTTACTCCTAATATACATAAAAAGGTTTTCCATGATCCCATTTGCCAAAGAACTGCAGGAGATATGTAAGATACTAAACAAGTATTTTGCAAGTGTCAGTGTTTACTGTGCAGAAGGATATGGAAGCTAGACAACTTGGAGGAATAAACAGCGATATCTTGAAGACTGTCCATATTACAGAGGAGGTGGTGCTGGCATATTAAAATACATAAAGGATAAATCCCTGGGACCTGATCGGGTGTATTCCAGATCTATGTGGAAACCTAGTGAAGTGATCGGGCTCTTGCTGAGATTTGCATGATCAATCATCATGGGTGGTTGACTAACATAGTGCCATTTTTTAAGAAAGGTGGTAAGGAAAAGCCAGGGAACGGGAGACCGGTGAGCCTGACATCAACGATGGGTAAACTGTAGTGCATTCTGAGGGACAGGACCAGCATGTATCTAGAAAGGCAAAAAACTGATTAAGGATAGTCACCGCTGTGCATAGGAAATTAGATTAGATTACCTACAGTGTGGAAACAGGCCCTTCGGCCCAACAAGTCCACACTGCCCCTTGAAGCATCTCACCCAGACCCATCCCCCTATAACCCACACACCCCTGAACGCTACAGGCAATTTAGCATGGCCTATCCACCTAGCCTGCACATCTTTGGACTGTGGGAGGAAACCCACGCAGACAGGGGGAGAATGTGAAAACTCCACACAGACAGTCGCCCGAGGGTGGAATTGAACCTGGGTCCCTGGTGCTGTGAGGCTGCAGTGCTAACCACTGAGCCACCGTGACTCACTAATTAGCTTGAGTTTTCTGAAGAAGTAACAAAGAAGATTGATGAAGGCCAAATGGTGGGAATTGTCTGTATGGACTTAGTAAGGCCTTTTACAAGGTTTCTCATGGTGAACTGGTTAGCAGAGTAGATTACATGGAATAGAGGGAGAACTAGCCATTTGGACACAAAATAGACTCGAAGTTGGGAGACAGGGTGGTGGTGGAGAGTTGGTCTTTGGACTGGAGGCCTATGACCAGTGGTGTGCCACAAAGATTGGTGCTGGATCCACTGCTTTTTGTCATTCATATAAATGATTTAGATGTGAACATAGGCATGGTTAGTGCGTTTGCAGATGACACCAAAATTGGTAGTGTAATGGACAGTGAAGAAGGTTACCCCAGAGTACAATGGGACCATGATCAGATGGATAAATGTGTCGAGGGGTGGCAGATGGAGTTTAAATTAGATAAATGTGAGGCACTGCATTTTGGAATGGTATTAGCCCTGCCTGATTGACACTTAATGGTAAGGTCCTGGTAGTGTTGCTGAACAAAGAGACCTTGGGGTGCAGGTATGTGGTTCCTTGCAAGTGGAGTCGCAAGTAGACAGAGTACTGAAGAAGATGTTTTGTATGATTGCCTTTATTGGTCAGTACATTGAGTGTAGGAGTTGGGCGGTCATGTTGCGGTGTAGAGGACATTGGCTATGCTACTTTTGTAATACTGTGTTCCGTTCGGCTAACGTTTCAGGCCTGGACCCTTCCCTGCTATAGGAAAGATGTTGCGAAACTTGAGAGGATTCAGAAAAGATTTACGAGGATGTTGCCAGGGCTGGAGGGTTTGATCAATAGAGAGAAGCTGAATAGACTGAATCTATTATCTCTGGAGTGTTGGAGGCTGAGGGTGACCTTCTGTATAAAATCATGAGGGGTATGGATAAGGTGAGTAGCCAACATCTTTTTCCTAGTTGGGGGGAGTCTAAAATTACAGGGCAAAAGTTTAGGGTGAGAGGTGAAAGATTTAAAAGGACTTAAAGGGCACCTTTTCCACACAGAGGATGGTGCATGTATGGCATGAGCTGCCTGAGGAGGTAGTGGAGGCTGATACATATACAACATTTAATGGGCATCTGTTAGGTAAATGAATAACAAGCATTTGGAGGGATATGGGTCAATGCTGGCAAATGAGATTTGATTAATTTAGGATATCTGGTCAGCATGGGCGAGGTAGACCCAAGGTATGTTTCTATGTTGTACATCTCTTTGATTGTATGACTCTAAATTTTGTATCTATTTTCTGCCCCCTCCCAATTTCCTTTTTATACAACCTCCTGCACTCTTTACTTTTGAAGCCCACCTCCCCCCTTCCCCCCCCTTAACCCCCACCGTTTTAATCTGCTACAGTTGACTCATGCTTCTTCCCTTTTTCTTTATCAAACTCAGTATCCTCTGACATCCGGGGTTCCCATGACTTAATGTCACTGCCCTTGCCCTTGCTCTTGAGTGGAGCATGCTGGTCCTGAATTTTCACCATGCTACTTTTAAAAGACTCTCACTTCCCAAATTTAAAACTATCTCCAAATAACTTGCAGACTGTTTGCCAGATCCTGTCTAATAATAATAATAAAATCTGCCTTACCTCATTTTAGACACTCTGCACTATCCTTATCCTTATCCCTTTCCATGATGACTTGAAACTTAGAATTTTGGTTACTAATTTCAAAATGTTCAACCACTGAAATTTCAACCACTTGACCAGCATTATTCCCTAGGATTAGCCAGGCACTGCCCTATCTCAAGTAGGGCTATCTGCCTACTGGCACAAAAATCTCTCCTAGATGCACTTTAAAAATTTCACCTGACTAATCCTTTCCCACTTGGGCAATTCCAGTTAATGTTAGCAAAGTTGAAATCCCCCACAATTGTAACCATTTTTCTAGCATTTTTCTGTGATTTGCCTACATATCTGCTCCTCTATCTTCCCCTGACTGTTGCAAGGCCAGTAGTCTTATGCTGTTGGCTTATGAAGAATTTGCATGGAAACCAGTCTTTAAACATCATGATTGTAATGTTCTTTAGCATGCAGCTAATAACTGTTGCAGTGATGCATATGTGGTTTTGGACGTGCATTGATGTGAAAGTGTTGGTGTAACTTTGAATTCGGAAGAATTGACTCCTAACAAGCTGATGCTATATGCCTTGACTTTACTTCAGCAACAAGATACCTCTAGGCAGGTGCGAACTTGTATTTTAAAATTGCGCATGCATGGACCATAGAATTGAGTACATTCTAATCTCAATTAGTAAATAATACCAGTTTTTTTTTGTGTTAATATTTTTCCGTGTACTTTGGCTATTCTGTTTAGTTTTGTAACACTAACTACATTTGATTAATTGGCTTTGAGATATTTTGTAATTTCTTGTGACTGCAAAGGGTATGAAACCTCAAGTTCTTTCAGTCAGTGTTTTGATTCTTTAGGAAACAGGGTACTTCTGCTAGTTCTTGTCAATGACCGCAGATGGAGAGCAAATGCCGTGCATGTTTTCCACACAAGAAAGTGCTTCATCTCCAAACTTTTAAACACAGCCAGCACTACAAATGGCATTTGCCCATTGAATGACATAATCTGTGGACCCCAATGTCTGACATGTAACTGCAGGTGTGGAGGTCCATAGGGCTGCATAAACAAATCCACCTGTCGTATTAAACTTGAGATTTTACTGTACAGTTCTATGCAGTGGAATGGAGCTTATGAAGTGTGTGTAAATGAGCATGGGTATGTTGCAGTAGGTTCACTTGGAGAATAGATGCTTCCTCCGCATGCCTGAACTATACTATTAATAGTTTTTGTATTCTTTCAATGTTTTGAAATATCCTGGGCGGGAAATTTGCTCGTGCTATTCGGGTGGATTTAAAGGGGGATGGGAAGCTGTGGTGTGGTTCTAGTACACAGGAGGATGAGAGTAGGGAGGACATGGACAGGATTTCACTGTCACAGGAGTGTGCTGGCAGACAGCAAGCTGGTTTGAAGTGTGTCAACTTCAATGCCAGGAGTATCCGGAATAAGGTAAGTGAGCTTGCAGCATGGATAGGCACCTGGGACTTCAATGTTGTGACCATTTCAGAGACATGGATAGAGCAAGCTCAGGAATGGATGTTGCAGGTTCCAGGGTTTAGATCTTTCATAAAGATCAGGGAAGGTGGTAAAAGAGGGGGAGGTGTGGCTTTGTTAGTCAAGGACAGTACAACAGTGGCTGAAAGAACTTTTGACGAGGACTCGTCTACTGAGGTGGTATGTGCTGAGGTCAGAAACAGGAGAGGAGAGGCCACACTGCTGTGAGTTTTTTATAGGCCTCCGCAAAGTTCCAGGGATGTGGAGGAGAAGATTGGCAAAACAATTCTGGGCAGGAGTGAAAGGAACAGGGTGGTCGTTATGGGAGTCTTTAACTTCCCCAACATTGACTGGAAATGCTATAACTCTAGTACGTTGGATGGATCAGTTTTTGTCCAATGTGTGCAGGAGGGCTTCCTGACGCAGTATTTCGAAGGGCCGACAAGAGGGGAGGCCACACTGGATCTGGTACTTGGTAATGAACCAGGCCAGGTGTTTGATTTAGTGGTAGATGAGCACTTTGGAGAGAGTGACCATAATTCGGTTACGTTTAATTTAGCGATGGAAAGGGATAGGAACACACCACAGGGCAAGAGCTATAGATGTGGGAAGGCCAATTATAATGCGATTAGGCAAGATTTAGGAGGTATAGAATGGGGTAGCAAAATGCAGGGGATGGGGACAATCGAAATGTGGAGCTAGTTTAAGGAACAGATATTGCATGTCCTTGATAGGTATGTCCCTGTCAGGCAGGGAGGAAGTGATAAGGTAAGGGAACCGTGGTTTACTAAAGAAATTGTATCTCTTGTTAAGCGGAAGAGGGAGGCTTATGTGATGTTAAGGAGAGATGGTTCAGATGAAGCGATGGAGAGTTACAGATTAGCTAGGAAAGATTTAAAGAGAGAGTTAAGAAGAGCAAGGAGGGGACATGATAATAAAGGAGAGCCCTAAAGCTTTCTATAGGTATATGAGGAACAAGAAGATGACTAGGGTAGGAATAGGGCCAGTCAGAGACAGAAGTGAGAAGTTGTGTGTGGACCCTATGAAGTTCGGAGAGGTGTTAAACGAATATTTCTCATCTGTTTTCACTCAGGAAAAGGAGAATATTTTAGAGGAGAAGACTGAGTTACGGGGCTATTAGAATCGAAAAGATTGAGGATTGTAAGGAGGAGGTGTTATCAATTCTAGAAGGTGTGAAAGTTAATAATCTCCTGGGCCGGATGAGATTTTTCCGAGGATTCTCTGGAAAGCTAGGGAGGAGATGGCGATGCCTTTGGCCTTGATCTTTGAATCATCATTGTCTACAGGTTTAGTACCAGAGGACTGGAGGATTGCAAATGTTGTGCCCTTGTTCAAGAAGGGCAGTAGAGATGACCCAGGTAATTATAGACCAGTGAGCCTTACGTCTGTTGTAGGAAAGGTTTTGGAAAGGATTATAAGAGAGAGGATTTATAATCATCTAGCAAGCAACAACTTGATTGGAGATAGTCAACATGAATTTGACAAGGGCAGGTCGTGTCTCTCCAAATTTCATTGAGTTTTTTGAGAAGGTGACCAAGCATGTGAATGAAGGTAGGGCAGTTGACTTGGTGTATGTGGACTTCAGTAAAGCCTTTGATAAGGTTCCACATCGTCGGCCATTGGAGAAAATGCGGAGGCACGGGATTGAGGGAGATTTAGCAGTTTGGATTAGAAACTGGCTTTCTGTAAGAAGGCAACAAGTGGTGGTAGATGGAAAATATTCAGCCTGGAGTCTGGTTACTAGTGGTGTGCCTCAAGGATCTGTTTTGGGACCACTGCTTTTTGCCTGCGTCCAAGTCATTTATAAAGATGACATAGGTGGATGGGTTAGTAAGTTTGCAGATGACACGAAAGTCGGTGGAGTGGTGGAGAGTGTGGAAGAATGTTGCAGGTTGCAGGGAGACTTGGATAAACTGCAGAATTGGACCGAAGGGTGGCAAATGGAGTTCAATGCAGATAAATGTGAGGTGATTCACTTTGGGAGAAATAGTAGGAAGGCAGAATACTGGGTCAATGGAAAGTTTCTTGGTAGTGTGGATGTGCAGAGGGATCTTGATGTCCCTGGTCTCCCTGAAAGTTGCCACCCAGGTTGATAGTGCTGTTAAGAAGGCATACGGTGTGTTCAGTTTTATTGGTAGAGGGAATGAGTTCCGGAGCCGTGATGTCTTGCTGCAACTGTACGAAACGCTAGTACGGCCTCCCCTGGAATATTGTGTACCGTTCTGATCGCCCCATTACAGAAAGGATATGGAAGCATTGGAAAAAGCGCAGAGGAGATTTACCAGGATGTTGCCTGGTCTGGAGCGAAGGTCTTACGAGGAAAAGCTGAGGGACTTAGGTTTGCTCTCATTGGAGAGAAGAAGGCTAAGAGGGGATTTAATAGAGACATACAAGATGATCAGTGGATTAGATAGGGTGGATGGTGATGATGTCGGCTTGTATGAGGGGGCATAGCTGCAAATTGAGGGGTGATAGATTTAAGTCAGATGTCAGAGGCAGGTTCTTTACTCAGTGTGGAATGCCCGTGCCTGCCAATGTAGATAACTCAGCCACATTAGGGGCGTGTCCTTGGATAAGCGCATGGATGACGATGGGATAGTGTAGGGTTTGGGCTTAGATTAGTTCACAGGTCGGCGTATCATGGAGGGCCGAAGGGCCTGTTCTGTGCTGTATTGTTCTATGTTTGTATACTTTAAGTTTAAAACTGGAGATTGATGAAGGTAGGAAATTATACCTGAGTATTTTAGCACCCTTTTGCTTACCCATTACAAATTATGTAGCTTTTCTGTCTCATTATTTGCTATTTTACCTTCGAGCACTTGCAATCAATGAATTTCTTTGTTTCATAAAGAAGAATTGAAATTGCTGGAAAAGTTCAGCAGGTAATGTGTGAGGAGAAATCAGAGTTCGTGTTTTGGGTCCATTCCTCTGAAGATATAGCTGATTTCTCTCCACAGATGCTGCCATACCTGCTGAGCTTTTCCAGCAATTTCTTCTTCAGTTTTTGATTTCCACCATTTACAGTTCTTTTTCTTTCTTTGTTTCATATTAGACTTCAAATAAATCATAACACAGGGCATGACAAGTTTTCGTGCATTTCGTGAACAATATGGAACATGTGCATCAATATGTTATATCTTTCCAGACTTCTGTAAAGAGAGCTTTCTAACTGATTTGTATTTTGGTGAAGTAGTGGCTGGAGGTTTTCCAATGTTGCCAGCAATTTGAAGTGATTTAAGTGTTTCGGACAAGAACCTAATAGAGTCATCTAGCATGGAAGTAGATCCTTTGGGCCAACTAATCCATGCCAGCCTTTTTTCTTAGGTGAGCATCACCAGCTGGACCAGCATTTATTGCCCATTCTTAATTGCCCAGAGGGCAGTTCAGAGTCAGCCACGTTGCTGTGCGTCTGGAATCACATGTAGGCCAGACCAGATGAGGATGGCAGATTTCCTTCCCTGAAGAACATTAATGAACCAGATGGGCTTTTCCAGACAATCAGCAACAGTTTCATGGTCATCGTTAGACTCTTAAACTCCAGATTATCATTGAAATAAAATTCCACCATCTGCCATGGTGGGATTCGAACCCAGGTCTCCAGAACATTACTTGGGTCTTTGGATTAATAGTCTAGTAGGCCATTGTCTACTTGTCAAACTAACGTTGTGCTACTTGTTTGCTTACGGCCCATAGCCTCCAAACCTTTCCTATTGATGTACAGTCTACTTCCCAATGTCTATTAACTGTTATAACTGTACTCTCATCCACCAGTTCGTCTGGCAGTTCATTCCGCACTTGAACCGTTGTCTTTTTTTTAAATTGACCCTCATAATCCTTTTTAAAACTTTCTCCTCTCACCTTTTAAAAATATGGCCCCTGCCTTTGAACTCCCTCACCCTAGGGAAAACACCTTGCTATTTACCTTATCTAAGCACCTCATGATTTCATAAGTCTCGCTAATACAATTACTATACATTTCAATCCAGCACTGGAACAGGGTCTTTGGCTCACCAAAACTGTGCCAATTCTAATTTGTATAGCTGCTACTAAACACCCTGGTGCATTTTCTATCCCTCTGTTTGCATCCTGTTTGTGTGTCTTATTGAAATGCACCTTAAA
This sequence comes from Stegostoma tigrinum, assembly GCF_030684315.1. Classification (NCBI taxonomy): domain Eukaryota; kingdom Metazoa; phylum Chordata; class Chondrichthyes; order Orectolobiformes; family Stegostomatidae; genus Stegostoma; species Stegostoma tigrinum. The sequence continues at coordinate 7,154,453 of NC_081363.1, forward strand.
TGTTGCTGATGTGTCTGCTTTCGCCACCTCCAATGGTGGTGTGTTCCAGGCACCCACCACCCTCTGTGTGAAAAATCTTCCCTGCATCTCCCCCCTAAATTTTTTCCCCCTCTCACCTAGAACCAGTGCTGAGTTGTAGTTGCCCTTTTTACCCTGGGAAAAAGCCTCTGACTAACCACCCTGTCTGTACCTCTTGTAATTTTGTAGACTGCTAACAGGTCACTCTCAGCCTCTGTTTTTCATGTGAAAACAATCCGAATTTATCCAACCTCTTAACTCAATTAAAATCTTTCAGACCAGGCAATATTCTGGTAAACCTGCTCTGCACTCTGTCCAAAGCATCCACTGCAAATGTGGCCAAACTAAAGTTTGTTACAGCTGTAGCATAACTTGCCAACTTCCTTATTCGATGTACCGGCTGATGAAAGCAAGCATGTGATTACGCCTTCTAGACCACCTTATCCACCAGTGTTGCCACTTTCGGGGTTCTGTGGACCTGTACACCCAGATCCCTCTATATGTCAGTACTCCTAAGCGTTCTGCCGTTTATTGTATAATTTTGCACCTGAATTTGATCTTCCAAAACGCATCACCGTGGATTTGTTTGGACTAACTCCATTTGCCATTTCTCTGCCCAAATTTGCAATCTGTCTATATCCAGCTGCGTCCTTTGACAATCGTCGCTATCTGCAACTCTGTAAATTTTGGTATCACCGCATATATAACTACTTTCTCTGCTCATCCCATTCCTCATCCCTTCCAGAGCTTGTTTCCAGTTAAGTAACAACATGGTACTTGTGGTAATTTCCCAATCAATGCAGACACAATGAGGTCAGAATATCTCCAAGAAAATTTACTGATTGGTTCTAAATTTTTTGGTTGAAAAGCTATTGACATTGAAGGTTAATTCCTGTAGAGCTGAGATTTTGTTTTAACAGCCTTACCTAACGCATCATCTGTGGTTCGGTCATTGGTATCCAGTTTTGTTATGCCAAGAGAAATGCACAATTAAATTTAAACTGAAAGAACTGCAGATGCTGTAAATCAAATTTGTTACTCAACCCACTGAACTAGCTCCAGTGTTACACAGAAATACCATTTTGAATGTTCTGTAATTTATTGTTTAATTAAAAGTTTGAAGTTTGTCATAACTGCAAAGTTTGCTACCTTAAATTATGCATAGAAGTTAGGTTTGATTTGTTGAGTAAGCTGTTTTATTGTGACCTAATTTACTGATACCAAAATATCTTGTGGTTCAAAAAACCGTAGCTCTACAGTCTTGTGATGCAATTTTAGCTATAGCTTTATGCAACAAATTTAACTTTGACAAAGCTACAACTCTTTGAACCTGCTGGGAGTTCTGCAATACCTATTTGCAATTGGAAACAAAGAAGCCAAAGAATGGCCAAAGTTTTCTTGTTTCACAACTGGTCAAATGATGCGGAAAATTGAGAGGAATCTAGGCAGTCATTAGGGAAAAACTGTTTACATTGGTGGAAAGATGAGGAAACTGATTTTAAAGTGAACAGAAAAAGAATCAATGGCTCCACCATTTCAAAAAAAGACATTTCCAGCTACAATAGAAAAGTATTGTAAAATCATTAGAATGGTTAAAGCACAGAGGAGGGCACTTGGCCACCACAATGAACTGGCTATCTGCAAGAACAGATGTTTCATCATTTCTAAAAATCATGATGTATTTGATTTAGATAGCAAGACCTTTATGTGCAGTCTGTAAAAATCATAGTTTGAGTACAATATGTTGGAAAATTAGCAAGTTCACTAACTTCAAACAATGATTTTTAAAGCAGGAGCTCTGCATTCCATACTCTCACTATTAATTGCCAGCCAAAAACTGCTACTTGAATGTAAAATTGCTGTGAAAATTTCTGCGGTTGATTCAGTTTGCATTGTATGTAAAGAAGGTATAGTTTTGAATGAGGACAAATACCTGAAGGGCTTTTGTCGAAATATTCTTTATTTTAGATGCAAGCTTAAGAAAACACTGCCAAAATTTCATAAATTTGACCAGTGAGGTTAGATAACCTGTGAATAGAAATGAATGAGTGATAATGGGAACTGCAGATGCTGGAGAATCCAAGATAACAAAGTGTGGAGCTGGATGAACACAGCAGGCCAAGCAGCATCTCGGGAGCACAAAAGCTGACGTTTTGGGCCTAGAAATGAATGTGTTGGTAAGCATCCCACTGCATTGCAGAAACCTAAAAATGGGAGTTGTGCTTAAAGTCAAACTTACAAAAAGAGAAACTGTAACTCAGGAGATGATGAAATTGCAGACAATAAATGATTTTTTTAAAATTAAGTCAGCTGTTGGAGGAGGTAACTTTGCAGGATTAGAGTTAGAGTGGAAAATAGAACTGATTGGATTGCAGTACAGATGGTTGGCATAAACTGGATAGACTGAATAGATTCTTGTGTCTATGATAGATCAATTTAGCTTATTTGCATTTCAATGAGCTGGCCCATACAGCTGCCCCCAGTTTACTAATAGAATTATTAATGATCGGTTCAATCGGACAACTGGTTAAGTGACGTTGAAAAGTGAGAGGAGTCTGGGCAGAGTCGTTAGGGGAAAGCTGTTTACATTGGTGGAAGGATAAGGAAACTGAGGTAGCTGATTTTAAAGTGAGCAGAAAAAGAATGGATGGCAACATGAATAGATTTTATGCAATATGTTGTTTGGATCTTGAATTGTATTGTTACTTGAAGGGAAATTTACAGAGCTGCATTGAAATGATAGAGTATAACTTGCAGAATTTCTCTTACAGGTAACAGGTAGCCAGCGCATATGATGGTTGAAAGGCCTCCCGCTATGCTGCAGCTGTTGTATGTTTCTACATACTTTTCTACAGTAGTCAAAAATGTCTTTCTTTTGAAGTAGTGGAACAAGAAAATAAGTCTTGGCTGTTTTTTAGTTCTTTGTTTCCAATTGGAAACAATGTGAATTACTATTGTAACTTGCATTGATGTGTATTATTATAAGTGTTTGTATCGTGTGGGAGATTCGTTTCAAGTTTGTTACAAGATTAGTTGATATATCTTTTATGACAAACCAATAAATAGCCACTGAACAGGACAGTGGTGAGGCTTCTTCTGGAGTACTGTGTACAGTTCTGGTCACCCAGTTATAGGAAGGATATTATTAAGCTGGAGAGGGTTCAGAAGAGATTTACCGAGATGCTTCTGGGTTTGGAAGGTTTGAGTTATAAGGAGAGGCTGGATAGGTTAGAGCTTTGTTCACTGGAGCATAGAAGGCTGAAAGGTGACCTTCATAGAAGTTTGTAAATCATGATAGACGTAATAGTAGGTGTCTTTTCCCGGGGATGGGGGATTTTAAGACTTAGGAGCACAGTTTTAAGGTAAGAGTAGAATGTGAGGGGCAGTGTTTTTTTTTACACAGAGGAAGGTGGTTGTGTGCACAATTACAACATTTAAAAGACATTTGAATAAGTACATGAATAGGAAAGATTTCAAGGAATATAGGCCAGGGAGCAAGCAGGTGGGGCTAGTTTAGTTTGGGATTATGTTTGGCATGGAGTGATTGAACGGAAGGGTCTGTCTTCGTGCAGTATGACTTTAAAAGTGATGTGTGACGTTGAAGGAGACATGTTTTTGGATGGTAATTTGTCACTATATACACCCAGCAGAATGGTTCTCTTTCATCATATTCTTGATTTGCTTCATGCAAGTACGGTGATGCAAATGTCAAATAACCTTGAAATTATACTTCTGTTTGTTGTGTTGCTAAGAAAAGTACAAAAACATTTCTTTATGAACCCAATTTAAATCTGATTTACCTGACTTGCACATGGCTCATGCCCAAATGTACCATGAAGTGCTTTCAGTAAGTTTGCCTCACTGAGCAATGGTATGGCTTTTAAGCCAGACTTCTGAAGCTGAAAACCTGTTACTACGTTTGCTTGACACTTGCGAAGTGGTGATCCTTGATTCAATGTAGAAATTCTTTCCATTTGGTCAAAGTAGTAGGCGCTGAATTTAGCAACTGCCCTTCAAAACGAGGATTGAACAAATTTGAAGTTCACGACTATAATTGCATTGATAAATGAGCTGAAAAATCATGTTAAAAGTCAAAGGTGATGTGTGAAATTATACTTTTCGACCAGTAGACTTTCAAGGGAAAATTTATTGCAATGATGTATTGTGCCTGATACTTTAAATTTAAATCTTTGGTTGCTTGTGTTCTTTGACCAAAGCTGTATCTAGAATATAGCTCCTGATACTGGATTTCTCTACACTACTGCAGAGGATTCTCCTGGCCAGTAATTTCCAGGGAAGACCTGGTCTAAACGCTGATCAGAAAGCAGAGCCATAGTTTTTGAAACCCAAAGCGCAGCTGAATATTCTGACAGCAAAGGAACATACGCAATAAGCAATGGTTGCTCATAGTTATGGATTCCCGGAGTTGTACAGCAAAGAAACAGCTCTTTCAGTCCAACTCTTCTGCGCCAACCAGATATCTGAAACTGATCTCATCCCATTTGGTCCATATCCCTCTAAACCCTTCCTATTCGTGTACCCATCCTGATGCCTCTTAAATGGTATAATTGTACCCGTCTCCCCCCTCTTTTCTCTGGTAATTCATTCCATACACGCACCAACATTTTAAATCTTTCCCTTCTCACCTTAAGCCTATAATCTGTAATTTTGGACTCCCTCACCCTAGGAAAAAGATCTTGGCTGTTCACCCAATCCATGCCCCTCATGAGTTTATAAACCTCTGTGAGGTCACCCCTCAACCTCTGAAGCATCGGTGGAGGGGGAGCTGCAGCCTACTCAGCTTCTCCCTGTATCTCAAACCCTTCAATCCTGGCTTCATCCTTGTGAACCTTTTCTGAACCCTTTCAAGTTTCGCAACATCTTTCCTGTAGCAGGGAGACCAGAATTGAACGCAGTATTGTAAAACTGGCCTCGCCAGAATCTCGTACAGCTCCATTATGATGTCCAATGCCAATATTTGATGCGCTGACCAATAAAGGCAAGCGTACCAAATGCCGCCTTCACTATTCTCCCTGCAAATCTACTGTCAAGGAACTATGCATCAGCACCCCAAGTCTCTTGTTCAGCCACATTTTCCAGAGCCATGCCATTAAGTGTATAAGCCCTGCCCTGGTTTGCCTTAACCAACGTTCAACACCTCACGTTTATCTTAATTAAATTCCATCTACCATTCTTCAGCCCATCGGCCCATCTGATCAAGGTCCTATTGTACTCTGACTTAACCTCCCTCATTTTCCACCACACCACTAATTTTGGTCTCATCTACAAAATTACTAACCGTACCTCCTGTAATCATATGCAAAATCATTTATATAAATGACAAAAAGCAATGGACCCATCACCAATCTTTGCAGCACACTTCTGGCGTTAGTTTAGCCTCTCAATTTTCAGTTAAAGCTTTTCTTGCTGTCTTGACACCACTCTGGTGCTGGTTATCATCTGTATAGTTCCTGTTGGTCACTTGTACATTTTCCTCTGGTAGGATGTGATATTGACAATGATGGCTGGTGGAGTATTCCATTTAGTAGATGCTGGGCAATGTGAATATTACAGTGTTCTATTTGTTCCGTGCGTCTAGATCATTGATTAAAAACTTTGAACAGGTGTGGCCAAAGATCTCATCTGGTCATTTACTTTGATAAATCCATTTTGACTCTGTTGCTAAGCATCCAGTTATGATATCGTTATTATATTAGTTGCTAAGCATCCAGTTATGATATCGTTATTATACATTCTGGCAATTTCCTTAGCTAGCAGTCTGTCATTCCCCATTCTTTTCTTAAATAGTGGAGTTGCTTTTGCTAGCTTCCAATCCATAAGAAATATTTCAGAATCTATAAAATTTTGGTAGATGTCCACCGACAAAGTAACTATGTCTATAGCTACATGTTTCAACATTCTGGGATGTTGTTTGATAAACTCCCAGGACTTCACAATGTTCAGTATAGCTTTTTTATCACTTGAATACACCTGGAAGTAAAGTTGTATCTAGTTGTTTCAGAATTATGACAGGCAGATAGTATTAGATTTTTTCTGTTGATCAGATCTTAGCCACTGTTCTAGGCCAAATTTTTCTTTTAATTGGTCTGCCACATTAGAGTGTGGAAACCCTATACTGAAAAAAGAGTACCTGTTTTAAAGGGTAAATAAAGTGATGAACAAATGCTTTTAATCTCATTCATTGTGCCGTTGATATTCGTAAATGCCATGTACTCCAGTAAAGTTGGAGATTTTTTTATTATCCTACTTGCTAGTTAATTGTGTAATCTTTCAGGAAAACTGCTAATGTCATGAGTGCTAGGTCAGGCTTGAATATCTGGCCATTTTCAGTGAGTGCAATGATTAATGGTTTAAGCAATAGTGAATCATTACCTGTTTTTGAGGAATTTATATTCTATAGGTATTGAGCATTGTTCCTACAACCTCAAAGGTTTTCACTTTTCTATAGAGTTGTTTATATGTGCCTTTGTGTGTATCCTGATTTGTCACCAAGAAATGTTAGCAGACTCGTTATTACCTGTGAAATTTCTGTAACCATAAGTGTGTCTTGTCACCATTGTTATCAAATGGCTAGTGGTGCTAGGTGTGAAACTAAAACTACAACATTTTTAAAGCTTGCTGACAGGAAAATTCACTGATTTTTGAAATGTGGTTCTTTTAATCAGTTTTTGAACCTGTATGTTGTTATCGACCAGCGTCTGTTCGTAGAATCATACGGTGCAGAAAGAGGCCATGCAGCCAATTGAGTCTGACCAATTCTCTGAAAAACATCCCACCCACCCCATCTCCAAAACCCCACAAGAGATTTTTACCATGGCTAACCCACCTAACCTAAACAGTGCAGGGCAACTATTCGCATGGCCGATCCACCTAACGCATGCATCTTTGTACTGTGGATGGAAATGGGAGCACCCAGAGGAACACCCAGGCAGACACAAGGAGGATGTGCAAACTCTGCACACAGTCACCCAAGGCTGAAATCTAACTCAGGTCTCTGATGCTGTGCGGCAACCATGCTAACCACCATGCTGCCCACAAAATCTATTACCCATACTAATTGCATTTGAGCAGCTTGGTAGCTAGTGCTACATTCTGTGTGATGAAGGAATGCCCATGGTGTTAGGAAGGGCTTTTTTGAATTTTGTTGCTGGGTCGTGAAGGATCACTGAGCCAAAGATAATGACTAAGCAAAAATCTGGCAGATAGGAGTCTTGTGGAAAAATGACATGTTGTTCACTTTGGCATGAAAACTCAAAGCGTAATTAGAGAATAGCTGCATGATCCCAAGGTGTAGAAGGGAGGGAAGAGACTTCTGGTTTAAAATGCATTTATTTCAACGCATGAGGCCTGACTGGTAAGGCAGATGATTTAAGAGCATGGATTGACTCTGGGGACTGGGATATTATAGCCATAACAGAAACATGGCTGAGAAAAGGGTAGGACTGGCAGCTCGGTATTTCAGGATTCGGAAGCTACAGGCATGACGGAAGTACAAGTGAGTGAGGAGGGTGAGTTGCCCTTTCGATAAGGGAGGACATAAGTGTTTAGAGAGGATATTCTTAAGTGGGGGGAGGGTGTCATCAAATGAGCCATATGGTTAGAACTTGGGGAAAAAAGGAGATGGTCACTCTGTTAGACTATATTGTAGACTCCCAAATAGCCAGCGGGTGGAGGAGCAGATGTGCAGAAAGATTGCACATACCTGTTAGAATAATAGAGTAGTATTGGTTGAGGATTTTAATTTCCCCTGTTATTGACTGGGCCACCCAGAGTGTAAAAAGGCCTGGGCGGGGTTGAATTTGTTCAATGTGTCCAAGAAAGTTTCCTAAATCAATACGTTGAGGGCCCTACTCAGGAAGATGCAACGCTGGACATCCTCTTAGAAAATGAGTTTGGGCAAGTGACAGAAGTGTCAGTCAGAGAGCACTTTGGGTCCAGTGACCGTAATTCTCTTAGTTTTAACATTGTTATGGAAAAAGATAGGACAGGTCCATAAGTTAAGACACTAAACTGGAGCAGGGCCAATCTTTGGCCATAAAGCAGGAATCTGGCAGAGATTGATTGGGAGGCTTTTAAAAGTGTGATATCAAGAATCCAGGGACAGTATGTGTTTGTTTGGGTGAAGGGAAAAGCTGGTAGGTTTAGGGGTCCTTGGCTGACAAGGGATATTGAGGCTCTGGTCAGGAAAAAGAAGGCGCCATATGTTGGATTTAAGCTGTTGGGCTAAAGTGAATCCCTGGATGACTATAAAGAGTGTAGAAGCATACTCCAGGGAAATCGGAAGAGCAAAAAGAGGGAATGAGATGGATCTGGCAGATAAGGTTAAAGATCATCCCAGAAGATTCTCTTAAGAACATACTAAGAGTAAAATGGTGGCTAGGGAAAGCATATGTCCCCTTTAAGATCAGCAAGGCTGTGGAACCACAGGAGATGGGGGAGATTTTTAAAGAATATTTCTTCTTAGTGTTTACTGAGGAGAGAATCATGGAAAATAAGGGAAACAAGTGTGGATGTTTTGGACGCGTACACGTTACCAGAGAGAAGATGTTTGCAGCCTTAACATACATTAAAGTGGATAAATCCCCTGGGCCTGGTCAAGCCCATCCTCAGATGTGAGAGGAGGCTAGGGAAGAAATTGCAGAGGCCCTTGCAGAGATTTTTGCTTCATCTTTAGCTACTGGTGAAGTTCAGGAAGACTGGAAGATGGCTAGTGTTGTTCCATTGTTTAAGAAAGGTAACAAAGACAAGCCAAGGAACTACAGGTATTAAGCCTGACATCAGTTGTAGGCAAATTATTGGAGAGGGTACTGAGGGCAGGATTGACAAACATTTGGATAGTCAAGGTCTGATTAGGGATATTCAGCGTGGATTTGTGCACAGGAAGTCATGTCTGACAAAGCTTTGAGTTTTTTAAAGAGGTAACCAAGAGCATGGATGAGGGTAGGGCAGTGGATGTTGTCTATGTGGACTTTAGTAAGGCCTTTGACAAGGTTCCACATGGCAGGCTATTTGCATGGAATCCAGGGAGAGCTAGCTAATTGATGCAGAATTGTTTCAGTAGCCGGAAGGTGATGGTTGAAGGTCGTTTCTTGGACTGGAGGCCTGCGACTAGTGGTGTGCCACAGGGACCGTTGCTGGGACTTTTGTTATTTGTCATTTACACAAATGATCTGGATATGAGTGTACAAGGCATGATTAGTAATGGTGTGGATGATACGAAATTAGAAGGTATCCTTCATAGTGAGGTAGGTTATCAAAAATTACAGAGGGATCTTGATCAGATGGGGAAGTGGGCTGAGGATTGGCAATTGCAATTCAATTGAGATAAATGTGTGGAGTTGCGTTTTGGAAAGTCAAACCAAGGTAGGTGTTTATGCAGTAAATGGTAAGGTCCTGAGGAGTGTTGTGGAACAGAGGGACCTAGGAGTACAGGTACATAGTTTGTTGAAAGTGGTGTCACAGGTGGACAGGTGAAGTAGGCAGTTGGCATGCTAGCCTTCGTTGGTCGAGGCATTGCGTGTAGGAGTTGAGACTCTTTGATACACCCCATTGGTGAGGCTGCACATGGAATATTGTGTCCAGTTTTGGTCACCCTGTTATAGGAAAGACATAGTTAAACTGGATAGTGCAAAGAAGATTTACGAGGATGTTGCCAGGATTAGTAGGCCTGAGTTACAAGGAGATGATGGCCAAGAAAGGACTTTGTTCCTTGGAATGTATGAGAATTAGGGGTGACCTTATTGTGGTGTCTCAAATCATGAGGGGCTCAGATAGGATGAATACATATAATCGTTTTCCTAGGGCTGGGGAATAAAAAACTAGAGGTCCTAGGTTTAAGGTGAGAAGAGAAAGATTAAAGAAGGACCTGAGGAGCAACTTCTTCTTGTGGAGAGTGGTGCATAATGGAATGGGCTGCCAGAGGAAGTGATTGAAGCAGGTATAATCATAACAATTTAAAAAATCATTTGGATAGGTACATGAATGAGAAGGGCTTACAGGGATATGGACCAAATGCAGGCAATTGGAACTAGCTGAATGGGCACCATGGTCAGGATGGACCAGTTTGAGCTGTTTAAAGCTGTTAAAACTCTGACTCAGTGATTCTATGATTCTGTCCTTAACACCACCTTCCTGCATGCCTCATTCTTTTTGTTTTTCTTCACTCCCTAATTCATCAATGATGTTTCAAACTCAGTCTTCAGTTTACTCAACAATTCAGCCACCACTGCTGACTGAGGAAGAGAATTTCAAATATTAATGTGTTTACAACAGTGTTTCCAAAGATGGATGGACTTTTCATTGAGGTGTCATTGAGGACTCTGCGTCTGCTATATGGAGTTAGAAGGAATGCAAGGGTGATCTGATTCAAATTTAGAGAATACTAAGAGGCCTAGATAGAGCAGACAGGGAGGAGATACTTGGATTAGCAGGAGAGGCCAGGAACCAAGGGCACAGCCTCAGTGAAGAAACAATCCTTTTGAACTGAGATGCTGAACTTCAGCCAGAGGGTGATGAACCTGTCGAACTCATTGCCGCAGATGCCTTAGAGGTCAAGTCAGTGAGTGTATTTAAGACAGAGAGAGATGATTTCTTGATGGGCATCAAGGATTATGGGAAAGAGGCAAGAGAAGGGGTTGATCAAATGGTGGAGCAGATTCTGGGCCAAACAGCCTACTCCTGCTGGCCTTATGGTCTAATGGCCTTCTAAGAGAAGTGCCTAGCGATGCATCTGGATCTGTGACAAATAGGTTTTCCATGCAGTGACACATGGAAGAAGGGTAGGAATGACAGCCTTCCTGTCATCAGGATTATCAGATGAAATATAGGAGGGATCGAAATGAAAGAAAGAAATGAAATAATCACAACTGTAAGGAGATAAAAAAGTGTGAAGCTGGATGAACACAGCAGGCCAAGCAGCATCTCAGGAGCACAAAAGCTGACGTTTCGGGCCTAGACCCTTCTTCAGAGAGGGGGATGGGGTGAGGGTTCTGGAATAAATAGGGAGAGAGGGGGAGGCGGACCGAAGATGGAGAGAAAAGAAGACAGGTGGAGAGGAGAGTATAGGTGGGGAGGTAGGGAGGGGATAGGTCAGTCCAGGGAAGACGGACAGGTCAAGGAGGTGAGATGAGGTTAGTAGGTAGGAAATGGAGGTGCGGCTTGGGGTGGGAGGAAGGGATGGGTGAGAGGAAGAACAGGTTAGGGAGGCAGAGACAGGCTGGGCTGGTTGTGTGATGCAGTGGGGGGAGGGGACGAACTGAGCTGGTTTAGTATCCATTGTACCCGGTGTGGCTTCCTCTAAACTGGGGAAACCAAGCGGAGGCTTGGGGACCGCTTTGCAGAACACCTCCGCTCGGTTCGCAATAAACAACTGCACCTCCCAGTCGCGAACCATTTCAACTCCCCCTCCTATTCTTTAGATGATACATCCATCATGGGCCTCCTGCAGTGCCACAATGATGCCACCCAAAGGTTGCAGGAACAGCAACTCCTATTCCGCTTGGGAACCCTGCAGCCCAATGGTATCAATGTGGACTTCACCAGCTTCAAAATCTCCCCTTCCCCCACCGCGTCCCAAAACCAGCCCAGTTCGTCCCCTCCCCCCACTGCATCCCAAAATCAGCCCAGCCTGTCTCTGCCTCCCTAACCTGTTCTTCCTCTCACCCATCCCTTCCTCCCACCCCAAGCCGCACCTCCATTTCCTACCTACTAACCTCACCCCACCTCCTTGACCTGTCCGTCTTCACCGGACTGACCTATCCCCACCTATACTCTCCTCTCCACCTATCTTCTTTTCTCTCCATCTTCGGTCCGCTTCCCCCTCTCTCCCTATTTATTGCAGAACCCTCACCCCGTCCCCCTCTCTGATGAAGGGTCTAGGCTCGAAACGTCAGCTTTTGTGCTCCTGAGATGCTGCTTGGCTTGCGGTGTTCATCCAGCTTCACACTTTGTTATCTTGGATTCTCCAGTATCTGCAGTTCCCATTATCTCTGATACAACTGTAAGGAGGCCTGTTTGGAGCATTGAATGAAGCCATATGGCTAAAGCTGAAGAACAAAGAAACAAAAAAAGCAGTTACATACTATGGAACCCTGCAGTCAGTGAAGTAGAAGTGCAAATATGCGCACAAGTTTATTGAGGTGGAAAATCAATAGTCACAATGATTTCAACCATCTTTACTTGTAACTGAGATCAACCGTAATAGATACAAAGGGTGCAAAAATCTTAAAATTCATTTAGGAGAATTTGTTTTGTTTGTAAGCCCAACAGGATCTGGGTCACTTCTGTACTTAATTTGCAAAACGAAGCTATACATATGGAAGGAGTTTCAAGGAAGAGTATTTCAGTTGTTATAGTTCATTTAAATTCAGTAGTTATGGAGAAGGATAAAACTAAGCCAAAGGTAAACATTTTATACTGGGAAAAGACCGATTTTATTTGGCTGTGATGAATTCTGCAAAAGAGGATGAGAAAAATTTACTTCAGGGAAAATTAATTTAACAGCAGTGGAAGCATTTGAGAATGAATGTGACTTCTGAAATCTTAAACCCCCTTGAAGGTCAAAAAGTAACAATCTCTTATGTCAGATGCCAAACATTCAACATGGCCAATTGGAGCATGGAAAGTATAGAGGTGAAATCAGGGATGATATAATCCACGTTAGCATATTTCTCCCAAATCCCATAAATTTTATTCACTCAGTCCATGTGGAACCTTATCAAAAGGCTGGCATGGTGGTACAGTGCTGAGCACTGTTACCTCACAGTGCCAGGGATCCTGATTCGATTCCAGCCCCTGGTGACAGTCTGTGTGAGTTCTATGTTCCCCTGTATTTGTGTGTGCTTCTGCTGGGTGCTCTGGTTTTCTCCCACAGTGCAAAGATGTGCAAGTTAGGTGGATTGACCTTGTTAAATTACCCTGAGGGGTTGATGGATGTGCAGGTTAGATGGATTAGCCATAGTGGATATGGGACACAGCAATATGGTGGAAGCTTGGTTTGGGAGGGATGCTCCAGAGGGTCAGTTCAGAGTCATTGGGCCAAATGGTCTCTTTCCGCACTATAGGGATTCAGTGGTTCTATAATTCTATGAAAAACCTTCTGAATGTCCATATACAGTACATTCACTGGTTCTCCTTTGTCCAAGCTACATGTGACATCCTCAAACTCAGAGTTTGTCAAATACGATTATCCTTTCGTAAATCCACATTGATTTTCCCTAGTTTTGCCATCCTTTTCCTAAATGTGCAGTTGTTGCATCCTGTATAAATTGATTCTAATGTTTTCTCTGTTGCACATCAAACTAACAGGTATATATTGTCCAGTCTACCTCCTATGGCCTTTTAAATAAATATTTGCTATCTTCCAGCCAGCAGAAATCTTTCCAGAATTAGGAATGATATCCACCAATGCGTCGAATATCTCTTTCTGCTACTCCCTTCAACTTTCTGGAATGAATGTTATCCAAAAGATTTATCAGTCTTCAATATAGCTTATTTTTCAAGGATTGCCTCTCATACCAATATCTTTCTGGGAGATCTTCTGTGAAGTTGGGTACAAAGTAACTGTTTACTGTTTCTCCACCTTTTAGTGGACCCTTACTTATCTTTGCTAATCTTTTTCCTTTCACAAATCAATAGAAACTTGCGTGTTCATCACTGGCTAATACTCATTCTGTCTTCTCTTTCCTCACTGCTTCTTCATCATCCTTTTCTAGGTCCTAGTTTGCTTCTAATTCTCAGCCTTACACTTCCTGGCATTCTTATAAACTACTTTGTTCTATCTAATATAGCTGCTAATTTATTTCGCTCATTCATGGTTAATTCACCTTTCTGTTTGGGTTTTTGTGCTTTCGAATAATCCGTTGTTGACCTTGAATTTCTTTTGATCAGTGCCTTGTCCCAAGGATGACTCAAGTGAACTTTCTCTCAACTAGATTTAGTGCAATTGTACTTTTTACTTGAACAAAGAGATCAAGTTAAAATGTGGGGGTTAGGAGGTGATGTATTTGCACAGTATTGGTTATCAGGCAGAAGATATTAGAAATAAATGGGTCATTCTTACATTGGCAGGCTGTATCTCACAAGGAGCCACAATAACCTGCAGTTGGGACCCTACCTTGTCATAACATATGTTGATGGTTTGGATGTGGGGAACCAAATGTAATATGTCCAAATTTGCCAGTGAAACTAAACTAAGTGGGAAGATGTTTTGTAAGGAAAGTATAAAGTGCATCAGGAGGATTTAGCCAAGCTTAAGTGGATAAGAACATGACAGAGTGCTTGGAAAAATATGCGGAAAAGTTGTGCAGAATATTTCTTAGAACAGCGGGATGGGAAAGCATACATGTACATTTCACATCTCCTTTAAACTTCCCCCTTTTTCCTTAAACCTATGTACCGTAGTAATTAAAACGACTCCAACTATCCATTCTATCCATCCCTCTTATAATTTTTATAAAATTATATCAGGTCACCCCTCAGCCTCCAAAGTTGAAATGAAAACAAACCAAGTTTGCCCAATCTGTCCTCTTAACGAATAAACCCAAACCAGGCAATATCTGAGTAAACGTTTTCTGTACCCGCTCCAAAGCCATCACGTCCTTCTGGTCTTGTGGTGACCAGAACTGAACACAATATTCCAAATGTGGCATAATTATAATTTTATACAGCTAGAATGTGACTTGCCAATTTTTATGCTCTTATGGCTTGACCAATGAAGGCAAGCATGTCAAACATTTTCTTTGACCACCTTATCCACTTGTTTCACGACTTTCAGGGAACTGTTGACCTGTATGCTTAAATCCCTTTGTGTGTTAATGAGGGTTCTGCTGTTTCCTGTGTGGAGTCAGAGTTGTACAGCATGGAACAGACCTGTTCAACTAGTCCATGCTGACCAGATATCCTAAATTAATTGCGTCCCATTTGCCAGAATTTGGCCCAAATCCCTCTAAATCTCACCCATTCATATACCCATCCAGGTGTCTTTTAAATGTAATTGTACCTGCCTCGTCCACTTCCTCTGACGCACCATACGTGCACCACCCTCTGCGTGGAAAATGTTGCCCTTCAGGTCTCTCTTTTAACTCTTTCCCTTGTCAACATAAACATATGCTTTCCAGTTTTAGACACCCCGTTCATCCTACCCATGCTGCTCATGATCTTATAAACCTCTATATGATCACCCCTTAGCCTCCGATACTCCATGGAAAATAGCCCCAGCCTGTTCAGTCTCTCCATGTATAGTTCAAGCCCTGCCACCCTGGCAACATCCTTGAGTCTTTTTTGAGTCCTTTCAAGTTTCACAACATCTTCCCTATAGTAAGGAGACCAGAGTTGAATGTATTATTCCAAAAGAGGCCTAACTAATGTCCTGTACAGAGGCAACATAACCTCCCAACTCAAGATAATAAAATGTGAGGCTGGATGAACACCGCAGGCCAAGCAGCATCTCAGGAGCACAAAAGCTGACGTTTCGGGCCTAGATCCTTCATCAGAGAGGGGAATGGGGTGAGGGTTCTGGAATAAATAGGGAGAGAGGGGGAGGCGGACCGAAGATGGAGAGAAAAGAAGATAGGTGGAGAGGAGAGTATAGGTGGGGAGGTAGGGAGGGGATAGGTCAGTCCAGGGAAGACGGACAGGTCAAGGAGGTGGGATGAGGTTAGTAGGTAGGAGATGGGGGTGCGGCTTGGGGTGGGAGGAAGGGATGGGTGAGAGGAAGGACAGGTTAGGGAGGCAGAGACAGGTTGGACTGGTTGTGGGATGCAGTGGGTGGAGGGGAAGAGCTGGGCTGGTTGTGTGGTGCAGTGGGGGGAGGGGACGAACTGGGCTGGTTTAGGGATGCGGTGGGGGAAGGGGAGATTTTGAAGCTGGTGAAGTCCACATTGTTACCATATGGCTGCAGGGTTCCCAAGCAGAATATGAGTTGCTGTTCCTGCAACCTTCGCGTGGCATCATTGTGGCACTGCAGGAGGCCCATGATGGACATGTCATCTAAAGAATGGGAGGGGGAGTGGAAATGGTTTGCGACTGGGAGGTGCAGTTGTTTGTTGCGAACCGAGCGGAGGTGTTCTGCAAAGCGGTCCCCAAGCCTCCGCTTGGTTTCCCCAATGTAGGGGAAGCCACAGTGGATGCAGTATACCACATTGGCAGATGTGCAGGTGAACCTCTCCTTAATGTGGAATGTCATCTTGGGGCCTGCGATAGGGGTGAGGGAGGTGGTGTGGGGGCAAGTGTAGCATTTCCTGCGGTTGCAGGGGAAGGTGCCGGGTGTGGTGGGGTTGGAGGGCAGTGTGGAGCGAACAAGGGAGCCACGGAGAGAGTGGTCTCTCCGGAAAGCAGACAGGGGTGGGGATGGAAAAATGTCTTGGTTGGTGGGGTCGGATTGTAGATGGCGGAAGTGTCGGAGGATAATGCCCCACAGCCTCCAACCTCATTGTTCCCCAACCCCACACGGCCCATTTCTATCTCCTTCCCAAAATCCACAAACCTGCCTGCCCTGGTCGACCCATCGTCTCAGCATCGTCCTGCCCCACCGAACTCATCTCCACCTATCTGGACTCCATTTTCTCCCCTTTGGTCCAGCAACTCCCTACCTACGTCCGTGACACCACCCACGCCCTCCACCTCCTCCAGGACTTCCAATTCCCTGTCCCCCAACACCTCATTTTCACCATGGGCGTCCATTCCCTATACACCTGCATTCCGCATGCAGATGGCCTCAAGGCCCTCCGCTTCTTCCTGTCCCGCAGGCCCGACCAGTCCCCCTCCACCGACACCCTCCTCCGCGTAGCCAAACTCGTCCTCACTCTCAACAACTTCTCTTTTGACTCCTCCCACTTCCTACAGACTAAGGGGGTGGCCTTGGGCACCCGCATGGGCCCCAGCTATGCCTGCCTCTTTGTAGGTTACGTGGAACAGTCCCTCTTCTGCACCTACACAGGCCCCAAACCCCACCTCTTCCTCCGGTACGTTGATGACTGTATCGGCGCCACCTCTTGCTCCCCAAAGGAGCTCGAACAGTTCATCCACTTCACCAACACCTTCCACCCCAACCTTCAGTTCACCTGGGCCATCTCCAGCACATCCCTCACCTTCCTGGATCTCTCAGTCTCCATCTCAGGCAACCAGCTTGTAACTGATGTCCATTTCAAGCCCACCGACTCCCACAGCTACCTAGAATACACCTCCTCCCACCCACCCTCCTGCAAAAATTTCATCCCCTATTCCCAATTCCTCCGCCTCCGCCGCATCTGCTCCCACGATAAGACATTCCACTCCCGCACATCCCAGATGTCCAAGTTCTTCAAGGACCGCAACTTCCCCCCACAGTGATCGAGCACTCCCTTGACCGCGTCTCCCGTATTTCCCGCAACACATCCCTCACACCCCGCCCCCACCACAACCGCCCAAAGAGGATCCCCCTAGTTCTCACAAACCACCCCACCAACCTCCGAATACAACGCATCATCCTCCGACACTTCTGCCATCTACAATCCGACCCCACAACCCAAGACATTTTTCTATCCCCACCCCTGTCTGCTTTCCGGAGAGACCACTCTCTCCGTGACTCCCTTGTTCGCTCCACACTGCCCTCCAACCCCACCACACCCGGCACCTTACCCTGCAACCGCAGGAAATGCTACACTTGCCCCCACACCACCTCCCTCACCCCTATCGCAGGCCCCAAGATGACATTCCACGTTAAGCAGCGGTTCACCTGCACATCTGCCAATGTGGTATACTGTATCCACTGTCCCCGCTGTGGCTTCCTCTGCGTTGGGGAAACCAAGCGGAGGCTTGGAGACCGCTTTGCAGAACACCTCCGCTCGGTTCGCAACAAACAACTGCACCTCCCAGTCGCAAACCATTTCCACTCCCCCTCCCATTCTTTAGATGACATGTCCATCATGGGCCTCCTGCAGTGCCGCAATGATGCCACCCGAAGGTTGCAGGAACAGCAACTCATATTCTGCTTGGGAACCCTGCAGCCCAATGGTATCAATGTGGACTTCACCAGCTTCAAAATCTCCCCTTCCCCCACCGCATCCCTAAACCAGCTCAGTTCGTCCCCTCCCCCCACTGCACCACACAACCAGCCCAGCTCTTCCCCTCCACCCACTGCATCCTAAAACCAGTCCAACCTGTCTCTGCCTCTCTCACCCATCCCTTCCTCCCACCCCAAGCCGCACCCCCATCTCCTACCTACTAACCTCATCCCACCTCCTTGACCTGTCTGTCTTCCCTGGACTGACCTACCCCCTCCCTACCTCCCCACCTATACTCTCCTCTCCACCTATCTTCTTTTCTCTCCATCTTCGGTCCGCCTCCCCCTCTCTCCCTATTTATTGCAGAACCCTCACCCCATCCCCCTGTCTGATGAAGGGTCTAGGCCCGAAACGTCAGCTGTTGTGCTCCTGAGATGCTGCTTGGCCAGTGGTGTTCATCCAGCCTCACATTTTATTATCTTGGATTCTCCACCATCTGCAGTTCCCATTATCTATGACCTCCCAACTCATTGCACTGATCAGTAAAGGCAATCATACCAAACACTTTCTTCATGACCCTGTCTACCAGCGACTCCACTTTCAAGGAACTGTGAACTTGCACTCCCAGCCTGCATTAGACCTTTGAAAATGCATCACCTCACATATTTGTCTGGATTTAATTCCATCTGTTATTTCACTGCCCAAGTGTCCAGCCTATCTACCCCCTGCTGTATACCCTGGTAGTCTTCCTCACTATCCACAGCTCTCCCAATCTTATTGGTGTCAGACCACCCACGTTCTCCTCCAAATCATGTCAGATATATCTTACAAACAGCCAGGGACCCACTGATACCTGCAGAACACCACTGGTCACAGATTTCCAGTCAGAAAAACAGTCTTCCACCTCTGCTCTGTCTTCAGTGAGCAAGCCAGTTCTGTATCCATCTTGCAAACTCTCTGCCGGTCCCATGTAACTTCGTCATCTGTGTCAGCCAGCCATAAGGGGCTTTGTCAAAGGCTTTGCTAAAGTCTATGTGGAATCATCTTCTTTCCTGCCCTCAATTAATTATCCTTGTCACTTCCTCCAAAAACTCAGTGAAGGTAGTGAGAGAATCAATCAAATTTGTGAGATGCGAACAAGTTTGACACCATCAAGGACACAGCAGCCAGCTTGATTGGCACCACATCCACAAGTATCCACTCCTTCCACCACCGATGCATTTTTCTAAAAGAATGTGAATCTTCTCCAGTGTTTTCCCTACCCCTGAAGTAAGGCTCACTCCTGTAATTTCCTGGATTATCCCTGTTGCCATTCTTACACAAAAGAACAACATTGGCTATTCTCTACTCCTCTGGGACTTCTCTTGTAACTGAAGAGGATACAGTAATTCCATATGAGGGATATCATATTGACAGTTTTCTAATTCTTTGGTACTTCTCCAGAATCCAAGGAATTTTGGAAAATTATAACCAATGCATCTCTGGCTATTTCTTTTAAGATCCTAAGATCAGGGTCAAGGAATGCATCTGCCTTTAGCCATAGGTTTTCCTGATACTTATTGTTAGTGATGATGATTGGGCATTCCATTAATACTAGAAAATACAGTAGAGGAATTAAATACCATCACCACCACGAAGTATCTTCCACCACAAAGACTGATGCAAAATATTGGTTTAACTCCTCTACCTTTTCTTGTTCCCCAAAACTGCCTCTCCAGATTCCTTTTCCACTTTGATCGCTCTCTTCCTGTTTATATATTTAGAGAAGCTATTATTGTCAGTTTTTATATTCATCGCTAGTTTGCTCTCATAGTTTATTTCCTCTGTCTTTATTATCCTTTTAGTCCACCTTTTAATTTTAGCCCTGCCTTGAGGGCTATCATTGACTTTGGCCTTCTTGCATGCTTTTACTTTCAACTGAATACTCTCCATCGCCTCCTTGATTAGCTAAGGTTGTGTTTATCCCTCTCTTAGAATTTTGCAGGGGTGATTTTTGCTGAGAGTCATGAATTATGTCCTGAAATATCACTGCTGGCCTGCTGTCATTCCTGCTGATCTTTCCACCCAGTTCACTTTAGCTAGGTCTAAACTCATTTTGTTGTAATTCTCTTTATTTAAGTTAAACATAAATTCTGATCCAAGTTTCTCTTTGTTGAACTGAATATTAAATTCTATCATCTTCTGATCTCTGCTTCTTTGAGAATCGTTTATTAAATCTGCCTCGTTACCCAGTATCAGATTCAAGATAACCTGCTCCCTGATTGGCTCAGTGAAATATTGCTCTAGGAAACTATCTCTATACACTCCATGAATTTGTTGTCATAGGTCTTCTTTCCAATTTGGTTAACATAATTAGTATAAAGATTAAAGTCACCTATAATTATTGCTGTTTTCTTTTTACTTCTTATTTGTTGCTTTATAGCCTTTTGAACAAAGTGGCTACTGTTTTGTTTGAGAGTCTGTACACTACTCTTATTGTTTTCTTTCCCATGCTGGTTTTTTACCTTCACCCACATAGATTCTACATACAATCAAACAATACACAGACAATCTCTACAGTGTGGAAGTAGGCAATTTGGCCCAACAAGTCCGCGCTGACCCTCCGAAGAACATCCCACCCAGACTCATCCCTCTACCTTGCCCCTCTAACCCTGCATTTCCCATGGCTAACACACCTAATCTACACATCCCCGAGCAATTTAACATGGCCAGTCCACCCAGCCTGCAAATCTTCGGACTGTGGGAGGAAACCAGAGCACCCAGAGGAAACCCACGTGGACTTGGGGAGAATGTGCAAACTCCACACAGTCACTTGAGGAATTGTACCCTGGTCAGTACCACTGTGAGGCAGCAGTGCTAACCACTGAGCCACCGTGTCACCATTATGTCATCTGAGCTTGAATCATCTCTCTCAACTGTTTTTATTTCATCCCTTATTAACACCCTTTTCCATCCCTTCTGTTTCTCTGAATAGTGAACTATCCCAAATGTTAAGTCCCCAGTTTTAATCTCCTTATAACTATGCATTTCATAATGACTGAGATCATATTCATTTCCTCAGTTTGTGCCATTAATTCACCTACCTTATTCCAAATGTTTTGTGAATTAAGATACAGAGCCTTTTACGTTGTTGTATTATCAAGTTTTTCTACACTTTTATGGTTCCTTGATGTAATATGACATTCTCACATTCTGTCTGTTTGTTACTAGGAAAATATCAGCCCCATGACTAATCTGCAATCCTACCTTCTCCTTTATTTTTGATTTTCTAATTTTGCATGCACCTGAACCCACCCCCAACTATATAGCTTAAAGTTCCACCTATTGCTGTCGTTTAATGCGATTTGTCAGGAGTCTGTTCCCAGCATGGTTCTGGTGGAGCCCACCCCATTGGAATTGCTCCCTCCTTTACGGAATACTGGCAACAGTACTGGTCAACTTCTACCTGTTTCTCTCACAAGCATTTTTCCAACGTATCCGTTATCCTCTGCTGTTATTCAAAGCAAATCTGTGCTCCTGTGCCCCTCTCATTTATTCTTTTTTCTTGAAATGCTCCTTGATTATGAAGAATAACTGATGGTATGGCTGAGCATTGATGGAAGAATATAGCACATTTGTTGCAACTTCACTTTGGGAGCTTAATCCTCTGCAAGTGTGTAATGCACAGCTGCTCAAAGCTACCAGATCCAACCAGCTAATAGTTCAAATAATGATATGCTGGTGATTTTGGAATTTAAAATGTAATGAATTATTCTTTTGGACTTGCTGGATTTTGCGTTGTAAAGGAAGAGTAGTCCCCTTAAGCTGTGACTGATGAACTTTGCTATCCTGGATTCTGTTTACTGTTGAGGGAAAAGAAGATGCGTTGTGATCAGAGCTGACCCTCATCAGCTTCTTTTGTAACCACGTTGTTTGCATGCCCGTGGGAAGGAAATTGACTAGCGTAGCTCCTGTTTGCAACTCTCCTGGAGTGAGAAAAGATGCTGTAGACTAAACTGAATTATAAATAAAAGAATAAAGCACACAGAAATATTGTTCAAAAGAGGAAATGGATCACCTTAGTCGGACAAGATAATTTACATTATTGTCATAACTAAGGTATTTGTTATACTTGCAAATTTGGAAAGTTGCAGTTTCTCCAGTATTCATTTACTGGTAACCCAGTAACCATGTGTGTTGCAGCATTTTTCGTAATCTTCTGATTTTCTCCAAAGCTTTGGGTGGTGATGGTCTATACAGAGTGGAAACTTCTGTGTTCAAATCCTGCTCTACTTAACCTCTCTGAACAGTTGGAACCTGGCAGATGTGGTCAATGCATGTACTAGTTGGGGGGCGGGTGGAAGAACATAGAACAGAACAGCACAGGACAGATCCTTCAGCCTACAATGTTGTGTCGACCTATTATCCTACTCTCAGATCAAACCACCCTGCATACCATACGTTTTACTATAATCCATGTGCCTATCGAAGAGTTGCTTAAATGTCCCCAATGTATCTGACTACACTACCAACGCTGGCAGCGCATTCCACACACCCACCACTGATAACCATCCAGCTGACAATTACTTTTCAGCATTCTCTGGAACTTGCAGGCATAGATATCAGGAAGGATGGGGAAATACTTCTCTTCATTCTTTCATGGAGCGTGGACATTGCTCCTTACTAGTTGCCCTGGAGAAGGTGGTGGTGAGCTGCCTTCTTGACCCACTGCAGTCCATGTGCTGTGAGTTGACCACAATGCCATTAGGAAGGGATTTCCAGGATCTTGACCCAACGACAATGAAGGAACAGCGATACACTTCAAATTCAGGGTGGTAAGTGGCTTGGAGGCAAGCTTGCAGGTGGCAGTGTTTCCATCTAGGTCCTGTCCTTGTTCTTCTGGATGGAAGTGGTTGTGTATTTGGAAGATGCTGTCTGAGGATCTTTGGTGAATTTGTGCAGTCCATCTTCTAGATAGTACATACTGCTGCTACTGAGTATCGGTGATGGAAGGAGTGGATGTTTGTGGAGTTGGGGCCAATCAAGTGGGCTGCTTTGTCCTGGGTGGTGTCAAGCTTCTTGTGTGTTTTTGGGGCTACATTCATTCAGGCAAGTGGGGAGTATTTCATCACACTCTAGCTTATGCCTTGGACGTGACAGACCGGATTTGGAGAGTGAGGAGGTGAGATCCTTGCCACAGTATTCCGAGCCTCTGACCTGGCCCTGTAGGTACAGTGTTTGTGGTTTCTGGTCAATGGTAACCTCATGAATGTTGATAGTGGGGTACTCGGTAATGGTAACACCATTGTATATCAAGGGGCAGGGGTGAGATGGTCGTTGTCTGCCATTTGTGTGGTGCGAATGTTATTTGCCACTTGGCAACCCAAGTTTGGATAGTGTCTTGTTGCATTTGAACATTGACTGCTTCAGTATCTGAGGAGTCGTGAATGATGCTGTACATTGTGCACTCATTAGTGAACATCCCCACTTCTGAAGTCATGATGGGGTAAGGTCAGTGATGAAATCATAGTATTGGTTGGACCTTGGACATTGCCCTGAGGAACTCCTGCAGTTATCCTGGAGCTGAGAGGACTGACCTCCAATATTCGCAGCCATCATCCTATGTGCTGTTTGACTCCAACCAGCAAACAGTTTTCCCACTGAAACCCATTGTTTCCAGTTTTGCTAGGGCTTCTAGATAACAGTCTTTGTTGAATCCAGCCTTGATGTCAAGGCTTGTCACTCTCATTTCACCTCTGGAATTCAGCTCTTTTGTCCATGTTTGAACCTTGAAGGCTTTAATGAGGTCAGGAGCTGAGTAGTCCTGATGGAACCATTTTGGGCATTGCTGAGCAGGTACTGTTTGATAGCACTGTTGATGACACCTTCCATCACTATACTGATGATCAAGAGTAGACTGTGACAGTAATTGGCCAGGTTGGATTTGTCATGTGTTTTATGTGCGGGACATACCTGAGCATTTCTCCACATTGTTGGGTAGATGCTAGTATTGTAAATGTACTGGAAGAGCTCAGCAAGGGACGCAGCATGTTCCAGAGCACAAGTCTTCAGCATTATTTCCACAATATTGTCGGGACCCAAAGCTTTTGTACTTTCCATTGCCTTCAACCATTTCTTGGTATCCCATGGCGTGAATAGAATTAGCTGAAGATGGTATCTATAATGCTGGTATCTATACAGCAGGAAAAGGCCGCTACGGAACATCCACTGAGCACTTTTGGCTGAAGTTTGCTCTAATTGCATCAGCCTTAACTCTTGCACGAATGTGTTAGGCTCTCCCATCATTGAGGATGGGAACATTTGTGGAGCCACCTCCTTCAGTGAGCTGTCTGGTTGTCCAGAAGCATTTATGACTGAATGCGGCAGGAATGCAGAGCTTAGATTTGACTATTGGTTGTGGAATCATTTAGATCTGTCTGTCACTTGCTGCTAATGTTGTCTGGCATGCAAGTAGCCCTGTTTCGTAACTTCACCAGAAGAAGCTACATAGATGATTAGCTGCTAGTTTTCATTGCATAGATCGTAGGTGAAGTCATGGAGTTGGTAAGAGGCTAGAAGGGGCTGAGTGAATGTTAATCAACGTAAGTTAACACCTTTAGAAGCGTAATCTTCTGCAGTTGAAGAAGGCAATTTTAAGCAACATTTTTAATCGAGTAGCAAAAAGCACATATTGCTATCCTGTGTAATGTCTGTCTTTTCTCTTTTAGGTTCTCTTCTTCTTGAATCTAAAATAAATCCTAATACAGCATATCAAAAACAACAGGTAAGGACGTGGATAAATGTATGTTATAGTTTGATATTGAAACAGTCCAGTTGATTAATTTCAGCCATCAATCTGATTACACTTAAGATTTGAAATTGCTTATCCTTGTGTTTAAGTCTCTCCATGCATTTGTCACTATCTATCTTCAACCTCTTCTAGCCCAGTGAGATATTTAACTTTTCTATGTGCATCCATGGTATTCTATGTAATGTTATTTGCAGCCATTGTTTCAGATGCTAGTTAATTACTGAAAAGCACTACTAACAGAATGCTTTGGAATGTTTCCCCTGAAGTAGAAGACAAAAAAAAATACCAACATAGTAGAGAACCAACAGGTTAATGAAAATTAGGAATTTGATGTAGCTAATATCAAAAGAGGAAAAAGTACTTCAGAAATGAAAAAGTTTTTGAGGGTCATTTAATTTGTGAAACTCTTTTTCATGCAAGGTAGTGGAAGTTTGATTGTTCAATTTATTCAACGCAGGGTTAGGTAGTATTTTTTTAAATAAGAAAGAGAGTCAAGGATTCCATGTGCCAGTCAGGAAAATGGAACAGATCACGACCAACTCAGTGTGATCTTCTGGAATGAGGGACAAATCTCTAAGGGCCAAATGACTTATTCCTGCTCCCCTGTCCTGTGCTCCCATACCTTATGTTCGAATTAAGCGGATTAAAATCTGACATATATTCCCTGGACCTGTCGACCTACATCCAAGGGTTCTCAAAACATGCTGCAAAGGCAGTGAATGCATTTGTTTTGCTTCAACAGACTTGAAGAATGGTTTGAGAGTTAAGAAATATCTCAATTGCCATAATGCAGAAAGTGGCCATTTGGTTCATCATGTCTGCACCAGCTTCCTAAGTATCATGGCTTTGTGCCCTTTCCTTGTAACCCTGTACCTTAAATAGGCATTATTTAAATAGAAATAAATACTTCAATCGAACATACATCCGCCATATATCCAGGTAGTGCATTCCAGACCCAAACTGCTCGCATTGCATTTATCACTTTTGCAAATTACTTTTTGCATCTGTGCCATCTAGATCTTGATTTTTTTATGAGCGGGAACAATTCCTCCCTGTCTGCTCTGTCCAGACTCTTCATAATTTTAAAAGAAAAATCAATAAATCTTCTTGCCAAGGAAGCAGTCCAAATTTCTTTGATCTATCCTCATAACTGAGATTTCATGTCCCTGGAGCCGTTCACAAAAACAGAGCATGCTGAATATCTTATAAAAGGGTCAGTACAGTGACTCAGTGGTTGGCATTGCTGCCCCTCTCAGCGAGGGATCCTGGTTCGATTCAACCATTGGGTGACTGTCTGTTTGGAGTTGCATGTTCTCCAAATGTCTGTGTGGGTTTCCACCTGCTCTGTTTTCCTCCCACAGTCCAGAGATGTGCCAGTTAGGTGATTTTGCCGTACAAAATTGCCCATAATGTCAAGGAATGTGCTGGCAAGGTGAATTTGCCATTGAGAATGCAGCATCGCAGGGATAGGGTAGCGGGGGTGGATGTGGATGGGATGCTCTTTGGAGGGTCACTGTGGACTGAATGGGCTGAATGGCCTGTTTCCACACTGTAGGAATTCTGTGATTCTGTAAAAGATGTTTTAACAAGGTATTTTGATAATCATAATGGGAATTGGCAGATTCAACATCGCTTTCAGACATTATAATATCTGATGAATTAACAGGATTACATAAAGGAAAACCACTGATTATAACATATCTAGACTTTGCCAACGTGCTCCATCATAGGTTATTGCGAAGCATTTATGAAGTTTAAGTACTATTTTACAGTGAGTGGAGTATTGGTTCGTTAAATAGAACAAGGATCTATGATTGTATAACGAGACATTTTCAAATTGACGGGCTGTAAGAAATGGGGTGCCATGAGGATCAGTATTGGGGCTTTAGCTGTTTGCAATTTATAATCGCTTGAGTAAATGTATTTTGAGTTAAGTATCTTAAGTTTTATTATACAAGTTAGGTGAGACAGTACTTGAAACATGAAGATGTACTGAAAAATGAATAGATTAAATGAGCGGGCAATAAAGACCAGATTGAGTATGATGTGGGGAAATATGAGGTTATGCACATTTGTCGGAAGAATGGAAATTCTTTTTTTAAAAGATTGAGAAATTTTAAATATGTTGTTTGCGATTTAGGTGTCTTTCTCCAAGAAAAGCAGAAATGTAATATTGCAAGTATAACAACTGTTTAGAAAGACATTGCATGTTGGCTGTTTGCAAGGGGCTAGAGTGTGTGTTAAGGGAATTATTGTTACATTTGTACATGGTTTCCGTGAAAGCACACCAGAAGTCCTGTAATGTTTTGATCACCTTGTCTAAGCAAAGATAGACTTGAACTGGAGATGGTACAGATCAAGAGGTCAAGAATTAACTGTAGGACTGACACGGTTAACCATGATGAGTAAATTGTGCCAGCACTTTCTGGAATTTAGAACAATAAAATATACTCATGGGGCTTCATAGGGTATCTGTGAAGAAGCCTCCTTCACTGGATAATTTTGAATTAGAGGCCATGATAATGGATAGCTTAGTTAAGACTGACTTGAGAAACTTCTTCATGAGGATTAAGTCCGTAAGACATAGAGTGAATGGCCCACTTCTGCTCCTATCAGGTCTGCTCCGCCATTCAGTGAGAACATGGCTGATCTGATCATCCTCAACACCACTTCCCTGTGTTTTCCCCATAAGCCTTCATTCCACTATTGATTAAAAATCAGTCAACCTCAAGCTTGAAAATGCTTAATGGCCCATTTCCTAAAGCCCTCTAGTAAAGAATCCCACAGATAGACAACCCTCAGATGAAATTCCTCCTCAACTCTGTCTTAAAGATGCACCTGCTTATTCTGAGATTTGGTCTTCTGTTCTTAAACTCTTCCACAAGGGGAAACAACCTTTCTGCGTCTATCTGGTCAGGTACCCTATGAATCTTGTATGTTTCAACAAGATAGTCTCCCATTGTTTTATATTCTATTACTATATACCTGATCTATTCAACCTCTCCTCATTATACAGGCCCTCCATATCTGGTGGTAGCCTGCAGTAAGCCTTCTGTGGACTGCCTGAAATGCCAGTATATCTTAAACTAGATTAGGGGCCCAAACTGTTTAAAGTATTTCAACTGTGGTCTGACCAGTGCCTTGTGTGGTTTTGGCAAAACTCTGCTATGTTTACGCTCCATTCCCTTTGATATAAAGGCCAACATTGTATTAGCTTTTCATATTTCTCATGGAACTTGGATACTAGCTTTTTGTGATTCTCTGAACCTTTACTCCAGCGAGTCACAGATACTCAATCTTTAAATATCTTGAGGACGATCAGGTGTAAAGATATAAGAATGCCCCTTCTGTCAAGTCATTTGTTTGATCGGGATTCTGGTGGTATGCCTTAAAAGCTCTATAAATCCTACTCATGAACCTATAAGGAAGGCAATAGCCTGGTGGTGTTATCTATCGCTGGCCTGTTAATCTGGATAATGTTCAAATTTGAATTCACATTTGAATTCAGTAAAATACCTGGAATTAAGAATCTAATGATGACCGTGAATCCATTTTTGATTGTTGGGAAAAACTCATCTGTTTCACTCATGTCCTTTCGAGAAGGAAACTGCCATCCTTACCTTTTTCTGATGAAGGGCCCAGGCCTGAAATGTCAGCTTTTGTGCTCCTGAGATGCTGCTTGGCCTGCTGTGTTCATCCAGCCCCACACTTTGTTATCCTGCCATCCTTACCTGGTCTGGCGTACATGTGACTCCAGACCCAAAGCAATGTGGTTGACTGTAAACTGCCCTTTGGGCAATTAGGGATGGGTAATAAATGCTGCCTGGTCAGCAACGCCCTCACCCCGTGAATGAGCAAAGAAGAGTTCACTTGTTTCAAATCTTTGCATGGAAGAACATGACCCTTGTGCATTCCTGTACGCTGTAGGAAGAAACTGGCTTTTTTATTCACCCTTGAGCTGTGGGTGTAACTGAAACCAAAATTTATTGCTGTTAGTTGTTCGTCAAGGAGATAATGAGGTACTTTCTTGTGCTTTAGTTAGACCCACAATGTTATAAGTGAAGCAACAACATTGAAGGAATGGCGATGTATTTCCAAGTCAGGATAATAAGTGTCTTGGAAGAGAACTCGGTGTGATTCCCCTGTGTGTGCTGTCCTTGTTTTTCTAAATTGACATGGTCGAGGGTTTGGGAATTGCACTGCAAGGATATTTGTGAATCTGTTCAGTGTATCTTGTAGATGATACACTCTAATGCTATTCACTGTTAGGGTTGGTGGGAGTCGATGTTGGTGCCAATCAAACCGGCTGCTCGTGAATGGTGTCATGCTTCTTGAGTGTTGTTAGAGCTTCACTCATTCAAGCAAGTGAGAAATAATCCATCACACATCCAACTTGTGTCCTGTAGATGGTGGACAGGCTTTGGAGATTAAGGAGGTAAGTTACTTGCTGCAGTATTTCTAGCCTCTGACATGCTCTTACAACGTACTTAGATGATTAATTCAGTTTGACTTCCGGTCAGTAGTAACTCCCAGGATGATAGTGGGGTATTTAGTGATGCTAATGCCCTTGAATGTCAAGGGTTGGTGGTTAGATTGCTCTTGTTGAAGATGGTTATTGCCTGGCATTTGTGTGGCATGAATTGTCAGCCCAAACTTGGACATTGTCCAGGCCTTGCTACATTTGATCATCGTCTGTTTCACTATCTGAGGAGTCCCGTACATTATGAACATTATGAAATCAGCAGCAAACATCTCCACTTCTGACCTCATGACAGAGGGCAAGTCATTGATGAAGCAACTTAAGATGGTTTGGCAATGGAAACTTGGCATAGTGGTAACAACCGTCTGAGCCAGAAATCTTGGATTTAAGTCCACCTGGTCCAGAGATGTGCATTAACACTAAACTGGTTGATATAAAAAGAACGACACTGAGGAGCTCCTGCAGAGATGACCTCGAACTGCCACAACTCTATTCCTTTGCGCAAGGTATGACTCCAACCAATGGCAAGTTTTTCCTCCAATTCCCTTGGACTTCAGGCTCCTTGATTGCCAAACTCAGTTGAGTATGGCTTTGATGTCAAGGGCAGTCATTCAACTTACTTCTGGAATTCAACTCGTCTGTCTGTGTTTAAACCCAGGCTGTAGGTTCGCGAGCTGAGTGACCTAGCAGAAACTAAATCGAGTCATTGCTGAGTAGGTGCTGCTTTATAGCACTGCTGATGATGCCTTCCAAGATGATCCAGAGTAGACTGATGGGACAGTAATTAGCTGGATTGGACTTGTCATTTGTTTTTATGTATAGGACATACCTGGGCAGTTTTCCATTTTGTCACTTAAATGCCAGTATTGTAACTGTATAGAACATCTTGGCTTTGACATTGGCAAGTTCAGGAGATCAAGTTTTTAGTACTGTTACCAGGAATTTTTCAGGTCTAGAGGCCTTTGCCGTATCCCATACCCCCAAGCAGTTCTTGATCATGGAGTGAATTGAATTGGCTGAAGACACTCCACTGCTTGCTGTTATGTCATAGGAAGGTGTTGAAGTTAGGAGATTCCAGACCATCGGCCTTTCAGATGTCAGGTAAATTTTTCATCCTAACTTTTAATTGTGAACATTGCATTGATTACAGTAGATAACAGTTAACAGTAGTCAATCAACAAAGATTGGATGTAAAAGTTGCATTTAAAGTTAAGTTTGAATAGAGACTAATTAACTCTTGTGCATTTGAGACTATCGTGATTGTACATAATATTTAAATAGGGACAGTGATGTATTTGCGCTGCTGAACCAGTAAGCGTAAAGGATGTAGTTCACAGCAATGGTGAAACTGAAAACAGTTTTTCAATTTGTGTGAGTCCACAAGGTAAAGTCAAAAAATATGAATATTGTTGGCAAATTGTTGAAGTCTAGCTGGTATGCTGCACTCAAGTCCTTCAGCCAAGTGAACCCTTCCTCTATTATATGCTGCATGTTTATTCTCAATGTTTATTGAGTATCTTAGCAACTCAGTTGTAAAAAGACATTTACCAGTGCAGTGAATGCAGCTTTGCTTACATTTTCCCCACTCCACACATCACCAACAAAAATGAAATACTTTTAGTCAGTGGCCTGATTACTGACTGTTGGTGTTGCCAGGTTTTTCAAATATGAAATCTTAGTTTGCTTTTTATTCAGATGATTGTTTTGAGTTCTTAATCACTCTACAGCGCCAGGGTATTTTTTTTCCTCTCCTGCTTCAAAATATTTAGTGGACAGGCGTAATGAGGAGGTTGCTATGGATACTGTAGGGCAATTCTGAGACTGAGTGCACAGCTGTTTTGATGTATTTTTAAACTGGTGGCTGGGGGTTTTGATCAAATTACAGCCTCCATTACACAGAACAAATTACATGTTCCTTATATGATAACAAGCGTGCATTGTTGTGTCTGCTGTTCTCGCCCGAGTATTGTACTAATTGTTTGACTGTAGTGCATTTTTCATGAAAAATGGATAACTGTTAATTTTAGAAATATCCAGCAATTTAAATTGCTCACCCAGTGTGGAAGTTTAAATTTACTGTACTCTGATATATCGATTTTAAACTTGTAGGAGACTGAATGGCTTAATCAAGGAAATAACTCATTAAATTTTGGAGTACTTTTACTGCTTCATGTACAAGCTATCATTCATATTCTTTAACTTGGCGAAGTTATAGTTCTGTCTAGCTGTCCACAGACCTGTAGTTTATTCTGTATTGTTTATTAAATGATTACTTTTTGACTCGTAACATTTATTGCCTGCAATCTAAGCATCCTCTCCCAGAAATGATTGATTTTTATTCTCTTAAATATTGTTAGTGGTATTCACAGCTCTTTCTTTTCCATGGTTGATGAACTATAACAAATGATAAATTAATGTAGAATTCATATTTTATATTTGTGCCAGAAAAAATGCCTAAATAGTTCATAATTTTGGTTTAGATGGATTGTGTCCGAGGTATTCGGGAGAATAGATGAAGAGTAGGGAATAATGCAGCAGAATAGGCTAGGAAAACCGTAAAATCAAAGTTAGAGTAAGATAAAAAGCCTGGAAAAGGAATTGAAGTTTAAGATGTTTTATTGACACTTGGCAATTTCACAAGTCTGCCTTGAATCATTTGCTACAGCCAGTCTGGGTTTAAATAACAAAAATTGCATATGAAAATGTGTAACAAAATGAGTTGATATTCAAAAGAAAATAATAGTTCTGCTGCAAAATAAAACTTGCTTTTCTTGTAGGAAAGGTGTGATTTTAAACTGAAACTTATACAGCGCTCTCAAGGTAGAAATTGTGCACACTAAATTTGTGTTTTGTTCCACTTGTCAACTCAGATTAAAAAAAGTGTTGCCTGGCAAAATAACTTCTTTCATTGGATTTATTACTGGAAATTATTTATTTTAATCCTTTGTTAATTTTACTCATTTTGTAAGAGGAATTTCCTTAAAACTAGATCTGGCTTGCATTCAACCTGTGGCAATGAAGTATAGAATTATTTTTCACTCTGTCAGGCTTGCTAATCATTTTTCAACCTGTGTATTATTTGCACTTATTCCATTAAACAAGCTGACATATAATAAAGAAATTGTTACACTAAAACAGAAAATGATCAAAATATTTAGGAGGTCTGGCAGCAGCTAGTGAAAAAAAATGTTCAGGTTGATGACGTTTTGTCAAAATTTCACACTTGGCCTGCATATGGACCGTAATTAGATAAGGCAGATTTTGTGCAAGACTACACTTGACATTCCTATTACTTTGCGTGTTGGTGGTAGGTTACAACCAACATAGAACATAGAACAATACAGCGCAGAACAATCCCTTCGGCACTCTGTTGCACTGACCTGTGAACTAATCTAAGCCCCTCCCCCACACTATCCCATCATCATCCACATGCTTATCCAAGGACTGTTTAAATGCCCCTAACGTGGCTGAGTTAACTACATTGGCAGGCAGGGCGTTCCACACCCTTACCACTCTCTTGAGTAAAGAACCTGCCTCTGACATCTGTCTTAAATCTATCACCCCTCAATTTGTAGCTGTGCCCCCTTGTACAAGCTGAAGTCATCATCCTCGGAAAAAGACTCTCACTGTCCACCCTATCTAATCCTCTGATCATCTTGTATGTCTCTATTAAATCCCCTCTTAGCCTCCTTCTCTCCAATGAGAACAGACCCAAGTCCCTCAGCCTTTCTTCATAGGGCCTGCGCTCCAGACCAAGCAACATCCTGGTAAATCTCCTGTGCACCTTTTCCAATTCTTCCACATCCTTCCTGTAATGGGGCGACCAGAACTGCACGCAATATTCCAAATGAGGCCGCACTAGTGTTTTGTACAGTTGCAGCATGGCATCACGGCTCCGGAACGCAGTTAAAACCTAACCCAGCGTAAGTCACCTTAACAGCACTATCAACCTGGGTGGCAACTTTCAGGGATCTATGTGCATGGACACCAAGATCCCTGTGCACATCCACACTACCAAGAATCTTTCCATTGACCCGATATTCTGCCTTCCTATTATTCCTCCCAAAGTGAATCACCTCACATTTATCAGTATTAAACTCCATTTACCACCCTGCGGCCCAATTCTGCAGTTTATCCAAGTCTCCCTGCAACCTGCAACATTCTTCCACACTGTCCACCACTCCACCGACTTTAGTGTCATCTGCAAACTTACTAACCCATCCACCTATGCCTGCGTCCAAGTCATTTATAAAAATTACAAACAGCAGTGGTCCCAAAACAGATCCTTGAGGCACACCACTAGTAACCGGACTCCAGGCTGAATATTCTCCATCAACCACCACTCGTTGCCTTCTTACAGAAAGCCAGTTTCTAATCCAAACTGCTAAATCTCCCTCAATCCCATGCCTCTGTATTTTCTTCAATAGCCTACCATGTGGAACCTTACCAAAGACTTTACTGAAGTCCATGTACATCAGCTGCCCTTCCCTCATCCACATGCTTGGTCATAATGGGCATGTGTTTCAGTGTGTATGTTTCTTAAATAATCTTTCGGGTGCAGGTAAAGAGTGGGGCAAAGAAAAAATAAATCATTTGGTAGCTTGTGTTCTGATAACAATCCTGTGATTTTTTGTTGTAATCGTGCTAATGCTGCAAAGTATAGTGAAGGCATGATTTTAGCTTTTTCTGCCCTTGACTGTCAAAAAGCTTGTCAAGGCTTACACATGATGAACCACCAGATAATAATATGCTTCCAGACAGTTGGTGCACTGTGATCAGTGCCCTAAAAATCA
Source organism: Stegostoma tigrinum (assembly GCF_030684315.1). NCBI lineage: Eukaryota > Metazoa > Chordata > Chondrichthyes > Orectolobiformes > Stegostomatidae > Stegostoma > Stegostoma tigrinum. Next base: position 7,188,536 of record NC_081363.1, read on the forward strand.
ACCTCTTCCTAACCCTGTAAGTTAGCTATAGGGCAGCAGGTTGAACATAGAACGTAGAACAATACAGCGCAGAACAGGCCCTTCGGCCCTCCGCTGTTGCGCCAACCTGTGATCTAATCTAAGCCCATCCCCCTACACTATCCCATCATCATCCATTTGCTTATCCGAGGACTGTTTTAAAGCCCCTAATGTGGCTGAGTTAACTACATTGACAGGCGGGGCATTCTATGCCCTTACCACTCTGAGTATTGAAACAGCAGAGATAATGCAACCTTAAGTATTTGGTGGATTTATGTCACAACTTATTTCCTACAAGGATTCTGTTCCCTTTAATATTTGTAGTAGTACCACTATTTCCCTCCGAGTTCCTGATTACTTTCTTGTAACTAACATCATGCCAATTTTGATATTCATGGGAAGGCCAAGCAGCACTATGGCACCAGTTCTATGAATATTTCTGCACTTCTATTGATTATCTTCTTTAATATCTTTTAGGATACATTAATTGTGTGGTCAGAGGCAGAAAACTATGACTTGGCCCTTAGTTTTCAAGAAAAAGCAGGCTGCGATGAAATATGGGAAAAGATATGCCAGGTGAGTAATACAAACCAATTAAAATTATGTACAAGTATTATTAAAAATGTGCGCCATCTCAAATTTCAAGTCTAAATTTTTCTATGACCTGATGCATGTTGATTATCAGATTCAGCTTCAGGAGCTTGACATTACGTTTCCAGATTCTGAATGTTGGTGTAAAATAGGAATACAGTAATGTACCCTTTTCTGTACTTGGTGAACTGTTTAATGGTACCTAATAGAGTTTATATCCACTCATTAAGATGAATCTGTAGGCTCCCCTGTCAAGTCATTTTTGGCCTCTATCTTTTCCTTGCAGTAACAATTGCATCTCAAAAAAAAGTACTTCCATTGGCTGTCAGATGCTTTGGAACATAACTTATGACAGATACTATATAAATTCAATTTCATCTTTCATGCATAGCATCCAGATGGTGTTTTTAAATGGTATGCAACTTACAGTGAAGATTATGAAAAAGTTTGAACCCAGAAATTTGTTGCAAATTAAATTGAAATTGTAAAAATGAATGCAGGCTAAAACGCATCAAAAGAAAATTTTTTAGACTGATATTATCACTTTTAACACAGACACCTTCCGAATCGAGCAGTGATGCTAAAAGTTCTATCAGGACGGTTTATTTTACTGGGCTGAATTGAAGGGTAGTTAGCCAAATGAAATGAAACTGGTCTAAGAACGTGAGGTTTGAGTACACATAAAACTAGGTGTAATAGTCCACTACTTCAGTCTACTGAATCTACTTCACTATTTGTTGATAACCCATAACTCCACTTTTTTGCCTTGGCCCCTTCACCCTGATTCCCTTCCTTATTAAAAGTCTGTCTGAGCATATTTAACAACCCAAACTCCTCAGACCTCTGCAATTCAAAATTCCACAGATTCACTATTCTCATTCTTAAATATTCACCACTGCAATTCATGAACTTGAATTAAGGTGGCTGAGGAATGTGTAAAGTAACAGCAGAAGATGACTATGTAGACTGCCAGACTGTTAAGTAAAACAACACGCCAGTGATTTTTCTCATAGAATGATGCATGTTCCTCCGGCACTACACAGCAGCGAGACTGGGCATTTAAATACTGACTTGCCAATGTTGCACAAATATAAGGTTTTTTAAAAATATTCCAAATTAACTGTAGCTTTTTTTTTGTTGTGTTTGATTTCATTCCTTCAGTTGTTTTTAAATGCTTTGGCTTTTAGTATTGCATAGTTTTTTCAATCAGTAAAATTGATGTTTAAATTTCCGAATTGAAATGTCACTATGAAATTTCTGTAATACCAGTGTGCCTTCTCCATTACTTCATGGTTTTTGTTTTCATTTGTTTACTTCATCATTAAGCACATTGGTGTAAATATTAATCCCACAATTATATCTCAAGCATAACACATGTCCATCCCATAATTAAATATTGATTGTGGGAATTCATTAATTTTAGTGACTAGGCTATCTGTTTTTGGGCAGCCTATTTTTGACTGATGTCTATGACATTATTCTGCTGTGTGTACTATTTCTAGAGGTCATGGGTGTTGATTGCTGCTGAAAATAAAAAAAAGTCTAATTCTCACTATTATTATTGACTTCCTGATTGATGTTTGATAACATATTGCAGTTTCTATTAAAGATTTTCTTTTGAACTGCTTCCAAAGACAAGGTTGAAATTAATTAAGAAATCACTTTGTAGATTTCAGCTTCAGTGGCTTTATTTTAAAAGTTGTTGTGTTTTGCATTGTATGATTAGAATACCAGAGTGACTCACTAAAAGAGGACACCCCATTTCCTTTTACTTTGAAAATAAATACTGGTTCCAAAATTGTTTTTATAGGCCATTCATGATAAAACAGCTCTGTACTTTTAGCAATAACAAAAACAACCATTATTTATATACTACCTTTAAGATAATAAAAGTTCTAAGGAGCTTTATGGGAGAGTTATTCAGCAAACTTAGATGCCATTTCAGGAAGTATTCGGTCAAAATAGTAAAAGTTGTGTCAAACAAGTAGGTTTTGAGTATCTTAAAGAGGGAAATGAGAATACAGGCTGACTTGGACAGGCTAGGTGAGTGGACGGATGCATGGCAGATGCAGTTTAATGTGGATAAATGTGCAGTTATACACTTTGGTGGCAAGAACAGCAAGGCAGATTACTATCTCAATGGAGTCAAGTTAGGTAAAGGGGAAGCATAATGAGATCTAGGTATTCTTGTACGTCAGTCAATGAAAGCAAGCATGCAGGTACAGCAGGCAGTGAAGAAAGCTAATAGCATGCTGGCCTTCATAACAAGAGGAATTGAGTATAGGAGCAAAGAGGTCCTTCTGCAGCTGTACAGGGCCCTGGTGAGACTGCACCTGGAGTACTGTGTGCAGTTTTGGTCTCCAAATTTGAGGAAGGACATTCTGGCTATTGAGGGAGTATAGTGTAGGTTCACGAGGGCAATTCCCGGAATGGCGGGACTATCATATGGTGAAAGATTGGAGCAACTGGGCTTGTATACACTTGAGTTTAGAAGGATGAGAGGGGATCTGATTTGAGGCGTATAAGATTGTTAAGGTATTGGACACTCTGGAGGCAGGAAGCATGTTTCCGCTAATGGGTGAGTCCAGAACCAGAGGATACAGTTTAAAAGTAGGGGTTAGGCCATTTAGAACACAGTTGAGGAAAAACTTCTTCACCCAGAGAGTGGTGGATATGTGGAATGCTCTGCCCCAGAAGACAGTGGAGGCCAACTCTCTAGATACTTTTAAGAAAGAGATAGATAGAGGTCTTAAAGATAGAGGAATCGAGGGTTATGGGGATAAGGCAGGAACAGGATACTGATCGTGGATGATCAGCCATGATCATAATGAATGGTGGTGCTGGCTCGAAGGGCTGAATGGCCTACTCCAGCACCTATTGTCTATTGGAAAACAAGCTGCAGAGGCCATATTCCACAGCGCAGGGCTGGGGTAGTTTCAGCACCAGTTGTAGAATCGCAGAGGTTTACAGGAAAGGGCTCTTCAGCCCATCAAGTCTGCAAAAATGAAAAGCAACCACTTCGCCATTCTAATCCCATTTTCCAATAATTGGCCCATGGCCGAATACACCTTGGCATCGCAACTGTGCATCTAAATTCTTTTTCAATTTTATGATAGTTTCTGCCTGTACCACCGCTATAGGTAGTGAGATCCAGATTCCCACCATCCTCTGAGTGAAAAAATCTTTCCTCACTTCCTTCTAAACCTACCGCCTCTCGCACTAAATCTGTGCCCATTGATATTTGAGCCCTCTACCATGGGGAAAAGTTCCTTCCTGTATAAGCCTTTCATAACTTCATACATCACGACAGAGCCCCTCCGTCTCTGTTTCTAATCTGCTACCCCGATCCTAAAACTATGACCTCTTTTCTAGCTTGCCCCACAAGGGGAAACATCCGCTATGTCTGAGATAACAAAGTGTAGAGCTGGATGAAAACTGCAGTCCAAGCAGCATTAGAGGAGCCGGAAAGCTGATGTTTCAGGTCAAGACCCTACTTCAGAAATGGGGGAGGTGAAGAGGATTCTGAAACAAATAGGGAGAGAGGGAGAGACGGATAGAAGTTACCCACATTCACTATGTCTATTTTGTTAATCCGCTTCAGCACCATGTATACCTCAGTTAGATTTCTTCTCATTCTCCCACACTTCAGGGAGTAAAAGCCTAATGTGTTTAATGCCTGTTAAGATAAACCTTGCACCTCTGAACTGTCTTCAATGCAGTTACATTCCACCTCAAGTAAGAAGACCAAAGCTCTCCACAATATTCCAAGTGTAGCCTCACTAATACTTTGTACAGTTGCAGCAACACTTCTCTACCTTTATGCCCTTCCTTTATTCTGTGATTCATATATCCATGCATGAGGATACCCAGATCCTTCTGCATCGAAAGCACTCTGATTATTTAGATCTTTACAACCTTCTCAATCTTTCAGCATGCCACTGGTCTTAGTTTTTGTCTTTGTTATCTTTTACTGCCTGTTCAAACTGCTGTACAAACAAAAACTGAACCAGCAATGGATGCTGGAAATCTGAAACAAAAGCAGAAATTACTGTAAAATTGCAGGTCTGGCAGCTTCTGTGAAAATGAAACCAGATTTAGTGTTTCAGATCCACTCACCCATCTTCAGAATTGAAGGTAGCTAGGAAGAGAGTGGTTTTTCAGTCGAAGATAGGTTGGGAGGAGGAGGGAATGTGAAAATGATAGGTGGAGATAGAGCCCAAAGAGAGAGAAAAACAGTTGATGAGACAAAGATAACAAGGTGTAGAGCTGGATGAACACAGCCGGCCAAGCAGCATCTGAGCTATTAAGTCCAGAAGACGTTTTGTCTGTCTGTTTGGGTTTGTTGCTGAGACAAAACGTGCCCAGAAACCATAACCACTCTCCCCTACATCAAAGACAGTTCGGAAATGACTGCCAGACTACTCAGACCTCATGGCATAATGGTAGCCCACAAACCCACCAACACACTAAAACAGCAGCTAATGAACTTAAAAGACCCTATACAGACAATAAACAAAACGAACGTCATTTACAAAATACCTTGCAAGAACTGTGACAAACACTATATTGGACAAAGCAGGCAGAAAGCTAGTCACCAGGTTAACATGAACATCAACTAGCCACAAAAAGGCATGACCCACTATCACTAGTATCCTTACATACAGATAAGGAAGGACACCACTTTGATTGGGACAACACATCCATCCTAGGACAAGCCAAACAGAGACACGCACGAGAATTCCTGGAGGCATGGCATTCCAACCAGAACTCCATCAACAAACACATTGATTTGGAGCCCATCTACCACCCTCTGAGAAAAAGAACAGGAAATGACATCACCAACTCAAGGAAACCTAACCAGATAAATAGAAAGCGGGACATAACACCAGCGCTTCACCGGAGGCTCACTGATGATGTTACCTAGAATGGTGACGAAACATCTGAAAACGAACCTTCCACCTCAGCGAGCAAACTCACATCCAGAACCTCAACCTGAGCTACAAATCGTCTCAAAACTTGCTAACTCTCTGAAGTGTGGTCTAATTGAGAATGTAATGCAACTTCTCTATTCTTCAGTCCTATCCCTGTAAAAATGAACCCCAGTAATTTTTATACAGAACACTAGATTATTTAATTTTAATAGTGATGTAATTGACTAGTGTTGCTACCTTTACTGTCAAGTAAGTATCAAGATTAGTTTTAAAATCAGTATATGTCTGGTATATGTTATTTTCCTCAGGCTTTAACAGTTATTGAGCCTGTGGACAATATGGATGTTATTTTACATTTATTTATTCCTCTCCTGCTGGCTCTACAAGCGCTGCCATGTTCCAACAACTTGCCATCCTTCAGATATGAAATACTATGGAGTCATCGAGTCGTACAGCATGGAAACAGACCCACCAGTCCAACTAGTCCATGCCAACCATGATCTCAAACTAAACTAGTCCCACTTGCTGTGTTTGGTCTATATCCCTTCAACCCTTTGCTATTCATGTACTTAACCAAATGTCCTTTTAAATGTTGTATCTGTACTTGCATCTATCACTTCTGGCAATTTATTCCTCCAAAAAACTCACCGTGTAGAATAAAAAGTTGGCCCTCATTGTCCTTTTTATAACTTTCTCCTCTCATCCTAAAAATCATGCCCCCTAGTTTTGAACTCTCTCACTCTAGGGAAAAGACTCTTGCTATTCACTTTATTTTATGCCCCTCACGATTTTGTAAACTACATCAATCTTTTTGGTTACTTGCTCAAAAAACTCAATCAAGTTTGTGAGACATTTTTTCCTTCCCAAAAAACCATGCTTACCATCCCTAATTATTCCTTGCATCTCGAAATGCATGTAAATGCTGTTCTATAGTCCTGCCTCCTGACGCTTTCACTGTGGGAAACAAACCTGTTTCTCTTCCCATCCAATCGCTGCATGCCAATTTACCAATAGAAGTAATCAGATTTTAATTAGAAATAGCTACCTGTTTTTTTTTCTGCAGTGCCTTTGCTGTCTGTTTTATTATATAAATTGGTCATGCCTCCTGAGACCACTATGATGAATCAACTTAATGTTTTATCATGTCAGGTAATTTCTACCAATAGAGCAGTAGAGGCAGAGTTGTTGAACTTTTTAATGCAGAGGTACATTTGTCCTGACCAACAAGGGAGTCAAAGCTTATCATTACAGTAGCTGGGAATGTGGAAATAAGGCACATCTTATCATTGTCATAGCCATGATATAATTGAATGCTGGATTAGGCTCGAGGGGCCGAAATGGTTTGACCCCCGCTAATTTTTATGTTCTGTTTTTGTACTGATTTGAATGCAACTGGCTACCATATTCTAAATTCAGAAGCAGGTGGCGAGAAAGGGTTACTGAAACACATGGCAAGGTGTAATATTGCAGGAAATATGGTTTAATTTTTGTTTAAAAACGCTTAAGGTAATGCAGTGGTACTGTTTACTTTAGTGATGGAAAGGGATAGGTGTATACCACTGGGCAAGAATTGTAGCTGGGGGAAAGGCAATTACGATGAGATTAGGCAAGATTCAGGGAACATAGGATGGGGAACGAAACTGCAGGGGATGGGCACGTTAGAAATGTGGAGCTTATTCAAGGAAAAGCTCCTGCATGTCCTAGATGAGTATGTACCTGTCAGATAGGGAGGAAGCTGCAGAGCGCGGGAGCTGTGGTTTACGAAGGAGGTGGAATCTCTGGTCAAGAGGAAGAAGAAGGCTTATGTTAGGATGAGATGTGAAGGCTCAGTTAGGGCGCTTGAGGGCTACGAGGTAGCCAGGAAAGACCTAAAGAGAGAGCTCAGAAGAGCCAGGAGGAGACATGAGAAGTTGTTGGCGAATAGGATCAGGGTAAACCCTAAGGCTTTATAGGTATTTAAGGAATAAAAGAATGACGAAAGTAAGATTAGGCCCAATCAAGGATAGTAGTGGTAAGTTGTGCGTGGAGTCAGAGGAGATAGGGGAAGCGCTAAATGAATATTTTTCGACAGTATTCACTCTAGAAAACGACAATGTTGTTGAGGAGAATACTGAGATACAGGCTATTAGACTAGGTGGGATTGAGGTTCACAAGGAAGAGGTATTAGAAATCCTTCAGAGGGTGAAGATAGATAAGTCCCCTGGGCCGGATGGGATTTATCCTAGCATCCTCTGGGAAGCCAGGGAGGAGATTGCCGAGCCTTTGGCATTGATCTTTAACACGTCATTGTCTACAGGAATAGTCCCAGATGACTGGAGGATAGCAAATGTGGTTCCCCTGTTCAAGAAGGGGAGCAGAGACAACTCTGGTAATTATAGACGAGTGAGCCTTACCTCAGTTCTTGGTAAAGTGTTGGAAAAGGTTATAAGGGATAGGATTTATAATCACCTAGAAAAGAATAAATTGATTAGGGATAGTCAGCACGGTTTTGTGAAGGGAAGGTTGTGCCTCACGAACCTTAGAGTTCTTTGAGAAGGTGACCAAACAGGTAGATGAGAGTAAATCGGTTGATGTGGTGTATATGGATTTCAGCAAGGCGTTCGATAAGGTTCCCCACAGTAGGCTATTGTACAAAATGCGGAGGAATGGAATTGTGGGAGATATAGCAGTTTGGATCGGAAATTGGCTTGCTGAAAGAAGACAGAGGGTGGTAGTTGATGGGAAATGTTCATTCTGGAGACCAGTTACTAGTGGTGTACCGCAAGGGTCGGTGTTGGGTCCACTGCTGTTTGTCATTTTTATAAATGACCTGGATGAGGGCGTAGAAGGATGGGTTAGTAAATTTGCAGACGACACTAAGGTCGGTGGAGTTGTGGATAGTGACGAAGGATGCTGTAGGTTGCAGAGAGACATGGATAATCTGCAGAGCTGGGCTGAGAGGTGGCAAATGGAGTTTAATGCAGACAAGTGTGAGGTGATGCACTTTGGTAGGAGTAACCGGAAGGCAAAGTACTGGGCTAATGGTAAGATTCTTAGTAGTGTAGATGAGCAGAGAGATCTCGGCGTCCGTGTACACAGATCCTTGAAAGTTGCCACCCAGGTTGACAGGGCTGTTAGGAAGGCATACAGTGTTTTAGCTTTTATTATAGAGGGATCGAGTTCCGGAACCAAGAGGTTATGCTGCAGCTGTACAAAACTCTGGTGCGGCCACGCTTGGAGTATTGTGTACAGTTCTGGTCACTGCATTATAAGAAGGATGTGGAAGCTTTGTAAAGGGTGCAGAGGAGATTTACTAGGATGTTGCCTGGTATGGAGGGAAGGTCTTACGAGGAAAGGCTGAGGGACTTGAGACTGTTTTCATTAGAGAGAAGAAGGTTGAGAGGTGACTTAATTGAGGCACATAAAATAATCAGAGGATTAGATAGGGTGGATAGGGAGAGCCTATTTCCTAGGATGGTGACGGCAAGCCCGAGGGGGCATAGCTGTAAATTGAAGGGTGACAGATATAGGACAGATGTCAGAGGTAGTTTCTTTACTCAGAGAGTAGTAAGGGAATGGAACGCTTTGCCTGCAACGGTAGTAGATTCGCCAACTTTAGGTACATTTAAGTCGTCGTTGGACAAGCATATGGACATACATGGAATAGTGTAGGTTAGATGGGCTTGAGATCGGTATGACAGGTCGGCACGACATCAAGGGCCGAAGGGCCTGCACTGTGCTGTAATGTTCAGTGTTCTATTTTTGTGCAGAATTATGTCATCTCTATTTTTAGCACTGTTTACTTGCAGTTTTCATTACCAAGAATACTTCTTCAGTTCATTCTTGCGTGTCCTAAGGGTTGCTGAATGTTATTTACAACAGACATTAATAAAACACTCAGTTGTGTATATTGCCCTTTCTAATTTACAGTAAAACTTCATTATTTGCCACATGAAATGTTATTCTGTATAGCAGCAAAAATGTAAGCTTAGAAACGCGAATTACTACAATCCAGTTAATAAAACAAAGCTTGTTCTCTCGACTTCATATTTGCTGTTTCTTAGAATTCACGGTTCCTTTTAATTTGCTTTAATTATTCATGGAATGAGGGAGTCAATGCATGGGCCAGCATTTATTGCCCATCCGTAATTGCCCTGAGGACAGTTAAGAGTCACCCACATTGCTTTGGATCTCGAGTTACATGTAGGCTAGATCAGGTAAGGATGGCATTTTCCTTCCCTGGGTCTCTGGATTAACAGTCCAGTGATAGTGCCACCTAGGCCATCGCCTGTCCATTGAGATGCATACATCTCAAAAACACTGCTATTTATGCATGGCCAGTTTGTTTCGTGCGCAGCATGCCCTAATTGTTGAGGAGCACAGACAAACACTGTTTTAAAGAACATTGTTTTATATGCTGGAAATCTGAAATCTAACAAAAATTGTTGGAAATGTTCAACAGATTAGATATTTACTGTCAAAAAAGAAGCAGAGTTAATGGGGTGGATTAGGAGTTAGTGGGGAATTATGGGGAATAGTGACAAGGATATGTCCGTGCTGAAATGGGGCGGCACAGTAGCTCAGTGGTTAGCACTGCAGCCTCACAGCACCAGGGACCTATCTGCGGAGTTTGCACATTCTCCCCGTGTCTGTGTCGGTTTCCTCCCACAGTCCAAAGATGTGCAGGCTAGGTGGATCGGCCATGCTAAATTGCCCGTAGTGTTCAGGGGTGTGTGGGTTATAAGGGGGATGGGTCTGGGTGGGATGCTCCAAGGGGCTGTGTGGACTTGTTGGGCCGACAGGCCTGTTTCCACACTATAGGGAATCTAATCTAATCTAAATCTGATCACTGAGGAGGATTCCCAACAGTGGCCTCCACCTAGCATTAGAAAGCAAATTTAAACAATTAAAGGACAAATTAACAAATTCACCATCTCTCTCCTCTCCTGCCCCCTTTGTTGTGTTTAAAAAAAAATGCCACCACAACCATTTCCTCCACCCCACCCTCATATGAAAGATTCCACGTCTGTTCGTTCGGCAAGTTAGATTTAACAAGGTTTTAAGCAAATGTAGACAACAGCCTTCCATTCTAAAGTCATATGAGAAAATCAAGTGCAGATGTAGGGAAAGAAAGGTGGGGGGGAAAGGAAAGAACAAAAAGGAAAGTTTGTGAATTGGTAGACGTTAGAGGTTGAATGTCCAATGAGGTGTTCCAAGGCAACAAGATGATAAGACAGGCAAAGCAGCAAAAAAAAAATTGGTCTAAAGGAGGTTTAAATGGAAATAGCAGAATGATACCAACAGCTGCTGTCTTGGAAAAAAAGTGCAGTGGTGGTTATCAGTTGAAGTTGCTGGAATCTGTATTAAGTCTGGAAAGCTGTGAATAGCCTAGTGAAAAGTTGAAAGTGTAGCTGTGCTGGCACTTTGTACAAGCTCTATTTAGAGAGAAAGACACAGTGGTGGAGAATAGTAAGATTTTAAGTGATTAATAAACTTTGTACGACAGGACAGCTGAAGTAGCTTGAAAAAAATTACACAGTTTATGTTTTGAAATCCTGAGCTTGCCTTTCCATAAATACATGGTGTAAATATAAAGTCAGACTCTAGCGGCCCTCAGCTTCTTCGAGTATTCTGGCTTGCCTCTTAATTAAGTCATTTACCCCTCTCAGCAATAGCTCCATAAAATGCTAGTGAGATAGAGAACCTCGTACTTGGGAAATTAAGGACACCTCTTCAGTAAACAGTGTGAAAATGCTCTGTTGTGGTTGTAGACTTGCTCACCGAACTGATGTGTTTGGTCGCAGACATTTTACCACCCTGCCATATAACATCGTCAGTGCGCGTCTGGTGAAGCTTTAGTATTCTGTCCCGCTTGTTGTTTATATGCATCAGTTTGCTGGGGTGGTTAGCATACTTCCTGTTCAGGTTTTTACTGGTTTGCATATCGGGTCTGGATTGAATTGGACTTAATTGAACTGAGCACCAACGATATCCCCCAATGTCAGGACTGATTGCAGAAGCGGTAATGCAAAGGTTAGAATGAACAGCATTCCCCACTATACAAACCAATCTCTGGGTTCACTATGTGGATGACACCTTCGTGATTATCAAACATACAAGACTAGAAGAAACCCACTGACGCATAACATCCTGACCGGAATAAAACTCACAAAAGAAGAAGAGTACAATAACTGATTACCCTTCCTTGACAGCATGGTAGAACATAAGAGCATGAGGATCTCCGGACAAGCGTATACACAAAGACACACATACGGACCAGATACTTAATTATTCCAGAAACCACCCCTACACCCATAAACAGAGCTGCATCTGGACTTTATTCAAACTAGCCACAACACACTATGTAGCAATCCAGAATTTTGCAAAGAAGAACAGGAGAACTCCTATGGAGTTTTTAAAGGAATAGATACCTAAGAAGCACAATCTGACATTACCTCTGCGACAGACCACAACAAGAAGACACAAAATGGCCAGGTACACTAGTCATCCTACCATACATCAGAGACTTATCAGAGATGACCATAAGACTACTCAGACCCCTAGGCATCAGGGTAGCCCATAAAACAACAACTACTCAGCTACGGATAATCATAAAGGACCCCATACCCATAACCAATAAAACTAATGTAAAATACAAAATACCACGCAAGGACTGTGAAGGACATTACATAAGCCAAACTGGAAGAAAACTGACAACAAGGATACATGAACACCAAATAGCCACAATTAATTCTTACTGGCCTCAATACACATGGACGAAGAAGGACATAAATTCGACTGGGACAATGCAAAGGTAATGGCAAGTGCCAAATAGAGACATGCCAGGGAATTCTTGGAGGCCAGGCATTGCAACCAGAACTCCATCAACAAACATATTGAACGGACCCAGTATACAAACCACTGAAAAACAGAACTGGAAATAATGCCAACCACCGCAACAAACAGACACATGTAAATAACAAGCGGGACAGAACACCAAAACTTCACCAGAGGCGCACTGACAATGTTACCTACCAGGATGACAAAATGTCTGCATCCAAACACACCGGCTCGGCAAGCGTGTCTACAACCTCCTCCACGACCCGAACTACAAATCTTCGCAAAAACTGCTCTGTTGCATGATGTTACTGCAGTGCAGGTTTTAGTCTGAAGTTTATATTTATCCTAGGATTGAGAATATTGCTAAGTAATTATAAGCTGTCATAATGGTGGCTTCTTCATCCTCCAAGAGTTAGAGCACATCTAATTTGGCACTTTGAGGTTAACTGTTTCGAGATAGTCAAAATATCTGAGATTGCATTGCCCATGCATGCCTGTTAAATTTGTTGAACTCCCTCTCCTTCCATCTGTTAGGAAGCTTTTGATGCCAGGTTCATGTGCTTCCCATGTTGGTTTTATTTAATACTAGAAACGGGAATTCTCAAATCATGAACTTTTGGGATAAGTGGAAAAAAACAAACTGGTCCAACAAACCATTCTCTTTTAACTGAAATGTTCTTATTTTTATCAATTTATTCTCTCCATTCATGTGTCTTGTTGTCAACTTCTGGACATCACTGATGAGGTCAGCATTTGTTGCCTATCAATTATTACCCTTTAGCTAAATGGCTTGCACAATAGTTTGAGCGCTGTTGAGAGTAAACCACATCAATGTCAATCTGGAGTACTGCAGAGGTCAATCTAAGTAACAACAGCAGATATCCTTCCCTAAAATATGTTAGCACACCAGATGAGTTTTCCTGACTGTCAGTAGTACCACTGTGCAATTACTGAGATTAACTTTATATGGCAGATTTATCAATTCATTTGAAATTGCAAACAAAGCTATGCATCGGACAGTTATAACTTAATGCAAACAATAAAACAATGTTTTAAGTTGTTTCCCAACAATATCTGAAGCCTGCAGCGGCTCAAGAAGACAGTTCACCATCATCATCTTAAAGGAAATTAGGTTTGGGTAGTCTATTCTGACCTAATCCCATGAACAAGGTATATTTTTGAAAATTCAGTTTATAAAGGTTTTGAATGCACAAAGAGGGCTTTCAGGGCCCTGCATTATTTTTGGATGAAACAGTAAAGTATGCAACTATAAAATAGTGAACTAGTAATTCATTTCTCATTTACTGTGCACAAATTCATTGTTTTACCTGCTGATGTAACATTTACAGCGCTTCAGAAGTATTTCCTTGTCTTTTAATTGATTTGGCATATCCTGGGATATGGTGGGAGACCAGTTAACACAGTTGGCTAGACAGCTACCATGTGGACCAGTTTAATGCCAACAACACAGACTTTGATTCCATTTTGGCTGGGATAGACCTAGGGCTTGCCTCATTGGTCTCCCAGTGTTTGAAAAAAATCAGGACACTTAGCAGTGTCATGGTAAGTTATTACCAAGGGATCTTCCTTAATGTAAGAAGAGTTTTGTATACTGTATTGTGCCAGATTTTTTGAAACCGAATAGCTTCTGTCAACAGAACTTTGATAGAGCAAGACATTTGACAAAGTTGCTTTGGAGAAATTGAATTCGGGGAAATGTGGAGGTAGTTGAAAATATGTATTTTCTTTCAGGCAACTAAATTACTGTTTAATCATGCATTAAATTCTGTATTAAGACATCAATGCAGCAAAACCACATTGCCTTCGTGTATTCGTACAGTGTGTGTGTGTGTGTGTGTGAGTGTGAGAGTGTGTCTGGGTGCTCCGGTTTCCTCCCACAGTTCAAAGATGTGCAGGGTAGGTAGATTGGCCATGCTAAATTGTTTAGGTTAGGTGTGTTAGACATGGGAAATTCAGGGTTGGTGGGATGCTTTTCGGAGGGACAGTGTGGACCTCTTGGGCTGAATACCCTGTTTCCATTCTGTAGGGATTCTGTGATTCTGTAAGTAAGTTATAGCAATTTAGTGTAGATGTTAACAGGGAAAAAACTGATTTAAAATTAAAGTCTTAAAGTATTCTCCCAGTGAAAGTATCCTTTTGTGATTGGCACTGAGTTGTGCTATTCCATGAGTGATATGTGAATTGAACTTGCACTATTTTAGTTATAATCTTGCCCCATACAGATTAATTTAATTGTTGTTCACAGTAGGGTACTATTCAATTAGAGAATGCCAGCACATTAGATTTTATTGATATTTGCATTGTTTGGTGGAGACTGCTATACAATTGCAAACCTCTGGGATGGTAATAACCAAAATAAAGATGTTGCAAAGGGATTGCGGGGCATTTTAGTATAAATGTTATGAGAAACATGCTAAAATGGAGTTTTTCATTTTCAGGGTAATTAGAATGCTTAGAATAAACTTGCGCATGTAGCATGCATGTTTTTTGATATATATTGCAGATTTCTGCATGCAGTTCATCTTGATCATGCCGTAGATAACTGCAGCATTTTATCTTTTTGTGCATGAGGGGTTATAGAGAGATCTATTGTCATTCTGTTATGCATTGAAAAAGAGGTGATATTTGAGATGTTTTGTTCATTTTATCTTTGTCACTTCATAGCATCTTGAAACCTGACCTTTTGTGATCACCTTAGTAAATTGACTGCTGGATGTTTTCCTTAATATTTGGAGTTACAAGAACTGACAAGAGAAATATTTCTTTAATCACTGCAGATCAGTCACAACAAACACTCTGTTTATGTGAAACCAGTCAATCAAATAAGAAATTCTGATGGCACTGTCTTGCATTAGGATAATTCTGCTCGTCAATTCTTGACAGGTTCAAGGGAAGGACCCCTCAGTGGACATCACGCAGGACCTCGTGGATGAATCTGAGGAGGAACGTTTTGATGACATGTCATCACCTGGTTTGGAACTTCCGCCATGTGAGTTGAGCAGATTAGAGGAGCTGGCAGAACTGGTTGCAACATCACTACCTTCACCCTTGCGGCGGGAGAAGCTTGCACTTGCACTGGAAAACGAGGGCTATATTAAGAAGCTCTTGGAACTCTTTCACGTGTGTGAGGACCTGGAAAACGTTGAAGGACTACACCACTTGTATGAAATAATCAAGGGAATTTTCCTTTTGAACAGAACTGCACTTTTTGAAGTCATGTTTTCAGAAGAATGTATAATGGACGTAATAGGATGCCTAGAATATGACCCTTCTTTATCCCTTCCAAGAAAACACAGAGAATTTCTGACAAAAACAGCCAAATTTAAAGAGGTTATTCCCATATCTGATCCTGAACTTAAACAGAAGATCCACCAGACGTACAGAGTGCAGTACATTCAAGATATGGTTCTACCTACGCCATCTGTATTTGAGGAAAACATGTTGTCGACACTTCACTCCTTCATCTTTTTTAATAAAGTTGAAATAGTTGGTATGCTTCAAGTAAGTATTTAACATTTATCAAGAAAGCAAATTGAGCAAGATGCATGTGCTTGTCACTGATATTGATGTTTTATTTTCCTACTAAATTTCGGTTGTGCGTTTTGAAATGTTTGTATTGAAGTAAAACTAATGGTATGAGGACAGGTTTTTATTCCTCCGTGCTTTGGTTATCTGGAATTACAGTTCTGAGTTATCTAGTATGGCAAGTTACTCTTCTTCAACTGATTTCTCACTTGTCAAGATACCTTTTGAGGTGAATTTCAATTCTTAAATTAAAAGTAGCACACCAGAAATGCATTTTGATTACTGGGTGAAATTCTTCAAGGGGCGGTGTGGACTTGTTGGGTCGAAGGGCCTGTTTCCACACTGTAGGGAATCTTTTTAAAAAAAAATGCCTAAAATTCTTGTCTCTCATATTCTAGCTAAATACAACAGTGACCCTTTCTGTTCTGTACATAGCTTCTGAATTGGGAAATTATGGTACACTTGCTCATCAGCAATCTCTTGTTGTCAAATCATTTTAGAACTTGGTGTGGTTGCTACTTTTGGTGCTGTGGGAGGTTTTCTGTGGGTTCATTACACATTTTTGAAGAAAAAGTAATACAGTATAAAATGTTCTGGTCCTTCAAAAGAAATTTGTTATCAGCCACCTTGAAGAATATCCCGATGACTGGGTTGGCGTTTGAAAACAGCGTGCCTAAAGTGTAGGCTGTCAGAGTGCTGGAATATGGGAAGTAAGCTCCCAGACATAACAATTTTAAATTTAGGTTGTAGATTTGTTCTAAGTTTGTGACAGCATCAAATTGAGAAATATAGATACTTAATATTGAGGAGAATGGCACTGAATCCCAGACCTACAGAGTGGGCAGGTGATCGACCAATGCAGGGGAGTGTAAAGTTTGTTAAGAAAACTTCTGAAGCCGCATATTACTTCGAAAATAAGAATATAAACAGAGTAAAGGAACAAAGCAATCTTGTGACGAACTATGCAAGGTGCTGAAAAGTTGTAGTGAAACTTCATAAGATCCAAGCTCATTGCTGGAGGAATAAAATTTAAATCGTAAGCATGTATTTTAGTTTAGTTGGGACACAGTTGAGAGTACTGTTTGCTATGTCGCAATTTAGTTTAAAAACCCAGAATTTGGCGTCAATGTAGAATTTGATATCACAGGGAACGATTGAGGTGAATAATATCGGGAATCTAGCTGCGAATAAGAACAAAATAGAGATAATGCTGGTAGAGTTAAATAAGAAAGGATGGGAGGAGGCTTGAGTGGAGCTTGAGTGTTTATATTGTCTGCATAGTATGAAAATGTTTTGTGTATCTGTGTAACCGTACACATTTATAATATATAAGTATAATTGTCAACAATAACTGTAGCATTCAAAACCTTGTCAGAATGCTTCATTTGAAGAAATATTCATTTTAATGGTCTTGTAGTTTTTTTTCAAGAATCTCATTCATAGTGAAACAGTGCTGGCAGCTGGATGCTAAAAAGACAGCAGCCAAAAAAGAAAACTAGCATCATTTTACTGTTGAGGAAATACCATAAAAATGATATTCCGTTTAACTGACTTTATTTCTGCCAGTCATTGAGATATGATTTCCTTTAACTTAGTGTAAACATGCTGCTCTAGAACTTTTACATTCCATTACCGATATTAGCGAGTTTTGAGAAGATTTCTAGCTCAGGTTGAGTTTCTGGATGTGAGTTTGCTCGCTGAGCTGGAAGGTTAGTTTTCAGACATTTCGTCACCATTCTAAGTAACATCATCAGTTAGCCTGCGATGAAACACTGGTGTTATGTCCTGCTTTCTATTTATCTGTTTAGATAGGTTGGTGATGTCATTTCCTGCATGATGACATCACAAATGCAGGAAATGACATCACCAACCTATCTAAACAGATAAATAGAAAGCAGGACATAACACCAGCGCTTTGTTGGAGGCTCACTGATGTTACCTAGAATGGTTACTGCTTGTCTGGGAACAAACCTTCCAGCTCAGTGAACCAGCTTACATCCGGAACAAAATAAAGACCCACTCTTTAGTGGACCGAGAGGAGGAGAGTGCTGTGTTGGAGTTGGAAGGAAGACGTCGGGTTGGCTGTGCACCCTTGCAACCGGTGGATCTTAGTGCTGGCTTCGGCCTGACGCTGGTTCAGGGGAGCAGCCAGCCTGCGACAATGGCTGCGGCAAGTGCTCGTGCCCCAGGTCAAGGGGGTCTGGAACACCATCCGTGTTTCTGTGAGGAAGGTGGATGAAGGTGCACCTGTGGACCGCACCTTCTTCGTGAAGAGGGTCCTGTTGGACTGTTGTGGGTTCGCTGCTGCGGACATTTACTGCCTGCAGGATTTCCCCGGAGGAGGTTTTTATGATGTAACCTTCAGGAGTGCCAAGCTTTGCGAGCGCTTCCTGGAGGTTTTCAAGGAGAAAGGAGGTGAGGCCCCCCCCTCTCTGTATTGACCGCTGTCCCAGTGTTCGTGATGCCAGCGCAGAGGAGCCGTATGGTGACTGTACACATGTACAACCCGCATGTGCCAGCAGTTGATGTCCTGACCTTCCTTGGAAGGTACGTGCAGGTGGAAGGGGACCTAACCGACATCATGGACCCCTTTGGCATCTGGACCGGTAAGAGGCAAGTCCAGGTGACGCTGAGGATGGGCGCGGACGGGAACATTGTACACCCACCGTCCAACTTCGCGATCGGCGGGAGCAAGGGCTACCTGACCTATGCAGGGCAACCTAAAGTCTGCCATGCCTGTGGTAGGTCAGGTCACGTGGTGGCCGACTGCAAAGCCACCATCTGCAGGAACTGCAGGGAGGAGGGACACCTTGCAAAGGATTGCCCACAAGAAAAAAAGCTGCAACCTTTGCGGGGAAGCAGGCCACCTCCTATAGGGCATGCCAGCGGCGGGGGACCACCTACGCCCAGGTCGCCGGCAGGGGCAATGCGGGGCCAGCCCCCCCGGAGGAGAGGAAGGCACCAGGGCCCTGCAAGGACCCCACTAATGAGCAGGAGGGCTGGGTCGTGCAGGGGCCAGCAAAGTGGCCCTCCAGCACCCCCCCCCCCCCCCCCCCCCCCCCCCCCCGACAGCCCAGAGTCGATGGAGGTGACGACAGGTGACCCAGGGGAGTGGATGACGGTCCGGAAAGCGAGGGGGAAGGCGCGTCGGCGGGCCCATGAACCGCAACCATCAGGCGGGAAGAGGCAGCTACGGGGGGCTAAAGAGCTCCTCTGACGAGGGAGATTTGGAGGGGGCCCGCCCAAAGCAGAAGCTAAAGATCTCAAGGGAGAAGGAAAGCAGCACCCCGCTTTTAGGAGACGGGAGGTGCCCTGAGGCTCCCTCCAACACCCAGTCACGTGCCGCTGGGGCGCTGGAGGGCTGCCCGGAACTTCCAGGCGGGAAGGAGGAAACGGCGCATCCCCAACCTGACCCAGAGCCGGACTCTCCTGCCTCTGTACCCCCGACGGGGGGATGCCACCCGAAAGCAGCACGGACGGTTTCCTGAGCCCGGAGAGCATCCAGCAGTTAGCCTGGGCAATGGGCATGAAGGGACAGATGGAGGGGCTGGACCTTGGGCTTGGGGAGGGTACTTGGTCACTGCCCACAATGGAGGTACGGGTTGCGAGCATTAATGTGCGCAGCGTCAAGTCCACCGCAAGATGTGTGTCCATTTTGGCCTACCTGACCACCGTCAAGGCGGACCTCCTGTTTCTGCAGGAGTGCGGGATACTGCAGCTCAGCAGGTACGGGAAATGGTCCGGCGCCTGGACCTATGGGCCTTCGATCTGGTCGGGGGGTAACGACTGTCGCTCCTCGGGCCTGGCTATTCTGCTGCGGGGGCGCAACTTCACCATCTCTCAAGTTCAGGAGGTGGTGGGGGGGTGCCTCCTAGTGGCTGACGTCACCTACAGGAACGCTCCCCTGAGGCTGATCAACGTGTACGCCCCAGCGGTACGGAGTGAGCGGTTGGCCGTCCTGCAGCGGCTTCCACCCCTGCTGGCTACGTCCAGGCCCGGTCATCCTAGGCGGAGATGTCAACTGCATCATCGATGCAGATGGAAGATCCGGTGTGGGGCCAGCGGGTGGGGGGAGTCAACTGGACGTCACGTCCAGATTCCTGATGGACACAGTGAAGGACGCCAAGCTGCTCGACGTCTTCAGCACCCCTGCTTACAGAGCGCAGCGGAGGTACACCTGGTCGCGGCCAGGCGGGTCTATCTGCTCAAGGATAGACTTCCTGTTTGTGTCACGGGCGTTCTCAGTCAGGTCCGCCGGTGTTCTTCTCTGACCACTGCCTCCCGCTGGCCGACTGTCACTTACAGGACGACCAGCCGGCCGGCGTGGGGACATGGAAGCTCAACACGACTCTGTCGACCCCGGAGAACGTCGAGGAGCTTAAGAGGGAGTACGCCGGTTGGAGAACCGTGAAACCCCTCTTTGAGTCTCCGGGCGACTGATGGGAGACGGTGAAGGAGTACGTGAAGAGGTTCCTTGTCCTCAAGGGTGTTCGGAAGGCAAGAGAGAGGCGGGGAAAGCTGTTGTGACTCCAGGAAAGGGTGCAGAACCTGTTCCTTCTGCAGTTGATGGGCGTCGATGTCATGGAGGACCTCCGCGAGGTGAGGGGCCAGCAAGCCTCGCTCTTCACTGCGGAGGCCTCCAGGATACGCTTCCGGTCCAGGGTCCGCTCCCTGCAGCAGGACGAGACGTGCTCGCGTTTCTTCTTTCAGAAGGTGCACAAAGAGAGCTCTGTGCTTAGCCAGCTGAAGGAGGACGACGGCTCGGTGATGTCATCTCGGCCCGACATTTTGAGGATCAGCAGATCCTTCTATGCCGGACTGTACGACACGAAGCCCGTGGACAGCAAGGCCTCCGAGTCGTTCCTGTCGTCTATCACGGAGGTCTTAGACGACAGCACGAGGGAGTGGCTGGACCGGCCAATATCCCTGGATGAGCTGACCAGAGCCCTCAAGTCCTTGGAGAGGAATAAGACTCACGGGAGTGATGGCTTACCGGTCGAGCTGTATTCCGCTCAGTAGGACCTGTCGGCCAGGACCTGCTGGAGGTGTACGATAGTGCGCTTCGGGCAGGGGAAATGTGCAAGTCCATGAGGAAGGGCATTATCACCCTCATTTACAAGAGGAAGGGGGAGAGGGAAGAAATTAAGAATTGGCGTCCTATTTCACTATTGAACGTGGACTACAAAATCCTGGCCAAGGTCATAGCCAACCGGGTCAGGTCTGTCCTGGATTCGGTGATTCACCCTGACCAAACCTGTGCTGTGCCGGGCAGGAAGATCGCTGAGAGCCTCGCGCTCATCAGGGATACGATCACCTACGTGCAGGACAGGCGGGTAGACACCTGCCTCGTCAGCCTGGACCAGGAGAAGGCCTTCGACAGGGTCTCTCATGCTTACATGAGGGACGTCCTCTCCAAATTGGGGTTCGGGGAGGGCATCCGCAATTGGATCCGGCTGCTCTACACCAACATCATTAGCGCAGTCTCAATCAACGGGTGAGAATCGGACAGTTTTCCCGTCAGATCTGGAGTCAGGCAGGGCTGCCCACTCTCTCCTGCCTTGTTCGTGTGCTGTGTGGAGCCCTTCGCCGCATCCATCAGGAACGACGTGAGCCTGAAGGGCGTGACTATCCCAGGCAGCGGAGGCCTTCAGGTCAAGACCTCCCTGTACATGGACGACGTCACCGTCTTCTGCACCGATCGTCAGTCGGTGAGTAGGCTGTTGGACATCTAGGGCCAGTTTGAACTGGCCTCTGGTGCCAAAGTCAATAGGGGTAAGAGCGAGGTCATGTTCTTCGGGAACTGGGACGACCGCTCCTTCATTCCCTTCACCATCAGGACAGACTACCTGAAGGTGCTGGGTGTTTGGTTCGGTGGAGCTGGGGTGTGCACTAAGACTTGGGAGGAGCGTTTCACCAAACTGAAGCAGAAGCTGGGCAGGTGGACGCTCCGGTCCCTCTCCATCGCGGGTAAGAACCTGGTTGTCAGGTGCGAGGGGCTTTCGGTACTGTTGTATGTGGCGCAGGCCTGACCTATTCCCTGGACCTGCGCCGCTGCGGTCACCCGGGCCATCTTCCACTTCATTTGGGGGTCAAGGATGGACCGGATCCGCAGGGACACCATGTACAAAGACCTGGAAAATGGGGGGAAAGGGTGTACCGAACGCCACCCTTGCCCTGACGGCTACCTTTGTGTGCGGCTGCATCAAGCTGTGCGTAGATCCTCAGTACGCAAACACCAAGTGTCACTACTTACTGAAGTTCTACCTGTCCCCGGTGTTGCGAAGGATGGGCCTGGCCTCGTTGCCGCGGAACGCTCCGAGTAGTTGGACTGTCCCGTACCACCTGTCCTTTGTGGAGAAATTTTTGAAAGGAAACACCTTTGACCACAAGGCCATCAGGCAGTGGTCAGCACGTAGTATCCTCGAGACCCTTCGGGAAAAGGAGAGGGTGGATCCCGTCGTGTGGTTCCCCACGCAGACTGCCAAAGTCGTTTGGCAGAACGCCTCATTGCCAGAACTTTCAAACAAGCACAAGGACATTGCTTGGCTGGCGGTGAGAGGGGGCTCTGCCAGTTAGATCCTTTATGCATGCCCGGAATCTCTGCGCCACCGCATGCTGCCCTCAAGGCGGCTGCGGGGGGTGGGGGGATGAGACTGTCGATCTCCTCCTTCTGAAGTGTGCCTATGCGCAGTGGGTCTGGAGGGGGATGCAGTGGTAATGGTTGAGGTTCGTCCCCAGCAGCTCTGTGACGCGGGACTCCGTGCTCTACGGGCAGTTTCCCGGGACACTCACCGAGACCAACATCAACTGCGCCTGGAGGACCATCAATGCGGTGAAAGACGCTCTTTGGTCTGCCAGCTGAAAGAACTGACCCTGACCGAGTGTTGCAGACTGGCGCACTCCAAGGTCCAGGACTACGTGCTGAGGGACGCGCTAAAGCTTGGGGCAGCCGCCGCCGAGGCGCGGTGGGAAAAGACCACCGTATGAAACCCCTCGTCCAGAATGGGAAAAAGGGCCCTATCTGGTAACTGGGCCCAGCTGGCGCCTTCCCCAACTGGTCAGACGGGGACTGTGCGGGGTGACGACTGCCGGGGTATTTTCTTTGCTTTGTTTTTTTTCTTCTTTGTTTTGTTCTTGCCTTTAGTTGGGGTACGTACCCTCTGGGTAACCCGGAGCGGCTTGCATGACTGGGTAGGTGTATAACTGGGTTTTTTTGTACATTCTATGAATAAAGTATATATTTTTTCAAATAAAAAAAGTGACGAAACGTCTGAAAACTAACCTTCCAGCTCAGCGAGCAAACTCACATCCAGATTACCGATATTGCCTATCTTCATCTCTGACATGTCCTCACTTCCAGCAGCAAGTTTTTTAGTACTGAGATAGTGGGAACTGCAGGTGCTGGATAACAAAGTGTGGAGCTGGACGAACAGCAGGCCAAGCAGCATCTTAGGAGCACAAAAGATTTGGTCACCTTGTCCAAAACACCTTCTGTCATACCTGCCTATCACCTCTGTTTACACTGATGTATTTTGGCTCTGACTTCCATTTAACATTTCTCATGCAACTTGTTCCAATCTCACAACGAACCCATCCATCCCCACCACCAGTTCTACTCTAACTTTTACCAATCCTACCACAATATGAGCTCCAGGTTTTTGCACACCACATTCCCAAATTCCATTCTCTCTTCAAGCCAGGAGTGGCAGTTTATCTTCAGATTTCAAGGTCTGAATTTCCTCCTCTTTGCCTGTCCAAATTTAACCTTCTTTACCTTAGT
This sequence comes from Stegostoma tigrinum, assembly GCF_030684315.1. Taxonomy (NCBI): domain Eukaryota; kingdom Metazoa; phylum Chordata; class Chondrichthyes; order Orectolobiformes; family Stegostomatidae; genus Stegostoma; species Stegostoma tigrinum. The sequence continues at coordinate 7,212,221 of NC_081363.1, forward strand.
ATTGATTTTTAACAGATTCAGGAAAGTACCTGAATTTTGGTATGACGATAGACAAATTAAAATACATTATTGTTTTCAAATGACTTAAACAACTGTTTTTCTATGTCTAATTGTAGAATTTGATGAAACAAAACATGGTGCACCCACCTCTAATGTTAGTTGTTGTGTGATAGCCAGCCTCTAAATTGCAAGCAAATTGTGTGTTGTTTATACGTTGTACTGCATTGCTATCATCAAGATTGCAAGGGCCCAAAGACTAGCTCCTCAAGAACTTGCTTCATAAGGGGTTAATCAATTGGTTAACTAATTGATGGCCCCTTGCCACCAGTATTGGTATGTACTTGGTGGGCTCAGCAGGAATGGATTAGTATAGATGCAGCATAGATTCACATGGATATACAGCATGGCCCGACTTGTCCATGCCTACCAAATATCATCTATAAATCTAGTCCATTTGCCAGCATTTGGCCTATATCCCTCCAAACACTTGCTATTCTTATACCCATCAAGATGCCTTTTAAGTCTTGCAATCATACCAGCATCCACCACTTCCTCTGGCAGCTCATTCTATATACGCACCACCCTCTGCATGAAAAAGTTGCCCATTAGGCCCCTTTTTTGTTTATTTTCCCCTCTCGCCTTAAACATTAAATAAGATTTTGGATTCTCCCTCCTCAAGGAAAAGATCTTGCTCATTTACTTTATGCAAACCCCTCATGATTTTATAAACCTCTGAAAGGTTACCCCTAAGTCTCCAAGGCTTCAGGGAAAATGGCCCCAGCCTATTCAGCCTCTCCCTTTAACTGAAGTTTTCCAACCCTGGCAACATCCTCGTAAATCTTTGCTGAACCTTGTTGTGGTTTCACAACATCCTCCCTATAAGAGGGAGACCAGAATTGCATGCATTACTCCAAAAGTGGTCAAACCGACTCCTATACTCAATGAAAACCAAAAGAACTGCAGATGCTGTAAATCAATAACAAAAACAAAGTTGCTGGAAAAGCTCAGCAGGTCTGGTAGCATTTTTGGAGGAAAAACCTGTTAACGTTTCGGGTCCGGTGACCCTTCCTCAGAAGGGTCTCTGTTCTGAGGAAAGGTCACTGAATCTGAAACGTTAAGTGTTTTCTTCTCCACAAATGCTGCCAGACCTGCTGAGCTTTTCCAGCAACTTTGTTTTTGTTCCTGTACTCAATGCATGTTTTGAATGATTTCAAAGTACTAAAGCAAAGAAATAAACTAGAATTTGCATCAGAACATAACAAGGAGCAATTAAGTTATTGAGATGGTGTCCTAGCGACCCGTTATACGTGTCCAGTATGTAACTGGGCTACTTGTATCAGGAAGGGTAATCTCTAGTTCACCACTAATTGATCTAGCTTTTTATGGCTTATGTTGGGTGATTCAGTGTATAGTTAGCATTTAATAAGATTTGGAGGCAGCAGAATGAATTCATGTTGCTAACCCTCACCCCATTGTTAAAATAATAATCATTTTGCTAATCTTCCAATTTTATGGAATATATTTTTTAATCCTCCAAGTTGTGTACTTATGTTCATGAGCTTTGTTTCTCTGGTGAATCGCTTAATCTTGTGACTTTTGACACATTGCTCTGGTAGTATAGGCTTACGATAATGCTGTTTCACTAACTAGTGCATCGATATCCCCATATTTCTAAATTCCTGGAAGTGCAGGGTCAGATTAGAACAAGTCAGCATGGATTTAGTAAGTGGAGGTGGTGCTTGACAAACCTGTTAGAATTCTTTGAAGAGGTAACAAGTATGTTAGACCAGGGAAACCCAGTAGATGTTATCTATCTAGACTTCCAAAAGGCCTTTGATACGGTGCCTCACGGGAGGCTGCTGAGCAAGATGAGGGCCCATGGTGTTAGAGGTGAGCCACTGGCTTGGATTGAGGATTGGCTGTCTGAGAGAAGGCAGAGAGTTGGGATAAAAGGCTCTTTTTTGGAATGGCAACCGGTGACGAGTGGTGTCCCGCAGGGTTCAGCGTTGGGGCCGCAGCTGTTCACCTTATACATTAATGACTTGGATGAAGGGACTGGGGGCATTCTGGCGAAGTTCGCTGATAATACAAAGATAGGTGGACAGGCAGGTAGTACTGAGGAGGTGGGGAAGCTGCAGAAAGATTTAGACAGTTTAGGAGAGTGGTCCAGGAAATGGCTGATGAATTGCAATGTGAGTAAATCTGAGGTTTTGCACTTTGGAAAAAAGAATACAGGTATGGACTATTTTCTAAACAGTGAGAAAATTCACAAAGCAGAAGTACAAAGGGATCTGGGAGTGTTGGTCCAGGATTCTCTAAAGGTTAACTTGCAGGTAGAGTCTGTAATTAAGAAAGCGAATGTAATGTTGTCGTTTTTCTCAAGAGGGTTGGAATATAAAAGCAGCGATGTGCTTCTGAGGCTTTATAAGGGTCTAGTTAGGCCCCATTTAGAATACTGTGTCCAGTTTTGGGCCCCACACCTCAGGAAGTACATACTAGCCCTGGAGCGTGTCCAGTGGAGATTCACACGGATGATCCCTGGAATGGTAGGTTTAACATACGGTGAATGGCTAAGGATCCTGGGATTGTACTCCTTTAGAGTTTAGAAGGTTGAGGGGAGATCTAATAGAAACTTACAAGATAGTGTATGGTCTAGAAGGGGTGGACACTAGGAGGTTGTTTCCGTTAGGCGGGGAGACTAGGACTCGTGGGCACAGCCTTAAAATTAGAGGGGGTAAATTTAAAACTGAAATGAGACGACATTTCTTCAGCCAGAGAGTGGTGGGCTTGTGGAATTCATTGCCACGGAGTGCAGTGGAGGCCGGGACGTTGGATGCCTTCAAGGCAGAGATCGACAAATTCTTGATCTCAGAAGGAGTCAAGGGCTACGGGGAGAGTGCAAGGAAGTGGAGTTGAAATGCCCATCAGCCATGATTTAAATGGCAGAGTGGACCTGACAGGCCGAATGGCCTTACTTCCACTCCTATGTCTTATGATCTTATGGTCTTATATTTGTACAAGCACATTGCTTTTATTTTTGAAATTTTTGCATGCCTGTTTGTGCCTATTTCTGCACTTAAATAAATAATCCTGGCTGATACTCAGCTTACCGAGAATGCATGCTGCATTTTCAAAATTGCCATCCTTTTGATTGATGTAGAGGTGCCGGCTTTGGACTGGGATGGACAGGGGCAAAAGCCACGTGACACCAGATTATAGTCCAAATAATTAATTTGCAATCACAAGCTTTCAAAATGCTGCGCCTTCATCAGGTGAAGTGAAGAGAGTGCCTAGGCAATCCTTCTGATTGATGTTGAACTGTCCAGGTGGATTGAAAAGGTTTAGTGGCACTATTTGAAGAGCAGGGCAGCAATGATTGAATTATTGAATTCAGGGGTTCAGGTGTAACAGAAAGGAAAAACATGAAGGCTTTACTATTCAAATCACTGTACCAGGTAAGACGTTGGAAACGGTATCTTGTAATATCTTGTCTCTTCACATTATTTAAACAGGTATTTAGATCATGCATTGGGTTACAACCTGTCTATTCTGTCTAATTTAGTTGATGTTGAAGGTGAGCAAGTGCCACTGAGTCTGCATAATGATGTCATGATGCAGTAAAATTGCTGCAGCAAAATTCCTTCTATAAGCTGCAGTTCATGAATGATTCCTGAAGAACCTATGCATTTTAAGCATCCTTTGTACTGGATTAGAGTAATTATATGTTATGGATTTGTGGACAGAGTTTTAAAACCTGTTGCTGCAGTACAGTATGTATTGCAAAAGCAGGATGTTACTTAAGCATACCTTTGAAAATTTCTGAAATTGCTTTTTTATTTTTGTTTTTCATTTGCTCGTGGAACCTGGGGAAGGTAGATGTGAGCTGCCTTTTTGACAGCTGCAGTGTTGTTGGGAAGTTCCAGGATGTTGACCAATCAATTCTGAAGGAAAGGCAAATTGTCCTCCAGTTCAGAATGTTGCGTGACTTGCAGTTGATTGTATACACGTGCATTTGCTGCCCTTGTACTTACACTCAGTAGAGGTTCTAAGTTTAGAAGGCATTGTTAGCAGAATCTTGGTGAGTTCCCACATTTCATCTTGTAGATGGGACACAGTGCTGTATCAGTGAAGAGAGTGCATACTAAAGTTGGTGAATGGGGTGTCAATCAAAGGGACTGCATCACCATGGATTGTGACAACTGTATTGAGTTTTCTCACAGTTGCTTGATCCAGGAAAATGAAGGGTATTCCATCGCTCTCCTGATAGCATCTTATAGATAGTGGACAGACATTAGGGAGACTAAAAGAGAGTTACTTGCCACAGAATTCCTAGCCTCTGACCTGATATTGTAGCCATGAGGTTTGTGTGACCAATCCATTTTGATTTCTGTTCAGTCGTAACCTCACAATGTTCATTGTAGGAAATTCAGTGATGGAAATACCATTGAATGTGAAGGAGCAGTTGGTAGATGCTGTCTTGTTGGATTGAAATTAATCTTCAGGGATCCCTAATTGATAAATATAAACAAGAGTGTCAGAGAGTCTATTCAGTCTGAGAGCTGGCTCTGAGGAAGCAGGACCAATGTCAAGTACTATACGCGTGTAAATAAAAGGTGACTTGGTGATGGGCCTCTGTGGAGATATTTCAAGATACCACGACAAGAGAAAGGCACGGTCCTGAAGAGATTTGCTCGCAACAGTCATTTTTGAGTTTGAGTAGGCATTTCTGGTATCATGCCATTATTAGGAGGTCTAGATTTGTTCAATCTTACCATTGAAGATGGGGTTCAATATGTGGAAAGAATGTTTCTTTTCCCCCAGGAAAATTGAAGCAGCTGAAAAGCAACAAGTAATGTAATGGGCCTGACAGCTTGTGGTCCCACTGCTTTTTCAGTTATCCGGAACCTAACTTTTTTGAGGCACCGGATACTAAAACCTTTCAAGAGTTGATGGATTGAGTTAAGGATATTATGACCCCAACCATCTTCTGATTCTGCGATACTAACGGCTTTACTCAGCAGTTTGAGAACCAGGCGAATCCATGTCAGGATTTTTAACAAGGCTAAGATGACTTGCAGAGGCATATGACTTTAGTTTAATTTTTAAGAGATGCTCATACACCATTTTGATATGTGGGATTAATGATGTAACCGTACAAATGCACCCAGTAGTTGAAGAGCGACTGGATTTGAAAAAGGTACTACAACTTGCGTTGTCATCAGAAAATGTGGCAAGTGGAGCAAATGAGATATATGGTATGCTGATGGAAGTAGACATCTTGCTGACTGAGATTGGGGAGCACCCCATGAGTGAAGACAATTCCCTGACCTCACTCCAGACATATCTTAAACAGTGTGACTGTAGGTCAGCACACAGCAAAACCCCAAAACAAATCCAAGCCAAACAGTTGACATTTTCTTCAGGATCTGGGGTGGCAAGCTATTGTAGTTACTGCCAGTGTGCATACTTGAGACTGCAAGAGAGTCCCGCTAGGCCTAAATTGAGTAAGAGAACTCCTAGACTGGTATCCAGGACAGTGCACACCCTGGAAAACCCACCTACATCTGGTTTGGAGCAATTAAATTGCTTCACAACATCCAAATCTAAACCAATCAAAGTAAACATCTGGTTAAATGCTCACCTGATTCTAATGGTGGTTGATACCAGTGTGGCTGTGTCAGTGATTGCAGAACCAGTCTTTAATAAAAATTTGCTCTAGACTGCATCCCTTAAGTTAGTGTAAAACCTCAACTAGATTGAGAACCTATACCAGGGAACCTTTGCAGATTAAGGGTGCAACTTCAGTTCTGGTCTCTTATGAGAAGCGGCTGGTTCAGTTCCCACTGATCATAGTAAAAGGCTCGGCCCCAAGTTTGATGAGGTGAAATTGGTTGAGAGAGATTCTCAACAGTTTTATATTAGAAAATGGCTGCCCGAGTGGAGCCGTAATTAAATAATCAAATGTTTTTCATAGTCTAGGGACTATCAGAGGAGTCAAAGCCACCTTGCATGTTGGCCAGGAAGCAATTCCATGATTCTGCAAGGCTCGCACAGTGCCATTTGCCTCGCAGGCAGAAGTAGATTTTTGAAGAAGTAATGAAGAGGATTGATGGCGGCGGAGCAGTGGATGTGATCAGCGTGCACTTGTGTAAGGCATTCAGCAAGGTTCCTCATCCTTTTCTGGTCAGCAAGGTTAGATCACACAGAAATTTGGCTGTCTGGCTACAAAACTGGCTGCCCAATAGAAGACACAAGGTGCTAGTAGATGGAAAGTATTCAGCCTGGACTCGGTGACCAGTGGTGTGCCGCAGGGATCTGTTCTGGGACCTCTGCTCTTTGTCATCTTTATAAATGACTTGGATGAAGAAGTGGAAGGGTGGGTTGGCAAGTTTGGCGATGACACGAAGGTTGGTGGAGTTGTGGACAGCGTGACGGGCTGTTGTAGGTTGCAACGGGGCATTGACAGGATGCAGAGCTGGGCAAAGAAGTGGCAGATGGAATTCAACTCAGAAAAGTGTGAAATGATTCATTTTGGAAGATCAAATTTGAATGTAGAATACAGGGTTAATGGCAGGATTCTCGATGGTGTGGAGGAACAGAGGGATCTTGGGGTCCATGTCCATAGATCCCTCAAAGTTGTGACCCAAGTTGATTGGGTTGTAAAGAAGCTGTATGGTATGTTGGCTTTCATTGGCAGGTGAATTGAGTTTAAGAACCATGAGGTTATGATGCAGCTCTATAAAACTCTGGTGAGTCCACACTTGGAATATTGTGTTCAGTTCTGGTCACCTCATTACCAGGAAGATGTGGAAGCTTTAGAGAGGGCGCAGACGAGATTTACCAGGATTCAGCCTCAACTGGAGGGCAGGTCTTATGAAACTAGGGCTTTTTTCATTGGAGCGAAGGAGGATGAGAGATGACTTGATAGAGGTTTACAAAAATGATGAGAGGCATAGATAGAGTGGATAGTCAGAGACTTTTCCCCAGTGAGGAAATGACTATTATGAGGGGGCATAATGTTAAGGTGATTGGAGGAAGGTATAGGGGAGATGTCAGAGGTAGATTCTTCACACAGAGAGTGGTAGGTGTGCGGAATGCGCTGCCGGCAGTGGTGGTAGAGGTAGATACTTCAGAGACTTTTTAAGGGACTCTTGGATAGGCATGTGGAGGATAGTAAAATATAGGGTATGCAGGGTAGATTGGTCTGAGTAGGATAATAGGTCGGCACAACATTGTGGGCTGAAGGGCTTGTACTGTGCTGTACTGTTCAGTGTTCTATGAATAGGGGAGAGCTAGCTATATGGATACAGAACTGGCTGGAAGGTAGAAGACAGTGATAGTGGAGGGTTGCTTTTCAGATTGGAGACCTGTGACCAGCAGTGTGCCACAAGAATTGGTACTGAGACTACTGTTTTTTGTCATTCTGTCATAAATGATTTGAACGTCAACATAGGGGGAATAGTTAGTAAGTTTGCAAGTGACACCAAAATTGGAGATGTCGTGGACAGTGAAGGTTACCTCAGAGTACAATGGGAACTTGATCAGAAGGGCATTTGGGCTAGGGTAGATGGTAGTGGTAGATGGAGCTTAATTTAGATAAATGTGAGGTGCTGCATTTTGGTGGGGCAAATCAGGGCAGGAGTTGTACACTTAATGGTAAGGTCCTGTGGAGTGTTGCTGAACAAAGAGGCCTTGAAGAGTAGGTTCATGCTTGAATATAGGATTTGGGAGGTCATGTTGCCTCTGTACAGGACATTGGTCAGGCCACTTGGAATATTACGTGTAATTCTGGTCTCCCTGCTTTAGGAAGGATGTTGCGAAACATGAAAAGGTTCAGAAAAGATTTACCAGGATGTTGTCGGGACTGGAGGGTTTGAGCTAAAGGGAGAGGCTGAATAGGCTGGGGCTGTTTTCCCTGGAGTGTCAGAGGCTGAAGGATTTAGAGGTTTACAAAATCGTGAGGGGCGCAAATAAGGCGAATGGACAAGGTCTTTTCCCTGGGGTAAGGGATTTCAAAACTAGAGGGCATATGTTCAAGGTGAAACGGGAAAGATTTAAGAGGGAAGGGAAACTTTTTCACACACAGGGTGTTGTGTCTATGGAATGAGATGCCAGAAGAAGTGGTGTGAAGCTGGTAAAATTACAATATTTAAAAGTCATCTTAATGGGTATATAAATAGAAAAGATAGGAGAGGGATTTGGGCCAAATTGTGGCAAATAGGGCTAGACTCATTTAGAATATCTTGCTGACATGGATGGCTTGGACTGAAGCATCTGTTTCTGTGCTGTATAACTGTATTACTCTAGGGACAGAAATGAGGAGAGTGGGAAGAGAAGGAATCATCAAACCAGTAGTTTACAAAATAAGCAGCACAGGTCAAAGTGATTGTGAAACCTGAAGGCAAACCAACCCTTTCTGAGGATTTTAAACAAAAGAAAAACTGTTACTCGCAGTAGTATAAATACCCAGTCTCTCACATTGAGACTTTATACGCAAAGGTGGCAGGGGCAGCTATCCTTCATAAACCTGGTCATGAGCCCGGTGGACATGCACTTGCAGTCAGATGAGGATTCCTAGAAGTATGTTACAATCAATACTGGTAAGAGTTTGTACCAAGATACAAGTCTGCCGTTTGGGGCATCATCAACCTGTGCCATTTTTCAGTGCACAATGGAGAACATCTTATCGGTCTCTTCGAGGTTACCATTTATCTTGTTCATGAGCTTCAAACACTGAAAGCCAAGAAAGTGCACTTAAAGAATTTGGACATAGTCTTTAGTTGTTTCTCCAAGGCGGATGTTTGCCTTAGAGAAGAAAAATGTGTTTCAGTCATCCCAAGTGGCCTCCTTGTACTACAGAGTTGACAAGTCCCATTGTTACACCCATTGGAAGTTCAAGTGAGGGCAGTCAAAGGTGTCCCAGCTTACCCATCTGTACCGGAGCTCAGGTCTTTCCTTGGATAGATGAATTATTACAGAAAGTTCATATCCATCCTGATATCCTTATATCTGCTTTTGCTAAAGAGTTAGCCTTGGAAATGGTCTTGTAGCCTTTAGAGAAGCAGCTATCATGGCCTCAAGTATTAGCACACATGTCATGAGAGATCTGGTGCTGACATGCAATTCCTCCCCTTACAGCATCAGGGTTATGTAGGGCCACAGATGATCCAATGGAGAGGAACACTCAATAGCGTATGCTTCTCGGACTTTGGCTGATGAGAGCACAAATGCGCCCAGAGAGAGAAGGAAGATGTGGCAGCCAACTTTGGTGAGACAGTTCCACCAAAACATTTTGTGAACTTAAGTTGGTAATTCTAACAGATCACAAACTCCTGATAAGGCTACTCAAAGAGGACAGGGTCCTGCTACCCATAGTTTCAGGTCAAATTCAGCGATGAGTTCGCATTCTAAGTGCATAAATTTCCAATCACTGTCCGGGTGGCCAAGGTGTAAATGCAGACGCCTTAAGCTGCCTCCTACTGTCAGGTACACCACTGGTGTTGCTGCCACTGGAAGAGCATGTTCTGCTTTTAAATTTTCCAGACACCCTTCCAGTCACCACTGACAATATCAGATTGTGGAAGCAAAAAGATACGGTCCTGGCAAAACTAAAACAGCTGTAGTGATGGGGAAAGCAAAAAGGTAACCAGAACCAGATAGCAAACGTCACTGCCAGATTCTGGCTGAACTCCACCAGGATCATCTCGGAGTGTCCAAAATTAATATGCCTTAAGAAGTTGTGTCTCATGGCCAGGATTGGATGCAGTCATAGCTGCGTTGGTGGACAGTGCTAACAAGGTCAAAAATCACTGTTAGCAGCTCCCTCACATTCATGGGAATGGCCAGATAAACCCCGGGCACTTTTTTTTATATGTCGACTTTGCCAGCACTTTCATGGGTTCACTGTTCTTAGTTATTGCGTATGCCCACTCAAAGTGGTTGAACTTGCATTGAGTTCATTTGTCAAATACTGGGACGATGCTAGAAAAGCTGCAAGCATCTTTTGTGATGTGTGGGCTCCTGGGAGTTTTAGTCACACACATACAATGGGCCATCATTTACCAGCAGGGATTTCCAAGTATTTCCTAAAGCCGAATGGCATTCGGCATTTAAGGGACAGCACCATACCATCCATTGTCCAATGGTCTGGTAGAAGTAGCAGTCCAAACTTTGAAAGCAAACTTAAAGAAACAGTGTATACTTTCACTTGATACCAAACTGTCCTGGTTCCTTTTGAATTATCAGATCACCCTTCATGCATCTACAGGGATGCCTCCAGCAGAGTTACTCATAATGAAAAGACTCCTCACCCAATTACATCTGATCTCCAGGACCTGGGCCAGACACAAGACTCCTCTAAGCAAAAGAGATAGCTTACTTCAGGGTATGAAGTTGGGTGCTGAAACCTCAGAAATGGCCCTGAATGGGAAAGAGGTATGGTCAACGTGAGATCAGGTCTGGTGCCATACAAAGCTCAGGTAGGTCAGGCAGTCCTGTGTAAGCATATGGACCACATGAAAACTCCACAGTCTCAAACTGGACAAGAACACAACATACTGGCCCATCAGAGCAGCTAGAAAGGCTGCTGGAACCTGCAGGCTGTCCCTCTCAGAGGGTCGAAGAAACCTCCGAGTCTAAGATGTATACTGTGGATGCTGCAGCTTTGACACCTTGGTGACACTGCACCTGGAATATTATGTGCAGTTTAGGCCTCCTTATTCAAAGAAGGATGCTCTGATTATAGAGGGAGTGTAGCAAAGCTTTACCAGTCGGATTCTTCGGATGGCAGGACTAACAAATGAAAAGAGTATAGATTGGTTAGGACAATGTTAACTTGAGTTTAGAAGAATGAAGCTGGGCAGGGGGCGTTCTCATAGAAACCAACCGACACTCAATAGGGTAATAGCTGGGAGGATGCTCTTGATGACCAAAGAGTCCACAACCGAGATCACCATGTAAGTTTGCAGGGTAGACCATTTAGGACTGAGTAGAAAAAGTTTCTTAACCCAGCAAATGGTAAACCTTGGAATTATCTGCTGCAAAGAGCTGTTGAAGCCAAAACATTGAATGTTCTCATGATGGAGTTGGCTATGGTTCGTAGGGCTAAAGAGATCAAGGGAATGGAGAGAAAGCAGGAACAAGGTAGTAAGTTAGATGATCAATCAAGATCAGTTTGAATGGCCTACTACTCTATTAACTGCATTTCTATACTGCAGATGCTAAGAATTTCAAATAAAAACAGAAAATCAGGAAATGCTAAGCATATCTGGCAGTATCTACAGAGAGAAATCATATGAACATTTCAGGATGCTGCTTGTTTATCTAGCTACCTTTTTATATACAATTGGGCAAAGTGCTTTATTTGCTTTTGCCATAAGATGCTGTTTAATTTAATTACCTTGGTCAGACCACATTTGGTTTATTGTGCTCAGCTCTGGACTCCTTACTTAAGGAACAGTTAGAGCCATGGAGAGAATATGAGAATGAAACCAGGAATGAGGACTTTTAGATACAATGACAGATTAGAGAAATTGGACTTATTCTTCTTGAAAAAGATAAGCTTAAGAGTTGAGATAACAAGGTATAGAGCTGGATGAACACAGCAGGCCAAGCAGCACCAGAGGAACAGAAATCTGTTATCTCAGATTCTCCATCTGCAATTCCCATGATCTCTGAAACAAGTTTAAGAGTTGAATTTATTGAGGTGTTCAAAACTATGAAGAATTGTGACACGGTAAAAAAGGATATTTTGTTTCCATTAATTGGTGTCCCAGTAACTAGGGCTTAAAATTTCAAGATTGTCAACAAGAGAGCCAGGTGTGAGATGAGGAGAAACTTCTTTACTCAGAGTCATTAGGATTTGGAATGTGCAGCCTGGCAGAGCGGTGGAGGCAAGTTCCAAAAAAGAATTCAAACGAGAGCTGGATATGTACTTGAAAATGGTGGTTTTGGAGGACTACGGAGATAAGGCTGGAGAATGGGACTAGCTGGGTAGCTCTTCCGGGAGCCTGTATAGACCTTATGGGCTGAACTATCTCTTTGTCCACTGTAAAAACCTATAATTCTCTGATCTTAAAAAAGACTTTGTTGCTTTTCCCTTCAACAAAACAGTATTCTTGCTATGGTTTTGCTTATGGCATACACGTTAACTTGTCAGATAAACTATATTCTGATACTATGATTTTACTTGGAATTATCCAGGCTTCAGGCTAACTGGAAATTTTTGTTGAATGAGTAAGTGGCATCTGAACAGCAAGTTAATGTTGTGCCACTGTTCGTATGTATAATTAACCTTTGGACAATTGCTACTAATTACTGTATCCGCCTGAGTAAATATGGATAATGCCAATTTTACCTACCCCTTTGAAAATTGTTTCATGGGTTGTTGGCATTGATTGTGCTTGAAGAAGGGTTAGTGAGCTGCCACTTTGAACTGATGCAGTCTGTGTAGTGAAGGTATGCTATGGTGTTTTTATTAAGGTGGAAGGGAACTTGAAGGTGATGGTGATCCCAGGTGCCTTCTGCCCTTTTTCTTTCTAGGTCTGGAAGTTATCATCAAATGTGCCTTCACTGCCCTACGGGTGGGAATGTTCATATGAGTTTTACCCTAGTTAAAATATACTTCTTGCCCTTGCCTAATTTGCCAAAGAAAGTTGAGGTCAGTTGCATAACATGGGACTAGACTGAAAGGTCATTTAGCAAACCGGTTGGATTTGTCAACAGTTCAGCAACTTGCATGACAATTGGTGTTTCTTTATACTAGCTGCTTTCAAATTTACCAGATTTATTGACTGTGACTTAATTTTGAGTTTACATCATAAGGGTAGCTAGCAGTATCATAACTGCTGTGCCAGTTTGTTTGCCAATAGACTTAAGTATATTTCTAAAGGAATTTAAAACGAGCTTCAGGACAACCAGCTAGCTAATCAAGTATCTGTTGCTAACACAGTTTATTATTTTGAAGCTATAAACCTATTTTTGTTCACAACTTTGGTTACCAATCATGAATTACTTTTATGGAGCTGGTGTATTAACAAATAATTTAGTCATACGGTAAAGCAGAAAAAAAGAAGTTTCAGTGATGCCCTTATCCCCAGTGCTGCAGTCGCCCATGGTGCAAGGATTTTTAACCGGGACATCATACGGTTTCTTGGGTCACCCACTTTAAATAGATGCTTGTTTGCTTCGAATTAATGTTAGTCCAGGATTTTTGTGTGTTTGCTTAGACTGTGTTATGTGAAATGCTAATATCAATGTAGAAAGCAACAGTTCATTGAATCGGACATGATCTTCTGTCTGTATTTTATAAGCTTTATCTTGGATTGTTTATTTTAAATCCTCCAGGAAGATGAGAAGTTCCTAACAGAACTTTTTGCGCAGTTAACGGACGATGCCACAGATGATGATAAAAGACAGGAGCTGGTAAGTGTGGGCACGTCTGAGAGTGTGTGTGCACTGCTGAAGATATGAACAGGGCGTTCACAGTAGCTACTAATTTAATTTTGGACTGGTGCTTAAACCTCAAGGCTAAAATGTAATGGAGCAACTAATGCACAGACCAGAGCTGTCCCTGTTCCTGTACACACACGTTTTGTAAGTAACTTCTTTTTGCAAACCAAGATGCTTTATATATAGAGCTCTAGCTTATGTACGTAATTTGTCACAAAGCTCAACCCTACACATGTAAATCCCCTGACTAGCAAATTTTTATTTTGTACAGTTTTTTAAAATAGAAAATGTAATTTGGCTGACTGCAAGTATCCCCGAATAGATTTGATGTTCCATTGACCTCTGAACTTTCATTTATAGCATGATGGTTGATCTATGTGGAAGAGACTGAACAAAAAACAACAGAATAGCTTTAGGAGGCAGGAAAGCACCAACATTCATGGGATAAGCAGAAGGTTCCTAATCAAAGCATGCTGCAGAGTATAAAACTCTTTCTGTTGTCATTTGGAGAAACACCTGGGCATCATTTGACAGAAACTGAGAATAGCAACATACTTGAAATTTCATACTAGGCATTTGGGGACCTGCTGTCATTCCCTCGCTGTACCACTTGTGAAGTGTGTAGAATATTATTAAGAGCAGTGAAATTATGATTTTAGTACTGAAAGAAAACTAATAAGCATTGTCAATCTGGCAATTAGTGGAATTGATGTTATGAATTGGTTAGACTCCCTCCCAAAATATAATTTTGCTTTCATTTCAGGTGAATTTTCTGAAAGAATTTTGTGCATTTTCTCAAACGTTACAACCTCAGAACAGGGATTCCTTCTTCAAGACTTTGTCAAATATGGGTATACTGCCAGCTCTTGAGGTCATTTTGGTAAGCTAATTTAAAGAATGTAAATTGGGGAGGATATAATTTCAAAGGAGATTAAAGCCTCATGTAAATTAATATTTTTCATGTAAACCTAATAAAGAGCATGGGAATTCCTTGAACTTTAAACATTTTTAGCAAGAATTACTGGATAACAAAAAAGACAAATTGAATGTTTCTTTTCCATCTGTCTAGCACAGCAGGACTGAGTCGTAGACTACTCCCACCAAACGGATCAAATTGAAGGATTAAGTTTGAATCTTCCCCGCCTGTTTATTACAGTGACTGCCCTAATTTCTCTCCTTTGTGTTGCAATTGAGCAAAGCTTGTTTGCTTTGAATTAAAATTTTTCCAGGATTTTTTGCATTTATTTAGACTGATATTAGCATTTCATGCCATGCTTCCTAATAGAATTGCTTTGTAATAAAAATGCTAATTTTTGTGGTTTATGTTTTAAAGAGTAGTTTGCTATACAAGCACAGATGTACTACTTCGTTAGAGCAGCATGGTATGAATTGTATGCCTTTCATTTGTGTTGCTATTTTAAACTTTTGCCAGCACTTAATCCTATAATAGTCAAGCTATTTTGCTAAATATGATTAAAGTGTTGCTTGATTATAAGCATTTTCTAATCAGCCTGTTCAGAGATGGTATTACACACCTATGGTGCAGGTGGGGCTTGAACCTCAGAGAAACGTTCATTACCATGTTGCCACAAGAGCCCTACTGCATGATTGAGGCATCTTCAAGACGCAGAAGAGACTGTTTTCTAATCAAAACTGGTTTTAAAATTTGTTCATGGTATGTGGATGCCGCCAGTAGGACAATGTTTATTGCTCATCCCTAAAATGTCTAGAGAGAGGTTAAAATTCAACTATATCACTATTGGTCTGGAGTCACATGTAGGTTAGAGCAAGAAAAGTTGGTAAATTTCCTTCCCTAAAGGACAATAATGAATTAAGTGGGTTTTTACAGTAGTTGACAGTGATCATATGGTAGCCATTAGACTGGATTTTTATATTCCAGATTTTTTTTGAATTCGGATATCACCATCTGCTATGATGGGACTCGGACTTGTTTCCCCCAAACTTACCCTCGAGGTTTTGCATTACGAGTGCAGTTACGTACTTTCCTGTGTGTCATAGTCATACAGCACAAAAAAACAGATCCTTCAGTCCAACTGACCATAACCCATGCTGACCATAATCCCAAACTAAACTAGTACTACCTACCTGTGCTTGGTCCATATCGCCCTAAACATTTCTTATTCATCTACTTACCCAAATTCATTTAAACGTTGTAACTGACAATGCATCCATCACTACTTCTGGAGATTCATTACAAACATGAACCACTGTGTATGTTGGGGGAAGAAAAATGTTGCCCCTCGTATCTTTTTTAAATCTTTCTCTCCTCACCCTAAAAAGATGCCCCCTAGGCAATTGATGTGTTGACTACTTGGGAGGAACCAACCAGATTCCAGAAATAGTGGAACGCAGTCACTGGACGTGGAGGAGAGCCACAAACCTTGAAACTACAACTGCAGAAAGCTGAACAGAGGTACCAAGGTGTCGTGGGTCCTCCTGCGAGTACACTTTTTGGACCTAGCCTTCCCTGTTCTAGCACAACCACTGACACTACTTTAAGCTTCACAGAATCAAGTGTGGAGCATGGTTTAGGTGTCTGTGGATATGAAAGTATATCTGCACAGAAGAGTTTCAAGTATCTAGGTTTAGTGATAGCAACTGCAAGGAATTTGAACTGAGCTGTGTTATGTTGCCATTAGAATAGCACTGTCTGAGCTCAAAGTAAGTTTGTTTTAAAATATGCTTGAAAAATATATATTTAGACTTCTGTTTTTCTTAATGAAAATTAGTTACCCTTATCAAAGTCGATATGGGCAGCCCGGTGGCCCAGTGGTTAGCATTGCAGCCTCACAGCGCCAGGGACTCTGGTTCAATTCTGGCCTTGAGCGACTATCTGTGTGGGGTTTTGTACATTCTCCCCATGTCTGTGTGGGTTTCCTCCGGGTGCTCTGGTTTCCTCCCACAGTCCAAAGATGTGCAGGCTAGGTGGACCGGCCACGCTAAATTGCCCGTAGTGTTCAGGAGCGTGTGGGTTATAGGGGGATGGGCCTGGGTGGGATGCTTCAAGGAGCAGTGTGGACTTGTTGGGCCAAAGGGCCTGTTTCCACACTGCAGGGAATCTAATCTAATCTAAAATCCTGCTGAACTGCAACTCCAAAAAATATTGCACCCATCACTCTCAATTATCAGGAGCCACCAGTGATGGCTTGTCATCCCTTTCATAGACATTTATTGTGAATCAGCTGATACTGAATATTTCGGGTATTGTGATTAAGAAACACAAAGGATGCTGAGCAGAATTTGAATTTTTGGTTAAACTTTCATTTAAGATTACCTCTTACTCTTCTAAACTTCATTGTGTTCAGGCCCAACCCCTCCCTTCATTTGCATGCTACACCCAGTGAACCTTCTCTGGGCAACATGCAATGCTTCTGATCAGGGAATTAAAACTGTTTTCTATATTCTGGGTATGGTGTGATTAGTGCATTCCAACTGTCTAATCCCCTTCCCATTGCCAGCTGAACTTGCATTCTGTTTTGGCACAAAGGCCAACTAATCTCTCTATGCTGACTGTTTCTACAGTTTTTCTTCATTTAAATAATGTTCCGCTCCCCCTGTTCCCATCAAAGTGCATAATGCCGCATTTGCTTACATTATGTACTTCTACCAAGCTTTGATATCCACTCTCTTAACATGTCTAAATGTTCCTGTAGATGTTTTGTGTCACCACTTTCCTTCCCACCTATTCGAGTATGATGGCAGCCTTGGCAATAGTTCATTTACTTCTGTCATCATAGATAGACATGACTGTAAAGCATTGTAGCCCCTGTACTGATCCTTGTAGCACTCACCTACAGACTGCCAACTTCAAAATATCCTTGGTGCTGTGGGTAGCATTTTGGTATGTATAGAGGATTTGTAAATATAATAGAAGACCTTATCGCAACCTTGTTTTCTATTAGTTAGCCAATCCTCTTGCAGGAGTTTTGTTCTTTAACACACATAATAGGTTCTGATTCATCACATTCTGATGCTTCATTGTGCCATGATGTCTGTTTCCCCCAAAACAAGCACCATTTATTCTTTTCATGTTCCTTATAGAAAAGATTTGTGTAGTTGTATAGACAATGTGATGAGCTGATTGGATTTTTGACATGTACTAAAAAAATCCCAGATCACACTATTTAGTTTTTAAATTTTGAAAGTTTTAATGGATAGATCATTAAAACGGAAAATGTGGTGATTTGCTTTTAAACACCTTCAAGACAGAGTTTTGGTCTTTCGCTAGGGTGCACTTACCAGTCTGAAGAAGTGAAGTTGAATTTGTATCTGATATTGATGTAAGTAGGTAGGAGTACAATTTTCAAATCCTGTCTAAGCAAGTATTAGCTTGCTGTTGAGAACAGTGTGTAAAGAGATTTGCCTTTCTTTCAAGGATAGCAAAAACTGCAGATGCTGGAGCCAGAGACAACAGTAGGGCCTGAGACGCTAACTTTCCTGCTCCTCTGATGCTGCCTGGCCTGCTGTGTACATCTAGCTCCATATTGTGTTGTTTCTTTCAAGGATGCCATGGCATGGACGTACCTTCCCTGCAGTTTTAGCAGTAATACTTCTATCAATACTGCTACCAAGGGCAGTGTTCATAAAACTTACAGTTTACATCCAATGCACTTATTTTTCTGGAAGCAGTATTGTATTTAATATGAGTTGAGGTGGAATAGTAGTATTGATTGTTTTGTTGGGGTAATTTGATTAAGATGCTAGTGTACTCTTTCCTCATCCATTAAATGTGTACTTACTGTGAATAGCTTGAATTTTAAATTATTAATTTTCCAGGGCATGGATGACATTCAGGTGCGAAGTGCAGCAACTGATATATTTTCCTACTTGGTCGAGTATAATCCATCCATGGTACGAGAATTTGTCATGCAGGAAGCTCAGCAAAATGATGATGTAAGTAATTGAAAGTTGGTTTTCTTAAATGATTGAATTTTGGCAGAGCATAGCTTATTTTGGTTTATGCAAACTAGATGAATTAATTTCTTTTGATAGTTCCTTGGGATCTGTGCAATGCTGGGAAGGCCAGTATTTTTGCCAGTCCTCAATTATCCTTGAGCAAGTAGTGGTGTGCCTTGAATCCCTGCAGTTCATGTGATGCGGGTATGCCCAAAATGATAAGAGTGAGTTCAAGGATTTTCATTCAATGACAATGAAAGAACCACATGGCATTGATGTACACTTTGGAGATGAATTTACAGATGATGCTGCTTCCATTTGTCTAATGCCCTTGTCTTACCAGATCATGGAGGTTGTATTTTTGAAAGGTGCTGTTGGAACAGTCCTACTCCTTGTTTGTATTTGTGTATCAGTGGTAGAGTGAGTAAACTTTAAGGTGATGAGTGGATTGTCTAATAGATAAACTATTACAGTTTTACCTAGTATTGTATGTGCAGTGACAGTATTGGAGATATCAAAATGTTTCAATTAGTTAGTCAGAAGGTAGTGGACTGGAGCCCACTCCAGAGACTTGTGCACAAAATTTAGACTGACAGTTAGTGCACTTTTGGAAACTCCTTTCAGATCATGTCAGGGCTAGTCTTGACCCCGTGTACAAGTAGGCCACCCATTCGTAAAGAGCAAAGAAATTCCGATGACCTGGCCAGTTTTTATTCCTGAGCATCTGTCAACTAGATTGTCTGATCCATTATTCTTTGTGGAACCTTGCTGTGCACAAATTGATTGCTCCAATTCCTCTTTACACCAGTGACTATATTGCAAAAGTAATTTGTTGACTGCAAAGTGGTTTGCAATGTCTTGAAGCTTTGAAAGGAAGTTTTTTTTTATATAAAGCCTTAGTTAGGATCATATTGAAGGATGGTACATTGTTGGACTCCACATCATCAGAAACTGCATTAAAGCAACTCGGAGTACTAGGCAGATTTACAAGGTTGCTGCCTGGCATGATGAAGTATTAATATGATATAAATATTACATGTTTAAAGATATTTTCTTCAAAACTGATTTTATTTTTAAAATTAGATGCTTCAGATTGTGAAAACTTAGACCAATGAGGGTATATGACTTGTAGGGATTGAAGAACCTAGAATGACAAGATAAAAATTTAAGATTCAGTATTGCTGAAAATGGCACATATTGTGGAACCTTTTCAACTTGTACTCAAGATCAGTTGCAAGAATATCAATCCTTTTCCAACAATAGTTAAAGTCAATACTACCAAATAACTATATATCAAACCAAGTGTGGAATTTGGGATAGATCAAGAGAAAGAAATTTACTCGGGATTGAGGTAATGGAATGTACGAATGGATTTAGTGATTATAAGGCCACCCCTCAACTTCAGAGGTTTGTAAAATCATGAGGGGCATGGATGGGGTGAATAGCCAAGGTATTTTCCTTAGGGTTGTGGAGTACAAAACTAGAGGATTTTGGTTTAAGGTGGGGGGCCAAAGATTTAAAAGGGACCTATGGGACAACTTTTTCGTGCAGAGGATGATGTGTGTATGGAATGAGCTACCAGAGGAGGTGGAGAATGCTGGTAAAAACTACAATATTTAAAAGGCATCTGGATTGGTACTTGAATAAGGAAAGGTTTTGAGGGATCTGGATCAAATACTAGTAATGGGATTAGATTAACATAGGATATCTGGTTGTTGTGGTTGGTTGGCACGCTGAGCTGGTTCGTTGTTCTGCATTTTCTAAATGCAGCCTAACTAGGGTTATAAGGTTTTGGTGTAAATTATAGTAGATATCTGGTCAGCATGAACGAGTTGGACCAAAGGGTATATTTCTGTTCTATACATCTCTATGACTCTGAGGTGTCATTTAACTAGTACCTTGTATAGTTTCAGTAAGATCTCTATTTTTATTCTTCATTCCCTCTGTAATAAAGGCTAACATTCCATTTGCCTTCCCTGCTGAACTTATATGCTAACAAAAAGCTTTCATATTCCTCTGCGCATAAGCTTTTTGCAGTCTTTCTCAATTTTAAATAATGTTCATCTCTATTCTTCCTGCTAAGGGGCATAACCTCACATTTCTCCACATTATATTCTCATCAATTTTTTGGCCAGTCCCTGTCTAGATTCCTTTGTAGACTGTCGAGATCATCCTCACTATTTGCCTACCCACCTATTTTTGTGTCATCCGCAACCTTGGCGATTGTACATTCACTTTCCTCCTCCAAGTCATTTGATATATATTGTAAATAACTCTAGCCTCAATACTCTTCCTAATGGATAACAAAGTGTAGAGTTGAATGAACACAGCAGGTTAAGCAGCATCTTAGGAGCACAAAAGCTGATGTTTCGGACCTAGACCCTTCATCAGAAATGGGGGATGGGGAGAGGGTTCTGAAATAAACAGGGAGAGAGGGGGAGGTGGATCGAAGATGGATAGAGCAGAAGATAGGTGGAAAGGAGACAGACAAGTTAAAGGAGCGGGGATGGAGCCAGTAGAGGTGAGTGTAGGTGGACAGGTAGGGAGGGATAGGTTATTTTGGGGAGGACGGACAGTTCAAGGGGGTGGGATGAGGTTAGTAGGAAGGAAATGGAGGTACGGCTTGAGTTGGGAGGAGGGGATAGGTGAGAGGAAGATTAGGTTAGGGAGGCGGGGACGAGCTGGGCTGGTTTTGGGATGCAGTGGGGGGAGGGGAGATTTTGAAGCTTGTGAAATCCACATTGATACCATTGGGCAGCAGGGTTCCCAAGCGGAACATGAGTTGCTGTTCCTGCAACTTTCGGGTGACATCATTGTGGCACCTCAGGAGGCCCAGGATAGACCTGTCATCTGAGGAATGGGAGGGGGAGTTGAAATGGTTCACGACTGGGAGGCGCAATTGTTTAATGCGAACCGAGCATAGGTGTTCTGCAAAGCGGTCCCCAAGGCTCCACTTGGTTTCCCCGATGTAGAGGAGCCCACAATGGGAACAGCGGATGCAGTTTACCACATTGGCAGATGTGCAGGCGAATATCTGCTTGATGTGCCATCTCGGGCCCCAAGAAGACTTTCCTCACTCCTACCTACTAACCTCGTCCCGCCCCCTTGACCTGTCTGTCCTCCCTGGACTGACCTATCTCCTCCCAACCTACACTCACCTTTTACTGGCTCCATCCCCACCTCTTTGACCTGTCTGTCTCCTGTCCACCTATCTTCCCCTCTATCCGTCTTCGATCTGCCTTCCCCTCTCTCCCTATTTATTTCAGAACCCTCTCCCCCTTCACCTTTTCTGATGAAGGGTCTAAGCCCAAAACGTCAGCGTTTGTGCTCATAAGATGCTGCTTGGCCCGGTGTGTTCATCCAACTCTACGCTTCGGTATCTCGGATTCTCCAGCATCTGCAGTTCCCATTATCTCTGATACTCTTCCCAGTGGCACTGTTATAGGTTGCCTTCCTGAAATGCGCCTTGTCCCAACTGTCTGTTAGCTGGTCAACCCTCTATGCATACTCATCTACTACCTCCAACACCATGGGCTCTTATCTTATTAAGTAGTCTAAAATGTGGTATCTTATCAGATGCTTTCTGAAAATCCTTGTGTATTGCATTGATTACTTTCCCTTTATCTATCCTGCTTGTTACTTCCTCGAAGAATTCTAGTAAATTTGTCAAGCATGATTTCTCCTTTTTGAAGTCGTGCTAACTCTGCTTGATCATATTGTGTTTTTATGAATGCTCTTACATTTTTCAATAATAGATTCTTAATGTTTCCCAATAACACACGTTAAGCTAAATGACCTTTTTGTTACCTGTGTTTTGTCCTCCTTTTTCAAGTTAAGGTGTTACTATGGCAGTTTCCAATCTAATGGTTCTTGGAAGATTACTGAGATAGTGGATGCCCTAGTAGTATCTACTTTGTTTAATGTCCTAGGATGCACCCCATTAGGTCCAGGGGAGTTCAGCTCCTTTTGGTTTCCTAGTACCTTTTTCTCCAGCGATTGTATTAATTTCCTCTCCTCCTTTTTGACTCTTGATTATTTAGTAGTTTTGGAATGCTATTAGTGTCTTTTACCATGAAGACTGTTCCAAAGTATCAATCCAATTTCTCTTCTATTTTCTGGCTCTCCATTATTATTTTCCACGCCTCATTCTGTAAGGAGCTAATGTTAATTTTAACCTCTCTCTCTTTCTTGGAATTAAAGAAGCTGCTGCCATTCGTATTGAAAATGGCGTCAAATTTACGCTTACGGTTTATCTTCTATCGCTCCAGTTTTTTTGGGGGGGCTTTTTTTGATGTTTAAAACTTCCCCAGTTCACCAGCTTATCAGTAATCTTTGCCACATCTTATTTTTTTTTCCTTTCAATTCACTGCTCGCTTTAACTTTTCTTGGTTAACAATGGTTAGCTTATCTCCTTCCTAGAATCCATCCATCCTTATTGGGATATCTCTTTGCTGTGAGGCATGAGCTATTTTCTTAAACATCTGCAATTGTTCTTCAACCATCTTTGCTGCTTAACTTCTTATCCAGTTCACTCCAGCCAGCTCTGCCCTCATTCCTTTTGTAATTACCATTGTTTATGCTCACTGCAGTTGTTTCTGATCCACAATTTTTCCCTCACAAACAGAAAATTAAATTGTACCATATTATGTTTACTGTTTCTTAAAGGATCTTTAACTCTGATATTTATTAAAGTTGTCTCATTGCACAACATCAAATCCAAAATTGCCTGATCCTTGGTTGGATCTACGAGACAATGTTGTCGGGGAGTAGGTTAGCTCAGTTTCTGATCCAGCCCAACTTCATGAATTCATTTCCCGCACTGTCTGAGATCATCATAAAGGCTCTGCCTTCTCAACCTCATCCCTTGCCTGAGGCATGGTGATCCTTAGGTTAAACTAACCACCAGTCATCTTTCTCTAACAGAACAGTGCTAAACGATTCTCTGAGACTATGGTAACATTACCTGTTCTCAAAAACTGACCCAAGCATATTTTGATTTCTTCCTTTGGTTATCTTATCATCCTGGCTGTCACAATCTATATGAAAGTTGAAGTTGCCCGTAATTAACATACTGTCTTTTTTTACCTGCCCTCATTGTGTCCTGCTTTATTCTCCGTTCTTCCATGTAGCAACTGTTTACCTGTCAATAGACTCTTCCTGCCATATTGTCTTTCTCTTGTTACTTCTTATCTCCAGCAATGTGGATTCTACATAATCTAATTGAAATCTTTAATTTGGTAGTACTGACCTTAAGTATTGCTGAAAAAAGATTGATATTCTTGCAACTGGTCCTGCTGAGTACACTTGAAAAGTTTTCCACAATATGTGTCTTTTTCAACAATACTGAACTTTAAATTTTTATCTAGTTGTTTTAGGTCCTTCAGGCCCTGAACATCATATACCCTCATTGGTCCAAGTTTTCACAATTTGAAGCATCTAATTTTAAAACAAATCCGTTTCAAAGAAAATGTCTTCAAACATTCAATTTTATTCACGTTAATACTTGTACCTATTCCATCCAGTACTAACAATGTTATCCCACCACCTTTCCTGCTTGACTATCCTTTCAAGAAGTTACATCCCTGAATGTTTAGTTCCTGACCTTGATCTTCATATGTCCATAATGGCCATAAGATCATACCCATAAACATTATTTGTACAGTTCCTTTATTCATTCACAGAATGAAGGTGTCGCTGACGAGACAGCATTTTTTGCCCATCTTAGCAGGGCAGTTCAGAGTCAACCACATAGCTGTGGGTCTGGAGTCACAAGTAGGCCAGACCAGCTAAGGATGGCAGTTCCCTTCCCTAATGGATGTTAGTGAATGGGTCTGAGTGGGATGCTTCAAGGGGCGGTGTGGACTTGTTGGGCCGATTGGCCTCTTTCCACACTGTAAGGAATTTAATCTAATGTAAAAAGTGAACTAGAAGGGGCTTTTCCGACAATCAACAATGAATTCGTGATCATCATTGGAATCTTAATTGTGGGGAGGTGATGTCCTAGTGGTAATATTACTGGACTATTAATCCACAGGACCAGGTAATTGTCTGGGGACCCGGGTTTGAATCCCACCACGGCAGATAGTGGAATTTGAGTTCAATAAAATATCTGGAATTAATAATCTAATGATAACCATGTCGATTTTGGAAAAACCCAAAGGGCCATGTTTCAATGATATATGCTTCTTTGACTCTACACAAAAGATAAGACCATTTCCCTTTAATGTCACCAAAGTTTGTTAAGTAAGAAGACAAATTTGGAATAAAACAACACAAAAATGCATAGTAAATTCCCAGATAGACTCTCGAAGAGAAAACTAACTTCGACAAAGAGCATGGGTGAACTAAAGGCCAGTTTGAAAGCTCAGCATCAGTTGGTCTTTTTTCCCAAAACCAGCAGAAATGGGAGGCCTGCTCTGAAACATCATTCTGCATTTGCTATCATTTGGTAAAATACAAGATATCATTCACAGGTGGCTAAGTAATTAGCAAAGAGTAACTGTAGCCACCAATTCTGCATTCAAAGTCTTTAATAATTGATGAAATAATAAAACACAGAAAAAAGCAGCAGTACTGTATTTGGCCCTTTGAACCTGCTGCACCCTTTAGTATGATTATGGCTGATGATCCAACTCAGAATCCTGCTGCAATAGCCCTAAGAACTATACCTAACTCCTTGAAAGCATTGAACGTCTTGGCCTTAACTGCTTTCTGTGGCAGACAATTCCAAAGGTTCACCAATCTCTGGATGAAGAAATTTCTCCCCGTCTCAGCTCTAAATGGCTTACCCCGTATTCTCAAACTTTGATCGTGGCCTCTAGACTGTCTGGTCATCAGGAACATCTGGCCCTGTTAGAATTTTATAGACTTCTATGAGATGCCTCCCATACAGCCCCCATTATAACTGATCCAATCCTTTTTTATACGTCAGTTCTGCCATCCCAAGAATCAATCTGGTAAAACCTTTTTGTGCACCCTCCAAAGCCACAGTATCCTTCTCCAGTAAATAGAGCTAAACTGCACACAGTACTCCAGGTGTAGTTTCACCAGTGCCCTGTAAAATTGCAGCAAGACATCCCTACTCCTGTACTGAAATCCGCTTGCTTATGAAGGGCAACATATTTGGAGTGTTGGAGGTTGAGGGGTGATCTTATAGAAGTTTATAAAATCATTAGGGGCATGGTTAGGGTAAATAGTCATGGTCTTTTCCATGGGCCTGGGCACTTCCAGAACTAGAGGGCATACGTTTAAGGTGAGGAAAAAGATTTAAAAGGAACCAAAGGGACAACTTTTTCACATGGACTGTGGTGAGTGTGTGGAATGAGCAGCCAGGGGAAGTGGTGGAGGCTGGTACAATTACAACATTTAAAAGGCATCTGGATTACTATAAAAATATGAAAGGTTTAGAGGGATATAGGGCAAACTCTGGCAAATGGGACCTTATTATTTAGGCTATCTGGTCGGCATTGATAAGTTGGGCAGATGAGTCTGTTTCTATGCTGTACATCTGTGATTCTGTATGCCTTTTTCACTAGTCAGTGCCTGCCACTCAGAAAAATAGCCTCAGCAATTCAGAATGTACAGCTTAGTGATTCTCTTGAGTCAAGATAAGTGGAATCTTTGTCCAAGGACATCTCAGCAACTGCAGCAGGACCTGAAGAACATTTTTGAATGCTTCACTACGGTTCATTGAGTCCGTTAACATGACTGACACAATCCAGCTAATTGTTTTTATACATGTGGTTTTTAAGGATCTAAAAAAGGGGATCAACACATCCTTTTGCCCCTTAAAGAGGACTGAGGGTAAAGATATCTGCAACTAATTGAAAAAGTACATGCTTCAATCAAGAAACTGGGTTCCATCACGGGTGATGATGCACCAGGCATGCTTATTGCAAATGTAGCCTTTGTTGCATTTTGCAGAAGTGGTCCTTATTTTCCTACTTTTGTCAAATGCCGTTGCATAATTCACAAAGTATTAGCAAGTAAAATTTTGGATGTTTCTCACGTGACGAAAGTTTGTTGAAAGCCCTAAGCTGTCACATGTTGCATGGTTGCTTGACTTCTGTTGAAGCACGTCAATACTGAACAAGGTGAACTGTAGAAATACAATTGACTTGGCATAGCTAATCATATGATCATTTGAATGCATTCAAATTGAAACTAGATCTATGATCTTACCAACAGAAAAAAAACAAGCTGCTGCAAATGTTTCAAGACTGGACAAATTGTTGGGGAAAAAAAAATCAAGGGCAAAGTAAGATGGACGCATCCAGAATACCCTAGCACACCTAAGGAAGTTGACTAAAGAATTCAACAAATGATTTCAGGACAGAATATGTTGTCCTGTGTGCCTGCAATCCTTAAAGTAGACATTGGTGGCTTAGCTACCAAATTCTACCAGGTGTTTGACTTATAAAGCAGTGAAGTGGGTATAGAGTTAATTACTATGCAAAATGATATTGAGCTGAAAGTCAAATTAATAGACTGATTTTTGGTGACTTGTAAACAAGAGACTTCCTGCACTTTTAAAACAAATGTTTGCTTTGACTCTATACACTTCTGTGAGACAGTATTCTCCCAAATAACGGTAATCTTGTCCACAAGTATTGCATCAGCTTCACAGATACCCATTTGATGATTGCTACCACTAGCAGTCCCAAATTACAAGCCAGGCGTCAAGGTAATAGCAGAAATTATGCACTCACAGATCTTACACTGATTCTTGACATTAGAGGATAAAATGAACAATCAAACACACTTGGTTTAGATTCATATCCAATATCCTAAAACCAAACTATTTCTATATTTTCATCCGGATAGATCATAGCTTGCATTTAAATTTTAAAAAATAATCTTGTACCTACAAAATGGTTGGAGACTACTGCTCTGTAATGAAGATCAATGTAAAATACTTGTTAAATTCATTTGCCATCTCCTTTTCTATTATTAATTCCAATTTTCACAGAACCAATGCACATTTAGTGTTTTAAAATATTGAGAGAAAGTTTTATAGTTTAAATTTTTGTCTCGCTTTCTACCTTTAATTTCTCCCTCCTTTTTTGGTAATTCTTTACTGTTTTTATATCGTCTGATCTTTAACCTATCTTTGCATAATTGGGTGCTTTCTTTTTGGAATGATGCTATCTTTAACTTTTCAATTTAACCATATTGTCGGTTCTTCCTCCGAATTTTTTATATTCTTTGGAATTATGTATTTTGAAAGGCGCAGTGAGGGTTTCAGTAGCCGATTAACTGAGGATAGGGATGGTGTGGGGCAGTATTATGAAGCTGTAAATAGGCAGTCAGTAATTGTGTTTCATTATGTTTGAAGTTTATTTCCAGGCGGGTCAAATATACCAAGTTTGGGAACAGTTTCATTTAGCTTTAAACTAGTTATGAGGGACCGAAAGATTGAAATTTGTGGAACAGATTAAAGACAGTGGTCAGAAGGATTTTGAGCTCATCTGATTGTATGGGACAAAACTTGTACAGGCAACAGAATCATGGAATACAATCCCCAAAATTAGCTTTAGGCACTTTCAAGCATTGTTATGTACGAGTAAAACACTGCTTCCTGAAGCTAAAAGATGGAAAAACTCAATGCATGCTTGTGCTATTTGTATTTTGTTTAATTATGTGTATTAATTCATTAGCTTGGTTTGAATTTGAAATTTAACTATTGATGTACTTTCTTTTAGGATATCTTGCTCATCAATCTCATCATTGAACATATGATTTGTGATCCAGATCCTGAACTGGGTGGTGCAGTCCAGCTTATGGGACTACTCCGCACTTTAGTTGACCCTGAGAATATGTTGGCCACAGCCAATGTAAGTATGTTTTTCAATTGTACTTGATTTTCCAAGAATTCATTATTGTTCATGATCTACTATTTTCATGTATTTCTATTTATATAATATAAATAATACAAAATAATGTACAATTTTGTAAAAGCTTCATCCCATACACTTGCAACGTCAACTCCATCAGCTTTTCCAGTCACTACCTCCAGCTAAGTCCAGTGGCATTGAACCTTGGTAAGCTTTGCTAAACCCTGAATGGGCTCGGTTTCCTCCACTGCATGTTTCCTTTATTAACATTGTTTTCATTTGCCCTTTAAAACATCGACAATACCTTTCCCTCTACCAGAAAGCATTAAACTATTACTTCCTTGAAACCAAACTGCACCAAAGGACACCATCCTTCTCATACCTAGGATGCCCAGTTGTTTTTGGTAATAAGCACATGTATCCAGCCAATATCTGGATCACTCCTTGCCATGGTCCACAGGATGGAAAACCTTCATTGATATAGAACCTTTTACAACCATTGGATATCACTAATCGTTGGAAGGCACTTTAAAGTCAATCATAATTAGTCAGTGTTGTAATATTGTTACAATACATTAGGACACACAGCAACCAGGTTGTGCAAAGCCACATTCCACAAACAACAGTGATAATGACAAGTTATCTATTTTTTGTAATGACAGTTGAGATAAATTTGGCTAGTACGTGGGGCAGACTCTCACGCTATTCTTTGAAATAACACCATAAGATATTTCATGCCCTCCTGACAAGGCAGAAGAAGCCTCAATTTACTGTCTCAAAATAAAGATGGTATTCCTGAGGAGCCATCCCTAGGCACTGTTGTGTTATTTGTTTTACTCAAGTGCTTAAAGCCATAACCTTCCAACTCTGAAGTGAGAGTGCTGCACATTGGGCCACAAATGACGAAGAAAGATCCCTGAAGGATCAGTACATATTCTTTCATTGAGATCCCTCCTTGGCTTTTCCAAACCTTACTTAGATAACTATCTTCATTATGCTTCTTGCTTACATCATTGCTAACAGAAGCTATTCATGCCCTTACTCCACCTCCTTCAGTTCTGTCACCCTGTTGCTTTCTCCCTATTTTTGATTGCACTTCCCCTACTGCTAACTTCTGTCTCGTTGCTCATTTATGATACATCTGTAAAATTATAGAAATTGAATTGTAGTTGAGGTCTGTCTGTACTAGCATGCCTTTGTAGTCCTGTATGACTATGAGTGGAGCATTAAAGAATGCATTAGACAGTTTCTTGAGGAGAGATAGAAAGTGTGTCCTCAGAGCTGGCTGGCTCTTTATCATACACCAGTTTGATTAGAAGCCGAGTAATTTAACCTGGAATGGAGTCATAAAGGGAATCATAGGATCATACAGCATAGAAAAAGGCCCTACAGCCTACCATGTTTATTTCGACCAACAGACATCAAACTACACGGATCTCATTTACCTGCACTTGGTCCTGGCATTTTAAGTACTCAGGTAGATGCTTCTTAAATATTACGAGAATACCTGCCTCCACCACCCTCTCAGGCAACATGTCCTATATACCTACCACTCTCTAGATGAAGACATTTAACTACCAATCTTTTCTGAACCATTTGCTCTTTATGTTAAATTTAGGCCCTCTGGTCTTAGACACGTCTGTCATGGGAAAGAGATTCTCACAATCTGTGCTGTCAGTGCTTCTCATAATTTTGTATTCCTTAATTGGATTTCCTCTCCCTCAGCCTCTTCTGCTCAAAGGAAAACAAATCCAGCTGATCTAGTCTCTCCTCATAACTGTGATTCTTCATCCCAGGTTAAATCCTGGTGAATCTCCCCTGTATCCTCTCCAGTGCAATTACATCCTTCTGATAGTACGACAACCAGAACTGCAGGATCTTTATTCGTTCAACAGATGCACTATGGCAACCATTAGCCTGAGCCCGATAGAGCAACACTTTTCTGGTTTTGGTTTGCCGTTTCAAAGTTGTTGAATGCACGTTATGCCCACACGTAAATGGACGATATATTTTCCTACTAAATAATATGTTAAAATGCTAAAATGTGCCTTGCTTACTTTAGACATCTGACCTTGCGTTTTTGCCATTGAAGTCCTTTTCCTTAACACTGATCCTAGATTAGTAGGTTTTAATATTTATGACAGAAACATGTACCACTATTAGTTCCTACTTAAATTCAGACTTCTTTCACAAATAAAAATGCTTTTCAAAGAGAAAGAAATCTGATTTTAAAAGTCAGACTTCAGATACTAAATGTTAAATCGTATAAGCATGCAGGCATTTTTTTATAGTGATATGAAAGCTAAAGGATAAAAGCATATTACACACCTTCTGTTATTAGTCTGTCTGGTTGTCCAATATCCATAGAGTTATGAAGTCAATGAGACTAGAGACTAGTACCCCCACCTTTTCAAAGGACCTACAAAAGGTGATCAGAACTACACACAGTACTCCAGAAGGCGCCTCACCAACATCCTGTACAACTGTTACACGATGTCTCAACTCCTTTACCCAGTGCTCTGAGTGATGAAGGCCATGTGTCAAACGTCGTCTTCACTGCTCTGACTCCCTGTAAGACCACTTCCAAAGAACTGTGTACCTGAACCCCTAGGTCACTGTTCAACAGCACTCCCCAGCCCCAACCGTTAAATGTGTAAGTCCTACCCTGGTTTGTCTGACCAGAATGCAATACCTTGCATTTATCTAAGTTGAACTCCATCTGCCACTCTCCCCATTGATACAGCAGATCAAGATCCAGTTGTACTCTTAGTTAACCTTCTTCACTGTCCACTGTGTGACTAATTTGGTATCATTGCAAACTTACTAACCATGTCTTCCTAGGTGCTCTTTTGCCCTTAATGTACTCTTAGATTCTGTTGGATTCTCCTTAACCTTACCTGCCAAGGTTATATCAAATCCATTTTTCACCCTTCTGATTTTCCTCTCAAGAATGCCCTACCCCACCTATAATCTTCAGTTCACTTGATCCCAGCAGTCTATATCTGACATGTGTGTGAGTGATAATGGGAACTGCAGATGCTGGAGAATCCAAGATAATAAAAAGTGAGGCTGGATGAACACAGCAGGCCAAGCAGCATCTCAGGAGCACAAAAGCTACCGTTTCAGGCCTAGACCCTTCATCAGAGAGACCTGACATAGTTCCTCCTTTTTCTTGAAGAAGTAAGAACTAAGCAATAGGAACAGGGATATAGCATATATATGCCCCTTGAGTCTGTCCCACAACTTTTTGCAGTCAAGGCTAATCCCTGCCTCGGTTCACCTTTGCCTGCAACCGATTTTTCTTGATTACTTGAAGGGTTTAATATTGATAACTCTGATGATTAACACTTAGCACTAACTTAGTTTTAGAAGGCTATGGCAGGTAAATTAGATCATTTTTGTCTGTCTTAAAACAATTTTGAGGCACTGAGTCAAGGGGAGACCTTAAAATACTTATATATACTGCATGTGCTTTGGGTTTAGTGCAAAAGTGCCAGTGATTCTCCATAGAGATGTTCAGCTGTGAGAGACTTCTGCGCCCATCCACTGAGGAGTTAATTTGTTCACTCATTAAGTTGATATAATACATTATACTGCATATTATAACAGTGCTTAAATTGCTGTCTGTACTTTTCCCAAAGGCTTTGATTATTTCTGCTGAGCTTTAATTTCAACCATTGAACATTTGTTTCAGTGGCAAGATTTAAATGTATGCCATCTAACTTAAATTCCAAAAATAATATTGTCCCTGGAATGATAATTTTGAGAAAATATGCACCTTAAAATTTATGTGTCCTGAAATCAGTCAATTCTACGGAAGGATGATTTGTGAACAACATTTGGGCTGTCTTCAGGACTAATGCTGCAGTACAAGGAAATGCAAATTGGGACTCAGGAGTGAAAGTGTGCAAAGCTGGCATCATTTATTTAAAAACAAACTTGGACAGTTAAACAACTGTAAGCGACTTCAGTTGATCAGTGAAACAGACTCAAAGGCCTAAATTATTTTGCCTCTTTTCCTGTTATCAAGAAGTTCCTTGATTTCTCCCTTTTGTTTTTCTGTTTATTTGTCGCACATTCTTTTGCTTTCTTTTGCCTCCCCACTTCTTGCTTTGGATATATTACAAACCTCCTGATTTTGCTACCGCAGTTTAGGAGATCATTACTGCAGCAACCTGTAGTAACACTTAACACAATGTGCTTAGAGAGGACAACACTAAATTTGTTCTCAATCCAAGCAGTTCAGTAAAGGTTAAAGGAAAATAGTTTGTAAATCCAGCTAGCTTACTGTCCGTAGAAGTGAGAAGTTCTCTTTCAACCTGCACATTGAGTCATAATTATACAGTTTGGAAACAGACCCTTCAGCTCTATTTGTCCATGCCAACCAGATATCCTAAATTATTCTGGTCCTATTTGCCAGCATTTGACCCAAATCCCTCTTAAACCCTTTCTATTCATATACCCATCCAGGTGCCTTTTAAATGTTGTAATCGTACCAGCCTCCGTCACTTTCTCTAGCAGTTCATTCTGTACGTGCACCATCCTCTGCATGAAAAAGTTGCCTTTAGGCCCCTTTCAAATCTTTTCCCCCCTCGCCTTAAACCTATCCCCTCTAGTTTTGGACTCTGCTGCC
Source organism: Stegostoma tigrinum (assembly GCF_030684315.1). Classification (NCBI taxonomy): domain Eukaryota; kingdom Metazoa; phylum Chordata; class Chondrichthyes; order Orectolobiformes; family Stegostomatidae; genus Stegostoma; species Stegostoma tigrinum. Next base: position 7,245,053 of record NC_081363.1, read on the forward strand.
CTGGAGAAAACGCCTTGGCTATTCACCCTATCTACTCCCTCATTTTATAAACTTCGGTAAGGTCACCCCTCAGCCTCCGACGCGGTAGGGAAAATAGCCCCAGCCTATTCAGCCTCTCCGTATAGCTTAAATCCTCCACCCCAGGCAACATCCTTGTAAATCTTTTCTGAACCCTTTCAAGTTTTACGACATTCTTCTATAGCAGGAAGACCAGAATTGAACACTGCATTCCAAAAGTGGATTAAGCAATGTCCTGTACAGCCTCGATGTGACCTCCCAACTCCTATACTCTATGCACTGTTTAATAAAGGCAAGCATACCAGATGCTTTCTTCTGTTTCCTGTCTACATGCGACTCCACTTTCAAGGAACTGTGAACTCGTACTCCAAGGTCTCTTTGTTCAGCAACACTTCCTGGGACCTTACCGTTCAGTGATTTGCATCTCACGTTTATCTAGATTAAATTAAACTACATCTGTCACTCCTTGGTCCATCTGATCAAGGTCCTGTTGTACTCTCAGATAACTTCCTTGACAGTCCACTATTCCACCAATTTTGGTGTCATCTGCAAATTTAGTATCCACACCTCCTTTGTTCACATCCAGATCATGTACATAAATGTCAAAAAAAAAAGTGAGCCTAGTACCTACCCATGTGGCACACTGCTGGTCACAAGTTTGCAGTCTGAAAAGCAACCCTCCACCACCACCCTCTGCCTCCTACTTTCTGAGCCAGTTTTGTATCTAGATGGCTAGTTCTCTCTGTATTCCATGTGTTCTAACCTTGCTAATCAGTCTACTGTGCAGATTCTTGACAAATACCTTACTGACATCCATACTGATCACATCTACTGCTCTGCCCTCATCAATCCTCTTCATTACTACTTCAAAAAATTTGGTTGTTAGTGAGACGCCACTTACCACACTCACAGCTGTGATGACTATCCCTAATCAGGCCTTGCTTTCCAAATACACATAAACCCCATCCCCCCGGATACTCCCCAACAACTTGGCCACCACTGATGTCAGGCTCAACGGTCTATAGTTCCCTGGCTTTTCCTTACCATCTTTCTTAAATAGTAGCACTACATTAGCCAACCTCCAGTTTTTGGCCCCTCACCTGTGGCTATTGATGATACAGATATCTCAGCAAGGGGCCCAGCAATCACTTGCCTAGCTTCCCAAGCTTCCCACAGAGTTCTAGGGTACACCTTATTAGGTCCCACAAATTTTTCCACTTTTGTGTTTTAAGACGTCCAGCACTACCACCTCTTCAGAATAGACATTTTTTCAAGATGTTGCTATTTATTTCCCCAAGTTCTCTAGCTTCTGTATCCTTCTCCACAGTAAACACTGATGCAGAATACTTGTTTATATCTCCTATGGTTCCACACATACGTGGCCTTGCTGATGTTTAAGGGGCCTTCTTCGCTCTCTAGTTACCCTTTTGCCCTTAATGTATTTGTAGAATCACTTTGGATTCTCCTTAACTCTATTTTCCTAAGCTATCTCATGCCCCCTTTTTGCCCTCCTCATTTCCCTCTTTAAGTATAATTCTACAGCCTTTGTAATCTTCTGATGATTCACTCGATCCCTGTTCTCTATACGTGACACAAGCTTCCTTCTTTTTCATGACCAAAACCACAATTTCTCTAGTCATTCAGCATTCCCTACACTTACTGGCCTTAACTTTCATTCCGACAGGAACATATTGTCTCTGGACTCTAGTTATCTCATTTTTGAAGGCTTCCTGCTTTCCAGCTATCCTTTTAACTGCAAACATCTACCCCTCCCCAATCAACTTTTGAAAGTTCTTGACTAATTCCATCAAAATCGACCTTCCTCCAATTTAGAACTTCTAACTTTTAGGTCTGATCTATGCTTTTCCATCACTATTTTGAAACTAATAGAATTGTGGTCACTGTCCCCAAAGTGCCCCCCCATGGACACTTCAGTCACCTGCCCTGCATTATTTCCCAAGAGTAGGTGAAGTTTCACTCTTTCTTGTTAGGTACATCCACATACTGAATCAGAAAGTTTTCTTGTACGCCCTTAACAAATTCCTCTCCATCCAAGCCCTTAACACAGTGGCAGTCCCAGCCGATGTTTGGAAATTTAAAATCCCTGCTATTACTGCCCTATATTCTTGCAGATAATCGATCTTACAAATTTGCTTCTCAATTTCCTGCTGACTATTGGGGTGTCTACAGTACAATCCCAGTAAGGCGGCCATCGCTTTCTCATCATCCTGACTTGGAAATATGTTACTCCTTCTTTGTCTTCTTTGAGTTGTGGTCCTCCCAACCTACGTACATTGCGAAAATACCCTCTTCATGTGAACTGTAGCATTTCAAGAAATTGGCTCATCACTTCCTTGTTAAGGATGAGCAATAAATGCTGGCCTTGTCAACAAGACCCATATCTCATGAAATAATAGAAGAACTACATTACAGGACATTTTATAATAAAGAAAGATCCAAGCCTGTATTCATCCACTTGCTGAATTGGAAATAAAAGGCAAGAACATTGGAGCAGGAGTGGACCATTCAACATTTTGAATTTGCTCCTCCATTCTAGATCACAACTGATCGTCAATATCAATGCCATTTTTCCACAATATCTCCATATATCTTGATGTCATTTGTATGTGGAAATCTACCAAATTTTGCCTTAAACATAGAGTGACCGAGCTTTCAGAGTCTTCTAAGGTTAGAACCTACCCTCTGAGTGAAGAAATTCTTCATTTCAGTCCTTAGTGACTTGCCCTTTATTCTCCGACTGATTCTAGATCTCCCAAGCGGAGGAATATTCCTCGCTGCAACCACTCTGTCTAGTCCTTCAGAAGTTTTCTAGGTTTCAGAGAAATCATCGCTCATTCTGCTAATGTCTAAAGAATACAGAACTAGTTTCCTCAATGTCTCCTCATAGACTAACTTCACCATCATAAAAAAATTAGTCTGGTGAACCTCTGCTGCTCTCCCTGTGTGGTGAATCTAATTTTCCTTGGGTAAGGGGACCAAAACTTTACAAAACTCCAGTTGTGTTTTCTTCCAAGTTCTATGCAATTGAAGCAAGACCTCGTTATTGCTGTGCTTAATCGTACCATTTGCTTTCCTAATTGCTTGCTGCACCTGCATGCTGCCTTTCAATGACTTGCATGTGAAAGATTGCCAATACTCTTGGACTTCAAAACTTCCTAATCTGCCACCTGTCAAGAAATATTCTGATTTTCCGTTCCCAAAGTGGATAAGCCCATGCTTATCTTCATTATATTCCATCTGCCATGTTCTTGACCACTTGGCGAGTCCAAATCTCTTTGAAGCCTCTTTTCTTACAAATATACTATTTCTGACTTGAGCAATTCAACTGTTTTTCTTGGAATGTCAAATTGTCGTCTTCTTGAGATTTAGGATGATTCTGGTTCCACACTAGTTTGATGTTCATGAAAAGACTGAAATTCCAGTGGTAACAAAGTGTGGAGCTGGATGAAGACAGGCAAAGCAGCATCTTAAGAGCAGAAATGCTGATGTTTCGGGCCTGGGCCCTTCTTCAGGTTTTTCTGATGAAGGGTCCAGGCCCGAAACGTCAGCTTTTATGCTTCTAAGATGCTGCTTGGCCTGCTGTGTTCATCCAGTTCCATGCTTTGTTATCTCGGATCCTCCAGCATCCGCAGTTCTCATTATCTCTGAAATTCCAGTGGGTCGCACTAGTGTCCTCTGTTCATTGCTCTACAAATTATTCCATTAATGTAAAAGTTTTACTTTTGAAAAATATCCTCTGGCTTACTTATTTGTGAAATAACTCCACAGGCTGGTATTCTGTCACTGTGTCACCTTTTACATGCATATGGCGAGTCCTTGACACTAATCCAATTTTCTCGAAGCCAGGTCTTACAGTGAGTGGAACCTCTGACACTCCTGTCTGTAATTGCCAGCTAGGGCTCCTTGATTGGACCCTTTGGTGGCTCAGTGATTAGCACTGCTGCCTCACAGCGCCAGGGACCTGGGCTTGATTCCATTCATGGCGACTGTCTGTGTGGAGTTTCCACATTCACTCCATGTCACTGTGGGTTTCCTCCCGCAGTCCAAAAATGTGCAGGCTAGGTGGATTGGCCATGCTAAATTGCCCATAGTGTTCAGGGATCTGTAGACTAGATGGGTCTGGGTGGGATGCTCTGAGGGTCACTGTTGACTTGTTGGGACAAAAAGCCTGTTTCCAGACTAGGGATTCTGCAATTCACATTACCAGCCCTAATTAGGGAGCTCATTCTATGAGGTCCATCCGGCTGACCTCATTACCGTCACTACAAGTTGACATTTGATTCTGTTTGTTTTAATTTTGTTATTCCGTTAAAAATGGCTGCTTGCTTTTGAGCTCAATCGGTGTTAGGTGTCACAAGCTATTACTTCACCCTCCAGTTGGGTATCCTTTCCAGAATTCCTCATGGGTTTCATACCATGGACATGTATTTCTAAATGGCAAGTGCCCAAGTCCTAGGATGAAATAGACTAAAATTCATAATCCTTGAAGTAGAATTGTGTAGGATGCTTAAGATTGATCAGCATAGTTTAATATTTGACTATCATTCAGTCTCTTCCATCAGACAGAGTTCTAAAGTTGATTGTTTAATAACCTTTGTGAATTCTTGTACTTCTATTACCAGAACCCCTCAACAGTTCCATCTATATAGCTAAGGAACATAAATAACAGGGGCAGCTGTGAATATATCTGATTAGCTTGTGCAGAAGTTTGAATCCAGGCTCAGGCTTTTATAATTGTTACTGCTTTAGACATCAAACATTCTACTATTTATAAAGGATCACAGCCATCCAATTTTTAAGTACTTATTGGTAGTATTGACAGAATAGCAAATTTATCTGTAGTGTAGTCAGGAGTAAATGTTAAAAAATCTCTGTTTTACTAGATCCTTTATTCATTCATGGGATGAGGGCATCACTGGCTAGGCAGTATTTATTGCCTATCCCTAATTGCCCAGAGGGCAGTTAAGAGTCAACTGCATGGCTGTGGGTCTGGGCTCACGTGTAGGCTAGACCAGGTGAGGATGTCATTTTCGTTTCCTAAAGGACATTAGTGAACCAGATGGGTTTTTACAACAATCAACAATGATTCATGGTCATCATCAGATTCTTAATTCCAGATATTTATTGAATTCAATATTCCACCATCTGCCCTGGCAGGATTCAAAGCCGGGTCCCCAGGACATTATCTGGGTCTCTGGACTAATAGTCCAGCGATGATACCACTTGGTCAGTGCCTCCCTTCTAGATGGGCCACAGTGCAGGAGCGATCAAACTTGGTATTTAGTGCCTCAGAAATGTTCTCTATTCCCAATCTAAGAAAGGCATTAGTGATTTTCTTTGCATTCTATGAAGCCACGTTATATTAATTTGCAATTTAGTGATTTTTGAGCAGCTATATCCTCTGCCCTCAACTAAAGAGAATTCAGATTGAAAGATAGCTCTTTGGCTTTTCACTTGCCGGAGTACCAGTTGAGCAAAATGCATCCTAATAGAAGTAATTTTAGTATGGTACATCCCCTTGCTAAAACTGTAGAAGATCGTCTTCAAATTTGAAAGTTTGTACGGAATAGATTCAAATGTTAATGTAGATGTTGGAGGACCACTGCTGCCTGATGCATTTCTCTTCTCAAGTGTGCTTTTTTTAATTCCTCACTTTTTTTCTTGAGATCTTTGCACTGTACTAACAGCAAATTAATAAGTAATGGTACATCACCCAAGTATTGATGCAATAAAGTCCATGTCCAAACATTGTCCAGATTGGAAGAACAAAACCCGTCACTATTTTGCCAGACTGAGTGTATCTGTTTTAGTAAGTAGAAGATGTTCTCTGACCAGCTTCCTATCAGATTCTGCTTCTTGGACTGTGACTGCATGAGTAGTAAAATATTAATGAATGGTCATTAAATTGCAGTCCCTCTGGGCTGTTAGGTTAATAACATACTTACCATTATGAAAGCTGGGAAGTCTAAATTAGGATGCATTATTTTGCGCAGAAAACAGAGAAGACGGAATTCCTGAGTTTCTTTTACAAGCACTGCATGCATGTCCTGACTGCCCCCTTGCTGGCGAATACCACTGAGGAGAAGCCCAGCAAAGGTGAGCCATCTCCGTATAATGGTCAGTACCAATCATCATCTTACCTTCAGTGTGTGGCATGCAAATACACTTGTGTCAAAATGTTAAGTGGTAATGAACAGATTTCCTCAAAAATTCTAGTCCTGGCATTGCCTGTCTCTGATATCTAGCAGCACTGGTTGTGCTAAATATTTTTGTTGTTTGGTCAAACATGAGTTGAGAAAAGAAAGCTGAAAGTTCAGCCCTGATTAACCTGCTTGTCACTGGGTGGGAAGTCAGTCTTACAATTATTTTGACGTTCAAAATTAATTATTATGTCATGATTTTTTCAAAGATGCCAATGTTGAGTTGAGGTTCCTCAGTTTTTCAATTGATGTCTTTCTTGCATTTCTATCAGTGCCTGGCTGTCCATAATATAAGTCTGCTAGAGGGCTGCGGGTTGTTCTGCAGGACCCACACAGCAAATGCTGTGCAGAATCATTAAGGGCCTGGCTTTTGTTAAGAGAAAACCCAATTAAATGGTCAGAGTTAGGCATTAAATATGAGATTAATCCTCCAGAGCATGGATATGGGTTAATTTTCTTGTTCTGTGTTTAACTTTTGTGTGGTCTTATTATTTGTGGGCATGTTTAATGTTTAGACACAGCTTGGTTAAAAGAATTAGGCGATGAATACAATCTGTGATGCATTGTATTTTGGTGCATCTCACGTGCATTTGTGCAACTTGAAAAAGCCATGTCTTTGAAATAACGTTTTGGATTTTAACTTGCTTTGCATGATTGCTTGGTTTTGTTAATGCCAACTTCGTGAGACCCAAACCCAGCTAAGCATATAATTAAGCACAAAGCTCTGAATAAGTTTGTGTGTTCTGGCTAATGATAATATAAAACCATTTTTAAAAATTTCATTGCATTTGTTTAAAACTAACTTTTCAATTCCTTGAAATTTATATAAAGACTGACTGCCTTATCCAGACACAGGTTTTGTACTCAAATGTGCTTCTGAGAAGTTTGGTCAGTTCTGTCTTTGTCACCATTTAAGGATTCCCAAATTAGATGTGCATGCAGACTAAGATTTTTTTTGATACTAATACCCTCCATCGAAACAAATACAGGACATTAACAAATAATCTGTGTCTGTAATGATTTTATATATTAAATGAAATTGTGCACCTTAGTTCTCAGTAACGTGGGGACTGGTTTGTTACGTATGTCTTTTCGTCTGTGCTCCTGCTCGATGTGCCACTCTTGAGCAGACACATGGAATATTAATTACACTACCATATTTGCATCATTGCTTGCAGTTATATAATAAGGTGTTCACATAGTATATTGAGTGATGAATTTTTATGTTACAAACATGCAATTTCAAGGAAAATGATATGGTTGTTTAATGTATGTTATTAAACTGAACAGAAATGCCTTTGTTAGAGCTTATGTAAAGTATTAATTAAATATTTTAATAGTAACAATGTTAGCAGGCAATGCCATGCATTTTTGTTGCTCCGCCTTGTTGCTTTCTTCTCAGTGTAGTTCTGTTCGAGGTGGTGTTGAAAGTAAGCAATATTGTGTTTACACTGTCACTCATTTTCAGTGATACCAAATATTTGGGTTTTTATTTGTCTGCTCCTGGACATATTTCTTCTGGTGGGCCAGCGTTGAAAGATTTCATTTAGAGTCCTGAACAGTCCTGTACCAAAGAAGGACAATTCAATGGTGTCACTCAATCTTAAAATATCACAGCAGGTAAAGGTCTGCTGACATTAGTTGTTTTGCTTGGTAGAAACCAAAAGAACAAAGAAAATTATAGCATAGGAACAGGCCCTTTAACCCTCCAAGCCTGCGCCGATCCAGATCCTCTATCTAAACCTGTCACCTATTTTGCAAGGATCTGTATCCCTCTGCTCCCTGCCCATTCATGTATCTGTCTAGGTAGGTCTCAAATGATGCTATCGTGCCCGCCTGTACCACCTCCACTGACAACACATTCCAGGCACCCACCACCCTCTGTGTAAAGAGCTTTCCATGCAATTTTCCCTTAAACTTTTTGCGTCTCACCTTGAAATTGTGACCCCTAGTAATTGAGTACCCCACTCTGAGGGGGAAAAAGCTTCTTGCTATCCACACTGTAAAAACCTCTCATGATTTTGTAGACCTCAATCAGGCCCCCCCTCAACCTCCGTCTTTCTAATGTAAATAATCCCAATCTATTCAACCTCTCTTCATAGCTAGTACCCTCCATACCAGGCAACATCCTGGTGAACCTCCTCTGCACCCTCTCCAAAGCATCCACATCCTTTTAGTAATGTGGCAATCAGAACTGTACACAGTATTCCAAATGTGGTTGAACTAAAGTCGTGTACAACTGTAACATGACCAGCCAACTCTTGTACTCAATACCCCGTCCGATGAATGAAAGCATGCCGTAAGCCGCCTTGACTACTCTATCGACCTGCGTTACTACCTTCAGGGTACAATGGACCTGAACACCCAGGTCTTTCTGTGCATCAGTTTTCCCCAGGGCTTTTCCATTTACCGTGCAATTTGCTCTTGAATTGGATCTTCCAAAATGCATCACCTCGCATTTGCCTGGATTGAACTCCATCTGCCATTTCTCCGCCCAACTCTCCAATCTATCTGTATTCTGCTGCATTCTTTGACAGTCTCCTTCACTATCTGCTTCTCCACCAATCTTAGTGCCATCTGCAAATATGCTCATCAGACCATCTATACCTTCCTCCAGATCATTTATTTGTATCTAAACAGCAGTGGTCCCAACACGGAGCCCTGTGGAACACCACCGGTCACAGTTCTCCATTTTGTGAAACTCCTTTCCACGGCAATTCTTTGTCTCCTGTTGCCCAGCCAGTTTTCTATCCATATGGCTAGTACACCCTGGACTCCAGGCGACTTTCTCCATCAGCCCTACCATGGGGAACCTTATCAAATGCCTTACTGAAGTCCATGTATATGACATCTACAGCCCTTCCCTCATCTTTCAACTTTGCCACTTCCTGAAAGAATTCTCCAGGAGCATGGACTGACGTCAGGCTCACTGGTTTATAATTACGTGGATTATCCTTGCTACTCTTCTTAAACAAGGGGACGACGTTAGCAATTCTCCAGTCCTCTGGGACCTCACCCATGCTCAAGGATGCTGCAAAGGTATCTGTTAAGGCCCCAGCTATTTCCTGTCTTGCCTCCCTCAGTAACCTGGGAAAAATCCCACCCAGACCTGGGGATTTGCCCATCCTAATGCCTTTTAGAGTTCCCAGCACTACCCCCCCCCCCCCCCAACCCATGCCGACTTGATCTAGAGTAATCAAACATCTATCCTTAACCTCAACATTCATCATGTCCCTCTCCTCAGTGAATACCGATGCAAAGTACTCATTAAGAATTGTAGTCGATTTCTCTGGCTACTGGCATAACTTCCCTCCTTTGTCCTTGAGTGGGTCAACCCTTTCTGTAGTTACCCTCTTGCTCCTTATGTATGACTAAAAGGGTTTGGGATTTTCCTTAACCCCATTTGTCAAAGATATCTCATGACCCCTTTTAGCTCTTTTCATTCCTCGTTTAAGATTGGTCCTACTTGCCCGATATTCTTCCCAAGTTTTGTCTGTTTTCAGTCGCCTAGACTTCATGTATGCTTCCTTTTTCCTCTTGGCTAGTCTCAATTTCACCTGTCATCCATAGTTCCGTAATCTTGCCCTTTCTATCCCTCATTTTCACAGGGACATGTCTGTCCTGCACTCTAATCAACCCCTCTTTAAAAGCCTCCCACATATCAAATGTGGATTTACCCACAAACAGCTGCTCCCAATCCACATTCCCCAGTTCCTGTTGAATTTTACTATAGTTGGCCTTCCCCCAGTTCAGCACTCTTTCCTCTAGGACCACACTCGTCTTTGTCCATCAGTATTCTAAGACTTAAGGAATTGTGATCATTATTCCCAAAGTAATCCCCTGCTGAAACTTCAGCCTCCTGGCCAGGCTCATTCCCCAACACCAGGTCCAGTGTGGCCCCTTCCCAAGTTGGACTATTTACATACTGCTCTAGAAAACCCTGCTGGATGCTCCTTACAAATTCTGCTCCATCTAAACCCCTAGCAATAAGTGAATCCCAGTCAATGTAGGGAAAATTAAAATTTCCTGTCACCACTACCCTGTAGTTCCTACATCTTTCCATAATCTGTCTACTTATTTGTGCCTCTATCTCATGCTCGCTGTTGGGAGGCCTGTAGCACAGCCCCAACATTGTTACCACACCCTTCCTTTTTCTGAACTCTGCCCACATTGCCTTACTGCTCGAGTTCTCCACAGTGCCCTTCTTCAGCTCAGCTGTGATATCCTCTTTGGCCAGTAATGCAGCTCCTCCACCCCTTTTACCTCCCTGTCTATCCTGCCTGAAGCATCCATATCCTGGGATATTTAGTTGCCAATCTTGCCCTTCCCTCAACCAAGTCTCAGTGATAGCAATAACATCATACTCACAGGTACTAATCCAAGCCCTAAGTTCATCTGTCTTGCCTGCTACACTTTTCACATTAAAATGAATGCACCTCAGACCACCTGTCCCTTTTGCATTCATCATCTGCTCTCTGCCTACTCTTCCCTTTGTCACACTGACTTCATTATCTCATTTCTACAGGCTTGAGTTACTAATCCTTACTGTCCATTAACCACCTAATTTGTTTCCCATCCCCCTGCCACATCAGTTTAAACCCTCCCCAACTGCGTTAGCAAAAGCAGCCCCTCGGACATTGGTGTGGATCGTCTGATTTGTAATAGTCCCACCTCCCCCAGAATTGGTCCCGATATCCCAAAAATCTGAACCCCTCTCTCCTGCATCATCTCTCAAGCCACTCATTTATCCTGCCTGTTCTTTCATTTCTACTCGACATGCATGTGGCACTGATAGCAATCCTGAGACTACTACCTCTGAGGTCCTACTTTTTAACTTGGCTCCTAGCTCCCTAAATTCTGCTTGTAGGACCTCAGGCCATTTTTTTTAACCTATATCATTGGTGCCTATATGCACCGCGACAGCTGGCTATTCACGCTTCACCTTCAGAACGTCCTGCGGTCGATCTGAGACATCCCTGATCCGTGCAGCTGGGAGGCAACGTACCATTCAGGAGTCTTGTTTTCGCCCACAGAACTGCCTGTCTACTCCCCTTACAATCAAATCCCTGACAACAATGGCCCTTCCACTCTTTCTGTTTCCCTTCAGTTACTACAGTCAATACTGTTGCAGCGAAGAGATCGTTTGAAACACTTACTCATTTGAACCTGGGGATAAACAAGTGGTAGTTAATTTACCAAATAACCACTTGATTTTGTTTCTGCTGTTTAATATCAAGTATGTAAAAACTGTGATAATTCAAGTAGATGTTCTACATAAAATCCCAAAGTTGAAAAATCTGTAAATGTCCTGGGGCTTAACGGTTACACTGTAACTGCCCCATTCAGAAATATATATTCTGAATCATGGGTAGTCTGGGAGTTTCTTTGAGCTAACCAAAACAATGCACAGAACTGTTTTAGTACAACACTTCGGGTGTGATAATATGGAAGATGCTGTATTTGAGTAAATAACAATTTTGTTTGGTGTTTATAATATTCTATTGCTGTGTTTTGATTCAGGTAAATATTTATAATCTTTAGTTTTATTTGTTCATGGGAAGTAGGCTCTGTTGGGTAGGCCAGCATTTATTATCTGTAACTGAGGTCAGGTAAGTGCTAACCACATTGCTTTGGGTCTGGAATCATATGTGTAAAAGGTGGAATATGCACGTCCCTAAAGGATATTATTAAACCTGATAGGTTTTTGTAGCAGTCATAAATGGTCATATGGCCATCATTGTCGTTCCATTTTTTTTATTGCATTCAAATCCCTCTAGATGGTGAGATTTGAACCCTGTTCCCCAAATCATTAGCCTGGGGTTCAGAGTTAATATCCAGTGACACCATTATGCCACAACCTCTTCTGCCATGCTTGGGATAAGGCTACCAAGCAACACTATAATGGAAAAAATTTAGAAGTACTAAAATGACTTGATCCTGAGCATTCCAGACAAGAGATGTTATAGTATATGCTGGGGCCTGTTGTGGCATTGTGATAGTGTTCCTCCCTCTGAGCCAGGAGACCAAAGTTCAAGCCCCATCTGTTCAGAAGTGTGTAATAAAAGTTTGATTAGACAATATCTACTTGTGATCTACTGGGATTAAATTTCAGCAAATCAACAAAAGTGGAGCTTCCTCTCAAATCTCCAAAATTTTACTTGGGAAAGATGATATCCAGAAGTGATTATAATGTTGGGTTTCCTGGTAATAGTAGATCTGTAATAAACTGTTGTACAAGCAATTTATTTCCAATCTTATGTCAGATAAAGCCTAGATTTAAACTAGCTACTCGCTGAAGCAAAGATTTGAGCCTAAGGCATGCTCAGCACCTTGAATCCATACTCCCCTTTCTGGAAGGCCTAAAGTGGACATAGCAAAGACGACATTGAGAGACAAAAGAAGTGATGTGACAGTGAATGCAAGTGCAGGAGATGTGCTCTTTTCCTTCTCCCTCCATTGACTGCTTTATAGAATATTTGTGGTGATGACCCATTTGCCTCCACCTAAAAGCATGATAGGAATGCTGGTAGATGATTGTGACCATACTTTTCCTTATCTGTCTTGCTAAACTAGAATATTTGCTTCAACTAGGAGCCAAGAAATTAAGAAAATGTCTTGGAATAAATATAACATTAAGTAAATTAATAAGAGCAGAGAGTGGGTCTGAAGGCAGAAATTAATATTAATCATTAAACAATGTACTAATTTGATCCTAAAATAGGGATTAAAGAGCTATTTTTCAGTCGTGCCGTATGAAAACTGCCCTGTATTTGCAATTCTAGTTGTTCATGTACTAATTTGATTCCTGTGGAAATTCAGGATGCAACTTGTGTCTTGGATGACCATCTGTGTAGCAAGCATTAGTTTGAACTTTGGATTTCTGAACTTGAGGTGCTGCTGGAGTAACTGCAAAGCAGTGAACTTGCTATTTTTTCCTGTGCACAAATTTGCTATCTCATTTGCCCATTCTAAATTGGGTGTGATATTTCAAAATATTTCATTGTATGAAGTGCTTAAATAAAACTCTTATTTATTAATTTCCTGAAGTGTTTCTCAATTGAAATAAATTAGAGTCATAGAGTAATACAGCACGGAAACAGGCCCTCCAGCCAAAACTGATCCATGTTGACCATAGTGCCCACTCAACTCATTCCAATTCATTTGATCCATAAACCTATAAACCCTTCTCATCCATGCATCTATCCAAATGTTTTTTGAGAGTTGCTATTGTATCTGCCTCAACCACTTTCTCCAGCAGCCCATTCCCCATCTGTGGGTAAAAGACTATATACATTCATCCTATCTATTGCCCCTCATTATTTTATACACTTCAATAAGGTCACCCCTCATTCTCTTCAGTTCCAAGGAAGAAGTCCTCTCCTAGCCAACCTCTTCCTATAACTAACGCCTACTAGATCTGACAACATCCTCGTAAATCTTCTTTGCACACTTTCTGGTTCAACTATGTCTATCCTGTAACAGAGTGACCAGAGCTGTACACAATTTTAGATAGATGTGGTATTGAATGAATTAATGTTGGCACAAAGCAAGTGTGATACAAGATTGCAAAAGAGCCTGATGTTGTGTCTCAGCATATAACTGTGTATAGTCTCCTTGATTTGTATGATGTTAGCGGGGATTTCTATACAATGACTCTGGAAAATTGATTACAATTCAAGTTTCTAATTACTTTGAAGTACTTTCTGATGTACAGTGCCCACAGTGGTATGGACAAATGAGGCCACTATTTTGCACAGAAGCTGATTCCATTTGTTTCAATATAAATAATCAATTGCAACTGTTTTTGGGCTATTTTTATTGAAGGAGGAATAGTCGTTAACGCGCTGAGAACTCCTTGTACGATTACAAAAAATGCCACAATTTTACCTTCTACCATTGGTGAAGGTAGTCCCTCCCTCAAAGCATCTTCAGTGTGCTTGAATCCACAGGTGGTGAGAGAAAATGAAAATGGCAATCTACAAGGTAGCTGGCTATTTCCTTTATTGAATCTTCATTGCAGAGCAGAGCAGAGCACTATGATAATTATATAAAATTTAATTTAGGTTGGTACAAAAAACAGCTATATAGACGTTCAGTGTGATGTACAATCAAAGTGCTTAAAATCTGTGTATATTGTACAATTCATAAGTTATCATTTCAGGTTTGCTGACCTTCTTAAGTCACAAATGCACATTCAAGGGGTTTTGCGAGAGGGGAGAGTTAGCTGGAGGAAGAGGGACAGCAGAGAACGAGCCTATGAACACCTGGGTCCTGTTCCCTTGCTATCTCTGGGAATTCCCCCCAACCCCAACTGTTCTGTCCCCACCCACTCTCCACTCCACATCTTCACTATTTGCCATGAAACCCATTTTGTCTACGTGCTTCCCTGCACATGAGCAGTGTTGCACTGGCATGTGAAGTCGCACAATTTTCTGCATGGAAATATGCTGTGTTTGGAATTGTGTGCATGCGTGTTCTCGAATTAGCACGTGTGTAGTTGTCCGCAATTGCGGGTGTCAGTAAGCACTACCAATATCAAATGTACACTGCACGCCCCACAATGTATTACCAGTTAAGACATGCATTACCAGTTAACCTGTGCTTGCTTTTCCTTTCAAGAAAGGATAGCATAAATTGTTTAAAAATTCTTTTTTCAAAACGTTTCTTAAGATGCAAACTTAGGAAAGGAAAATAAATTACTGGCTTTCATGTAAAGCCACTTACTGCATTATAAACTTATGATTGAACTCCTGCAGTTTACAGTTATCAAAACCAATAATTTCTATTTGTGTGTTATAGTCAAGTTATCTTGTCAGATTTTATTTTTGACTTTATTACAGCACTCTGTTTTGTTTTGAACACTGAGGTGTGACAGAAAATCAAAATCCAAGATGTTTAATGTACGTGGTGCAGTTAGGAACACAAATTAGTCATTTGGCACCTTGAGCTAGCTCAGCCATTCAGTACGTTCACAGCTAGCTCACTTGTGGCCTCAGCTCCACTTTCCTGAGTACCTCTTATAACTTGTTTCTTAACACAGCCTTTAGGAAAAAGCATTGCTTTAATAATTGATCAAACCAGATTCATGCTTTACTCTTCAGATGACTTTCAGACAGCCCAGCTTTTGGCCTTAATTTTGGAATTGCTCACCTTCTGCGTGGAACACCATACCTACCATATCAAGAACTACATCATAAACAAAGACATTTTACGGCGAGTGCTTGTGCTCATGGGCTCAAAGCATGCCTTTGTGGCATTATGTAAGTTGCAGGCTGGTTTTCTTTTAATAAATTAATCTCTTCTTTCTAAACTTTTTTTAAGCTCAGTATTTTATACTTTAATCTGTATTCACTTTAATTTCAGGTGCACTACGCTTCATGAGAAAGATAATTGGGTTGAAAGATGAGTTCTACAATCGCTACATAATGAAAGCCTTTCTGTTTGAAGCTGTGATGAAGGCATTTCTGAATAACGGGTCCCGGTATAATTTGTTGAATTCGGCCATCATTGAAATGTTCGAGTTCATCAGAGTGGTAAGTATGGCTGTCTTTCTGCCAGGTGAAAGTAGCAGGTCGGTGGGAACTGGGGTAGAATGGGCAATGCCGCAGTGTTCAGAGATAATTGGAACTGCAGATGCTGGAGAATGCGAGATAACAAAGTGTGGAGCTGGATGAACACAGCAGGCCAAGCAGCATCTTAGGAGCACCAAAGCTGACGTTTCAGGCCTAGACCCTTCATCAGAAAAGAAAAGCTTTTCTGATGAAGGGTCTAGGCCCAAGATGTCAGCGTTTGTGCTCCTAAGATGCTGCTTGGCTTGCTGTGTTCATCCAGCTCCACACTTAGTTAAAGCCGCAGTGTTGGAGGTGTGCACTTTAGTCCTTCATACTGCTGTACCTAATTTTGGTCATAGTGCCATAGAAGGCAGCCGACTGCAAACCTTCTCCAGCTTTCTGCATATCCCCATCAAATCCACGCATTATTAAAGCAACTACAGTGAAAGGCGAGTGGAGATTTCATTCTGATGAAAGGTTTGTCTTAGCACACTGCCACATTGTACAATCAGAGGTGAAGAGAAGTAGGCTGGAGAGTCTCCAGTGGTTTCGTGTCACATATCTTGTAGTGGGTCATCAAGATGCAGAGAGAGTGTAGTTTACTTAGATATGCTCTCCACCCAAGGTTTAGGAGTTAACATCAGGTTGCAAGTTGTTAAAAGCAAGTTCTGCAGAGACTGTTTAGTTTATGGTAGATTTACCTACTGTAACACTGGAGAAAAAGAAGTCTCAAATACTGACAATGTGACAGAAGAAAATGTACACAACATACCCGTAAGCTTCTGAAAGATTAAAAGAAAGGTTGTCACCGCCTTTCTTAAGCTTTGCATTTTCTGATGTTAGTACTTCACGCAAAGAATGTATAATAAATTTATGTGGGCCTTTCATTATCCAGTTTCAACTTTGTACATTTCCATGTTGAGATCTAACACGGAGAGAATTTTTAATGTGCAAAAATGCTTAATTCTGTTGCCTTGATAAGTGACATTTGTAGAATTTTGTTTAAAGCTGAACTATAATGTTGTGTTCTTCTATACAGGAAGACATCAAATCGCTAACAGCCCATGTCATAGAAAATTACTGGAAAGCACTTGAAGATGTGGATTATGTGCAGACATTCAAAGGACTGAAACTGCGTTATGAGCAGCAAAGGGAAAGGCAGGATAATCCAAAACTTGACAGGTGGGTATTTTCAATAAATATCATTTCCTTCAGAACTTGATGTAAAACAGTTTATTGCATATGTTTCGCAAAAGTTAAAAGGTTGCATGAAAGGGATTGCAGTTGGAGTTTTCAAACTTTTAATTTAGAACATTATATGATGGAAGGAAAGTTGGAGGGCAGTCTGTCACGTTGTTGGCTTGGGAAAGAAGGGTTAGAAAATGAGTGTGATTTGTTGTCCTATAAGTCTACTGAAGCAAGTGAAATATGTAAAGTGAACTTCTCTTGTTTCCGCTAGTTTCTTCTGGGGCCGTAGACAATACACTGCTATTACTTTTAAATCTGAACATCGTGTTTGTCTTTGAATGACAGCTCTTTGCATTTGTCATATCTGAGAAGTGCTATTGGTATGCGTCATGAATTTGTATTCGTTGATCAGTTTTGGCAGGTAGACTTGGGGGTATGTAGTCTTTATCTCATTTGTGTGCTACGTTTTTCTGTCCTTTCCCCTTCTCTCACTTCTTTCCCCCCCGCCTCCCTTTCTGTCCCTCTGATATTGGCAGGCTGTGTTTCTGTTGATTTTACACAACTGAATATCTTGTGCATACTTCAGAGGATAGTTGAGGTTGTCATTGTTGACCTTTAGGAGCTAAATATAAGGTAACAGGATAAAGATGGTAGAGTTCCTTGCCTATTAATGAAACATTTGGGATTTTGCACCAATCCAATATTTTAATGGTCATTTAATCTACGAAGAAATGTATTTCATTGCTTCTTTTCTCCTATTGAATTGAAATTCTTATTGCCATAGTGGGGTTTGAATTCCAGTTATCTGGATTATGATTCCAGTGATTTTTAACCACTATCATTCCCACTATGGCAAAGCATTCTGATGTTTTATTTTATCTCTGAAATACAGTATGCGCTCCATCTTGCGGAATAACAGGTACAGACGAGATGCCCGCACCTTGGAGGAAGAGGAGGAGATGTGGTTTAACACAGATGAGGATGAAATGGAAGATGGGGAACCAGTGCTACTACCAACTGACAAGTCAAAAAATGATGACGAAATCATGGACCATTTTGGCAAATTTATGGAGAGGAAAAAATGTATGGAATCTGCCAATTAAGTGTAAATTCTTCTTTTTATTACTTGACTGCAGGAATAAGTGGCTCTCAGGTTGAGCAGTGCTCTCTAGCACAGAAAGTTTCCCCACTGTCAGTTCTTTCATGATGGTGGATGCCCTATTACTACTTGTGGCAGACGGGAATTCACATTTTGACAAGTGAAAAATCTGCTTGACAAATCGCTTCAAAAGGCAGCTTCACAATGGCCTGTTGGGCAAAAGACACCACGTGGACTGGGGAGAATGTTAGATTTGGCTTCTGCATCCTTGGGCTCAAAAGGTGGGGATAGAAATCGATCCGGAATCCCACTTTGACTATTATCAAATGATGAAAATGCCAAATGACAGAATTAGTCTTGGCTGTAATGTCCCATCTGAACGATGAGGAGCTCATTTACCCTCACTCTTGCAAGAACATTGACTTTTTGGCAACAGTGTTTCTAACAATTACGGAACCACACCTCAGTGACAGTGAACGCTTGTGGGACAGTGACAATGTTGTAAATGAATCAGCCAGGATATGCTTCAGAGATAATAGAGAGCAGTTGATGCACATTGAAGCAAATGTTGAAGTTGGTTTTCTCCATCTCCATCTCCATCTCCAACTTCATTTTCATTTACCTCCACCTCTCTTTCCCTTACTTCCTGTTATTTGTACTGCTCTCAATGGCAACTGCTTTGATAATTGTTGTTTTTTAATTTTGTAACATGGGTGTGTTTTAAAAAGAAAAGAGCTGCTTTTCCCCACTAGGAGAGTGGTCAGGAAGGGGAGAGAGCAGGCTGGAGTTTGTGTAGAACTATGGACCACAAATAAACAGTTGCGGAAGGCAGACTGAACCCAGCTTCTGGCTTCAGTAAAAGGATGACTAGCAATGTAACCGAAAGGAGCAATTGGTAACATATAAATCACAGTACAATTCAAGAGTGTGAAATTATTCATGTGTCAAATTCGACATTTATGTAACTGAACCAATTTTAGGCCTAGTTTAGAACTTAAGCTATTAGCTCATGTATTTTCTATGGTTTTAAGAGGGATCTAATTGATTGGGATGGTGGCGGAGCAGCAGTTTTGGTCTTGCTTCAATTTAGATCTTGCAGCGAGCAATTCAGTGACATTTTTATAAAAGTTAACACAACAATCCCTCATCACAATTGCTAGTTGATTACTGCATAATCCTGTTCCGTTTTCTTTATCCATGAGCTAGAAGAAAGTTTTCTATTGTTAATGTTCCATTCTATTTTCTACTACTATATATTGTGTGAAATTCATTTCATACTAAATACGGTGGCATTCACTGCATAATCTTAGTTTTTATCGATGAATTTGGTGTTTCAAGAGGGATATACTGGAGGTTTAATAACAGAAAAGGTTAAGTGCATTTTAATTTGAGGACTTAATCTTATGGTTTGTTCTTTCAATTCTCCTGTATATTTAGTAGTTGAATTTGTCACTTCTGTTTTGAAGAGATGACTCTGATTTACATTTAAGCATTTTTCATGTATTGAAGCTAAACTGGTGATTTCTGTAAGGTATAGTTTTAAATATTTTTGAAGTAAATTGTGACCTTCCCGTTTTTTAGTGAAGGACGGGGATGAAAAGGAGGTCCTGACAAAAAGCACTCTGTCAGGGAGGCAAAGTCCCAGCTTTAAGCTTTCCTTCTCCAGCAGTGGAAGCAGCAAGTCCAGCCTCACCTGCCACTCAGCCTCAAGTAACGCACCTGGGTCACCAGGTTCCCCGGGATCTCCAGGATCACCCGGAACAATTGTCAAAAGCACACCTCATGTGGCAGCTATTACCACCAAGGTATTGTACCGGAGTTATGTGAGTCTTTAAGATGTTGGGGCCACTTCAGATCATTGCTGCAGCCTGACCTCTCCATCTGATTGTTTCCTAATGTTGACTATCCACAATATCCATTAGAGCGGCACGGTGGTGAGCAGTCCAGCCTTAGGCAACTGTGTGGAGTTTGCACATTCTCCCAGTGTCTGCGTGGGTTTCCTCTGGGTGCTCCAATTTCCTCCCACAGTCCAAAGAGGTAAATTTTAGGAGGATTGGCTGTGATAAATTGCCCACAGTGTCTAGGTGAGAAATGCAAGAAATAGGATAGGGGTTGGGTCTGGGTGGGATGCTCTTCAGAGGTTTGGTGTGGACTTGATGGGCTGAATGGCCTGCCCCCATACTGTAGGGATTCTATGATATCGTAATCAAGTTTACTTTTCATTCCTTTTGTCAAAATAAAATGTTGGCTACAAAATCATTGTTCAGCCTCAGGGCTTTAATACCAGTTGTTTTGTGCAAAACTGAGTAACCCTGCCGAGAGCAGTCATACATAGGATCACTGAATAATGGTCAGGAACGAGAACTTTGATTTTTAAATTCACTATGCAGAGCTGCATTTCTGTTGCCACTCAGCTGAACTTAGCTAATCCAGCGCAGAAATTGTTGCTACCTGGAATCTTCTGAAGTGTACAGTAAGATGCACCAACTTTACCAAATTGACCATTGGGAGAACTGTGTTGCCAAGTTAGTGTAAAATTAATCATTCTTATTTTGAAGCTATATCCTTTATCATTGATTCATGGCATTTGTCAACTGTCCAATTCAGGCAAATTCTCCCAGGTGTTTGCCAACAACGTTTGATCATTGGAAGGCGCGGCACCAGTTGCGTCCCATTTCCTTACAATCTAAAATTTTTTAAAAACTCAACAGGTTTGGCAGCATCTTTGGAGAGAATAATTAAGTTAACATTTTGAGTCTGATATGATTCTTCACAGGAACTATAGGGGCCAGAGAATGATAGTTTTAATGTCATTGACACAGGTGAAGAGCAAGAGAAACACATACTGAGAGTGTTAGACCAAACAACCATGATGCTAGAGGAGGGAAAGAGGTGAAGAATAGGTGTTACGGGACGTAGTAAATAAGTCAGTTCTGTTGAGAGCAAACAATGAGTGGGGAGGGAGTGCAATCAAAATGGAGGACTCAGTTCTGAAGTTGTTGAACTCATTGTTGAGTCCTAAAGGCTGTAAAGTGCCTAAGCAAAAAAAATGATGCTAACTTCCAGCTGTAGCTGGCTTGGAGAGAAATATCTCTGTTCGAGCGAAATGGTGTCAAGAAACAGCAAGCAACTGGAGCGTCTGGGTCAATCTTATGGACATGTGTTTGGTCTCACTATTGTAGAGTATTTTTCAATCTTAACTCTGACTTCCCAACAACACTTCAGAATAATGAGCAATTTTGTTTGTCCTACAGTCAGCATTTGAAGTATGTTGCCCACTGTATATTTATCTGTTGTAAAATTTCTTTCTTCTTGTGCAGGGCGGTCTAATTGGCCTTGTAGATTATCCAGATGATGATGAAGAGGAAGAGGAAGAAGAGGAAGATGGTGATGAAAAAGAACAATTGGCGCCTTTGACTAAGAAATCTAGGCTTGGATCCTAATGGTGATCTCCTTTAGCCTTGCCCAATGGCATTTGGTGACCTGCAAATATCACCAAACTCAGATAAGGGTGTCAGAACAGTTCTGCCTCACACAGATAAATGTACACATGGAATTCTGCTGATCAAGTGCCAATCCAGCCAAGTGGGAAACAGCAAAATCGAAGTTCAGAACAAAGGATTTGGAACTTGACACTCGAGTATATGCAGGCTTTGACCTCACTCTACCCCCTTTCTCAGGGAAGGAAGATATAAAGCAGCATCCAGTGAGGGTGGGAGAGTTTTCTGGTGCTACAAATGTAGCATGATTGGCTCATTTTGGTCTGGTCTGAAATGGTGTGTGGGAAGGTCACTGGGAATTTGAGAGGACATCATGGTGTCTAACAGTAATTCTTCCCTGGAGTGCCAGCAGTTTTTCTCATTGTTCAAAGACTTGCCTTCCCATTGTATATTCAGGATATCGATGGTCATGATGAACAAAAATATTTTAAAGTAGCCTCTGTGGGAGGGCTGAGAGTACACAATTTTTCTCTTTTTAATCTTTGCCCTTTAAAACTGCATAATTTTTTGAGGAAAAACACATCTGCTCTGATTTAAAAAATGAATGGAATTTCTAGATGTGATCATTTTTGTTTCATATCTTACATTTTCTTCAATTTTTTTTTCTTGAGTGTACACTTAGTTGTTTAAGTATATTTGGGACCATTAAAGAAATTTTGATGTAATGTATTTCCCTCTGTTGTGTTGGAACCCTTCATTATGTGTTATTTGCATGGAGGGAGATTTTCTACTCAAATAGAAATTGTTTAGTTGTATCTGAAAGATAGCTTACTTAATTTTATTTAGAAAAGGCTGGCTCCAAATAGTCTTTGACAAGGTGCTGCTTGATGGCTGCAAAACAAAATAAGAGCCCATGGCATTAGGGATAAGGAACCAACATGGATAGAGAACTGGCAGATTGGCAGAAGACAGAGCAGGATTTACAGAAAGGATTCTGATGATAAAGGGCTTGTCATATGAGGAGCTGTTGAGGATTCTGGATCTGTACACAATGGAATTTAGAAGAATAGGGAGGGAACTGATTGAAACTTACTGGGCAGCCTAAATAGAGTGAACGTGGGGATGTTTTCACTATTAGGAGAGACTGGACCCCAGGCTAGAGTCTTAAAGAATAGATAACCCTTTAGAACTGACATGTGGAATTTCTTCAGCCAGAGTATACATAATCTGGAACTCATTTCCATGAGGGCTTTGGAGGCTAAGTCATCAAGTATATTTAAGATAAGTTGGTTCTTTAGAACATTATAGCGCAGTACAGGCCTTTGGTCCTCGATGGTTTCACAGGTCGGTACAACAATCTGAAGCCCGTCTACCTACACTATTCCATTATCATCCATATGTTTATCCAGTGACCATTTAAATGCCCTTAAAGTTTGAGCGTCTACTACTGCGGCAGGCAGGGCATTCCGCACCCTTACTGCTCTCTGAGTAAAGAACCTACCTCTGACTTCTGTCCTATATCTATCACCTCTCAATTTAAAGCCATGTCCCCTTGTGTTAGCCATCACTATCCGAGGAAAAAGTCTCTCACTACCCACCCTATCTAATCCTCTGATCATCTTGTATGTCTCTATTAAGTCATCTCTTAACCTTCTTCTCTCTAACGAAAACAGCCTCAAGTCCCTCAGCCTTTCCTCATAAGACCGTCCCTCCATACCAGGCAACATCCTGGTAAATCTCTTCTGCACCCTTTCCATTGCTTCCACATCCTTCCTATAATGTGGCGACCAGAACTGTACACAATACTCCCAAGTGTGGCCTTACCAGAGTTTTGTACAGCTGCAACATGACCTCATAGCTCTGAAACTCAATCCCTCTACCAATAAAACCTAACACACATTACGCCTTTTTAACAATCCTGTCAACCTGGGTGGCAACTTTCAGGGATCTATGCACATGGACACCAAGATCTGTCTGCTCATCCACATTACCAAGAATCTTACCATTAGCCCAGTACTCTGTATTCCTGTTACTCCTTCCAAAGTGAATCACCGCACACTTCTCTGCATTAAACTGCATTTGCCACCTCTCAGCTCAGCTCTGCAGCTTATCTATGTCCCTCTGTAACCTGCAACATTCTTCCACACTATCCACAACTCCACTGATTTAGTGTCATCAGCAAATTTACTAACCCATCCTTCTACACCGTCATCCAGGTCAAGTGTAAAAATGACAAACAGCAGTGGCCCCAAACCAGATCCTTGGGGTACACCACTAGTAACTGAACTCCAGGATGAACATTTCCCATCAACCACCACCCTCTGTCTTCTTACAGCTAGCCAATTTCCGAACCAAACCGCTAAATCATCCTCAATCCCATACCTCCATATTTTCTCCAATAGTCTACTGTGGGGAACCTTAAAAAACACTTTACTGAAATCCATATACACCACATCAACTGCTTTATCCTCAACCACCTGTTTGGGCACCTTCTCAAAGAACTCAATAAGGTTTGTGAGATACGACTTGCCTTTCACAAAACCGTATTGACTATACCAAATTAAAATATTCCTTTCCAGATGATAATAAATCCTATCTCTCATAATCCTTTCCAACACTTTATCCACAACCAAAGTAAGGCTCACTGGTCTATAATTAACAGAGTTGTCTCTACTCCCCGTCTTGAACAAGGGGACAACATTTGCTATCCTCCAGTCTTCTGGCACTATTCCTGTTGACAATGACGACATAAAGATCAAAGCCAAAAGCTCTGCTATCTCCTCCCTAGCTTCCCAGAGAATCCTAGGATAAATCCCATCTGGCCCAGGGGACTTGTCTATTTTCACACTTTCCAGAATTGCTAAAACGTCCTCCTTTATGAACCTCAATGCCATTTAGTCTAACAGCCTGTATCTCAGTATTCTCTTTGACAACATTGCCTTTTCTTCATGTGTGAATACTGACGAAAAATATTTAGCGCCTCTCCTGTCTCTTCAGACTCCACGCACAACTTCCCATTACTGTCCTTGACTGGCCCTAATCTTACTCTAGTCATTCTTTTGTTCCTGACATATCTATAGAAAGCTTTAGGGTTTTCCTTGATCCTACCTGCCAAAGACTTCTCATGTCCCCTCTTGGCTCTTCTTAGCTCTCTGGTTAGGTCCTTCATGGCTATCTTGTAACTCTGAAACACCCTAACTGAACCTTCACGCCTCCTCTTTACATAAGCCTCCTTCTTCCTGTTGACAAGAGATTCAATTTCTTTAATAAACCACGGTTTCCTCACCCGACCACTTTCCTCCCTGCCTGACAGGTACACGCTCATCAAGGACACGCTGTAGCTGTTCCTTGAACAAGCTCCACATTTCAATTGTGCCCAGCCCCTGCAGTTTCCTTCCCTATCCTATGCATCCTAAATCTTGCCTAATCGTCTCATAATTGCCTTTCCCCCAATTATTACTCCTGCCCTGCAGTATATACCTAGCCCTTTCCATTGCTAAAATAAACGTAACGGAATTGTGGTCACTATCACCAAAGTGCTCACCTACCTCCAATTCTAACACCTGGCCTGGTTCATTACCCAGTACCAAATCCCATGTTGCCTCACCTCTTGTTGGCCTATCTACATACTATGTCAGGAAATCCTGCACACACTGGACAAAAACTAACCCATCTAAAGTACTCAAACTATTGCGTCTCCAGTCAATATAGGGCTGAGAGTGCACAAATGTTCTCTTTTTAACCTTTGCCCTTTAAAACTAATTTTGGGGAGAAACGTTGTCATCCCCTCTGACTAAAAAGTGAATGAAATATGATCATTTCTGTTTCTGATCTTGCAAGTTTTTTCTTGAGTGCACATTTAGTGGTTAAAGTAGGCTTGGAGCAATCAAAGAAATTTTGATATTGTGTATTTCCCGCTGCTGTCCTGTAAGAGCGATAGTAACCCAAGACTGGGCATCCGTGAGGCACTCTGGGCCATTATCAGCAGCAGAACCATTCTGCAAGACAGCCTGCAACTTCACGGTCTAACATATCTCTCCCTATCATTACCAGCAAGCTGAGGAGTTCCCATTATCTCTGAAGCTGAGGAATCAACCCTGTCTCAATTTTAAAAAAAATACATGAGTATATACCAGAAGCAGCATTGGACATACCTAAAAACGAGATGTTAATCTGATGAAACTATAACACCGAAATACTCGTGTGTGGTGTGTGTATAAGAAGCAAGTGATAAAACAAAGCAATTCCATAGTCAAATCAGTCATGAATGGTCACAGACAATTAAACTCACTAAAGGTGAAAGTTTGACAAATATCCCTATTCTCTAAAAGCTCAGCACACAAAATAAGACAAACATTTGCAACCATCTTTGATGATAGAATGATTGATTTCAGGACATTGTGGAGGCAGGAAGCATGTTTCCGCTGATGGGTGAGTCCAGAACCAGAGGACACAGTTTAAAAATAAGGGGTTAGGCCATATAGAACAAAGTTGAGGATAAACTTCTTCACCCAGAGAGTGGTGGATATATGGAATGCTCTGCCTCAGAAGGCTGTGGAGGCCAAGTCTCTGGATACTTTCAAGAAAGAGATGGATAGAGCTCTTAAAGATAGTGGGGATAAGGCAGGAACAAGATATTGATTGTGGATGATTAGCAATGATCATAATGAATGGTGGTGCTGGCTCGAAGGGCCAAATGGCCTACTGCTGCCCCTATTGTCTATTGTCTTCAGCCCCTTCCAGACGTTTCCAGCTGTATTCCCTGTAACTTATAAATCTCTTAAGGCTTATACATCACAGTGACTTCTAAACCCGAAGTAATCAAAATATTGGCACTGTGATCAGTATATGCAGACCCTTGGAATAGTGAGACGGAGCATTAATTCCCAGCATTATAGATACCAGTCTTCAGCCAATTTGATTCCTTCTGTGATATCTTGAGATTTCTTGAAGCACTAGATATTGTAAAGGCAGTGGGTCCTGACAATATTCCAGCAATATTAGTGTACTGAAGATTTGTGCTCCAGAATTTGCCTCATCTCTAACCAAGCCATTTGATACGTCTGCAACACTAGCATTCACCTGACAAATGTA
Organism: Stegostoma tigrinum; assembly: GCF_030684315.1. Taxonomy (NCBI): domain Eukaryota; kingdom Metazoa; phylum Chordata; class Chondrichthyes; order Orectolobiformes; family Stegostomatidae; genus Stegostoma; species Stegostoma tigrinum. The sequence continues at coordinate 7,271,664 of NC_081363.1, forward strand.
CTTGAAAAGTGCCCAGGTATGTCCTGTCCACGCATAAGACAAATCTAACCAAGCTAATTCCTTTCCCATCAGATTGCCCTTGATCATTAATAAAGTGGTGGAAAGGATCAGCAAAAGCACTGTCATGCAGCACTTGCTTCGCATTTACCTGCTTACAATCTCAATTCAGGTTCCACCAAGCTCACTCACCTGACCTCATCATAGCGTTGGTGTAAAAATGGATAAAAGAGTTGAAATCCAGCAGTGAGGTGAGAGGCTCTGCCCTTGAAATCAAGGGAGCATTTGACCCAGTACGTTATCAAGTGTGGCTTTTGGAGTGTTTGACAACCGTGGCATGTGTTCTTGTAAGATTCTTGTCTATGGGTGATCATTGTCTGATTCATCTGTATGGCTGCAAAATTTGGACCATGCTATAGCTGCCACACCAAGGCCCATGAGCTACCATCACTGTTTGAGAAGGATTCTCCGCACCAGCTAGGAGGCCAGTTGTACTACCATCAGTGTCCTTGAAGAAGGCAATGACACAGCATTGAGACCATGATAACCCAAAATCGACACCACTGCCCCGCCATGGGCTTAGGATGCCTGAGGTCTGACTGCAAAAGCAAATCTTCACCCAGCTCAAGGAAGGCACTTTAAGAAGAGCAGAACCAAGGAAGCATCTCAGACTCCGTGCAGACTTCCCTCAAGAAAAGGAAAACAGATATTAATGAATATGAAACCCTTTTTTGTAAGAAACCATCTCAGAGGAACCTGCTACATGAAGTGGCACAATTCCTTGAGGACGCCTGTCAGAAGAAGAAGTAAGGAAAAGGAACCAGAGAAAGGAAAGCCGCCAGTCTCAAGGCCAGGGACCAATTCCACCTCCAGAAACACATGCCAAATATGTAGTTGCAGGATTGGGTTCATGAGGCACACAAGAACCCACAGAATCCCTAACCAGTGATGAAGAATTTCCTAGGTGGACAATCATGCCGGTTAGTAAGCAATTGCCAGTGATGATGACATCAAGAAACTCTAGCAGAAATTGAGTCAATGGGAATCAGGAGGAAAACCCTGGAGTAGTATACAGCATAAAGCAGGGTTGTGGGGGTGGTTGGAAATCAATCATCTCAGTTTTTTTTAGATTAGATTCCCTATGGTGTGGAAACAGGCCCTTTGGCCCAACAAGTCCACACCGCCCCATTGCGGCACCCCACCCAGACCCATCCCCCTATAACCCACACACCCCTGAACACTACAGGCAATTTAGCATGGCTGATCCACCTAGCCTGCACATCTTTGGACCAAGGGAGGAAACCCCACACAGACACGGGGAGAATGTGCAAACTCCACCGTGCCACCACTGTTCCAGGTCACTACAATGTGGAATGCCTGCAATAGTGTTTGAAGTCAACTCATCTTCAGCAGATTCATCAATGACCTTTCTGTTATAAGATCTGAAGTGAGAATGTATGCTATTAGTTGCACAACTCACAATTTCTTGGATAGTGAAACAGTCTATGGACAAATGCAGCAAGACCTGGACAATATCCAGGCAAGTGGCAAGTAAAATTTGCATCACAGAAGTGCCAGGCAATTGCCATCTCGAACAAGACAACCTAGTTGTCACCTGTTTGACATTCAGCAGCAGAACTATCGCTGATTTTCCCACTATCAACATTCTGGGTGGCAATTTCCCTTAATGTTTCAGCTACACAAACCTCCAAGGGCCATGTGTTGCAGCAGCTTCTTGAAGCAGGACCCGAAGAGTCAGCTCAACCTCCCAATGGCTGCTCAGCAGTTTTGAGGAAAGATTGCCTCAGCGATTACCATGTACCAGAAACTGAACTGTACTAGCCATACAAAAGCTGTGGCTACAAAAGCAGATCAGAGGGTAGGAATTGTGCAGTGAGTAACTCCCTTCCTGAACCCCCAAAGGCTGTTGACCATGTACAAGGCGCAATGCAGACATATGGATGGAATACTCCTGACTTGCCTGGATGAGTTCAGGCCTAACAACGCTCAGAATCTGACTTTGTTTTGTACAGCCTACTTGACTGGCACCACATCCACTGTCCACCATTATCACAGTAGTGACAGCTTGTGCCATCTACAAGATGCATTTAGAGATCACCTTCCACACTCAGTACCACAGTCATATTGAAGCACCAGATCTGCCAGTACATGTGAAAACCACCACCTGCAACTTCCCCTCCAAAACACTCAATGTCCTGACTTGGAAATATGGCACTATTCTTTCATTGTCACTGGGTAAAAATACTGAAACTCTCACAGTGTACCTGTACCAAACGGACTGCAATAATTTCTAGTCATTTGTGACATATGAGTGTTGCTGGCTAGGCCAGCATTTATTGCCTTTCCATAACTGTCCAGAGAATGGTTAAAAGTCAACCACTTTGCAGTGGATCCGGATCACGTGCAGGCCAGTCCAGGTAAGGACACAAAGGACGTTAGTGAAGCATGGGTGGGTTTTGTCATGGCAATTAGCAGTGGTTACATTGATGCCATTAGACTAGTTTTTTTTCCAGGCTTTTACTGAATTCATATTTCGCTCTCTTTTTTCCTGAATCTGCACAGACTTGCTGTCTTTTAGAGTAGCAGTAATAAGACCAAGAAAAGGAAGAACTGAGACGTCTGAAGTTTAAAATAAAGACCAAGTACCGGAATTAAAAAGATTAATCAGTGTGCATAATGGCAAAAGTGCAGGTGTCATGTTTCTCACATAAAGCCATCATCTGAATCAATCATCAGAGTAAACTACCGAAGAAGACATCTCTAATACGTTGGTATTTTATCAGTGCTAGATCTTAGTACTGTATTAGAAATATATACAGAGTATGAGCAGATCAATAGAATGGATGTGGAGAAGATCCTTTTACTTGTAGGAGGGACTAAGATCTGAGGGCACAGCCTCAAGATAAAGCTATGACCCTTTAGTATGAAATGAAGAGGAATTTCTGCAGCCAAATAGTGTTGAATCAGTGGAACTCATTGCCGTTGAAAACTGGAGGCCAAGCCATTGAGGGTCCTTAAGTTAGAGGTTCTTGATTAGCAAGGGGATCAAGGGTTATGGGAGAAGGCAGGAGAATGGGGTTGAGAAACGTCAACCATGATTACATATGGGAACAGACTTGATAGGCCAAATGGCCTAATTATACTCCTGTGTCTTGTGGTCTTAGGATCACTGTACTGTGCCAAATTAGCTAATGGTCAAGATATTTTAATTTTGTAACTGATGCCATTGATCTATTCGCAATATGTCACTGAAAAAAGATTCGTAATTGTAAAGTTGTGAGAGTCAGACAGGAGCAGAGATCTCACCCTGGAAGAAACTGAGCAGTAAAAGAACAGTCTGACAATCAGGAATGTGATAGCTGTGGTGTCATGACACTACAGAAGGAAGCTACATGCTGACGGTGAAGCAGTCTTGTCAGTGCAGCGTCCTTGCTCTTTTGCTGTAGGCTTACAGGTTTATTACACTCAAATGCCATTGCAAAATCCTTTTCAAATTAGGGGCAGCGTGGTGGCTCGTGGTTAGCACTACTGCTTCACAGCATCAGGGACCGGGGTCAAATCCACCGTCAGGTGACTGTGTGAAGTTTGCACATTCTCCCCATGTCTGCATGGGTTTCCTCCTGGTGCTCCAGTTTCCTCCCACAGCCCAAAGAATATTCAAGAAGATTCATGCTCCTCTATAACACTCATACATAACCAGAGGCAGAGCAGCCACAAGTTTAAAAAGTGACAGTCAAGCTGTTGGATTGTAGGTAAAACCTCAACCCTTTCATTAATATCCTTGAGGGAAGGAAGTCTGATATCCTTCCTTGTTTGTGATTCTACTCCTAAAGGCTCAGAGCTGTTTTCCCATATGAATAAAGTTAATATAAGAAACCTCACCACCATCTTATCTGAAGTTTAGTGACAATTGAATGCATTTAACTGGAGACTCAGATCATGTTCAAAGAGTAGATTAGAGCCCTCAGTGGGCATTAGTCTTGGTGAATGCACTGTCTATGGAATCTGAGTGCTAGAGAGGCACTAGTTAACTCCTACAGGCTTGTGGAGCTACACCTTCACCTGATCTTCACACAACATGCATACTTTCTAACAGTGAACATAGGTTAGCAATCCATTGCTTTTACTTATAGGTGTTGCTGCTGAGGCAAATTTGAAATCCTCTTTTTAATCATGAATATTATGAATGCAAACAAGAAATCTGACATTGAACAGCTTCCTGCTCTACAACCAGATATTTGTACCACATGCCTCTGAAGGTTGAAATGTTCTGATAAAACTCTGCAATTTTATAGGATTTGGGGAAAATGACTCCTATATTGGATAAATTATTAGGGAATAGGAACAGTTCAGCACAAGGCACCTCTACTCAGCTGCCTGTCAAGCAGTCAGGGGACAGCAGTGAATACGTGTTCATTGACTGTGAGAGCAGTCAGTTCTCTTCCCAGGTTGAAGGGTCACCACTCTAAGCTGAGGCTACATCAATGTTCAACAATAACTATACTTCTAAAGCTCTTTGATTCAATATAGAGAATAGGACCAGAAGTAAACCATTTGGCCCTTCGAGCCTGATACATTATTCAATATGATCATGGCTGGTCTTTGAATCAGTAGCCCGTTCCTGCTTTCTTCCCACTATCCTTGGATTCATTTTGCCTAAGTGCTACATCAAACTCCTTTTTGAAATCATACAATGTTTTGCCCTTGACTGCTTTCTGTGGTAGTGAATTCCATGAGCTCACCATTCTCAGTGAAGAAATTTCATGTCACCTGAGCAATGTCAATATACTAAATATATCTTATGTGCAAAATAAGTGTATACTTTACTATTACAGCAGTCTGTGGGCAAGAAATTTTGACATACAGTACATCTGCTATTTACATAACATGCTCATTCTATGGATTACAGTCCGGTTGCAGGAACAGCAACTCATATTCCGCTTGGGAACCCTGCAGCCTAATGGTATCAATGTGGACTTCACCAGCTTCAAAATCTCCCCTTCCCTCACCGCATCCCAAAACCAGCCCAGTTCGTCCCCTCCCCCCACTGCATCACACAACTAGCCCAGCTCTTCCCCACCACCCACTGCATCCCAAAACCAGCCCAGCCTGTCTCTGCCTCCCTAACCTCTTCTTCCTCTCACCCATCCCTTCCTCCCACCCCAAGCCGCACCTCCATTTCCTACCTACTAACCTCATCCCACCTCCTTGACCTGTCCGTCTTCCCTGGACTGACCTATCCCCTCCCTACCTCCCCACCTATACTCTCCTGTCCACCTATCTTCTTTTGTCTCCATCTTCGGTCCGCCTCCCCCTCTCTCCCTATTTATTCCAGAACCCTCACCCCATCCCCCTCTCTGATGAAGGATCTAGGCCTGAAACGTCAGCTTTTGTGCTCCTGAGATGCTGCTTGACCTGCTGTGTTCATCCAGCTTCACACTTTATTATCTTGGATTCTCCAGCATCTGCAGTTCCCATTATCTCTGAAAATTAGATTTTTTTTTATATTTTAAGACTTTTTTTGCCAATTACACCCACTTATTGTCAACCATGACAATCCCCAATCTGGTAGCTGATCAGTTGGATCTAGGTCTGTCTTATGTTAACAGTTTTCCCTTTTTGCAAAGTCTTTGAGTATGTTCCTCTACCACGCTGAGAGAGAAAAAGAAATCTCACTTGCAGGTTTTTTAAACTCTGAATCCCAGCTGCCCCTAATGTGAAAGACAAACTGTACTTAAACCAATTCACGAGCTGTTGCTAGACAGTCCCTTTTTTTTGTTACCAAATACACTTTTTTTTCACTCATGGGATGTGAGCATTGCTGGCTGGGCTAACATTGTTGCCATTCCTAGTCACCCGTGAGAAGATGGTGGTGAGCTGCCTTCTTGAGCTTCTGTAGCCCGTCCGTTGTAAGTTGACCCACGATGCTGTTAGGGTGGGATTTCCAGAATTCCCAGTGACAGTGAAGGAACGGCAATATATTTACAACTTAAGATGATGAGTGGCTGGAGGGAATCTTGTGGGTGGGTGGCATTTACTTCTCATGAAAGCTTCACTGAGTCAATGCCATTATGATTTTAAAATAGTGGATGAGTTAAATGGGATGAGGAACAGTGGTAGTTAAATGCAGTCAGAGGCACTGTAATCATCTTCATACCAAATTATTGTATTATGGCTCAAACTCCTGCAGCCATCTCTCTATGAGGATCTTTGTTTAGCTTTTAATAGGATGTTTTAATAGTTCCTGTCTTGCACTTGGTTGGAAGATAAAAGTTCAGGATATTGAAGGAAAGTTATAGAAATGACTGTGTGCTATAGCAGCTTTCTCAACCTATCCTTTATGCCATTGATATATTTATTTAAAGAATAACCATTAAAGTATAACCAATGAATGTACTGATCACCCTGGCCCTTCATTTTGAAGTTTATGGGATCAGTTGGACTTGCATTCCATCAGGCCATTTGTCAAATTTTACCTCCTGGGCTCGGGAACATTCTGCTTCTCCAGCAATACAATATCATCCTTAATCAAAACTGCCACCCCTCCAACCTTTCATAAAGTCCTACAGCATGGAAGCAGACCCTTCAGTCCAACAAGGTCATGCCGAACATAATCCCAAACTAAACTAAACCCACCTGCCTGTTCCTGGCCCATTTCCCTCTAAACCTTTCCTATTCGTGTGTCTATCCAAATATTGTAACTGTGCCCACATCCACTTCCTCAATAAGTTCTTTCTACACATGATCCACTGTCTGTGTAAACAAAAAAAATTCCCCTCATGTCATTTTTAAATCTCTGTCTTCTCAGCTTAAAATGTGCTCCCTAGTCTTGAAGTCCCCCATCCGACAGAAAAGACAACCACCATTAACTGTATCTGTACCCTTCATTATTTTATAAACTTCTGTAATGTCACCTCTAAACCTCCTGCAATCCAGTGGAAAAAAAGTCCCAGCCTAACCAGTCTTTCTTTACAACTCAAACCTTCCATATCCGACAATATTCTAGTAAATCTCTTCTGAACGCTCTGTGTGATCAGAAGTAGACTAAGTACTCCAGAAGAGGGCTCACCAATATCCTGTACAATCTCGCGAACACAACTCCCGAACTCCGATACTCAAAAGACTGAGCAATGAAGGCAAGTGAGCCAAATGCTTTTTTAAGCACCCGTCATTATGTGATGCAAACTTCAAAGAATTATGTACATGCACCCCTAGGTCCCTCTGTTCTACAAGACTACCCAAGGCCCTACCATTAATAGTATGAGCCCTACCCTTGTTTGTTGCACCAAAACGCAATGCCTCATATTTATCCGGATTGAACTCTATCTGCCATTTTTCAATCCATGGACCCATTTGATCACGTTTCTTTTGTAATCTTAGAAAACCTTCTTCACTAAAAATAACAAGGTGTAGAGCTGGATGAACACAGCAGGCCAAGCAGCATCAGAGGAGCAGGAAGGCTGAAGTTTCGGTTTCTGAAGAAGGATCTAGGCCCAAAACAACAGCTTTCCTGCTCCTCTGATGCTGCTTGGCCTGCTGCGTTCATCCAGCTCCACACCTTGTTATCTCAGATTCTCCAGCATCTGCAGTTCCTACTATCTTTGAAACCTTCTTCACCATCTACTGTGTCACCAACTTTGCTGTCATCCAAATCATTTATGTAAATGACAAACAAAAGGGGATCCAGTCCCTCCCTTCTTTGAGCCATGTTTCCATGGCATCATGTGGTTATGTGACTATCTGAACTGGCAGCACGATAACCTTATTTAACACCCTCCCTGTATTCACATCCATTCTCTTGTAAAGTTTACTGTAATCACAATGGGTGCCCTGAAATGGAGGTGACCCTGTGTGCTTTCCTGTTGTGGCAGTGTGTTTCAGGATGAGGTCCAGTGTATTTCACATAGTATGCTTAAAATCAGTGTGGAATCAGGCCATTCAGCCCATCAAGTCCACGCCGACTCTTTGAAGAGCATCCCATCCAGATATGCACACCCCACCCTACAGTATAAACTCTGCGTTTCTCATGGCTAACCCACCTATCCAGCACATCCCTGGACACAATGTGCAATTTAATATGGCCAATTCATCTAACTGCATATCCTTCGACTGTGGGAGGAGACCAGAGCACCGGGAGGAAACATACACAGGCATAAGGAAAGTGTGCAAACAACAGCATATGTTCCAAAAGGACATAACTGTGTCAATCCCTGTACTCTCTGTGTGTCCTGCAGTGGCTGCTCTTCTATGATACCCTGCAATATCATTGATGTCCCGCACTAGATACTGCGATGCTGGGTGGCCAGGAAGTGCTTGAAGAGGTGGGTGAGATGCTTGGTGTTTTTACACGCTCCTTCCACTGTTTCTGTTTGATCATGTGGGCTAATTGGAGACACTTAAAATGGTTTTACACATTTGTCAATGCTTCTTCTCCAGTTTGAATAGTCTTGGGCTAGATGTTCCCACAAGTCAGTGCGAGTATTGCATCTTTATCAGGACAGCTTTAAGGCCATACTTGAAGCATTTCTTCTGCCTTCCTGGTTTTTGCTTGCTGTACGTCAATACTGGGGATGCTGGCCTGAGAGTGAACCATGATATTGCTGTGTCTGTCCTGTCATTACACTTATTGGAATTTGGGGAGGCATCACTGGTGATATTTTCCCAAGATTAGGGGCAGCACAATGGCTCATTGGCTCAGTGGTTAGCACTGCTGCCTCACAGTGCCAGGGACCCAGGTTCAGTCCCACCCTTGTGCAACTGTCTGTGTGGAGTTTGCACATTCTCCCCGTGTCTGTGTGGGTTTCTGGCTGATATTCCGATTTCCACCCACAGTCCAAAGATGTGCCGGTTAGGTGGATGGGCCATGCTAAATTGCCCACTGTGTTCAGGGATGTGTAGGTTCGGAGAGTTAGCCATGGAAATGCAGGGTTAAAGGGAGGGAAATGGGTATGGGTGGGATGCTCTTCAGAGGATTGGTATGGACTTGTTGGGCTGAATGGCCAGTTTCCACACTGTAGGGATTCTGTAATTTGAGGCGTCTGCTGGATATTGTCTGTGTCTCTAGTACATACAGCAGAGTAGGCCCTGTAAACCACAAGCTTGTTGCTGGGTTTGGGGTCCTTGTCATCAAGCACTCTGCTCCTCAGGTGGCCAAAGACTGCCTTAGAACAAGGGAGGTGTTGTCAAATTTCATTGTGATTATCTACCCTCATTGAGTAGACATACCCAATGTACAGGAATTGATCCTCATTGACCGATAGCTCGCTGAGGATCTTGGGGGCCAGTGTTGTGTGGCAGGAGCAGGCTGGAAGAGGAACTTTGATCTCTGGATGTTTAGTCTAAGGCTTACTCCTCCACATGGCCGTGAGAAACTGTGAATGAGCATTGTCTGTGTGCTGCTGCAACTTGACTACTGAGATTGGGGTGGTGCTGGGCATGGACTAGAGGTGGCATAAGGTGAACAGTTTCCAATTTTTACCGCAGAGAAACCCCATACCAGCAAGAAACATCATGGAGATGAAGTGGAGTATGACAGTGAGGACGGCAAGGAAGAGAATTGGTGCAATGACACAGCCATTTTATGTTGGTTCAGTGTTGGATCTGTTGGTGAGGATCACGGTTTGTTGTCATGTAGCAAGTCGATGATGGAGATGCGTTTCTGTTCACAGCCACATTTCAGGAGGATGCTGACAAGGGCTAAAGTCTTTGTGATGTCAAAGAAGATGACAGAGAAAGATTACTGCTGCTCTTGGTGTTTTACTTGGACCTGCCCAGCTGTGAAGATCACATCCAGGGTGCCTTTTGATGAATGGAATCTGTATTATGATCCAGGAGGTCTTCAGCTACTGGGTGAAGGTGATTGCTGAGGTTGTTTGCAATGACCTTCCCTATGGCAGACAACAGGGAGGCCCCTATGTAATTATGGCAATCAGTCTTATCTCCTTTCCGAAGATGGTCACCATCATGATGTCTCAGAAATTCATTAGCACACTGTCTCCCTTCTAAATCGGGGAAATGTAGTCATCAATGACTATAGAGAAGAAGTGAAATTATTTCTCTCAAAAGATCATGAATCTGTAGAATTCACTTCCCCAGATTGTCCCAGCTTCCACTGCAATGAGTAAATTCAAGGAGGGGATAGACAGATTTTTAATTGATAATGGGTTGAAGCGTTATGGTGAGTGGGAAGGAAAGTGGAGTTGAGGCAGAAGTGAGATCAGCCATGATCGTGTTGAATAGCCATGCAAGCTCGAGAGACTGAATGGCGTACTCTTGCTCCTATTTTCTTTAGGGCATAAGAACATTACAAATAGGAGCAGACTCTTAGCTCTTTGAGCCCACACTGCCATTCAATGAGAATGTGACTGATTTTGCACTTAGACCCAAGTTTCTGTCACTATCCCCATATACCTGAATGTTTTTAACACATAGAAATCCGTCATTCTTGGTCTTGAATAAACTCAACTGTTGTGGGTAGAGAATTTCAAAGATTTACCGCTTTTGAGTGAAGAAATTCCTCCTCACTTCTTCCTACAGGGAATTACAAGCAGAAACTAAAGGAAATCATAAATGAGTGCTTCTTGGCCACATTTTAGTGGTTCAGCAGAGAGTCTGTCCGCACTGGGGATCTTGTTGTTCACCAGCTGATGGATGACCTTGTTCATAAGACCATAAGATATAGGAGGAAAATGAGGCCATTCAACCCATTGATTCTGCTCCAAAATTCAATCCTAGATGATATGTTTTTCAATCCCTTTCTCCTGCTTTCCCCTCATAATCCTTGATCCCTCTACTACTCAAGAAATTATCTATCTCTTTTTTAAATACACACAATGACTTTGCCTTCACAGCCCTCTGCAGCAATGTCTTCCATAAATTAACTACACTCTAGCTGAGATAATGAAATGTGAGGCTGGATGAACACAGCAGGCCCAGCAGCATCTCAGGAGCACAGCTGAGAAGTGCTAAGTCATCATTACTTCACTCTGAGGTTATGCCCCCCACCCCCCCCACCCCCACACCCCCCGCCCCGGTCCAAAGTCTGACCTACTAGCAGAAACATCCACAATATCCAGTCCCCTCAGTATTCCGTAAGTTTCAATCAAATCCCCCTTAACCTTCTAAACTCCAAGTACAGATATGATGTCTTCAACTGTTCCTCGTCCTCAAGATCACTCTTGTAAACCCCGCCTGGACCATCTCCAAGGCCAGCATATCTTTCCTTAAATGTGGGGCCCAAAACATGTCAAAATATTCCAGATCCTTGTACAGCTTCAGCAGTACATCTCTGCCCTTATATTCTAGCCCTCTTGAAATCAGTGTTAACATTAAATTTACTTTCCTAACTGAACATGCATGTTAATCTTGTCAAGCTCCTGGCTGGGATTATGCTGAGGTGATGGTGGGTAGCATGCTGTGGGATGTAGTCAAGGGCACTCATGTTGAGAACTGAGTCTTCATTGAGTAAATCCTCAAATTGCTCCTTCCAGCAAGTGTTCACTGTCTGTCTTAGATTAATAATTTCCTGCAGTGACACATTATGTCCCACTGTGGATGTTTTCTGAATGATTTCCTTTAGTTACAACAGGCGTTCAAAAGGGAGTGCTCCTCTACCATAGGTATTGTATTGGGGAGGGCAGTCGTTGTGTCGTTTACTTCCTGTGTCGGCCACATAGAATGGGCCCCTGGAGATTTCCTGTAGTTATGGTTTGTGTCTGGCAGGGACCTCTCGTGGGAGTTAGTGCAGTGAGGGGATATCTTGTAGAGAAAGCTCTGAGGGCCGTACTGTAGAAACTCCAGTAATTCCCACATGACCCATGATGATGCTACTGTGTGATTGCATTATGTATCTGGCATGGATAGGAGCAGTCCTGCATCATTTCCTTTAGCTACTGGATATAACACAGAGGACGTTCTTGCAGCAGTAGAGAATATCTGAGATAATAAAGTGTGGAGCTGGATGAACACAGCAGGCCAAGCAGCATCAGAGGAGCACAAAAGCTGACATTTCGGGCCTAGACCCTTCATCAGAAAAGGGGGATGGGGAGACGATTCTGAAATAAATGGGGAGAGAGGGGGAGGCGAACTGAAGATGGATAGAGGAGAAGATAGGTGGAGAGGAGAGTATGGCTGGGGGGGGGTGGTAGGGAGGGGGTATCTGAGTTTGTGAGCGGCATGGCTACAATAACTGTCAATATCCTGTAGGGGGTGCTCCAGTAGTAAGAGTGGATGCAACTCAGGGAATATGTACTCCTGCAGTGACAGTGTATATCCAGTATGTGGCGCACTTATAGTGACAGTGGTGGCCATAGGAGGGTGTTTTTCTGCAATGTGCGTGTGTATGTTCCACAAGGTGGGGTTGGGGGTGATAAATCAGCGACAGTGGGTGTCTTACAGGGGTGTATTGCTGCAGTGACAATGGATTTCATGCAGTGTGTTCTCCAGTTCTGAGTCTGTTTGTTGTACTGCAGTGACTGTGCGTCTCCCCTTCAGCAGCTGCCTCGCAGGGGATGAGTACTCCTGCAGCAACAATATAAATTCTACAGAGATAATAGGAACTGTAGATGCTGGAGAATCCGAAATAACAGGGTGTAGAGCTGAATGAAAACAGCAGGCCAAGCAGCATCTTAGGGTCAGGAAAGCTGACGTTTCGGGCCTAGACCCTGACCCAGATTTCTGACGAAGGGTCTAAGCCCGAAACATCAGCTTTCCTGCTCCTAAGATGCTGCTTGGCCTGCTGCATTCATCCAGCTCTACACCCTGTTATCATCAATTCTACAGGCAGCTTACCTGTGAAAGTAGGTGACCCTCAAGAGGTTCTTTTGCAGTGATAGAAGGTGTCTAACAGAGGGAGCTCCTGCATTGACAAGTGTGTGCCCCACAATGACGCAGAGATGTGTCTCGCACGAGTATACTGCTGCAGTGACAATGGATGTCACATAGGGCTTGCTCCATTGGTGAGTGTGTCTGTCCCACAGGGGGATGGCTACAGTGAGCGTGTGTCCCTTACAATGGGTGCACCTGCAGTGACAATGGGATTCCAACACGGAATGCTTCTGCAGTGATGCTGGATTTCTAACAGGGTGGCATTCCTGGATTGACAGTGGGTGCCCTTCAAGGGTTGCTCCTGCAGAGACAGTAGGGAGCCCACAGAGGGTGCTCCTGCATTTACAGTGTTTGTCCCAAAGGGAGTGCTCCTGCGGTTGAAGTGTGTGTACCACCGGTGGCACTCCTTGGGGACAATCCTGCAGAAGGATGCTGCTATAGTGACAGTTATTAGGTGCTCCAGCAGCAACAGTTAGCATTCCGCAATGCTTGTTCCCACTGTGCTGCAATAAAAGAGGGTATCCCAAATGGGAAGCTCCTGCAGTGATAGGGGGTGTTCCACAAGGTGTGATTCCTGCAGTGACACTGTGTGTCCCATAGGGGGTGTTACTGCAGTTACTCCTGATGTCCCACTGTGATGGGGTGTTGCTCCAACATTGACAGTAGGTGTCCCATGGGGACCGCTCTTGCCAGTGACAGTGGGTGTTCCACTGGTGGGGGTGCTCCAGCAGTGACAGTTGGTGTCCCATGGGGGGATGTTCCTGTGGTCACTCTGGGTGGTGTGCTTCCTGCAGTGTCATTGTATGTCCCACAGGGGGAACTTTTGCAGTGACAGCATGTGTCCCAAAGGGGGCGCTCCAGCAAGGTCAATGTGTGTTCAAAGTGGGGGGGGGGTGGGTGCACCTGCAGTGTCAGTGGGTATCCTATGGTGGACGGAGGGGGGGGGCGCTCGTGTGATGACTCTGGGTGTCCCACTCGGGGTGCCCCTGCAGTGTTAATGTGTATCCCACAGGGTGCGCTCCAGCGGTGACAGTGGGTGTCCCACAGAGGGCACTCCTGCGGTGACAGTGTGCGTCCCAAGAGAGTGGGGGGGGGGCACTTCTGTGGTCCCACAGGCAGCGCTCCTGTATTGTCAGTCTGTGCCTCATAGGGGGGTACTCCTGTGGTGACTGTTTGTCCCACAGGGGGTGCTCTGGCAGTGTCAGTGTGTGTCCCACAGTGGGGTGGAGCTCCTGCAGTGACATTACATTTCCCACAGAAGGGCGCTGCTGCGGTGACAGTGTGTATCCCATAGCGGGGTGTTCCTGCGGTGACATTGGGTGTCCCTCAGGAGGCACCCCTGTGGTGTAAGTTTGTGTCCCACAAGGAGCTGCTCCTGCTGTGACAGTGGGTGTCCCACAGGGGGCACTCCTATGGTGTCAGTGGGTATCCCATAGGGGGCACTCCTGCAGTGTCATTGGGTATCCCACAGAAGGGGGCATTCCTAGAACATAGAACATAGAACAATACAGCGCAGAACAGGCCCTTCGGCCCTCGATGTGGTGCCGACCTGTGAACTAATCTAAGCCCCTCCCCCTACACTATCCCATCATTATCCATATGCTTATCCAAGGACTGTTTAAATGCCCCTAATGTGGCTGAGTTCACTACATTGGCAGGCAGGGCGTTCCACACCCTTACCACTCTCTGAGTAAAGAACCTGCCTCTGACATCTGTCTTAAATCTATCACCCCTCAATTTGTAGCTATGTCCCCTTGTACAAGCTGAAGTCATCATCCTCGGAAAAAGACTCTCACTGTCCACCCTATCTAATCCTCTGATCATCTTGTATGTCTCTATTAAATCCCCTCTTAGCCTCCTTCTCTCCAATGAGAACAGACCCAAGTCCCTCAGCCTTTCTTCATAGGGCCTGCGCTCCAGACCAGGCAACATCCTGGTAAATCTGTAATCTCTCTGATGAAGGGTCTAAGCCCGAGACGTCAGCTTTTGTGCTCCTGAGATGCTGCTTGGCCTGCTGTGTTCATCCAGCTCCACACTTTGTTATCTTGGATTCTCCAGCATCTGCAATTCCCATTGTCACATCCTGGTAAATCTCCTCTGCACCTTTTCCAACGCTTCCACATCCTCCCTGGAATGGAGCGACCAGAACTGCACGCGGAACTGTCCTGCGATGACATTGGGTTTTCCACGGTTGGGGGAAGGGGGCACTCCTGTGCTGACAACGTGTGTCCCGTCGGGTCGCCCATGCTGTGACAGTGGGTGTCCCACAGGGGGCGCTCCTGCGATGCCATTGGGTGTTCCACAGGGGGGCGCGCCCGAGCTCCTTCCCGCTCATTGTCTTGTCGGCGGCCCCGCCTTCAGGGGCGCTCGAAGTCCCACCTACAGCATGCGCTGACAGGTCGCGGCCAATGGGAGGCTGGGGAAGCTGACCTGTGCGCGGTGATTGGTGGACGCCCCTGTCAATCTGAGGCGGGCTGGTTGCTTGGTGCTGTTGGTTACAATGAGCCGGTGCCGTGGGGGCGCCGCTTTGTTCCTGGTTCATCCTCCAGCTCTAGGAGCGGGGCGGTAAACTTACTGAACCTGCCCCCTTGTAACTCTCACCGCTCCCAGTGCAAACAGAAAGGTAGAGGCACCGCCGGCTTGCTGTGGTATCGCGGCAGTCCGGCTGAAGTTTGTATTGTCGATCCTGGGGGTTTAATCTTGGCTGTAATTTCCCCCGCGAGGACAGAGGCGGAGAGCCCGGCGGGGGGTAGGAGTAATGTGAGATTCTCTGCCCCAGGTCACTTGAGGGGTGGCCCAGCCCGGGCTAACGGACGTTGCACTGAGTATGGAGTGATCTTCCCCCCCTCACTACCCCGCGCTCTCTGTCTCTCACAGCTCTCCTGACCATGGAGGTGACCATCTCCGAACTGATGGAGCAGTTTCTGGGCAGCCCACTGGTGACCTGGGTAAGTGTGAGCCTGAGATCAGAGTCAGCAACCTTCTCACACACACACACACACAGTTTAAATTGTGTGTTGTGGAGAGCGTGTGAGTTTCTGTGTATACTGGGGTGGGTGGGTGATGTGAGCGTGTGTCTGAGCGGGTAGGGTGTGAAGAGTGAGTGGGGAAGATTAGCGTATGTGTGGGGTAGTGGTGTGTGGGTCAGTGTGTATTGAAGGGCTATTTGTGTGTGGTGGGGTACTGTAGTGAAGGTGTGTGCGTGTGTATGTGTGTCTGCTTCTCTTTCTACTTTTGCAAGCAACTGTAAACGTGACTTTTCCTGTGGTTGTTGGCGGAGGTGGTGGGGGAGTCACTTTGTAACCTATTTTGCTGCTCGAGGTGACAATTGTATAATTTTACCTGGAGCTGCATTTAATATTTTTTTTTCTAAATCATCTTTCAGGTTAAAACCTTTGGGCCAGTGGGAGGGAAGAGCAATGACAAAGTCTCCACTTACATGGATTTAGTGGATGGAGTGTTCCTGCACAAAATCATGTTACAAATGTGAGTTGGGCTCCGTCTCACTTTCGATATGACTCTCTTAACGTTTTCAGTGTCTTATCATATAATTCGAAGCCACGTCTCCAATTAGCACGGAACGAGCCTGCTCTCATGTCCTGGGCTAAGGGCGAGTTCAGAGGGGATCTCCCACTTGTGTTGCAGTGTGGCTGGTTCACAAAAGTTGGCCCTTTTCAGAAAGGTATCCTTTCTGACTCTAACACCATCTCTTCATGCTGCTGCAGCTTTTTGAAGAGCTCCGGCAGGAGCAAGGGAGGGAACAGGGGGTCACGTTTCATTATGCACTGTTGTTAGATTCTCCGTCAGTTGTAAGCGGGGGAAGAGAAGGAGAGTCCCTGAGGGAGGAGGGACGGCTTTTGCCATTTGGTTTAAAGAGAACAACAGATGTGAAGTTCAGTGGAAAGCCAGTGGCAATGTGAGAGGTTGAAAAAGTAGCTGCCTCACTCAAAAGGCGCCAGATTCTATCATAAATAGGCTCGAGAATGATCCAAAAACATCAGAGAACGGTGATATAAAACCACCGTCTTTCCACAGCGTAAATAAGTACAACATCAACCACTTTAATTGCTGCAGAGCCTCTCACAGACTACAGTGTCCCGAGATGCTTCAAGGACATCAAGAATAATTAATTTAAAACCATGTGCAGCCTCTCAAATGCCATTAGTGTTAACTTTTTAAGGCCACAGAGAGCAGTCATTGGTGTCAGATCCCGCAAAGATCTTGCTCCTTTCCTAACTGTAAACCGACAACCAAATCCACTTCAATTTTTACAGTTCTTTAGAAACATGTCCCAAAGTGCTTGTGGAAACAGGGTCAGGGTCGCGAAAATGGCTGTTCGGTCCATCGAATCTGTGCTGGTCCAAAACAGCAACGTCAGCTTTTGTGCTCCTGAGATGCTGCTTGGCCTGCTGTGTTCATCCAGCTCCACACTTTGTCATCTTGGATTCTCCAGCATCTGCAGTTCCCATTATTTCTGATACAATTTTACCCTCACTGCGAAGCGTCTTCCAGGGATGCCTAACCTGAAGAAGTTACCCACCTCCCTCCGGACCAACCTCAGGGAATCTCTCTCCCACTGCAACTCTCTTGTCTCCACCTATCATCTTTTCTCTCCATTTTTGGTCCACCTCCCCCTCTCTCTCCCTATTTATTCCAGAACCATCTCCCCATCCCCCTCTCTGATGAAGGATCTAGGCCCGAAACGTCAGCTTTTGTGCTCCTGAGATGCTGCTGGGCCTGCTGTGTTCACCCAGCTCCACACTTTGTTACCTAACCATTCTAATCCCATTTGCCAGCACTTGGCTCTTAACTTTTTAAGCATTGGGATAATCAAAGAAATTCTTCAATGTTTAAACATCTACCACCCTTACAGGCAGTGAGTTGCAGACTCCCGCCATGCTCTCTTACCCTCTAAATCTTCTGCCCTGGCCTTAAGTCGATGCCTTCCTTGTCATTGATCCCTCCACCAAGGGGAAAAGTCACTTTTTGTCTACCCTGTCCAAGCCCTTCAAAATGTTAAGCATTTCAATCACCTCCGGGTTCCCCCCCGCCAAGTCTGCCCAACTCTTTTCATAACTGAAACTCTCCAGCCCAGCCAACATCCTGGTAAATTTCCTCTGCACCCTCTCCAGTGTTCTCTCCTCCCTCTGTAAAAGTCATTATCCGACACAGTCTGAGCCACATAAGATGTTAGGCCTGAGTTGTGATCCCAGCTGATGATACTAGTAACCAAGTCAGATGGCAGAATGAATTCTGGCTTTACAGATTATATGGGACTTTTTGGTTGGCTCTCATGGTGGTTAGTCACTGAAGCATGTTCACGCAAGGCTGAAGCTATTTTTTAACAGCAGACCTGAAGTTTGTTACTCAATAAATTCAAAAAGGAAACAAGCTATCTAAGTATGTACGTAGGTTAGAATAATTTCACTTTTCGAAAGATGGTGTATAATAGGGGGAATCATTTGCCAGGCTTTGGGGGAAGAGAAAGGGAGTGGGACTAATTTGAGAATTCTTTCAAAGCCCAGCACAGATGCAATGTGTTGAATGGACTCTGTTAATATCGAATCACTGTATGAACGCACCAGTTGGTGTACACTATCGAATAATAGTTTTCACTTCTTTTAAACGCTTGTTGGTGTCAAATGGTACCTGTGGACAGAACAATAGTGCAACAAATTTCTTTATGGTAATTCAATATGGTGCTTGTATGATTGAGACTTCTCACAAATATTTTGGTGGTTGAGCTGGTGGTGGAAGAGCCTGGGATTTTGCAGACTTTGAGAAGTGATTAAGTGATGCTGTGCTTGGCTCCAACTGATAAAAGGCATTTTAGATTCACTTTTAAAGCACAAGACCACAAAGAAAGCAATTTCCTTGTTCCAAAAGTGTAACTAGGAACTGAGAAGTGTACAGAGCCAGCAGACTGGGAGAACCCTTTGTGTTAGTATTTGTTGGAAGCCGTTGCCACGAACAGCTGAGCCATTTTATAAAGTGCTCTATCACTCATAGTGATACAGCGCAGAAGGCAGTGATTTGGCCCATTTATACTTGTACTGATATAGCCAGTGCTTCCCATCCTTTCTCCTCCTGGCTTTAAATTTTTATTTTCCCCGAGAGTATCTGTTTATTGGGGTATGAGCACACGCCATGTGTAGAATTTTGGAGGTTTGCAGTTTAAATCCAACAAGTGATCCCAGAGTGGAATTCGCTTTTTGTAATTGTATTCCCTCCTCTAATTCTGTAACCTCCACCTCAATAACCCAAAGAGAAATGAGTTCACTTGCTTTGGCCGCTTGTCATTTTCTACCCATCACCACCAAAAAAGCCTTCTCTCGGCCCACCAGTAGCACTTTCAGGTCTGGAACTCCCTAAATTTACTTTGAGCCAGCTCCTCCTCTTCCTCCAAGCTTTAAAAAACCCACCTCACTGACCAAGCTTTCAGTTGCCGAGTGTGACAGTTCCATGTGTGGCTCAGCCCAAGATGAGCTTGGTAACATTCCTCTGAGACACCTTGCCAAAGGCTGTATACAAGTTATAAGTTATTATATTCTTCTGACGGTTGGTTTTCAATGTGAAATGAGAACTGACTCTCTTAGCTGGGTATTGACAAAGCTGGCACCTGATTAATCATCTGACTCGTAGTGGGTGTGGCGCGGAAATAAATTGGCAGGAAAACCCAGGGGCAGTGTGGAGAAAGATTCCTTTTGCGCAGTGAGTTGTGAATTGAGACACTGCTTGCAAAGGGTAGAAGAAGCAGACTCCATCATCATAACTTTTGAAAGGAATTCTTTTCAGGGAAGATAAAAATGTTGGAGTTGGATTACTAGGATAGAGGGACAAGGGGACATCATCTCAGAATAAGGGATTGCACACTTAAGACAAATGAGGAAGAACTTTTTTTGCCTCTGAGGAGAGTGAACCTGTGGAATTCTTTACTGCAGAGGGCTGGAGAGGCTGGGTCATTAAATACATTCAAAGCTGAGAGCCAGATTTTTGACCAGCAAGGAAATCTGGGGTCCTGGGGAATAGACAGGAAAGCTGAAGTGAGGATTGACCTCACTGGCAAGTTGGACTTTATGAGCTGAATAGCCTACTTCTGCTCCAAAATCTGATGGCCTCTCAGGTCTTTCATCGGTGCAGTGGGCCAAAGGGTCACCCTCGGTGTTGTTTAACTTTATGGCCAATTGTTGGTCTCATCCTCTGTGCTGGCATCACCAACTCAATGTTGGGTGGATGATCCAATTTCTCCCAAGTGAGCTGGAACTGACTGGAAGGTAACGTAGATGGCAGACTTACTGAGGGGTATACCAGAGGATAATTGAGGAAACTGTCATTCAACTCTGTAAAACAAATGTTTATAATGCTGTTTGTCCTCATTAAATGGTTAATGTGTTCAACATGAAGCAGAAGGCAATAAGGATTGGGGGGAGATGCAGGACAGGGCATGAGGAGCTCAGATGATGTCCCATGTGCAGTATAAACACTGATATTGTTGCATTTGTGGTTCACTAGAACTATCCAGTAAAACATGATAGATGCAGGGTAACCTTGAACAGGAAGTACTTTATGGTGCATCCTGTTGGCTCCGCCATTGGTCTTACCTCGCTCCTGCGCCACTGTCACCTGACCTGCATGGCTACTTAACAACAGCGGCCTGGGTTTTGTGTTTCTTGGTGTCATGGAGATAGAGCAGAAACCGAGTGGCCCAATCAATTCTGCCCTTGCTTGTTCAGTCAGGTGTTGGATGACATTAGTTGGCATCTAGTGGGAAGGCAGAGAAACAGAGGGTGCTGGGTGTCTCTGTGCCCAGTCGACAGTCTCATCTGGGACGTCACAGTGATAGAGGGGCAATGCTGCCAAGGAGAAATTGGTAACAGCTAGAGCTGCAGGTCCCCTTGACTGACTGAAGGAGATCAGGGATCATGTGGGTCGAGCAGGTTGAACCTATTTCTCAAAGGGTTATGGAGGAGGAAGGGGGCGGTTCTGTGTCAGATGTTTTTTGAATTCTTGTTGCATTATTTACCAGGCAGCGTGTTCAGAAACCTAGTTATGTCCATTCAAATATAAACCTTGGATATGACACTTGAACAAATCATGTTGTGCATGAGCTCTCTGTGGGGGTGAGGAGGGGCATGTCTCTCTGAGCTGGCTGGCTGCAGGACACAAGTGTTGCACTTAAAATCAAACTCTGAGATTTAAAATAAGAATGTGAGATCCTCTGATTACAAAGACAGGATTAGTGAAAATAGGACATGCACGCTCTTGATCACCGATTGGAGGTGGAACCAAAGCAAGGCATTTTGTGAAGGGGTCACCAATTCAAGACTCAAATGAGGAGAATTTTTTTTCTCAGAAATTCATGAGTCTTTATAACTCTCTTCCTCAAAAGGTGATGGAAACGGAGGACTTTGATATTTTCAAGGCAGAGGTGGATAGCCAGCAGGTGAAAGGTTATTGGGGACAGCCAGGAATGTGGTGTAGTTGGGTCAGCCATGATCTTATGGAAACATGCAGCAGCCTCGAGGGGCAGGAATAGGCCATTCAGCCCCTCATTTGTACATTACAAAGGGTGTGGAGATAGTGATGGGGAGGGGGCTGGAGGTGGAGTTGGAGAATATTTTGTGTGTATCTGAATCCAGGGTTCAATGCCTATTGTTTTATACCCAGCTGCTCCCAAGAGAGTGTAAATAAAATGCCCAGGATACTTTGTATTTTATTGCAGAAATTTAGAATTTAAAGGCCCACTTTAAATAACTAACTTGTTTATAAATGTTGCCAAAGGTGGTGGATCTTCAGTTATCATGGGCAGTAAACTCCCATGCTCTAAGTCTTTTTTTAATAATCGTACTAAGTCTTTACAAGGAGAATGGCTTACTGCAATGATTCAAAGTGTTTTGGTGTATCTTCAACAGTCTGATATTTCTCAATTCACTTCACAGCATTGAGCTGTTCTTAAAGATAGTAAGAACTTTCGATGCTGGAGTCAGAGATTACACAGTGTGGAGCTGGAGGAACCCAGCAGGCCAGGCAGCATCAGAGGAGCAGGAAGGCTGACACTCCCAAGCCAACAACCCAATGTGGACTTTACTAGTTTCAAAATCTCCTCATCCCCAGCCTCATCCCATGACCAACCCTCCCTCTCATCCCCGCCTCCTTGACCTGAAGCAACCTGTCCGTCTTTTCTTCCATCCATCCACTCCTCCCACCTCACTGACCAATCTCCCCCACTCCCTACCTACACTCACCTATCACCATCCCGCCTACCTTGCCCCTCCCCTGTTTCTGAAGAAGGGTCCTGACCGGAAACGTCAGCTTCCCTGCTCTTCTGATGCTGCTTGGCCTGCTGTGTTCCTCCACCTCCACACTGTGTTATCATTGAGCTGCTCTTTATGCTTTAGAATTGAGGATTGTTTGCACCATGAAATATTTTGGACGCAAGTATCAGCGTGAAGTGGCGCCATTCATTAGATATAGCACAGGATTAGATACAGCAAAACTTTCCTTACTCTTTGAAGCTAAGTGTAAAGTTCTGTCTATACTATTGCTATCAAACTCTCCCAGAACAGGGACAGTATGGAGATAGAGACTGTCACTCTACACTGTCTCCATCAAACACTGCCAGACAGGTACAGCATGGGGTTAGAAACAGGCTGAAGCTCCTTGGATACTGTGTCCATCAAACAGTGCCAGGGCAGCTGTGGAATCAACACTGATTATAGGTTAAAAACCATAAGAGCTGTGGATGCTGTAAATCAGTCACAAAAACAGAAGTTGCTGGAAAAGCTCAGCAGGTCTGGCAGCATTGGTGAAGAAAAAAAACTGTGTCAACGTTTTGGGTCCGGTGACCCTTCCTCAGTTGCTGAGCATTTCCAGCAACTTCTGTTTTTGTGACTGCTGATATAGGTGACTCACTTTGACAACTTATCTGTTTCTTAGATGAGCTGTCCTCTAGAGGACTATCCTTTATTGGAATTCTGGAAATGGAGTTAACATTTCCTGAGAAAACAAGGTGTAGAGCTGGATGAACACAGCAGGCCAAGCCGCAAAGCTGACGTTTTGGGCCTAGAACCATTTTCTGAAGAAGGGTCTAGGCCCGAAACGTCAGCCTTCCAGCTCCTCTGCTGCTTGGCCTGCTGTGTTCATCCAGCTCCACACCTTGTTATCTCAGATTCTCCAGCATCTGCAGTTCCTACTATATATATTAACATTTACTGATCCTTGTTTAAAATTCCCGGTGAGTTCCTCTTGGGCGTCAAACAGAAGTGGAGGTCTCATGATGCATTTGGAGCCATGATAGTTCTCCCTCAAACAAAAGACACAAAATTAGGTCCATGGCCTAATGTGTAATTGTCACCACTGCTGACACAAGTTAGTGAACCATTTCATAATGCAAGGGAAGCTTTGCATTTACATTTCACCTTTTGCAATCTTGAGGTGACCAAGCCCAATGACATACTGTGGATGTGCAGTTCCTGTTATGATATCGCAAACAAGGCACCTCAAACTTCTTTGCATACAGTGGTACAAATGTTTCTTTTTGGCCGAGTGGCATGAGTGTAATTACGATCTCAATGGAATTGCAGTTTCAATGAGAAGACTGTATCAACAGGTGTTTATTTTTGTTTGTTGTGTAAATGGTGAGTTTATCTGCGAGAACAGCTTTGTAAATAAAGCTACTGATGACACAGAATGCCCATGCTGATGTTTGGTGTTGTGGACCTGTTTCTTGGAGACCGGTAAGCAATTCATGAGCTGTTTGGAGAATTAATGGCAGTTGACCTGTGAATTGACATCAGGATATACGCTGCTGTTTGAAAGATCCGTTGTAAGCAGTCTGCTACTTTGAATCCAAGAAAGACAAACTGGATTTTATTCTGACTGGTGAGAAACTCAGAGCTGGGAGATTTGAAAGTTGGAAAAGACGTGTGTAAAAGCCAGAGATAACAGGAACTGCAGATGCTGGAGAATCCGTGATAACAAAGTGTGAAGCTGGATGAACACAGCAGGCCATGCAGCATCTTAGGAGATGGAAAGCTGATGTTTCGGGCCTAGACCCTTCTTGAGAAAATGAAGAAGGGTCTAGGCCGGAAACGTCAGCTTTCATGCTGTGTTCATCCAGCTGCACACCTTGTTTAAAAGCCAAACTACAGGTACTAAAACAATGAACTAATCCAATAAAATGCCTGTCTTTAGCTTTGAAGGAACTGGAATATGAAGGGAAGGCAGCCTTGTTCGGTCCCACTCTGGGGTATGACGTTGTGTTTTAGTCACTGCACCATCGGCAAAGTATAGGAGGAGTACTCTGCACGTTCACTTGGATTAAACTGGGCTTCAGAGGGTTAAGTTATGAAGGTTGATTTGTGAAGATAGGCAGGCAGCTTGACTGAAGTATTTACAAGTGTAAAGGATTTGACCGGGATGGATTTCCTATGTTTGGGAATGTAGGACAAAGGAGAGGAACAACCTTGAAATGAGAACCAGGAAATACCTTTTGCTCAGGGTAGTGGTCAGATTTGGCTGTTTCACCTGAGTCTTTATACCAGAGTTGCAACACTTTCCTCACTGATGAAAGAATGACTTGGTCTCTGCATTGAAATTCTTGCCCGGACTATGTGAAGTCAAATGGCCTCCTGACTGAGCTGAATGAAGTACCTGAAAACTCTGTGGGCAGAATTGAATGCCCTCCCACTGGCTGGCTTGGAGGCTGAGTGGCACTTCATTTGGATGGTGATTGGTAGGTGGATACCGTCTCTTCTCTGCCTGGGTAAATCCTAATCAAGGACCCCAAGTAAACGATGAATGGTTCCATCCTCCGCCATCAGAATTCTCATGGTTCCCTGTGTATCATCTAGCCTCCACCTCTGCCTCATGCCCAACAGGAAGGTGGCAACTGAGTGAGCAAGTACTAGCTTCGGGTTGATCCTTCACTTCCCTCTGGGCATAAATCCTGGCCTAGCCTTTGAGGCCCACACCTCGTCTGCAAATAAGGAGAGCAAGGAAACCTTGAGGGTTGCTTCCAATAGGCTGCAGGCCTCCCTTGTTCGAAGAGTGGGGAAATGGATGGGGCAGCTGCTGTGAGGCACCCCTCACCTGCTCTTGCCAAGACCTGCAAAAACTTAGAAGATGGGCTGATGTTCTTTTGCAAAGGCAACCTGACTGACTTACCCGGCCTGCCCTACATGTATGCTGGTTTTATCTGCTACCTCCTGGACAGTTAACAGTGGGCAGTAATTGCTGGCCTAGAGGGTGAGGGCACATCCTGTTAATGAATTGTAAAACAAAACCTCCCGTTTATCAGAAGTGTCGGTGTCAGGGGGCTTTTTTTTTGAGAATTTGCTGATGCATTTTCAAGAGAAACCTGCTTTTAGCCAGGCTCTGTAACGAAATACAGTATCATCAGCAAACTGAGTGCAATGGAATCTCCAGACCGGTTGCCTGTTTACGTTGCTGGACCTCAGAACCCTGGCAGCTGCTGGCAGGCTCTGTGAATTTCCATCCCTCTAACTTCGCTTGTTGCTTAACTGTGTCAACATCGTTCACTGAATGACCTCTGTAAGGCCAACAGGGCTGAGAGCAGCGACTCCCACATCAAAGCACAAAGTTAGGAGTGCTTGGGCAGGCTTAACTTCACCCTTTGCGAGGGCTGCCTGGTTTGTTTCTAAGTAACACTGTACAGGAGCTTGGAGATTGAAGTTATGAATAGGTTACATCAACATGGCATGTATTCTTTTGACTTTCAGCAAATTCTGGACGAAGTGCCTACAATATCAAAAGGTTTCAATGAGGGTCATTACGGAGAAAGGATTCCCTCTGGTTGGGGAACACAGAAAGAGAAGGCAGGACATTTTCCTCGATGCTTTCAGGAAGCACTTCAACCTCTTGAAGGATGGTGGGAGTCTGTCAATTTCTTCCCTGTAAAGATTGTGAATGCTGGCAGTCAGTTGGAGCTTCTGAAATGACTGATAACTTAATAACAACAACATCAATTATAATGCAGCAAAGAGGCATTTCTTTCTTTATTCCTTAGTGAGGTGTCGGTGTTGCTGGAAAGGTCAATTTCTGTTGCTCCTGAGCTAATTGGTTTAATCTGCCATTTCAGAGGCAGTCAAGAGTCAAACACATTACTGTTGGGCTGGAGTCATGTGTAGGCCAGACCAGGTAAGGAAGGTAGATTTCCTTCCATAACTGGCCTCAGTGAACCAGGTGGGTTTTTACACTGTCTAATTATTGACCCCTCACCAAGAGCAATTTTTAATGCCAGGTGTATCAATTGAGTTAAAAATTGACCAGTTGGCCCGGCAGGATTCAAACCCACACCCCCCAAATCATTAACAACAAAAACTGAAATTGCTGAAAAAGCTCAGCAGGCCTGGCAGCGTCTGTGGAGGAGAAAAGGGTTAATGTTTCGGGTCGAGTGACTCTTCCTCATAACAGTTGGTAACTAGGGAAGTAACAAAATCAAAGTTGCTGGAAAAGCTCAGCAGGTCTGGCAGTGTCTGTGGAGGAGAAAACAGAGTTAACGCTTCGGGTCCGGTGACCCTTCCACAGAACTGTTCTGAGGAAGGGTCACCGGACCTGAAGCGTTAACTCTGTTTTCTCCTTCACAGATGCTGCCAGACCTGCTGAGCTTTTCCAGCAACTTTTGTTTTTGTTCCTCATTTACAGCATCCGCAGATCTTTTGTCTTTTATTTAGTAACTAGGAGTGTGTCAGTTCATTTGCCTGGTTTTCAGGATTGTTAGCTCAGTATGATCATGATCCCACTGTCTTCTCCTGGAGATTAGCTACAATTCTATTGAATGGAAGAACAAGCTAGAGGGGCTGAATGGCCTCATCCTGGTCATATTGACCATCCTTCCTCAACTGGGAAAATGGTTCAGGTGTTTGAGAAAGCAGAGTGAAAATGAAACATTTTGAGCAGTCAGTGAACATTGAAAATTGATGCAATTCTCAAAATGTTAAATCTTAATCTTTTCTTGGAGTTGCAGATACTTGGCTCTAACACTAACGTACGGCTGGTCAGGGGTCAATGATAGATGCTGTGTCGGTATATGGCATGTAATCCTTTTGCATCTGAGGTTGATTGTGCACTATTGAACAAAGGCGCACAATCGTGATGCTAAATGCCTTTTTTCATTCATTCACTGGATGAGGGCATCAGTGGCTGGAGTCGGTATGTATTGCTCATGCCTCATTGTCCCACAGGCAGTTCAGAATCAACCACATTGTTGTGGATCTGGAGTCACATGTGGGCCAAACCAGGTAAGGATGGGAGATTTCCTTCCCTAAAAGATTAGTGAACCAGATGGGCTTTTGTCAATCGACAGGACCATCAGTAGATTCTGAATTCTGGACTTTTTGTGAATACAAAATTTATGGCTCCCTTGCTCCTCCCACACAGCTCTGGGAGAAAGTCCTCACGTATACTTAAGGCTGAGGATAGAGAGATTCTTGATCAGTCAGAGAATCGAGGATTATGAGAAAAGGGCAGGCACGTGGACGTGAGGAACGTTGGATCAGCCACGATCCTATTGAACGGTGGAGCAGACTCAACAGGCTGAGCGGTCTGTTCCTGTTCTTATTTCTTAACATTAGCTGGGTTTTTGGTTTAATAGTCCAGCGATAGTAACCACTAGGCCATTGTCTCCCTAACTGGGAGAAGCTGCCTATCTTTTCCTTCATTAGTGCACATTCTCCTGGAGTCAGGTTTGAGTCCCCTTCAGATAATTTAGGGGCTAAGCAGGTCAAAGGTCAGAGACTTCACTTTAACAATGGGATTGATGTAGTTCGAGAACACTTGTCTCCTCCAATCACGGAATGTGGGTAAACACGGTGGGGGGGGAGACATTTACAAACAAAGGCCCTCTAGCCCCAAAAGATGAGATTTTTAATTATGATAGATATTATTTCAGGAAATGAGGCTGTACAAATACTTGGAAAAACTGAAAAGCTGTGTGTACTTGTCTACAGCAAAGGAGCTGCCCCGTGTAACAACAGAGAAATTGACTCGGTCTAAGTGATAGTTGGTTTATTGGAACAGAATGACCTTTTCCTCCTCTTAAAAGTTATTTATGAAACAGGTGGAAGAGAGCCAGACCAGCAGGATTAAGTGTGAAAAATCTTGCGAATAATATGTCAAACATCAGCTGGGAGAAGTCATTCTCACCAGAGGTATTGCTATTCAGACTGTGTATTTGGTCTGTCAACTAACAATGCAGCTGCTGGTGGAAAGGTTCCTGTCTCCTCGTTGATGAGAATATTTAACCGTTTTGTTCGATAGTGGGTAGATATTGAAAACGCTCTTAATCGTGGAGCAACTGCTTGTGTTTTTAGAAAGACCTGCTTTTCAGTGAGTGGATTCTCGAGCTAGGTCAGTTTTTGACTAAATTACATCGTTCTTGTTTAGCGAGTTGAACACACAATGCATGGGGTTAGTGGTGCGCACGCAATGGGAATGTGATCGGTTCCTGCAGATGCAGACTGGCGGCAGCTACTGTTGCTGTTTCTGGTTGCCTGGACCATGTCCCAGCTTGGACATGTGACACGTCTCCTTTAAATGTTCAGAAGCAAAAGAAAGACTTGCATTTGTATAGCGCTTTTCACGACCTCAAGTAGTCCCACACCACTTCGCAGATGAGACATTACTTCCAAAGAGCAGTCTCTGTCAGCTTTGTTTTAAAAGTAGATTTCGGGTCCCCCTTTGCCTTTTCTCCAAACCTGAGTTTCTCACCACAAGATGTGCAACATCTCATTTCTAATCACTCCACCCGCTTCTGCCAGCTTTCAGGGCCAGAAATTCAACCAGCTTGAGTGGTTGGGGGGAAAAAAACTCATCTCCTCTGTTTTAGTCTTCCTTTTCTTTATCCTTTCTATCCAGAAGTGCTTTTCACTATATCTCAGCATGTGACAATAATAAATCAAATGTATTACACACAACTGAGTGACCTTCCCACTACCAAAATCGCAGTGAATTTCTTTTTCCCTTTTGTAATCTAGTAACCAGCTCCATTGTAACACCATGCAGCCAGTTGAACATTTACAAGCAAACCCCATTATGGGGAATGCAAACCATCAAAGGTGAGGATAGTGGGGCATTGATGGATACAGCGTGCACCTTCTCCTATGACACCCAGGAATGAACGTAGCCACAGACAAGGGTCAGAGAGTCGACAGGTATGAACCCCTCCACAGCCCGCTGTCCTGGACCTTGTGCCCTGGCCACAAACACCCACAATCTATGTATTGATGGCACTTGGACTCCACAGCATTGCAATGCAGACAGCTGGGCAGGGAGTCTGTGAACTATTTGGGGGTTTGAGAATTTGGGGCAGCACAATGGCTCAGTGGTTTGCACTGCTGCCTCACAGCACCAGGGACCTGGGTTTGATTTCAGAATCAGGCGACTGTCTGTGTGGAGTTTGCACATTCTCCCTCTGCGTGCGTTCCTTCCGGGTGCTCCGGTTTCCTCCCGCAGTCCAAAGATGTGCAGGCTAGGTGGATCGGCCATGCTAAATTGCCCGTAGTGTTCAGGGAGGTGTAGATTAGGTGGGTTACAGGGGGATGGGTCTGGGTGTGATACTGTGAGGTTTGGTGTGGACTTGTTGGGCCAATGGGCCTGTTTGCATACTTCAGTGATAACTATCACAGTCTACTTGTGGGTCTAGTTTTAAAATTCCTCCGTTTAAAAGTATTTAAATACTTTTAATAGACAATGTGATCAATCAGTAACGAGTGGTTGATTGGCATGAAGATCAGCTCCTAAAGCCCCTGGGTTTTAGGATGGTGTCTGGAGGGGTTGGGGTTCTCTCTAATAACTATTGTGTGCTTTGAGGATTAAGTGTACAGAGTTAGAACAGAACATAGAACATTACAGCACAGCCCTTTGGCCCTCGATGTTGTGCTGACCTGTCATACTGATCTCAAGCCCATCTAACCTACACTATTCCATTTACATCCATATGCTTATCCAATGACTACTTAAATGTACCTAAAGTTGGCGAATCTACTACCGTTGCAGGCAAAGCATTCCATTCCCTTACTATTCTGAGTAAAGAAATTACCTCTGACATCTGTCCTATATCTTTCACCCCTCGCGCTTGCTGTCACCATCCTAGGAAAAAGGCTCTCCCTATCCACCCTATCAAACCCTCTGATTATTTTATGTTTCAATTAAGTCACCTGTCAACCTTCTCTCTAATGAAAACAGCCTCAAGTCCCCCAGCCTTTCCTCGTAAGACCTTCCCTCCATACCAGGCAACATCCTAGTAAATCTCCTCTGCACCCTTTCCAAAGCTTCCACATCCTTCTTATAATGCGGTGACCAGAACTGTACGCAATACTCCAAGTGCGGCCGCTCCAGAGTTTTGTACAGCTTCACCATAACCTCTTGGTTCCGGAACTCGATCCCTCTATTAATAAAAGCTGAAACACTGTATGCCGCCTTAACAGCCCTGTCAACCTGGGTGGCAACTTTCAAGGATCTGTGTACATAGACACCAAGATCTCTCTACTCATCTACACTACTAAGAATCTTGCCATTAGCCCTGTACTTTGCCTTCTGGTTACTCCTACCAAAGTGCATCACCTCACACTTGTCTGCATTAAACTCCATTTGCCACCTCTCAGCCCAGCTCTGCAGCTGATCCATGTCTCTCTGCAACCTACAGCATCCTTCGTCACTATCCACAACTCCACCGACCTTTGTGTCGTCTGCAAATTTACTAACCCATCCTTCTACGCCCTCATCCAGGTCATTGATAAAAATGACAAACAGCAGCGGACCCAACACCGACCCTTGCGGTACACCACTAGTAACTGGTCTCCAGAATGAACATTTCCCATCAACTACCAGCGTCTGTCTTCTTTCAGCAAGCCAATTTCTGATCCAAACTGCTATATCTTCCACAATCCCATTCCTCCACATTTTGTACAATAGACTATTGTGGGGAACCTTATCGAACGCCTTGCTGAAATCCATATACACCACATCAACCGGTTTACTCTCATCTACCTGTTTGGTCACCTTCTCAAAGAACTCGGTTTGTGAGGCATGACCTTTTGGCAGAACTTGGATGAGATTTTGAAGAATTTGGTTAAAAGCAATTTAAAAACCAACCTGTTCACAGAAGTCCAGAGCAGGTGGGATGACTATAAAGAAGTTCTGGGCCCAGGCCTCCTGGCTTAGGGGTGAGGACAATACTACAAGAGCCCTTTTGAAGGAGTTGTTAGAATGTTAAGAAAGTAGATCAGAAAGTTTAGATTCTCAATGTAGAACTATGTTAGACAAGTGACCTTGAACAATGAAACAGCAGTCATTTACAATGCTAGCAAAGTTAATGAGTCGCACAAGGGGCAAACAGCAATTACCATGCAGGAAAACCCATATGCAGTTTTATGTAAAATGGAAGGAGTGTGAAGATCTGTCTCTGGTCACTACAAATGGTCATAAAGCCCCTTGACATTCTCTGCTTTCCCACTTACAGAATCAATTTCCCATGCAGTGTCATATTGGGACTCTACTGCGTGGTATATAAATCTAACTACAGTGAAAAAGAGCAGGAAGGCTAATATTCATGGGTTTGTGGTGTTCATAAGGCATCTCCACCTGCCCAGAAGCTCTGGGTTCAAGCCCCGCGCCAGAACTTGCTGACAATGTATGTTGGCCAAACCGGTTGACCATTAGCCTATAAATCCCTCCCATGCACCTTGATGGCAAGTGGTAAGATTGGGAGAGTCTCCTGGTCAGCTGTCCTGCAGAAAGCAATAGAAAACCAGTGCTTTGTCTGTGAGCAAGGACAAATCTGATGAAATTCCAGTGGGCAATTCTCTGAAACAAGGACAGAATTTCAAAAATGGACAGATATTGCTCACCAGTGAAACACACACTCACTCACATAAGCAAAGTACTGGGTGATTTAAGATAATAAAATGTGAGGCTGGATGAACACCGCAGGCCAAGCAGCATCCCAAGAGCACAAAAGCTGACGTTTCGGGCCTAGACCCTTCATCAGAGAGGGGGATGGGGTGAGGATTCTGGAATAAATAGGGAGAGAGGGGGAGGCGGACCGAAGATGGAGACAAAAGAAGATAGGTGGAGAGAGTATAGGTGGGGAGGTAGGGAGGGGATAGGTCAGTCCAGGGAAGACGGACAGGTCAAGGAGGTGGGATGAGGTTGGTAGGTAGGAGATGGAGGTACAGCTTGGGGTGGGAGGAAGGGATGGGTGAGAGGAAGAAGAGGTTAGGGAGGCAGAGACAGGTTGGACTGGTTTTGGGATGCAGTGGGTGGAGGGGAAGAGCTGGGCTGGTTGTGTGGTGCAGTGGGGGGAGGGGACGAACTGGGCTGGTTTAGGGATGCGGTGGGGGAAGGGGAGATTTTGAAGCTGGTGAAGTCCACATTGATACCATTAGGCTGCAGTGTTCCCAAGCGGAATATGAGTTGCTGTTCCTGCAACCTTCGGGTGGCATCATTGTGGCACTGCAGGAGGCTCATGATGGACATGTCATCTAAAGAATGGGAGGGGGAGTGGAAATGGTTTGCGACTGGGAGGTGCACACAACCAGCCCAGCTCTTCCCCTCCACCCACTGCATCCCAAAACCAGTCCAACCTGTCTCTGCCTCCCTAACCGGTTCTTCCTCTCACCCATCCCTTCCTCCCACCCCAAGCCGCACCTCCATCTCCTACCTTCTAACCTCATCCCACCTCCTTGACCTGTCCGTCTTCCCTGGACTGACCTATCCCCTCCCTACCTCCTCACCTATACTCTCCTCTCCACCTATCTTCTTTTCTCTCCATCTTCGGTCCACCTCCCCCTCTCTCCCTATTTATTCCAGAACCCTCACCCCATCTCCCTCTCTGATGAAGGGTCTAGGCCCGAAACGTCAGCTTTTGTGCTCCCGAGATGCTGCTGGGCCTGCTGTGTTCATCCAGCTTCACATTTTATTATCTTGGATTCTCCAGCATCTGCAGTGCCCATTATTACTGGGTGATTTAGTTGTGAGGGAAGATGGTGATGTAATGGTCACGTGACTGGGCTAGTCATCCAGAAGCCCAGTCTAACGTTTTGGGGATATGAGTTCAAATCCTGTCATAGTAGATGGGGGGGAAAAAAATTGTCCAGTTAACCTCTGTCGATTGTCCAGGGATGGCAGTCTGCCATCTGACCTACATTTGACTCTTAATAGCCCTACTGTCACTCAGGTCAAAGGGCAACTAGGGATGGACAATACGTGCGAGCCCAGCAATCACCCACGTTCCAGGAATGAATGTATATTTTTAAAAAATCTCTGAAATAAAGTCAGAAAATGTTTGTTTGTTTCTGGAGGAAGAATCAGGACTCGCATTTCAGGTTTAAAAGAACTGCAAATGCTGGAGAATCTGAGATAACAAGGTGTGGAGCTGGATGAACACAGCAGGCCAAGCAGCATCTTAGGAGCAGGAAAGCTGACGTTTCGGGCCTAGACGTGATGAAGGGTCTAGGCCCAAAACGTCAGCTTCTCTGCTCCTAAGATGCTGCTTGGCCTGCTGTGTTCATCCAGCTCCACACCTTGTTATCTCAGATTTCAGGTTGTTCATATTGGAGAGATGTCCGAAATATCATTTAATTATAGAATCCCTGCAGTGTGGAAACAGGCCATTCGACCCAACAAGTCCATTCCACTCAGACTCATTCCCATCCCCCTAAATTTCTCTTGCCTAACCCACCTAACCTATACATCCCCTGAACACTATGGGCAACTTAGCATGGCAATCCACCTAACCTGCACATCTTTGGACTGAGAGAGGAAACCGGAGCACCCAGAGTAATCCCAAGCAGACACTGGGAAAATGTGCAAACTCCACATAGACCGTTGCCTGAGGGTGAAATCAAACCCGGGTCCCTGGTGCTGTGAGGCTGCAGTGCTAACCACTGGGCAACTGTGCCGCCCCCTAGAAAGAGAAATAGAAGCAGCAGATGGCCATTCAGCCCCTCTAGGCCTGCCTTTACTGTATATAAAGCACAGTAGATTTATAGGGAAGCAAGAGGATTCTGAATCCTGTCCGATGAACGTGAGAACATCAGAAATAGGAGTAGGAGCAGACCATTCAGTCCCTGAGCCTGCTTTTCTGTTGAATAAGGTTCAGCCTCATCTGCCCCAGGTCTCAACTCCTCAGCCCTTCTGCACCCTGATTATGCAAAAATCTATCCCGCTCCACTTTTAAGTACTTATCACAATTGAGCCTCCACAACTCTCTGCGATAGGACGTTCCAGACATTCAGTACCCTCTGAGAAGAAATTCCTTCATGTATCAACTTTAAATGAGTGCCCCCTTTAATTTGTAACAATGTCCCCTGGTTCAAGATTATCCTCCAAGTTGAAACACTTCAAGCCCCCTCAGAATCTTGTATTTCAATATGATCACCCCTCATTTTTCTGAACTGTGCTGAATAGAGACCTAACCTTCCTTCTGGAGAAGGGCCCCAACCTGAAACGTCAGCTTTCCTTCTCCTCTGATGCTGCCTAGCCTGCTGTGTTCCTCCAAGCCCACATTGCATTGTCTCTGTTTTATTTCGCCCTTTTTCCTCTAATTTATTGCTTTTCATTTTTAGGTGTGTATTAGGTTTTTGTCGCTCTAAACAGATTTGAAAGATTTCACAAAGTGTCCGTGCTCCTGGGTGTCAGCAAGCATGGTTTAAACGCTACCCCTGCCCTGATCAGCAAATTGGTGTACATTGCACTCTTCACGCTCCTCCAAGTCACTAACATTGATAGTTAATAATTGAGGTTGTAGGGCTGCCTTTTTTTGCAGTTAAACTAGTTGTCTTCTGTATGTTAACTAATCCTGATTCAATTATGCTACATTATCTCCATTACTGTATGCTCCGAAGCTCACGATCATAAAATGTAGGAGCAGACTGTTTCCCACAAGGGAAAGTAACCACTTTGTATCTACTCTGTCAAACTTCTTAGAATTTTACATTTTTCAATAAGGTCTCCTTTTTTTTCTGAACTCCAATGAGTATGAGCCCAACCTGCTTATTCTCCCGTCTGTTCTCCCGTTCTTCCAAATCCAGAGTCAATCTAATGAACCTCCTGGACTGCTTCCAATGCCGGTATATCTTTCATCGGATAAACAAACCAAAATTGTTCACTGTATTCCAACTGTGGTCTAATTAGTGTCTCTTAGTTTTGGCAAAACTTCTTGCTTTTTTTCACTCCCTTTGAAATAAAGGCCAACAGTTTATTCATCCTTCCCGATTATCTGCTGAACTTGTCTGCCAGCCTTTTGTGATTCATGAAAGAGTTCCCAAATCCCTTTGTACTGTAGTTTTCTGTAATCATTCTCCATTTAAGTAATATTCAGCTCTTCTGTTCTTCCAGCCAAACTGCATGTTCTCACATTCATCAACAAAAGTTTTGGGTGCTCACTTAACCTTCTTATCTACTGTTCTGTACATGCACTCTGCCATCCTCGCTGCTTGCCTTCCTACCTAGTTGATGCAATCTGCAAACTTGACGACTACATTCACTTTCCTCATCATGACCAAACATGTATTGTAAATTATTGTGATCCTAGCACTGATCTGGGTGGCACAGTGGCTCAGTGGTTAGCACTGCTGCCTCATGGTGCCAGGGACCCGGGTTCAATCGCACCCTTGGGTGACTGTATGGAGTTTGCACATTCTCCCCATGTCTGTGTCAGTTTCCTCTGAGTGCTCCGTTTTCCTCCCACAGCCCTAAGATGTGCAGGGTAGGTGGATTAGCCATGCTAAATTTCCCATGGTGTCCAGGGGTGTATAGATTAGGTGGGTTTGGGGAATGTGTCTGGATGGGATACTCTGAGGATCGGTGTGGACTTGTTGGGCCGGAGGGCCTGTTTCCACCCCATAGGGATTCTATGAACTTCTATGATCCCTGTTATACGAGTTTGCAAGTTGCCTTTCCTGAAAATGTTTCCTTTATAACAACTGTCTCCTTTTGACTTCAATATGCAGGCGAACTGTGAAAATCGGGTTGGTAATGGATCTCAAGAAGAGAAATTTGTGGAATGTCTATAGGATTTCTTCTTGGAGCAGCTTGTATTAGAACCCATCGGGAACAGGCAGTTCAGGATTTGGTGTTGTGTGATGGGACAGACTTGATTTAGGGAGCTTAAGTGAGGGAACCCTTAGGAGGCAGTGACTATATATGATAGCATTCACCCTGCAGTTTAAAGGGAGAAGCCGGAATCAGATGTAACAGTATGACAATTGACTATATAGGTAAGTACAAAGACATTAGAGAGGAGTTGGCCAGAACTGACTGGAAAAGGGAGCCTAACAGGGAAGGCTGAAGGGATCAAATGGCTGACTCTTGCTTCCATCTTCATGTTTTCTATACTATCCAAACTTACTTGCTTAAGTTTGGTTAGTTTCTTCCCTTTCTGGAATTCTTCTTCCTCACTGAGATATATCTTTGCAGTGAGTCATGGACCGTTTCTCTGAGTGTCAGTCATCGTTCTTCAACTTTCTTTGCTGCTCAACTCCTTTTAAAGTCAATATATCCCACTCAGCCCATCTCCAAATGTAATTGCTCATATTCAAGTTTAGGATAGAAACCAAAAGAACTGCAGATGCTGTAAATCGGGAACAAAAACAGAAATTGCTGGAAAGGCTCGCTCAGCAGGTCTGGCAGCATCTGCGAAGGTGAAAACAGAGTTAACATTTCGGGTCCGGTGACTCTTCCTCAGAAACGGACCTGAAATGTTAACTCTGTTTTATCCTTCAAAGATGCTGCCAGACCTACTGAGCTCCTCCAGCAACTTTTTTTTTTGTTCCGGTATGGAGGGACTGCTTTATGAGAGGTTGAGTAGGTTCTATTGGTACCCATTGGAGTTTAGAAGAATGAGCACTGATCTTATTGAAACATCCATGTTCCATGAGGGACTTGACGTGGCAGAGTGTAGAGAGTTGCTTCCCCTTGTGGAAGAGTTGAGGGCCAGAGGGCATCATCTGAGTAAGGGCTATCCATTTCAGGTAGAGATGGGGCAGATTTGTTTTCTGAGCGGGGAGTGAATTTGTGGAATGCTTTACTGCAGATGGCTGTCAAGGCTGGGTCATTAAGCATATTCAAAGCAGGAAAGTGGACGCGAGGGTTATCAGATCAGCCATAGTCTCATTGACTGACAGCAATTAGATGGGCTGAGTGGCTTACTCCTGCTCCTCAGGCTTTTGTTCGGTTCTCCTAACCATTGTTTCTGAGCAACAAGCATAAATGTTTAGAACCTCTTTAACACTGTAGATCTCTATGACTGTGACATTGGGGGTTTTGTGCTGCCTGGGTTCATGTCCTGCCAAAAATGTTGATGTGGGCCAATTGCAACTTTTAATAGGCTGTGAAATGACCGTGGCTAAAGATTGAGACAGAGGTGACGAAGCACAGTGTTTGTGTCCAGGGGCCTTAGCATTTGGTTGCAGATTACGTTGAGAGATAAAACAAAACAAAGCAGATAATTCTCTAAGGAGCTATTTAGAAAGCTGGCCAGCATTTTTATTTTGTAATTTATTTTGTAAAACTTTATTACATTGGTTAATTGATTCACATATTTTCTGATTTTTACTTCTTGATTTAGAGACCCAAGGCCAACCAATCAGAGAGTCAACAAACACATCAACAATGATGTCAACTTGCGTGTTCAGAACCTTGCCATAATAGTCAGACATGTAAAGAATTACTACCAGGTATGATACCTCCACTGCTGTGCCCAGCTTCCTGTCTTCTGTGGTTTTGACTTTTCTCAGGGACTGCATTTACCAGATGTAAAAGATATTTCGGTTATCTTCCACGCACCTTCCCCACCCACTTCCTCTGTGCTGAGTAAACCATCTCAAATTCAGACTCCGAGAACGTCTTTGCTTATTTCTTTTGTAATTTTGAGGATTGAAAAAGATGACGGCATTGAAAACAAGCTGCAAATTCATTGTCCAACCTGTGTATGTGTTTGTCGCATTAGTTATGGTAGTTAAGTGCGTTAGCGTTTTGAGAAGTGTTAATATATTGGGCCAGATCTACATCCTTATTCCTCCTTTCCCTAGTCCTGTCAGGGGACAGTTTCAAAAGCAGCAGGGTGACCCCCATGCCCCGGAATACCACCCAAAGGGCCCTTCACTAATTGCGAACAGTTGTTTGTTAGCTCACTGAGCCACTTGTGCTGTATGCAGACATTTCATTATCGTTCCAGACAACTGCATCAGTGCGACCTCTAATAGAAGCATTGGTGTTCTGCTCTGTTCCAAATTTATAGGATCCTCTGTGGCGGTGGGTCTGATCACTTCCGGTTCTGTTTCCTTAGCAGCGGCCTATGTACAGGGTCTGTTCCTGTGTTTATTAATGGAGTCCTGTATTGAGAACTAGGCCTCCAGAAATTCCCTTGCGTGTCTGTTGTTTGCTTGCCCTAATATAGTCGCTTTGTCCCTGTTGAACTGATGGCCATCGTTGTCTGTGCATATGGAGACAAGCGAATGCTGATTGTGCCTTTCTATAAGTGAACAACAGATGTGCGAGGAAGTTTCAGGAGGCCTGGTTCTCAACACGGGACGCCATTAACAAACATGTAGAAATAGACCCTGTATACACAGCACTGCTAAAGAAACAGAACCAGAAGCGACAAGACCCGCCACACCAGAGGATCGTCTAAATTTGGAATAGAGCAACACTTTTTGTTTAGAGGTCGCACTGATGATGTTGCCTAGAAAGGTAATGAAACGCCGGTACACCATGGAACAAGCAGCTCTACGAGCAAACAAACAACCGCATCCAAGACCCGAGCTACAAATTTTCACCAATTGCAAACCAAGTGAGGAGTTACGAGACAGTTAGACCTTGGACCTTGACAAATAACCAAACAAACTTCATTTGCCAATTTGTAGAATTTTCATTTGGAGGATATGGGGGATATGGTTGCTGACTGGAATTGTGATTAGGAGCAAGAATTCTAACTTCTCCTAATCACAGGAGCAGTGGTAAATCGCTTCACTGTAACTAACCCCACAGCCAATCACAGGAGTGATTCTAATCTCACACGTGCTTCCTCTTGGTGAATTGCCTTTTCACATCTCAGCCCAAATTGGCTCAGCCCCTGAAACCTAAGAGAAACAGAATCTGTTGCTTAATAAATTTGTTGTCCTGGCCAGTAATTATGCTTCAACTGAAACAGATTATCTGGCCATTATTATATTGCTGCTCGAAGAAGCCTGTGTGCCAAGTGGTTGCTACTTGAGGATTTAGACAAAAAGAAGCCCCAGGGGTGTTTGTGAACAAACCTCTGAAGGAGGCAGGTCCTCTTCATAAACCACGTGGGATTCTGGGCTTTTAGAGATCTAGATGACAAAAGCCAGGAAGTTAAGTGTTTTATAAAACACGTGTTTACCCCGAGCTGGAGAACAGAAAAATGCAAAGTGTTTGCAAGGGGTTCAAGAAAAAAATTTGTCAAATGGATGCAGGGAATGAGGATTACAGTTTCCTGGATAAAATGGCGAAGCTGGGATTTTCTTCTCCCTAGAGGAGAGAAAGCTTGAAGTACATTTAACAATAGTGTTTTCTTTCCCTAAGCCCTTCACAAACTTTTTCCCATTGACTGAGGGATTGATTCAGGAGGTTACAGTTTTAAGGTGATCTTCAAAATGAACTGGAACGATATGATGCAATGAGTGTCTGTGTTTAACTGAAAAGTCTGGAGGGTAGCGTTTTAAAAGAGAATTGGATGTATATTTGAAG
This sequence comes from Stegostoma tigrinum, assembly GCF_030684315.1. Lineage (NCBI taxonomy): Eukaryota > Metazoa > Chordata > Chondrichthyes > Orectolobiformes > Stegostomatidae > Stegostoma > Stegostoma tigrinum. Next base: position 7,311,240 of record NC_081363.1, read on the forward strand.
GAGGAAAAATTTTTGGGGACACTGGAAAAGAGCTGTTGGAGGCTAACTGGATTACTGTTGGCTCCTTCAAAGCTGTAGTCTTCTACAGTCTAACAATGGCTACACTTGTAGCAAGGCACAGTTGCTCAGGTATGCCCTGAGGCTGTGGAAGGTGCTGCATAAATGTGCATTCGTTCTTTCGTGGAGGGTAGGTTTTCATGGCTTCCTTGGGAGAAATCCTGCTTCTGGCATGATCTCGAGTTGGAAACGAATAACAAAGATCAATTGGATATCACAAAGCTTCAGTGTTGGCGATACTGTACGTGGTAGGTAGCTTCAATGGCTGATTTGCATTCTGGAAGTCTATAATGGGACTGTTATTCTGATTACAAAACTGTTGTCTGGAGGAAGTTTCAGCATTTGATTTGTTAGCCACTGTGTTTATAGTTTGGCACAGTTCCTCCTTAGTGAATCAGCTGTACGCAGATAAATGGTGGGGGAAGTAACAGCCTTATCCAGTTTACATCAGAATAAATGAGATACAAACAAGACATGGAGCTTTGAGATACTCTCTGCGAATATATCGTTGGTTGTAAAAGCATGATTTATTGATGTTGCATTTTGCTGGCTTTAATTTAGAGACTACTTGCTACCGCTGAAGAAGTCTAACTTTTGAATGCATATTACATCAAATGTGGCTAACAATTTGCGCAAATGCTCTTGATGAAGCCCTGTTCCTTACGCCTCCCCATTCTGCGCGCACAAAGGGAATTGTCCCTTTCCTCCATCACCCATTGACTGCCCTCTGTTAATGTTCAATACGTTAGATCAGGCACTGGAGTGGGCAAGTGCTGGGGGGGAGAATTTATTTGCTGTTTATGCCAGTGGTTACGTACTCGGACCAAAAGTATAAATGTGAAGCTAACATCCCCTTGCTTCTTTCCAAAATTTTGAGGATTATAATACATAAAAGGCAGCTCTTGTGAAATTACTTGTGTGTTGAGCCCTGAGTGTGTTCCAATTTCTTCTGGAATGAGAAAGAGAGATTCAGCCCTGATTAGAATCACATTGGCTCATGCTTTTAAAAATATCAAGGAGTTGTGCAGTAGGGGTGGATACGAACTAGATAGCTTTCAAAGGGCTGCCCCAGCTGTGATGGGATGAATGGCCTCCTTTGGAACTGCAGGGTTCAGTGATTTTCATTTTGTCTTCCTGTCTACAAGTTTGCTGAGCTACAGAATCACAGATTTACAGTCACAGTACAGAAACAGTCCATGCTGAACATAATTCAAAGCTAAGCTAGTCCCACCTGCTTGGCACATATCCCTCTAAACATTTCTTATTCATGTAGTTTTCCAAATGTCTTTTAAATTTCTGAAGGAGGGTCTAGGCCCAAAACATCAGCTTTCCTGCTCCTCTGACACTGCTTGGCCTGCTGTGTTTATCCAGCTCTACACCTTGTTATCTCCGATTCTCCAGCATCTGCAGTTCCTTCTGTCCCTGATACAATCCCACAAGAGGTTGCCTTTCACTTCTGTGTTCATCACTGTCAGTTTTTCTTTTGGTTTTGTTCTGCTGTGGTGTGAATATTTGATTTATTGTCACACGTACTTATTGCAAGTACAGTGAAAAATGCTGTTTAGTGTTTAGAGAATGGGATTTAGATCGGTGTCATACTTTACTGAGAGATTTGGTTCCTAAAATGCCCCTCTCCCCCCTCAAAACTTTAAATCAATTTCCTATCTTAATATCTCTCTGTGACACATCTCATTCCGCAGTGCTCTTATGAAGGAACTTGGGGTGTTCTCCTTTATTGATGGTGCTATCTAAAGTGTAGGTGGTTGTTGGGCTCGAGCAGTGACCTACATAACGACCCACTGTCTTTGCACTATTGGTGAAGTTGAAAGAGAAGAGTTAGCACCAGTGTAATTGACTAGAATTTAGTGAGTAGAACTGTTTTAGGTTCAATGGCCCTGTTTTAAAAAAAAATTGAATAATGACTTGTCACAAATGTTACATGGGGGAGAGAAGAGTGAGTGTGTGTAACCCCCACAAATCATTTTAATTCCACGTAAGCCATCAGTTGAATCATCTACGTGTGTAAAATAGATCTACTTTAAAAAGGAAACCTTTCAAAAACTGAAACTGCTGTTATAAAACAGTTTACACAAACATGAAGCACATGTAAGGGTGCGTAAGGGCCAGAAAAATTGCATTTGCAATTGTAAATCCACATAAGCATCTGATGATCATGTTTTCTCTCATCCTCTACAGTCCTCTCAACCCCACACCTCCCAGTCTCCACCCTGTATATTGCTCCTTAGATACCCCTCTCTGATCAGTGACGTAAGCTTTAGCAGCTCCAGGACTTTCTACCCCTATCCAGCTGGGATCCTCCTCCCCTTTCAAATGGTTGCTTAGGGTTATTTTGACTGGCAGTGGTCCAAAGGGCCTTTTTCAGTGTTGTAGATCACTCTCACAAGTCGTTCCCAGTAACGTTCATTGATGGTTCCCTGTAATTTGACTTCGGATTGCAAGTAACATTCTGATGAATCTGTGCTGCACTCCTTCCAAGGCCAGTATCTCCTTTGTAAGATGGAGCAATAGACTGTTCCGGATCACATTTTGTGCAGTGTTTTATCAAGCTGTTGCAAAACTTGCTCCCATTATGAAGCTACACAGGTTAACATTGCATGAAACTTTTTTTGATTCTTTCAGCGCTCACCTAATGTGATCTGCATGCGTCAATGCCAAAATATCTTTGCATGTTCACCCACCCCCACCGTCACTGAGCTTTACAACCAGATCTGATGGACTTCATTGCACACAGTCTCGTGTTATGGTGAGGAAGTTGAACCCCTACAGTAATGAAAACTGAAACACCCAGAGAAACTTGCCTCGCCTCATAATCTACTGAAGGAAATGGGGAAAACTGTATAACCTGCCTTTCGCCTCCCAATCTGTTACAAAAAAGAGGTTAAATGAAATGAAATCCTTACACTCACTCTGTAATCAACCAGTGACAATTTATTTACCTAAGTCTAGCAGTGAACAAATTAACAGAACCACGAACAAACCGATCAATTCCCCCTTTCCTACTATTTCTGAACAGAACAAAGTTCTAATAGTATGTTGTTCCAATAAATGGAAGGCCCACTTGTATAAAGCAAAGTAATAAGAAAAATAAATTTAAAAACTAGTGTCAGGATGCATCTTCCAGTATGATCCATGCCTTTTCCTCTATTCTTCAGTCAGAAATTCTTGCTTCGTCAAATCCTTATGTCAAGAATATTAGCTAAGAATGCCGTGATACCTTTTAGATGGTACTTAATTAAAGAATTTAACGTGGCTAACCAGTAAACAGTCTGGCTCTTACTGTCTGCCATGTGTTGAAGGATTTGTAGGTCGACATTCCACTTTTCTGGTCATGTAATGAAAACATTTTCCTTGACCGTTTATCCCTGGAGTAGGATTTCAACCCAGTGTTCTGGCTCAGAGGCAAGGACACTGCCCATTCACCACAAGACCTCCACTTTCTCCTGATGTGGTATTTTTATGTCACTCACTTGCGCGTGCTGTCTCTCTCATTTGTCAGATCATAAGCCATTGATTCCATCTGCGTCCACTCTGAGTTCATGGCTCATCTGATAGTCCTCAACTTCACTTTCTTACCTTTCCCCCACTGATTTCCTCCCAGATTAAAAATCTATCTATCTCAACCTTGAATATACTTAATGACCCATTCCACAGATTCCACGCTGAGAGAAGTTACTGTATAATTTACATGCTGTAAATAGGTTCAGTTTGTTTGAAGATTCTGGACATTTTGTAGGGCATGGCTGAGTGGACAGGTCTACAGTCAGTAACAGCACTTACTGTTAGATCTTGCCCTGCTAACTGGCTGCATGTGCTGTGTTGCTTTGCAGCCAGGTTCCTTGAGTAATTGAATATTTTCTTGTTGATATCACAGCAGATACCAGCCCACAAGGTTCAAAATGTGTCTGAACTTCCAAAAATGCACCTAGATGGGCTGAAGGGCCTCTTCCGCATTGTACGGTTCTGTGGCTTAACAAATTCAGTTATACTTTGTGATAGCGAGAATTGAATTCTTGTTTGCTAGCTCAGTGGACTAGCCATACGCTATCTTCAGTTATCATAAGGGCAGCAAATTCCACATTAACCCCACTGCAATGTATGTGATTTGACATGTTTTAACTCTACAGTAATGCATGAGAAGCATACAATAGGCTCGTGCCTGAGGGCTGCACTCTTGAATCTTCGGCCCCAGATGGATTCGCACTTGTATAACCACTCACTGCTTCCTCCTTCTCAGGGTCAGAGAGATTGTTTTGTGCGGGTTTGCAGAATTATATTGTTGCCTTGCAGGTCAGACGGAATCAGTTGTACATAAAACACAATCGACTCGTGTTATCTCTGTACTCCTTAATCACTCAAAAGCCTGTGTGCCAGCAAAATTGGTGCCTGATCCTGTATTGAATGGGCAGGATTAGTGTGAATGATGAAGGTATCAGGCTGCATTGCCTCATGCTTAAAGAACACACATTGTCTGGAATGGAACTGCATTCAACATTGCTTAGTACTTACCTCGCCAGATAGTTATCAAATTGCTCTGACATCAGAGGGTTGGCACGGGAACTGTAGTGGTGCAGTGGTAGTGTCCCTGTTGCTGGGCTAATAGTTCCCCTGGTTCAAGTCCCTTCTGTGTGTAACTGTCCCTGAACTGGTTGATTATAAAACTTTGTTAAAAATTCAGAGTATTGGCATTGCATGTGATTTTCGTTCAATATTGATTGACGGTAATTGGCTTCACCTCTTTAGAGCAACTTGAAAAGCATTTTTTATTTATGTGCGGGTTTGAACAGTGAGCTAATGAATGCAGCTGATTTGGAAGGTTAGGGTTCATGTCTCCTCCTAGAGAAATGAGGGTAAAACTGAGATTGATCAGTAAGTTTGCAGATGGTGCACAAATTGGTGGATTGGTAATAGGAGAAAAGCCTTACATTCCAAGAGAATATGGATGGTCTGGTCAGCCAGACTGATCAGTGGCAAATGGAATTCAATTTGGAAAAACATGAGGTGATGCACTTTGGCAGAACAGACAAGGCATGGGAATATGTGATGAACAATAGGATTCTCTGGAGTATCGAGGATCAGGAGGAGCATGGCGGGCATGTCCATTGTCTCCTAAGGTATCAGGACAGGTCGATAAAGTGGTTAAGAAGGCATACAGGATACTTGCCTTTATTAGTCGAGAGCTTAAGAGGGGAAAGGCTATACCGAAAGTATGTTAAACATTGGTTAGGCAACAGCTGGAATATTGTGTGCAGTTCTGGAATCAAAGTGCACTGTGATTACACTGGGGAGAGTGCGCAGGACATTTACCAGGAGGTTGCCTGGGCTGGAGAGTTTCGGCTCTAAAGAAAGATTGGACAGCCGGGGGTTATTTTCCATCGAGCGGAGTAGACTGGGATGGGGGGGGGGGTGGGGTTGCGGTGTGCAAGTGGTGACATGATTGAGGTGTATAAAATTTGCAACCGACATAGATAGGGTAAACAGGAAGAAACTTGTCTTTGGAAGGATCAGTGACCAGGGACTTAGATTTATGGCAAGGGGCAGGAGGTTTAGAGATGATGTGAGGAAAAACTTCACCCAGAGGGTAGAGGGAATATGGAGCTCACTGCCTGGAAGGGTGGGAGAGGTAGACATTAACATTGAGGTATTTTGATGTACATTTGCAATGCTATGGTGTAAAAGTCTATAGGCCAAGTGCTGGAAAATGAGACTAGATAGTAAGGGCTTTCTTGTGTGCTGTAGATCCCTGACTATGAGTCTGAGATTGATAGGAAGCACAGGTTAATATAGAATGAGTGCTGTGTAATTGGACAGTGCTGTGCTTCAGATGTGACTTTAAAGCCCTATTTCAGTGGGTGTGAAAAGTTTCATGGCAATATCTGGAAGAGGAGCATGCCAGCACTTTCTGATGTTTTGGACCATAGTTCCATTGTCGCTGTTAGATTAGTTTTTAAATTTCAGGTTTTTGAATTCCAATCCCACATCTGCCAAGGTGGGACTCAAACCCTGTCCCCAGAACATTGTTGACATTACCGTTATGCCAACCAGTGCTCATTGTTTTGTACCAGTTATGGGTTTAAACCTTTGCAATTAGGTTTCTGGCCTTGTCACAACATCTAGATGGCCCTCATCGGCAGATCAATAACCTTGTCATGTGACTGTGTTGAAGTAACGACCGGACCTGTCTGCACCTTTCACAAAGGTTGGCAAAAACCTTGAAGGGTCTAGGCCCGAAAGGTCAGCCTTCCTGCTCCTCTGCTGCTTGACCTGCTGTGTTCATCCAGCTCAACACCTTGTTAGCTCTTCCAACAGCTTGTGTTCATTGTCCAACTGAGTGTAATACTCTCTCCTAGTTCAATTCTTATCCATCCAGTTGTAGCCAATTAAGCATCTGCACCATTTCTCTGGGAGTTCCCATGCAACGATCCTTGCCAACCTCCATTTCACTTCTGCTGCTGGACCTGCTGTGTTTTTCCAAGATTTTTTACCCCATGTTTTAGAAAATACTTTTCAAACTGCTAAATTAGCTGGAGTATCTTTCATTTTCTTTATTCATTCATGGGTTGAGGTTGCTGCTAGCTAGGCCAGCGGCCAGCATTTATTGCCCATCCCTAATTGCCCAGAGGGCAGTTTGGAGTTGGCCACATTGCTGTGGGTCTGGAGTCACATGTAGGCTAGACCAGGTAAGGATGGCAGTTTCCTTCCCTAAAGGATGTTAGTGAACCAGATGGGTTTTTCCAACAGTTGACAATGGATTCATGGTCATCATTAGCTGCTTAATTCCAGATATTTATTGACTTCAAATTCCACCATCTGCCGTGGTGGGTTTTGAACCTGGGTCCTCGGAACATTATCTGGGTCTCTGGATTAACAGTCCAGCAATAATGCCACTAGGCCATTGCCTTCCATTTCAGGATGTTATGAGAATCTTTTAAAGTGTTGTAATAACTAAACTCCCTTTCCATTTGCTGTTTCTGTAACTGCAGAAAGATTGTCCCTTCTGATCTCAACCCCAAAATCTAGGGGTAGCAGGAATTGAATCGAAGTGGATTCTCATTCAGTTCTAAAAGAAGGCAAAATCAAGTTCTGAGGAAGGATCACTGGACCCGAAATGTTAACTGTTATTTCCTTCACAGATGCTGCCGGACCTGCTGAGCTTTTCCAGCAATTTTTGTTTTTTGTTCCTGATTTACAACGTCAGCAGTTCTTTTAGTTTTTATTAGGCAAACTCAAGAACTGACTAAGGCTTAGATCTCTGCTACATTGCCCTGTACCGTGGTACTCAGAAACTCAACAATTTTAGCCAAATTTTGAACAGAGTCTTTATGATATTCTCTAATAATATGGATCTCTGTTCCTGCCTCTGCTGTCCTTTCCACCACCACCTCCCCCACACATTCCTTTATCTCTCTCTTTAATTGCATGCTGGTACAGAACTTCAATGTTGCCAAAAAACAGACATGAGTTTGGATATTATCAGAGATAATGGGAACTGCAGATGCTGGAGAATTCCAAGATAATAAAATGTGAGGCTGGATGAACACAGCACGCCAAGCAGCATCTCAGGAGCACAAAAGCTGACGTTTCGGGCCTAGACCCTTCATCAGAGAGGGGGATGGGGAGAGGGAACTGGAATAAATAGGGAGAGAGGGGGAGGCGGACCGAAGATGGAGAGTAAAGAAGATAGGTGGAGAAGGTATAGGTAGGGAGGGGATAGGTCAGTCCAGGGAAGACGGACAGGTCAAGGAGGTGGGATGAGTTTAGTAGGTAGCTGGGGGTGCGGCTTGGTGTGGGAGGAAGGGATGGGTGAGAGGAAGAACCGGTTAGGGAGGCAGAGACAGGTTGGACTGGTTTTGGGATGCAGTGGGTGGGGGGGAAGAGCTGGGCTGGTTGTGTGGTGCAGTGGGGGGAGGGGATGAACTGGGCTGGTTTAGGGATGCAGTAGGGGAAGGGGAGATTTTGAAACTGGTGAAGTCCACATTGATACCATATGGCTGCATCAGTTCGCAACAAACAACTGCACCTCCCAGTTGCAAACCATTTCCACTCCCCCTCCCATTCTCTAGATGACATGTCCATCATGGGCCTCCTGCACTGCCACAATGATGTCACCTGAAGGTTGCAGGAACAGCAACTCATATTCCGCCTGGGAACCCTGCAGCTCAATGGCATCAATGTGGACTTCACCAGCTTCAAAATCTCCCCTTCCCCCACTGCATCCCAAAACCAGCCCAGTTCGTCCCCTCCCCCCACTGCATCACACAACCAGCCCAGCTCTTCCCTCCCCACCCACTGCATCCCAAAATCAGTCCAACCTGTCTCTGCCTCCCTAACCGGCTCTTCCTCTCACCCATCCCTTCCTCCCACCCCAAGCCACACCCCCAGCTACCTACTAACCTCATCCCACCTCCTTGACCGGTCCGTCTTCCCTGGACTGACCTATCCCCTCCCTACGTCCCCACCTATACTCTCTCCACCTATCTTCTTTACTCTCCATCTTCGGTCCGCCTCCCCCTCTCTCCCTATTTATTCCAGTTCCCTCCCCCCATCCCCCTCTCTGATGAAGGGTCTACACCCGAAACGTCAGCTTTTGTGCTCCTGAGATGCTGCTTGGCCTGCTGTGTTCATCCAGCCTCACATTTTATTACCATGAGTTTGGATATTCATATCTTGCACTCATCAGGACTGAAGCACGAGAAAAGTAACTTTTGAAATTTGGACAGTTAAAGTGGTTAAGAAGGAGGCAAAATCAAACACTGTCGAAGGCTGAGACTTCATGCATGGTATCATGTGCACTGTTATTTGGTCTGAAGCATCGAATAACAAGGCTCTGACTAATCGTTAAATGAAATAAGGACTCATCTGTCTTCATGTGTTCATGTCTCTGCGCTTGTAACAATCTCTGCAGTTCTAGTCTAGTGTAGTTTCTTAGTCTGTTGTAGCTGCATCCACATTGTACTATTTACACTCAGTGATGTACAGCTGTGTGACATCATCATTTGTTTATTCCAGGGTCCTGGAAGTTTGTATAGCAAAAGGATTCTTCCTGATTGGAGTCTGGTTGGCATGGGGATACAATAGTAACTGTCAACTATCTTGGGGGAGGCGATGGCCTAGTGGTATTATCACTGGATTGTTAATCCAGAGACCCAGATAAAGTTTTGATTCTTGGCAGTGTAGAGGAGCAGAGGGATCTTGGGGTTCATGTTCACAGTTCCCTGAAAGCTGCCACCCAGGTGGATAGAGTTGTTAAGGTGGTGTATGGTGTGTTAGCTTCCCTTAATAGAGGGATTGAGTTCAAGAGCCGTGAAGTTATGCTCCAGCTATGCAAAACCCTGGTTCGGGCACATCTGGAGTATTGTGCCTAGTTCTGGTTGCTTCATTACAGGAACGATGTGGAAGTGTTGTAAAAGGTGCAGAGGAGATTTACCAGGATGTTGCCTGGAGTGGAGGGAAGGCCTTACAGGGAAAGGTTGAGAGAGCTAGTGCTTTTCTCTCTAGAATGACAAAGGATGAGAGGTGACTTGATAGAGGTGTACAAAATGATCAGAGGTATAGATGGAGCACACAGTCAGAGACTTTTTCCTAGGATGGAGGTAGCTTTTACAAGGGGACCTAGTTTTAAGGTGAAAGGAGGTAGATATCGGAGAGATGTCAGAGGTAGGTTCTTTATTCAGAGAGGGAGGGGCGTGGAATGCATTGCCGGAGAGGGTAGTGGAATTGGCCTCATTAGGGGCATTTAAGCGGCTATTAGATAGGTATATGGATAGTAGTATAAAGTAGGGGTGGAGGTTAGATAGACCTTAGGTTTCGGGTAACAGTTCGGCACAATTTCTGACCAAATTCAAACCGGGTTCATTGACCAGTTGTAAAGGTACAATGTGTGATCAGATGCTTTTTGTCTGTTGAGGACAGGGCCCTACGTGTGAATAAATGTAGCTAATCTCTCCATCCCCTCCCAATACAACGATGGGAAAAATCTCTGTACTTTCATAATTTGGAAGTGTGGTTCCAGAGAATAAGTTAATTTAAGAGTCAATTGTTTTATTATTTTCCCTGAACTACAGGAGCAGTGTATAGTGTACACTCTCTCTTTTTATAACCTCTAAACTCATAAGAAGCTTAAATTGCAAAAATTATATGTATTACCTAATCAAAAATTAGACCAGATTATAGACCACTCTGAGCAGGCAGCTACACTTACTGTGGTAATGGACTGACCTGTTCTTAAGGGCTGTGTGGGATGTTACTGTAATTACAAGGAAGCAATTAAGGCTGATGGCTTCTATATACCTGGGCATTACAGTTCGTATCTGGAATTAATTGTACATTTAAACTCAGCAGAACACAGTTCAGTTCAGACACTAAACTGTTGAGTTACTCTAAATTGACTGTATTGTCTTAATCTTGAAGTAATAATGGCCTAATTAGAATACTTTCACCACAAGAACTGGACCGTTTGGTCTGTGTTGCTTTAAAGATCTTCCGTTTCCCTGCTGCTCTCAGGGAGGCCATTTACAGACTGGGGGAGGGGAGGGCCTAGTGGTGTTATCATTGGGCTATTAGTCCAAAGACTTCAGGTAATGTTCTAGGGATCCAGATTCAAATCCTGTTACGGTAGATGGTGGAACTTGAATTCAATTTAACAAAAAAAAATCTGGAATTAAGAATCTAATGATGACCATGAAAACATTATCAATTGTTGGAAAAACCCATCTGTTCCACTGATGTCCTTCTGAGAAGGGACCTGCCATCCTTACCTGGTCTAGCCTACATTGACTCCAGACCCACAGCAATGTGGAAGATTCTCATCTGCACTGTGGGCAATATTTGTTGACCAAGCCAGTTCTGCCCATCCCACGATTAATAAAAATGAAATTTCTTCATTTGAAAAATAGCTGTGATCTGGAATTTTCTTTTTTGTGTAGATATCACTTTGTTGTAAATTGCCCTCATTCTAAATGACTTGCTAAAGCTATTTCAGAGGCTAGCTAAGAGTCAATCACGTTGCTTTGGGTCTGGAGTCACATGTAGGCCAGACCACACAAAGATGACAGATTTCCTTCCCTAGAATTTAACAAAATTTAACAGTTGTTTCTTGTTCACGAACGGACTAGGTTTTTAATTGTGAATTTCTACCGAATTCACATTTCACTATCTGCCATTGTGGGATTCAAGCGTGTGCCCCCGGGATGATGGCCTGTGTTTACTGACCTGGTGTTGACAGATACTGTCACCATCTACCCTTACTGTAACTTCGTTCATGGGATGTTGCTACAGGGCCAGCATTTATTGCCCATCCTTAGTTGCCCTTGAACTGAATAGCTTGCCAAATCATGTCAGAGAGCAGTTACGAGTCAACCAATTGCTATGGGCCTGGAGTCACATAGGTCAGACCAGCTAAAGATGCAGAGATACCAGAGAAACCAGGCCTAGGCTGCTGCTTCATTCATTACGATCATGCAGATTTCTGTCCCTATTGGGCATTAGTGAACTTGTTGGGTCTTTGACTGCAAAACTATCATGCTTTTTGCAATGTTACCAAGACTAGCTTTTAATTCTTGAATTTATGAATCGATCTTAAAGTCGGCCAACTACCACAGTAGGATTTTGGTCCATGTATCCAGAGCATTAATGTGGGCCGTAGGATTCGTAAACTGGTAAAATTGCCACAGCAACACCATCTCCCTCATACCAACCCCCCCCATAGCTCCATCTCTGAAAAGGCTGTTCATTTCATTGGAGAAGGAAAATGAAGCAAAGGGTGATGATCTGTGTTCAGATACACGTCCAGCATAATGTGATTGAATATCATAACAGTTATTGTATTTATTCCCTCTCAACTCTTGCTTTTGATTTAGTACTTTTTAAAAATCGGAATGACAGGTCAGCACAACATCGAGGGCCGAAGGGCCTGTTCTGTGCTGTTATGTTCTATGTAAAAATGCTGTTAACGTCCTTTACATGAAGACTGACACAAGGTACTAATTTAGCTCAACTGTCAGTTCCCTAGCCTCAGTTTCCTCTCTTTGTAAATTTAAAGAAGTTGTACATTTTTATGTTACTTGCCAGTTTACCCTAATATTTATTTTCTCCCTCTCTTAGAATGTTTGTCATCTTTTGGTTTATAAAACTTACTCAGTCCTCTGGTTTACCACAAAGTTTTGCCACATTGTATATTTTTCTTTCAATTTGGTGCTATCCTTGACTTTTTTGGTTAACCATGCTCTGTTTCTCCTCTTCCCAAAATCATCCTCTCTCACTGGGTTTTTTTTTTTGTTGTGAGTCATGAGCAATTTTGTTAAATGCCTGTCATTGCTCATCATTGTTTGTCCTAAACTCCTTTCCAGTCCACTCCTCCAGCTACCTCCGCCCGGATTCCTTTGTAATTTCCTTTTTATTTAATTAAGGTAGCAGCGCTGTTCGGACCCAGGTTTCACACACTCGGAATGAATTGTTAAATGCTACTATGTTGTGGTCACTGTTCCCTAGAGGGGTTTTCTATTTTGAAGTAATTTTAAAAATCTGCCTCATTACACATTAACAGATACAGTTTGGCCTGATCCGTGTTGGGATCAACATGTTGTTTGAGGAAGCTGTCCCAAAAACACTGCCTCTGAACTCCTCCTCATGGCAACTCTTGCCAACTTGACTTTCCCAATCTACATGAAGATTAAAGTCAACCACAATTAACGTACTGCCTTTTATACATCATTATCTCATACCTTATTATCTGTCGTATAGTAGGCCTTAGGTTAGAGGACCTAAGGATTACTCCTACCAGTGCTGCCTTCATATTTCTTATTCCTACACATTTAGATTCTACATCTTTAGATTCTATATCTTCCAATCCAAGATCTTTTCTTACAATTTACTGTACTTATTCCAGACCTCTACTCCCAGCACAGTTCAAGGGGGATCTGACCCACAGCATGGTTCTCTTCTACAGCAGAACTGGTGCCACTTACCCTGTAAACTGAAACCCATTCCACCCACAATTTATCTACCCAATGCCAGTCTGCCCGTGTCTCAAACAGTAATCCTGAAATTATTACCTTTTTTGATTTAACTGGAACTGTTTGAAATCTTTCAACACAACTACCTTTCCACTCCTATGAATGTCATTGGTACTGTCATGGGGGACGATCCCTTCCCACTTCAGATTCCCCTCCAGTCTGTAACTCTGGCACTGAGCAGGCATCAGGACTCCCACTTATAGCTGCAAGGGACAATATGTGCTCCCAACCAACACTACATCCTTATTGCCAACCTAACCTGAATGGTTTCCTGTACCACAGCACTGTGGGTAGATGGGGAATTTGCTCTAAAGACCACGTTGTCATATGCGCAGGTTGCAAGATTCCTGTAACCCTGCCTGGCCCGAGGGTCTTCACTAGCTTCCCTTTTGACAGGTCCCCATACCTGTCTTGCTTGAGTCACACGCTGCTGTCCCTGCTCTCCGTCTTAAATCTAAAGGATGTGCCTGCGCCCTGGGGAAAATGCGTGCAGTATTCGCGGCTTGGACTCCAGCTCCTTAACTCAGACCCAAAGTAGGTTGGGCTACAAACACTTCCTAAGGAAACTTTCACTCTGGATCGTTTCAATGACCAGCAACTCCCACATACTGCAGTTACAATACGTTGCCCTTCCAGCTTATAGTAGGAACTGCAGGTGCTGGAGAATCTGAGATAACAAGGTGTAGAGTTGGATGAACACAGCAGGCCAAGCAGCATCAGAGGAGCGGGAAGGCTGACGTTTCGGTCCTAGACGCTTTCTTGCATTTCTGAAGAAGGGTCCGGGTCCAAAACGTCAGCCTTCCTGCTTTTCTGATGCTGCTTGGCCTGCTGTATTCATCCAGCTCTACACCTTGTTATGTCACCCTCCCAGCTTTCTGTTCCATTTTGTTTGAACATTTTAATCCCCCATTCTTTACTCTTTTTTTATTGTTGTAATAATTGTTTTAATTTTGCCTGATAATCTCTGCAGTAAGTCACCTTGGTATGTTTCAATACATTAGGGGTGCTAAGTAAATGCTAGCTTTTGTTGTTATGATTGGATCAATGATGGTCCTAAACTATTCAAACTTTCTAACAATAAGCAAAGCATTCAAATTGAGCTTGGGCTTTCCATTTCCAACTCCCCACTATTTCGGTGTGGTTCTGATTGGCGAGCGATGATGCAGAGTTATTGGATTATGCATTGTTTTGAACTCATCAGCGCTGGGGGTCTGGGTTAAACATCTTAAATTCTTTTTGGTTGACATTGGCAGAAACTTTAATCCTCTCATCTGTATTTAAAATGAGTTCCAGAGACGTAAGAACAATGTTTTAATTCACTGTAGTTAACACTTGCAGACGCAAATTTAGCTCTTGGTGACACGATCCCAGCTGTTTTCTTAATGTTCGGCAAGTTGGATCATGGAGGGAAGCCTGGCTTTTGGGTCCTATTCAGCTTTTTTATAAAATCCATGCACTGAGGCCCGAGTTCAAGTCCCATCTGTTCCAGCTTTGTAGTAACATCTCTGATCAGATAGATTAGCAGAATAGGTTAAATTAAAAAGAAATCCAAGTTTCGGCGAAGATCTGTAGCTCGGGTTGTGGATGAGGTTGTTGACTTGCTCGCCGAGCTGGCTTGTTCTCGGTCAGACATTCTGTCACCATGCTAGTTAACAATATCAGTGGAGACTCCAATGAAGCAATGTTATCCTACTCAGCTTGGAATTTATACTATCCGGTCTGTTATGGTGAGTAGTGTCATTTCCGGTTTTGATCTGTCTGGGTTTGTGTATGGGGTCCTATTCTATACGTTTGTTGATTTGAAGTATGGATGGAGAACCATGCGTGTACACGGGAATTCCTAGAGGCATGGTTCTCCACCCATACTTCAAATCAACAAACGTATAGAACTAGACCCCATACGCAAACCCATGCAGAACAAAACCGGAAATGACAGTACTCACGATAACAGACCGGACAGTATAAATTCCAAGCAGAGTAGGATAACATCACTTCATTGGAGTCTCCACTGATGTTATCTAGCATGGTGACAAAACATCTGACCGAAAACAAGCCAGCTCGGCGAGCAAGTCAACAACCTCATCGTGGTGATCAGTTTATGGACAGGCTCATAAGAGGCTGCTTGTGTACTTTGAACATGTGAAATTATAACACTTATTGAACAAGGAAAAAAAGAATATCTCAACAGATGGAAAGAAATTGGTAAGATATCATGACAAACAGAAGAAAAGATTTCAAATTTACACTATTCCTTTTATCTCTGGCCAAAGCTTTGCCAAAACTCCAAACTTCAGTGGACTGTCTCTCCTATCTCCACACTAAAGCTTCTCACTCAGGCTGACACAGCTGCAACCAGTTTCTTTTCCTGGACAGATGGTAGAACATCAGTTCTAATTGCAGTCTACGTCAGCCTGAATCTTTGGGAAGTGATTACAGTCCGGCTTTACAAGCTTTACAGGTAGTCAGAAATACGAGTATTTGGAAACTTTAGACGTTTCCAGGAACCTGACACTGTGAAAACAATTTCAAGAGAGACCTGCAACTGCTGCAGGTGTCTTTACTGACTGTTAGGTCTGTAAAGCAGAAAACAAAGTCCAGATGGTATTGCTATGCAGTCGTTAACATAGAAAGCCAGTAGACTTGTCTCTCATCTCCTTGAAGGTATAGTTTACCTTTTCTCCAGGTCATCTAATTTTTCTGTAAACAGTAGCTGGCTTACAAATTGCACACATGGTCAACTTCATTCTTTGGTCAATGGCTTGCCATATAGTTTCATTCAGTAAATGTCCACGCAGTTCTGTTTTACTCTTGTTTTTCCTGCGGTCCTAAGATATGTCTCTCTCCAACACAGGGTTGCAGATTGGCTGGCATAGTGGGAGGACGCCATTCCTTACCTACCACAGTTCATTTGGAATCTCTTTATTGTGTGGTTTGATGCTGTGCTGAGTTTGGATTCTATACAGACAGCAAGGAGAAGGCAAAGTCGAGAACTGTATTCAGGCTAGAATTCTAGTGACTCATCACACATTAATACTATAGACTGCTGTACATGGTTACTGCAGATGTACCCTGCTCTGATCGTACACTTATATTAAGTAAGGGTTAATCAGTCTAATTTGTATGTTAATGTCCACATTCTCTTAAACCTCTGCCAGCCTGTTCAATGGAGTGGTCTGCTGCAGCCTCCAGTGTGGAGTTATCCAGCATTCGATCTCCTCTCCTGTTGGGGTAATTATACTCGGTGATGTCTAGCTCCATGACAACAATTAAAGTTGCCCCAAGGTCCTGCAACCTTTGCATGATTTGAACCTTAAAGTTCTACCTGAGAGGGCCAGATGGGGCCTTTCTTGAGCCTCTCTTCTGTGAGGCAGCCCTTCCTGACTGCAGTCCTCCCTCTGTAGTTTGCTGAAGTGAAGCCTAAATTCTAGGCCCAGATTCTATGAGCATTCTCTCTCCTCTCTCTATGTATGTAAGCACTAATTGTAGCGAGTGAAGAATTAGAGGTTTATAGTTCAATTTACTTGCAGCTGTTTATATAAACAATTGATTTAGCACAGAGTCTTGGAAAGATGAAGATGTTACTACAGCTTTTCATCGTACTCTTGTCAGGACATATATGAGATTATCAGATGATTGCGGCACTTTCTATTTTAGAAAAATATGAGCAGGAGGCGGCCATTTGGCCCTTTGAGCCTGCTCTGCCATTCTTCACGATCATGGCTGATCATCCAACTCAATAGCCCAATCCTGCTTTCTCCCCATGACCTTTGATCCCATTTGCCCCAAGTGCTTTCTCTAGCTACTCCATGAATGCATTCAAAGTTTTGGCATCCGCTACCTCCTGTGGTAAAGGAATGAATTCCACAGGCTCACTACTCTTTGGGTGAAGAAATGTATCCTCATCGCCATCTTAAATCATCTACCCCAAATCCTCAGACTGTGACCCCTGGTTCGGTACACACCACCATCGGAAACATGCTCCCCGTATCTACCCTATCCGGTCCTGTTAGAATTTTAAGTCTTTGAGATCCACCTCCCCTGCCAATCCCTGCATTCATCTGAACTCCAGCAAAAACAATCCCAACCTAGTCCATCTCTCCTCATGCGTCAGTCCCACCATCCCCGGAATCAGCCTGGTAAACCTTCGCTGCACTCCCTCGAGAGCAAGAGCATCCTTCCTCAGAAAAGGAGACCAAAATTGCACACAATATTCTATGTGTGATCTCACCAAGGCCCTGTATAACTGCAACAACACATCCTGTCCCTGTACTCAAAATCACTCACAATGAAGGCTAAAATACCATTTGCTTTCTTTACTGCCTGCTACACCTGCATGCTTACCTTCAACAATTGGTCCACAAGGACAGTGAGGTCCTGCTGCACACTCCCCTCTCCCAATTTACAGCCATTCAGGTAGTAATCTGCCTCCTTGTTTTTGCTTCCAAAGAGAATAATCTCACGTTTATCCAAATGGCATCTGCCAATGATTTGCCCATTCATCCAACCTGTCAATCATGGTGAAGGATCTCTGTATCCTCATCACAAACCACCCTCCCACCCAACTTGGTATCATCTGCAAGCTTGGAGATGTTACAATTTGTTCCCTCATCCAAATCATTAATGTACTTTGTGAATAGCTGGGGTCTCAGCACTGATCCCTGTGGCACCCACCAATTACTGCCTGCCAATTTGAAAAGGACCCATTAATTCCTACTGTTTGTTTACTCTCTGCCAACCAGTTCTCTTTCCATCTCAATACGCTTACCCAATCCCATGTGTTTTAATCTTGTGCATTAGTCTCTTTTAATTAAGCTGTTCAGAGATGTTATCAAGCATCATCTGAGCTAGTGGGGCTTGAACCCAGGTCTCTTAGCTCAGAGGTAGAGGCATCTAACACTGCACTACAAGAGCCTCGTGTGTTCAGGAATTTTCTAACCAACCTGTTCAGAAAAGTTGTTACACAGGTATGGCACTACCACTACATCACACGCACCTCTCGCAGCAATTTGTACAATAGGAAAATTGTATCCATTTTGAATTATCTGGGAACCTTTGAGGCAGGGTTGTTTTGGGGGGGCTGGTGGGAAAGACTTTGCAAATAGCAATTGGAGTTGATTTGCCAAACAGTCAGCACCAATTTATCCTGCAGTAGAAGTTATGATAGTTTGAAGTCTGACATTTATGTGTTTGTCCTGATGTGTAGGAGGGAAAGCTTTACCAACAAATTGTGCTGTCATGTAATTGTTTGGTTGAACGCCCTACAGATAGCACATTGGATTTCTGGTAGTTTTATTGATTCGATGGTGTGAGAGTGTGACTGACTGTGGGCCAGTGAAGAGTAAAGGGAGAACGAATGGAGTTGTGCAGAATTGAGGAGTTTTGATAGTGAAGACCAATCAGTGCATCAAGGATGGCACTTATGGGCAAGGTATAATTTACAGATTTGGGTAGCCTTATCCCTACAGTGTATGCTCAATACCATGGACATAACTGTAGATGGGATTCAACTGCTTGAATTTCTAATTGTAAAATACGCTGACCATTTTGCTATCAGTACAAAGTATTGTTAAATGCACTCTTAAGTCAAGGAGGTATCTGAAGTGACATTATACAATTTGTGAATGTGGCTTTCGTTTATCAGCAGAGAGCTTTTGATTTGATTCTCCTGATCCCACAGTAGGAATCTGGGACATTGCTGACACACACTCACCGGGATAAGAAACTACTGATCTTACACTTGAGAAACAAAGAAACCTGTCTTCATGGTTTATGACTTGCTTACTAAGTTATAACCACCCCACAGTCAGTCTGTTTGTCACCCCACCAACCCCATCCACGCAATCTCTAGAGAGCTGGATTATTCCATTGAAAAGTTTTTTTTCAGCTAATTTAGGAATAACTGAATGAAATTCCTCTCCAACTCCAAAGGTAATTAAACAGAAGTAGCTGGAGAGCACGTTGAATGCGTAGAATGGTTGTGTTCGCCAATGACTTGCTTCAAAAGAGATGAGTGCATCCCAGTCGCCTCACTACTGTTGCAGAGTAGGCTTTGTGACTGAGGTGAAGTTGCTCCCAGGACTTCACAGCCCTCGTTTATTTTGGTTGTGGTGCAAACATACGAAATAGGAGCAGGAGTGGGCCATTTGGCATTTTGAGTCTAGTCTGCCGTTCGGTGGAATCATGGCTGATCATCCAATGTTGTTCCCTGTTCCCACTTTCTCCCCAATCTGAGGGTGGGGTATGCATGAGAATATGTTGTGGAAATGATGTGATAGGTCACTGGAGTGTTGACTTGGAATCTGGCTATTGATTGGTCATTCATAATGCTGGACAAGGTTGAGATTCTTGAATTAATTCCCTGTAATTATGTATAATGAATGACTTTATGTATTTTTCTTAAATTATTTAATAAACAAATGAATCTAGCTGAATAGTGAGTATCTTGTCTCGCACCTGGCTTGAACCTAGTAGATGGTGGAGGAACTTTTGAGGTTTTTTGTTATTCGTTTGAGATGTGGGCATTGCTGACTGAGCCCTGCATTTAACACCTATTCCATTGTCCAGAGACCAGTTAAGAATCAACCACATTGCTGTGGGTCTGGAGTCACATTTAGACCAGACCAGGTAAGGATGGCAGATTTCCTTCTCTGAAGAAAATTAGCGAACCAGATGGGATGTTATGACAATCAACATGGTTACCATTAATAGGTAATAAAATGTGAGACTGGACGAACACAGCAGGCCAAGCAGCATCTCAGGAGCACAAAAGCTGACGTTTCGGGCCTAGACCCTTCATCAGAGAGGGGGATGGGGGGAGGGAACTGGAATAAATAGGGAGAGAGGGGGAGGCGGACCGAAGATGGAGAGTAAAGAAGATAGGTGGAGAGAGTGTAGGTAGGGAGGGGATAGGTCAGTCCAGGGAAGACGGACAGGTCAAGGAGGTGGGATGAGGTTAGTAGGTAGCGGGGGGGTGCGGCTTGGGGTGGGAGGAAGGGATGGGTGAGAGGAAGAACCGGTTAGGGAGGCAGAGACAGGTTGGACTGGTTTTGGGATGCAGTGGGTGGAGGGGACGAACTGGGCTGGTTGAGGGATGCAGTAGGGGAAGGGGAGATTTTGAAACTGGTGAAGTCCACATTGATACCATATGGCTGCAGGGTTCCCAGGCGGAATATGGGTTGCTGTTCCTGCAACCTTCGGGTGGCATCATTGTGGCAGTGCAGGAGGCCCATGATGGACATGTCATCAAGAGAATGGGAGGGGGAGTGGAAATGGTTTGCGACTGGGAGGTGCAGTTGTTTTTTGCGAACTGAGCGGAGGTGTTCTGCAAAGCGGTCCCCAAGCCTCCGCTTGGTTTCCCCAATGTAGAGGAAGCCGCACCGGGTACAGTGGATGCAGTATACCACATTGGCAGATGTGCAGGTGAACCTCTGCTTGATGTGGAATGTCATCTTGGGGCCTGGGATGGGGGTGAGGGAGGAGGTGTGGGGACAAGTGTAGCATTTCCTGCGGTTGCAGGGGAAGGTGCCGGGTGTGGTGGGGTTGGAGGGCAGTGTGGAGCGAACAAGGGAGTCACGGAGAGAGTGGTCTCTCCGGAAAGCATTACCATTAAGCTAGATTTTATTCCAGAGTCAAAATACATCCCCCAGTGGGGTTCGAAGTGATGCCCAGGTCATATTGCTGGGGTAACAAATTGTAGAGCTGGATGAACAAAGCAGGCTGAGCAGGAAAGCTGGCATTTTGGGCTTAGACCCTCCTTCATATTGCTGGGATTCTGGATTCCCGGCCCAGTGACAAATAACGGTGCCTCCTGTGTAAGCCTGAGCAGGTGAGCCAGTTTTTGTAGAGTACCCACCCTTTTGACCTGCTCCAGGAGCTGAGATGCTGACCCGGGTTCTGTACTCGACAGCACAAGTGATACCACCTTCCTCTGTTATCGCTGTCTTTCGCTTTAATCATTCTCTACAGATGCAGATTTCATGACAATTTATTGTCAAAACTGAATTACTATGGAGAGTAGTTTAATCAGAAACTAGTGTCCCATCCAATGAATAAATCTGTGTCTAACTGGTACCTGCTTCTACTACTATTGTTGATGAAGCTGTTGAACAATTAGTTAGCTAATCCTAAATCCAGAAAATTAACCAGAGATTGCTGGATCACCCTCCCTCACTTTTTCTGTCTGTCACCTTTCTCTGTCTTCCCCCACCCTATTTCGCGCGCTCTCTCTCTCCCTCTCTCCCTCCCTCTCTTTCCTCTCCTTTCCTCTCCTTTCCTCTCTTTCCTCTCCTTTCCTCTCCTTTCCTCTCCTTTCCTCTCCTTTCCTCTCCTTTCCTCTCCTTTCCTCTCCTTTCCTCTCCTTTCCTCTCCTTTCCTCTCCTTTCCTCTCCTTTCCTCTCCTTTCCTCTCCTTTCCTCTCCTTTCCTCTCCTTTCCTCTCCTTTCCTCTCCTTTCCTCTCCTTTCCTCTCCTTTCCTCTCCTTTCCTCTCCTTTCCTCTCCTTTCCTCTCTTTCCTCTCCTTTCCTCTCTTTCCTCTCTTTCCTCTCTTTCCTCTCTTTCCTCTCTTTCCTCTCTTTCCTCTCTTTCCTCTCTTTCCTCTCTTTCCTCTCTTTCCTCTCTTTCCTCTCTTTCCTCTCTTTCCTCTCTCTCTCTCCCCCCCCCCTCTGTCTGTGTGTGTGTGGATTCTGCTGCACACACTTTAAAAATAAAATTCAGTCGTGGGATGTGGGCATCCTGGCTAGGCCAGCGTTTATTTCCCGTCCCTGGTTACCCTTGTGAAGGTGGTGGTGAGCTGCCTTCTGGATCGCTGCAGCCCATGTGCCAGAAATAGACTTCATATCCTTGGACAGGAAATAATGGGAATTTGACTATTTTTCTGGCCCCCTTACTTCCAAAGCAGTGATGGCACTTCATGAAGAGCTCCATTATGAGATTAATGTATCCAAAGGCGTGGCTTAAAGACAGGTACTTTGACTCAGTGCATAACAGACGTTGTGCTGGATGTACACAAGACGTAGGTGCAGAAGTAGGTCATTTGCCCCATCAATGTCTGCTCATTGAAGTCAAGGCTGGTCTGATCGTCGTCAAATCCACTTTCCTGCCCTTTTCCCATAACCCTCGATTCCCTTAATACATGTCTTTATGTAATGAATCCCAATTAATGACTAGATTTACTCTGATTAATGAAATATTCTACGTTGTCAGATCAGTCTCAGCATCCGTAGAATTTGCCAAATCCTGTGTGTAAGCATTCTTCACAGTGGGCTGAGGTTAATAGTTTGGTCCAATACACAAACTAAAAAGCAACTTCCCTGGGAACATTATGGAACATCCTGTTATTTTAAAGGAAAGTTACCACGTGATTTGGGAAGTCTATTGAGACCTGGCTGTGTGAAAGGTGCAGTTCAGATCATGCTGTTTATTTTCATAATGAGATGAGCTTTTCATTGGAATATTATCCATCGCCGGATGGGAACTCATCACCACCCAGTGTCGGAATTTGGGAAAACTTAAGTTAAAGACTCACTCATGAAAACAAACCAATTGTATGAAATGTGAAATAATAGCTGGAATATTAGATAATGACTGAAGGTCCCGAACTGCTCGCTTCTTCACTTGCCATAAAAATAATTCTCCTCTGGGTGGTGATGTTTAAGTTTTTAAATTTCTGTTAACGAGCATTCGAACATCAAATTGTGGAGTTGGTATGTCTCTACTTTGTGAATATTCAGCCACTATCCTCATGACATCTTCCCTGATTCAATTCTCAAACAAAATAATGCCTTAATTTGATGTGCATAGTGCCGAAACAAGGAATTTCGTGCAAGCAATCCCATGCTGGTGCTGAAACCCACACAGCTCAGGATTAGCAGCTGGAAAGTGAGATAGAGCTGGAACACTTTTTCAAGCCAGCGTAGGTATTCAGGTCTAAATGGCCGTTTTGTGCCTTGAATTTCTTTACTTCATGTGAAGAAGTCATTATTCGCACTTAGCCTCCCTGTATTCAGATCCCTATTTCTGATATTGACTGACACTTTCTGAGATCTTTTATCTTTATCGGACCCTGCCCCATATTCTGACCCTTGTTCATTTATGCCAGTGTGATGTTGATCTCTAATACTAGCAGGATTATTAGAATTCTGTCCCTCGTAGCCTGTTTCCACCACTCCATTAATCACTACTGCCCCGTGACTGTGCTTCACATCCCTTGAAGGTACCTCCACCCAGATGTGTTCTTTTTTAAAACATTCATTCACAAGGTGTCTGCGGCTCAGCCAACATTTATTGTCCATTCATAATTGGCCAGAGGCGCACTGGTTGTCCGATGGGAAATGAAAGTAGGAAATATCCAGCTGGGAGTGCATTGATCAGAAGATCACACCTTGGCCAGTGTCAGCTTGCAATGGTGGATGTGACAATAACCCAAGCCCAATTGGTTGACAAACCATGGCCTATTATTTCAGCTGAACCGCAGTCACTTAAATGAGTGAACAAGCTGTGTGAGGAAAAGCAGAGAAAAACCAGCACAATGTGTTAAGTGAGTGTCTGCTTAAGTGTAATTTCTGGTCTCTTGAGCATGTCTCATTTCCACTATCACTCATGTATGAGACAAGCTGTCAAAGCTTGTTGCCCCGCACTCGTCAGGGCACCATAGCAAGAATACTACATCTCAAAAGGAACAGCAATTTGTGTCTCAATCTGTCTTCAGCCTCGGTGCATGTGTGTCTTCCCGCCATTCTCTGAAGGCCAGAAGATGCAGAGTTACAATGATTGAAAAACCTGGCCATCGCATGAGGAAAACAGAGTTAATACTCGGGTAAATCCTCGTCTTCAAAAGGGTATTGGATAAAAGAATTGAGGGAGAAAAATTGTAGGGATGTGGTGTAAGAGTAAAATGGACTATAGCCCCACTGGACCATAGGGTTGCTCTCTCATTACAGCGACATGACTGGTCGTGTCGGGTTAACCCGAAGATCTGTTCCTCAGGCAAGGGGAGAGGTTGAAGACAAGGGTCTTTCTTTTGTGATAACCTCAGCAAGTGCAGAATTTGAAAAAACACTGTTGGCATTGCTGTATCTCTCAAACACAGCCAGCCAGCTAACTGACCATTTTCCCTGACCCTGCTGAAGACTAGGGAGTGGTACTTGGCATATTGCTCTTTTCAAAGACTTGAATCCAGTGCACTAGGCCAAATAGGCTCCTTAAAGCCACAGGATACAGGAGCAGAAATTAGGCCATTTTGTCCATTGAGTCTGCTCTGCCTTTCTCCTGCCTTCCCCGAGTAAACCTTTATCCTCTTACTGTTCATGAACCCAATCTATGCCTGTTTCAAAAACACTCAATAACTTTGCCACAGAGGGCAGTGAAGGCCATAAATTCCACCGATTAACAACCTTTTGCTGAAGAAATTCCTCCTCGGTTCTAAAGCATCTTCACCTGGAGGCTGTGTCCTCAGAGACCAAGACCTACTAGTGGAAGAATCTTCTCCATGTCTGCTCTATCCAGGCCTGTCCATATTCTCTAAGTTCCTATCAGTTTACTCTCCTCCTCCTTATCCTTCTAAACTCCAAGTATAGACCCAGAGTCCTCAACCACTCCTCGAGTGACAAGCCCTTCATCCCTTGTAAATCTCCTCTGGACACTCCAATGCCGGCATATCCTTCCTTAAATGCGGGGTCCAAAATTGCTCTCAATATTCCAAATGTGGTCCGACCAGAGCCGCCTTCAACCTTGGCAGTACATTTCTCTTGTATTCTAGCCCTCTTGAAATGAATGCTAATTACTAACTGAACCTACATGTTAACCTTTTAAAATCCTGTGCTAGGACTCCCAAGACTCTGTGCTTCAGATTTCCAAAGCTTTTCTCTGTTTAGAAAATACTCTATGCCTCCATTATTCCTATCAAAGTGCATAACCTCACACTGTGCCACATTGTATTTCATCTGTCACTTCTATCCCCACTCTGGCCTGTCCAAGTCCATCTGCAGCCTCCACACTCCCTTAACACTGACCGTCCCTCCACCTGTCTTTGTCATCTGCAGACTTTACACCAATGCCCCAGTTCCTTCATCCAGATGATTAATTTATAATATGGATGGTTTTCCTAAATCCAAATAAATCATGTCCACTCCTTTTGTCTAACCTGCTCATTACCACCTCAAAGAATTCTAACAGATTTGTCAGGCCTGACCTCCCTTTTAATAAAGGCATGCTGAGCGATCACAGCAGGTCAAACACCTTCCATGGGGCGGGGGGGGGGGGGTGGGGGAGGGAGAGAGAGGAGAGAGAGAGAAGAGCCAGCTCTGATGAAGAGTCATGGTGCCTCGAAAGGTTACCTTGCGCTCTCTCTCCCCTTGAATGCTGACTGACCTGCTGTGTCTCCCCAGCATTTGTTATTTTCTGTACAGATTCCAGCATCTGCAGTAATTTGCCGCTCCATGTTGACTAAGCCTTTTTTACCATGCACTTCTCAGTTCTCTGCAATCTTGCCCTCATTAATGGACTCTCAAATCTTACCAACAACTGAGATCAGACCAACCAGCCTGGAGTTTCCAGACTTCTGCCTCCTTCCCTCCTTAAGCAGAGGTGTCACATTAGCCATTTTCCAGTTCTCTGGCTCCAACTGTGCGATGGTTGTCTGATTGGCAGGGCGTCTAATTTTGTCTGATTTCATTTCTGTGAATCTCCTTGGGGTGTTTTTCCCTCATTAAAAATGGGATATAAATCCACATATTATTCTCCATAGTTAATGCTGATCTATAACCTGCATCTTGTGACAGCATTGACAGGACACAAGTCGTGTATGGAGATGGAAGAGGAGGCTCCGAGAGCTGATGATTTAATATTGTGGCTCCAACAGGGCAGTAATTCTGCCGCTCGGTGCCTGAGTGAAGTCAGGCTGGTTCCATTGTTAATGGCTGCTTTATTGGAAGCAGCTGTGTGCGATTATTCAGTTTTAATGGATGTGTGTCCTTGGGGAGTTTTGGCATTGCACTTTTGCAAGAACCGTAAGGTTTCTCTGCAATTACCCAAATTATAACGCTGGTGACAAGATCTCATTTAAATTTCCTGTCCCTCATTAAAAAGAGGCTTGCCCAGTGCACATTCAGTGCTGCAGTGTCAGTAGCCCCAATGTTAGTAGTCCTAATGAATGTTATTAAACTTTCTATCTGTTATTATCTGCTAAGCCATTTCTCCTTCCTCTTAACCCCTTCTGAAGGGATAGATTCCTCCTGTGGTACAGGAACAAGAGTCAGCTATTCAGCTGATGGAGAGAGAGATAACGGGAACTGCAGATGCTGGAGAATCCAAGATAACACAGTGTGAAGCTGGATGAACACAGCAGGCCAAGCAGCATCTCAGGAGCACAAAAGCTTTTGTGCTCCTAAGATGCTGCTTGGCCTGCTGTGTTCATCCAGCTCTACACTTTGTTATCTTCTATTCAGCTGATGGAACCTGCCCTGCCATTCAATATGATCGTGGCTGATCATCCACTTCACTGTCTTCCCACATTCTCCCCATATGCTTTTATTTCAATGATGATAAGAATTTGTCAATTTCTACTTGAAATACACTCAATGCCTGACCTTCCACAGCCCTCTGGGGTTGAGAATTCTAATGCTTCACCACACTTTAAGTTTAAATTTAAAAATCTTTTTCTCTTTTTCTTCTTAAGTGGATTATCTCTTGTTTGGAAGCTGTGTCCAGTGTCAGGATCAGGAAAAGCTAAGCTAGATGCTCACAAAGGAAGACAGATGATAATATGAGGTGTGGAAGAATGTCTGAGTACTGATGGTCTGCACGTCCTGAACTGCTTGCTTTCTAGAACCAGCGTGATCTGGTTTAGACCCGAAATGTCAGCTTTCCTGCTCCTATGATGATGCCTGGCCAGCTGTGTTCATCTAGCTCCACACCTTTGTTTTCTCTGATTTCTTTAGAAGCGGTGTGTGATCCTGTGTAGTGAATGACAACATGGAGAATATTTGACTTGGGAGAGCATCACAGCTGAACCCATTGTGTGCAGGCACACATGCATTCAAGTCCAGTCAAGGCCATTCGGTACCAGTCAGGTTCACTTGTCCTTTCCTCCTCTTGAAAGCATGCAGAGCGAAATGAGGCCATTTGGCTCATCTTGCCAAGTAAAGCCCATTGCAACATTCTCAGTGAGCCCTCTGGTGTGTGTTTTTCTCTAAAAAGAGGCCTGGCATTGTGGGCTCATTTTGCTTCAACATAATTCCAGAGCCCCCTTTTCACCAGCTCAGTGCTGAGGTGCAAGTCAGTTAACAAGTGTTTGTGAAGTGTTTCGAATTGGGTACATAAGGACACAAGAACTATGAGCACGAGTAGGCCGTCCGGCCCTTCGAACCTGCTCCGCCAATCGATAAGATCTTTTCATGGACTCGGATCCACTTACCCACGCTCTCACCGTATCCCTTAATTCCTTTATTGCTCAAAAAAATCTACCTTGGCTTTAAAAACGCTTACCGTAGTAGCATCAACTACTTCACTGGGAAGGAATTCTATAGATTAACAACCCTCTGGGTGAAGAAGTTCCTTCTCAACTCAGTCCTAAATCTACTCCCTCTAATCTTGAGGCTATGCACTCTTGTCCTAGCTTCACCTGCCAGTGGGAGCATCCCCTCTACTTCTATCTTATCTATTCCCTTCATAATTTTATATGTTTCTGTAAGATCCGCCCTCAATCTTCTGAATTTCAATGAATATAATCCCAATCTACTCAGTCTCTCCTCATAAGCCCTAACTCCAGAATCAACCTAGTGAACCACCTCTGCACCCCTCCAAGTGCCAGTACATCCTTCCTCAAGTAAGGAGCCCAAAACTGCACACACTACTCCAGGTGTGGCCTCACCAGCACCTTGTACAGCGGCAACATAACCTCTCTGCTTTTAAACCCAATCCTTTAGCAATGAATGACAAAATTCCACTTGCTTTCCTAATTACTTGTACCACTAGACCAATCTTCTGTGATTCCTGCACAAGGGCATCCAGGTCCCTCTGCATAGCAGCATGCTGCAACTTTTTAACCAATCGAGTAATAATCCCTTTTACTGTTACTCCTACCAAAATGTATGACTTCACATTTATTTACATTGTATTCCATCTGCCAGACCTTTGCCCACTCACTCAATGTATCTATGTTCCTCTGCAAGGTCCACAGTCCTCTGCACACTTTGCTCTACCATTTATCTGAGTGTCATCTGCAAACTTTGAGACCCTACACGTGGTCCCCAGCTCCAAATTATCTATATAAATTGCAAATAATTGCGGTCCCAACACCGATCCCTGAGGCACACCACTAGCCACTGATTGCCAGCCAGAATAGCATTCATTTATCCCCACTCTTTGCTTCCTGTTAGTCAACCAATCCTTTATCCATGCTAATACTTTACCCCTAATGCCATGCATCTTTATCTTATGCAGCAGCCTCTTGTGCGGCACCTTGTCGAAGGCCTTTTGGAAATCTAGGTATACCACATCAACTGGGTCCCCATTGTCCACCTGGCTGGTAATGTCTTCATAGAATTCCAAAAGACTTGTCAAGCATGACCTGCCCTTCATGAACCCATGCTGCATCTGCCCAACGAGACAATTTCTATTGAGATGCCTTGCTATTTCTTCCTTAATAATAGACTCGAGCAGCTTCCCCACTCCAGAGGTTAAGTTAACTGGTCTATAATTCCCACCTTTTGTCTACCTCCCTTTTTAAACAGTGGCGTCACATTTGCTGTTTTCCAATGTGCTGGGACTGCCCCAGAGTCCAACGAATTTTGGAAAATTGCTGCTAATGCACCTGCTATTTCTCCTGCCATCTCTTTTAGTAGCCTGGGATGCATTCCATCAGGGTCAGGACACTTTTATCAATCCTTCACTCCATTAGCTTGCCCAACACTACCTCTTCTGTAATAATTGTTTCCAGGCCCTCCCGTACCTTCGTCTCTTTGTCTTGTACTGGCAAGTTATTAGTGTCTTCCACTGTGAAGCCCGATTCAAAATATCTGTTCAATGTCTTGGCCATTTCATCATATCCCGTAACTGGATGAAGGGACTGGGGGCATTCTGGCGAAGTTTGCCGATGATATGAAGATAGGTGGACAGGCAGGTGGTACTGAGGAGGTGGGGAAGCTGCAGAAAGATTTAGACAGTTTTGGAGAGTGGTCCAGGAAATGGCTGATGAATTTCAATGTGAGTAAATGTGAGGTTTTGCACTTTGGAAAAAAGAATACAGGTATGGACTATTTTCTAAACGGTGAGAAAATGCAGAAATCAGAAGTGCAAAGGGATCTGGGAGCGTTGGTCCAGGATTCTCTAAAGGTTAACTTGCAGGTAGAGTCCGTAATTAAGAAAGCAAATGTAATGTTGTTTATCTCAAGAGAGTTGGAATATAAAAGCAGCGATGTGCTTCTGAGGCTTTATAAGGCTCTCATTAGGCCCCATTTAGAATACTGTGTCTAATTTTGGGTCCCACACCTCAGGAAGGACATACTAGCCCTGGAGCGTGTCCAGCGGAGATTCTCATGGATGATCCCTGGAATGGTAGGTTTAACGTATGATGAATGGCTAAGGATCCTGGGATTGTGCTCATTAGAGTTTAGAAGGTTGAGGGGAGATCTAATAGAAACTTAGAAGATAATGTATGGTTTAGAAGGGGTGGACGCTAGGAAGTTGTTTCCGTTAGGCAGGGAGACTAGGACCCATGGGCACAGCCTTAAAATTAGAGGGGGTCAATTTAAAACTGAAATGAGATGACATTTCTTCAGCCAGAGAGTGGTGGGCTTGTGGAATTCATTGCCGCAAAGTGCATCGGAGGCCGGGACATTGGATGCCTTCAAGGCAGAGATCAACAAATTCTTGATCTCAAGGAATCAAGGGCTATGGGGGGGTGCAGGGAAGTGGTGTTGAAATGCCCATCAGCCATGATTTAAATGGCAGAGTGGACTTAATGGGCCGAATAGCTTTCCTTCCACTCCTACGTCTTATGGTCTTATGGTCTAACTAAATTCCCCTTCTCATCCTCTAAAGGGCCAACATTGACATTAGCCACTTTTTTTTTCATTTTATACGTTTATAGAAACTCTTGCCATCTGTCTTTATATTTTGTGCTAGTTTTTTCTCATGTTCAATCTTGCTTTTCTTTATAGCACTTTTTGTGGCTTTCTGTTGACCTTTAAAGTTTTCCCAGTCGTCTAGTTTCATTCTGTTTTTGGCCACTTTGCATGCCTTCTCTTTCAATTTGATAGGCTCCCTTATTTCCTTAGACACCCATGGCAGATTACCCCTTTTCTTACAGAACTTCCTTTTCACTGGAATACACTTTTGGTGAGCACTTTGAAAAATTGCTTTGAAAGTCCTCGACTGCTCGTCAACTGTCCCACCATAAAATCTTTGTTTCTAGTCTGCTTTACTCAAGTCCTCCCTCATTCTGTTGTAGGCCCCCTTGTTCAAGCAGAGGACCCTGGTAGGATTTTATCTTCACACTGTCTCCATCTGAATTCTAAATTCGACCATACTGTGATCACTCATTCCAAAAGGATCCCTAACTATGGGGTCATTAATTATTCCTGTCTCATTACACAGGGCCAGATCTAGGATAACTTTCTCCCTCGTCAGTTCCATTACATACTGTTCAAGAAAACTATCACAGGTACACTCAATGAACTCCTCCTCAAGGCTACCCTGACTGAGCTGGTTCGACCAAACTACATGTAGATTAAAATTCCCCATGATAATTGCTGTACAATTTACACAGGCATTAGGTATTTCTTTTGCTTATTGCCCACCCCAATGTGATGTTATTATTTGATGACCTATCAGTGACCTTTTCCTCTTAGAATTTCTAATTTCCACCCAAATGGATTCAACTTCATTTTCCATCAAACATATATCATTTCTCACCGCTGCCCTTGAATATCAGAGCTACACCACCTTCCTTACCTTCCTGTCTGTCCTTCCAAATAGTAGCAATGAGGGATGATACACATGCAAGCTTTAGTTGCTCTGATGTTGATTTAAGACATTGGAAACCAGATCTCCTGTGTTGTGGAGGTGCAGAATGTAAGGCAGGTCGTGTTCACTCCCACAAGAAATGAGTTATGGGGACCTTGAGTTAATGTCAGAGTCATGACTAAATTCTCACTTTGTGATTCAGCACAATTCCCTGTTCGTATTTGTGCAAACCGTGTTCTAAACTGATGCAACAACACTTTGTATCCTGACAGGGGAGGGGAAAGTTCCCAATGGAGGGTTTCACTCTGGCATTCACTGGAATGGTAACAGAGGAAGCTGACTTCTGAAAACACCCTATCTGTCCATCTGTCAGTCCAGTCAACCATAAGCCTCCCAGACTCCCACGTTAGCAAGGGGCTGGTTTGATACCACTGGACCTAGCTCTGGCTGAAGATATCGATAATCTCAGAATGACCCCAAACACGCAGCGCGGCACGGTGGCTCAGTGGATAGCACTGCAGCCTCGGCGCTGGGGACCTGGGTTCGATTTCAGCCTCGGGTGACTGTCTGTGTGGAGTTTGCACATTCTCCCCATGTCTGTGTGGGTTTCCTCCGGGTGCTCGGTTTCCTCCCACAGTCCAAAGATGTGCAGGCTAGGTGGATTGGCCATGCTAAATTGCCTGTAGTGTTCGGGGGTGTGTGGGTTATAGGGGGATGGGTCTGGGTGGGATGCTGCAAGCGGCGGCGTGGACTTTTTGGGCAGAAGAGCCTGTTTCCACATTGTACGGAATCTAATCTAATCTAATCTAAAACATTTCACAGCCAATGAGAATCTTCCAAACATATCCATTGTTGTCATGTAGGAAACACAGTGAGCTCCCAAGAGCTCCTGATGCTGAGATTGAGGAATAAGCTTTGGCTGGGATACAGAAGAAAACGCCAGGATTTTTCTTTATCTTATGAACTGGTTGCACAGGGTCTTTCGCACCCACTTGAGAGGCAGATGCAGCCTTTGTTTAATGTTAGCATCAGTAGTTGCAACATACAAGGGTCGTTAGGGATGGGCAAGAAATGCTGGCCAGCCGGTGATGCCCACATCCCGTTAAAAAATGAGTTGGACAAAAACATACATTACTGCTGTGGAGCAGTAGCCCCGGTTATGGGACGGGGTCTCTGGATTGGAACAGAGGAGCACAGTTGAGTTTCTCCGAAATGGAAAGCAGAGTCCCATCTATTGAGGCAATTGATTATTGGAAGATGTAAGGCAAGTGCGGCACAGATATTGATTTGCTGCCACCCTGTCTACAATAACCATCAATCTGTTACACAAGCTGGAAAGTGATAGCGGTTAAGTCTTTCAAGTGTTTTTTGAGAGTTTTTATTTGCTTTGTCGCTTTATGCACGAGGGGGCATAGCTTTAAATTGAGCAGTGAAAGATATAGGACAGATGCCAGAGGTAGTTTCTTTACCCAGAGAGTAGTAAGGGACTGGAATGCTTTGCCTGCAACGGTAGTAGATTCGCCAACTTTAGGCACATTTAAGTCGTCATTGGACAAGCATATGGATGTACATGGAATAGTGTAGGTTAGATGGGCTTGAGATCAGTATGACAGGTCGGCACAACATCAAGGGCCGAAGGGCCTGTACTGTGTTGTAATGTTCTATGTTATCGAACAGTCAATCTTTGAAGCTTACCAGTGAGTTTCTAATGACTAAAGGGCAGGAATCATGTCTATCTTGAAAGAGCGTGTTCAGTTACAAAACAAATTAATGGGAAATGAGTTGTATAAATATTAACTTTGGGAGAATGTTGCTTTAGAAATTTAATAGCCTTCTAGTTACAAAAATGGGCGAGAGTAGAATATAGCACTTGCTATGACTGTGTTCTGAAAAACAAAGCTGTAATCTTTATTTGGCTAATTGTTTGTCTTAAATTAAGGGATGTAGGCATTGCTGGCTGAGCTAGTATTTCTTTCCCGTCGCTAGTTGTCCCCTTGAGAAAGTGGTGGTCTGCTGCAGCCCATGTGCTGTAGGTTGACCCTCAATGCCCTTAGGGAGGAAATTCCGGGATTTTGACCCAGCAACCTTGCAGGGAACGGTGACCTATTTCCAATCATTTTGGAGAGTGGCTTGCAAGGGAAGGAACCAGAAAAACGAATGCCAGCAGTCTCGATTACATCTTATGGACGGTGCTGCAGCTGAATGTTTGTGCGGGAGGGAGTGGGTGTTTTGTGGATTTGGTGCGAATGAAGCAGGCTGTTGTATCCTGGTTTGTGTCAATGCTACAAAAGGCTCAGAGGGTTAGACCAGCCTCTCTGGGGAAGGAACGGAGTTAATGTTTCAGGTCAGGAAAAATTAATCATAACAAGAATTTATGAACAAGAAGCAGGAGAAGGCTGTCTAGTTCCTTGAACTTGTTCCATGAACTTGTTCCACCATTTACTTGATGAATTCTGATTGTAACCTTGAACCACATTCCCACCTACTCCTGCTAACCCTTTATCCCCTTCCTTACCAAGAATCTATCCACCTTTTCAAGGGCCCTTTTGTTCAAACATGGAGAAAAGAGTTGAGTTCCAGAGGTGAGGTGAGAGTAACTATCTTTGAGATCAAGGCTGTACTTGTCCAATTGTGGCATTAAGGAGCACTAGCAAACTACAGTCAGTGGGAATCTGGGACAAAGTCTCCACTGACACATAGGAAGATGGTCATGCTTGTTAGCTGTCAGTCACCTCAGCTCCAGGACATCTCTGCAGGAGTTCCTCAGGGTAGTGTCCTAGGCCCAACCACCTTCAGCTGCTTCATCAATGACCTTCCCTCCACCATAAGGTCAGAAGTGGAGATGCTCGCTGATGATTACACAATGTTCAGGGCAATTTCCAACTTTTTTTTCAGATACTGAAGCAGTACATGTTCAAGTGCGGCAAGATCCGGACAATATCCGGGTTAGGGCTGACAAGTAGCGGTAAAACGTGCCATGCAAGTTCCAGTTTCTGACCATCTGCAATAAGAAACAATCTGACCATCCCCCTGGATGTTCAGTGGTACTACCGGTATCGAATCTCCCGCTATCGCCATCCTATTGATCCGAAATATAAACAAAGAGCAGGCCAGAAGCTAGGAATACCACAGCAAGTAACTCACTTCCTGTCTCCCCAAAGCCTGTCCGTTATCTTCAGGGCACAAGTCAGGAGTGTGATGGAATACTCCCCACTCGCCTGGATGGGTGCAGCTCCAACAACACTCAAGCAGCTTGACACTATCCAGTACAAAGCAGCTCGCTTGATTGGCACCACGTCCGTAAACTTTCACTCCTTTCACCATCACCAGTGCTTAGTAGCAATGGTGTGTACTTTCTGTAAGATGAAATGCTGAAATTCACCAAAGATCCTCAGATAGCACCTTCCAACCAATTATGACTTATATTTAGGAAGATGAGGGCTGTAGAACTTTACCACTTCCGTGTTCCTCTTCAAGTAATGCAGTACCCTGAATTGGAAATATATCGCTATGAATTCCTTGTCACTGGGTTAAAATTCTGGAATTCCCTTCCTACGGGCACAGTGGTCTATCTGCAGCATGTGGACTGCAGCAGTTCAAGAAGGCAGCTCACCACCACCTTCTCAAGGCAATAAATGCCGGTTCAGCCAGCAATGCCCATATCGCATGACCCACAAGTGAAGTAATTGCTTCATTTTCAGAAGTGGAATGTGGGGAATTGGGTGTGGCTGGGTAAATGTGGGAAGAACAAGGATGGCCTGTGATAACAGTGTGGAGCTGGAGGAACGCAGCAGGCCAGGCAGCATCAGAGGAGCAGGAATGTTGACATTTCAGTTCGGGACCCTTCTTGTGGTAGGATTAAAGCATGAGAGATTAAATGGAAGTTTGGAATGGTGCCATGAGGTGGTATTAGGTGACAATGGGACAAAGAGCTAAAAGAGGGATTGGGAGGTGGTGGAATTAGTACCAGCTGGAACAATGAAAGGAGCGGTTATGATCTGGAAAATGTTGAAACTATATTATTTTGGAGTTGTGGAGTGTCTTGGTTCTGTAGTCAGTTGATGTACTTCATTGTTACATTGTGTTTTCAGTGACAGTTCCCTGCTTGGAAGCTTTTGGGGTTGTTCTGCCTCTTAGATGGCATTACAACATTTCAGAGAGCGGTGGATCACTACACGTTTAACTTTAAAATCGGACACATCTACAGTGATGGACTATAGCTGTGATATTCGTTAGCATATTGATTGTTCTCTCCCACTGCCTCAACCTTTCTGTATTAATAAAATTCTGACTGTGGTTAGTTTCTGCTTACATTAACACAGTTAATCCTTCCAGCATTCTCTAGAAACGCTGAGAAATTGATCCCTTTGGGTCTCAGTGCGAAGGTTGGATAGTGTAGGGTACATGCTGTTTTTAGAAGATTTTTAGCTCGGGTTGAGGTTCTGGATGTGAGTTTGCTCGCTGAGCTGGAAGGTTAGTTTTCAGACGTTTCGTCACCATTCTAGGTAACATCATCAGTGAGCCTCCAATGAAGCGCTGGTGTTATGTCCCGCTTTCTATTTATCGGTTTAGGTTTCCTTGGGTTGGTGATATCATTTCCTGCGTTTGTCATTTCCTGTTCTTTTTCTCAGAGGATGGTAGATTGATTTGGAGCCTATGTGTTTGATGGAGTTCCGGTTGGAATGCCATGCCTCCAGGAATTCTCGTGTCATGCATGTCTCTGTTTGGCTTGTCCTAGGATGGATGTGTTGTCCCAATCAATAACACCCACAAACGAAGCTGCATTAGAACATTATTCCAACGAACCACCACACACTGCAGCACAGAGGAACTATGAAGAGCAGAAGAAAATCACCTATACAGCGTATTCAAAAAGAATGGGTGCCCAATGAACACAGTCTGCCGATTTCTCAGCAGCAAACCCAAACAAACAGACAAAACGGGCCCAGAAACCATAACCACTCTCCCCTACATCAAAGACATTTCTGAAATGACTGCCAGACTACTCGGACCTCTTGGCATCAGGGTAGCCCACAAACCCACCAACACACTAAAACAGCAGCTAATGAACTTAAAAGACCCTATACAGACGACAAATAAAACAAACGTCATCTACAAAATACCTTGCAAGAACTGTGACAAACACTACATTGGATAAACTGGCAGGAAGCTAGCCACCAGGATATACGAACATCAACTAGCCACAAAACGACATGACCCACTATCACTCGTATCCTTACACACAGATGAGGAAGGACAACACATCCATCCTAGGACAAGCCAAACAGAGACACGCACGAGAATTCCGAGAAGCATGGCATTCCAACCGGAACTCCATCAACAAACATTGATTTGGAGCCTATCTACCATCCTCTGAGAAAAAACAGGAAATGACATCGCCAATGCAGGAAATGACATCACCAACCCAAGGAAACCTAAACCGATAAATAGAAAGTGGGACATAACACCAGCGCTTCGTCGGAGGCTCGCTGATGATGTTACCTAGAATGGTGATGAAACGTCTGAAAACAAACCTTCCAGCTCAGCGAACAAACTCTCATCCAGTACATGCTGTGGTTACGTTATTGGACAAATAATTTCCAAAAGCGTAAAGCTCAAATCCCATCATAGCAGTATGCAAATTTTGAATTCAGTTCTTAAAGTGAAGCTGTTGGAACCACTGAAGTCTGCTGTCCTTACCCACTCGGCGTCTGTGTGACTTCAGACCCTTAGCAGTGAGGCTAGCCCTCGACTGCTCCCTGCAATGTTGTGTTCAGTTGAACAGTTGTATCACTACCTTCTCAAGTTCGAAACAAAGGAACCTAGGGGCGCAGGTCATGGCTCCTGGAAAGCGGAGTCACAGCTGGACGGGGTAGTGAAGAAGGTATTCGACACGCTTGTCTTTATTTGTCTGTGCATTGAGTATAGGAGTAGGGAGGCCCTGTTTGGCTGTACAGGACATTGGTTAGACCAATAGAACGATAGAAAAGTTTTTTACAAGGATGTTGCTGGGATTGGACAACTTGAATTATAAGGAGAGGCTGAATAGGCTGGGACAGTTTTCCCTGGAGTGTAGGAGGCTGAGGGATAACCTTTATAAAGGTTTATAAAATCTCGAGGGACGTGGCTAGAGTGAATAGCCAAGGTCTTTTCCCCAGGGTGGGGGGAGTCCGAAACTAGAAGGTGACGTATCTCCACAGAGGCCAGTACTTTATCACCAAGTTACCCTTTTTGTTATAACACCCTGGGAAGTCCTTGACACACTGGCCCAATTCCCTCAGAGCCAGCTCCAAGTGTTAGAATGTCTGACACACCTCATTATCTGTCAGCTGGAGCTCCCTGACTGGGGCTGCATGAGATTCACCTGGCTAACCTTGGTGCAATCACTACGGAGGGTATAGGTACGTTGAGCAGGGAAAGATTTAAAGGGAACTCAAGGGGCACCATTTAAAAGGCATCTGGACAGGTATGTGAATAGGGAGGGTTTAGAGGGATTTGGGCCAAATGCTGGCAAATGTGACGAGATCAGTTTAGGCTATCTGGTCGGCATGGATGAGTCGGACTGAGAAGGGTGTGTTTCTGTGCTGTATGACTCTACGAAGGGATGGGCGATAAATGCTGTTGACAGTTATAACAAAGATTGCAATAAAAGCCCAATTGACCCACTACAACAATAGCTTGCTTATATGTGGCATCCTGAGTATAGTAAAATTAGTCACAATAAATAGGTGCTGAGTACTTTATGATGTTTTTAAAGTCTCTTTGACAATGGGAGCTTGGCCTTATGGTATTAAGGGGGGGAAAACTCTGAAATGGGCAGAAATGAGCCACTGATTCCATTTGAAGGAAATGGGGGAATGTGTAACAAATGCTGACCTTGCTAAACAATCCCAGGATGATTTAAACGAAGATATTTGTGCGTGTTATGGGCTGCATCCCATCCTAGTGGTTTCTGAATCAAAGCGGAAGGAACTTAGCTTGAGGGCTGAAACAGGTGGGAAACAAGACCGGACTTGAAACTTTGTTTTTTGCATTCCCCCACCGAGGTACGATCGATCATGTTAACTTTGGCTTGAGGGGAAAGGATAAAAGAAAATGTGCATGTTTTTACTGTTGAGTGATTTCCCGATGTAAATGGCACCTGAGCCAGCTTCAGCCAGGGTTAATTCTCTGCCTGCTCATTCTTGCATTTTGTGGTTTGGATCAGTCTGTTCCCACAGTGGGGGTGAGGTTTGGGGTCATGCACTTTTTTGACCTTCAGGGTTAATTCAAGGTACAGAATCATAAAGTTGCAAATGTTAGCTGGGCATATACAAGTGCACGTTTTTGTTCATAGAATCCCTACAGTGTGGAAACAGGCCCTTCAGCCCAAGTCCACACCAACCCTCAGAGCATCCCATCCAGCCCCATCTAATCTACACGTCCCTGAACACTACAGGCAATTTAGCACAGCCAACCTATCCAGCCTGCACATCTTTGGACTGTGGAAGGAAACTGGAGCACCCAGAGGAAACCCATGCAGACACGGGGAGAATGTGCAAACTCCACACAGACAGTCACCTGAGGGTGGAATTGAACACAGGTTCCTAGCGCTGAGAGACAGCAGTGCAAACCACTGAGCCACCGTGCTGCCCCCTTTTTTGTTGAGTCATTTAGGTTTTTAATGATAATTGCTGAAATTCATTGACATGTATGGCCAATATTTACTACTTATCCCTAATTGCCCCTTGAGAAGATGGTTGGTGATGAGCTCCTTTCTTGGAGCAATTGAATAAGCTATTAGTGTTTTCAGAAGGCATTTTAGACTCAGCCACATTGCAATGGCTCTGGAGTTGGACTCACTGCTGTGTTGCTGACAGTAATGCCCATCTTTCCCAAAGTAGTGCCAGAGACAAAAACAGAAATTGCTGGAAAAGCTCAGCAGGTCTGGCAGCGTCTGTGAAGGAAAAATCAGAGTTAAAGTTTCAAGCCCAGTGACCCTTCCTCAGAACTGTTCCGAATTAATTATGGTCTGACAGCAGATATTTTCTGAAGGGCCCTGACCTGAAACGTCAACTTTCCTGCTCCTCTGAAGCTGCCCACCTGCTGTGTTCCTCCAGTTCCACGCTGTGATATCTCAGACTCCAGCATTGGCAGTTCTTATTATCGCAATGTATTTCATGTTTGAATCCAACATGACCCCTGTACATCATGAGGGCTGTTGATAGAGTTAATGGTCATTGTCTTTTCCCTAGGCTGGGGGGTTTCAAGACTGGGGGCGCACACCTTTTTTTAAGGTGAGAGGAGAAAATGCAAATTTTTCACACCAAGGGTTCTTTGCATATGTAATGAGTTTCCTGAGGAAGTGGTGGATACAGTCACAATTACAACATTTAAAAGACATTTGCATAAGTACATGAATAGGAAAGGTTCGAAGGGATATGAACGAGGAGTGGGCAGGTGGGACTAGTGTAGTCTAGGATTATGTTTGGCTATCTGGACTGAAGAGCCTGTGTCCATGCTGTACGCCTCTGTGTTCAGGGTTTTGATATTTCTGTTTTCATTTCAGTTTGTGTATGAAGGATCCTAAGAAGGTGGGAGCAATTATTCATTGAAGCTTTCCTGAACAGACATTGATCAGTAAACACTGCTTTTCCCTTTTCTGTAGGCTGGTTATAAACTATTTAAGAAAAATGTGTCCATTACGTTATTGACAGTGCACTTTGTGACTTGTACGTGCAGTGTAGCTCCTCTAACAAAGCTCCTGATTCGCACTGAACCACACAAGAGGGTTTTATTTTAACTTGTTTTAATTCATTGCTGTCAAGGGTGGCTTACATTGACCAGAGGACAGTTAGGATACCATTTTGGCAGAACAAAAACAGAAGTTGCTGGAAAAGCTCAGCAGGTCTGGCAGTTCTATGAAGGAAAAAAAATCAGAATTAATGTTTCGAGTTTTAATTGTCGGTCTGGGGTCACATTTAGGCCAGACCAGGTAAGGGTAGATTTCCTTCCCTAAAGGACATTTTTACAGCAATCAAAGTGTGGTCACCATTAGATTAACTAACTATATTTTTAACACTGAATTTTCCCTGAATTCAAATTGCACCTTCTGCCACTGGTGCAGGGTCTAGTGTCATTATTCTTACTCCACCACTGCCTCATTTTGGACAGATGAGTAAAGGGACAGACTTTAGGGAGCACCTTCAGTATACTGTGCGCAGTGGTTGAAACTGCTGATGGGCAAGACACCGTGCTTGAAGGAACTCAGAAACCTCGGGTGGTTGAAGAGCCGAAGGAAGTTGAGGAGATGGGGAGAGATGAGATCCTTTTGAAAGCCCGGGTGAAAATGATAAACTAGAGTCATTGCATCACCAGGAATCAGTGCTGGTCACCAGGGGCTGTTGGATAAACGGAGTTTGTCACAAGTTAAAACCACTTTCGCCATCAGCGAAATCCATCCATTACAAAGGATGGATTGATAAAATTTAACAAGACAGAGCTGGTTATGGGGAATAATACAGAGGAGGCATCGCTTTAGCAAACAGAACACAGGAGCTGACCACATCAGTCATACCTGAGGGCCTCAATGTGCAGTTCTGCATGGTGCAAATAATTCATTACGGTTCTGAAGCCAAACCATTTCACTGCCCGGGGATTTGGGGTGGGGGAGGGGAATGTCAGACATTCAAGTTACACCTCGGAACAGAGCAAATGATGTGCTGCAGAAAATAATTGAACTTGACCCACATAATTCCAATGTGTCTGCTCAGATGATGCAGCAACAGACAATTTTTTTGTCTCTCGCTGATTAATTAATAAGGACTAATGACCTCAGGAGAGGATTTTCAAGGCGTCCATTCTCAATTGTGACAAAAGTTCCTGCTGTTGGAGCAGATTTCTTGGCTTGAGGCAGTTAACCATCCTGTCTGTTAACTCATTTGTCTTACCTGTCTAGCCAGTGCTGTCAGACCTTTTTACTAAACAGAAAAGGAAACACCTCTGGTGTTGATGCTGTAATGTAGCAGGCTAAGAGAGGTGCCTTTCATGTTGTAAACTGGAGGTTGGGGACATAGCAGGGAGTTTTTGAGCCCCATGGAGTGAGCAATCTGTGGAAGTGCCCTGGGACAGAGGGATCCTAAGGGGGCACACTCTCCCAAGGGTGCTGACCTCCTTTGTGTAACTTACTGTACTCTGATTGTGCTCTGAGATTTCTGCTCTCCTTTAATTCTGGTCTATTGACTACTCTGGATTCCAATCAACCCACTGTTGGTCGGTTGTGCCATCAACTCCCTAAAACTCTGAAATCCCATCTCCCTGAGAGTCTCCACCTGTTAATCTCGCGCTCTCTTCCTTTTGAGATGCTCTTGGGTCACAGTTGACCATCAGCCCTCCTACTTTTGTTTTCTTCGTTGATGGGGTAGAGGTGTTGCTGTCCGGATCGGAATCTGATGCCCATCCCTGACTGTCCTGAGGGAAGTCGAATCACCCACAGTGCTGTAGCTTTTGGAGTCACTTCATAGGCCAGACCAGGTGAGGATGGCAGATTTCCTTCCGTAAAAGAATCAGTGAAATTGATGGGCTTCTCCGAGTATTGTCCATGGCCATTGCTAGACTCTTAATTTCAGATTTTTAATGGACTTCGGTTCCAATCTGCCATGGCAGGACCCAAGCCCCAGAGCCCAGGACATTGATACGGATATCAGGATTGATAGCCTCATAATAATACCACTCGGCTATCGCCTCCATCGTATCTCCTCGTGGATGAGCCTCAAATTGTCCTTGATGTTAATGGGTTAATTTATGAAGGAATGAAAATGTTTGTTGTAAAATTGGCTTTTGCTCTTCAGAACAGCACACTGAGCCTCTGTTTAACCACCAGGAATATTTAAACCTCATCTGCAACAGGAATGGGATCAGCTTCGTGTTCCAGGGGTTACACACCCGTGAGCTGTGGGTATTCTACAGAAACTGTTGAATAGTTTGGGGATGGAAGGGTGAAACATAGAAACAGAGTGTTTGAAGTGAAAGATCTGAACTACAGTTGGGAGATAGTCCTGAATTAATAATGCTGTATATAATGGCACAAGCTTCTTTTATGACACTCTAAATCTTGATTTATGTTACAAAAAAGAGCCACAAATGAGGTGGCAGGAGGGACTTAGAGCTTGGAAGTTGCCTGCTATTAATTTTTGCATAAACCTGTCAGACTGCCTCAAATCAGCCTGGTACCTGTTCCTCCTGGATTTGATCCAGCACCTCCGTTACTTAAAGAAATAGATTTCTTTATTCCCTGGATTTTTCTGTAGGGGCAATGAATGCACATGTGGTGATCTCCAAATGCTGCTCTGTAGTGGACAAATAAACCAGTCAATAATCACCAGTCCTGAAGCCATTCACGTGCCTGGCTTGGAAATATATCGCCATTTCTTGGTGTCACTGGGTCAAAATCCTGGCACTCTGTCCCTAATTTCATTATGGCTGTATCTACGGCACATGGACTTTAGTGGTTGAAGAGAATGCTCAGTACCACCTTCTCAAGGGCAACTAACAACCAGCATTAAATGCTGACCTAGCCACGATGTCCACATCCCATGAAAGGATTTGAAACAAAAGCACAAGGAACCCATTCAGCCCATCGATTCTATGCCCGCTTCCTTGCAGACAACTCCAAATGGGTTGAGATTTTTCCCAATCGCAAGTCTCATTTTCTTTCATCAGTGCAGGCTACCGGTTTCTCTTCTCTACAGTTTAACTTTGAAGGCGAATATCAATGCAGCCAGATCCTCACCAGAAGATCGTTTTGCAATCACAACTTAACGATCTTCACTGG
Organism: Stegostoma tigrinum; assembly: GCF_030684315.1. NCBI lineage: Eukaryota > Metazoa > Chordata > Chondrichthyes > Orectolobiformes > Stegostomatidae > Stegostoma > Stegostoma tigrinum. Next base: position 7,354,101 of record NC_081363.1, read on the forward strand.
GCAAATTTATTCAAATATTGTCAGCACTTGCAGCTGAAGTAAAAAATATTTTGGCAATATCCTCACTGACAACTGCATCTTCTTTGTGAACAAACACTTGTGAATGCAGAAATAATGGGAACTGCAGATGCTGGAGAATCTGAGATAACCAAGTGTAGAGCCGGATGAACACAGCAGGCCCAGCAGCATCAGAGGAGCACAAAAGCTGACATTTTGGGCCTAGACCCTTCATCAGAGAGGGGGATGGGGAGAGGGTTCTGAAATAAATAGGGAGAGAGGGGGAGGCGGCAGTGGGAGAGAGATCCCCTGAGGTTTATCCGGAGGGAGGGGGGTAATTTCTTCAGGTTAGGCATCCCTGGAAGAGGCTTTGCAGTGAGGTTAAAATTGTATCACAGATCGTGGGAACTGCAGATGCTGGAGAATCCGAGATAATAAAGTGTGGAGCTGGATGAACACAGCAGGCCAAGCAGCATCTTAGGAGCACAAAAGCTGACGTTTCGGGCATAGCCCCTTCATCGGAAAAGGGGGAGGGGGAGAGGATTCTGTTGACTACAGGAAACGTTTACATCACTTTAACAGTCAGGTAGGGATTTCTTAGTGCAATTTGTAGTGAATTTTTACTCTTTTCTAAGACAGAGGTTCTGAGGTCAGTCCTTTGTGGCCTCAGGTAAGATCAAATGACTTGGTGTAGATTGGTCACAACTATCAAACACGAGCAATGTGCATAGTTGTACGTGTCGACCAGAGTTTTTATGGAATGGCATTTCCTTCATTAGTTTCCATCCAAAGGTCAGAAGTGGGAGTGTTTTCCCAATGATTGCACAATGTTCTATACTGTTTGACTCAACTACAGAAACAGTCTATTTCTGAAAGCAACAAGACGTGGACGACAATTCAGACTTAAGCTGATGAGTAACATTACACCAGTGCAAGGTAATGACCATTTTCAGCAGGAGATAATCTCCCCAGTTGCCACTCAAGGGCATCACCGTCACAGAATTTTCCACACCCTACATAGGGGAGGTGATGGCCTAGTGGTATTATCGCTGGGCTGTTATTCCGGAAACCCAGGTAATATTGAATTCAATAAATATCTGGAATTAAGAGTCTAATGATTACCAGGAATCCATTGTCAAACATCAGGGAAAACCCATCTGGTTCACTAATATCCTTTACAGAAGGAAACAGACATCCTTACCTGGTCTGGCCTACTTGTGACTCCAGACCCACAGCAATGTGGTTGACTCTGAACTGCCCTCTGGGCAGTTAGGGATGGGCAATAAATGCTGCCTGGCCAGTGACACCCTAATGTCTTTAATAAATAATCAATCATGCAATATAATCTTTGAGGGGTACAACTGTCCTAGAGGCAATCCAGACATGGTTCACTTGACTGATATCTGGGATGGGGTAAGTGGTTGTCTTTGGAGCTTAGAAGTATGAGGGACGACCTTTTTGAGATAAGAGCCTTATAGGACTTGACAGGGTGGATGCTGAAAGAAGCAAAAATAGGACACTGGAGAAACTCAGTAAGCCTGACAGCATCTGTGGAGAGAGTTAGCATTTTGAGTCTGGTATGAATCTTCTGCAGAACTCTCACTGGGGTCCTGGCCACGTGGAGGTGATTTGTATCAGAGATAATGGGAACTGCAGATGCTGGAGAATCCAAGATAATAAAGTGTGAAGCTGAATGAACACAGCAGGCCAAGCAGCATCTCAGGAGCACCAAAGCTGATGTTTCGGGCCTTGACCCTTCATCAGAGGGCCTGATGAAGGGTCTAGGCCCGAAACGTCAACTTTTGTGTTCCTGGATGCTGCTTGGCCTGCTGTGTTCATCCAGCTTCACACTTTTTATTATCTTGGTGATTTGTGTTGTTTTTCTCTCGTGTGGGTTCATTTAGCTAAATGTTGGGATCATCAATAATGTGCCAGTTACTGATATTGCTGATTCCCTTCCCAGCACATACACCCTTCTGAGTTTGACAGCTACTAATGTCCTGCTATCTGGAGAAGAATGACCCTCCACTCCTTTCCCCTTTTGAACTGCAAATACAAGCAGTATTGTAATTAGCTTACATCAGTACAGGATATCGATGTGAGAATCTGAACTTTGTGCTTGTTGGTCAGTAGTGAATGAGCAGTCTAACGCCGATATTAATCTTTCCCTTTACTCTTCACGGGTCTTTGTAAGTTGGTGCAGTCTATTCAGTTTTAGAACAGTATTCTTTTTTCAAAGCACTTTGAAGCCAAAGAAGTACTTTTTAAATGTAGCCACTGATGTACTGTCGGATATGTGGCAGAAACTTTGTACGCAGCAAATATCCCACACACAGCTATCAGCAACGCCGTTGGATCAACTGAATTTGGTCAAGGCTAGGACCTCAGTGATACTGTCCTTTTGTTCTTTGAACTACTGCAGTGATTTTTTTTTGGCACCCACCTGAGAGAGCAGATGAGGCCTTGGTTCAATATCACAGCTGAAAGACATGGGGATATCAGAATTAGAAGCTAGTATAGGCCATTCAGCCTTCAAGCCTGTGGTAGCCTCCCACAAAATCCTGGCTGTTTTGACCCAGGTCTCAACTTCCATGCCAGCTCAGCATAGTTGTCATCTCCCATCCAATCTGCCTCCTCTTCTTAAGTGCTTTCAGTGATCGAGCCTCCACAACTCTCTGGTGTAGAGAGTTTCAAACATTTGCCTGTATGGGAGAAGATATTCCTTTACATTTCAGTTTTAAATGAATGTCCGCTTAGTCTGTAAATGTATCTCCTCCCAGCAGTGCAGCAGTCCCTCAGCGCAGCACTGAGGGTCTCGGTCTCAGTTTATGTTGCATTTCAGGATGATCCGTTTCACATTGAAAGAGTGGTTGGCAATAATTGTAGGGAATTGTAAACGGCATCCTATATCATCCTGCTCCCCTCCACCTTTGTCGACGATAGAGACTCGGACTGAGGGGTTAGGGAGTGGAGTAGGCTTGGATGTTGGTAGGGGTGAGTTATGTCTTTGTGTAAGCATGTTTGCTACATTTTAAACTTTCTGCCTGCAGAAAATGCATGTTCAGCTAAAAGTTGGGATTGTCTTCATTTTAGTAGCTGGAATAAATATCCTGGCAGTCCTGTGTTGAGTGAAAAGGAATTTTATCCTCATCGCGACTTGATTTCATGCCAGTATCATTTTGCTTCTGTTTATAGTGTACATTCAGAGCAAAGGAATTAATTATGGTGTGCCAGCAGACAGTGAGATGTTCTGAGGAAAGGTCACTGGACCCGAAACGTTAACTCTGACTTTTTTTGTCGCAGATGCTGCCAGATGTGCTTAGTATTTCCAGCAACTTCTGTTTTTGTTCCTGATTTACAACATCTGCAGTTCTTTCAGTTTTGGAGATGTCTGTAAAGAGTTGGTTTTCCAGCTGAGTTAGTGCAGTTCAGCTGTGGCTGTGTTTTACCTGGATTGCTAGCACTGTTCCATGCCCGTCTGTATGTTTTAAATTGGATATTAACTGGGTGACATTGTTGGAATGGATTTTGTGACCTAGCCACAGCACAGTGTTGATCCAGACTGCTGTGAATCTCTGTCTGTTGATGTTATTTGGAGATCGATTACACTACATTGGTCTTCCCAGTGCGGCTGTCTGGAGTTACCAGGTAAGAATCTCAGAACCCCTACAGTGTGGAAACAGGCCCTTTTGGCCCAACAAGTCCACACAGACCTCTGTGGCATTCCCCCCCCGCACCCTCCCAGTTCCCTAATCTACACATCTCCAGATGCAACAGGCAATTTAGCATGGCCGATCCACCTAGCCTGCACATCTTCGGTCTGTGAGGGGCAGCCGGAATAAACCCATGCAGACACAGAGAGAATGTGCAAACTCCTCACAGACAGTCATCCAAGGATGGGATGGAACCTGGGTCCCTAGTGCTGTGAGGCAACAGTGCTAACCACTGAGCCACCGTGCCACTCCAGATGTACATGTCAGTGTGCATTGCTAACCTTACAAATCCAGCTGCCTACTTGATTGGGATATCAGGGACTTTGTGATGTGCTTGAACATATCGCATTTAGATTGTGGTGGGCTCCAAATCATAGACTGTGTGTAGAGTGGGGTCTGTCTCTCAGCTATCCATGTGCTGAACTGGACACTTGGATTAGCAACCTGCAATTCTGAGATGGATTGATCCAGGTGATTTATGAGAACTGCCCGAGTGAGGTGGGTGGCACAGTGGTTAACACTGCTGCCTCATAGCGTCAGGGACCCAGGTTTGATTCCAGCCTTGGGTAACTATCCATGAGGAGCTTGCAAGTTCCCCCAAGGTCTGTGTGGGTTTCCTCTGGGTGCTCCAGTTTTCTGCCACAGTCCAAAGATGTGCAGGTTAGGTGGATTGGCCATGCTAAATCAAGCATAGTGTCCAGGTTAAATGGGTTAGCCAAATTTAAGTAGAAGGACTACTAACCTTGTCTGCATTGGCTTCAATCTGTTTCAGGTTAGCTGCATTCCCAACTCTTCAGTTGTAGAGTGAAGGACTTGTTCGAGGTGTTGAAGTAGAGATACAGGGTGATAGCCTAGTGCTGAGGGAGTTTCTTGGAAGTGAACATTTAGCTGACCAACTCCTGACCCCAGAGGGAAGCCTCTAATGGAGAAAGACTGGAATTGTGTGACATCAGTGATGGTGCAGTGAAAATGCTTGAGGATGTTAGAAGCCGTTATGTTGCGTGTTGTGTAGAGTGGACTTTAACGTTATTAACTTCAGCCCATGAATATTTTAAAGTGTAATTGCCTTCTGTTTTGGGAGCTTGGTCTCAGTAATGGTCCATTTTAAATCAGATTACAGAGTGTATTCCCTATGGTGTCTTGCACCAAATTCTGTTGAATTCTGTTATCTCCCTTAGGTCTTCTCAAAGTTCAATTATAATTTAATAAACATCAGATTAAACGACGCTTTCAGGTTCTCTTAGTTGTGCAAAACGTTAACACACCATTTTGCTTTGTCTACATTGTTTCCTTGAAATCATAAATTTGTTCTATTCATAATCCCTATTTCAAGGAATTCCTTTCTCACAATTTCAGTTGTTTCATTCTTGAAGCGACCAGAAACTGCACACGCTTTCTGTTGTCAAAAGAGAATGTTAATAATCATGGCATTAAGTGAGCTATTTGAAAATCTTTGATCTTCACTATTTACCATGTGCCGAGTTAGTGTACATCTGAGTTTCGAATATTTTGTGGCATTGACTGAAATTGAAGCTGGAACCATTCAAGGATCAGTTTCTGTTGTATTCCTTTTCTACTGCATCAGTTGCAGATTACAAAGAAGCAACATCTCCACTGGGCAGTAATAGAGCTGAGAAATCGGCTGTATTTTTCTCATTTTATGGGATTGGGCTTTTCCGGCTGGGACAGCAGTCATTACCCATCCCTTGTTGCCCTTGACAAGGCGGTGGTGAGCTGTCGTCTTGAACTGCTGCAGTCCGTATGCTGTAGCTTGACCCACAATGCCCTTAGGGAGGAAATTCCAGAATTTTGACCCAGCGACACTGAAGGAACAGCAATATATTTCCAGGTCAGCATGGTGATTGGCTTGGAGGGGAGCTTGCAGCTGGTGGCATTGCCCTCGTCCGTTCAGAGTTTGGAAGGTGCAGTGTAAGGAGCTTTGGTGAATTTCTGTAGTGCATCTTGCACATACTGCTGCTACCGAGTGGTGAAGGGAGTGGTGTTTTGTGATGCCATCAACTGGATAGTGTTAAGCTTCTTGAGTACACCTATCCAAGCAAGTGGGGAGTATTCTATCAGACTCGGCACTTGAGCCGGGTAGATGGTGGACAAGCTTTTTGGGGTTTTTTCTTAGGGGTAGGGGTTCTGGAAGTGAGTTACTCAAGGCAAGATTCTGAACCTCTGACCTGCTGTTGTAGCTGCTGTGTTTATGTGGTGAATCCAGTGAGTTTCTGCTCAGTGGTAACCCCAGTTTGTTTTAAACTGTAGACCCATCTCTAGTCCTGGAAGTTGTTTGTCCGCTACTTCTTGATAACCAAAAGGGATGAAAGATTATTGGAGACACGCGGGAATGTAGGGTTGAGGTTAAACCCAGGTCATCCATGAAGGGTTTAGGCCCGAAACGTCAGCTTTTGTGCTCCTAAGATGCTGCTTGGCCTGCTGTGTTCATCCATCTCCACAACTTGTTATCTTGGATTCTCCAGCATCTGCAGTTCCCATTATCTCAGCCATGATCTTATTCAATGGCAGAGCAGGCTCAAAGGGCTGAGTGGCCAACTCTGATTCCTTGTTTGTACATACTGATAGCCTTGCCTGCATCTCTGGTCAGGTCACATCTGGAGTATTGTGCATAGTTTTGTGCCCCATATCTCAGGATGAATGTACTGGCCCTGGAACGGGTTCAGAGGGGGTTCATGAGAATGATCCCGGGAATGAAAAGCTTAATGTATGAGGAGCGTTTGAGGACTCTGGGTCTATATTCAATAGAGTTTAGAAGGATGAGGGGGCAATCTAATTGAAACTCTCAATACTGATTAGCCTGGACAGAGTGGATGTTGGGAAGATGTTTCCTTTGGTAGGAGAGACTAGGACCCGAGGACGCAGCCTTTTAGAGTAAAGGGAAGACCTTTTAGAACAGAGATACAGAGAAATTTCTTTAGCCAGACAATAGTGAATCTGTGGAATTCACTGCCACAGAAGGCTGTGGAGGTCAGGTCATTGAGTACATTTAAGACTGAGATAGGTAGGTTCTTGATTATCAAGGGTTACAGGGAGAAAGTGAGAGAAAGGTGTTGAGGAACTTATCAGCCATGGTTAAATGGTGGAGCAGACTTGATGGGCTGAATGGCCTAATTTCTTCTCCTGTGTCTTATGGTCTTTATGGAATTCTCTCCTTAGATTGCTCATTTCTCTCAAATCCATTAAAATGCATACCCTACAAAAAAATCACTTGGCCAATACAATTGATAATGTGGTTAGCTGAGTGAGTCAGATTAATGCAGTATTTTTTCAGCCCTACAGGAAAGGGTACCTCTGACCATGCTTGCAATTCCAGTACCTCTGAAGATGTGTGAAATCTTGTTAGGCGTTTCTGTCAAGCCCTTTGGAAATTTTTTTCCCTCTGTTAACTCAACAGTATGAACCAAAATGACCACGTCATGTGCTACAGTAATAGGTACATTATAATTACTCTTTAACATTATACCAGTAAAGTAAGGTACCCCTTTCCAAGGCATTTCTGCGGGAGAGTGGACAACACTTGATGGCTAGTCTTGCCACCCCTGAATCTGCCCAACTGTTTGGAATTGGTAGTGGTAAGGGAACCAGAGGCTTCATAAACCCTGCCTGAACATCCCTCAGCGAACCTCTCTTTTGAGACACCTGGGTCTTCAAACGAAATGCCAACAGCCATTGGATCCCTCTGCTGTGTACCCAAGGCCAGCAGTGGTACAGGAGGTGGCTCTGTGTCTGAGCTGTTTATAATGAGAGAGGTGGCTCTGTCTACAGAGACTCTGTTAACGGATAAATGCACAACTGTTCTTATTTTCATCTCTCCAAATCCCATGAGTCAACCCACTGCCATCAAGTGTGAAGAACTTCTCCCTGTTCTTAATGGACTATCCAGATTCACCACCCAATTCCAGATTGTCCTCCTGAGTTTGCCTCTTTTCCAGGGATTTCCTGATGAGATGAACCCTAGTCACAGCAACAAGGTGAAGATGTAACTGAAGCATTTCTCTCCTGTACCCACTATACTGAATAGACTGAAAACTGTCTCTGCAAAGAAAATAATTTGACACAAAACAAGGAAAGCTTAAAGTCCAAGTCACTTATCAAACAAATAATGCTGATAATAGGATAGAAGTTGAAGCAAGGGGCTGTTCAGCATTTTGAGCCTGCTCCAGTATGAATCAGGTCATGGCTAATTCAATCTTCCCATAATATCACCATATTCTTCTCTTCCTTTTGTATACAGAAGGAAATCCATGTCAGTTTTGAACGTACTTGACGACTGAGCATTCGTACTACACTTGGGTAGACAATGTCAAAGATTCACAGCCCTTTGGTTGAAGAAATCCTTCCCCATCTCAGTTCCGAGTGCTTGACTCCCTATTCTGAAATTGTGACGATAAAGTTTTAGAACTTTCAACCAGGAGAAGTGTTTGTACAGTTAACATCCCCAACAATGTTTTTATCTTTCAATCCGGTCACAACTCATTCCATAAAACCCCAGAGAACACAAACCTTGTCTACTGGATTTCTCATCATGAGACATTCCCCAAGTTCCAGGAATCATTTATAATAAGCTTTTGGTTTTCTCCCTTTATGTAAATAAATCTCTTGAGATAAGGAATGCAAGGCTGTATGTTGTATTCCAGGTGCGGCCTCACAAAGGCCCTATACAATTAAAATAAGACTTCCTTCATTGCAATCTCTGTAGCAAATGTGAATGTACCACTTGCTGCCTTAATTGCTTTATAAAGCTGTCTGGTTTGTGTAGTAACTTAAGCTACAGGTCATTTCTTCTGAGGGTGAATTTATCTGATACTTCCCATCTAAAAAATGTCATAACATTTTGCAAACTTTTGCCTTTTGCGATATAAAACATTTTACTTTGTACTTTTTCTGTCTGTGCCTGTGTATATTTTAAGCACCTTGGAATAAGGATGGTCCTTGCTCGTAACAGGATCCTGTGCAAGGCGACTTTTTTTTTAAACATTGGAAGGCCGTTGTGCTGCAGTTACCAAAGGGCTCTGATTGGCCAGGAGATCCTCCCTCTCGCTTACTGCCTGCGATAGGCCTATCACAGAGTTCACAGATGGACGATCCACCTCTGTGTAACCTTTTTATGGTGGAAGGGCTTCAGGACCCTGGAGCAACCGTGTGATTATTTCACAGAGCGCCCCCACCCCCAGCGTGAAGCATAAACAGAAAGCAGGGGAGGTATGGCCTACTGGTACCATGGCTGGCTAATTAATCCAGAGACCCAGGAAACCGTCTGGGAACCTGTATTTAAACCTCACGATGGCAAATGATGGAATGAAAAAATCAATAAAAGAAATTCTGGGATTAAACATCCACAATTACCATGGAACCAGCCCATTTTGATCACGAATGTCCTTTAGGGAACGAAACTGCCTTCCTTACCTGGCCTGGCCCACATGTGACTCCAGACCCACAGCAATGAGGGTGACTCAACTGCCCTCTGAGCAATAAAATGTTGATCTAGTCAGCCCCACGAATGAATGTCTGAAACAAAGTAATGTGGTTAGTGTTAAAGGAAATCACACACACTCTGAAGGAGGACTGTAATAGTCAAGTTGGAGAGAGCCTTGAGAGCACATGGACATGAATGCACAAAGAAGATAGACTTTATGTAACTGTTAAGATCAGAGCCTGCTGTATATAATCACCATGGACAGCAGTGTTTAATATTAATGCAACATAAATACTGTTACCTGGAAGTCGAAGCCTGCAGACAGTCCTAGAGTTTGCCTTTTCCTTGACCAGTCTGCCTCAATCTGTCAAATCATAGTGTGACATCAAACCCACATCCCAACCACCACCACCCCACCCCCCCAAATCCCGACTCTTTCATTTTAAAAATGGCATCAGTTGCAGATGGGGGTAAAATTGTTCCAGAGATAGCAGGAACTGCAGATGCTGGAGGATCTGAGATAACAAGGGGTAGAGCTGGATGAACACAGCAGGCCCAGCAGCATCAGAGGAGCAGGAAAGCTGATGTTTTGGGTTTAGACGCTTCTTCAGAAATGGATTTCTGAAGAA